>NC_134422.1:29520030-30770030 GCF_030867145.1 Opisthocomus hoazin | reverse complement strand
AGTCCGTGTGACGCCAGCCTGCCAGGTATAGCTGGAAGGAGCCGCAACAGCCAACACGTACTTTCCCCACGAGCTCAAGGACATCAAACGGGGAACCGCGAGCGCTACACGACACGGAAGCTCCGCGCAGGAGCCCACAGCTGCAGCCCAGCGCCCCGCACGGCCACACCGCCCGCGTCCGGCCCCAGAGACGTCACGTGCACGCAGCCTCAGCGGCTCCCCGCTCCCGGGCTCCCCACGCACCCTCTGCCTTCCTCCTGCGGGCCGCCTGAGCGCCACGGCCGAGTCCCGGCTCCACAGCCAACGGGAAACGAGCCGCCAGGCTTCCATCTCCCCCGGGAGCGGCCAGCGGGGCAACCGGGGACCCCGGCCGGGCGCACCCCGGGCGGCGAGGGGGCACCGGTTGCTCCTCGCCGGGCCACCCATCAGGCGGCCGCCGGTACCTCGGGGAGAGGCCCCGGACCCGCAGCCGGTTTCCCCGTCCGGCGGCAGCAACGCGGCGCGCCCGCACGAACCCGCGGAGCTCTCAGAGCGGTGACAGCCGCGGGGAACTTCGCCTGGGCGCGCCGCGGGCCGGGCGGCAGGCCGGCACCCCCCCACCCCCCCTGCGGGTCTCGCCGGGCCGCCCGCTCCCCCTGCCGCCGGGACAAAGGGGCCGCGCCCCGGGCCGCCAGCTCCCCCGGGCACCCACCCGCGGCGGAGCCGGGAGGGATGCGGCGCCCGTGGCTCCCCGCCGCCCGCCGGACCCCGCCGCTCACCATCCGGGAACTCCCGGTCGCTGATGTGCTGGAGGTGGGGGCCGCCGCCGCCGGGATCCGAGTCCCCCGACTCGGCCTCCGCCGACCCCGGGCCGCCGCCGCTCGCCGCCGCCTGGTACGCGTCCGCCCAGCGGTCGGGCCCCGGCGCTGCCCCGCCGCCGCCGCCGCGAGCCCGGCTGAGCTTGGGGCTGGCGTCCGGGGATACGCAGCAGGTGACGGTGTTGCCCATGGAGCTCGGAGCTCCCCCGCCGGGCCCCGGCTACGCGGCTCCCGGGCTGGGGCGGGGAGAGGGGGCGGAGGGGGGGCCGAGGCGCCGGGCTGAGGGAGGGAGGGACGGGCGGGGCGGGCCGGGCCGGGCCTCAGCCTCGCATCACCGCCGCCGTCGCCTCCGCCCCGGCCGGGCCAGGCCAGGCGCGGCCCCCGCCCGCCCCGACGGCCGCGCGAGCCCCGCCGCCACCTCCTGCGCGCGGCGAGCGACAGACCTCCCGCCAGCCGCCACCTTCCCCCGGTCCGGGGGGAGGCCCGGCCCCGCCTCGCTCCCACCCAATCGCCTCCCGTCGGCGCGCCGCGTGACGCCGCGTCGCCAATAGGCGTGGGGTTCGTCACGCGGCCGCCGCCGCGCCCTTCCTGGCCTGCCCCCTTCCTTCCCCACGCGCACACGCACGGCAGGCCGCAGCCCCTCGGCACGCCCCCTGGCGGAGCCACGCCCTTGGCCCCGCCCCCGGGGTGGCCGGCCGGCGCTCCCCGGCGGGCCAGATGGTGCAGCTGCAGCTGCGGCACCATAAAAGTAACGCTACAATAATAATAAAATAATGAAAATATTGAAATAATGAAAAGTATAATCCAATATAAACCCAACAAGGATGAGATAACAATACGTAGAAGTATCAACGGACACCAGCACTGACGAGGCGCGGCCCGCCTGCTGCCCGGCGGTGGCTGCTTGCGCGGCCCAGGGAGGCTCGGCGAGGGCGCGGGAAGTGCCCCAGGCCCCCTCCCCGTGCTGCGAAAGGCTTCAGGCGCTGCTGGCTGGGCCTGGGGTGCTCTGCCCACGCGTGCCGAGCGGGCAGCGGGCGCTGCTGGGTGCCGGGCTCGGCTGTGCGTTGCGGGGCCGCCCGGGAGCTCCGTTCTGATGCCTGCACGGTGAAGCCCTTCAAGCAGCTGAGCGTAAGCAGCGCTGCGTCCCACTGCTCGCCGACGGCTTAAAGCGTGCGGCTCTGCGCGCTCCCTGCACGCAGTCTGGGAGGGAGAGGTCACGCGTGGCCGCTGCCGCCCCCGGGGGCTTACGTTTTGCTGTATTAGAAGTCTCCAGCAGCTGCGGCTTTGCTCGGTGAGTCTCAGCTACCTGAGAGCTGCTCAGAGGACTGGAATGCTCAAACACACTCCAGGGAAGACGGATTAGAAGGCAAGATAGCCGCAGCAGTCAGAGGCCCTGATAAACGTCGTTCTGCAATGGATCACCTCACTATCGCTACAAAAATTTAACTCTGGCCCCTGATAAGAAGAATGGCTCTGCAGAAGACTTACGAACACACAAAGTATTACAAAATGCTGCTATCATGCTGGCAGTTACTCCAGAGATAGGCAGGCTCAGGGTTTTACTCCATTTTGTAGGACAAATCCTGACATTGGCTTTCCCATGTGACTGGGGACACAGGGTTTTCAGACAAAACCATGCTTACTTTCTCTGAAGAGAGGAAGTCATAGATGCTGCATTTCTAGAATCTGTACAACTTAATCCCAGGCAAAATAAAGGGAGGAACTAAATGTTTTACAGTCTTATATGAGGATTATTCCCTCAGACTGATGAATTATACTTTTTCCCTTGCCAGCAAGTTCTTTAAGCTGTGTTAGCTAAGCCTCTCTACACGCTACTGACAGTTTGTAAAGCCTTGTTACTCCAGAGAAATCTGACCTCGCCATGGATTACACGAGGGCCTCAGAGAAGATTTGCTTTCAGCGCTTTTTGAACCACTTCAGCCCAACGTGCCTCCACAGCCTCTGCACCCTGCTTGGAAAGCTGCAGGACAGCAGGTCCTACTCCCAGGTCTGGGCAGGACCGGGACTTAACCATCAGGTGGCACCCACCTCAATCAGGGAGGAAAAAAGGGGCTTCACAGAAAACAGTCATTCAGAAGTTGGTGTTTTCTTCCCTCTGGCATTGCATCCACTCATTTTTGGTGAGGATGGTTGGGGAAGAGAAGAAGGCTGGAGGGTTGGTGTGGTTTAGTGAAGTAATTAATTCTCAAGCAAGAATAAGAGCTGGCTTGCATCTGCACTATTTAATATTTAAACTGTGATAATTTACCCTCTTACACCAGAAAAGCAATACCCTTACTTGTTTGCACCTGGCTGACTCTATTTTAAAAAGCGGCAGTGGCTGGGCAAGCTGCACTCCTGCTGCGCTGCTGGGCCCCATCCAGCAGCTCGACGCTGACAGAGGCGAGCTTGCTCCGTCCGCAGCAGCAGTAGGAATCACAGGCAAATCTGCACACCTCACCTGCACAGCCATGACGCCAAGTATCTGTTTCCTAAACTGTGACCACTCTGTTCCTTGCAGCCACGCCAGCACGTGCGGTGGGGCTACCCACCTTTGGTGGAGGGAGGTGCAACTGCAACATGTGCCTCGTGGGATCCCAGCAGCAAGCTGCGACCTCTACTAAATGTGGGCTTTGGAACAGCCTCAGGGAGCCCTTTGCCAAAGCTACGGTTTTGGGCAGTGGAAAATGCCTTTTCAACAGCTCAGAAGTGAGCAAGAGTGGCTCGCCAGGTGGCTGAGGGCTGGGACCCAGCCATCGAGGGCAACAGCCCAAACCACACGTACTTGTGATAGATAGATGATGATAGATGAAAAATGCTGGGAACTCAGAGTGGCTGGAGTATGTGACGCATCTCACTGCTATTTGAGCATGAAGGTTTTGGTTCCTCTGCCTCCCAGAGGCTGAAGTTTCTCGCAGGTCTCATACTTGTTCTCGGTGTGTGGTGCTGCAAAGGTGAAGAGACAAGGGCTGCTCTTTCCCCCTGCTTGCGCTGTTGTAGAGTATTTGGATTTATACAAACATGCAGGGGGAGGAAAGAAATCAGTAGTCTGTTTTCCTGTGTAGCCTTATTCATGAAGGTCTTAAGCAAGAGGAAGCTTACTTTAATCCCTGGAAATCACAGAAACAGCAAACTCTCCCACCTCCCCGTCATTCCAGGAGAATTTAAGCTTCCGCTTCCACATACCTCAGTATGCCAGTAAAGAGTATTTTTCCATATCAGTGCATATTTTTTGTAGCTGCAGTAATGAGGAACATTCATTTCCCCCCTCCATCTTGGCAAAGTAACTCTTAAAATCTTAATATGGATCTGATTTATCAGGATAATGTAACAAAACCTGTTGCTGTGTGTATCTTCTGCAGAACCAGGTGATCCTTTTAATAGGTATAGCCTGAGCAACACCCTGTAGAGATGAAGCACATTATCTTTTATTTATATAGCTTAGCACTCTGCTGACTTACTGCTACAGCAATATACTGAATACCATCTATCATGATTTATTACCAGTGCTGGTTCTCTTCCTATTTTCTGTCTTGTCTTTCTACTGTTTTGCTTGATTTACCCCAGTGAATCATCAGACAGTTTCCATTATAAAAACATCAATTACTTTGATGTACAATGGGCAGCACATACCTAGTTCCACATTTTGCATGATAAGTAGGCATTTTGGATGGCGTATCTTGGCAATAATGGATGCATAAGCTGAAAATAGCTTACTACGGACTGTTGAGATTCAACCACTTTCCCTCCTGCTCCAGGAAGAGAGGTCTGTGCCGCGGTACTGCCCCTTCCCTCTGAGCAGGGCACCCAGTGGGCAGCAACCTCATCTTTTACAGCATCGGTTGGACTGAACTGTTTTCCACCCTGCCTGAAGCGCTTCCCGTTAGTTGAAGCATTCACCCCTCTGCCTGGTTTCAGGGCTGTTCTGGTTCACAGGGCTGCAGCCGGGGTAGGGCAATTCCCAGGGTAGATGACAGTGCAGGGAGGGTGGGTCAGTTTTATTGAGCTCTCCTTATTACAGGGCTGGCCCATAAAGATTAGGATGTCCTACTGCAGAGCAGCAATAACGATGTCCCAAGTAATGGGGGAGAATCGCTGCTATTCCTGGGACATTTCTGCACCTCACTGGGGAAGGACACTCCGACTTGAAGGTGTGCTAGGTAAAAACCACCATGAGAGACTTGCAAGTTCATGGAAATGGGATTCACAGGTGTATTTGCTTGCTTGCTTCAAGCCAGAGGCAGACGCTTGGGAATAAGCCTGATCAGGAGCTGTGGACTATTCTGAATGAGGCTCAAACCTGCGTGTTTGCAGGCAAAATTCAAACAAATCAGAAAGAACTTGTGTCATCCTCTACATTGGGCAAACACTTCCTAAAATGGTGAAAGGTTTTTCTTGTGGCACAAGAAAACAGTTTATTGCTCAGCTTTAAATGCACGCAGTATTTGTAGTTTGGATTAGCGCTAAGCATTCATGCTCAATTAACCTCTTAGAGATTACATTTAGTTCCATTTGAACACAGCCTCGGCGCTGTGTTCAACCAGGATAACTCAGGCAAGGAGGCCACAGACCAAAGTCCTGGATTTTAGGCAGGTGTGATCCTCAAATGAAGGCATTCTGGGTTTTTTAAGTCTTTCTCGTTTCAGTTGCACACCAAACAGGTTTCAGTTGCTCAGTGTGGTGAAGAAGGACCAGCTCTCGGTGCTGTCCTGAAAGCCAGCACATACATAAACGTATCTCTCCCAGAGCGCTGGCCGGGTTCTGAGCACAGAGCAGAGTGATGCAGTGGGAGCTGCTGCTGCACCACAGCCAGCAACTCTGCACCATGCCCGGCTCGGCTCGGGGAGAGCATCCCCCCTCCCGCCCGGCAGCTATTCCCCACCAAGGCAGCCTTAGTGTGAAGACAGACGTTTCCTGGTGAGTGGGTTACAGCAGATCTTCTTGCCGGGTGCCACCCAGCTGAGCCACTGCAGGCAGGCCAGGGATTTGCAGCACGCAGACCTTGGACGGGTGCTGTCGGGGCAGGAACACAGGCCCTGTGGCTGCCAGGGGCAAGGGGCACCTCTATGGAAACCAAGGGTAGGAGTAACTTCAGTAGGGTCCCCAAGTCTGTTCCTCGAAACCATACTGCATCCTTCTTCCAGGGAACAGAGAGCAGCAGAGCAGCTTTTGACTTGTTCTGGCATTGTAGGTTTGTTTTTTTTTTCCCCCAACCTGAATCTTGCTTTTTATGAAGATAAAAAGTAATTCTCTTGCACTTGTGTTCACAAAGAAAATATGACCTAAATGTAGCCTACAAAGTAATAGCTCAAGGGTACTGACTGCCAAATGGATTCCAGCGGGTGTTAATACCAGCGTGGATGGGAGTTTATGCATTTGACACTTAATGTCACTGTTCCCTAAAGAGAGCAAGTTTGTTATGTAGGCCTTCACTCCTCCTCCAAGTGATGGCTCATGTTTAACTTTTAATAATGCATAGTGGGGAGAGAGTATGTTTACTTTAGTTTTTACAAAAGGGAAAGCAATTTCCCAAAATGTGGGAAACTGATCCGAATTTAAGCCCTCTGGGGAAGTTGCTGTAGTCACCAGGAGGACTCCACACAGCCTTTAAGGGAGGCCAGGTGGGACCCTGAAACAAAACTTAAGTCGGATCGTTACGACAGACGAAGGAGGAGCAATCTATATTCCTGAGATGCAAAGATGTAAAATATCTGACCTGTGATTTATTCTGAAAATACAAAGGACCAGATTCACTCCTGATGTGAGTCTAAGGAGGTCAAAAGATCCACACCAGCGAGGAACGTACCCTGCCAACTACTGAATGCAGCTTCTGAGCTACAAGCTTAACTATAATTATTTGCAGGGTGCAAAATAAATGCAGACTACGAGGCCTGACAGGACTAATATTAGTGCTACCAGCTGTGTTTTGGCTTGTGGGCTCACAAGGGGAAGGTAATTCTGTCTCTTTACTTGGCCCGTTTGCCCCATACACATGAGCTACTGTCTGCTTGTGTTCAAAGGAGCTCCACTTTTCAGACAAGTCTTTACATTTCCTGCGATGGTTACTTGTAGGTAGATTTGTGCATGTTTTTATTTAACTCCATCTCTTAAAGCTTAGCGCTTGCATTCATAAACACACAACCTTGTAGTCCCCCTTGCTTCATGATGCAAAAACAGGCTTCCCTTCATCTGTGAGCAGCGGTATCCCTGAGAGGAGACGTCTGAAACCATAGTTACCAGCTCCTAGCTAAATAATGACTCGTGAAAGATTCTCAAACCCAAGGGTATGTTTTTGCCCACACCAACTGCAACAAGAAGCTGAGAGTCTCCTAAAACACTTCAAATTAAATTGTGAGATTTTCTGTAATCTATCCAGCTTCACAGTCACCATCAGTCCCAGAAATGGAGAATGGTTCCTTGCAAATGCTCGGTTGTGCTGCACAGGGCCAAGAATCTTAAATCCTGTAAACTCTGCTGTTATCTTCACCTTGACTTAGTACTGCACATGCCTTTCCAAGGCCATCTGCCTCCTTGCTTGTCTGCAGGGCGATAACAGCAGCTCTGAGATGTGTTTTGTTCCAATTTTTCCCTTCTTAGAAAGTGTCCCAGCTGAGGGAGAAGGAGTGCTTTCTGATCTTGCTCTCAAGCAGTCTTTGGATAACTTGGAGAAGAGCCAGGACTTTGTCTTTTCCTGGAAATGTAGCTGCAGGAAGAATGAATCACCAGGTGGAACCTGTATAACCAACTGAAAACAAAAGCTCAGACTTCTGTGTCTCACTGTTGCAAATAATGGGGGGAAAAGTAAGCATCCTGTTTTGAAATCTGCTACCAGCTGACAAGACAAAAATATTGCACACATGATTGTCTTTTGAGGCCGGCAAGCAACATAAGACTATGGCTATTTAAGGGAAAAAGCCTGAAGCAAAACAGTAGTTAGGGAAATAGACAATTCCAATGTTTTTTGGGGAAAAAAATAACCAGTGAGGTTATGCAGAACACACAAGATTGACTTTTAGTAGCTTTAAATTTTCACACTTTTAAATCATCTTCTGTCCTGCCCTTGGCTAGCAGTGACTACATGCAAACCAGGGCCGGGAGCCTGTGTTTCATAGCATCAGGACAGACTGCAGTGCTGGTGTCATTGATTAAAGCCGTCCTTTTGCCTCCGCAGCAATCCAAGATGTCTTTACAGGCAATGCAGAGGCTTCTTGGCTAGCATGCGAGCATCTGGATTGCTGCAGGGATACTGACAGCACAAACATACGGCAGTTAACATCTCTTTACTTTGGCTTCTCTTTTTGCATCTTTTAGCTTGCTTCGCAGCTATCAAAGGCTAAAGTAGAATTAATGGAGACTTAACATCTGAGAAGAGAATTTGAAATGCGCTAAAGCCAAGAAAGACAGAGGCCTGCAAAGCTGTGCTTTGTGCACTCTTGGGCAGAGGGCTGGCAGAACTACTGTTTTGATCAGGTCATGGATCAAATTTCCTATGAGGAAAAGGAAAATGCTTTCCAGTATTTTTACACAAACATTAACATGGATGTGTGAGTTCAGAAAAGTCAAATTGCATGCATAAATCCTGGAGTAAGTTTGTTTAGGGTAAACTTCTGAAGGTTTAATTCCAGCCCTGGGCCACCAAAGCCTGGAAGGCAGCTCTGAGGAGCCCTTCCTGTTAGCTTCAATGTACCTGAAATTGCTTAGACTTGATTCTTCTTTCTTCTCCATTGTCTGAAGGATTTTGTTTATAAGGAGTGGAGAAGAGGAACACTACCAATACCATTACAAATAACACTAAAACCCCCACATTTTTCCTAAACTTGGACTCTTCTTGCTTTTAAAAGGGTAACCTCTGCACTGAGGCAGATGCTTTTGCATCTATATGAATGCTATACCTGTTGTCTGCCTGTCCATATAATTGTTTTAAAATGGTTTTAAATTAGCTGTTGTTAACTAGTTTTAAATTAATGCAGTGCACTGCTTGCACTGTAATTTCCTCTCCAATTACATAACACTGCACCTAGAGAGCACATCAGAAATTTGGCCGCCTAACATTAAGCCTCTAGATCCGTACTCAGACTCCGTAAAAGGGATTTTTTTGCAGCATATTTCCCTACTCCCGCATCCCACATGCCAGATGCATGTGTTATCTTGGCCTACAACCATCAACCACGCACAACGAGTACAGAAGCTGCTGTCAGAGGAGGGAAAACACATCGTTGCACCATGATCTCCCTACCACAGCCCCGCGCTCACAGGAGCACTGCCGGAGCAACCCTTCCCAGCACCCACCTGTGCGTGCACTAACGCCTGCTCACGTGTCAGTTGCGCACCGGTGGTTTAGGGACTCTCCCGTCACAACACCCGACACGTGTCATCTCATGGCCTGGAATTCCATCGACTGGACACATCGTGGGTAAGGCTTTAGAATCATAGGTTGGAAAAGACCTCTCAGATCAAGTCCAACCATCCACCCAACACCACCATGCCTACTAAACCATGTCGTGAAGTGCTGTATCTACAGGTTTTTTGAAAACCTCCAGGGATGGTGACTCCACCACCTCCCTGGACAGCCTGTTCCAATGTCCAACCACTCGGTAAAGAAATTTTTCCTAACATCCAATCTAAACTTCCCCTGACACAACCTGTGGCCGTTTCCTCTCATCCTATCACTAGTTCCTTGGGAGAAGAGACCAACACCTGCCTCACTACAACCTCCTTTCAGGTAGTTGTAGAGAGCAATAAGGTCCCCCCTCAGCCTCTTCTCCAGACTAAACAGCCCCAGCTCCCTCAGCCACTCCTTGTAAGACTTGTTCTCCAGACCCTTCAACAGGCTCGCTGCCCTGCTCTGGACATGCTCCAGCACCTCCGTGTCTTTCTTGTAGTGAGGGGTCCAAAGCTGAACACAGTGCTCCAGGTGTGGCCTCACCAGGGCCGAGTACAGTGGCACGATCACCTCCCTACTCCTGCTGGTCACACTACTCCTGATCCAAGCCAGGATGCCATTGGCCTTCTGGGCCACCTGGGCACACTGCTGGCTCATGTTCAGCCGGCTGCCGACCAGCACTCCCAGGTCCTTTTCTGCTGGGCAGCTTTCCAGCCACTCCTCCCCAAGCCTGTAGCGTTGCATGGGGTTGCTGTGACCAAAGTGCAGGACCCAGGACTTGGCCTTGATAAAACTCATACAGTTGGCCTCGGCCCATCGATCCAGCCTGCCCAGATCCCTCTGCAGAGCCTTCCCACCCTCGACCAGATCGACACTCCCACCCAACTTGGTGTCATCTGCAATCTTACTGAGGGAGCACTCAATCCCCTCATCCAGATCATTGATAAAGTTGTTAAACAAGACCGGACCAGGAACTGAGCCCTGGGGGACACCACTTGTGACCGGCCGCCAGCTGGATTTAACTCCATTCACCACCACTCTCTGCACTCGGCCATTCAGCCAGTTCTTTATCCAGCAGAGAGTACACCCGTCCAAACCATGGGCAGCCAGTTTCTTCAGGAGGATGCTGTGGGGAACAGTGTCAAAAGCCTTACTGAAGTCCAGGCAGACCACATCCACAGCCTTTCCCTCATCCACTAGGCAGGTCACCTGGTCATAGCAGGAGATCAGGTTGGTCAAGGTCTGTGAACATCTGAAAGCTCAGTGATAACTGGAGAAGGTTTCCAGCAAATGAAGTGCAGCTGGAACTGCAGTGGTTGCTTGCGAACAAGAGCTTAGTCATTTTGCTTTTTGTTCCTTAATTAAAACTTCAGAATAATGTCAGCTTTCAGACCTGCAAGGCCTTTGAGAGATCAGACACATAATTCCTCTAAAAAGCTAAGTGATCCTTCTGTAACAAGACATTTTAATAAACGTGGTTGATTACCTATGACAGTTTATCAAGGTTCAAGGTTGGACACGTGAATATAATGTTACTGACGGGAACTACTCCCTCTTTAGAGGCTCCAGAAACTTCCTGCATTTCAGTTCAAGCACTTATGAAATTATACATCTTTGTATTTTTGATCATTACTTCCATTGTTTAATGTAACTCTGCATGTAAAGGAAAAGACACACTAGATCAGACCATACATTTATGTCAATATTTAACATTCTTTTGCTGAAGCAGCAAGTTATAAGGTCTACTGCTAATGTGTCAGTTTCTGCAGAAACTTAAGTTTTTACTTTTAATTCACCCCACTGGTTTCAAAGATGATCCAGATCAGTTCAAGCTGAGGCTGTCTTGATTCTGCAACTACAGGCTGCCACCAGTCACACTAATCTCTGGTTTATTCCCTTTGTATTTAACAGCAAGTGATTCACCGCCCCATCTATCTCACTGGTGTGGAGAATCTGGAAGCTACTCATGAAGATGAAAATGTAAAAACTGTTAAATCATTTCACTGCTATTCATTTGAATGGCCACTTATGGTGATACTTAGGGAGAAAGACCGCTTTCTTTTTCATGTTTTCCTCCAAGCTTTGTGTTAGCTTGTGTTCACTTGGTTGATGAAAGCTGTTAGCAAAATGGATATTTGTCCAAACTTTACTTCAAAGACAGTTTTCGTATTTCAGTGGAATGACAAACCGACATAGCTGCTATTTATTTAGAGGAAAGGATTAAATGTGTACGACCAGAAGTTTCTACACAAATGTAGAACAGAACCATTTGGAATAAGGCGTTGCTGTCAGAGGGTTATCTACAACACAGGTTTCTAGATAGAGTTTAAAAAAAAATCAGATTGTTTCTATTTATACCTGCCTTTGCCTTGGTAACCAGAGACTGCGTGAGGGATGCAGTATTTTCCCCACATCATGGGTGGCTCCAAAATCCATGCGCAGCCATGAGGTACATGCAGTGTCTGCAGAACTATCCCAAGAATTGTCACACTCATTTCTAAGAGAGGATTTTAAATATTAAGCAGGAAAGAGAAGATTTCAGAAAGGGAGGTATATTAGTATAGCGTCAAAATAATTTGCTCTCATTTCTGTCTCATCTACTTGATTCTTTGATTTTCTGAGTATTACAAGGACCATTGCTCTTAAACACTTTTTCTTAATTACCCCAAGCAGCTTACCTGCGTCTGAGGTAGCAGGATTTACTTATAGTTGGACACATTATGCCTTTGCTCTATCAAGTAGCTGAAAAAGAACAGACTTGAATTGGTGTTTCTTTGCACTTTAAATCCTTCTTTCTTACCTTAAAAGCTATTCCCCAATTTGCAAGTTTATCTGCAGCTTAGGTGTCCTTGCAGCCTTTTGCAGCGTTTAAAAGCTGAACCAGGCTATGTTCTTGCAGCTTTACTGTTGTGCTAAGCTCCTGCCCTGCTGGCAGAAAAAGCATTTCAGTTCTGGGCAACTGGTTTGG
The DNA here is from genome assembly GCF_030867145.1 of Opisthocomus hoazin. NCBI lineage: Eukaryota > Metazoa > Chordata > Aves > Opisthocomiformes > Opisthocomidae > Opisthocomus > Opisthocomus hoazin. Next base: position 30,757,882 of record NC_134422.1, on the reverse strand, counting down.
GCATAATTTTTTGTTGTTGCATTTCCCTTACCCTTTTGCTGTCAGGAAGGGTGGAACAAACCAAGTGTCTGTCACTGTAATACTTGGGTACTGTACCAACTTGGAAAATTGATTTGGAGAGTGGAAAAGCAGGTAAAATATAGGCTTAGAATGAATATGGGGAAGCAGGGCCATCACTGAACATCTAGTGGACTTGCTTCCCTTTTAATAGCTTCACAATCCAGTGATGATCTGGAAGGTGATTTCTGATGTCCTGTAGAAGGCTCACAGAAGTCTGTGCCAAAGCACTATTATCAGGGAAGAAGGGGAAATAGCTCTGGGAAGTGGAGCAGGATTGGTAGAGAACCTGCTGGGCTCCAAAGATATTCAGGGATATCTGACTTACAAAAACACATTCTTGGGATAAAAACTCACTGCATTATCATCTTTGAGAACAAATGTATCAATTCTCACATACAGCCTTCTTTCACTCCAGCTGCTGTTTCTCCAGACCCTAGGTCTTACAATATACTGCAGGGGAAGAAAACAGCTCTAGCGGGGGAAAAGGAGGCAGTTGGAGCACTGGAGCCCTGTCGCACTCCTCCACTTTTCCTCAGCTGGTGACCCCAGGGCTGGCATGTGGTGCCGGAGGTGGAGGCAAAAGCTTTGTGCCATTTGGGAGCTTGCCTCCATTTGCCTGATGGCGTAGTTCAGGCACAGTGTAAGCGATTCAGAACCTCATCGAAGCAGAGTTCTCATTTCAAGTGTAATCACTTGCATTGCTTTTCCCACACTGCCTATACAAATAATTAAAAAAATATGCGAGATAATAGCACAAGCAGTTTCAAACTCTCAACAGCAGGCGTAGCGGCAAGGGACCAGCACTTTAGGACATAAAACCACAGTAAGCTGAATCATCGCACCTGCTGTGGCATGTTTATGAGGAGAAGTCTGAGTTGCCATAAGACAAGTATAAACTGGTTTGGGGCAAGCGAAATTCTGGTTTCCATTCCCCTACAGTAGCAGAACCCTAAAAACAAGCTTTAGTTCCTGCTGCCCCTGTGCAGCCTGTAATGGTCCTCCACAAAGGCTGCATGAATCTCGAGCCACTGTGTCGAAATCAACAGCTTTCAGATGCAACCCCATTTGCTTCTGCCTGCCAGCCAGATGTGGTGCTCTCTGTGGGAGAGAGTGGGGATGGTTTCTGGAGCTGGTTACGCTCCCCAGCTTTGAGGGCCAGCCTCGCCCCATTGGTGGTGACACTGGGAGCTGCTGAGCCACACAGCCGCTGGAGATGGGTGCAGGGAGGCATGCTGCTCCTCTGCCCGGCTCCCCCAGGTGTGGTCCTTCGCAGAGGTGGCCAGGCGCCTTGCAGCACGGCTGGGGGTCCTGCGCCTTTCGGTGGAGGAGCTGCAGCAGCGCTTCCAGGGAGCCAGCGCGCAAGCACTGCCAGGACGCTTCCCTGGCCCTCCCACGGCCTTTAGCAGCCTTTGGAGCAAGTTCAAGTAACTGCAGATGGAGACACACAAAGGAGAGGGGAACTGTGTTGTTTTGCCAAACGTGAGATTAAACAGAGCCAAAGGTGAAGAGAACCCATGCGCAAACAACGCCGCAGGAACGTTACCACCACACCAGCACCTGGGAGCAGCTCTGGCTTTACCGCCGTGGCCAACGCTCTGACCAAGATGCAGAAGCAGGGGCATGCTGCTGCGATGGCGACGCCGTCATTAACGGACTGCTTCCAGGCGGGTGCTGAGCACTCGCAGGGACAACGCTCTCCGTGCCGGCAGCGGAGCACGAGGGCAGCAGGCCGGACGAACGCCTTTCCTTCGCACCGACCCCCAAAACCCCTGACACAAACGCCACGAGCGGGAACCGCAGGCAGGCTGTGGGGACAGCAGACGACGTCCCGCGGGGCACCTCACGCCTCGGACCTCTGTGCATGGCACGCAGTTCTGAAAACGCGAGAGGCCGCCCGGCCCCGGCCCGCCGCAGGCCGCTCCTGTCCCCTCCGGGCTGCCCCAGGACCCCGGGGACGGGCGCAGGCACGGCCCGCAGCCGGCCGGCGGCTGCCCAGAGCCTGCTCCAGCCGCGGGCCGCCGGCATCGCCCTGCGGATGCGTCCCGCCTCGGCCCCCCGCCACGGCCTCCAGCCCCGGCCCCGCTTACCCGAGATTTGATCGGGGTGGGGGGGGGGGCTGCGGCGCTCGGGGCCGGGCCGGCCGCTCGGCGGGCCCGCCACGCGTGAGGACGGCGAGGGGCAGATCCGGGCCCTTCCCCGCGGCGGCCCCCGGCCTTCCCCTGCCGTCGGGCGGCGGGGCGGGGCGGGGCGAGCCAAGCGGGAGCCGGGCGCTCGGGGAGGTCCCCTGCCCGCCGGGCGCGGAGGCCGCGGGAGCGGTGAGGCGGTGGGGCCTGGCCCCGGGAGGCGGTCGGGCCGGGCCCCGGGAGGCGGTCGGCCGCCGCGGGATGGCCTTGGTGCCGTACGAGGAGGGCGCCGGCGGGGCAGCGCGGCAGCTGCACAGCCCGTGGGCCAGCTTCCGCTTCGCCGGGCGCGGCGTGCGCCTGCGGCAGGACTGGCGGCGGCTGGGGGTGGCGGCGGTGGTCTGGGACGCGGTAGGTGTTGGCCGGCTTGGGCGCGCCTGTGCTGGGCGGCTGGCGCCCGCCTTTCGGAGCCGCCTTGGGGGGGTGGTGAGCACCGAGTTGTTGCGGGATGGCCTTTTGCCTGGAAGGTTTTTTTTCTTAACGAGAAGTTAGAACTGGCTGTGGGGCCGTAGGGCGCGGTGCACACCCCGGGGCTCCGCACGCATCGCGCCTTGGCGCCGAGGAACAAGGGGCCCAGTTCTGGCAAGCTCCTGGGTGGGTTGGAGCACGGGGCTGCTGGTCTTTCCCGACACCGGCTTGGACAGAGGTTGCTGTGAAGAGAGCTCCTTGTCGAGATTTCTGTAAGATTTGACATGTTAGGGACAACCAGACAGTTGTTTCATGACTTTTCCCTGTGTCCTGCCTGACGGCAGGCGAGTGTTGTGCAGAAACCTCTGGAAATACTGCGCAACACTGTGAAACCTTATCCTGGACTTCTGCAGTATCGTGTTCCTTCAGCAGTGTTTGACACCCCCGTCCTTTCCTTTGAAATGCAATGCTTTCTGCCTCCTGTTACATTTGGGGATGCATAAAGAAGTGTTCCCACATCCGAGTTGCAGCTTCTGTGGTTTTTTTTTTCCTTTTGCCTGTAAGAGTCTTCCATAAAACTGATAAAAAGACTGCGCATGCATACAGGAGGCAGAGCAGGGCTGAACAAAGCCTTGCTGCAGACCTGAATTGCCTGACCCTTCCCACAGCCTTATCTCTCCGTGCAAATCAGAAATCCTGTGGTCAGCGTGACTGAAATGAGCCCTGTGCTTAATTGCTCTTGTGTCTTGGTGCAGGCTGTTGTCTTGTGTGCTTACCTGGAGATGGGAAGCGTTGATCTCAGGGATCGCTCTGTGATTGAGCTGGGAGCTGGAACCGGATTGCTAGGAATAGTGGCCACGTTATTAGGTAAGAGGTTTTTGTTTTGTTTGTTTAAAGCAATTTACAACTGTCATAAAACTGGCACTTCTACATCTATGTGCCTGGTATAGAAGTTAACACCAAAGCTACATAGGTGAACTGTGATGTTTCCTGCCTGAGTCACCTTCCTTTCTTGTTAGACTTCAGAGCCTGCTGCGTTATTTGTTGCAGCGACGGTGCCACTGCAGTTTACTTTATGGTGGGATCCCGCGCCCATTGCCATGGTACTCAGCTCAGCAGCATTCAGTTGTGCAGCTCTGCTCCACCAGGGAGCAAGTGCTGTGCTTGCCGTCTTCCACTTGTCCTCGTACGCAGCACAGATAAAGCTACAGACAGACAGAAACCACTCTCTCAGCTTGCATAAGCCTTGTTAGCCCGGCTTGCAGACAGGGAAACCAAGGTCTGGTCAAATGAAGTGATTTGCCTGTGATCTGTCTGTGGCTGAGGTGGGGGCTGGATACTATGTTAAATTTGCACTGTCTCAGGTAAGCTTTGTAATTTAAAGATCTAGTGGCTGTGGAAGTTGCCTATTGAAATAATAAAAACAGAGCAGTTGTCTGACAAAATATGATCATGCCATGCAGAGTCACGCAGGCGTAACTTTTGTCTGACCTGTGAAGGAGGCTCTCTGGCTGCCTCTCTCCTACTGAACAAATACAGAATTGGAGCAGATTAGTTGTGACAGTCCCTGTAGCTTGTTCTGTTATCACCTATGGAAAGGCAGAAAGGAACCACTCTACTTTCATGCATTAAGAAAAAGCTCCAGAAAACACTTTTTGTTCCTGACCCAACTTCATCTTCGTGTGGAATACACTTAATATTCTTAAATGACTGATGAAGGGTAGGATGTAGATAGTGGACATTTTTCGTGTTTTGTTGTTTGTTTGTTTTTAATCAGGCAGCTCAGGGGAGTTGTTAATGCTTAACAGGAACTAAGGAGCCTGTTTGACTTAGAGCATTGTATTCCAAATGCTGTATTTATGGACATGTACTATTTGCCTGAGCCATATACTCCTGTACTGCTTAGGTGCTCGTGTTACCATCACAGACAGGGTGGCAGCACTGGAGTTCCTGGAGTCAAACGTACAGGCTAACTTACCTTCTGAGCTACGTCCGAGAGCTGTGGTGAAGGAACTGACTTGGGGAAAAGACCTGGATAACTTCCCTCCAGGAGAGTTTGACTTCATCCTGGGTGCAGACATCGTTTATCTGGAAGAAACTTTTGCAGAACTGCTTCAGACGCTGGAGCACCTGTGCACAGAGCAAACTGTTATCCTTCTTTCCTGTCGTATCCGCTATGAACGGGATCACAAATTCTTGAAGATGCTGGGAGGCCGTTTCTCTGTATATGAGGTCCACTATGATTCCAGTAAAGATGTTCATATCTACAAAGCACAGAGGGGTAGTCGCAAGGATGACTTTTGACTCTGTGCTTTGTTAGTAAACCACTGATGCTGTTCAATCCTCCCCTTGTTTCTACTCAATACACTTGTTCCAAAGCATGTAACTGCAGTTGTGTTATTTCACTGACTTCTTGTTCTGATGATCTTGTCTGATCACTCGGTCTGATACAGCAAGGATTGTACTTCTGCATACTGAACCTCTGCTTCATTTCTCAGTAGAGTTGTATACGGCCTTCCACTGACTTTTTATAAAATACAATTGTTGAAACTGATTTAAGTTGCAGAAATTTCCAGGCATCAAAACTGTAATCAAAAATCTGTTGTTTAAAATCAAACCACACAATTTCTGTGGGAAACTTAGAAATCGATTAGAGTGGGGTTTTTTTTCACTTATCACTTCCTTAACTGTAGCAAAATAAAAGTGGATGAAATACAAGGTAAGACTCCAGCTCTAAATGCCTTAACTCTTCAGACCTTCTGCATCTTAAAAGTTGTGGTAAAAGAAGCTAATTAAAGGGCAAAACCAACAAAGGCAGCTGCTATAAAGTTGTTGTATTGCTGTCACTGCTGCATGGAAGAGGCCGGGGGAAACGAAGAACAAGATCTGTGGGGGGGCTGGGTTTGGAATCAGTATTGCAGAGTAAGCCAACTTAGAAATCAATGGTGGTTTTACCTGACTTGCAAGCGTGGAGGCTATGCCTGCAGTAGTGAAGCAGTTGTGGTTCTTGGGTTGTCCCTCACAAGATGACATTCCCTCACACAGATGAAGGCTACTTGGAGCAGATACATGGGCACATGTGCCAGCAGGGAAAGTGAAACAAGGAGACTCAAACTATTCTTTAAATATCAAATCAATCCTCGACTCTCAAAGTACCGCTAAATAATGTTTTACTTTCTGCCTTTGTTTGTGGCTCACTGTCTCTGAGAGCTGTTAGTTAGGAGAGCAGGATGCAGCTGTGAAGTCTTTGTAGCTGGGGGAGTACTTATTCTTGCATTACTGGGGACCTTGGGGCAGTGTCTAGATTTTGGCATGCTTTCTGTGCACAGTGGTAGTTAGATGCTGTTCTAAGTAACTGATTTTGTACCTTGAGCTTGTAAAAACACCTGTGTCTGTTTATCCCACAAGATCCTATGTGAAAAATGCTGCAGCCTGGAATCCAGCTCGCGCCCGCAGCAGACTTCCTTCTCTTTCTAGTGGTGGAAAAATGAAACTGATGAAAACAACGGCCTAACAGAAGACACTTCTAAATGCAGGAATTGCTATAGTACTTATTTTTTTGGTGGATGTGGAACATCTGTTTTTCTTTAAACTTAACGTACAAAGCCCCAGGTCAGGTTCAGGCTTTAAGCACGTGCGTGTCTTTGGCACTGGCAACAGCAGCGTCTTCGGGCCATGGACATTAGGAGCTCTTTATCACTTCTGCTTCCATCAAACTTTCTAACTGGAAAAGATGTGGAGGGTCTGTGGTTCAGAAGTGATGCACAGGCTGTAATCTGGAAATGACACATTTGTCATTACAGGTCCAACAAATGAGGACCGAAGGTCTTGTGCTTCATCCCTGGTGTGCCTCTTGCGTATTTTCAGCGAAAATCCTTGCTTGGCTGCGGACTCGGCCCAAGAGCGGCTGCGCTGGAACACTTGCTTACCAGAGTATCCATCCTCAGGAGCCACATGGTGTCACTAAACCAGCACGTATGCCGCTGGCTGGGACTCTGCAGTCTGAAACTAGAGTAGAAGTCCCTTGGAGGGAAGGAAGACAACACCTTCAATTAAAACCAGAACATGATACGAGCTTTAACGTGCCAGATGTGACTTTTTCTGTCCTATCAACTGGGTGAGCAACAGCGGAAAAAAAGTATGCGCTCTCTCCACTCTCGGGCTTTAGTTTTCGGAGTGTGGGTGTAAGTTCTCACCAGTGCTCTTCCTTTTCATCCCCACGGGTGTTCCTTGCCTCGGAGCTCAGCTGTGGCCACTGTGTGTTAGGCTCCCCCAGGGCTGGAGCCGGCAGGAGGGAGCGTGCTGGTGCGTGGGGAAAGCCTGCGACCCGGCTCTGCTCAGCCCTCGCAAGAGGCTGCAGCTTGCAATACTGAGTGCCTTAGCAGCCTGCATTGTTACCATAGTAGGAACATCCTTAGAAGCCCGCTTAAACAGCACAGAATAAAGCCAAATATAGTACAGAATAAAGCCTAGTGCAGCAACCTACACATTTTTAAGAAGCGGGCTTTGCTCCAGGCCTTGCTTTGACAATAGGAAAAGTTTCATACTTTTAAAACAAATGAGTTTAATTGCATTGCTTTATAATTGTTTAGCAGCTTTCAGTGTCTGTTTTCCCATCGCTGCTGTCACAGCCCGTAGCCTTCCTGTGAGAGCAGGCATGTGCCGAAGAGACCAGGCGTGGCTTCTTTGGCTGCATTCGTTGCTGTCGCACAGCAGCTGTATGCAAGCAGAGGGAGGATGTTTGAAGGCTGAAGCAATGCTATTGCCCGTAAGTAAATACTTGTGGAGAAATGCATGAGATGGCCCCGGCAGCTCAGGTGAGCACCTTGCCCCTGACCTCCCCAGCTCAGCAAGTGGCCCCCCTCAAGGGGAGACCTTCTCCTCTGGCTGCCACGTGGCTGCGGGCGTTCCTTTAGATTCAGGAGACCAGACCCACACATGGTGCGGTCAGGCCACCACTGCAAGCACATCAGTTCTGGTTGTTTTTTAAGCCACAGTGTTTAGGGACAGGCACCAGTAGCAAGAACGTAACTCAGCTGAAACCTACAGCCCATTCCCGCCGGGCAGTGCTAAGGCCTGCCTGCACCAGGCAGTGAGCAGTGCCTTCTGCTGTCCCCGGCTGGGCTTTGTGGCTTTTTTGTATACCCGTCACACGCAACTTCAGGGAGATGTCGGGAGTGAGCCACGGCAGACATGCAGGACAGAAGTAGCAGAGGCGTAATTGCCTGGTGAGTGGGCACACCAAGAGTGGCCCTCTGCGATGACCCCTGCAAACGCCGGTGTCCCGACTGACTGGGCCCAGGGGAGCTTCTGCTCGAGGATGAGACAATGCACGGACAGGCTTCAGCAGCCGTTTGGCAATTAGACTAGCCCTGCCCAAGCACCTTGTCAGCCCGTTCACCCCAGCACTAGAGAACTCTGTGCTTCTCCTCTGGGTAGTTCCACTGCATTGGTTGTGTTTTGTAACAGATGATGTGAACTCATCTGTAGGGAGGATGTGTTTGGGCACGGGTCCCCAAGTAGTGGGGCAATGCATGTGGAGTCTCTTGAGAAATAAAATACTCACCCTAGGGAGAGGATCCAAGCCACAGGGAAGTGACCAGATAGACTTGAACATGCTGTGAGATTGTGAAACCATCCCTGAAACGTGCCATTGTGTCAGGGAACAAACCTTGCTAAAATGTCACTGTAACTAAAGCGATGTTTGATTAATATTAAGACATGGATTATGAAATTCAACTCTGTATCTTATGGACAAAGAGCTTCAAGGTGCAGCAGTGTCAGAAGAATCAGGTTTACCAGCTGACCTACTGACTGTACAGGGATCTGTTACCTGATTCTTTCAGTGCAAAATTCAAGCCAAACTGCATTTTGATCTCATGGGCTAACCCCAGTTTGGGATTCTCCCTCTTTACTGAGATGTAGATTTTTCTGAGCAAGTATGTGAATGGCATTATGAAAACGCTCAGTTGTGGAAGCCACAGATTCCCAGCCACAATGAGCTGACCTTACTGCTTCCCCTCGATTTCACTGGAGGTGTGTTTACCTTTGGTGCCGAGTTTGTTCTGGCTTTCAGCCCAGTGCTTGGATCCAGCCCTGCAGATTACATAACTGGGCTGCGATCCTTGCGGCGTTCGCTGCCTTCTGTTCTGCTCTGTTACTCACATCAGCACTACATGGTTTACAGGAATGCTTATTAGTGGGAAAGACGGCATATTTAAACTGTGAAAGGGAAAAGTCTTTCACACATTATTAAACAACAGAACTAACTGCCACCAGAATGGATACTGGAAAGCAGGTTGAAAAATATCAGAAGTGGAAGAGAAACTTTGTTTTTCAGGACTTAACCTCTCACTAATCTAATTAAACTAATAATTAAGACAAGAAAAGCCTTCCTTTTGGGGAAAATAGCTCATGAATTCTTACAGCAGGCCACTGATCATGAGAGGACACCATAGTCTGCTTAAAACACGCCTTTTCCCATTCTGCTATCTAGCTACTCTTTGCCACTAAATTAGTGTAAATCATAGAATCATAGAAAGGTAAGGGTTGGAAGGGACCTTAAAGATCATCTGGTTCCAACCTCCCTGCCCTGAGCAGGGACATCTTCCACCAGACCAGGTTGCTCAGAGCTCCATCCAACCTGGCCTTGAACACTGCCAGGGAGGGGGCAGCCACAGCTTCTCTGGGCAACCTGTGCCAGTGCCTCACCACCCTCATGGTGAAGAATTTCTTCCTAATATCTAATCTAAATCTGCCTTCTGTTCCATAAATGGAACATCCTGCTCAAAAAAGAGACTTTGTAAAGTTTTTTAAAGCATGTTTATGTGACTGCACATAAATGTTCGTGTAAAAAGGGAGTTATGACAGTTTATACCACAAAGGTTACAGTAAGAAAAAGCACTTCTTTATGACAATAATTCACAAATTCACAAGAATCACTTTAATATACAAAGCAATAACTAACATTCTGAAACACAAAGCAGCTAATATGTACATAGTGTTAATAAAATGCATTATAACCCAGTACATTTTTTTTAAAAACACAGATAAAGCACAAAAAAATTAAGTAAAAAAAACCCAAAAACAAACCAAACACAACAGGGATGCTTCTAGATTTTTGGGGAAATGTAAAAAAAAAAAATTATTTTCCCCAACAATGGATTTTCATTTAGTCTTTTAAATTCTGCAAGTGTGTGGGAGTTGAGCTCAAATACCCTGTTCTGTGCTGACATGGTTTCAGTAAAGAATCAGAAATGTAGATGAGGTGAACTTACTCTTTCCAGCTTCCATTACAAAGGGAGAATAATAACCCTCACTCTGGAAGCTTCCCTGAAAAACGTTGTTCCAAAACAATTTCTAATTATAAATCCAGAGTAGAAATAACTCATTTTTGTATTGAACAACCAATCTGTGGACAAGTCTGTGGAGGGGTTGGCTACCAACTAGCACCTCTTCTTGCCCTGTTTCCCCATCCCATCCCTAGAAGTCCATATAAGCAGCACAGTTTCAAATCTCATAAAAACTCAAAATTCTAGAACTTGTTAAAATTGTTTTAATATAAATAAATGTCATTACACACAGAAAAAATGGAGTGGCACCTGGATAAAACACAACTTGTGGAGAGCATCCGAACATGCCTAGTTCTTAAGAGTGGCCATTTCCAGATCACTAACTGGCTCAAGGCCTGCCTTCCCCACGCTCTCACTCAGCTATCCCCTAATTTAGAGAAATACATAGCCAAGGCTGAGACCGAGTGAACCGATCGCTCCCAAGCTGTGAGTACAGTAAGTGGTCAGCTTATGACATGCGCCAACCATGGACCATTACAGCCCGTCCCTGGCCCTTTCCCTGCCAGCACAGCTCCCGAGGACAGCTGCCTTCTCCTACCTCTCGCTGGTGAAAGTGAGACCTGAACTCACCCATTTGTGCTACGCAAACTAGCCCAAGCAAGTCTCTTTGTGGGCCAGAGCTTCAATAATACATTTAAAGAACACACTCCAAGGCAAAAGGCTTGAAATGCAAACCCTCTGTACCAACTGGATCTGGTCCCTTTTCCCCCAAAATGTTCGGACTTAAGTCATATCCATCTACAGACCCGAACCTGTCACAAGCACACAGGTTTTTCAGAACCCTGTCTCTCCCCATCAGTCTGGCTCCCCCCAGACCAACTGAGCTTCGTGATACATTCAGGTTTCGCAAAATCAGTGTCTTTTACAGCTAGCGAATTCAAAAGCTCAGGGAAAAGAGTTCCCAGGCACAGTACAGAGAATCATCAATGTACTGTATGCTTTTAAAACCTGCTCACAGTGACAGATTTCAGGGTTACAGCTAAACTATCATTGTTCCTGCAAAGGAAAGATGGTTGTGCTTTTTTTATCTTTTAAAGCAGGGTGACACATTGTCAATGTACCTTTACTTCCTGGTGTCAAAGAACTGGAAAGCCTTTTGATTTATTTTCTTGGATTGCAGCTTGTAAAATTTGCACCCAAATCTCAAATTAAGAAAAGGGGAATAAAGTGACTGAAAAATAGTTTAGCTTTCCTTCCAAATTAACCTCCCTTTCCCACTTGGGATCACTGAACTAGTTCTATTCTAAAAATAATTTCACGTCCATCATGTACCTACTGCGCTGAGACACCACACACTTAATTCTTTCCAGTCTTCAGTACTGCCAGTTCAGATTGCCTGCCATTTTGAAGCAATGCCTGCTGGATGCCAGGTGCTCATCAGCAAGTTAAATTTGCATAGGAGTCAACTGCTGTGGGGAGAGGAGTGAATTGTGTGTAGGCAGCAGGATTACAACAATTGTGCCAGGGAGCTTCTCAAGCAAACCCAATTGCTCTTTTTTTTTGTTCTGTTTTTTTTTTTTTCTTTTTTTAAAAGTGCACATTTTAATTAAAAAATTTACAAAAAATATAGTGTAACAAAAATAAATACATGACCTTTTGGTTAGATCATTGGCAAATGTTACATCAATAACCAGCTTCAGGGTGAAAAAAATGACAATAAAAACAGGGTCTTAGAAAACCAATGAAATCCTCTAAATTGCAATAGATTTGCAACCACTGATAATGAACTGTCTTTGATGGGGAGACTTGTCTTTAACCCACAAAAAGCACTGGCTGTCTGTCATAAATTAAAAAAATATAAAATAAAAAAGCAGAGACCAGTTTTCGCTAACAGATGACTACTTGCAGCTGCAGTCTACCGGAAGCCCAGATTTAAAAAAACCCCTGTAGTACAAATTTTGATCAGAAACTATCAGGGCTGTTTTTCCTTATTAAATCTAACTTTTTTCCTGAGCCTCTTAATGATTCCAAACACCCCACCAATTTCCTGATCTACGTACAAGTACCAGAGAAGACAGTGGTCTGCAATGCAAACGCCAACTACAGGAGAGCCAGAACCTACAGGTGTCTGTAACAGTCCCGACGAGCACGACAGGCTAAAATTGTGCTTTCAGATACAAGCAATGGTGCTGGCAACTACCTGATTCTGGTGAAATTGCTGCTTAAATAAAAACGTACTGCCACTACTCCAGGAGGAAAACAGAAGTCTTACCAGTGGTTCCTTTAGAAAGTAACACCTTAACAACCCTTCCAATTGTTTTGCCTTTGATAGATAGCTGCCAAAGAGAAAAAGCACAAAAGCGAACTGTTCTGGTAGGTGGTGGCTGGTGTAAAACAACTGTTTTACATAATTTCAAAAATTTCCATCAACAAAAAACAAAAACAAACCTCACAAAAGCCATGACAGATGAAACAAAACTCTTGATAATGGATAACTGAGAAACAGCACAAAACAAATCCGTAATAAGCGCTAGAATAATGCAGCCCAGAACTACTGGGGCGGGGGGAAGCTTTCACACACGCGCACACATCCACACACACCCAGACATACACAGAAAAGTAAAAATTTTTTCTGACCTCCATATACTATAATACTCAGCATTCCTGACTTAAAAGCTCTCAGAGCTGTAGATTATATACTGTGTGTATATATATATATGTACATATATTATACATATTTTCCAAGAATATCTAAATTAAAAGAGCACCTCTGACAATATCTTAACTGCCTGATTGGTGCTGTTGTTTTGCAAAATAATGACATTACAAAAATTATATTTCAAATCAATTCTTGTTTATTATGAACATAATGGATCTAGCCCTTTCTAACCCTCTCTTCAGGTAAAACAGGCTATCAATTCTTGAAAACTCACAACTGTGAGATATAAAATTAACCCTCCCTCCCCCCTGCCAGCATAATTTCCATCCTACTTCCAAATGGCCTTAGTTTACAGAAGGCGATTACCCCAACCTCACTACTTGGTAAATAGCATACAAATGGGTTCCTGTGTCACATTCTTTCCCTTTTGGGTCAATACAAATAGTAAAGCACGTGTGGGTAACCCTAGCCAGACCTGTACTTGGTCTAATACTTTTATTATTATTGTCATTTAAAATTTCTATTAAAGAAATTAAAGTCCCTAAATCCTCAGTGCAGCATAAATAAAAATAAAGATTCCTGCAGATCCCTATGTACTTTAAAGTAATGTTCTTTTTCCTAGTGAAATGTTACCTGCTAATGAGGTCTAGACTAGTAACACTGCTCACAGACCACGCACAGACAAAGCGGTAACACAGTGCTCCTCTCACTGCCGCACAAATTTGCACCAACCCTGTATTAGAACCCTGTCCGGCTACCGGTTTAGGCTCCCCTGGTCCATTCAGCTCCCCGGCTTTGTGCCAAGTGATTATCAGCAAGCACTAGACAGGGCTCATTACCCATTAGGAACAGCTCTCAGATCATGGCTAGCCTCATTCAGGTTCACTGCAAGAACTCAACTTTTTTGCAAACAGACATTTCTACAAAAGAAACCGCCTTAATGTAGGCACGTACAGCCTTTACCATGTTTCTCAAAACTGGAGGAACCATTACATGTTACTGTGTAAATGAGGCCATTATGAGCTTCATGTTTTACAAGGATGACTCCTGCGTTACCAACATTTCTACTTCAGCACTAATCTGAAAAACTGGTAACCGTTGTACGTATTTGTGTTCTCTGGCTTTAAGAATCAGACAATTTTTATAAAAACATTGCTGAGAATTTAGGGTCTTCTTTAAATTTGCATTGCTAAACTAATATATTCATCTTCCATTAAATAAAAACATGAAAATCAATTCTCTATGGCGGATAAAAATAGATTATAAACCCCCTCAAAACTTGTGAAAATGAATTCTTTCGTAATTCTGATACTTATGTTCTCTTCTTGAAATACAAACATAATTTGAAATTCCTGATAACTCTAGATTTAACAACAATGCTACAAGTTTAACCCTGCTCCTTTTAAAGTCTCTTGGAAACTGAATGCCCTCTCAAATGAGAAAACCAGAACTTTTAATACTGCTTAGCTGTTTGAGACTCAACTGCCCAGAGTCTTTCAAATGTTCTTCTTACAATGTCATGTTGATTGTATAACCTTTTAGAAGCTCGTGTTTTAAATATATCTTAAAAACAGATAGAGTGAATGGGAAAAAATATTAACTATTACTTCGCTAGGCAAGGCATTAGTACAGACCAGTCTTATTCGTATCTCCCTATACAAAGAAGTTTGACCAAAAGCTCAATGTAAATTTACTCCGTCAAATGACCCGAGTTAATGTATCAAGAGACTGGCTTCAGAGTGCCAGTAAACAAACTGCACCTGATTCTTTTTGACACATTCTTTTTGATGACTTCTTGACATTCTTTTATGGTTCTTTTTGAGCATGATTCTTCTGAAGTCCTAACGCTTAGCACAGAGTCATTTTCAGATATGAACTACCTTTTTAACAATGTAAATCTGGGATAGACCACATTTCCTCAGTGCAAACAAAAAAATTTGATCTCGCAAACATCCGAGGCACATAAGTAATTTTACTTACAGGAATAAATTACTTGGTAAATCTGACCCTTTAAATGAAAAAATCCTCCAAATAAATGAAGAATTTAGCTAGCTTGGCCAGGTTCAAATAATTAATATTGTCCCTTGCAAAGCAGAAGATGGAATATTTGTGTTTGAAGTCCTCTTCAATGTTTGAGGTTGTCCTCATAGTTGTCATCCTGCAATTTAATTTATGCATGGAAGGCAGCCTCAAAGTTTGAAAAAGAATCTAGCAAACCAGGCTGATGTTTCCATTGAGTAGAATAATTTCCATTACATAAGATAGTGGTAGGGAAACAGAAATAACCTCACTGCTTGAGAGGACTTGGGACACAAACTATACTGTCAGCAGGGAGTATATATGTGGAGTTGGCCATGCTTCAATTGCTTAGTTGTTCTTCATACAAACAGGTAGTGCTTTCATGTGTTACCCTTGCTTACTACGTGACTGTTTTCTAAACATCACTATTGTACCTTTTAGTTTTCTACCCAAGTATCGTTTCCCAACCAATATCCTATGAAGTTGGTGTTTGCTTTTCGTGCATTCAGAATGTTGAACACACCTGCACACATAAGCTTCAAGAAGCAACAACTAACCAGTGAAGCTCATTTCAATGCTTTTTTTTCTGAGGTATGGAGAAGTTTTTACTAGTCCAGGAGGGCTTAATACAGATTACAAATCAAAACCCCTCCTGGGCTAAGTTGAAAAGGGTATGTTATCTCCACACCAAGAACGTGACTGTGAAGCGCCTTTCATTTGGCATGCCGCTTAGCTGTGTATTTTTATAGTTCATAATGAATACATGAAACCAGTTTGGCAACCATCGCTTCTTCATTCCACCATGCATGCTCCACGTATGTGACCCACAGTTCTTTAGACTAGACCAAGAGGCTGGGGTGGTTCTGTCTCTAAGGCAATGGAAAGAGTTCAGCACAAATTCTTGAAATCATTACAGAAGGACCCTCCCCACAGTAACTTCCCAAGTGACCATGGTTACTCCTTGAAGAGGATGGGGAGACGAGAAAGAAGCCTGTTCTTCACGCTGAGACTGACGATGAAAATAATCTTGTAGGGGGAGAAGTGGAGGCAAGTACTTGAACATTCACAGTTTGATGCAAAGCACAGATGAAGTATATTCTGTAGTTGCTTCAGGCAGTTTTGCGCATAGAAAAAAAGAAATGTTTAGAAAATAAAAAGTTTACTTTGTCTTTCTGGGTATAGCCAGAACCAGTCTCTATCCCACCTGGACAAATGAAAATGAGAATCCAAAATTAATCTGATTTGTGGCAGTAAAGGTCCTTAAGTGCTTTCAACTCCTCAATCAGTGTCTTGTTTTGGTTTTCAAGCACAGCCACTCGATTTTCTAGACATTTCACATACTCCTTTTTCTTCCTGCGACATTCTCGTGCTGCCTCTCTGCAAAGCAAAACAGGCCATTCAAATCCAGAATGATTACTTGCAGACATGGGCTACTTAACTGTTCAGGTCAAACCTTTGGTACTGCCATTTTTAGATTATGGAGGTACTGTTAAGAAATGCAATTTAGGAAAAAATGCTGAGTTTGTAACAATTGCTCCTCACAAATCACAAGCACTCAAGATCCACAGATCACTGCAACATGCAGACCCCAGCAAGTCAGCACCAATAAAATTCTGCTTCTGTGAGAACAGGATCCTATTCATTGACAAAATTCTGCTTGCAGGATTTACATTAGAGCCTTTAGGCTGAGTCGAATGCTGCTGTAATAATTTCATTGACTTTTATTATAATAAATAGATGAATAACAAAACCATGGATAAGATCAATGTTCATCTATTAATCTCCTTATAGTCTTAATTCTTTGCAAGTCCAACCAAATATGCCAGGATGTTCAACCAGTGCAAAAAAAGCTGTATTTAGAGCATTCATTTATTTGCTCTTGACCAATATTTTCATTTTGTTAATAATGTCTGCATCACTGCAATGATAATATAAACTACTCAAGTCACAAAATAAACAGTCACTAGCAACCATTTCATTCTTTAGTCCTTGTCTGCTGTGCCAAGAACATGGCAGTGTTAAACGTGCTGAAGCAGATCCTGACACAGTCAAAACTTTTAAGGCTTGCTTGTAAAGACTGAGCTGCCTGTAGGTAACTTGGTAACATACTAAGAACACCAATGAAAAACTCCTGAAAGGTGTAAATGTGCTGCTGAGCATCCTGAAGGCAGGAACACCAAGGCAGAAGCTATCCTGCACGGCAACAGGAATGGTGCCAATGTGCAAAGTAAGCACAAGGCTAAATGCTGCAGGTGGATGGGAGTCCAGGCAGAGAGCTCTCCTCCTGCAATGCAGCTTGCCAAAGCAGCACACTGCAGATACATGTAAATGTACATGCTTGTTTGCCCAGAACCTTTAGGTGCAAAGCAGAGCAGCTTTAAAAGGAGAGTCTGAGTGTCCCTTTATTGCAAATACTGCACAGATTGGTGATACAGTCAATGTTCTGGGAAATGAGAGAACAAAACTGAACCCAGCTCTTCTGCTTATTAGATAAATAGTAGTTGTAGCACTAGTTAAAAAAAATGTCTGTTCCAGGACCTACCTGGTAAGAGAACTCTAAAAGTAATTTTTGAAATTCAGCTCCATAAACGAGACAGGATGAAGAAAACCTAGTTTGTAAGCCCCAAAAAGACTTGAGTATCCATTCGTCACTCCTACAAATACAATTTCATGTGCTTGCAGCACTCCAGTAGGCCACGTGCAACATACAGAATTTAAGTCATTTTGGGCTGTTACTTGTGTCACCGAAAGATTAAGTGCTACTGAATCAGGAAGTGCCTCTCAGTGCGAACTACTAACCTGTCTTCTTGGGTGACAACTTTTTCTCTCTTTTTGTGATTTTTTTCTGCCAGCTTGTATATTTGTGCCAGGCTGTATATTAAGCTAGAGTTATACTGAATTACAAGAGTGCTTTTAAAATGTAAAATGTACACAGAAAATTTGCACAATAATGTCTATGAATATTTACACTATAATCCTCCAGTAAGTACCACCTCACCATCTGCCTCTCTATATCCCTTTCCCCTGTTTTGCTATGGAGCCTAGATTTGCAAATATCTATTGAGCAGGCAGGCTAAAAGCACCACATGCAACATTATACTGTTGCAAAAGCTGCCATTTTCACTCAAGTGGGGGTAATTCCCCATTGTTTTTCTTGGCTTTCCCAAACACAAAAGCTTTCTTTTACTGGAATAAGGCTGCTGACTAAATGAGGGGATTCAGAATGCCAATTAAATTTTTCTCAAATGCAGAGCCTGACAGGGTGACATCTACTATTCACTGATACCAGAAAAATATATAAAAAGGGGAGATGGGTGACATTCTGTACAAAAACCTGTTAAAAAACTGAACTCTGTTGTTCAGCATTATTTACTTCATTAAAGCCCCTCAGATAAGCATTGGGTCTGCTCATGTAACTTTCTATTGTGTTCACAGCTCGGTAATCTACAGAAGATAAATGCACTTGTACAGCATAAGAGTTTTTTCAGACTGACAAATGCAGTAAACAGTGCTTTCATGGGGCTTCCTCTCCTCAGAGCGGAGGGACGCACCGCTTTTTTCCCTGTGTCACACTGTAACATAGAGCCTCAAATCTGTGGCCTGTGGATGGAGCTTGGTGTGATGGGTCAGCTCAGGCCCAACCCTTCCCACTCCCACAGCAGCTGGCTTAAGGAGCATCATGCCCGACTTCTCTGTGCTGCTCCCTTCCGTGACTGCCTCCACCAAGCCCCACCTCAGCAGGCTTCGTTGTCCCTCCTCACACACTAAATCCTACAGGGTCAAGTCTCCTCTCTCTCTCTCTTTCAGCCCCTGTGCTGCCACTACTGGCTCCACAAGACATCAAAACGAGTAGCTATTCAGCCCTTCCTTGAGTCCTTCTGCCTCCGGACGATAAAACTCACAGGGCAAGCAGCTAAAGAGAACAAGTGAGACAATCAAGAAAGCACTCGTGAAGAGTGCACGTGGGCCAGCAGCAAGAACGCATGCAGAAGGCTAAGGTAAAGAATCCAGAAAGGAAACTACATGAATGTACCAACTCAGAAAAATCAACTCATCTCAGTGTTTGTAAGGACATATCTGCAGTCATGCAAGTCTCTCATTAATGACTTTTCTCCTTACGGCAACAAACAAATTCGCACACCTCATAGAATGAGTCTGACACCTTTACTGAAGGCTTCATAGTCACAACACATGGCATTAGCAGATGTGCTTCTTTGCTTTGCATCTTTAAATAAAGGCAAATTCTTCAGAAAGCATTTAGTAAAATGACTAAGAAAGATCAGGATTCCTAGTGGTTAACACTCTAGTTCTATGCACTATGGGAAAAAAGCAATCTAAATGCACATGCCTGTTTTTCATTAAACGCACTTCTCTCTTCCGTGCGGCCTCTTCTGCTGGCTGTGTTGGAAGTGCTGGAGAGGATGCCATGACTACGCCTGGTGCAATGGTGCTGGTAGGGGCAGTGCGAATCTGGTAGGTCTGCACATCTCCTGAGGCAGCTGAAAAACACACGGGAACATCACGTCAGTTTGGTGACGGTGCTGTTAAACACAGTGCACCTAGTAACCTATCTAACCATGCGCTCTGGGCTACAGTACAGGAGGGATGACCATCACCTGGGTCATCACTGCTATCTCAGTCTTAGTTTATTAACATATACAAGGTTTTGGGCATTCCTGATGAAGTCGTCTTCACTTGTGCTTGATAAGTTGATTTGTCTTGCTGTACTGCTGCACTTCTTTCTCTCTTAGTGTATTTCTTTTTTACTTCTCTGTTTTTTGGGCAATTTTAGCAGTTTTAAGGACATGTAAGATGGCAAATAGTGTTTCCAGCTATGCTCCAAATGTCTATCTGCAAAATGAGAAACTGCATGTGTAAGTATTTGGCACAGAAAAAAGGGTGTAGAAATGCAGTATTTACTCCAACCAGAGAGAGACAGTGCAAACTAGGCACTCAACTTCACTACTTCTCTGGAATGAACAAGGTCTTGGGTTTCTTTTGTTTGTTTACTGTAATCTAGGAGTATGTTATATTTGCCTGAGCTTGTAAAAAAATACCATACCACCTTAAGAAATCACATGTCCTTAAGAAGACAAAACCCAGAAGATCGATGCAACAATAGTACTTAGCTATGTATTTTCACTGATGCTTAGAAACCTCTTCACTGGACAACTTCCGAATCAGGTGCTTTACAATCATAAAAGCAGAGGTACACTTTTCTGTTATTTTTAATAAACAATTTGTAGTGCTCCCCACAATTTGTAATAAATCCAAACATATATTTCAACACAATAAAAACCCCCAACTTATTCTAAGTTGAAGCAGGCCTGTTTGCTCTAAGTGGAGGGCTAGACCAAATGACCTCTAAATTATTCTACGATTCCAAGACTCAACGATTAAGTACTTGCTGACTAGTTACAAAAGCCAACAATAGCAAGAAATTATGACTTTAAGTGAAACGAGGAAAAATTACTAATAAATTCAAGTGTACTTATAGAAAGAATCAAACAGCCTTCTTTCCTGATTTTAATGCTTTGCTTTAAATTTACTATTGTTGCAGATGAGTATCTGGGAGAACTCAGAACTCTAAAGTATCAGTTTTTGCAGAACATATTAAAAAAAAATCACATGGACAAAATGCAGAAAAGACAATACGGAAAATAAAAAATAAGTACATTGTTTTAAGAAGTAAACCCAAAATACCACAATATTAACAATCTGAAGGGAAAGGCTCCAAGAAAATGTGACAAATAGCTTTGTCCAGAACTTCATTTAATCATTTTGGAGACTCATCTGTGCTAAAGCTGTTAATTCTGTTTCCTGACACATCTGAAGGAGTTAGGTTGGTAACTTGCATCTGAATGGAGAAAACGTTATACAGCATGACCGGCTGTGAAGTTTCTCACCTTGTACAACAACCTGGTTACTGGGTACAAGTATCTGTTGTCCATCTGTGGTCTGTGCATATTGTAAAATGGTGGTGCCAGGTTGGGTTGCAGCTGCATTGGTCATAGTCAACGTCTGGAGACCTTGTACTCCATCTGTGCCATTGTTAGACAACTGTATTGCTCCTCCTTGGGTAATAGCAACTGAAGACAAAACAAATTGACACAGCATTTAAGTCACTAATTCACTCATTAACTTACAGTACTAAACCTAGATATGGAAGAATACTGATCTGAGTTAAATCCCTTGAACCCTGATACATCCTCAAATCAGACACATGGCTTTAATGTACATGAAAGAAATCATGCTTTGAAAGTATGTTTTCAGTTTCTTGTGAGACCCATATTTTTTGAGGGGGCCAAAAACCACAGCCTAAAACACAAATTAGTTTCTCTGATCACACACAGGAGCTACAATCCTCCCCGCAGGGAATACTTTTTTAATTTGTTAGTTAAGATTTTCTTCTTGGTTGGTTTAGATCTTTTCCTCATTCCTTTCTTTTTTCTTCTCATCTGAATTTCCTCTCCTCTTCCACGCTTTACGCCCTTCAGTCTCCTCTGCTGCTATTGCTATCCATCTTGTGTTTCACTTTCTTCTTGCTTTGGCATTTTTTAAATTCTGATTGTATCCCCCCTTCTATACAACTTCCTCAGCACCTTCCTAGCAGCATTTTCATTCATAAAGGTCCAGTTTCACAGACTTTTTTTTCCTTCAAGCAGTCTTACTTTGCTGGTTTTGCTTCCCCTCAATCCTGTCATGGAAGTGTACTGAGACATCACCCCTCATTCGTGATCCACAGAATTTCACTGTGTGCCTACATACGGACACACCAAAATCTGAAGTAGCTGCATAAGCAGTTATTTTACAGTTACGGTAGGAAAGCAGTTAACCACAGCAGTTTCAATAAAATTAAGTAGGATATTAAGCAAAGTAGCTAAAGAGTAAAGAGATACAAAATTTTAAAGATATTTTAAGAGAAAGATATGAACAACTAGTTCTTTCTCCCTTTTGTATATTTAATACTGTTTGTCTGAGACAGCATGAGAATTCTAGCTTTACTGCCGTATCTTCAATCCTTTAAGTCAAAGCACTATATCTATAAAATCTAATGAATAAACATATATTTATTACATACTTTAAATAAGGTTGCTGAAATTCTTATTTTTTCAGGACTTTTTAAAAAGGTAATTGCAGACTGTAATGTTTTTTTCTATTAATGAGGTTACAATTTTGTAAGCCAGGATTAATAATCTGCCAGGAAAAAAAGAAACTTCTAAATGACCTCATATGGTTCCTGAAGTAAAAAACGTTTATAATAGCATTATGGTTAAGTTCATATTTTGCCTTAGGATGCATTAGCTGCACTAACTGGCAAGCAGCCCCAGAATGTTAGTTGAACATTTCAAATACTTACAATAGGAATGTGTTTAAAAGGTATGGTTAACATACAGTCAAATTAAAGCAATCTTATTTTCACCTCCTGGGGTGTCCTAGTGTAAACAGTTACAGAAGTAACAGTTCTTCATCTTCTCATCCCCACTTACTAGCACCACTGAGAAATTCAGACTACATACTGTACTGCCCACTGCTGGTTTGGTAAATGGGAGTTGGCACCGTAACAGTGGCGATGGCAGGTGCTGCTGTTTCCTCTTCAGACTTTTCTTCTTCGATCCTTGGCACTCCTGGGGCGTCTGAGGACAAGTCATTCAAAATTTTTCTGGCAAAGACAGTGTGTTGTACAGATTTTAATAAAAATTGGAAAAAAAAAAAAGTCTATCTGATACATAATGCTGGAGAAAACTGGAAAGTGCAAGAAGCCAGCAAGGAAAATACAGGTGCAGAATGGAAAACCTGCACTATCTTCAAACTCTTATTGGAGAGGATTGTCCAAAGTGCCATGCATAGGTGAGCAAGGTAGCCAGCACAGAACAGTTGTGCTTATCAACACAAGACACAAGTGCTTCTCAACGGGTTCTTCTCAACCCAATATACAGCTATCACAACCTTCCTTTTTTCTTAAAAACATGTTTCACATCTGGTTTTACTTGCTTCCTGCTTTTAGCCACATAAAGATTTGAAGAAAGCAAAGTACGTAAAAACCTATCATCTCCTCACTTACATCAGGAGAACTGCTCCATTCCAGAGACCATAAAGTCCTCAGCCAGAGCTGAGTATCAAGGAAGTTAGAAATGCTTGTAAAGAGAAACCAGTTTATAATCTAACACCTGCCTGAGAGACAATACCGAGTGTTTGAGTGAAGTCACATAGTTATCTTTAGAAGTGCCCTGCCTGAGAAAGCTCTGAGATTAGCATGGTAAAGAACAGTTTAATTACTTCCACGGGTTAATTATCCAAAGTGAAAACTGCTAAAACATCACTGCTACAGATCCCACTGAACATGACTGTAAGATTGACCACAGCAGTTACTGCAATTTGCATCAATTAGACCAAACACCGTTCCTCAGAGCACTGTCAAGCCCTTTCAACTGGTGGCATATTCTATGATGCCACTGCAAAACGCTACTTAGGTAAAGGGCAACGTTTTTTGTAATTCTCCTCATATGTTTTCCTGGGGACTGTCACTAGAACTCAAAGTGTGATGAAGCAAACACAGCTGTAGACCCCAAGCTCCAAGACAACACTCATTTCTTAAATACGGCTCCTAAGGCTTTGGCAACCAGAACATCTGTATGGAGCTATCTGGGGAGAGCAGTCACTCTCCTAAGCAACTTGACAAACAGAGCTTTGCAGTTGCTGTTTTGACTCTGTGTGCATGCAGGAACCCTAGCATTGCACAAGCACTCCACTGTGCTAAGCACCACTTGGACAAATAAAAAAATCTCGTCCAGAGAGTTTGCAATCTAGGTGGTAGACCAGAAAAACTAGTGGACAAAACAAATGAAAAAATACAGACAAAGCAGGGAGGATGAGGAACGAGACCCAAGAAGCTCAAAACAGAAAAGAAGAAACTACAGCTCACCACTTTTTTTTAAGCTCATGTCAGATATGATCTGGGTGTTAAATCCTATCTTTGCCATCATAAAGATGGATTTAAGATAGAAGGTAAAGTGGCAGCTTTACAAATATAGAAGCTATGAACTGACATGGGGAACACATGATGTACTTCAGTAGCAGGATCAAAGTGGAGTTTCGAGGAAGAGGTATAGCTCTTCAATTCTGTGAACCTATCTTGTCTCTGCGGCCAGTAACAGCACCCTGAATAATGTCAACCAGGAACTCACTAAACACAGCTGTAGTCTGGCTCAGCCTTTCTGACACGACCCCTATGCCGGCCCAGAGTCTGAGCTGCGTATACAAGTTTTACAATTACAAAGTTTTGCTGAGTCACCAGGATTTGGTTTGAGGACAGAGGCTGTGGTGTGGCATCAGTGTGTGCAGAGGAGTCCACCTCAATGAGAAGTTAGTATGCACAAGTCCCCTCTTGTCAGTTTTGCTGCTTGTTTACTTAGCTGTGTTGTCTCACGACATACAGCCATTCTTCCATATATAGTAAAAGCAAGTGTCTCACTGCAGAAACAGACTGCAAGGAAGTCTGTGGCAGCCTTCATGTTAGCAACACTGCTCTTCACAAATAAAAATATTTTCCCAGATCTATTATGGCTAGGGATCTTCAGCAATGATTTTCACTATCTTCAGTGGAACAGCCTTGAAGGCTGCTGGAGAAGGTAGAAAATAATCTGCAAGTGGTAAAAAAAATATGGCTGAGATACGCTCAGGCCTAGAGTCTAGTTTATGTTTCTAAGGCTATGCTCATAAAGAAAAAAGGAGCATCTGAATTTTCAGAAGCAGCAGGAATCCACAGGTCATCTAACACCTGCTGAACACCACATCTGTTCCTTAACGCTATTTAGCATGTTTTAAGAATGAAAAGTGAGATTTAGTACAGCCAGAAAAAGCTGTGCAAGGGCTTAGTTAATAAAGTAACATATAACTAACACCATGTGAAGGAGCACCTCAGTTGGTCTTACTGCAGAAGTATTTGCCATGACAACTAAATATGCTAGATGCCTATCACTATATTCAACTCATACCCTGACTTGATAAACTTTAAACACAACCAATTTTGCTCAAGCAGAAATTCTCTCTGAGCCACAGAACACCACATGCTCATTGAAAGTCTCATGGGAGAAAGGAATTAAGTTTGATTGCGGCTAGCATTTCAACAACAATGAAAAACAATAGCGTTGATTTTTTGCAGACTACAGATTATACAGAAGCCACTTTCTTGCAAACCTTCAGTGTATTTCATGTATTAAGTATCAAAGCTATCTCTAAGGCACCTAGCACAACGATACCTGAACGTTTCACAAATTTGGCAATTAGCTTATTACTGAGCATAACAGCTGAGGTTTCTACCTCCTCCTATTTGTTTATCTTTTTACATCCTATTCCATGGAAAGACATTGCAGAAGAGAGGTTTCATTTAAATCGTAAATCTAAAAATAACTGTACAATCATATTGTCTATCTCCTCACGTGAACAACGCATTCATCAAGCAAAATGCTTCTGCTTTTAACCTCTATACCTGTAGGAGGGTCGTCTGGAAAGGATCTCTCTTCGTTTCTGTGAGTCTGTGACACTGTCTACTGATTCCTGTGAATCTTCACTTTCTGCTATAGTGGAGATCTGTAAATAATAACAGCAATCAATATTAACAAGACACTTCCAATGCCTTTATTTTAAGGAAATTTTGACATCCTGTGAAAAACACAATGCAAATATTATACAGTGCTTCTACCTAGGCAATGAACAGAAAGGGCAGGCTGTTTAGTAAACAGATCCAATGAAGAATGCCCACAGTTATCTACCCATGAGAATGTCCTTTCTAATTTAATACTCCAATAAGAAAATATACACAGTAATTCCCTATACTTTTTGCTTTCCATTATTCTTTGTTTCCACCCATTTTAAGGACACAAAGAAAGATTTTTTAGTAAAATTTAGGGAGAGAATAAGTAAAACCCAATTAAGATAGCAGAAACGTTTGGAAACAAAGAGCAAAATACTCAAGTTGAGAAACATCAATTTATAAATAATTGGGTAGATACGTTACAGAGAGACTGCCTTTTTGGAGGGTTGGAAATTGTCAGGAAAATGTCATACAAGAAGATGCTAAAAAATAATGCAGTGCTGCAATTCTGAACATCTGTGCTAAAAAAGATAAAGATTTACAAAAGAAAGATAAAATATTTTTATCAATCATATTCCAATAATTTTAAATTTGAAGTGTGCCAAAAATGTAAAAACATCTCCAATACATAAAAACAGACACCATTTTCCAAAAGACTGTAGTCATGTAACAAATGTACAAAAGCTAATGATAATGAATAGAGAAATGCCTGTGTGAGAAACACATCTCACAGTCTGACACTTTGTGCACTGTCAGGAAGATTCCTAAGCGCTCAAAACGCTTGCAGGCGCCCAGATCTCAGTTATTAGACAGAGGGCCTGAACAGGTCCAAGGCTGACTATGAACTACTGGGCTTTGAATATCACAGCATTCCAAACAGTTCTGGCTTTGCACTGAGCCAGGTGAATTCCAAGCATGGTTTCATTGTTAGTCTCTTATCTTCCACCCCTGGGCCAGTAACTTGTGCACTTATCTGAAAACTGCTCACCTCCGATAGACTGAAACTCTAAACTTTTGACTCCAATGGCTGAGGAGGGTAGAGCCTGCCAGAAACTCAGCACTAAAGCTGACAAGGAGTAAACAAAGATTATTATCAGAACGGCCTAGTTTTAAATTATGCATGCCTTATTATTTTTTAAAATAATACCCAGCTAAATATCTGTATCAAATAGTCATGTCTACTTTTTAAAATGAGCTCACTGTACTAATAGCAAAGGAAAGATGTACAGTTCCGGCCTTGCAGAGCTGCTGTATACTAAGCAATTTATCTTTCTGCATTCAGTAACACTAGCCTTAAAGTGGCTAAAAAAAAAAAGTGACGTTTTAAACATTTCAGACTATTTGTCTCCTATGTTTTCAAGCTATCTCATCATACTGCATTATCTGTCTTGCTTTATAGAAGAGAAAGTGTTAAGGCTTTACAAAGCAAATAATGTTCAACAGGGAAATTTTTAAACCATTTTTATAAGAGGACTGATAGGTTTATTTTAAGGACTATTAACATACAGACGTCTGTTTTGTAAACCAATGCAAACATTTGCTAAGTAGCAAAGACTCTCACCCCAGAATACCATCCTCACTAATGACTGAAGATTACATTGAAAAATCCCTTTTGTTCACTTCAGGATAGTATGAATTCTTAAAGACGTATGAAGATACAGTAGAGAGAATAGGTAGAGAAATACTGTAAGAAAAACCTATGAAGCTGTTAAACTCACCAACCAAATTCTAGAGGGAAATGAAACTCAGCAATGTTTGAAAGTGAAAAGTAGTTAAACCAGAACAGAAAAAAAGTCACAGAGTAGCAAATACTGTACAGATTGTGCCTTCAACATGCTCTTAAAAGTTTATATAAGCAAAAACACAACCCAGGACACAAACACATTAGAAACCAGTGAACTGGCAGGACTATTCAAAAGGCCCAATTTATGTATTAGGAATTTCTTCAGCCAGTACCTGAACTGTCTGGACCTGTGGAGACTGAATAACTGATGGCTGGGCTGCCTGAATTACTCCATGAACTTGCACCGTCTGCCCATTGGGCAGCTGAACTAAGGTCACCGTGGGCGCTGAAGATGTTGCGTGAGCTGCTGGCATAGATACCTGCAAAGGAGAGACAGTGAGTGTACTTTAGGTTATCGCAAAAATCTTCTTATTTCACTACCAAGAACACTTTTTGCTGAAAGAATTATGTCTTTTCTAGACCCCGGCTAGATGACAAATGTTTCAGCATAATATAAAACTCCCTGAACTGCCTAAGCCCAACATCTGACCTACTTTACAAGTTAATCTAATGCAGAATTTCTGCAGGCTTAAAACACTGCTTGTAAAACAACAGACAAGAATGAGAAAAACACAATTGCCTCTATTTTGTGGTAACCTAATAATAACGTGTTAGTACCGTTCGCTTACTTCAGTTAGATGGTGCTAGGACTTGGGTGTACTCCTCCAGACATTGCTGAGTCAAAGGCAGAAACATATGGGAGTGGAGCTATTTTTGTTCTCACTCAAGCAAATGCGCAGTGTTTGCCAGGTGTAAGAAGTTAAAATTTTTAGGGACTCATACCTTTCAGACATCCTAGAGACTAAACTATATTGAGTAGCTGGCAAAGTCGATTTAAATAAAGAAAACTGACCACGTGTTCAGACAGAAAACCCATGAGTTTGCAGTGCAAACAAATGGTTTGTAGGAAGTTATTGTGATTCAGTGTAACAGGTCAACACAAATTCTAGTCTTAGAGTTCCTTCTACGAGAAAAAATGGCCCACATTTTAAACCCTCATTTCCTAAACACAACTCTGTTTCTCCAGCACAGACCTGCAGGCAGAGCGGCTACGCCAGCAGGAATAGGCTAACGACTTCAGCACGGCACGTTAGCACTGCGTGCACAGCCATGCGTCCTGCGCAGGGGCTCAGGCTCTGACGACAGAGATTCCCACACAAAGCTGTTCACATCACGTGGGGAAGTGTCACTCTGGCAGGTCACAAGAACTATTATGGTTGGCTGAAGGGCCATGCCGGAGTCGCGCCATCACAGCCCTCAGGGAAGGACTGCAGGCCAGCATGAGCTCTTGCAGACCACAGCCAGGTCGTGGACAGCTGACTAGACAGCCTTCTCCTACACACCCAAGTTTGGAAAATTTTACAATCCTCCAGTGTTCCAACAGCATTTTCAAGAAATTCGATCCATGTAGCTACAGTGTGAGAAGGAGCCGCACTGCTGTCCCACCTCACCTCAAAGAGCTGCTATGTACCGGATACAGAAGTAAATCCTCTGCTGTCCCCATGATCACGTGGTTCTCAAAAAGCTGCAGCAGCTGATCTCTGAATTTCCATAAACATCCACCACTTACAAGGAAATCTTACTTAACCACAAAATTAAGGGGAATTACATGTAGACCACTCTCCTCCACAGCTGTCTCTCCCTGATCCACAAATTTGTGTTTGCCTTTACCTTTCTTAATCAGGAAAACGGTTACAGCATTACATGGCAGTACTTAACTCATGTCTCAGAGAAACTGGGGCTGAGATTAACATGAGCGCACTTTCCTCTTGGCAAATTATATTCCTTTACCAAGCAACCTTTTTTAATAATGCATGTCTGACTAAACAGTCCTTGGCAGTGACAGCAAAGCTGATCAACTGGAGGCCACTCTGTGGTTGGATTAAGCCAACAGCAGAGTGTAACTTCCGCAGATGTCTCTGACTCATACCTTGTGGAACTGGAACGAGTTTCCTTTTGACTCTGAAAACTACCCTGAACTCACTAAAAATGCAGCAATTAAACTAAGCTTACAAGAGGGGTGACCTTACAAGAGATAACGAAAGAATTAAATTGACATAGCTATTCAGATTTGCCTAAGCCTCTGAGTGTACTCCCTAATGCCAAACTCTGCCACTTCGCGTTATTAAAAATATAGTAATAACGTAACGCCGATGTGAACAAGACAAAGAATTATGTTTAGACTGTTACATCATCTCTACAAGGAAATATAAAGCCTGCGGAAAAGCTAAGGTGCAAATAATACAGTGAATGACAACAAAGGGAAATTAGGAAAAATATAACATCTCTTTGTGGTTCACATTGATTTTAACCATAGCTGTATAGCTATTTCATACTTGGAAAAAAATCTCATTCAAGTACTGGGGTAATTTTGCCCGAGTAAAGTGCATTCAACCCCCCACATACCTGTAAGTTCAGCTACCTGGAGGTTAGTATGTTAGCACATGAATTTGAAACATTCTTGCTTCTCTGGACTAAATCTTAACGCGTATCAAGTGAGAAGCAGTTTACTGGTTTTGCAAGAGAAATAAACTACTTCCACCCAGCTCACACTGAAGTGTTATTCACACCACCTACATCCTGTGCCTAAGTTAGACAGTGAGAAAACTGCCCAAAGAGGCAAGCTGGTGCAGGGCAGCTGGTGTCCTGTAAATTCACACTACATCTTCACTGAACAAAATCACCCTGTGCATTTTAACAGCTCCAATCTCTATAGTGGCACTTTAATGGAAGTGTACTATCTCTGGTTTACCAAAAGGTGTAATGACTTTAAAAAGACATTAATAATTTATAAAATGGTAAGTGATTTAACACTTGTGCCAGTTCAAAGACACTCAACTCCCCAAACTACGAGATCTAAAAAGCCTGTTTGTTCTTTGCAGACTGCAAATAAGTTTTAAAATGAAACAGAAGAGAGTTGAACAGATTCTGTACTAATTTACACAATGGAGTTGCTTCTGCCGTGTATCCATGAATGAAAGTAGGTTCCAAAATTAGAGATCACATTTCTTGTCTCTCCAAAATAATTTGGGGATAATAAATGATCTACGACTGTCTCTCTAAACAGCCTGTGAAATTCTGGAGACAACAGGATAACTGTCAAATGCCAGGTTGTTCCGCTTCATTGTAATGTTTATAATATTAATCCCATCTGACAAGGTGCTGTATTTGCTACATTATTTATCTGTATTTTCAGTTTGTTTTCTTCAAAATTAAAGTGACTGCTATAGACAAATTTCTAACAGAAAACATAACAGCAAAACAATCCAGTCAATATAAAAAAGACAGTAAAATATATGTTTTGCAAAAAAATACCTTTCAGCGGTATGGTTGTGGTAAAGAATGCTAGAAATATTTTCATTTGTTATTCTGTCAACATTAGACAGTTCACACACATACAGTTCTTCAGAACTAACACAGTCTAGTGTGATGGTAGGTTAAAAATCTCTACTGCTTTAAAAATGTGAAGACAAATACTAAAGGAACTATACATCACACCTGTTTCAGAATCACATCAACGGAACCTTCTCTCAGGCCCATAAGCAGACATTATCCCTCTTAAAAAAAATTATCCAACAGGTAAAACTATTACACCGTATGATTTTATACCTGGGCTAACGTTGCAATCTGTGGTTGTGCCTGTACTGTCATCTGTTGGGTTTCTGCCTCTGTAACGGCTGCATCTCCACTCTGCTGGTTCTCTGCTCCAGATTCCATGGTCATTTAGTTACCTACAATCACAATATTTGTCGTAAGTCTGGGTTGGTATGCAAGTCCATTATTCTTGATGGATCTGGTAGCAATCACTACAGCTGAATTCCCATTACTACATACTGTTTTCATTTGCTTATTAAAATGCTGCCAAACTGTTAGCATTCAGGCAAATTTTTTTCATGCCAGGTGTCTGCCTCATGTTGATTTTTCTGTGTGTAATGTTTCTGAAAAACAGGTCCAGTCTCCTCCAATAATGAGATCAGAAAAAATGCGTTTTGCTCATCTTAAAAAACTGCTTGAGCAATTGCTCTATGATGATCTAGTACCTCCGCAATCTGGAACAACGACCGGCAGTTTGTCAGGAAGGGCACTCCCTCAGTGCCAAGGTGACAATATGCCCTGCTACAGCCCTCCCTCGCCCCCGCAACTGCAGTCTGCACATAACCAATAGCAACTGCTTCTGTGTTGGGCACTTAGATTTCAGCCTTCTTCTGTCTGAACTAAATATGCAACAACTCCATGCAAATTCTTTCCACAGCCAGACTGTGTACGGCCCTACATCATGGCAACTTATTCTTTCCTACTCAGTAGTTTAAAGTCAGTACACATAAGGATGGAAGCCATTTCTACTGGAAGCTTACTGCAAATAAATATTTTTATATTTAGAGTACATAGTAGTTTGTCATGAACCAAGTTCTGTATCATATATAGCTCCTAATACACTTAAACTTCTAAGCAGTAACTGAGCAAGCCTAGATCACCAAAACACACAACTCTATAAAAAGCGATTGCATAACTTCCAAAACCATGCATGTAGGCAGAGTGCAATGAATGTTAAATTCTACACTGATCTTTGAAAATCACTTTTCAGTCCTTCTTTAAATACTGATATGAAAATATTTAATATATAAAAAAGAATGTCAAAATAAAAGGAAATGTTCCCAATGGTGATACAGTAATATAGAATATTATATAATACACAGAACATCAAATATCAAATATTAAGAATGGATATTACCTCCACAGCCACACTACTAATCCTGTGTACTGCCCTGTGCTGTCCAATCTACTCAGGCCTCTGGCTACCCAGAGGCAGCACACCTCTCTCCAGAGCTGGAGCAAAACAACCAGCAGAGCATTTCTGCGTTGGGAAAGGGCCTGGAGGCAGATGATGCTCAGATCAGACGAAAGGTGGAAAGAAGCAGAAATGCCCCTCTCCTTGCTCAACTTCACTGGCCCTCCAAGGAAAAGACTTAGAAGTGTCAATACAGGTGGGTAGTTCCATGACCACATCCAAGACATTTCATTTTAAACACAAAGTCAGGGAAACTTCCTTTTCAATGCAAACTATACTTCAGTATTGCAAGAAAGAGAATATTATTTGGAGATGTGTTGCCTAAAGTAGTAGAGCCACACTTCAACCCTGAGTATAATATGAAATTTCTGTCTTACAGTAAACAATTGCTAATCAACAAGGATAAAACAACAGTTCAAAGTTGTAGCTGCAGCTCACATCAAAAGAAAGCAAGTCGATGTATATAAATCACAATCTGTATATTTAGTAATGAAAGCGACTGTTCAAATGAGCTTGTCTGTATATGAACACTGAAATATTTAAGTACCAAATGTTTAGCTCCAACATCAGTTTAGGAAATCTCAGGAAATGAAAAGAAGGAAAAGAATTAAACCTGAATTTCCTTAAAAAGAAACTAGGAAAGAAAATTTAAAAATTTTTCGAAAAAGCAAATTAAATTCTTCTAAGCACCTGGAATTTTGTTCTGCCTCTCCCTGTTGCCATGATTTTTGTCCCACCCACATAAACCAGGTATTAGTCCGACAAATGCTCACAGGTAAACAATACTCTAGCTATACGTATATACTGGTAAACTGGCCATGAAAGAAATTAATTGTAAACTCACTGCATTTTAAGTAGTCTAGACATTAAAAATTTTATAAGAATTTTAAGAATAGCCTGTGTCCATGCAAATATGGTAACTCCATTCTTTCCTACAGTACCAAGTCTTCTCCATGTTGCATTTCACCTTCCAGAAAGCACAAAAGAAAACCCATGCATTACTACTGTTTGTAACATGTAAACAGTTCTTAAGAGACTTCATTAATGACAACAGTTTGTTTTCTACCCCAGCTTTAACACGAGTTGTATTTTAAGTCTTAGTCCTCCATGTTATACAGTCAGGTTTTTTGAGTATTCTGCATTTTTGCAAGTGTGAACTACAAACCAGACCTACTGTAGGATTCCCTTTGATTTTTATAATTTTTTAAGGAGCTATCTAGTTTTATTACTTTTTTGCGAGTATCAGCCAGTTTGTCCAAGGCAAGCAAATCAACAACTTTCTCCCAGTTCCCATGCACGTATCATGGTGATGACTCCAGACAAAAAAACTACCTCATCGGAAGCATTTCAGGAGCAGATCTTTTGCATCAGGAACATCTCCCAGCCAAGCATCTGAAGAGAACTTTAAAAAACAATTTCCCAGCTACATATTCAAGTATGTTGGAAAACTAATGCTGCTTTTGTTTGCTGACAGAATTCACAACTCCAGTATGGAGTCAGCTGCTATACAAATGGGATTAAAAATAGATGAAATATGCAAGTGAGGAGTCTCTTGAATCAGGTATTTATCTATGTTCACAAAGGTAGATGTTGCCAAATTCCTGCTGATAAAGGCAATATTTTCCTAGGAAGAACTTCCAATCCTTTCACACACTCCTCAGCAATGGACCTCTGGTTTTACAAGTGTGGTTTCTACACTTGCATCATCTTTTGCATGTGTAATCAGCAAAAGCATTAACTCTTTGATGTGCTCCCTCTTCTACAACACCAGCATCTTGGAAATCAAACTCTTAACGCGACTTGCAAGCACCTAAAAGGAACCTTCTCATAACATACAGTAAGCACCAAGGAATGCAGGAAGCTACGTGCAAGATTTACATCTTGACACATGCAGTTTAAGCGAGATTCCAATGTGACTTGTACTTTTTGGACGAGCTCCTAAGTCTCGCGTTATTTGCACATTCTAAGTACTCTCGAATTTGGTTCAATTTAGCATGCACTTATACATCACAGTATTTGTATTCTAACATGTTCACTACTACCTTTTACAGTAACTTGTGAGAAAAAGAAGAAATCAGATTTTTGAGCATCACCACATCATATTGCAGATACACTGATTACTACATAGTTTCATGTTTGCTTTAACAGCACGGAATTATGAAGATTGTCAAGATACACAAGACTAGGCACCTAGAACATAAATACTTTGTAAGTTGCATGTACGGATAAGGATAAGACCTCCTTTCTAAACTCCCACATATCCCCAGTCCAGACAAGCTTTGCTGACCGGTACCGCAGTGTCTTGCTGTTCTTGTGAGTGCCCAGGCCCACCCCACCACCCCAACCTTTTGTTCCTCCTGCCCCATTCGCAGTGGCCCATCCTGCTCCCCGGCACCGAGTCCCCTGGCAGCCACCACGCTGCCGCTTCTCGAATGGAGGGGCAGATCCAAAAGTGTCCTGGTGGGGAACCAGTGTTGGGGCACCAGTGTTGGGGCAGGGAAGACAGGTGGGAGCAGAGGAAGCACATTTTCTTCTCATTCCTCCCTGCTTCCAGGCTACTTTTCATCTTGTCAGGAGAGGACACACACCCCCACTTGGAGAAAAAAATTAGTAATTGCTGTAGTTCATCTTGAACCAAGTATTCTAAATGAAATTAACGGAAAGAACAGTTAGCTATTAACAACCAGAGTCAGAAAACCAGAGTCTGCTTGCCTAAAACACCCTGGCTATGAACTCTGAATGCAGGCTAAGAAAGCTGATGAGACTACCTGGTTAGAGATGGTTTAACTCATGACTTTTATATAACACACAATTTTCTTTATTAGTTCAAAAGAGCTAGTATTATACTTGTTAATACTTTCTTTATAACATACTTACTAATGATCTGAAATTCTGGAGGTGAAGAGCCAAAGAGTGAAACATTTAGCTAACACCCAGTAATTTGCTTTAGCCAAATCAGGAGTGGGAGAAAGAAGTTCAGCAGAAGATTACTAACTATACTAGCTGAATTTACACCATGACACTAGGAGATGGATGCTAATGAACACAAACAGTTGCAGAATGCCGGGGAAACTGAACTACACACACTCTAGAAAAATCTCATTAGTTGCATAAACCTGGGAAAGAGGCCTGGGCACTACTGCAGATAGTTCACTTCAGATTTCTGCTTAACACGTGTCTTATTACACAAAAACCTAGAGTTCTAGACTGCAACAGTAATAAGATACAGAGCAATCTTTAAAAACTACCTTTCTAGATCGACCCTATACATCAGCTGGGATACAGTGCAAAGGTTGGGAGCCCATCTTAAAAATGGGTTCTGTGGAATCTGCGTGTTCAGAGAAAGCAAGCATTTGCAGCAATGAAAACCTGTTGTATGAAGAGACTGGATAGAATTGCATTATTTTCCCCAGAAAGGAGAAATGCTTCAAATACTAAAAAATAGATCTAAATTAGTAACAGGGTAAGTAAACTAGAAACATTCAATGTTTGACTATAACAACAGTGAAAGGTGGCAAATCTAAAAGCATAAAAATGAAAATTTAAAAATATCTATAAAATATGAAAATTGGTACTTCATGTATTGCACAAATACACTACTGATGCTGCTGACGATAAACTATGAGGATTCAAACAGGGGTTAGACACACACACGGATTACAAAAATATCCAAGAATAGCCATAATTAGTGTGGTTATTTCACACCAAAAGCAGTGCAGAACTGAAAGGAAGATAAAACCTCATGAGTCAGGATATAAATCACTCTCTAATCCTTAAAAATTCAAATAAAGATTTTCATGAGGGGGGAAGATTATGTCATGTGTAACTCTTGCAAGTTCCAGTAGTCTTTTAAGGTACCTACTGACCTTCAGTATCTTAAAGACAGGATGCTGAACTAAGTGCAGCTACAGATAATGGTAACTCCTCTAATCTCTGTTATTTAAAGTGAGCATCATTGCTGTGTATTCAGAGCAGGTGCAGAGCTGCTGCCCCTCCCACCTCCTTACAGAGCCAGGAAGACATAACTGTGTCTTCCCACAGCTTGCCATGTCTGTGGTCTCCCTGGTATATCTTGCTTTGTTCCTTTTCTATCTCCTATCCCAAATATCCTTATGAACTCCAGCAGCATTTTCTCTGAATGTTAGGCCCTGCTCCACAGACAAAGCTGCTTTTTGTCTCCCAGGACAAACTGCAGAAAACAGGTGGAGGTCCTTTCCCAACAACGACTAAATCCAAGAACCATAATACCTCACTGTGGCTGTTACAACAGATACAACTTTCCACCCACTTTCACAGGTGAAGGTTCTGAAAGGCCCAAAGCCTTCTGTGCTTTTCAGTTGTACCAGTTGGCACAGCAGAACATACTATCCCTCCCCGCAAGCCTTTCCTTCGTCTTTAGTAATGTTGTGGTGACAATCCACTGTTACCAGTTCACGCTTCTGCTGAGTTATTGGCCGTACAATGTAACTACACCTTGAGGCAACGTGGTTCGCTCTACACATCAGATGTACTGTCACAGCCTGCTCGCAAGCAAGCACAGCTTTACCAAGTGACACGCTTTAAAGTCTCCTTCTCCTCCACAGCTAGATGATGACTTCTGGTTTTACTTTAATGAAGTACATACCCAGAGTGAAGAACAAGACAGCCTCTCCTCCGCTGGAGCAGAGACTCAACAAGCGTATGCCCATTTTGAGCCCCGCTTGTGCCACATCCAGGCAGCCATTCACCCAGCCACCACCTGCAGAGGCCATCTCTCCTGCCACATGAGGTTCCTCACCCAGCGCAATACCCAGCCGCCTTGCTGCTCACCGCAGCAAAGAGCCAGGGCAGCGAGGGCGTCGAGGGAAGGGAAACAGAGGCAATACCTGTTTCTCAAGCCCTGTATTTGGATTTATGCATAGCAGGCGTGCCAGTACGATTGCTCAGGAAGCAAACACAGCTCCACCATCCGAAGTTCCAGGAATTCGACTCACTCCATGTTTACTATATGTGGCTTTGTAAAGCCACAGATCCACCATGAAAGCACTGAAAAGGTCATCAAATACTGCTCTTGCACACTATCATTTGTTTTCACCTTTCCTGTGTAATTACAGAGGACATTCACATGAAATCTGTAAACATTTCCACTCTCACCTTGCAGTGTGGCAGCCCGTTCAGCCACAGCTCAACAGCTGCTTTATGAACTCCATTCAATGGCTGCCAGACAGAAAATGTTCAGCGAAAAATAATTTTATTTACAGCTAACACACGGGACTTCAAATAACCAGTAATAAATGCTCAACAGGACAAGACAGGCCCATAATTATCTCTCTCTGTTGCTAATGACTACAGTGGATTGGCGCAGGACTTGCAATTTACACCAGGAGTTCTGTCATCCCAAACCGGCACTGCCCCTGCTGCTGCCCCTGGGTGTTTGCTCCTCGTGCCCTTCTCCTCGGGGTGACAGGACGGTACGCCATGCTGTGAACACAACCTATGTCTGCTGCTTCATCTTAAATCCGCCTTTTACCACTTCTCTGAATGGCTTCACCACATCGATGGTCATGCCAGCTTCTGAGTCAGGGCAGTGCAAGGGCTGGGCAACTGAGTGGAAGTGGAAGAATGGCCTCAACAACCACCTCCACTGAAAATGCCAAGAATGGAGAAGAGTCTTCAGATTATTTGCATTTACACACAGCAATCTGCCAGGCAAACTGAAGAATAAAAAGCTGGAAAAATTCATCTTGTCACTTAAGTTAAAATACTTGGAACTTACAAGAAAAATTGAATCTCACTGTAAAGAGATGTTGTACAAAGCAGAATCAGACCACAAGCTGAATGTAATAACTGTAGTCCCCCTTCTGTCTACATCAATATGACACTAGGAGAAGTGTCTGAAAACTCTGCTGACTGAAAACACGCTGCAATAGCCAATGCAAGAGAGGCAAACAATGTAGTATTTTCATACAGATCACAGAAGAAATGCAACCAGGAGCCTTGATGATGCATAACAAACTTTTCCGGGTCATGACTTTTCCAGCAAAACTTCTACTGCAGTTGTACCTCCACTTCCAAAGTTGGTGAAAATTTCTCATACTTAAAAGATTTAGATATGCAAATGATGAAAGTGCTGGAACAAATTACTTGTGTTGCATGCTCAGTCTCCCTTCACTACAGAAAAAAGCAGTGGCAGATTTTAAAACAAGGGCAGAAGACCAAAAATCTAATCTCACAACTACAGCAGCGAGCACCCAACTCACTGATCACCTCTAGATTTTGTTTTCTGTTAGCACAACACAAGAAAGCTGACATTTACCAGGCAGAAGGTGTATTGGTAAGCTGTGTGAGTGGAAGTTGCTCAAACACTCTTTGCTGGATTTTCCTGATTTGACTGCACATTCTTGGCATCGTACTACTATCTTGCATTTCTGCCTTCAAGCTTTATAAAAGAGACTCTGACAGCAATTAACTGCAACTTCTTTGTTGTATCACAGATTCTGTGAAGAAAAACAAGAGCATCCAGCAACCATTTGGTATACGCATATAATTTAATTGAAGTTTAATCTATACTGTCTTTTCTTGCTCAATACAGAATCCCCAAGGGACCCAACTGAACTACAACCTTTCTCTTCAAGACTGTGAATGGGGCACTGAAAGTAAGGGTGAACCCTCCTGCCGACTTTAAAAAAAAACCTACATATTTTAATTCTACTGACAACACACATATATATAAAAGAAAAAAAGTTTTCCTACTTAAACTACAATACCTTATCTAATAGTTGGGATAGGTCTTATGTGAATATATCAGTTCTGCGAAGAGTCCAGTGGAAGTTCGGGGCGAGAGCCCAGAGCAAGCATTTCCTAAGGCACTTAACAGCAAAGACATTAAAAGCAAAGAAATGCCTCTCCACTATCTTATCCCTTTCACATTCAGAAATTCCCCCAAAATACTGTCAGACTTCACGTAAACAAAACGTCAAAACAAATCCCACAAAGGTTATAAAGTAATTGGGTAACTATTATTATTATTGAAAATATAATCCATAAATATGTTCTATTTATAAACGCTCTGTCTTCATATTGAATGCACTTAGGGTATTAAAAGACTAATTCATAACGCTTTACATGTCTGTGATCCTTAACGTGTGACAGAACTGTGAGAACTACTTACAAACACCGTTAGTGAATATGTGTAGGAAAAAAACATCCCAAAAGATGTCTGCAAACTCAATTTTAGAGAAAATGGTTATTTTTAAAAATGTCCTGGGCAGTGCATACAATCCATTCACAAAGACTTCATGAGAACTTGTTTCTAAGAATTCTGCACATCATCTTCTTACACATTTGTTGCCAATATCATATTTATGCAGTGCATTTACATACAAATTGACCACGCTTTACTACAGCTTACCATCTTTTCTCTAACATTATTTTTAGAACATAAAAAGCACCTAATTTTCAACCTATGTTGATTTCTTACAATTCCTAAGTGTAGAAAGAAGCTTTCCTTTCACAAAAATGGAACCATATGAAATTGTCAAAACACACCTCTGGCCTCCATGTGTCTGCTGAAAGTACTGTAGCTCCCTTTGCGATGTGTAGCTGCTGGTTACTTAATAAAAATTAGCACAGTATATCTGAACACTATCATTTGCACACAGCCATCTTCAACACAATACAAAATACAGGCATCAAATGATTTTTTATGACAGCACGTGGGAGCTAATGCTCCCAGTAAATAGCATGAACTCCAGGAACAAGCTCTCTGCAATTGGTACAGGTCTTGCAAATTAATAATCAGCATAGCCACTCACAATGAGGTTTAATTTCTGGCCCCAGTCAAAATCTCCTTTTACCTTTGACTGAAACAGCAGTGGCTGAAGAACGGAGAAATAAATGACTCCATGAGATCTGAAGGTGACCTCTCAGCACAATTGACTCCGGTGACGTGAAGCCAGACACTTCTCATATTTGCACTTCTAACTTCGGTGCTAAACTGTGACCACACTCTAGTGCGATGGCAGTTTTTAATAAAAAAAGGAGATATGATTACACCTGTACTAAGACTAGTGAGGAGGGGGTGTGTGTGTGTGCATGTGCCCCTGTGATGCTACCAGATGCTGCAGTTCACTGAAGCGCTCGCTTCTGCGACCACCAGGTAGCTCGCATGGTGTGAGGTGGGGATGGCACCTGCTCAGCTCATGGTGAAAGCCCACTGGACATGAACCAGAACCCATTTAAAAGCCACGGGGTGTATTAATGCAGCCTGAACCCTAGTCATGCGAGTACAGGAATGGATACAATAAACCAACATCTCTGTTCTGCTAACGAGGCCCTGTGTCCAAGCTGGTACACCCTACCTCTTAGTACGGGTTGTTACCTTGGGCTCAGCGCCACGCTACAGCAGCTACACGACCCCTGCATGAGGAGGTAGGTTTTACCTAGCTGGCACAGCAGGCAATTTGGAAACAGTGCTCTGGTACCACCCAGCTATCTAGATATGCCAAATAAATAATTTATCCTGCTGTGCTGGTCAACAAGCAGAACATTTTGGGTCACCTCCTTTCACAGTAAACATTGGCATGTGAAACTGTTCCAGCAGAAGAGCTAAGGCAGTCCAGAGTGACAGAAAGCAGAGCTAATTCTACAAGCGGGGCGAGACCTTTTCCTTCCCCAGTGACAGGGAGAAAAGGGGAGAGGATGTCAGAAAAGAGGACTGTGTCCCTAGAAATCATGAAAGAAGTATTCAGAGTGAAAAATGATGGCAAGTTAGCAAGGCTGAGATCCATCTAAGAAGGTGCATGTGTTCCTTTTTTCCACCGGGTAGCCCTGTCAGCACTGGAGACCTCCACATGACCTGCCAGAGTCATTCAGACAGATTATATTTGTTCTCCTCCGTATCCATTTCTGTGTCTTACAGCCTTTTACTGCCCCATCGTTCATCCTGGCAGAACAAGAGCCACCTAAATGCTGCATGAAACATCTGATGTTTTGACACGTTGTAAGCATCTCAGTCCATGTGCCGAGCAACCTCTAAACATCCCAGGTCAGAGGCATCTGCTGGAGGAACTGCTGCAATCCCAAATGTGCGGCAGCGCGCAACTCTGTAGGTAGAGACTACACATCTTTGTATTAAATGAACAGTTATCTCTGAGGTAGGCAAACTACGAAACTTGTTCTCAGCAAACAGCTATAGCAGTGGTGACTGATCGCTCAACAGAGCTGCTCTCCTAGAGGGAGTGAAGTAGGACTACAAGGGTATTGAATAGCAGAGGGTATTTAATAGCCTGTGCCTCCTGCACAGGGTTTGCTCTACAGACGTGGTACAGAGATTTGCAGTCTCAATCACTGTGTCCATGACAAATGCTTAAATGAACAAAGCTAAAGCTACTTTTAAATTATATAGAAGATCACCCAGCTCTCTTTTGGCGCTCAGAGCAGATCAGGAACAGCTTGTTAAAAAATATAAACGAATCCCAGAACACTACACAAACTCACATCAGTCTGATTAACCTGAGTGCTCCAAGCCCAAGGGTCAAAACCACAACACCTGTAACAGAGCAAGGAATCACCTCCATAGAGGTGTTTCCTTATAATAACTTAAATTACACACCAGGTATGATTTAATGGAAACATGTGCAGGAATGTGATAAAGATAGATAACCATATAAATATGTTTATTATTACCTGAAATCTTTCAAATTGTTTCCAGAGTCTCTGTTAATTTTAGTGTGAAAGTATTAACGCACACTTTACATTTATCAGAATAGCATACTGTAAGACCAGACTGAAGGCTCGTAGAGATTACACTTATTAAAGATGACATTCTAACATAATATGAATGTAAATTTTTGTTCTGAAACTTAATCTTCTGGAACGCCCCAGAAATTCATGGGACTTTCCCACGAATAAAGTAAATGTCTCCTTTACTGTCCTATAATGAGGGAGGGCAAATAGCAGTATTTCAAGTTCTTTATTTGGTCACCTAAATCATTAAATTAGATATCTGAATTTCACCATCCATTTTTTTTGTTCATGTAAAAAATAATTCAAAAAAAAGCCTGAGGTTTGAGTACTGCAGGTCACCTAAGCAAAATACTGCAGACTGGAAAGGGTCAGATGTTGAAATTCTGAAGTGATACAGATCACACTTGCTTTCACATCATTCTTCTGTTTCAGAGAACTACCAAATCAGTTAAGAAACTCAGGACAAGCATGGATTTTTAGGTATTATCAATCAGCAGCATAGTCAACCTTGACAAGAGAATTTTAGGTAAAATTTGTGTCTGTGCTGAGATTTTGCCTGTTGGGGAGAAGGGACAGCTCCATTGCTCTTGTTTCTAACCCACTTCTGAATTTCAGTGGCTACAGGATTAATGCATAAAAAATGCCACTTCGCATGTTTATGCTGCAAGCTTTATAGGCATAAACTACTCAAACAACACCGTTTGATGCTTGGAACGTATGTGGTATTTCTGGAGTTCAACGACAGTATAAGAGCATGAAGTTATGTAACTTGGTAAATATTGGAAAATCTTGTTTAGAAAAAAACCAACACTTTTAATGAGTTCAGAAAAAAAAACACAACCAAATGGATGTTTCAGACCAATGCTTTCACTGTTTTATTAATAGATTATCACTAGAACTGGTTATCTGAAAGTAAGATAGACTGAATTATTTATACAAAGCTGGTTATTACCAGATATAAAGCCAAATGTTTGAAACAAATTCAAAATAATTTGTATCTGCAGAAGCAACATAGTTTTTGTTACGATTTAATAGCTTTGTTTCTTTCTTAACAGGCAGTATAGACTAGTTTATGCTTCAACATTCTCAAGTAAATGAAAACTTTTGAAATCCTTCTGCAGTTGGAGTGCTACAGTACAGTATGCCCAGGTATACACAAGAAAAACAGCACTTCCTTACAAACCTTGCCCTTGTCCAACTTCTGAATGCATCCTATTCACAGAATTCATTGCAACATTAAAACCGAAAGATCTGGGGCTTAAGCCAACATCCCAGACTCAGAAATACTTTAAATCCTAAAATTGCTCTGGCTTTGTTGCTTGGTCAATTAGTACTACTCTTGAAGCAACAGCAGACACATTATCTTTCTTCATGTACCAAAACTAAATCTATGACCCATCCTCTCCCTAAAAATCAACTGAAACTAAACAATGACCAAATTTCATAGTAAAATAATTTTGACTAATGTTATCAACTGACTGGACTCTGGTTTATTTGTCTTGTAATTTTTTCATTTGCCTGGATGATGCAGGAAAGCTGCTTAAATGCGAAAGGTCTCTCATATGCCTGCCAGTCAGATCTACTCTGCAGAAGTATAATCTCCAGAACTGAGAATAATTAATCTCGGTTCTCAAACACTTAACTAGCATTTGAGACCTGTATTACCTGTGGGCAACACAGCTGTCTCGATGGAACATTTCTGTTGGCAGCACAGCCAGCTCAGGCTCTGCTTTCCCCTTGATTCTTTCTTATTTACACCTTTACAGCTGTCTGTGAGGCTGTGTCGTAAATGGGACTGGGCAACCATCTTGCACTACAGACAGACCAGAAAACGCGACTTGTTTTTATCATGGACCCGTTCTCCAATCCAGTTCACGTCACTGCCTCACAAATAGCCGTGCTGGTGCTACGGGCACAGGAGCAGGAACAGGGAAGCTAGAGCAGCGTCCACCCTGCTGCAGCCAGGCGTGCCAATGAAAGCAAAATAGATCAATTCATGGGTATAGGTGTCCTAAGACTGCGGTAAGTCAACCAAGATGCTGAAGAAAACATCTATATTCTGCAATTTTATTATTATTGTTTTACTGATGACTCTGCTTAAGAGTAGCAGGCTGGAAACAGGATGATTATTTTTTATGTAGTCAACATTAGCTTTCTGAGGATTGGGCAGAGACACGCATTTTTCAAACAGCCACATTGCTGACGAAGCAGTTCTTGCAGCAGGTAACATACTTCTTCCTCTATCCAGCCCAGGATAATGTGCACTGGTTATACACGTCACATTAACCTTACACTACAACTTTCATGCTAGTAGTTTCAGCCACAATTATTATTTTAAAATTAGGACGAGAGGCCAAGGCATCTATCAGTTGCAGTAACAGCCAAACTAAAGCGAACTCACTGCCAAGTTGCCTTGGGCCAAGTGACAGGATCTACACCAAGGTGTTGGACCTGGACCCCTTCTGGAACATCACCTTTCACCTTGGGCTAGGTTAAAGAAATATATAATTACCCCATCTGCCTGGGCTCCTCAAAAAGAAAGGGACCTAAGAGTTACACTGAT
Organism: Opisthocomus hoazin; assembly: GCF_030867145.1. Lineage (NCBI taxonomy): Eukaryota > Metazoa > Chordata > Aves > Opisthocomiformes > Opisthocomidae > Opisthocomus > Opisthocomus hoazin. The sequence continues at coordinate 30,713,806 of NC_134422.1, read as the reverse complement.
CTAACCTCTTGAGAAGACTGAAACCTGCTTCTGATGAGGAGGAGCTAGTTCAACCAACAAGGTGTCACGAGGCTTTCAAAAGAGGGAAACTTTACTCTTCTTTTTTTCTTCAACTGAAACACTGTGTTCTAGCTTTTCCCAGCTGCAAAGACAAACTGATGTGGCTCTAATCACCACAGACAGAGCCCTACTCTTCCTTCTTTCACTCCAAATCATCAATGTGCTGCATTTCCCCAAGATGGGTCTGCTGAAGGGAGAAAGCTGTGTCCCCTTCCTTCCTCTCCCTACAGTCTCCCTGAGAATTTGCACCAATGCTGGTGCTAACAACATCTCAATCTCCTGCCTATTCAGCTCACTCACACAGAAGAAAACTAATCTAACAAAAAAGCAGTTTTCTCCTGGGTTAGTGATTTGAACTGGCTCATTAGACTTTACACACAATTAACACTACAGCCAATGTAAGGGATGGCCAAACACGGCACAACCAGGTGCAGGAGACATGGTAGGAATAAGACGTCTGCTTCTTGAGAGCCAAATACAGTTGTATCAGCTCAGATGAAACCACAGCAACAGACTACCTCTGCTGGTATTATGCTGTGGCATTAGTACACAGTGCCCTTTTTCACATCTTCCCTCCCCTGGTATCTCCCAGAATTTTCCTATTGGGACAAAGGAGAAAAATTTGGATGAGTTTCACAAAGAGGGGCAGGGGTCCTACTTCTATAGGAATGTTCTAGGCCTTCAGTCTCTACAGTCTACAAAGGCATAAATTAACAAATCCTGCTCATACTGCATATCACTTGGAGGAGTGGATAGGAACCATCAGAGTTTGAGGCCAGGACACCTACACAGAGCCAGAGGAAGAGTAATCAGAAAAAGGCAAGCAAATAATGCTTCCCATCCATTACTCCATGCGGTAAAAGCTAAGCTAGATGAGATTTCACATTCAAGCTGTAGGAAAGGTGCAAGGGAAAGCAAAATCCAGTTGGTATTGGAATAGCAGTAAAGAACGTGAGAAGATTTAGGGTAGCATCTGTCAGAAAAATGCGTGTAATATTTGAGTCAAAAATGTCACAGGAGGTTGCAGAGTTGCTGGGGAGATGATTAAGACTGCAGCAAAGAGCTGCAGAGAACAGCGATGGGAGGTTAGAAGTTAGAACAAAACATGAGAACATGACTGAGGAAGTGAACATAATTGCTTAAAAAAACACCAAACATACGCTTAAGCCAAGTAAATAAGTAGCACAACAAACAGTACGAATACATGATATTAAAGTCAGGGAACAGCTGCCGCTCATGTTCATTTGCTCATATTCAGCACATGTAAAAACTTCAAACTTAGCTAGATGATCCAGTGTTGCAGCAAGAACCACAACAGGATCTATGCCATCCAACTTAGTTATAAACACAGCAATAATTTACAAATTTTTATGTAGGCTGCATTTTCTCACTTGGCAGCAGAGCTGTCTGAGTTGCCCTTATCTGCCTGCTCATTCCAGCCGCACTCCTTCCCCTGATTATGCTGGTACTGTGCAGCCACGCGGCAACCAGGGGAGGAACGACCCAGGCCAAAAATGCTCAGGTTCCCCATCCCTCACCCTGCTGGATCACTTCTCCAGTCAGGTCTACTATGCAGTACCCCACACATTTGTGCCAGTACAACGGAGAAGACATGAACAAATCACCAGACACGGGGGAAGCTTCAGCCAATATTATTGTCAAAAAAAGTATGTGGAACTATGGTTTCAGTCCATCAGGCAGAAGATAAACTTCAGAAATTCCTGGATTTCTCAAGCTACCATTTTTTTTTTTGAGTCTGCTCAAGAAAAGAACCTGGTCTTTTCCAAGTTCAGAAAGCTATCTGAAAAAGTTTATGCCAAAAGAGGCAGACAGACCCCAGCTTTACAGTTCTTCCAAACACAGGGAAAACGGTTTTGCTGACAACCTCATTGACCAAACACGCTATCAGTGGAACAACACTTACAGGACCAGAGATTTTTATACATGACTTGAACTCTCCCCTCCAGAAAGTGTGAAAATATCAAGGGTAGACATTTTTGTTTCAGTTTCCTCTATGAAGGTAGCTTCAAAATACTTCATTATAAGGCTTCCTGCACCTTTGTCTAAAGTAGCTAGTGTAATGTTGTGTCAGAGACCAACTGAGAAGTAATGAAATCCAGAACAGCAATCGGCAGGGCTTTCCTATCTTTGAAACTATTTTTCCATCTTTCACCTAATGGGCTTGTTTTATGACAAACATCGAATCTCACAATACTCTCAGGAGAAAAACAGGTATGCTTATTATCTTGCGCTGTAAAAGAACCTCTGTACTATGCACTTCATTGAGAGTACCTAACAAGAACCAGTGCTGCTTTAAGCTTTCATGTATGTATAAATATTTTACACATCTATAAAACATACACATGCAACCAAACAGGGACATACTTCTCCAAATTCTTTACCCTCTCTCCTTTAAGAGGTTTTCCACCAACTAGTTTTCTATTCTCTCCACTTCGTACAGGATAGACGAAATCCAGCACTGCCAGAAGAAAACAGCAGCAGCATGAAATGAGAAAATCTTTGTCTGTTTTCAAATGCTTTTTCACCTAAAAGACCAACCAGCCCCTGGCACATCTTCATCCCCTGTACAGCTGACAAGGCTGTTTTAGAAACATGGAAAACTGGAAGGTGCCGTATTTGTTCTCACTCACCTTTTTAATCACGGTACAACCAAGTGATCTAAAAGTTTTTAAGAATAAAATAGGTATCAATGCCTTCATGCTGGGTGATGAATAGGTATCAATGCCTTCATGCTGGGTGATGTACAAAGATCGTTAACTGCAGATTGCTCAGGTTTTCATAATCACCATGAAATATGACTGCACAGACTGCAGATGAGGCAACACAGGTTTTGATTCAGAGAAAAATCACTGCCTTGTCATGAAACTTCAGCTTTACGCAGGCAGGGCACCAGAGAGCTCAAACTGAATTCAGTAGGGTTGTTTCTGTAGATGAGGACTGCTGTTCTGTCCCATGAAACTAACTTTAGACTAGTGGCAGAAAGCTAGCATGGCCTTCTCACTGCACAAGCCTTGAGAAGTGCAGCATGAGTAACTGATCTCCACTTGCTTCCAGAGATCTGAAAATAGAGGCGAAGTGTGAATACCCCATTTGTTTCAAAAGGGTGTCAACAGAAATTCCTAGTCAGGGCCTTGCCTACTATCAGAGTCTGCACCTACAGAGCTGTAGCTGCACTTTGGCAAAAAGAGGCTGTTTGCTTCTTACTGCAGCAGAACAGCTACTTTCCAGAATAAGATCAGCTACTACAGAATATTTTATATTTGACATCAGTACCAGCAATAGCTACACTGGTGCAGGCTTCCAGGAAACAGACAGATTTCATGACCTGACAGTCTAAATGAGATGTTTCTAAATTTTCTGTTATCAGCAGACCCCTCTCCCCTTTCAGACCTTTGTGGTTTTTGGGTGTGTGTTTTTTTGTTTTCTTGTTTTGGTTTGGTTTTTTTGTGTGTGTTTGTTTTTTTTTTACCCAGGGTAGGAGACACCTTTATCACCAACAGTATGGGAGAAAAAAAAAAAAAATCAGATGCAGGTCATTCATTGCAGCACAAAGCTGAGAGTACTAATCTAAACATCAGTGTTCTATCAATGAAATTAAAGCATTAAAAATTATTACACTCTTCTTTCCTACATGCAAATATTTCATTTTAGGTCACCTAAGTAAGTGATGCTTACTTACTAAATACACAACCACCCATCTGCTCCCTCTTCTCTCTAATCTGTGAGGATACAAAGCTTGTGAGGAAATGCAGAGATCTGTGTTAGAAATATGACTGGGAGTCTTCCACTCTATTGTGAAATATAGCAAAATAAAATGTAGTGTTTCTAAAGCTACAGAAAACAACAGGCAAGGATTTACTGTCACAATTTTATATTTAAAATGAAGCACATATTTATCAAACAGAAAATGAATGAAATACGCCAATCACCACATTCTCTTTAATCACCATCAACAGCTACAGTGCTTATGGAAGTCCTCAGATGTCTATTAATCAATTACAATTTCAGAAACCTTCTCCTCACGTTGGTATTATTCAGAGTGATGTAAGCACCTTTGGGCTTCATCTCAAAAGAAGTGGTGGAAGTGACAGAAAACACAAATTCACATACTAGGAAGGACGGGCCTATCTACATATGTGAATCACAAATACCCATCTCGAATAAAAACTTATTTCAGTGACTTCACATTTTACTGTAAAAATCCCCATTTGTTGATACAGGGAAAGGAAGCAAGGAACTTCTCTCAAAATTCGTGTATTTCAAAATACAGTGTTTGGTGGTCACGATGAGACTGAACAGATATTTGACATTCCTAAATAAGTCTCTAGTCCTTTATTTAAGGAATAAGAAACTTGTTTCTAACCCCAGGAAAAACACAAAAAAAATGTTTTCGGGAAGAAAAGTCATATGACCTATAACAATTTTTTATCCCTGTATACGTTTGAGAAGTGTAACAGTCTTTGGTTAAGAGAAGTTTTTGAAGACTGCCACGTCATTTTTACTTCTTGCTGTACCCAAAAAAAGCAGGTATCCACGTTTTCAAAGTAGAAATAAAGTCAAAATAACGTCTTCTATTCTAGGCAACGGAACGGGAGAGACGGCCCGGAGGCACCGGCAGGCAGCTGACATTTGCTGTCAGAGCAGGCAGAGAGGTCAAACCCCGCGCCCGGCGCAGCACCCGCCGGCCTGCGGGGAGCCGGCCAAGGCAGACCCCAAACCGGGATTCACCACCTGCGGCCAGGCTCGGGTTCACTTCGGGTTAGAAATACCAACAGCAGCGGAGCCGGCCGCGAAGGGGACCCGTCTCCCCGCGCCGCGCTCCTCCCCGGTCTCTCCCCGCAGCGCGGTGCCGGGGGACCGAGCGCCGCTGCCCCTTCCGCAGCCTCCCGGAGACGGCCGTGCCCCGCGCTGCGAACGGAAGCAAACCACCAGACCAAGCGCCGGCCCCAGCTTCTCTGCACAGATTTTTATTAAAAACTTCTCGTTACAGAGCCCGGGAGCGAGTTACAGAGCCCGGGAGCGCCCACCGCGCTCGCTCCCACCACGGCAAGAGTCTGTTTATTTATTTACACGGGGGAAGCGAAACTCCCGGGCGGCCCCGCGGGAGGGCTGCCCGCCCGCCCCGCCGCCGCGGCCGGCCCCGCAGCGCGGGAGGCCGGGCCCGGGGCCGCCGGCGGGCAGCGCCGGGGCGCGCGGCGGGGAGGCGGCCCGAGGCGCGCGCGGAGGGGCGGCGCGGGGAGTGGGCGCGGGTGGGCGCGCGGCCGCTCCCCCCTCGTCGTCGTCCTCCGCCGCCGCCTCCTCCAGGGGCCGCGGGGCGCGATGCCCCTTCCCCGCCGCGCCGAGCGCCGCCGCTGGCTGCCGCCAGAGTCGCCGCCGCCGCCCGGCCGTGGCCGCCGCCGCCGCCGCAGCCGGGGCCGGCTCCCATCCGCCATTATCCTTTGTTCGCGGCGCGGCGGCGGCGGGGATGTTGCAGGGCTCGGCTCCATCTTTAAAGCGGGCGCCCCTCCCGCGGGCGGTGCGGAGCCGGGCCCCCGCGTCCTGCCGCCCGGCGGCTCCCCTGGTCCCCGCCGGGCTCCATTTCCTTCCCTCCCCCCCGCCCCTGTTTGCTGGGCGCCTTCCTCCTCTTACCGGTTACCAGGCTGCTCCGTCACTGCTTTCGTTCGCGCCTAGGATCTCGCCGCAGTTTTATTCTCTCCCCCACGTAACACACCGCGTCAAACTACACCTCCGCCGCGTCACTCACACACACAGGCGCTCCCAGCCCGGCGACAGGCAGGCAGCGGCCGACTGAGGAGCGCCAGCCAGGGAGCAAGCGCCGAGCGCGCCGCGGCCCGCACGGAAAACGCCGAGCGCTCACGGAAAACGCCGAGCGCCCGGCAGGCGGCGGGAACGGCCGAGCGCGCCGCCGGCCCCCGCGGAAAGTGCCGAGCGGCCGCGGAAACGAACGAAGCGCCCCGGAGGGGAGGCGGAAAGAGCCGAGCGGCCGCGGGAAGGCGCGAAAGGCGCTTCCGCCCGGGGTGGCCCGCGCGGAAAGCACCGAGCGGGGCTCCGGGGGGCGCGCGCCCGCTCCCCGCTCCCCCCAGCCGGGCGCGCGAGCGGGCCCCAGGCGGCCGGGAAGCCGCGAGCGGCCACGGAAAGGGCCGAGGCGCCCCGGAGGCGGTGGGGGAGCGCGGGCCCGTCTCCCCCAGAGACACCCCCCCCGCCTAGGGCGCTGGGCTCCCCGAGTGCACCCAGCGCGTCCCCACGCACGCAGTGGCGCCCGGCAGGCCCGGCGTCACCGGCCCGGCAGGGCTGCAGCCCCGCCAGCCCCGATCCCTGGGTGCCCCTCCGCCCCGGCACCCGCCCAGGCCCCCGATCCTCACCCCAAGACCCAACTGCCCCTTGCCTTCACAGGCACAACATGGCGGGTGAGGTGCCGCGATAAGGCCATGCGGCGCACCTCCTCGATGCCTCCCGGCTGCCTGGCACCCCCACCGTCCCTTCCACGTGCGATGATGTGCCCACGTCCTTCGGGTCACTCCTCTAACACCTCCTCTGCTGCCTGCTTTTCGCTCTGGGCCACCACTGCTGTCCTGCTCCCTGCCCTCCCTGGCCTGGTGGCCCAACACCAGGGGCAGGGTGGCTGCTGCTCCATCGTGACACAAACATCCCGGCGAAATCCCCAGCCCTGAACAACTGGCCTCCGCCAGCGCTGGGGAGACGAGCCTGTTCTGGCAGAGGTGCAGACATAGGCACCGAACCTGTAAACACACAGTTTTCAGGGCAGCTGTGGCCCGGGCAGCGTTTCGCACCCATGGTGCCAGCCCCGTGCTTCACCCCCTCTCAGGAGGGACAGAGGCAGGGCAGGGCAGGGCAGGGGACAAGAAACGAGTCTGTGTCTCGTCAGAGAAGAGGAGCGGCCACGTGCTATGGCCCTCAACCTCATCTGCAGCGCCAGTGTGACGTCCGTCGCTGGAGGTTTTAAGTGCTGGATAAGTGAACTTTTTCTAGGAAACGTTTTTCCAAGAGAAAAGGTTTTTCAGGTGATGTCAAAGAGTTGACGCCACCATGGAGCAGGGAACAGGCTGGCGATGCTCCGGCCGGATGATTCCAGCCCTGTCTTCTCCAGTCCATAAGCACAGTTGGATGCACCCAATCATACACCCTGAAGAACGAACCGCCTGAACTACAACCAGATAAAAAAATATACATGGCCTCGAAGAAACTGTTGTCTCGCAAGTGGAGTTCATTACTACTTTTCATGTCACAAAACCTCAAGATGGCACCACATAACAAGATTTGGAGCTCCAAATCTGGTTCATTTTTGCAGCCAGCCTGGCATGGCTGCCCCATGAGGCACCGCTGCGAGGCCATGACTGCTGCAGGCACCGCATCGAGTGACACCGGTGTGCGGTTCAAATTGGTTTTGCTCTTGTCAAGTCTTGTTCTCTCAAGAAGGTTGAACTGATTTTACTCACAGTGAGTTTCATCTAACTCCATCAAAAATTACAGGTTTACTTCGCCTTTGATTTTGTTGATTACAGTAACTCTAAAAATGAAAAAACCCACCTTTGGTATTTGAAAAAAAATGGCAGCTCAAGTTAAACAGACAAAACATTGTTTTATTGACAGCACATACCGTGGCTTGGGCCACATCTCATTTTCCACTGGTGCTACACCTTTCCCTCTGCCCTGCCTGCAGATGGGGGCTCCAAGGCTGCAGCACAGCATCGCCTCGGCTGCCCCCCTCCCTGTGCTCGCTTCTCCCTGGGTGCTGTGGACCTGCGCCATGCCTTTGGCTCGCACTCAGTCCAGGCTGCAGTGCACAGCTGGCATTATTTTTTAAACAATTTTCTCCTTTTACAGTCAGCTAGGATATAAAAGCTCGATCCACTAAAAAAGTATTTTACAACTCTTATTGGGAGAAGAATTTTTCTGCGTTTGAGACAGGGGAGAAATCTAAAATCAGTGTTTCTAATTTGGTCTATTAATTGGCAGTGAATGGAAGTGCTTCTCACTCCAAATCGCCAGTAGAGGTGCGAAAGGCTTCTCTCACAGTCACATCCTGCTCATGTCACTCCACTAGACACTGAGGTAGAGGGTTGTTTTGGGTAAAGTTTTGACATTTGAAATCTAGCCCCATTGCACGGAGTTTTAATACTTTAATGTGTGTTTAATAAAGTATCTTCTATGCATTTGGTTACCATATACAGATGTAAATCGAACTAGGTAATTAAAAAATATGTTTTAATTCAGGTAAAGCATGAGCATTTTGCCGTGTGGATTTTGAAGTTTGCTAAAACTCCTGCATTTCAAGGAGTGATTCTGAGATCAAAGCATAAGGAATCAGTCTTTGTGCTCCTCTTAGAACTAAAATACTTTCTGTGAGAAAATATTTATAATGAGCAGAACTAATGTAGTCATTTGAGTGTCTCTTGTTTGACACACGCCCTTCTTTATCTGTTGGAAAAAGCATCCTTCGTTTTCCTCTTTGTGTTAATGTGTGTGTTGCATCAGCTTCTTTTGCTCTCCCAAATGACCAAAATCATATGCATTCTCCACCTGCGCATGTTTCCCAGAACTGGATTATTTGCCCTCATGCAGCAAGCCTGAAGAATCGCAGCGATAAGCCTTTAAGGGAATAAACTCTGGTCCTTGAAAGGCAACTAAAATGCACAAACCAGATCTCAGTGAACGGCTCCCATTAGAAACCTGGGCAACGCTCTTAACCTGAGTGCTGAGAGTGCTGCTGGTGGGACTGAATTACACCCAGTTCCCCAGACCAGCCGTCACTGCCCTTACGCAGCTAGGCAGCTCCTGGCGCGGCTCTGATCCTGCTGCCTGTTCAGGGCTGATATCCTGGTGCCCTGCTGATTCTTGCCACCCCTGCTCTCACTCACAGCTCTCTGGCTGGCTCCTCAGCATATTTCTGAAAGTCTGTCAGCTCACTGATGAGTTTGCAAAGGGCATCTTGCAGCAGTGGCTACTTCTCTGGCAGTCAGCGTAGGCTGCCCGTATAACAGACAACTCAAGAGACTAATTTATCTCAAACTAAAACAGATGCCCCAGATGAGCCAGATGCCTGACGTGATTTGAGATTACTCCCAATATTGTGTCTCTTTGGTATCTTCATCTCTTGCCCCACGGGTGAGGCTTAGACCATACATGGATGGGAGCTGTACTCAGCCCTGACTTACGCTGGTTCAGTGGCAGGGCTGGGTGAACATCTCATACACAACTGCAGAGAAACCTTCTGACAGCTGTTTTTCACGTTCCTCCTTTCCTTACAGGTTTTCTGGGTTGTTTTTTTTTTGCCTTTCTCCACATCTGAGCAAAATCAGGACGCTAAGCAAAACCAGAACTTCTTTGTGAGTGGGAGTGCATCTGAGCTGCAAAGGCCCCTTCCCTCACTGACATCTACGTGTTCCTTTCACTGTTTTCTCTTGGGGAATCTGTAGAAAAAGGGACAGTAATGATGTGCCAATTACCCGCAAAGTCCAACAACGAGAGGCTGACTTGGGGAGTGAACTGGAATGCAGTTTTCTTCTTCATCAGCAAAAGTTTGCTTGATGATGAGTGAAACCCAGCAAGATTAATTACTTTTCTTACAATGAAGCCTCAGAGGCAAATTCATTAGCTTTGCAGCTTCCAGGTTGGTTACCCTGGGCAGTGGACTCCTTGCATACAGCACTGCGGGTTGATTACCTGTGACCCAGGGCTCGTAGAGGCTAACGGGTGACACAGAGATCAAGAAAGGTTTGCCCTTGGCTGTAAGGTGTGGCAGAGCCACAATGCATACATTGCAATCTGGAGCAGTCGACAGTGCTGACGCTGGTAGCATGCAAGATAACATTTATTGTGGAAACACAGATACACAGGCATTTTCAGTCTATACACAGCTGTAAAGAAAGAAACACAAAAGTATTTTTTACAGGCCACAGCCTCCTTTGGGAATGATTTGTAACAAAATAATCTTTCAGCATCAAGCACTTGCTGACCAGTGTGGTCTTACAGTGCAGGGACAGAGAGAGGGAAGGAAATTTGTACAAGCGTGATATTAAGCACAAGTATTGCTGGGGAGAAAAGAAGGCAGGGCATGCTCTGGGCTTTCGCAGCCACATTCACTAATGGATATTCTCCAAAGGAAAAGGAGAAAATGAGAGAATTTGCAAATAGTGCTTGTGGAAGGGGACAGGTATTACACTAGACAGTGAGTAAAGTGCCCAGCACTTTTCAGTGTAAGGAGTATTGCACTGCACTTTCCATCCTACACAAACAGAGCAACTGATGTTCAAGCAGATGTAGGGGAAGGCAGGGTGTGCCACCGTACCCCTGTGATGGTCGTGGCCATTCAGTAACACAGACAAAGCACTGAACTGATGATGACTTTCCCAGGAGAAGATGCAGACAACAAAGAAGTGTTATTCTAAACCCAATGACAAAGGCATGTCAGTCCTCCATTTCGGTCACCACTTCTGAGATAGACAGAGGCTTAACTTCAAACTCCTGTACAGAGCAGTCTTCTATCATTTTGTAGCCTCTCAGGACCAGCTAGAACTGCTTACTCATCAGGATAAGGACAAAACTCCACAGGTTTAGTATCTGCCACAGAGAACAAGATTCACTGGACTCCCTGAGCACTTTATTACAGAAGTAGGTCTAAATTCACAGCTAACTCAGAACAAAGTAACCAAAAATAGAAATGGTTTTTCAACATCATCCCACTTAAAGTTAATGAACTGCAGCTCAGGTCTGCCCTGACTTTTTCTTGGACATTCATCATTGCTAAAAGTAATAAATCTTCCTGGCCAAATACAGGCTTTACAAGCAGCCAGATTGCATGCTCAATTAGTCCAAGGAAATTGGTCACTTTGCTTAACCCCTGCCATTTGAAATATGGAGCCCCGCTGCCACCATCCTGCTGGAGCAGCATCACACTTCTACTGATGGAGCAGCCGAGGAGGGGAAATCCTCCATCCCAAGCCAGGGACACAGCTGTTCCTCACCATGCCTCACCTTGTGTAGAGCAGAGGAGCTTCCCCGGCTTGCAGGCTGCTGCAGCAGGATTTGCCCACTCTGGCTGGCATAGCAATTAATTTCTGAGCCCTGAACGCTTTTGGTTACATTCGCTGCTAAATAACAGCCCATTTCTGAATTAGCAAATATCATCCCCACTCCGAGAAGCAGAGGGGGTGTTTCAAGGGCAGGGGCGCAGGAACAGATGAGTACAAGCAGCTTTTCGACACTTTGACAATGTGTTGTGTTTTCTAAGCATAGCCAGTAGAATAAATCTTCTGGCTGCCCAAGCACACTGCAGCAAGCCCAGCCTAGCCCACTGTCTGAACAGCTCTATGCAGACTAGGGAAAACTAGGCTTTCCCTTCAGTTCATGAAAAATGCCTCTTGAAAGTCATCGGTTTTTTTCCAGTACAGTTTCACTTTTCTTTGTCTTCTTCATTAAGCTGAATTTCTTCTCACTTTGCTTGACCCGTCCTTAACCATTTCTTGTTTTGGTTACTTTGTTCCAAGTTAACTGTGAATTTGGACCAAATTATTCACACAGTGTCTTCTCCTTGCAGAGGCATCCAGGATCGCATAGTCCCAGTGGCTTCTGGGGGGCCCCACTCTTTATCCAAAGATAAATGATGAATTGTGTTCCCACCAAGCCCCCTTCCCACCAGGCTGCCTCTTTGCCCCTACCTCCATCCCCTCCGTGACTTCGTGAAGGTGTGACTTAGCCTCGGTGCTGCAGTGCAAGCTCAGGTACGGCCTTTCGGCCTCCCTCCTTCTCTGTGCTGCTTTCCCTGCCTTGGGCTCGACAGGTGACGGCCCTGCAGGAGCTTGGTTATTGTTGTTATCCCATCTTACGGCAAGTCCCTTGTGTGCCTGATGTAAGCAAAACTGCTTGGAGCTGAACCTCTAAAGGTCACATAAGCTTTGAAGAGCATCTTGTGTTTTCACGTCACAGACTGTCACACAGAAGGGAGAACTGAAATGAATTGCTGAGCAGGGAGGGGCTTGGACATGCTTTAAATACCTGGTTACGCCCCAAACAATGTTGACTTATTGCTTGTCTATTAAGCCCTTCTATCACATACTTCACGGCTTGTGGGCCTGGGTATACTCAAAAACCTTCTGTTGCTTTAAGAGCTAGAAAAAATTATGACTGATATTATCAGCACTCATTAAAGTACCAGAAATGACAAATATAATGTGAATGGGATTCTGACCTGGCGTAGGCAGCTGCTGCGGGTACACCCGCAACCCTGTATGCCATGAAGCAATTTCTGTCATGAGGCCACGCTGGCCCTACACATGAGGGAGAAGAAACTTGGGCTTCCCAGTAACTCACCGGTCAGAGAGCTTTTCCTTTCTAATGGGAATGGGGTTTCATCTGCTGCATATGGAGGAGAAAGCTGTTAGATGAGGCGCAGTGGAAGTCAAAGCTGAAACGCCAAGCCAAACCCAACCCAGTAACTGCTGTCAGAGTGAAATGGGCAGGAGGAGGGGAAATTGGTAGGGAATAATTCTTGGAAATACCCTCAGCTTTGGCCCTGAGTGCCCATGTTTTAGCTTAAAGGTGGCTGCTGGGGGTGGTATATTCTACATCACTCTGATGATAAATACCCCATTACTGTCAGCACAGCCTGCTGGTTTTGAGTCGGTTCCTATCATATAGAAAATATTATTTAGGTTGACTTTCACACTTTGAAAAAATAAAAATAAATCTAGCTGCCTTTCCTCTGTGCAAGAAGCTAGCAAACACAAATTTGGTGGATAATTTTGGTAGTGGCAGAACGAGGAGAGCCTGCGTGTGGTGCTTGATTTCAGGACCACTATCTCACTGTCTTGGTTTAGCAAATGTCTATATATGTTCAACAGCTCCAATTTTCAGCATGTCTGTTTACTATAAAGTCAGGTTGCAGGAGTTACAGGAAGGAGGGAGAGGTTGTTCAGAAGAGAAAAAACAGTGGAAACACTTAAAAAGTAGCGCAGGTTGATCTGAAGCAAAATGTGGGCAAAAAAGAGGGTGGGTGGAAGAGAGGAATGATTACCATTAGCCATCTTTGGTTTCCATTGCAGGCGTGTGCTATCTATTACTAATTTAGCTGCATGAGGGAGCCACAATTTCTTTAAAACATGCCAGGACTCCGGTCTGTCTCTCAGCCTGTAATATCCAAACAACAAATTGGGTCCCAGCTGGGCCGTGTTTATCAGCTTAAAAAGAACTGATTTTCTCTTCCACATTCAGGAGGAAAGCGTTGTCTGACAACATGAACCGAGATCAACACTCTCTCTCAAACTCCCTGCAAATGGACAATTTCAACCATTTGGTTTCCAGGTACCAATTTCGGCTCTGCAGGCTTTAACTGTGCCCCATAACTGGTGGCACATCCCTGTTGTCCATCCCCATTGTCAATTCCCATCATCCACCCCACCAGCAAGGTTCATCATCACCTTTTATCCACCACTGCCATCTTCTGAACAACTAATTACGCTTTGACCTCTTTGCCCAGATGCACTGGTTCAAGTGAAAATCACTCTAAGCTGATTTGAATGGCACTTAAACAGGTAAGCAGGAAGCCTTAGCTCAAATAACTAGGTTTAGCCATTTTTTGTGCTCGTTCTTGCCTATTGTCTTTCAGGTCGATTTTCATGGACTGCTAACTGTTAAAGCACAGTGATTTGTACAACACTTTCACTAGTCTTGCTATTATGTGTAGGTAAGAATGAGATACTGTATCTAATCACAAGTATTTATTTATCCAATTACACAACTTATTTACTTGTGTGGCTATATAACATATAATTTAATTTGTTCTATGAAAATAGTGAGCCTTCCTTACTAGATTTGTGTCAAACTGTCTGAACATAAATTGGAATTCAAATAAAAAATCACATTACTTTAAAGTATTCTTATTTAACTATTGATAAAATGGCTCAGATGGGCACAGTGTAAATGACAGTAAAATTGGCATTTACAACAGACCTATTAGACAGAAGGGAATTGGACTGAGAAAAACAAATCGATTTTTTTCTACACCATGCTTGAAGTAAAAACCATGCATAGAGAAGGCAGCTACTCATTTAAAACATCTTAGTCAGTTGACTGGGGGACAAATGTTTGCTTTCTCCCTCGGGCTGATCTCCTGGGGGCAGGTGCGTGCTGCGGTGGGAAGTGGCCTCCAGCCCTCCCTGCAGTCCCTGTCTGACCTGGTGTCCCCCGCTTTGGGGTGATGGCCCTCAGTCCCGTTGAAGTGACCCCCACATGGGAACATGCTGGGAACACGCTCAGCAGCATTTTCAGCGTTCCCTGGGGGTTCCTGGTGCTGCGATGTGCACCCGCCTTGTTGGCTGTTCCTGGCGAGCCCCAGCGAGCCGCTGCTAAGGGCTGGGGAAATGGTCCCGGCATCATCTGCTTGAAAAGCTGTGCGAGAAATTAGTGTCTGAAGAGCAGCTCCTCACCTGCAGCTTAAATACAAAGCATCCCTTTTTTTGGAAAGCCCCTATTCTTACATCTGTGGAAGCGCACACTCCCCTCCCATTCTGCTGTTCCCCGTGGCCCCAAAGGCTACAAACATTTCACTTATCAAACGCACAGCCATGACCAGCAGTCCCAAGATGCTCGTGGTTGCCAGAGAGCTGCAAGGCAGCAGCTGGCTGCGAAGGGCTCTGTGGGCAGCTGGCTGGCCCGCGCTGTCCCCGCCGAGGGTTTGTATCTCCTGGCCGACTTCTGGGTTGCAGAGCAGCAAGCTTCATGGCGTGCTCACACTGGTCAGGCAGCAGGCAGCCGGCACCCGCATGAGCTGTGACACCAGCCCTGCTTGCAAGAAAGCAGGAGGCTATTGACTTCAGATTCCTTCAGCAAGATACCTGTTGATTTCCCTCCTTTCCCCTCTCCCTTAACTGGTGAGCTTTGATATAAATGAGTTGCCACACAGAGCTATATACAAACGGATATTACATGATAGGGAAAAGGCAAAGCTAAGCATTTGGCTGAGTTTAGGCTGTTCTGTGCCTTTCCAAGCACAATAAAATTAACAGTATTATCTTGTGTGTGTGCTAGCACTTGTGGAAGGCTAATGGTGTCAAAACGGCAAAAGAAAATGAGAACAGGTTTGAGAAGACAGCAGAGTGTTATCCCTAGAAGGAAAGATTTGTGGTTTCATTTGAATAGCATCATGTTGGAAAGACTCTGCCCTGGATGGAGAGTGAGTTATTCCGCGAGAGGAACTCTCCTGCCCATTTCTATCTGTAGGAAGAGATTAAGGAGGACAGCGGCAAGGATGCTGCTGAAGAGCAGCACGTGGGGACCTAAGGTGGCTTAGCGGAGAACATTTCCTCACTTTTATTTAGCTCCAGGGCACAGGTGATCTCTAGCCCTCTGCCCACCACACCTGTCCCTATCTCCCAAATACGTTTAGCTCTTCTGGGAGCATAAGCAAATACATAAAACCAATGTAAAGATCCATGGTAACAGTTTGGTTTCATTCATGGATGCTTTTAGCAGAGAAGGAACAAATTGGACATTGCCTACCCAGGTTTCTTGTTGAAATTTGGAGTTTCCAGTAAACCGCATCTGGATGAATCTTGATTTCTGCAAAACGGAAACACAGCAGAAACTCTGTAGTTTGCAAAGCCATAGCAAGGTCTGACTGCCCTCCTGATGTCTCCCACAGCAGATTCTCATGGTTGACGTGAGACCTGCCCTGAGTTACAGCAGTTTTTGTGCTCCTGAGCACCGAATTTCACCCTTCTCTCATTCTCTGGACTTGCCTTCACTACCACTTCCATCATGGCTACAGCATCAGCTACAACATGCCAAACAAGAAGGTGGGATAAATATCCCAAAGCTGCTTTTGGCTTTGAGGCTTCGCAGCACTTACAATTACTGTGATTTGTGAGGAACTGGAGGCATCATGAGCCATACAGTGAGAAAACAATGCAGCACGGTATCATTTCAGTGCCAAATTTTCAGGAGTTGGCTCACACAAACATTGCAGCAAGGCAGGAGCATGAGAGCCAGAGAAACCTGAAAATGCAAGAGAAAGCACCATGCTACAGCACTAACTCCTGGGAAATGCTGTTTCTGTAAGCACCACAGTGGTGCTCTGTTAGAGCACACCGACCCCAGTCCAAGAGGAAAAATCTCGGTTTAAACAGCTGTGAAGTGTAGATAACCTGGGGTTAGCTTCATCTGTGGAGGGTGCTGGGGCTGGATGCCAGTTACTTAACCAAGTCAAACTTTTGGTGATGGTGTCTGCACTGTTAGGCTAGCTCACATGAACTACCCCAGCTCAGCTGCCTTAGGGAAGAAGTCTTTTTTTCTTCCCAGCACTGATTTCTTTGTGCTGGATCCCTGCTTGCTAAGGACACCCCGCCCCATGTGGGCTGCTATGCAGCCATGAGCCCGTCGGTGCTTCAGAGCAGTGTGTGCCGTGCCTACGTTTGGAATGATAGCTCAGCTGCCAAAAGTCCTGATAGTAATGTTCTTTGATCATTCCTTTCACCGTCATTCCTCTCATGTCATCTCTGTGGGGAGTGATGAAAGGTTTGTAGGGAGAGGTGATATTTCTGATTTGAGCAAAGGATACAGCTGGGAAAACCAGATGGACTTTGGACCAAGCCCTTCTCCATGCTGCCGTGCAGCATGGGGCAGGGGCAGCATGGAGGGGCCTGCAGGAGGCCAGTGGTCCCAAAACTGTTCCACCTGTTTCAACAGCAGCAGCGGGTCCAACAGAGGGTATCAGCTTTCCCTGCAGATCTGGTCTTGCTTTTGGGAGGGCAGGAGTAGGTTCGAAAGACAGACCCCAAGCAGAGGCAGGACCCTGCTTCCTCCACCCTTCCCGCAGCCGTCCCCATTCCCAGGGCCGGAGGAACTAGGGCACGGGCGGGCTGGAGGTGCACCTTCCCACTGGGGCTCTGCGCCGGGGCACGCTGCCTTGCTCCCCCTCGAAACGCCCGTGTGAACACCATGCCCAGGGCTGAGCCGGATGGGGCTGCCGCCCTGCTGGGGCACCGGCACGGCCTCCCTCCCCAGCACTGCGAGACAGCTTCTGGGAGGCCAACAATGGGGGTTTTCTCTCCTTTGAAATCTTCCAAACAAGAAGTTATGTGCGGCCTAAGCAAAAAGTCCCGAGGCTGCAACTAGCAGAGAAAAGAGCTATAATGACTGTGTATGTTTAATGGCAGATCGTAAATGACTGGTGATGTGTCAGCTGGAGGTCTTCAGCAGAGCAAGACTTGATCTTGCAATGGTAGCTGCCACCCGTTATCTGCAACAAAACAAATGGAAACTCTTTTGTGTCTTTGCTTGACGCCTTTTTTATGTTCCAGGTTTGGAGATTTTCCTTGTTCCTGTGAAGTAGACTGTGCTGACGAAAAGGAAAATCGCTTGCAGCCGGCTTCTGTGAGGTGACTCGTGCTGCTGGCGCAGTCTGAAAGCTCCCAGGCTGCTTTCTGGGGCTCGCTCTCAGCTCGGCGCCTGCTGCCCTGTTTCCACTGCAGTCAGGAAAGGTGAGGCCCTAAACGCAGAGGCAAGCTCCTTCACCTCTTGCTGCTTCACCTCTTGCTCCTTCACAGCTCCTTGTGCAGACAGTACAGTCCTGAGGGGATAGCGCTAGCCAGCAGTCTGCTTCAACCAAACACAGGTACCAGCAATGACATCTCCTGTAACCCTGGTCAGACCAGGTTATCTCTGTTCCCTTTATTTGCCTTCCTGCCTTTGACCTTATCTACCCAGATTTGTGCTCATAAAGAAAAGGGTAATTTCTTATTGTGTGTTTTCTCTTATGCAGTCTGTGGACTGACCAAGTCAGGGAAAAAGATGTCATTCGGATCAATCCAGATTGCTTGGCTGGGACAGACCTCGTGGCTTGGAGTTATTTAACCCTTCCCCAAAAAATCCATCTATATTCAATGCAACAACAACAAAAAACTGTTTCGAAGAAAAATCAAAATATTTTTATGCTTTCCCATTTGCTCTGTCACTGTGAATGCTCTATAAGAGTTATACAAACATCTTGGGACTTTAGACGCTTATGTCTTGGGTGCTGATTTTGGGGTGGTGTCTGTCCGGCACAGGTCCCTGGCTCGGCAGCCATCGCCAGCTCCCGGCACAGTGCCGCCAGGATGGGATCTGGTTGCGGGAGGTTTGGGGGGGTGGGGGTTACCCCAATATGGCTGCCCCCTCCCCCCAGCCCCGCGGCACATGCATTATCGGGGCAGAGCTGAAGATGGCAGCAGGAATTTTGTTTCCCTTACTGCATTTTGTCTCCTTGGGAAGCACAGCTGCGAGGGGGCTGCTGCAGAGTGCAGATGGGGCTGTGATATGGTTTTAATTACATTGCTCCTGGGGTCACTGCAGAAAAAAGGTCAACTTTTCTCCTCTTGCATTTAACCATATTTCCATGCACAAAGAACACTGAAGAAAACCAGAAACCTCCACGTGGGTCTTGAACTGAGGTGATCGCCTTTTCTAGTGATTCCCCCCCATCTAGTGTGGGGACCGCAGGCTGTACCCCCAGCCCCACGAGCCGCCTGCTCGCCTGTGCTCCTGGCCAGAGGGATACCTCTGTGCCACCTCCGATAGCTTTCAGGAACGGGCACCATGTGTGTTTGCAGTGCGCAGTTAGGAAAAAGTAACCCCAATTTCAAGATAAATATGCATTTTGCATGCCAGATGACTTGCTTGCAGGGGCTGATGGCCGAGGAGCTGGCTGCGGGTGGCTGGGGAGGGGGTGCTGCTAAGAGTCCTGGGCGCTGGGGTTTTGCCTGCTCTACCAAAGGGAGATCGTGGCATGAGATCTGCCTCTTTTACAGGAGTAGGCAAGGGTGCCTGTGCTCTGCCAAGTACGCAGTCCTCAGCGTTTGACTCTAGAGCCAACAAGGGAGAGGCCAAGGAAGACAGCAGGAACTTTATTCTGCATCTTAATTTATAGATGTTTCCTTAATCCTCTCACAGACCTCATCTGTTTGAGAAATCAGGTTCGTATGTCATCTGTAATGTCTCCTTCCAGACAAACAGCACCACAGCATCTGCAATTTCCATCAGTGTGTTGCACTTTGAAGACGGAGATACATGGACACTTCAGTATAGCTTACTTTTAAGTGCCGCAGGATTTGCCTCATCAACATCAGGGTCTATTTGCCGTTCAGTGCATGCTGGTATCAGTTTCAAGTTGCTCAGATGCATCAAGAGCAGAAGAGACCGTTGCTCTGGGAAGGCACTCTCAGCTGATGCATTGCCCAGATCCTCATTTAGAAGGCAGAAATTGAGAGGAGGCCTCAAAAAAGGAGGAAAAAAAAAGTTAAAAAAAAAAAAAGGAACCCCATAAACTTTACATAATTTAATGGATTTCATTCGTTTTGCTGTAATTTTACACATGTCTTCACACTGAGTGCTTATATTGTCAGAGGAGCACTCAGGATAAGTAATGTCACTCAGCGAGTCACAAATGGAAGCCATGTCAGCTGGCATTGCAAAATGGATCTATAACTGGCTTTTTGTTCCTCAATTTGAGATGATCTAATTCGCTTTCTGTGATTTACAGCTAGGAGGAGGATGCTCACTGTCCTCCTGCTCCCCCCGTGCTCCCGGGCTCGACATCTTCCCCTCTTTTGAGTATCCTGGGTTTTGGAGGCAATTAGTCTCTGAAAGGGGAGTGCACACATTTCCTCCCTAAACCAATTTGTATACCAGTAACTGGAAGAGGGAATTTTTTTACCCGTCCTTGCTGACATCCCAGGATAACAAGTATCACTCATGCCAGCACTGAATTTGGAGATCATGGTGAAACTGCATGTGTAAGAAAAATGAGCGAGGCGTTTGGGGTCAGTTACGGAGACCTGCAAGAATTTACTGCCGTGAGATGGAGCTGCCTGCGATGGCGGCAGTGCCCGGTGCCAGGCCAGGCTGCTGCTCGAGAGCCTCCTCTCTGCATGTTTATTTGCTCGCCGTAGCTCTGACACAAAACCTCCCATGTCAGTGGGTTTCCGGGGGCTTCAGTGGGTGTTGAATTAAAGCTGTGACGTATAAAAATAAACTGTCTATAAAATCTCACAAGCTACTACTCAGGCATAGAAAGAATTGGTGCTTAATGTACTATGTTTGATTTAGCAAAAGAGGTGTTGTGTCTCAGTATCAAATACGATTAATGTTGAGATAACCATGCACATATGGCAGAGGGCCAACACGTCCATCTCTGCGGATGTAGTGTGTTGAGGTCCCCGCAGCCTGGCCAGGCACTCCCGCCCTCGCTGGCAGTGGGGAGGCGGCAGCCACTGATAAACCCTGTGGACCTGAAAGCTGGGGCTCTCCCCAGCTCACCCCGACGAGACGCCAGCGCATCACTGTACGAAGCCCGTGTGCTCTAACAGCGCTTCCTCCCTTGTGCCCGTCACCGCACTATCCCGTCCCCTCAAGGCCTGCAGGCTGTGTGTCGGCCTGGCGTGCAAGGCAGGGGGTCGGTCGGGGGCACGCGGAGGCTCTGCATTCGCCCGGGCGCTGCTGACAGTCACGCACGCCTACACCTGTGCACATGTGTGCACGCATGCACCGCTCCGCCAGTCACGCATGCCTAAACGTGCGCACACGCAGGCACGCACACACCGCTCCGCCAGACTGACCCCCGCTGGTGGCACTGGGGGGGTAAAGCCACTCTGCCAACCTAAAGCTTCTCTTAATGTTCACGATGTGCAAGGCACCCCGCTCCGGTGCCGGCCTGTTGAAGGGCGCGGGTACAAGCTGCTGACCAGCTGCAGGGTCCCAGCGACGGCAGTTTTGGCACGCAAACAGCTCCCAGAGCCACCAGGGTGGAAGATGCCGTATGAAAGGGGAGACAGTCACCCCTCTTCTTGCTCGTCCCACAGACGCTCACATTGCTAGCTCTGTGAACAGCCCCAGGTAGGCACTGTCCTGACCTCATCAGCCAGGATTTTGGGAAGAAAACGCCCAAGGCTACCTTTGTGCACCCCATGCCTCAGCCACCCACCAGGCCCCAACGCCCCACTCCCCTAAAATCTGGACAATATTTACTGCTGGCTCTCAGCAGCGGCAGGATAGACAGGCTCCTGCCACGACCCTGGTGCGTCCCTCACAGCTTCCCAGCACCCTCTTCCCTCGCTGCATCGTGCTCAAGTCATGAATATATGTATTAACTACAGAATAGTCTTAAGCAAACATTTATCTTGCAGAGCAATGGCTGTTGTTAAAGACTTTGGGAATGGATGTTTCGGAAAACAAGCCCATTCAAGCGCAGCGCTGGAAATGAGGATGTTCTCACAATCATTTTTTCCTCAGGTTAACAGTTTCCAAATAAGCAGGTGAAATGGTCTGAGGTGATTAAAGCAATAGAGAAGATTAGTTTTGTTATATATAATCACCTTCGCTTCTCTTTTATGTGTGGAGTGATTTTCTCAGCAGGATATGTTATCTATTTTAGGGAACGCTAGACTTTTTTTCTTCTTTTTTTTTTTAAAATGTAAATCAGGTTTTTAATCTTTTCGTGTCAATTTGATAGACTGTAATAGCAATTCTGTTTGGTAGTAGTTCCCCCCTTCCCCAAGCATTTCTTTGTCTTTAATTGCCTTAATTGCTCTAATTCGAATAAATCTGGAATCACACCTTGGCTTGTGGAAATTTGCCAAGGATCTGCGGTGTTCTGCGTGGAGCTGCTCCTTCAGACATCTCTCTCAGCTCTCACGGGTGGGGTGGGGTGGTAGCTGGGAAACTCAGGCTGGGAAACCTGATCTCTGCAAAAAGAAGGTACAAACGCTGGACCTCCTCTGTGGCGGGTTATGGCTTCATCTCAGCTCTATTTCGCTCCTGCTTCTACCGGGAGCAAACACCTCTTTGCTCCTGGCTGCCCCTATCTTCTCAAAGTGACAAGTTCTGGGTTAAAAGGAGGCAACCCTCAAAATACACTTGCACTTTTTTTGACCATTGCAACTTTTTCTAGCGGTAGATGCAGCGCTGGGGCAATTGCTTCTGCAGGGTTTCCTCTCCCTGTGCCTCAGACCAATGTACCAGTGTGAAATGCTGATTTTAAGTGGCGCAAAACAGCAGCAGCCTTTTTCAGTGGAGCTCGGCTCTGCCGCCCTCCGCCCTCTCCTCGCTTTGCGGGGAGGATGCGGCTGTCTGTAAGGGGATGTTCCCATCTGAAACCCTGTGCTGCTCGCTGCCTTGGGGAGCTGCTGACCCTGAGCTGCCGCTCCGCTTTGGATTATGGCCAGAAAGAAGGGAAAGGTGCAATTTGGCACCCTCATGCATTTTATTGGTGAACCGAGGTAATATCACCCCAGTAAAATACATCACTCCATCAACACCCAGGTCTTGGTGGGGCATCCTCACCAAAAGATTGGACGTGGAGAAATGCCTCCATTGATATGGGATGTGGTCATGACGGTGCGTGAGCCGATACAGCCTGTCAGGTACACGACGGGGCGGAGAGGAGCCTGAGAAATGATTTCATACAGACGGCTTGGAAAACAGTCCCCGGAGCAGCCCAGATGAGAAGTGTTCCCTCGGGAGCGCTGGCAAATGAGCTGTCAGGGACGTCTTCAGGAGAAGGTGGAGACGGCCGTGGGCTGCCCTCTGCGCTCTCTGGCCCTGATGGGGGGACCTGCAGATGGGGACGGGTCCCTGCGTTTGGGAAGCTGCCCACATGGGGAAGCACCAAAATCAAGGAGCAGGTAGAGTGGGGATTTATTTTCAAGAAAATTGTGACAGGGCAGCCTACAGAGTCAGTCCTCCTCACTCAGACCCTCTCTCCGAGCCCCCCAACCTGACAGCTGCCAGGATGGGGGGGGTCTCCTCCTTTGATTAAGGCACCACGGGGACACTTGCCAGCTCTGGGGTCACTGCCTGCTTTTATAGAAAAGTTAAGTGTTATTGGGAAATAAAGAAGGAAAACACTAGATGATTATCAGAGAGGAAAAAAGGTTACAATAAAAAAAGGAATTAAGAGAAAAGTAACAAGTTGACCATTATTAGGGAGGGAGATGCCAAGAGATAAGGGGAAGGGGGGGGAACAAACATCTCGTACAGTATATTAGACTTTGGTGAGGATGTAAGTATAAAATGCTCCACAAGTCCTGTAATTGAGAAAATCCATCAAATGTCTTGACAGCTGTTCTAGCATTTCCAGAAGCGATAAAACTTGAATTTATTTCACTTCTGGAAAGGGGGCAGTATCACCTTCTGGCGGCTTTAATGAAATGCCATAAAATTCGAGGAAAAACTGTGCTGTAAAGTAATAAAAAAGGGCGGTCGGCAGTAAGTTGTTCGCTGAAACACTGTCGGAGGGGACGCAGTGGGGTGGACCTGCTCCTGATGGCCATGGCACCCAGCCCGCGGGCCCTGGGGAGATGCTTCCGGCCCTGGCCCTGCTCCCAGCGTCCAGGGTGCCTGCAAACGGCCGGAGCGGAGCTGAGCACAGCTGGGTCTCAGCCCTGGCCAGGAGGCACAGGGGTCACGGAATAACCAGCATGTGCCAAGGCTCAGGCAGGGCTGCAGACGACCTGGGAGAGGCTCGCGTGGCTTCCACCGGGCATCTGGGCCAGCTCGAAGCAGAGGAGGGCTGAGAGTGTGGGCATGGAGGAAATTGTTTTAATTTTGGTTTTTTTTTTTAACTGTGTCATTTGTCGACAGGAGACTAGGTCATCGCTGCAAAACGCCTCCCCTCGTGAGGTAGCTGCTAGGCAGTGAGCTTGTTTTCCTATTTAATTTGTTAATTGAAACTAAATTTGTAATACAATGTTTAACTTCTTTGAAGACTCCTGGACTCTGTAATTTAGCCCTAATTTGTTGGCAGGAGAGCACACCTTTTGCATACATTTTTTTGGCTCACCATCATCTCTCACATAATTGCTGAGACGGTTTCCTTCCATTGCCTAATTTTGTTTAAATGCTGCAGGCACCTTGGGAGCCAGCATTACTACCCCCAGCTGGCAAATATTATGGATCTAGGTAATATGTTTGAACAAGAGCGGGAGAAGTCTAAAAATAGAAGAGGGAAGGAGTGGTGCTGGCCTTGCGGAGGGAGCCCTCTCCTCCTCCCCACCACTGGCAGGGGTCGGGAGCAGGGGGTACCGGTCACACCTTGCCTTCCCTGGGTGACACAAGGGGAAAGTGGCCAGGAAAGCAGAGCAAGAGAAATTGGATTTACTCCCAATTAGGGCTTAGTAATGCAAAATCCTCTGTGCCAAACAAAAGCTCAGAGCAAGGCTGTAAAATAATGATCTGGCTAACACGTGCCCCAGTCATCACGAGCAGCAAACCACTCTGTGTAATGCTGGTTTCTGCTCCGTGGCACCTCATGCCACTGGCAGCATGGCCATGGCCACTGCTGTGTTTCTGCCAGCATCTCGCACTCTCGGGCTCCTCCTGTGTTTGATGAACCTTTTGGGGAGCAACTGGGACAGCTGGCCAGGCTGCGGTTTGCCATAGCTCAGCTGGAGAATGAGTTATGGGAGTCATGTGGGAGCGGGCGTCTGCTGGCGGGGGCTCAGATCAAGGGGAGCATCTCATCTCATCTCATTGCCAGCGTGTATGAGGTGGGGCTGCTCGCGTTCTGCAGCATGCCGAGCACTTTCCACCACAAACCAGGAAATAAAGAAAGACAAAAAAGGTCATCTGTGAAAGGACCACGAAATTCCTAAGTGGGCTTGTCTTTCCACATGCAATAGTGTCTGTTGGCCAAATCGGAGAGGCTGAGCCCTGCTGATAACTTGCATGCTTTGGTCTGCGCTCCCACCCTGAGTCCCTGCCACTTGCAGAGGTATTGGCGGTGAGAATTTGGAGCCCTTTTCCCCCAACAGACAAAAGGCAGCTCGTGGCCTCGGCTCTCTCACCGCACACTAAAAGCCTGGTGGCGTGTGCGGGGGGAGGCAGGGCTGGCCCGTGGCATCCGACTGGGCATCACAGCCATTTCCTAGGCTGCTCGTGGAAAAGAGCTTTCCCACAATAAGTACTCTGAGGCATCCCATGACTTCCAGTAGGAATTATTTGAGGGTCAGGGAGGTGATTTCCAAAGACTGCAGAGACAGCGTATCAGGGGCTGAAACTAAAATACCCTTGGGCATGAGCTGGGCAGAGCTAACCCCCTCAGCGAGGGTTGGCGCGGTGCCAGCAGCACGTCGGGGAAAAATCCAACTCCTGCCCAGCCATGGGAAGGATCCTCCTGATTAACCCGAAGTCCAGATTTCTGTGTGAAGGTTCCCATGGCAACCGGGCTGCAAAGATTAAATATTTAAAAATGTGGAAGTGATGCTGGCGTGCGAGGCAAATGCAAGAACTTCAGATGGTGTTTCCCTGCTCCATCCATGTGGCTGGGCCGTGGTCCTCACCGGTGTCCCGCAGCCCTGCCGCTGCCACCTCGCCTGGCCAGGCTTCCCCAGGCTGGGAGCGTCCGCTCTGCCCATCACTCTGCCCATCGGCATCACTGCCCACAGCCTCCATGGGACATCTCCCCACTCTCCGCATGATTCTCCGCAACGGACACTGCAGGGCATGAGGCTGGCTGCTTTCAGCAGTTACTCCCCTTGCTACCACGGCTCCTTAGCAAAGAAGGCGGGAAAATGCAACTTAAGTGAAGAACCAAACCTTCCCCAGGCGTCTGCCCAGTGAAACTTGGGAAGTTTGTGGAGAACTTCAAAGTTGTTGCAAATAATTCGAGGTGGGAGGAGCAAACCAAAGAGCACTGCGGGTTTGCCTTCATTTTACAGTGCTGCTGTTGGAACATGCTGTTTAATGAAAAGCAAACTCTCTGTTGGAACGGATCAGTTTAATGATATTTTGATGCAAAGTTTCTTCTCCACTAGAAAACTGTTTTGACCTCCTTGTTCTGTTTCTGGTGTAGTCCTTTACCCGCAGCGCATTGCTCGGGTGGCACTGGCACTGCTCCCTGTGGTAAGATCATTCTTCCAAGTCGAACAGTACCTATCCCACAGTAAACCAAAGACTACCACCCGCAGCCATGCAGGATCTTCGCTGTGAGTTGCACATTTCATGCTTAAGGTAATCACATCTTTTCCCACCAGTCAACATTAATTTATTAATACAGCGATTGGGTAATAGTGGTAATACTAAAGGAAGGCGGTGCCAGCATCCGGGCATCTGCAGAGAGGTACAGATGGCCTCTCCAGACACGGCGGAGCCTTAATAGCACCACAATTTCAGCTCCCGTCTCTGGAAAAGAGATATCTCGTTTCTGAAACCACTGGAAAGTTAGGGAAGTTGAGTTTTTAATGGCACCCACCATACCTATATCCACTTTTAACGTTTCAGCCTTGTCTCTAAGGTAAAGAAAAGTGAGGCTCATTAGAGCCCTTTTTCTAATTAGCTGCTGCAAACAGATTTTCTTTCATAAATCCCTGAATGTAAAGTTATTTGTGTACCTAATTTCTTTTTTATGTTACATTTATTTTTAAGTGTAATTCACTAAGGCTTAACATTTGTAATTCTTGCAGGGGCATTACGACCAACGATGCACATTTATTACAGCCCCTTAAATTGCTGCATTTTATTTCCATATGCTTTTGAACTGCTATTGAGCTTGTTTTGTGCTCTTCCCATCGTTAAAGTGTATTTTTTTATTGTACATAAATGGTAAATAATTGATACCTGCCATCTGGTGCTAATCATTATGCCAGCCCTATGTCTCCACCCTGTCCTTTTATTCCTTGCTAGCTCTCCCCGATCAGCTCTTCCCCTTTCTTTCCCAGTTTTCTCCGTGTCTTCACCCCTTTGCTCCCTGGAGGTGCTTGCAGTGATATGGTGCTGAGAAATGCGCTGCCCTTCGCCTCTGCTCATCCCAAAGCCTCCTCCTCCTCCTCCTCCTCCCCGACGCCTTTCAGGACAGGTGACTCCCTCGGGGATGCTCATCCCACCCTCCTGCCCAAGCTCCCCTCATCCCCGTCCAGTCTCATCACCCAGGGACCACTGGGGACGGCCCCGACATGGCTGGGATTTGCTGCGCGGCTCCTGCGCTGCCCATGTGCCTTGTTACTCTCACAGAGGTGGCATCCTTGCCAGCAATTTCTCCCGCGTTAGCAGTGGTGTGTACAGACCCGCACGAGACACGAACACCCAACTGCGGCACTGGGTTTCTGTCAGTGTAGACTGTGCTGGAAAAAAGCAGCTGGACATTGCGCTAGTTAATGGCAGCAGACCTCAAGTGCTGGCAGCTCCAGAGAGAAGCAATGAGCCAGAAGCCATGGTGACAAGGTGCTGTGACCGCCTCCTGCCCCGTCAGGGAGCAACACGAAGTCCCTCCGGCCCCTGAGGTTGCTCAGCGGTGAGTTACATGGGCTATGTATGCTAAAAAACACATTTGCAAAGTATCCTGTTGCCAAAGTCAAAACAGGGAAAGCCCAGAGCTGCCTGCAACTGGAGTGTGCTTTCCATGAGTGAAGCAATTTTGTTCTCTTAGCCTGAATTACATCTTTCCAGACATTAAAAAAAACCCTGGAGGCAGATTCTTGGATGGAGATGGAGAGTTTCTGTCTAAACAGTTAAAAGTTTGGCGACACTGTGAGTGACCAAACCCAGGGTTTTATAATGGGAAATGCTGGGGAAAATTAGTAGCCAGCACTATTACCAGCCCAGCCCATTGTAACAGCTTGCGCTGTGCAGAAATGTGACCATCCGTGCTGAGCTAATTGTTGATGAAATCCTAGGTGTTGTAATTGTCCCCAGTGGGACTGCTCGTGCCGAAGTGAAGCGCGTGGCTCCCCGTTTGTGGGGGGAAGCCGCGGGGCAGGGGGGTGGCCCAGCGCCCCAGGGTGCCAGGTGGGGCCCAGCGGTGCAGACCCTGCTGGGCAGCGCCAGCCCAGCGCCGGGAGGACGGGGCACATGGGGGGTCGGGGATAAACAAGCCAATGCTTCACCCTGTCCCTTCTTTCCCACCTTTCCACGTGATGGCTGAAATGGGCTCTTCTAGGAGATTTTTGCCTTTCTGCCTTTGCCAGGGCACAAGTCGTCCCACTGCCCTTACTGCCTGTGGGACTAGGAGGTTTTGGGATGCTGTACCTGTCCGCCCGTCCGCCTGTCCATCCCGAGCACCGTATGCTGGGCACAGATGCGCAGCTGCTGTGGGCAGCGTCATGGGCGCAGGTGCGTAGCTGTCTGCACGTGGTGCCCGACCCCTGCGGCAGCCCCGGGACAGCCCTGGGACAGCAGTGTCCCTGGGGTGGGGCAGAGACAGCCTTGGTACCCCCAGCGGGGCAGGTACCAAGGGCACCTCTGTGGGCAATGGGCTTTTTGCCTCTCCTGCAGTGCACCCACATGTCCAGGCGAGCCGGAATGATCCCCCTGCAAAACCAGAGCATTTGCCTGGCCAGGACGGGTGCCAGCCTCCGGGGACAGCGGGGGGACGGGGCTTCGTGGCAGCAAAGAGAGGCGGTGCAGGGGCCATGGGCGGGAGGGAGGAGTTGCGAGGAGAGCGGCAGAAGAAGCAGAGGTGAGGAGGGCTGTGTGCCACCGCTGGGACCCAGGTAGCCCGAGCTCTGCGCAGGGGAGGTCGCTGCCAGCCGTGGGTCAGAGGCAGCAGTCTTTGCCTCTGAATATTGATGACCGGTGGTCCTAGGGGGTGGGAAATACACTGAAGGCTAAAGGCATCCCTGCTGATGGACTGACGCCTGCAGTGTGTTTAGTAATGAACTGAGCTCCTTTCCATACTGCCTGTATTTTAGTGCAGAGGGAACAGCCCTGTCCAATGTGCCTCAAGCAACTGACTCCTGAAGAGATGCAAATGGGCTTTACTCTGTCCTGAGACCCCCTTTCTGGCAATCTTGCTTCACTGGGGGACTGATTGATCAATAATTAAAACACAGGATAATTAAAATGTCACGAAAACCTTCTCTGAGTCCTCAGAGTGAAATATATCACCTTCCCTACTCACTACATCGCTTGTCCTGATTGTGCGACCTCCGCCAAGCTCGGTGACCCGACCACGGCGTCTCACTGCTGCGAAGGGCTGAAGAGGACAGCCCCGGGGAGCACCCGTCGCTGGCGGCTCCCTCTGGGACCCTGATGCATTTCCGGCATCGGCTGCATCATTTGCAGTGCGGGGATGTGGGCACGTGTGTGCCTGCTGCCTTTTGTTTGGAAAACGGAGTGGTTTTAGCTACTTACAGCCACCAGAAACAGGAAGCCCCAGGTCCCCTCGCAGCTGAGAAATGCACCCGCCAGATACGAGCCAGAGTCACCATGAGAGAGCCCAAAGTCCACTGAAATCCCACCACGATGGAGGAAGACTAAAGGCGTTTTCCCTATTTGCTGCCAGGTAAAAGGTGACCATCGTAAGAGTGGAACCTGTAAGCTGGGCCCTTTTTTGTGTGTTTGTAAATCTAGTGACGACAATAAAATGGCAGTTTTCCTACAGAAAACACAGACTTTTTCCAGGCATCGAAATGTTAAAACACATCAAGCAGCCTTTGTACTCCGAGTGCCCCTTGTTCCTCTGGCAGAGCTGATCCCCTCTGCCCAGGGATGCTTTCCTGGGTGCATTCAGGCCTCTGAAACACTCTAAACGGCATTCATTAGTTCAGGGGAATTTCTTTAGAGGAAAAAACCCTGTACGGGAGCCAGGCACCACCAATGTGTGATTAATAGCAAGTGGTGGGATCTGCACTCGCCAGCGAGAGGGGCAGAAAGGCACTTTTGCTTGAAAATGTCTTTGGCACAAGCCTTGGCAGCTCTTTCTAAGCTTTTCCTGAAGACTAGCTGTCTTGTGGGATTAAAAAATGCTGCTGTGTCAACAGCCGTGATTATGGGGGCAGGTGAGATGCAGACCTGCCGTTTCCAGGTTGTCCAAGCGAGACAGTTCCCGACCGTAGCTTTGCTTGGATGCTAATTTTGGCTGCCGGACCACAACCCCCCAGGCACGCAGGGGAGCAAGCTGGAAGCTGGGGGGCTGCTGCCGTCCTCCAGCCGCCTGGCCACAAGCCCACACCTGCGGGTCCTCCCTGCAGGAGCCCAGGGCCCAGGGGCACGTCTGCTCCGCCCTGCATCCTCTGCATCCCTGTGGGCTACGAGCATCCGAAGAAACGGCTGTCGCTGCCAAGGCTGCCGGTGCCCAGAGCTGGCGCTGGGGCCGCAGACGCGTCCAAATCCTCCCACGCCCCCCGTAAGGCTTTGAGGCTGGCAGCAGTACCCACCGGCTTCGCAGCACGCCGCCACAGTGTTCGCGCAGGGGGAACGCGGCGGCACCTGGGTCTGAATTTTCTTGCTCGTGTCTGATGGGCTAATTATTATTGATTGACATTTTTGGAGTTTTCAGGGCACTTTGGGGGAAGAGCAGAGTGTGGGAAGAGGAATATGTTGACAACTTTTTCACATAATCCTTTCCAGCCCCCTCATTTTTCAGTCAGCCATGGAATGTGTCCAAATATCTGCGATTTTAATGAAATTAAAAGCAAGCGGACCCAAAACCCCTCGAAAAATACAAGAAAAAACACAAATGGCTCTTTCGCTCCTCTCCAGCCCCTGTGCTGGGATGGGCATCCAAGGGGTTCTGGTGGCGATGCGGGGTGGCTGTCCTGGCCCTTGCTCCCGGCCCCACAGCGGGGCAGCACTCCTGGCCCTGTGGCATTGCGTACCCACCCTGCTTGGGTGCTTGGGTGGTGTTTGCTGTGAGCACCTTCCCCTCCCTCCACAGCCTGCTACCAGGTCCCGTGGTAAGGGGTGTTTATACGACTGTCCTCTGCCCACAGCAAGAGCCACATGGCATCCTCAGTCCTTTTACATGGGAGGGAACTGGTGGTTTTGGTCCAGAACCCCTGCGCGCTGGCCTGTCTTAAGCAACGTTTTGAGAGTCGTAGATGCTGATGTGTATTTATCTTAAGCCCTGAGTGAAACCCCGCTGGGAGCTGCACCTCAGCACAGGCTGTTCAGGGTCCCCAAAGGGCTTCAAGCAGGTTTGTCATGGGAAGAATAAAGCTCTTTGTATTAATAAGAAACAATCTACTTTAGCTAAACTGAACTGAAGCAAGCACTTTGTATTGCATGTGCTATAAAGATGCAGTAAAAGGTGGTTACAAGTGACAAATGATTGCACACTGGATACATGAGCATCGACACATGCAACATCTACCTCAGCTGCCTTAAATGCATTTGCACAAGTTTAACCACCACTGCTGGAGGTAACTCTCATGTTATATTATGTATGATGCAAATCGGTGTACAGTAAATACCGAAGTAGCAAGTTGGATCTTAATCTGGCATCAAATTTTCCTTGGAAATGGCAACCTGAGCTGCCTGCGTGGCTGGGAGGCATCACTGCATCCTCACTGCCACGGCTGCTGGTGCCAGGCAGAGCCAGCACAACGACGTCTCCAAAAGACGCTCCTGTTCCCTGCTAACACTGTGAAGGTACAATGTAGACACAGCTGGAGCACTGGCTCCTGTGAGATACTCAAATCTCAGACTGCAAACACATAGTCTTTGTATTTTCCCCGGGCAGCCTGCTTAGCCTTTAGGCTTCCTGGGTTTTGAATTCACTCTGCCTTTTGAGTGGGAGTTTAAAGAAAAAAAACCCATCAGGTTGAAAGCAAAGGAGCCGGCTGTGCTGACTAACCATTTTGATTTAAGGTGAGTGTGGGAAATACTGCGGGGAGAAGCAAAGCCTCTGCTTTGTGAGCAGCGCATCGGCAGTCAGCAGCAGCACGCGCTTAAAATGGATCCCGATACCTGCTGTTCTCAGTTTAAGATTATTAATGTTACCTAACCTAAACAAGATTGGACGGGAGGATTTTCCTCCAGCATGGATTAGAGAGTCAGGGGGAAAACGAAATTCAGCAGAAATCCTCTTTGTCATTTTTATCAGGGTTAGATTTTCACACCTGAATCTCAGCTGCCAATTTGCATGGATAATCTCAGATTAGCTTCAGTCCATTGTTTATTTTTTTTGTTTCCCCCTCCTAAATAAATGCACTTTTGCAATGACAAAAGAGATGAACAATTCTTTATAAGAATGGCTGTGACATCTAAATAACAATGATAAAAAAGTCCATCTGAAAATGAGCAGCTCGGCGCTTTTGGCTCCCCCCTCCTCACTATGCATTATTCATAGTAGACAACAGGACCAAATGTGTATGCTCCCTGTGCAATTACCAGGAGAACATATTCAAAGACATATGCTAGTGCCTCTTAGTGAAAGGAGATGTGCAAGTACCCATTATGTACTAGGCACTGTTATAAAATCTGCAAGTTTGACTCCAAGGTTGCAGCTAATTGACTCCCCCTGGTAGCTCTTGTCATCCATCTAATTCAAGCCATGCGAAAGCCTGGTTGTTGTTTTGTGTGCGTACAATACGCTGGCTGCTTTGGCACACGCTGGTGGAAAAAATGTGGTTTGCATCAATTAGCCTTTTTTACAGCAAGGAGAGTGGCTGAATGACAGGGCATCTGAGAAGTATGTAAAGCTCCAGCGCTTCACTCAAAGCAAATCATCACTGAGGACGTCTGTGCTATCGTCATGGCTGCCTTTGGCCCGGCTCCTCCTGAGCACAGAATCCTTGATAAGGATCATCTGCTCTGTTTATTGTCTTCTTGATCCAATAAATATATTTCCTGTGAGAAAACCCTTCTGTTGGCTTTATTTAAATCAGCCTCCCCAAATTCATCTCTGCAAATTTCCTTCCTCTTCCTCCCACATTGGTTCTCTCTGCTTGCTGTAAGCTGCAAGGGTCTCTGTACTGATTCCTTTCCATAGCCCCTTCCCAGGCAGGCAGTAACCTCTGTGCACATGGAAATGATTTTCCTCCAGTCACCCAGACCAGTCCAGCTCTTTTTCTCCACGAAGTGTGTGTCCTGGAGATGCATGGCCCTTTAGAAATGATGTACTGACAGATGGTGGCACAGAGGCACCACCAAAAGCTCCAGAGGAGGGTGCTTTCCTCCATCCTTTTCACAGTCCAGGTGAAGAAATCCAGGGTTATTTATTTTTAATAGTGGCGTTTGACATCCGTGGTACAACCGCTGCCAGAAGAGAGAGCTGTGCAAGGGACGGGGAGGCTGGTGGATAACCGGCCATCCATCCCCACAATGGATGACAAAACATCCCTGGGTAGGGGGTTGATGCTGACAGGCGTCACTGAAGCAGCAACTGAAATGAGAGAGAGAGCAGCAAAGTCCTTGTTGCGCTGCCTGTGCTGGGCACTGGCCTGTTTTAGGTGGCTGCTCTGGCCAGGAAAGGGCTCTGAAACAGCCCTGGGATCAGACCCAGCCGTGCCACTTCCTCACGTGCCACTGAGGGATGTGCTGGGGCAGCCTCGATGCTGGGAGCCGCAGCAGGGCCAGCAGCAAGGCTTTGCCCATGTCACTGCTGCACCTCGTCATAATTTATCCGTGGCTCCTCTCCCATTTGCCCTCCCACTCCGTCTTGCACCAAAAGGTGTTTTCCCAGGGCTGCTGTCTGTTGGGAGAGCCGGTGTCCGGCAATGCTGGCATTGGCAGAGGCCAGGGAGCCCATGGCACCTGGCTCTCCCCAGGCCGGACCCTGGAAAGAAGCAGCAGCAGACGTGCTGAGGATGCGCAGCTGTGGAAATGTGGCACCTCTTCCCTTTTAAAGTGGCAACGCCGCAAAAAAGGAGGGTCAACACTTAAACCAAGTTTTGGCATGACAGTATTGTACTGTTTCTTAGCCGGTCAAATAAATGTAAGGATCTGTATGGAAGTGCTCCTCCTAATTTTGAATAAGAACAAATTCAATTAAGTAGGCATATTTTTGAGAATTCGTGTGAGGAACACATACTTTTTTTTAAGCAGCCCTGCTCTCTGCGGTGCCTTGGGAGGTAAAACATGATTTCCAGCTTGCCTAGGCTGGGAGGAGTGACAGAAGCGGAGATCTGGTGTGCTTTCCACGCGAATCCTTAATGTAGACATGCTGCAGCATCGCAAAGGGAATTGACTTCACTGCAAATGAAGCAAGGCTTTAAGTGCTTTGTTGAACAGCAGCCGAGCTCTTTGGTAATGAACAACAATGACAAAAGAAATAAAGACGCAAGCCGTGATAGCCTGATGTGGTTGCAGTGGAGTAGCTGTTCTGATGGTTGCTGGCATGTGAGACGACTACAAGCTATCTCCGCACGTTGCTGCAGTCTTTCACCAGAGGCTAGTTTAGAAACCTTGAAGACTTGGCAATTAAGAGGACCTCTAATTGAAACAGAACAATGGAAGCATTTTAATTGCCATGCAGCTCCCTTCCAGAGCATCGTGGTCTAGCAGAAATCCAAAGTTTCTCCAAGCGAGTTTAAAAGCAAGTTTTTAAAATCATACAGAAACCATGTAATGCATGTGCTTTCCCTCAAGAGCCGTTTGCATCCGTGGGGAAGGGATTAGTTACTCCAGCACACCAGGGCCACACATAGGGGTAGAAAAGACACACTGCTTCAACGGGTGACACTTGCTCTGGAAACCACTGTGTTGGAGGAGAGGGAAACCAGATTCTGCAAGCACTATGCAATTTAAAATGCATTAAAACATGCTCTGGAGCCCAGAGTTGAGCCTCCTTAAAGCAAACCATTGGCTGCTAACAATGAGCAGCCGCACAGGGACGGGAAAGCCACCGGTGTTGTGTGAACTGGGGTGATGGCGTTTTGATGTGCCCTGTGCTGCGGAAGTTGAAGTTGCATCAAAGAAATGAAGAGAAACGGAGGTCAGGATATTCCTTCCCATGACCCAGGTTACCCTTCAGCTTGGTGGCATTGACACGGAGCTCTTCAAGGAAGGGATGTTCATCCTCCTGGAGCTGGGGAGAGACTGGTAATGCTTGGAGTGATAATAAATGGGATTACAGCAGCAGCCTCGCCCCAGCACAGAGTAACCGTAACGCTGCGCAGATGTGGACCGTGCGGGGAAGGAGGGAGATGCTGGAGGTGCTGGGAGTGGTGCCAGCATCCCCTGTGGTGGGTGCCAGGGCCCATGCTGGGCAGGAGCTGCTGGCAAATATATGTTGTAATATATTAATACACTTTTACAATTCCTTTCATTTCTGAGAGCCCCAAGATCTGCCGCAGCAGATAATCCTGCTGATTAGCCAAATCAAAGCTTTGTGAGCAAAACCTGCACACTATTTAGGGAGCTGCACAATATGAAATCAATGTATTGAAAGATCACTCTCCACAGCAAGCGCTGCTGATTCACAGCTCCCGTCCACTTCACATTTCAAGGTAAGTGACATCCAAAGAACAGTCATGCTGTTGTTTTCCATTGCTAATTATCTGCTAGTCCTGGGCTGGAAGGCACTTGAAGCATAAAAGACATCATCCCTTCCCCAAGGAGATGAGGACCAACACACAGAGGAGGTTTCTGCTGCACAGTCTGTGCAAGACACCAAACCTGGGCTGAAGCTGCAAACACATTTTAGGAATAAGCCTGCAAAAACTGTTGAGCAGGTGCCTGGCACAGGGAGGAGAGGAAAGGCAGAACAACAGGTGAATAATAAAGATCTTTTCCTCTACCCAAAATCTGTATCAGGAATCCTAATTTAAAACCAGCTGAAGCCAAACCCTTGCTGGGAGCTTGGTATTCTCCCCTTATTTTTGCAAAAAATCCCAATGTTAGGTGCTCCCGTCTGCAGTTGGTTTCCACTGCGTGTTTCAAAACTCAGGTCTTGGTCTGCCTCGAGGGGAAGTGGGCAGTGGTGGTTGCCGGGAGCAGCAACACCCCACAGGACCCCCGGCACAACCCCCCCTTTGCAGTACTCTTGTTTTTATCCCCCCGGCCCCAGCGGCACCGCAGCAGCCTGATGCTCTGCCGTGCAAAGGACCTATTAGATAATTGACTCCATCCCTTGCCAAGGCAGGAGGTATTCTCCTGACAGAGGCTGTAACAGATATTAAACATACTGCTCTTGATCTCAGCAAAAAAAGGCCACTGGAGTAATTTTTCTTAACCCGCTAAGTAAAAGCTTTCTAGCTAATATTAATAGGTTTTATCTGATGAAACCGGTACATTCATCAGGGAAGGGCTTTTCTTTTTTTCTCCCCCATTAAACTTTCGAAGAAATGTTTTAATTTTTTTAAGCTGTCATTGATTTTTTTGTAAGCAAAAATGGGTATATTCAAGCAGAAAAGAAATCCATTTTGTTGTAAACCAATTTTCATTTAGGAAAACATTTCAACATACAATTTCCAATTTGGTCTCATCGCATCCTCTTTGTCCTACTGTTACATGGATCAAAAAGTTACTGGAGATTGATAAAAGTGAAAAAAAGTGAACTTGCTTTAGCAGTAATTGGAACTTTTCTGTTTGTTTCCTCTTTTTCCATCAACCCAAGAGACTAACGCCCTTGGGTAGCTGCATGATGGTGCCAAGCACACACAGGGAGATTTGTCCCCTCCCTCTTCCCATTTCTGAGCGACCTCCTCACCAGACATGGAGTAAGACCGGTATTCGGGTGAGCAGGCACCAGCACCACCACCGCAGGTGATGACCAGCAAGTGATTCCCCTGTTAAAACCAATCCCCCTAATGAAACGCTGCCTGTCCCACGCTCCCAAAAGTCTTGGTGCCCTCAGCCTTGCCCCGCTCCTGCCTGCCCGGCCAGGGGTGTGCAGGACAAGGAGTGGGGCTGGAGGAAGCAGGGGCAGACCCCTGGCAGGGTCCTGCTCCGTCCAGCTTAGGAAGAGCATGATGAGCTGCTCCGTTTGCCCAGACAACATCACCCACCGGGCTCTTGGATATTGCGATGGCCCCTTGGTGCCAGTAAATGCCACCATTGCCAGCACTGCGTCACTGCCTCCCTTTTGGCCCCGTGCACCTTGCAGCCTCATTACCCCCAAATTCTGTGCAGCCAGCTCCATGTATGAGCCAGTCTCCAGCAGCCAGGGCTTCCCACTGCCAGCTCGGTGCCTCTGCCGGCAGCCCTGGATGTATTTTGTGGTTGCCTCCGCTTTGTACCAACAGAAGGAAAAGAGGGAAAAGGTGAAAAGCAAGGAAACAGGCTCCCGCATTGTTCTTCTCCAAAGGAGGGGGGGAAGCTGCTGCTACAGCCCGCAGGGGCAGCGTCTGCCGTGAGTCAGCAACCAGCCAGATTTACTGCCGATTGATTAAATTAACATTTGTTATAATCCAGGGAAGGGAGGAAGGGGGGGAGAAATCCTCTTCACGGCTCTTGAATTATTTATGCCCTGGAAGCCTCCATGCAGTGCCCTGGGGCAGGCAGCAGCGACGCAAGCTGCAAGTCCCCATGCATGGGGACAGGCTGGGCTGCCGCAGGACCTCCTGTTCCCTGACAAATCACAGCAACACGGGGTGAGACGGGGTGTGCAAGGTGCGCCACTCCAGAGGGCTTGTTGCTCCTGTTATTTTGGCTGTGAGCTCTGTTTTCCCAACAACAGAATGACGGATGGAAGTAAAGCGCCGCTGTATTTTTAATGCCCTCCACTAAGTCTTCGCTGACTGGCGCAAGAGCGACGGCAGGTTTGTGCGGGCAGGGGCAGGCAGGGCTGGCTTCACTCTGCTCCCCTGGCAGGGAGCCAGAAATGGGAAAAACAAAAAGCTGAGTTCCCACCAATTCAACACAATATTTTTTTCCTAGGTGCTGATAATGAATCCAGATGGAGTCAGCTGGATGCTCTTAGATCTCAGCAAAACCTGCCTCCATGTGCAGCGCGTGCGACACGAGGTGCTGGATTCGGGACCAGGTTCGTGTCGCTCTGTGGGGGCTGTCCAGGCTCGGTGCGTGCCTGGTGGGGACGAGGAGAAAACGTGGCAACACTGCTGAGAACCGTGTTACGTGGGCAACGCCTGATTGGGCTCAACCTGCTGGGAGAAAACATCCACGCAAATCTGGGTGCACAGGCTGCCGAGCCAACAAGGAGTGGGGACCGTGGGCCTTTTGTTCTCGTGGATCACGCTGAGTGTCAGAGCCAGCCAGTCCTGACACAGGACCACAGCCCTGACTGCAGCAGCCATCTATTTGCAGAGTTGGCAGCTGGCCTGAGTAAGAAATAAGGCAACTCTTCCCCTTCTCCTACAGACTAATGGCTTCCGTGACAACACCGTCAGGACGTGTCTCCTTCCCGATGGCTGACCTGCTGTACGGGGACGATGCCCAGAGCCCCTCATCCCCGGCGAGAAGCATAAGGATGAGGGAGACCAGAGGAAGGAAAGGAAGAGCCACCAAGGTGCGCAGGCAGCAGTGGCGATGACCCCCGGAGCAGTGCCACCTCCTGTCCTCACCAAGCCTTCCCGAAGCCCAGCCACCAGCTGTGCCTTTGCAGGGTTTCACCCCGCATCCCATGCTGGCATGCGGAGGGTCCCCAGCCCCCCATGGCCCTGCACAGCCCCTCAAGCCCTCCTGAGCCCCAGGCCACCACACAGCTCCCTGGTATCAGCAGGACAGGCAGTGTGCCCGTACCAGAGAATAAATTTAGGTATTTAGATTTCTCATTACAGTCAGCCATCAAATATTCATAGTAACAGACAAACGAGGAGAGGAGGGGCGAGCCTATCGCACAAGGGTTGAAAAGGGAAATAATTTTTTACAACCAGCCGATTAAGTTATAAATCTGGAGACATCCAGGATTTATTTGATGTGCTCTCTGGATGTAAGCACATTGTAGTCGCCGAGGGAAGCCACAGCTGCGAGCGAGGGGAGGAGGCATGTGGTTTGTCCAGCCCTGGGACAGGAGTCGGAGGGGGCAGTAAGAGAAGGGGGAGTCAAGGAGGAGTGGAACCTGGTGCTAGGGGTATGGGCAGAAGTCAGCAAGGAAATTGAGGAAAGGCTCCCCTGTGCAGCCTGTGAGGGGATATGGGAGTGCAGGGTGGCAGGGGGTGGGCAGCAGGGCTGATGCCCAGAGACCTGGGGTGCCAGGTGAGAAACAATGCTGCTGTCCTGGTTTGCAATGGTGTGGCTTGAAATATTGCAGGGGAAAATCCACGTACTTGACATGAAGCAATGAGACATGGCACCGAGGGGGACCGCATCCGCTGGCACCAGTCTGGAGATGCCCAGGCAGTCCCTCTGGCTCCAGCTGCACCGTGGGGGTGGTTTGGATTCCCTTCACCTCTGAGCAGCTGCTCAGCCTGAGCACAAGATCCAGTGCGTGGAGAGACACCCACAAGGAGCTGTTTCAGCAGATTTTCTGTTAGCAGAGACAGCAGCGCAGGGAAGGAGCTGCCTGCTGCCCTCTGCGCCGAAACGCTGGCAGGCAGAGTGCCCAGCAGGTACGTAGCAGTCCCAGAGGTGATCAGCAGATTTCCCCCCCCGCACTGAGAGGTAAAGGGGTGGGTCGGGTGGAAAGGCTCTTGTCTGGCTGCTCACCCCTTCCCCAGAGCCCTCTCCCCATCCTCGCTTTCCCCCGGTGGCTGTGCCGCTGTGGGGGCACCGGCCGGTGCAGGAGCCCCGCAGCAAGGGGGAAGCCTTTGCAAAGCTTACTTCTGCGCAAGGATTTTACCTCAGCCACGCCAGGATTCCCCTAGCCCCCAAAGGCCCCGCATTGTAAAGGTCAGGGCGTATCACAGCAGCACAGCGCATCCGGCACGACGAGCGGATGCCTGGACCCCTCTCCCAGTGGCCGGTGCAGATTCCCAGACAATGTTGTGTCGTGAAACTCCAGGTTTTCTGCAGGGAGCAGAGCCAGCCAGGAGGGTCGGAGGCATGCCAAGGGGAGTTCAGTTGCTGATGAAGTTTCCAGTCATATTCTATTTTAATGTTGAGATCCTCCATTTGTTCAGTTCTTAAAGGTGACCCACAAAGGAAAGTACAATTTGGGCTCATGCCCAGTGTTTTCTTCACTATGCTGAATAAAAAGAGCTGGAAGTAGTTTTTTTTATAAAGGTACTGTTTGGCATTAGAAATGTGGATCCTTGCTTTACCTTAACACTCTTCGGAGGCAAAAGGACTTGCAAAAGGTGTGGTTACAAAGATGATAATGATGTGAGCTGAGAGGTGACTGGAGCAGGCTGTTTGCTGTCCAGTCTTTGTTTTGTTATCAACATCCAGTTAATTTCAATAACAAACTGACATTTTGGATAAAAAGTCCTTGTTAAAGTCTCGGCATACTTCCTCCTGTGCAGCCTACACCTCCTGGTATGCTTTCCATGGCCTCCTCCTACATCTGCTTCAGGAAAACATATCGACTATCACTTCCATCAGCTAAAATGGCAAACAGGAAAAATCTTTAATAGCTCTTCCCTTCCAGGACTTTTGTCATACAGAAAAGATACCCAAAAGACAGCAACCCAAATAAGAAAAACCCAGTCCCAGGCCCCAGGAGCTCCCAGGGCTGGCCCGGCTGCGCAGGGCTCTTTGCTTGTCCACAAGCTGCGGGCGAAGGTGAGTGCTGTCCTTCAGTGAACATATCCCTTCCTCAGCACAGCCATCCCCTGTACCCCGTTTTGGGCCAGGATTCGTGGCTGTCCTCCTGTCGGAGGCTGCTGGTGTGAAGCCTTTATGTCTTTGTGCAGGCTTTTGTCTTGATCTGTGTGCGTGTCCTTGGAGCCATATCCCTGTCACCCATGCACGGACACCCCCATCCCTCTCCTCTTACCTTTCTCTCATTTCAAGAGCCACTGTCAAGAGCTGGGTACTTTGTGACCCTGGGTGTATGCCTATACAGAGTAAAAACACTCAGGGAAATTAATCACTAATAGAAATCCGCTCCCCATGGGGCTGACACTGCTCTTTGACGCATTGAGGTTTTGCTTGTGATGCCTCCACCTTCCCCAGCCCTTGCTGCTGGGCCAAGGCTACTGCCAGCCCGTAAATGTGTGCCTTGGGGTGGAGCGTGCCCGGTGTGCTGGCAGGGGGGAGGAGGGCAGTGCCGCAGGGCTGGGGACGTGGCTGCAGCTCTGCCGTGCTGAGTCATGACCGCCGGACGCTCCTGCAAATCCCTCTGTTTCCTACGCTGCTGGAAAGGTACCAAAAGCATTAGCATCGCGAGCCCAATCTCTGCAAAATGTGACAGCCTGATCCTTGCAGTAGCTCCTGTTACAGCCCATGGCTCCCTTCCCCATGTCCTCCAGCCACCCGTCTCACCTGGGTCAGGCAGCGTCCCTTCGGTGTACGCTGCGTGCCGGATGCTCAAAGCAGTATCCTCAGGCCTTCTCCAAAAAAAGCCTCCAGATCTGGTAAGCTGCTGCCATAGCTCGTTTACAGCCTGTTCTTCCCCCTCCTGTGCTCCTGTTCTCCAGCAAGTACAGCGGTGGCTCCTGCCTGTTTGTCCTGCCCCATGGTGCTTCCCGACTATGGGCATCGCTATGTCCATGTGGGGACCGGACAGATGCCAGTGGCCTTCAGCAACACTAGAGACTTGGATGCTGGCTTTCTGTTGTCTTTTGCAAGCTCGGGGGAGGCAAAGGCTGGGATGGATTGGCCTGCCCTGTGCCCCGGGAGGCTCACAACAACCAGCTCCCATTCCCTTCAGTCACAGGCAAGCGATTTATGGCCGCTGTGCCTCCATTTCCATGCCTGGGACCCGGATGCGTACCCCTCTCTCTCCATTCTGCTGTGATGATAGCTGTGTTTAAAGCCTGAGGCTCCTGGACACTATGGCAACAGGACCATACAAATACTTAGGGCTGAGCCACCCCTTGTTTGGGGTTTCTGGAGCTCCGGTGTGGCTGATGAGCTCTCACCATAGAATCATAGAACCAGACTAAAACTGTCTCAAGCAGGCTCTGACGGGGCCAGGCTCCTTTTGACGTCAGTAGAAATTGGACTGGGGCCCACCTCTCAGAGGAAGAAAGCCAAAGCTGCCTTTAAACCATGCTGTTTCTGCTGACAGTGATGAGGAGAGAGCAGGACGCAGGTCCACAGCATTCCTTGCAGCATTCTCCAGGGATGGAGCTCGATCAAATCCACTTGCTTTAGCTGGCTGGCCCCATCCAACATGACGGATGGCTGCTGGGACCACCATCTTTCCCTGGAGACCCCAGGGCTCCTGGCATAGGCGGCAGACCCAGCATGCTCCCTGGTCCAAGAGCCCCAACCACAGCTTGGGAAGATGGGGCTTCCTCTGCCCAGCTCCTTAAGCATCACCCATCATCCCTCTATGTCTTCCCCTCCAGCAAGGTTTCCTGAGGGGACAAGGTTACTGCCACCAGGCTCTGCCAACATCTGGGCTACAGGACCAGCTCTGGCTGGCATTTGTGCTGTGGGAGACTCTTGTGAGACCAACCGCAAGACCCTACGATCCCGAAGATGTCTCCGAGACAATACTACAAATGCCAAATAACCAGCAGTTCAGGCTGCCCCAGGGGGTCTTCCCTTCCTGTTGGGCATCTAAGCATCTTCCACCCAGTCTGGGTCCTTACTATAGTGTCAGTGACAAGGTGAAGGCCTGTGGACAGAAAGCAATTCCTTCATCGCCCATCGCGTCTCCTCCCCAGCTTGCCCTCCCTGTGCCCCAGAGCTGTGCTGCTCCTGGCTCTGGCTCCTGCTCTTCCATTTGCAGTTTATATGGGGGCCTCTCTGGGGTCTCCCTCACCCAGAGGTTCCCAAGGCCGCCAGGCCACCAGCCTGTCCCCAGGGCTGCCAGAGGGGCAGCGGGTGTCCCCGAAGAGGCAGCAAGGAGCCCAGCATCCGTGCTCCAGGGGAAGAGAGCACACCTCTCCCAGCAAGGCAGTGTCCCCGAAGAGGCGCGTGTCCATATGCCTGGTGCTCACTGTTGCTGTCCCCCAGCACCAGTACTGCCTGTCACCCCAGTCCCGGAGGCACTGGGACTCAGCATACCCCACCCCCCTGCTGCCTGGCGCAGAGATGATGCTGGCCGCAGTGTGTGAGGGGCCCGTACCGCCTCTCTGCCCTGGCTGTCCTCTCCTGGGAAGAAGGGCATAAGGGGAGGGAAGGGGGCAGGGAGGGATGAAATGCCCACCCAGAGTCAGGATCCAGAAGGAACGGGCGCTCAGAGCTGGGCTTCGGGCATGCTACCCGTGCGCTGAACCAGGCAGAGCCTTTGCTGGTGCTCCGGCCCCACTGCTCCATGCACTCTGCATGAACTGGTGTTTGCCCACAGCAGTGCTCATCTGCGCACAGCTTCCCGGCACCGTCTGCCCAGGCTGCTGGCTTTGGCTCTGGGCTTGCCACGTGCTTGGGGTCCCGCTCCATGCCAGAGGTTCCCAGGCAGGACAGCAGCATAATTAACTGATAATCTTCCTATGCCTTGGACTTGTTCAGCTCCGCTAGGTCTCCCTGCCGCTGCTTCCAGGCATTTCATTGTCTCCCGGCTCCTTCCTGCTCAGCCTCTTCCGTCCCAGGGCTGCTCTCTGCATCCACCAAAGCTGCTTCTTGGGTCTTACAATAATTATAACAACGGCTCTTCCTTACCCTGGGGATTTTGCTAGTATCTCTGTCAAAGCTGCCTTTGAAAGCTTTGCTACTCGTGCTCACTAATAATTTAGTGTTTGGCTTCTGCATGGCTTCCTACTGTTCTCCTGGCTCCACCGGTCTCCCTCCTGCTTTGCTCATCTTCTTCCTCATGCAGGTTGGGAGCACGAACCAGTTAATATTTGATTCCCCCCTGACTGCCATGTCTGGCAGACACCAGGGGATCAGCCACAGCCTCCCAAGGAGGGAGCAGGAGCCCCCTTAGAGCTATTCGCAGCCCTCCCAGATGTCTCACTTCGCCACCTTTGTGCCTCACCATGCCTTGTCCCCTCGTCCCTCCCCACTCCCACCCCCCGAAGGTCTGTTCTCCCTGTTGATAATCCATTGTCTACATTTAACGCCTCACTGACATCCTCACCTTTGTCTGACAGAGAACCCCTGACCAGATGTGAAGCTTCTGTTACTAAAGGCAAATCCTTTTGCAATAGCTGGTTGGAAAGTGGGGAACCTGTTTTCATGAAACAAAAATTGAAACACAGGATTCATTTTCATTCTGTAGGTCTCACAAAGGAACACATTTTG
This sequence comes from Opisthocomus hoazin, assembly GCF_030867145.1. Lineage (NCBI taxonomy): Eukaryota > Metazoa > Chordata > Aves > Opisthocomiformes > Opisthocomidae > Opisthocomus > Opisthocomus hoazin. Next base: position 30,669,889 of record NC_134422.1, on the reverse strand, counting down.
TTTGGCATTATTTCTGTCTTTGTACAGAAAATCACTCTGTGGCTCAGAAGGTGGGTTTGTACTGTCAGTACTTGCACTGCTAAACGTTTCCTTTGCTGTCCTGGTGTAGTTACTACTGCTCTTATGGTCCACTTGCCTCTGAAAAAAACAAAAGAGAGCAAGAGATGGAAGAAAAAAAATGCAAGTGTTCTGGTATGTGTTCAGACCCCAGAAAACTGAGGTCACCAGTCACATTTCCAGAAACACGACTGCCCTCTGTGCGTGCTAAGCACGTCCGGATGGATGCATAGATGGGCTCCAGGAAGGGGGTGAAGTGCAGCTCAGAGGAAGGTCTCCAGTTAACCCTCAGACTGTGTTCTGATCATTTGGCATAATTTCTAGAGTGCTTCTGTAAACTTCCTCACTGCTGTAATCAAGTGTCAGGTGCCACCCCCATGGAAAGTCGCCCTCATCCAAATTACTCTTAAAACACAGCAGCGCCCACTGCTACTCAGCAACAGAGCTTTACAGCAGCAGCAGAGCTGCGGTCCCCGAACAAAGCCCTCGAGAGCCTGCAGACAGAGCCACGCCACACTGGGCCAGCATTTGAATGGAGACCCCCAAGCTGGAGGGACGCAGATAAGGCATCAGCATGTGCCCCTTTCCGGTGAGCCAGCACTAGCATGGCACTTCGGTCTTGCATTTGGGCTGCCTGTGCTGGGATCTGCATCAACTTTTTTGCTGAGACAGGTGGTAAGAGGAGATCCTGGACCACAGGAACCCCAAGCACTGCCAGCAAGCTGGGAGAGAACTGTCCTCCTGACCAAATCCTTATTCCCATCACTACAGATGTGCCTATCTATGTTTTTTTCTTCTGATGCAAGCATTCATTTCTGCAGTTAGTCAGTAATTCACTGACAAATGCCGGCCTGAAATGTTTCATCTCCTGTTCAATGAACTGTCACTGAACCAAAAAAAAAAAGACCTGCAAGGACATGCCTGGGCTCCTGGTGGGTCTGCTCAGAGCCAGGATTTGAGGAGCCTCCCAGACTCACTCATGACATTCTTCTAGCTGAGGGGAAATCTAGCTAGTTTTTAAGTTTTGGTCTAATTCAGAAGGATTTTTTCCTTTTAATTTCTGGATACATTGACATCTAACTGGAAAGCCTGTGCACCAGCAAAGCTGTGCATTAGACCTGTGAAGGTTTTTCTGTCCTGTCACTTGGGGTGAAGAACTTGAGGAACTTATTTGATACCCTAAAGAGAAACAATAAACAGAATATGCAAATGGCAGCCACACAAGGCAGCATGAACACCTAAGCTGCCCAAGAGATTTAAGGGGAGCTGGTGCTGCAAATGGTTTGTGTTGCGACCATGAGATGTCCTGGGGTAGGAAGAGCAGGCAGACAGCAAAGTTGCGAGGGACGGTTGCGAGGAAGCGTAAGAGCAGGTGGCCAAAGGGGGCTGAGGAAAAGAGAAGAGATGGAGAGGTGCAGGACCACACACCAGAGAAAACAGCCCTGGAGCCGTCAGCAAAGATGTTTTCCCCACCTGATTTTTCGCAGGTGCAAGGAAACATTTCTTTGTAAAGGTACAGCTCAGGAGCAGAGGTGCTTCCCTTCGCCACCATTTTCTCTTTCCAAGGCCTGGAGTCTGCCGGGCACTGCCTCTGCTGCTCTCCACCACTACCAAGGAGAGGCGGCCATGCAAGGAGCGACTGACCTCAATGAAGCCGTGGTTCACTGAACCATCTAGCTCAAGACTTTTGACTTGGGAGGAAAAAAACCCTGGAAATGGTGACAACGTCTTTGCCTGGCTTTTACCCTGAAGCTGAAGGCAATAGCAATGAGTGCAGCGATGGGAACAACCAGGGCAGCCGCTCCTGGGCCTCCCATCCTTCAGTCCGCCCACCCTGGCTCATACTTTGCCCTGAAGAGCAGGGCTGGTGGGTCTCACAGGGTGAGATGGCCACTGTGGGCTGCACGGTGTCAGCAGGAGAAGCTCTTTGCTCCTCTCTTTTTTTTTCCTTCCCATGTTTTTTTTTTTCCTGGAAGCTTTTGCTGTTGAGGTGGCCTCCTAGTCAGCAGGAGCAGAGCCACCCTGCGTGCAGAGGTACTGCTGGCACAGGACATATACCAGGCGTTGCTCCACCACTATGGAGTGAAATAAAAGTAGGTCAGGAAACTAGGTTTGGCAGAGCTGAGGACTGGACTGTCACCTCACTTGCCATTGGCATGGGAACCAAAAGCTGCCAGCGCCAGCCAGCGAGGGGGACAGGCAGCTGCTGGGACGCCAGGCAGAGTGGGCAGCCCTTGCCCGCGCGAAGCCACGGCACTGTATGCAGCCCCACTGCGGCACCCGCCTCCAGCAAAGGCTGAAGACCTCCGCAGGGATGCTTCAGGTCTTCCAGGTTCCCCAGCCACCAGCTGCACTCACCTGACTGACAACTGAAGCAAACCCCCAAGCCCAGGGCAAAGGCGAATGCCCACCGTCTCTGCCGGAGCAGCAGGACGGCACTGCCAGCCATCAGAGTGCTCCTCCTTGACAGAGGGGTTCTGCCGCCTGTCACAGACGGGAGCAGAAATCACCGCATGGCGCTCATAAATACTGGACTTCGCCCCGTTAGTGAGCCAGAAAATCACCCACCATGCTGGTGCCTCCCACAGCAGAAGGAGCGCTCCTTTGTTTAAGACACTTTCTAACGGATGTGCTGCAGAGCCATCACGTGCGTTTCTGCGACGCCCACTCCAAAAATCCTCCAAATATTTCCGGACCCCAGTTTGCTGGACTCCGGGATGGGACTAGACTCTGTGGGTCAGGGCAGCAGATTTCTAACTGCCGAGGCAGAAGGGCCAGTGCTGGCACATGGCAACTTTCTGGGAAGAGAAGTTACGTGTGATAAACCCCACGTAAGAGAGGGAAGAGTCAGGCCTTGTCACCTGCAAAGCAACACAACCCATGGAGATCGTGGCTGTATTTTGGCAAGCGGGGCCTTTTTGTGTGAGGTGGGGGTGGCAGCAGCTGGGGCTGGGCGGACAGGAGCAGGACAAAGCCCCTGCCTCCCGCAGCAGCTGGGGCAGGCAGCCAGAGAAACACGAACATGGTCGGCGCCTATTGAAGCCCCCGTCTCTGGCTGCCCCCTGCCCCCGGCTCCCCCCGCACAGCCGCCCATGCGACTTTTTGGGGGCTAAAACCGATGTTGCTCCCTCCTCTCTCCCAGCTAATTGCTTTAATGCATCCCGAGGTGCACGCCCTGCCTCCCTCCCACCAGTGGCTCATCATTTATTCACAGGGCTGAAACCCCCGAGCAGCACCCCGCTGGCCGTCACGCTGTGGGGGGCTGATGCGGGGCGGCTGGCCGGCCACGGAGAAGGATGACATCATTTTCATGCTGGGAGTGAGGCACGCAGGGCTGGGGGAAAGGCTTAGCCCACTTATCTTCCAATGTACACCTACAATTTTCCCTTTCAATCTCCTTCCAATCTGGCTACTCCCACGTGAGTTACTAATATAGGACACGCAACGGGGCTTCTCCCCGCCTGGCCTATCCTCATCTATTCAACTAATTAGCTTGGTTTCGCTGGGGGGGTGTGGGGGTAGAGAGGGGGAGAGGGGATGAAAGGGGAGGGAGGGAACTTGTCCGAAATCCACCCTGCTGCTCCGTCTCCCCTAAGCCCATGCTGGTTGACAAGACCACAGCTCTGCTGATGCCGGCCAGCAGGACCTGCAGTAGGGCTGGTGCTTGGCAGCTCCAATACCATAACCAACGTCCTGCAAAACTGGAGGGCACGTTAGCCCCTCCCCACCTGCCCTGCCTAAACACCCGCCTGCAGCAGCAGCCCTGCAGGTGCTGGGGCAATATAGCCCCTGCCCTGAGAAAATTACAGTTCCTGGCTGGCTGGCGAGGCAGGGCGAGAGGGGAGAGAGGCAAACAGCAGAGAGGGTACCAACGCATGTTTCTCCTGACTGCTCCTGCAGCCCGTCCCCGGAGCAGGTCCGGGACAGACGGGGGGTTTCGGGGGACATCAGCCCCTAGGAGAGAGTCCCTGAGATCCCAGTGCTGGAAACCACCAGCACCAAAACTATCTGCAGCCGGACCCGTGGCACACAAGAAGCTTTACAAGTCATTTGGTGGGGAATGAGTGGTTAATTACCATGTGCCACCACTGTTAACCTCTGCAAATAAGTCTAATTATCACAGATTAATGAACAGAGCACAGGCACATCCGAGGAGCTGTCGCTGAGGGTCTTTTTGGGGCCACATTTCATTATCTTTCTAAGCGCTGCCATCCTGCCTCCCCGCCACCCCCACCACCTGCCACCCACCCTACAGATGCTCCAGCCAGTCCCTGAGAAATGTGGCCCCATGGCTCCTGCACTGCTGCACCAGTGGAGAAAGCCCGGGGTGTGCGCCAGGGAAGGCACAAAATCAGAGTTCCCCATGGCTCCCAGAGCTCATTCCACAGACGTCAGCATGGTCCTACAAGGATGCTTGCACATCAGGGCCATCTTCTCGCCTGGTGCTATGGGGAGCCCTGTGATGTTCGGGTTGTGCCTGCCTCAGCGGCCCTAGCTCCTGCAGGCAAATAATCAGATGAGATCGTCCTTGTCTAATCAGGGAAAGAAAGAATAAAGTAAAAAACTAAAGCATGTCATTAGCTCTTATGGTTGCAAGGAAAAGCTCAAGTGAATCTCACAGACTGAGAAAGCAGACAAAGGAAAAAGAGATGGCTATTGATTTTTTAATTTAAAAGCCCACTCCTTCCCCCTCCACACCTTAGGAGAGCCTGTGGCTGGGCAGACGGGAGTCCTAGCACCTGCGGTGGGACGGGCAGCGGTGCAGGCAGCCACCTCTTGGGGCACAGCTGTGGGACCAAGCTGAAGACGGCACGAATAGCAGAAGGCTAGGGATGGTACGGGATGCAGCCTCAAAGCGAGGAGCATTAATAAATGATAAGATTTTATGATCATGTCAGTAAAGCTTACAATTCCAGCATTAAAATAAATAATGAAACATTTTTTTAGCTATTCTGGCTTATTTTCAGCACTTGCTGAACGGCTGATGCTTTGTTACTGTTGCATACCCAGCACTCAAGAGCATCCTTTCAGATTTGAACCAATTCGCCCACACTCACCTCGGCAAGCACTGCTACAACACACGCACATGACTGCTATACGCAGCTCCCGTGCCAGCAAATTGATGGAGCCTTTTTTCACTACCCTGCCTGAATTTAAGAAGTTGCTAGCCCTGTCTTCACGTAGTCTGACGCCAGGAGGGGTTCTCACCAGCAGAGAAAGGAAATCTGCACGCGGGGATGCGCTGCCTTTGCAACTGGCATCTTATTGCCCCCGCAGAAGAGCCCTGCTGGCCTCTGCCGCATTGGGAGCGAACGTGTCCCATCGTCTCCCTCATGGTGGTTTTGCTGCCGAGCAGCACAAATGCGTCCCCAGCTTCAACATATTTTTGTGGGGAGGAAACTAGCAGATGCAGAGGAAGCTGAATGGGCAAATGAATGTTAAAATAATTGGAGCCACCATTTCAGACTTGATGAATATGTTGCTCAAATTACAGCTCTGCCTTGAAAACAAAACAAAACAAAAGCCCCAATGAATGTAACATTAATTTAATAATAGTGAAACTTGTAAATAATGTAACACTCATTTAAATGGTTGCTCATGGAAGATCTCTTGAGAGGAGAGTAAGGGACTATAATTTTGGGGCTGGGATGACACATGTTCTGTAAAACGCAATGTTTTATTCATCAGCTCCCCTAAGAGCTGTCGGGGCTGGGGCTGAGGCGCTCACAGGCACCCCCCAGCCCTGCCACCGGCCACACGTGTTCCCCCTCGTCCTCACTGGTCCCTTGGGTTTCCCCAGCGCTGTCACTTCTTGTGCCTGGGCACTGGCAACTCCTCTGGGGCTCCCCCAGCCTGGGGCCTTTCTCCCCCATCCTGTGGACATCTGCGACACCCACACATCCCAGACATCTCTCCTCCCTTTGCTGCAGCACTTATTTAAATGTTTCTCTTATCCTTCACCCTCCACCACGAGGTGGAATTAAATTCACAGAAAAAGAAGAAATGCAGTCCAGGGCCAAGCTAGTAATTACCATCAAACCCAGAGAAAACCAGAGCATACATTCAATTCTACTATTTGTCCCTTCCATTTTTTTAAGTTGCCCTTTTTCTCCCTCTTTTTACTGCTGTGAGAGCCTATTACAACCATCTACAACTTCCTTTCACCAAGGACCTCTGGGTTTTTCCCTGCCTGCTTCCTCTGCTTTATTTATTGACATATTCAATAATTCAGAGAAATCTTCTTCTAAATGTGCAGGGCAGAACTCGCCCCCAGGTTTAAAAAACAAATCCTGTCACGTTTGGCAAGCAGCTGCACACAGAAGGCAGACATCAAACATATACATCCAAATACGCAAATTCAAAGAATCAATAGATATGGTATATTCTTTATTTTCTTTTTTCATCCGGAAAGAAAAGCTTGTGCATAACATCATAATACTGCCATATTGATTTCCTTGCGGTAAGGAGCATCCTACGAGATGTGCCCCAGGAATAAGCTTTCCTCCCGGAGTGAAGGTCAGCCTGCTGCCACAGGGACTATTCTTACACAACAAAAAAATGCTTCATGGAGAGCTGATTTGCAGGGCTGGGCTCTAACCTAGCGCAACCGGTCTTCCTCCTCCTCCTCAGCCCAGGAAGCATTGAAGTATCAGCTAAGGGAAGCCCTTACACATGAGGCTTTCAGTGCAAGTCCCATGGAACCTACATGCTCCCTCAGCAAAGACCCAGGGTCTGAGCTGGTGACGTTGGGGCTGAAGCCTGCGGATCAGCACCCTCCACTCAGCTGCCCCCTGGTCTGTACTAATCCTGTGCACTGAATTCATTCTGCTCCAATATGCTACTTGGAAGGTTACCTCTCCTCTTTTACAGCCTGTAGTATATTTATTTTCACTTCTCTGATGCCCACCACATTACATGTAGTCACCGTTGACCAGCACTCTCCAGCCATCACCTGTCATGCAATTGTCACAGTTAGTTTGTCTACAGATAATTGAGAAAGAAACATAAATGCATTAAGGTTATTAAGATATACACAGCTGGTATCACCACAAATGGGGAAAAAAGAGCGAGCACTAAGTACGTATGAGTGCAGCCCGTGCTGTTTCGTACTGACTCATCCAGGACCGTTTGCCGCCAGATGATGCCAAAGGCAAAGAGGCTGCATTGCAAAACCACCAGGCTGTGCCTCTGGGATTTATTCATGCATTATCATTTTCATCTGCTGCTGTTGGTTACAAAATAAATGTGTACAGCAATACAGCAGTGGCAAGCAAGTGTCTGTTTTGAAGAGACGTTGGCATTGTCTTATAAATGTCAGCAGCTGAACAGCAGTGGGCTCTGTCACCTGCTACCACTTCTATCGCTTCCCTTTTATTAAAAATACATATTGACAATAAAAGCTCTGGCTAAAAAAAAAAAAGCCCCTCCCTCCCCAGAAGAAAGACCTTGTTCTGCTCTTCTTGGAAAATCTTTAAACATGTGCCCTGCAAAATGACCTTACACATCTTCTCCCCTCCTGTGAATGCCATTGAAGTACGCTTTTAAAACCAGGCAGTAAAAATCAGGCTTCTGTATGCGGTTTAATAGCAGTGCTTCTCACAGCTGCTGCAGGAGCAAATGTTTGAGCTCTCTAAAATATTGCAGTTTGTCCAACCTGCCCAGCGGACGGCCAGGCGATGCCATGCTGTGCTGTGCCGTGCATGCACGCGTGGTCAGTGCAGACAGCAGCACGGCACAGGGCCCCCTGCCTCGTCCCTGCCAGTGCTGCGGGGGCACTGGGCACGCACAGGGCTTGTGCCACAGGCAGCAGGGATGGGCATCGCCGGGCACTGGCGCCTGATGCTTCTTGCTGAAATTCAAGGGCACTGAGTGTGGAGGGCTTTGCTACTGCCCGCAGATGGCAGCAGGGCTGGAGCTGCTCCTGAAAGGCTGTCGGTCACTTCTCTGGGTGTGGGCAGTAAGGAGAGGTCGGAAGTTGGGCAGATTTGGAGGGAATTTATCACAGCTGACCAAAGCACTGCAGAGGGCACTGGTAAAATTTTACTATATCAGTTTAAATTATTTTTTCCTTTTTAGTAGGCAGATCAATTTTTAATTGAAAATTATTTTTAAAAGTGGGAACCCCTTTCCTCTCTAGAGTAATACTGGAAAGAGAATATAGAAAAGCAGCCCATGAAAGCAAATGGTCTTTATTTCAACAGCCCCTGCCTAAAACCTCACTATTTGTGTTACTGTCTCTTTTTTACTGCTTTCCTTCACCAGGTGTCTCGAGGAAAGAAGGCCAGCGATGTTTTAGGAGGGCAGTGTACTGTACACAGCCCACTGGGCGCTTCAGACTCTAACACATATCTTAGGTTTGCAGTGGACGTGCTGTTAAACAGATGATGGCCATGCCTGCAGTTTACATCCCTGTACACCTCTGTATCAGGGAACCAGGAAGCTGCAAGTCCCCACACTTTCACAGAAACCCAAAAGAAAACACATTGTTCAGGAACATGGGCACGTGAACACCACCACATAAATGTCAATCACCACAAATCCTAAACAAAAGCCACTTGTAAACTATCTGACTGTAAGTCAAATTGTTTTATGGTTAGAGAAGCATTTAATATACTATGAACAGTTTAAATTTAGCATTTTGTATTCAGAGTGATTAATGGCACCATATTGTATTTCAATTACTATGAAATACTTCCCCATAATAAGCGATGGCAATAATATTCACATTAAGTCAATAAAAAGCATCTTCAAAGTGTGATGTATAAGTGCCATTACCATAGCCCAATGTGAAAGCATCTTACAACAAGTTAACAACATTGATAACAGAAACCCCAGCACCTAAAGGTAGAGGTTTGTGTGAGGCAGAGGCATTGCCCTCCAGCTCGGGAAGCCACACCAGGTTCCCCGTTCCTTCTAGGTACAATCTCACAAGCTCCAGCCTGGGACCTGATGAGATGGGGACTGTGAGCACGGACATCCTACAGTCATTTCCTAGGCACTATGGCTGATAAGAGCTACACAACAGGACAAACCAAAGCCTTTCATCCTCTGTTTCCTCTTCCATGTGAAATCTCATTAACTGTAAAGGGAAATTATTCTTGCTCATACTGTTTTAACCTGCTTGCTTGCTTTTTAATTGCTAGCACCAATTTAACTTGAGTGCCCAAGAGCATACTGACCAGAAACAGCTGCCTTCCACAGCCTCACACCTAGAATATAGTTGCATTCCTCATCAAGACATGAAAAACTAAAAGAAAAAAAAAAAAAAAAATTTAAAAACAAGAAAATCTTTAATTTCCACAAACGGTGAATTATTTTGTCTTGGCATCTTAATTTAACTTTGTTTCATTTGACTAAAATAAAAAGACACTTGGCTTAGATGTCAAAACACAACAGCATGTATCAAAAATCAGATACAGTACTAAACATCATCTAGAAAAAGATAATGATAATTAATAACTGTTATGAACAGTGCATTTATAGGTAGCAGAAAATGTAGTAAAATGAGAAGGTGGAAGTAAAACGTTTTTGCATCGTAGAAAGGACAATTCTGTCTCTATCAAAACAAGATATTGCACCATTATCAAAACAAACCAGAAAAGCCCAAATGATTCACTTTGACTTTCCTGCTGAAAATTATGTCCAGATTGGCACATTCTAACAAAATGCCTCAATTTCAAAAAAAGCTGCTTGTTCTTTGGATGAAAATTCACTTCTGCTGGAGACCTTTGCAGCCATTCCCGCTGAAAGACTTGGGAGAGCAGGTGCCTCTGGTCGCACCTGGCACCTCTGTCCCTCTGGTTAAGTATCAGACCCCGTGCCTGAGACCCACACACTCCCTATGCTCACTGGAGGCTGGATTCAACAGAGTCCCAACTTCTAAGGTATAATATAAGCAATTTTCTCCCTGTTCCACAGAAAGCAAGGCTCGCCCTTTGGTGCTACCACTAAGAAGCAATGAGGAAGGCACAAGTAACAGTAGTATTTGAAAAAAAAAAAGGAAGAAGAAGAGAGAAAGAGAAAATAAAACATTTTTCTTTGGGGGTCAGCTTTAATACACCCCATGTGGGGATTGCAGCAAAGTAAGGAAATCTTGGAGGGAGCTCTTATCCATAGATCACTGCCCAGGCAGACCATAACGGCCTCTCCCGAGCTATTAGAGGCAATTGTTTCAATAATCTTTCGTCCTGCAATCTATGGCAAGACAAATGGTGATGCCCCTCCAGATTCCTGCCAATCTAGCAAGGAGGACATGACCCTCGGGCGGTGGGTTGCCAGGGGACGGGAGCCCCTGGCCTTGCGGTGGCCTGGCTGGTGAAGACCATGCTGATGCTCAATGCTCAGGTGGGGTCTCACCTTGCAGAGCTTCCCCACGCAGCTGGACCCGTGGTGGCTGGTGCCTTTCTGAGGCCAGGCAGCTGCAGCTGCCCGCTGGGGCCATGGGCACGTTGCTTCTGCAGTCCTGCATGGAGATGCCTCCACCAGCATGCCCTGCAAAGCACTGCTGGCCTACCCGATACCCTGCACCATGACCACACAGCTGCAGCCCTGCACTACAGACTGCCTCTGTGCTGTTTTATAAATCACTGACAGTATGACCAGTGGCTTTTATTAAAACAGACACTTAGACACCTTAGACCCAGCTAGAGACCCCAGCACTGCCTCCTGGTGCTGCAGCAACCAAGGTCTGTGGTGGTCCGGCACAGATGCATGGGGTGACCACATGGGCTCAGCCGAGTACCATGCTATGCCGAAATACTCCCACGGTGCCTGCCCATCCAGGGGCTCGGGGGATCTTCACCCAGCTTCCCACAGCCAGCGAGCGCTTCTTCAACAAGCTTGCATTTAAGGTTTTCTTTCGAAAGACCACTTCATTTTGTATTCCTAGACTTTCCTACCAGCTTGTCCAAAGCAGGAACAAAACATGCATGACAAACACAGGGGCCGTGTGCCCTGACAGACACTCTATCCAAGCTCAGTTTAAAGTGGAAATTACCAGTAGGAAGCAAAGAAACCTCCATAGTTTATTGGGCCTAATCCAATTAATGCTAATAATGTAGGTTACCAATAATAGCACATAGCTTTCTTCAACACATATCAAACTTGTACCGCTTACAGTACAGCTGAGACATGGAGGCAGATGTAGCAGTAAAAGACAAGTTGAGTCTCCAGGTCAAACCAGGCCATGCCCTGATCATACTACTGCTTGCTTTCCAAGTTTCATATTATCCATTTCTTGAAACACATGTTCCTAATTAAGCCAATGGGAAGTTTGCCATTGACTTCAAAGGGACCCAGAGCAAGCCCCTGTAGCAGTTGCTTTCCTTAAGGAGGAGGACTGTGCATCCCCAGTTTTGGCAGGGCACTAGCAATCCTGCCAGCTTATAATCACGGTCACACTTGACACTGCAAGTGCTGCGCAAAAGTTTTTGCAGGAATGCCCTGCTAACCTTCATCATGGCAACTTATGAAAAACACGCCCAAATTTGTGCAGAATTCAGCGAAAATGTTCGCAAAAATGATTTAAAAAATATATATATGCATGCTGTAGTTGCTCTGTCCAGAATGGGATGAGTCAGGGTTTCTCAGGGTGCTCTCTGTGGTAGGACTACACACTTGAATAATGCAAGAGGGCAGAGGGTCAGCCCCCACAGTCGGTCTCCTCAGGCGGTCCCTGGTGAAGCATGATCTACCCAGGGTGGAGGGGCAAAAGGGTGGGAAGTTTGTGGCTGGGGCTTTTCCTTCTCATCCGAACAGGTGAGGGCTCATTCCCCAGCACAGCTATACTGACAGCAAGGACAAGGCAGTACATCACCCGTCCAGGCCATGCAAGCCCTTGTGACTCCCTTGTAAAAAACTCAGTGATGTCTTTGTGCGTTGCCATGGAGAAAAAGTGATGTCAGAGACCGAGGCAGCTGCTGAGCCCGCTTGTCTGCTTTCAAAAAACTGCAAGACTTCCTGGAGAGACATGTGTCCCTCTTCCTTCGCTCCTCCAAGACTATGTCTCTCTGTCTCTCAACTCCTGGTTTCAGACATCAGCAGGGTTCCACCAGGCACGATAGGTACCTGCCTTCTGCTTGGCAAAGCTCTGGCAGGAATGATGACATCCAGCATCTCTACTCTTGGCCACCCATAAACCAGCTCTCAAGGCAAGGCACTGCAGAACAAGACTCTGATCTGCTCAGCTATCACTTATTACCCACATGACTTCTTAATTTCTTTCCTCAGAAAGAACAACTTCCCAGCTCACCTTCTGCAGGCAACCTCCACTTCACAGAATGACTTCCCCCACCCCTTATAAAATAATCTCATAACATCCCCTGTGGCTTTAATAGCAGAAACCAATTACTCACTGTTGGCAGCAATTGCTATGGCTAGGAAGGGCAGGGATGACAAACTGCTGGCCACCCTGCTGAGTACTGCCCCAGAGGAAAGGACAGGTCAGCAGACCTCCCTCCATCCCAAATCAAGGCGGGCAGCCAGGAGTCTTCTCTAGCCACGGAGGACTCAGAAAGAGCAGGTATGATAGCTTCAGGCCAGTCCCTGCACGTTAATCTACAATTTGAGAGGATATGGGGTTTATTCTGGGTTCTGCCTTGCTTTCTGACTTTGGGCTAATCTTTGTCTCTCGCATTTAACCCATGAGCTCTTGTGTTGTGCTACGAGCACCCCAGGATTAATGGGCTGCTCTTGGTGCTACTGCCTTTCTATGAGCAGCCAGATACCCATCTGACCCACCGACACAGTCTGCAACATGGGCTGAATGGGTATGAGATGCTCCACCAGGTGCTGCTCACGCTATAGACAGAGCCACGTAGACCCTCAAGGGAAGTCAAAGCCAAGGAATAAAGATTGTGGTGGGAGAGGGGCTCAAAGACTGACTTTCCTTCTTCAATAACATCCATTTTCCTTTCAGCAGTCCACAGTTGCCTGGCAGATGAGGACTGAGCCCCCAGGAGAGCTCAGCAATTTTTTTTAAAGACAACATCTGCAAGGGCCTTGTTCAAATGTCCATCTTCAAGCAAGGTGAGGGCTGAGATAGGGAGAAGCCCTGCAGGTGCAGCTGGTGTTGGGATGGGAAGGGGCTGCCCAAGGGAAAAGCTGTTTCCATTTTTTTTTGTACAACAGCAGTCCCAGAAGAGATGCTCTTCTGAGGGAGAAATGCTGCGATACTCAGATAATGCCCCTTTGTCACGCCAGCAGAGCCCGACTGATCAACCAGAGCAAGGACTCTGGCCCGGGGTTGGGTTTGGCTCGGCTCTTTGTATGAGGACTGGTCACTGCTGTGGAGTATCTACGTGCTCGTGCCAAGTCAGATATTTTATTCTTCATGCATCTGTGTTGGGGAACATGAAAAGCAGCAGGTGAGCAGCAGAGCTGGCACACCCGCATGTGTCCAGCACGACTGGCTCTGGCAGGCAAGCTCGGAGCCTCAGCTTTCTTCCCCACACTCCAGCATTTCCTTATTAATTCACATCTCTGTGCTTGACTGCAAGAGCCACATCTTCAGCAGCTTCTTGTAAGGAGCAGGACTAGGAGAGAAACTCGAAGCAGATGTGAAAACAGCACAGTGAGAGCACAGAGCTGCACAGTCTTGCAGCTTCCAGCCAAAGACAGGCTTTGCTTTCAATGCATTGCATTTCCTTCATCTGTGAAGAGTCTAGGGAGAAAAACCCAGCGATGCTGCTCTAACCCCTGGTTTCTGGAGAGCCTTCTCCTTCCCGCAGGCACCAAGTGCTGCAGGTGTTTGCTGTGGTGCCGCAGAAGAGCTGTGAACAGCAAGCCCCCCTTGCTGCGTGAGCTACTTGTGCTATGACGCCTAGCTCTTCTTAGAAGGGCTCTTGCTGGCTAAAGCCAAGTCAAACCAACGCTTTGTCCAGACTACTGTGTGCAATAACATAAGCCAGAACCCAGTTACCCTCTGCTGAACCATGCCAGTATCCTCCTATTTTATTGTAAAGTTTCCTCTAAACTACCCGAGTGCAATCCAACCCAGTCATTAAAAGGCCACCAACCCAGAGACACAGCACAAAAATGTGTCTTTCTCATGCCTGCTGACAGCTGCACAGCATCTCCTGAGGCTGCTGGGACCCCCTTCCCAGGCCACTCTGCAGTAGCAGTGCTGCACTGCCAGCACAGCAGCTCAGGAGGGTCTATACAGTGGATGCCTCAGGTGGAAGCCGCAAGAGTCCAGCCTGAGCCCAAGACTCAGAGGTCTTCCTTGCAGCTCATTATTATTTATTATTTGTACTGTAGAAGTATCTGAGAGCCTACTAATATGATCAGAGACTGTATGTCAGATGCTGAACACCGACAGAATAGTAATGATAACTGCCCTTGCCAAGAGGTTCAGAAACATACAGATCACTTTGGGCAGAAGGGAGGACTCGAAAGACAGCAGAGGGAGAGGTTAGATCCAGATGGGTTCCGAGCTCTCAGTGGGACCCAAAGGAGTCCGTGTTTCCCATTGGTAACACCATGTTCATACCTATCTGCCACTTTGACCCATCACCATACAGCTCTGAAAGTAAGTGCAATGCTCTTCTGGACAGAACTGCTCTGTGTTCTGGCTTTGAAACTGGGAGACAGAGACTGATCCAAATATGAACAGCCACAGCCCTAAGGTAAAATTGACTACAAGAAATACGAAAACCCTACGGCACATGAACAAACCACAGCAGAGGAAGACTCCTTCCCCAAAGTGGAAACTCTATCCTGTTACGTGCTGGGTGTGCTCAGTGCCTTTTCAGAACAGGGGGTCGAAAGCCTTCAGGCCAGATCCAGATCAGGTCCATTCAGCTACGATTCTAACCTTCCTTTGAAGCATTGGGCTTTGTTTTTTGTCTCAGCCCAGATAAATCAGCTGGATAATTTCGGGATGGCACATCCTGCTTTCCCACCAAACATCTTCTGCGTCTTGGCAAGTCCACTGAGACTTTTGGATGCCCTAGGCTATGATTATGGGTTAAACCCATTCATCTCTAATCTTGGAGGGTGCTCGTTAGCTGCCCTGCAATTAAACCCACTGTAATGTCCACAGGGCACTGATTTGAAAGGGAAGAGAAGCCAAACGGCGCCTGTTTTCAGGAAGGAGGGGAGGCACGGGAACCTGCTGTGCCACACTCTGGTGTCCCTTTCCATCACTGCAGATCTGGCAAACAGCTTGAGGCTCACTGGAGGCCAAGAAGTACCTCCACCCACGCAGGTCCAGCATGGAGATGCCACCACCCTGCTTCACCGCACATCCCATCCAGGGACAGCCAAGCGCCGGTAAGGGTGATGGCTGCGAGCTACAGCCACACTGCTCCCCAGGATGGAGACAGGAAGGGAAAACACCTCCAGGCCCTGGGCCCTTGAGATGCTGTTTCTGGGCTGCACCTGCCAGAAGGCAGCTTGAAATACTGAACTGCCCTCCAGGTCACCAAAATCCTGGTGTGCAGGGGTGGGAGAAGGACGTGGGGCCAACAGCAGAGGCCCTTCACCAGGAGACTGAGGTCTGAGGAGAAGGCAACAGGTTGGGAGGGTGGGAGGCATCTAGCTGGAAGGGGAACAGGGGATGTCTGGGGCCTGCACAGAGATGCGTCACACAGCGAAAGGAAGTTGTCTTCCATCTGCTTGATGCCTGCTGGGATTTTGGTTCTCATCAGACGTGGACATGGACACAGATGAACAGACACATTTGGGTACTGACAAGCGGCAACCCTGAACAGCAGGGTAGCTTTTGAGCTCTCCAGCTGCACCTCTGGCAGCCCCTTCCAGCCATGCCACCTGGCTGTTCACCACCACCGCAAGTCCTCTGCTCCCCCAGCAATACTCCTGGAGAGGGTGCAGCTGCAAACCCAAGCACGCTCCAGCAGGCTTCTCAGCACTCTTCTTCCCCTTTGTTCTTTGCAAGGCTTTACTACCAGTGGCAACCTCTACCCTACCAACCTGCAGGCACAGGCCTCATCCTCTCTGAGAGGGGCACTGAATGAAGAACCAACACCTTTGAACATCCCCGTCACAGCTTTTAAGCACAGGAAAGTTGTATTAGCTCTCCACTGGAAATGGGAAAGGAAGAGATGCAGCTAGCAGCCTAACGTGCAGGTGTGATGGTAGAAGAAACTGACAGCCTAGACACCTGGAGAAACTGTTTTAGCACTTTTGATGGCTATGGAGAAGACCAGGGGCTTTAAAACTGCATCATGAGCTGTGTACAGGGGATCTCAGCGTAGCTGTTTCACTGGTAACAAAGGAAGTGTATCCAGTGAAATGTTTAAACTATAAACCGACGTACTACTGATGGCTTTATGGCACCTTGTCACTGCCCAAACCAGAGGAATGAAACACAAACCCAGCACCCCAAAGTCTCCTGCAAATCAGCCTTCCCTGTCAGGTCCCCACTCTGCACCCCTCACCAGTGCTTCTGGGAGCAGCGGGGCTGGAAATACCACACGGGAAAACAATCAGAGCAACCAAAAGTGTGATTCTGCACACACCAGAGACCTTGCAGAGACCCAGCAGGTGCAGGGGATGATTCTGCCCTCCCAGCCTCGAGAGGGTAAAGAGGTTGTTGCCAGAGGTCCTGGGGCAGGCAAGGAGAAATTCAAGCTCTTCCCAGAAAACAGTGAAGTCACCTCTCCTGTTTCCCTAGAAGAGCAGAAGGAACAAAGAAATGCATTCTTTCCTTTCACTAGGACTAGCCACTTCCATTGCCCCTTGATGCTAAAAATACAACCCCTTCTCTGTTCCCAGGTGCCAAGACCCATCAGCGCTATTGCACAACTGGCCATGCCACCTCCCCGCACCTTCCTGACATTTCAGCAAGTCACAGGAATGAGGAAGTTTGCGGCTGGTCTAAAAAATCGTCTCCTTACCCAGGCTCTTCTCTTTACCCCACTATAGGACAAATCTGTTCTGTGGCTGAGATGCCTGTCCTTACTCCTTGCAGGTTCAGCCTGCACCCTTTGCCTGAATTTTTGTGTAGTCCTCTGTGCCCTTGAGCCCAGCTGTGTAGCAGTGGGGAGGTATTGCTCCTCCTCCACGTCTGATTGCGTTGCTCTCCATGATGGCTGGTGTGGCTGGGCGGAGCTCAGAAGTGGCTATCTGCCAAGAGTAAGGTCAGTACAGCCTGGGAAACAAAAGAGAGCTTGGCAGAAATTGCCTTCCATTACCTCTGGATTAGCACAGTTAGATGCTACCCCAGGTGCTGGACCAACAGCATTATATCCAGCATATCATCACACTCATTTTTTGTCTAGACTTCTCTACTTCTGCCAAGTGACAACCCCATTCTGCTTTCTCAACTGACCTCCACAGTAGAATATCCAAGACAATAAAAATGCAATGTCTGCCTGGAAACCACCCAGGCAAGCAGCCAGTTCTGTAGACCAGCTCTTCACCTCAAGGCTCACAGCCAAAATTCTGCCCTCAGACACAATTTCTCCTGAAGCCAGTGAGAGCAGCAGACCAGCATCTGCTCACTGCATCTGGCCATCAGTTACAGTGCAACCTGGGCACAGGCTGGGTTCTTTGGTGGTGTAAAGCAGCTGAGATCCACAGCTGAAAACAACCTTCACCCTGAGGGTGGAAAAGTGGCTGTTCCTACAAGACATGTGTTCAACAGAAAGTTCAAGATAAGACAGACCAGTAGAAGGATTTTAATTGATAGAAATGAGAGCTACTTGGTAGAAAGCAGAGGTGACCACCATGGCAGAGTGGACACCTGGGCTGCCTATATACACTGAGCTTTGCAATAAACCGAAGCATGAGCAACTCACAGGTTGCACAGGCCAGGTCTCCTCTCACACCAGTGTTAGAGGGGAGCCTGGATGTCAGAACACTAAACTTTTTATGTATTAACATGGTAGTTATGCTAAACAAGGCCAGAAGTATAGCCCCAAAATGTTTTTCAGCCACAGGAATTACAGAATTTGAAGACAAAAATGTAAGTTTAAGTAGCTCGTACCATAAACCTTCACTGCTTTTGTCCTCTCTTTCCTTGTCTAGGTCAGAAAAAGCCTCTGCATATGCATATGGCCTTGTTCTGACAAGCTCTTAAGGATAAATGCTTATCAAAAGCTTTTTCTGAAACAGGTATTTCTTGCATAACCCTCTCGGTACGGGAGCTGTTTTATGATACCCAAGTGCTGCTTCTTTCCAGGTCTGACCACCTTAGTTCAGCTCTCTCACGTCTTTTAAGTTTTCCTTTCCCAAGGTGCACAGGAAAGGTGTTGCTTTGCCAGATCAAGTCATGCTTGGAATTGCTAAGGAAGGTCTGTAAGACCTCTCTGGCAGTGCTCACTGCGCTAACCTTCCTCTCATCTTCCCACTAACACATACTTTTACACATTTATGGGTATCTTTATGAGAAAGAGCAGTTTATTATTCATATCAGCCTCACACCTAGCTTTTCTGCTAAGCTAAAGGTGATGGAGATGGTCCAGTTTGAGGCAACCTATGGCTCCCTTGGTGGAGGCTGGGAAACAGGCATCGTTTCCACAAGCAGCTCACAGGAGACAGCCACCTTCAGGTGAGCTGGCCCTGGACCACCCAGACCTGCAGCCTCAGGTCAAAGCCTGAGCAACAGCTCCCAAACAAAAACTGTTATTGCAGAGGTGAGTCCTTTTATGTGAAAAAAAAAAACCTGCCCACGTCCAGCCTCTTCCTATTACTGCAGTTCTTTCAGCAAGTTTCATTTCCCGTTTCCCTCTAGATTTTGACTCCTCAAACTAGAGTGTGGTGCTTACTCCGCTTTATTCTAAAGTTACAGCAGTGTTGCTTGCCAGCACCTACAAGAACAGGGGGTTGGTGCAGTCATTCTCTGGGCTTTCTTTAGAGGTTTATTCTGAGAAGCTTTCAAAATTGTTATCATGGATCCAGTCTAGGAAAAGGCAGTTTGTCTTCATCGCCCACAAAAAAAAATGTACTGTGAACTGATGAGCTTTCCTACTTCATACTTTCACATCCAAGTGGGACACCTGGGATGAGACATGCATGTACTAGTGACACTGCATCAATTTACACCAGCTCAGGCCTGACCCAGGCACTCTCATACAATAGCAAATAGAGACAACTTCATCACTTAAGGCAAGAAGAGTGTGTGCAACTGCTCTAAAACCAGATAGCTTAACCTCTGGCAGCATCTGCTTGGCCTGACACCCAGTCCAACTCACACAGCTGACCACCCAGCATGAAATTGCACTGGGGGACATGCATCCAGCAGCCTGGTAGCTAGATATGGCCCTGGCAATGCCACTGACAGGATGACAGGGGCCTCCAAGTTTGAGGGCAACAAAGAGAACATATTTCTTCTATTACTGGACATTCCCCCCCCAATCATCCTGAAATGAGCACACTGTTCTGCAATCCTTCCAAAAGGAGAAACACAACTGTGCCCAGTGCCAGAGCAATTTTGGGGAAGCTCTGCACCACACTAACCATTTAAGGCAAAACAGCTCATTAGCCAACCCAAACCAGCACTCAAAGAGGGCTCAGCTCATAGCAAAACCTGGTGAAGCACCACAACAGATGCCTTAATAAGCACACAAGCATTTCTGGAGATAGCCTGCCTGGATTAAGAGTCAGCACTGCCCATGCTTTCAAGGCTGGGGTGCTCCCTATCCTGGCTCCTCCTGCTCAGGGTACATTCCCACTCTCTCCTTCCAACAGCCCACCCATCAGCCACGCATCATTCCCAGCCACCTGCAACTGAGGAAAAAAGCGCTTCTCGCCACTCTCAGCCCCCGGGGTCTCGAACGCTAGCGGCTGGGAAGCAGGCGCGGCTGCACTCCGCGCAGGCCGCTCGGCAGGCACCGAGTGCGGTGCGCTGCCCCTTGCCTACCGCCTCAGCGGCGCAGCCCCGCGGCCGGGAGAGGGGCGGCCGCCCCGCTCAGCGCCCACAACGCCACCCAGACCCCCGCCAGCAGCAGCCTTCCGCTGAAACCAGTACCAGCGGCCGGGCCGGAGAGCACACGCACCAGCCCTCAGCACAGCACGCTCTACCGCTGCCGCACGCCTCGCTGCCCCCTTATATAGCGCCCTAAAAATAGCTCGCCGCGCACCGCCTCACAGGCCGCGGGGAGGAGGCGGGAGCCGCGCTGCCGGCCAATCGACGGCGCCTCCGGCGGCCCGGCACCGCCCCCCGTTCCCTGAGCGTCGTCGCCATTGGGCGACAGTTGACTTCAGGGGCGCCGCGGACCCGCCCTCCCCGCCCCGCCGTTTACCCTACATGGTCACGCGCTGCCTGAGTGGGCCGCGCGGCTGCGCGCGGGGGGGCGGGGCGGCTGTGAGGGGGCGCGGGGCGGTGGCGGCGGCAGGCGCGGGGGGGCCGGGTTTGGGGAGGGAGGGTGAGAGGAAAACAGGGAGGGGGGACGGGGGGGGATGTGGTCTCCAGAAAGTAAAGCGGGGAGGGGGCGGGGAGGAGGGGCGGGCGCCAGCGCGCATGGCCGCGGCGCGGGGCTGCGCGGTGCGCGGCGGGGACGTGCCCCGGTGCGGCGGCCGCGGGGACCTCGGTGCGCGGCGGGCGCTGCTCGTCCTCCTCGGCTCGGCTCGGCCCGGCCCGGCCCTCGCCGTCCCTCCGCTCTCATTCTTTCTCTCTTTCTTTTTTAAAGTGTGACTGAAACAAAACAAAGCCAAAGGGACGCTGGATCTATCATTGGTTGATTTTCCTCCTCCTTTTTTTTTATGATCAAAAACAACCCCCCACCCGAGCAAACAAACACACACAAAAGCAGAAAGAAAGGGTCTTGCTCAGCAGCAGCATGGATGTCTTGGCTAGTTATAGTATATTCCAGGAACTCCAGCTTGTCCACGACACCGGCTACTTCTCAGCTTTGCCATCCTTGGAGGAAAACTGGCAGCAGGTGAATCATTTAAATTACTCCTGTAAATCTCTTAAGCGCAGACAGTCGATGCATTGGGGCTGCATTTCTGACTTTATTTTATTTTTGTTCTTTGATTCAGGGTTGGTTTTTTTGGTGGGTTGTTTTTTTCTGCGTGTGTAGACCTTTAAATCTCTGTGTTTTTTGCCATGACAAACTGAGCAGTCCATTCAAATCTGTCTGCCTTCAGTCCTTTCTGAGCACACCTGGCAGCACCTGAGATCCAGTGGCATTCTGTAGTGTTTTGTTTTTATCATGACTACCATTTTTATTTTATTTTTGAGCTTAGAGGTTTTTTGGTTTGTTTTGTTCTTTTAAGCAAGGCTTATCACTTCCAGCCAGTGCTGACAACTGACAGCTGGTGGAAAAGGAATAGATCATTCCTATTTTCAGGTAATTAGTATATGTCAATAAAAATAGCTTAAATCAGAGATAGGGGTGGGCAGGTGTGTGGAAGCACTAGCAAAAGCTTTTAGGCTAAATTCTGTAACTAGGGAGGTGACTTATTTTCTGTTCTTTTTTTTTTTCCTCCTTTTTTTTTTTATAAGGTGGGGAGAAACACACACTTCTTGCTGTATCTTAAAACAATGACGCCTTAGGCTGTCCAGTAAACCAGTCTGTTTTGAGGGACCATAGCGTTAATATGCAGACAGAATTAGGATACTTTACAGATGGAAAGCAAGTATTACGAGTGCATTAAAATGATGACTGGTGGTGTGAATAAAGAAGACCAAGGAGAAGAGTAGGTTACAGGGAAAAGAGTTGTATAAAATGAACTATGAGCCCAAATGCGTAGATCTATAAATAGTTATCAGCTGAGATGCTGAGGAAGAAGGAAAGACAAGATTCCTCATTACGGCAGGACGTTATGAGACTATTCTGTTTCTTGATGTGGCTTTCTGGCAGAGGTAATACGCTGGGTGAAATTCTGGAAACTAGTGTCTCTTTAAAAAAAAAAAAATCCGCTGGTGAGTAGGAATAGTGGAGTGTGGCTGGGATGGCATGTGGTGCTGATGCAGCGAGCGGACCCGTGGCACTATCGGTATACGAATCACAAGCCACTGGATTTCATCTTGCCAGCATTCACCTTAGTCTTGGCCAGCATAAGGGTAGCGTGTGTAAGGTCTCTAGTAAGTGACAGCTTGGGACGTTCCTTTAATTTTTGTTTAGAAGTGTGTGTGTGGAGAAATGTGGACAGTAGGGCTTCAGGGAAGTACTTGGGCTGTGGCATTGTCATCCATCTGGACTGCGGCTGGACCTTTGAAGGTTTACCCTAGTAAAATTGTTTTGGCTGCAGCTTTGTGTGTGTATGTGCACACACATGAGAGGTTTATTGACAGATACAGTACGAACACATTCGGGATTTAGTTTACAGAATGACCGATCCAACTGTGCTTTATCCTCTCAGGGGGAGGGGATGCTTTTTGTTACTAATATTCAGCTTGCACATCCATGATGGTCACATCTGCTTTCCTTTTATATTTTTAACATGCTAATTAAACTGAAGAGGTTAATATAATTTCATTAAAAAGCCTAACTTCGTAGCATCATTGTTGTTGGATTGGTTGCATATTCAGTTGCATGTTAGTAATAGTCCAGACAGTCCAAAGCGAGATAATCTGTTGATATAGCCAGCATGCTTTAGGCAGTACTGTGTGTGATACTGTCTCCTGCTGCCTTTATGTGTAGAAGAGCAGCAGTTTATATATAGAGTACAATGTACCTATGCAAGCCCACTGTTACTATTGCAAAATTTGAACTCACACTCTCCTGTTTACACCCCACTGATTTTCCACATATGTTTGGAAAGCGAAGTTGAAAATAATTTGTTACAGTTTCCCATATTTACCCTCAAATTGTCCAACCAGTGCCTGATGTTTCATAATACATCCTGTATTTACAGTTTGTTTTTATTCCCCTGTTGCTGCCTGGACTTTCCTTGCAAACAACTGGGAGCAAAACTGTTGTATCGGTGGGAACAGCCAAAGCTGGCTGTACTAAGCACGCTGACACACAGGCTTGGCAGACCCACTGACACAGAGACCCCAATTTCATTCTGCATAATCACTTGCAAATATAACCAGGTCTTGGGGATTTATTTATTTTAGGCAAACCGTAACAACTTTGGGACAAGAGATGTATGTGCATGTATCTGTGTTTCTAAAGGTATCCCTTAAAACAGCCAGGCTGCAGTCAAGACCCCGGGGAGGAGAGCTGGCAGGGCAGTGACTGATCCCTGCGGGAAGAGTCAGCATTGGGAAGCAGCAGCTTTAATTTTGAGTGAAAATACTTGAATGGGTCTTGCCTCTGCTTCTGTGAAGATCTCTGCTGCCATACCCGACCTCCACAGAGGCTCCAGAGCAGTGCTTCTCCCAGCAGCAAAGCAGCACCCCGGCACTGAGATTAAAGGAAGAGGTGGTCTCTCTGCTTTGGAAAGTGAGGCATTCACTGTACGGCAGCTGGCTGACATCTGTATGTTTCTGGCTGGCACTTCATCCTGGCTCTGGCTGAACTGTCCTAGTTGCTCTCTGTCCGTGCGAGCTGACTCTGCAGTTCAGGCCCCGGGCGGGGGGAGATTTCAGCCCCTGCATGGCTGCTGCGATGCAGCGGGAGGACCTCTGGCCACATATGCCCTTGCTGGGGAGTAGCTGTCTGATGTGGCATCCCCGAGATTGGAACCAGACTGCTGGGAGAGACAGCATGAAGCTGAAGAGCACCTCGTTACTATGCAGAGGAAGGAAGTGGGTAGGAGGCTGTTTTTGAGGGAGGCGACTGTGAGGAGCGTAGCCTGTGCAGCTGCACGTGGTCCCACTCTCAGTGTGTCAGACTGCAAAGAGGGGGAGGGCAGAGCTGAGAATTGGGAAGGGCTGGACATGAGGCTTCAGTCTGTTGTTCCTGCTGGGCCTTCACGGTGTCATCTGGGGGGGTCATTTAAAGATCAGTGTGCAGAAAGCATCTTTTGTAGTCAGATATGTCTCTTCCTAGGGGTAGCATTTCAAACCAACCCTATTATCCTTCTCCATAGGCCCCTTGGAGGACTCTGGACTCATCATCCTTGTGTGACGAAGGGGTCTGGTCAGGAGACAATTTGGGGCTCTCTTCATATTCTGTAGGGACCATAAGCCAACCTCTAGCATGGCAATTCCAGAATGACACAGCACAGGGGCACAAAGAGCAGGTAGATGCACAGGGTCACCATGTGTGTAGCTGATGCAGGTGTATAAAATCAGCAGGGCTTAGGTGCCAAGCCCTGGCTTATTCTAAAAGAGCTCGCCTTTCCCACGTGTCATCGGGCAGACCAGGTCTAATTGGCTGGCAGAAGTGGAAATGGGATTGTATTGTTTGCCTGATAACCATTGCCCGATAACATTTCCTCTTGCCTTGGCTGACCTGGCTGTTCTCAGCTGCAGCAAACAATGCTCCTTCCAAGGAAGATGCACGTTTCCCGTAAAGCACAGGATCAAGGAAGCCTTTGTTTCGCTCTTGACTCTGTCGTAGAGCCTTGTTTGCATATTTTTGATCAATTCTTCAAGCCTCAGTTTCCCCTCTTTCTGAAGTGACTGACAACAGTGGTGCTGAGGCATGGTCTCTGCGGCTTGGGAGGCCGAGTTTTTACCCATTGTGGTGAAGGGCTTTGAGATCCCTGTGCTGTGTGAGAGCAGAGTATGCCGAGGTGACTAATCTCGCAGAACTCTTACATCTTAATGCAGACTTCTGCTTGGCAGACAGGGTCGTTTTCAGGCCTATAGGAAAAATTTCCACTGCTACTGGAAAGGAATAAATCACACTGGAGAACATTCCTGCCTCCCCATCATCTCCATTGTTCTAGTTTAATGGCATAGTTGGCCACTACATAAACTAAACCATCTCTTTTAATATTGCTATTTCATCTTGGTTCCAGTCATAGTGTAACACATTTCTTAAGTGCTTATAGTACATCATGCCTCTTGAGAATAACTTGCAGAGATGGTTGACTTCCAAGAACAGCCACACATGTAATGCAGTGTATTTCAGACTCTGAGCACCGGTCCGTTTATACCTGCAGGCTCTCTGCTTGCTCCATGTGCTGAAAGCATGCTCCTGTCACCTTACAGAAAGAGATGGAGAAGGAGAGGAAAGACAAACTTCAAACTGCTGTCTCTGTTATTTCGTGATTCCTTAATTACAGAATCTGTTGTTTTAAGTGTTATTTCTTGGCATTATGAAAGCATAGCACCCTGCAATCCATGTTACAGGTCTTAAAATGGCTGATTATGTGTGTAACTTGTGTCAAGTGGTTTTGAAGTGGGGTAAATACCATTAAGCAATACACAATCATAATGTGGGTACTCAACTAGAAAATATTTTCTCGTATTTGTTTGGGATGCTTAAACCTCCCCTCCCCCAAGCCCACATGTATGTCCTACGGAATAGGCAATGCGTAGATTAGAGTAGGCTACATAAAAATCATGATACATAGCTAGTCTGCAATGTGATACTTCAGTGTGGAAATGGCAGAAGGTCTTCAGTTCCAGGCAGTAAAGTCACACTTCAGCTCTTCAGGGTGGAGACAAATGGTATCTTCTGGATATTGTCATATTTTTGGGGGCCTTGTCAAATGACTCTCCACTGAGAAACATCCAGTCTGTTGCTTCTCCATTCTGCATTGGGAAACATGTTATAGTGAAGTGGGAAGCTGCTTCTGTTTGACTCTGTAGCTCCATATGAACAACCTTGTTTGTGTTGTCCTTGTAAAACAGGGATTTTGCTCGCTGGCTGAGCAGCATTCGTATTCAGTACATTAAGCAATGGGGTAATAGTATACTTTATCTCCTATCGAGCTTGTCGCATTCTGCAGAGGGGAAGAACTTTTGATCACCACACTCAAAACATCATAAAAATTTATTCACAGGTATGGTAATTGGTGGCAGTTTTCCTTTCTGATGGTAAACCTGAATTCTGGAGAGTTAATAAAGGTGTTTTCAGGAATGGTGCCGAGTCCCTCTTACTTTCCTTTCTGTTTCTCTGGACTGTGAAGTGCCTCTTGCCCATTCTCTTATGTATTTATTTACAATGCCCCCACTACTTCCAAACTCCCAACAACACTCAGGAGCTGGGAGTGCCATTTTTGTGATGTCTTTCAGGTTCAAGCTGCAGGAAGCACCCACCTAAATTGCTGAATTTCTTCTACCCACAGGTCCTCTTTGTACTTCTGCCTTGGTCCAGATCAATCTGGATTCACTTGAACTGCAGCGTTCAGCTGCTTCTGTAGCAAACAGAACAAATCTGCCAGGGAAACAGTCTCTGCTCCTTCCAAATTTTCCCTGGTAGAGAACAGATTTGGAGTACAGATGTTACACAGGTACATTTGCCAGCTTGATACTGTTGTATTTGAGACTGTCCCGGTTTTCTTCCGTTGGCTTCAGTCTTGATAGGTGCTACACATGTTTTGAGTTTCTGAGTTTGGTACTCTCTTGGCTGTGTCTCCTTCCCAGCATTGCCACTTTGAATTAAAAAATTGTGTGCCTGGTTCCCAAGAGAGAGATTGTCTTTAAAGTCACAGACTTTTTATTTTTTAGTTTGATGTTCTTTTTACTTTCCTTGCTTCTGAGCCACTGAAGATTTGTTTTATTGTCTTTTATTCTCAGAAATAAAAAAGCTGGGATTTCCAATGTTTACTTGATTAAGAAAATGCCACTATTGTGGCATTCTGAGAGCTGGCAGTATAGAGATAGGTGAGTATGTCAGAACTTGCATATCACTGCATTCACCAGGCTATATTTGCCATCCCTGCTCTGGCAGCAGCTGGTGAAGAAGGCTGCCTGCCTGTTCAGGTTGTTAGGCTGCTTGTGAGAGCAGGGTTCAAGTCTCATTTCCCTTCTGAGAAGAAATCATTTCAGCCTTTGTGCTCAAAGATGGTTAGACATCTTGGGTTTCATCAGGACACCAAACCTTTGCTTCTTAGTTCTTCAGTTAAAAGATGAGTTGGCAGCTCTTCCGTTCTCCCAGGGCTGTTGTGAGGATTCATATTATGGGTTTGCAGGGCTGGGGCAGGAGAGGGTTGTGCTGGGCTGCAGGGAGAGGGCAGCCAGCCCCTCTGAAGCTGCCGGCCCAAATCCTGCTGTGGCAGCTGGGGTTGTGGCAGCAGGTGCAGCTCCTGCGCAAGGAGCCCTCGGTGGGGTGCGGCATTGCTTCTCCAAAAAAATGGAAATAAGGATCCGAAAGGTAAGCTTAAATCCCCCTTCCCAGAGGCTTGTTTGTCCTTGAGACAACCTGTGCATAGCACTAATCTGACTTCTTCTCTAGGTTTTTAAAAGGTGTTGGAGTTTGGTGTAGGAAGCTCAGGCAGGAAGGCATGGATTTTTTTTGTTTAAAAGGTTTAATATATCAGCTGCTCTGATGCTCTTAATCCTTTTAAAGCAGGTACCCGTCCTCTCCCTGTTCTTACAGGTGAAGGATCCTTTCCAATCCAGAGCATTTCCACTCAGTGCAACTGTGTATTCGTTACATGTGTTACTGTCTTAAGAATTATTAAGATGCATGTGGTATACTTTACAGCGTACACTAAAGAGTCTGAGTCATCTGCACACAGACTGTATATTAATGTTTGCTGTAGGCCCAGCAGGCATACTCATTTAAGTGTCATAATAGTTTTGAACATGGTGCTTACAGACCCTGTCTCAGATGTCCTAATCCTCTTGGTTATTTCCCAGCATTGTGGACCCAAGTGCAAAGCTGGGGTTTAAATCATACGTGGGGGTCAACAGCTCCTACTCCGCAAGGGACAGAGAAGTAGGCAGTGACACAGGCAAGCTTGGAAGACAGTGTGATTGATGGGGAGGGATGCGAAGGAGAAGGACGCTGGCTTGTGAAAGGCTCTTCTGAGACATTCCAATTAGTGTCCTGATTTACAAATCCTGCCCTTAAACCTGCAGCCTCCCAAAGTCAGTTTTAAAGGGACACTGGCACAGGGTTGATGTTTCACCATAATGGACCTTTGTAAACCAACATGTTCTGACAGAAACTGCAATCAACGAAAGTATCTCCATTTATATAATTAAAAAAGCCCTGGAAAGCAGGGTTTGTGTTTTCTGGATGGGATCATCTTACCCACCTGCTGCCTTTGCAGCTCTCGTGCTGCAGCATTCTTCCTGTGCAGCTGAAGTGACTGGAAATCAAACTGGAAATGACTGTTTGTTTGGATTGTGCGGTGAAAAAAATACATGTGGCATGACAAATAAAATAAATTTTCAAAATGCTTTCACTACTAATAGGCTACTATGCTGCTAGGCGTTTGGTTTTAATCCTGACTCTCAAGCGGGCAAAGTTCATTTTCAAGCATAAGGAAAGTTCTAGGGTTTGTAAACATTTGCAATTTCTGCTGAGTTGTCTTCACTCCAGCACTGGAGGGTAATCAACATTGCGCTGAATTGCTTTGTGCTGGTGGGGGTGAAGTAGAGGACTGCCTTTAATTGCCTGCCTTTATCCTTCACCAGGGCTGGATGGAAAGCAAAGATTCCAGCAAGCAAAAGCCGCGGTGAAAAATGTTCAGTGGGTGGAGGAGTAGAAGGAGTGAGAGGTGCTCCTGTTTGCTTGCATTTTACACCCAAAATGGACATTGGCCACGTCATAGCACTTGGGTGTGATGTTAGAGACCCAGATGTGAGTGGCCGCTTTTCTTGATTCAAGTCTGTAGTTCCAGATTACATCTTGGAAGTGAGAAATTTCAGTGGGTGATGTGGTGGCTCCAAACCCAATATATTCTAATGTAACACTTCAGACTGGAAAAAAATGTAATTTTTTTAGAGAATGTTTGGTAGAAATGTTTCAACCAGTTCTACCTTCTAGGAATTTTCCTGAACACCTGGCCCTGTTTTCAGTGTTAGGGACATGGTTTGGCTAACATCTTCGGCTTTGTTGTCAATTTTAGTCTTCCATTTCAGGGCTTGCACTGCTAAAACCCAATTCTTTTCTCCTAGCTATCAGCAATTTGGCTAGTAAAAGGTATCCAGACTCTCTGCATCCTGTGACTCTCTTGCATCTTTTGAGAACTGCAGCCACAACCCTACGTGATGCCATAGACAGAGTCTGGACACTTCTGGTTTCTAACCTTGGTTCCTGCTCTCCTTCCCTCTGGGTGAGGGTCTGGCAAGGCATGTTGATGCATGAGATGCAAAAAAGCAGTGCAATTGCACATTTTCCTTGGGTCCTGACGACTACGGATCACTCTCTTCTCTGCTTAGCTGCTGCCTGTGAGATGCTGTGCTAGTTTGTTGGTGAGGAATCAGTGCACTCACCCTCCCTTGGCACCTCTGGCTTAACCACTGCATCTGAGGTGCCCCACATCCCAGAATGCAGGGTGAGGTGAGCAGCTCAGGGACTTTGTTGTTTTCCTGTGGCTGTACAGTGGTTTGAAGGGTGCCAGCCCTGCAGAGTTTGCTGCCTGCTTCAGGCTGGTGAAAAGTACAAAATAATCCTGGTTTGGGGTTTCGTTTTTTATTTTCTTTTTTTTGGCTTCCACTGTCTGCCTAGAAAATTTATGCTGCTCTGAAGAAAACATTCCACTCATCTGAAAGCTACTACAGCTGCCGTGTGAGTAATAAAGTATGGAAAGGAGGAAGGGAGAAGGGAGAAGAAAGATGGGAACTGATGTTTCATATGGAAAGCATCATCCTAGAAGCGGCTTTGTTTCCGACACGTGGACAGTGGAGAGGCTGCATTTTGCTGCTCAATGGAAAATCTGTGCCGGTGAAAAGAAACCTCCCTCATTAGTGACTAGATCAGATAGGGAGGGAGTTTGGCATCTCTTGCTTTCAGTTTAAAATTTGTCTGCATTTTAAAATAATAAGGGAGAAGCAAAGGGCACTGGACTGACTTGATTTGAGAATACAGCCAGTTTGGGCAAAATAGCTCTTTTCTGTCTCCACCTGATGCTGCTGTCCCAGTTCACTCTGGCAGTGTCATAGCCCTCTCCCAGCTGTTCAAAGCTGTGCCAGCACCTCAGAGTGGTTGTGAACGTCTGAAGGCTGCTGTACATCAGGTTGTAAGCAAGATGCGTGTTGCTTCTGTTTGTTTTTGGTTTCTGATCTTTCAGGAGTGTATGCTTTCCTGCACAATTGAGGAAACCATGAGCTTGGTTTTGGTGCTGGGAAATGTGGTTCTGAGGTAACCAGAAGCCTGTGAGAGTTGGGGCTTTAGGAAGCATGGGGGGGTTGCAGTCAAATAGAGTAAAGGGTGTTTCTATCTGATCAGACCAGAGGAAGGAAGCACTTAAAGTTTCGGAGGTCTCCAATATCTTGGAAGAAGAGGTAGACTGCTGTAAGTGCTAATGTGACCCGGTGAAGGAGCTTGTAATGTGCTTCTCTTGCAGGTTTGAGAATTTCAGGGTAAGTGGGTGTTACCTCGGGTAGATTTCTACTGTCTACTGCAGGAAAACAGCATAGACTTCTGTTATTGGCACATGCCTTAGCTCTTCTGTGTTTTTAAAGTGAAAAGAAAGATTGTTGTATATAGTGTTTGAAAATGGTGGGGCCTGGTTTAGTCTGTGAGGCTTTTTTAGAGGGAATGAGTCTTTCGGTGTTTGATTGCACAGTTAAGGTCAGGAGGAACTTTGCTGTTTCTTCCGTTGATTACAGGATGAAACCTTCCAGACACAAGCTGAAATCTCTGTCTCTAGTGCTTCTCTGGATGAAGATGTTTGCTTGAATCAGTGCCTCAGGTTCTGGGGTGATTTGGGGGTTAAAGGAGGTAGTGCAGGGGCCTTACTCTGCTGAGTTCGCATGCCTCCAGGACAGCCTGGTCCCATGGCAGCACACTGTACTTCTGAGCTGGCTGCAAAGCTCATGGTCTCTCTTCAGGCCGCCCTGGTTTTCTGCTCACTTGAGACAGTTTTGTGTTTTCCAAGAGTGACTCCTTTATTAGTCTTTGTTGGATGCTGGCAAAGGAGTTTCAGGGTACCCAGCTGAGTGTGCCTAGCTTTTCTTGGGCTTTCTGAGCTTTGGTGGTTTGTTTAAAACATGAGTAAGCCACAGTTATTTGAGGGAGAAGAGAATGCCAGTGTAGAGTTACTTTCTGGTGTGAAGGAGTTGGTAAACAGGTGACCTCCCAGCATAGTTTCTCAGTGCTGAGAAGAATACCAGTAGGGGCACAGAGCTCTACAAAGGCTGCGTTGGGATTTCTTTCTCCAACGTGAGAAATTAGTGTTACATTTCTCTGAAGAACACATTTGAGGGAGAACAAGGGAAGCAAGGTGTGGGTGGTTTCTTACTCCCACATACCTCCAGCACATGTGACTTTTAGAAAATGCTGAATACTCATCTTCCAAGTCTTGAGTGCTTGTCATACTTGACACTGAGTGGATGCCCTAGGCTGAAGACTCGTTCTCACTGGGACTGTCTCACATGGATTATCCTCATGTAGCGAGACCTATACAAGCTCCAAGGCCTGGTAATCCAGTCACTGTTTTGTTGGAGCAAGCTGCATCTCTGGTCAGAGATCACTGTGACAGAAGACTGGAATTTCTGTCTCTTTTCAATTTCTTTATGCTTAAGTGGAAAAGGTCAAGGAAACCTTTGATATTCAGTTCTGAATGCTTGTTGTCTTTGTAAATGGGAAGAATAGTACCCACATCACGTTGGGGATTTCAGATCAGTCAGTGAGTCGGATCCTGGGCTGATGCAAACTGGTGCAGATCTGCCAAAGTCACAGTGGCAATATGTGGATTTACACTGGCCCAGTGTCCGCGAAGTCACTTGACACCTTGCAGGAGAATGGTCTATACAAATCCCAGGTCTTGTCAGGATGTGGAATAAATATCAGGATGTGGGCAGAAAACAGCACACCCATTTTAATGATCTGTTTAAAACAATATTGCTGCTCTCTGGCTCTCATAAATATATTTCCACTGGTGTCGGGGGGAGGAGACAGTCTCAAGTGCCATAATGAGAGAGTATGTTTTTTAAAATGTTGCACAATAGGCCACTAAGTTGTGCTCTAGCTATATTGGCTTATTTCTGTTTTATAGTGAGCATGGCCTTAAGCATTCTATAAATACCATTTCTCCCCCCACCTTCAGCTAATAAATAATGGAAACTGTACCGGAAAGAAATTTTCTTTCCATGAAAGAGTGGGAGGTCCTGAGCTGCCCTCGATAAAACAAAGGATGTAGCACAATTTGTTTTCTTTGGTTTTTCAAATGAAGAAAATTTGGAGATGGGAGGGAAAGAAAAGATATTTGCAAATGCTAAATGTGCTCTCCCCAACACTGCAAGGTAGGATGATGTCTGGTGTGGGCATTGCTTCCCCCAGGACAGTAATACCCATCTGTGAAATGAAGACAAATGAGACAGGTTTCTGAACAGTCTTAGTGCATAGGAAGAAGGAAGGATCCCATTCTGATTTTTCCTCAGGCTTTCATATCCAGCAGTGGAAACCAACCTGAAAGTGGTTGTAAATGAGCATCTAAAGGAGCTCTTTGTGTAATTCAGTGGGCTGTGTCATCCAGGGGTCAGACTAAATTATCAGAATGGTCCTTTTTGACTTTAAAATCTGCTTCTGTAAGTCAGTCCACCTTGAGACAATAAACAGGAGGAGCTGGAAGCCATTATACAGCAGGATGGCTACGACTTGGTCGCCATCACAGAAACGTGGTGGGACAACTCGCGTGACTGGCATGCTGTTATAGATGGCTACACAGTCTTTAGGAAAGACAGGCCAATAAGGAGAGGTGGTGGAGTTGTTCTATATGCGAAGGAGCAACTGGAATGCATTGAGCTTTGCCTGGAGGCAGATGAAGAACGAGTTGAGGGTTTATGGGTTAGAATTAAGGGACAGGCTCATAAGGGTGACATTACTGTGGGTGTGTACTACAGGCCACCTGACCAGGAGGAGGAAGTTGATGAGGCCTTCTGCAGGCAGCTGCAAGCAGCCTCACAGTCACAGACCCTGGTTCTCATGGGGGACTTCAACCACCCTGACATCAGCTGGGAAGACCACACAGCTAGGCATGCGCAATCCAGGAGGTTCTTACAAAGCATCAGTGATAACTTTCTGATGCAAGTGGTGGAGGAACCAACAAGGAAAGGCGCTCTGATGAACCTTGTACTAACAAACAAGGAGGTACTGGTTGAGGATGTGAAGGCTGGAGGCAGACTTGGCTGCAGTGACCATGAAATGGTGGAGTTCAGGATCCTGCATGGAGGAAGCAGGGCGATAAGCAGGATCAAAACCTTGGACCTCAGGAGGGCTAACTTTGGCCTCTTCAAGGAGCTACTGGGAGGAATCCCGTGGGCCAGGGCTCTCGAAGGCATGGGGGTCCAAGAGTGCTGGTCACTGTTTAAACGTCGCTTCCTCCATGCTCAGGAGCGGTGCATCTCCCTGAGAAAGAAATCTAGCAAAGGAGGCAGGAGTCCTGCATGGTTGAACAAGGAGCTTCTAGCGGAGATCAGGTGGAAGAGAAAGGTACATGGAATGTGGAAAGAGGGACAGGGCACTTGGGAAGAATACAGGAATGTGGTCAGAGCATGCAGGAATGCAACAAGGAAGGCCAAGGCCCACCTGGAATTGAAGCTGACAAGGGATGTCAAAAACAACAAGAAGGGCTTATTCAAATACATCAACAGCAAAAGGAAGGCTAGGGACAACGTGGGGCCGCTGCTGAATGAGGCGAGTGTCCTGGTTACGGAGGACGCAGAGAAGGCAGAGCTACTGAATGCCTTCTTTGCTTCAGTCTTCAGTGCAAAGGCAGGCCCTCAGGAATCCCAGGCCCCGGAGGTAAGAGAAGAAGCCCACAGAGAGGATGACTTTCCCTTGGTCAAGGAGGACTGTGAGAGGGATCGCTTAAGTGATCTAAACACCCACAAATCCATGGGCCCCCATGGAAAGCACCGACGAGTGCTGAGGGATCTGGCGGATGTCATTGCTGAGCCACTCTCTATCATCTTTGAGAGGTCCTGGAGGACAGGAGAGGTGCCCGAGGACTGGAGAAAGGCCAATGTCACTCCAATCTTCAAAAAGGGCAAGAAGGAGGACCCAGGGAACTACAGGCCGGTCAGCCTAACCTCCATCCCAGGAAAGGTGGTGGAGCAACTTATCCTGGAGGTCATCATCAAGCAAGTGGAGGAAAAGGTGGTTATCAGGAGTAGTCAGCATGGATTCACCAAGGGGAAATCATGCCTGACCAATCTGATAGCTTTCTACGATGGCATGACTGGCTGGGTAGATGAGGGGAGAGCCGTGGATGTTGTCTACCTCGACTTCAGCAAGGCTTTCAACACTGTCTCCCATAACATCCTCCTAGGGAAGCTCAGGAAGTGTGGGCTGGATGAGTGGTTGGTGAGGTGGATAGAGAACTGGCTGAATGGCAGAACTCAGAGGATTGACATCAGCAGCGCTGAGTCTAGTTGTAGGCTGGTAACTTGTGATGCCCACCAGGGGTCAGTACTGGGCCCAGCCTTGTTTAACTTCTTCATCAATGACCTGGATGAAGAGTTAGAATGTACCCTCAGCAAGTTTGCTGATGACACCAAACTGGGAGGAGTGGTAGATACACCAGCAGGCTGTGCTGCCATTCAGCGTGACCTGGACAGGCTGGAAAATTGGGCAGAGAGGAACCTGATGCGGTTCAACACGGGCAAATGCAGGGTCCTGCACCTGGGGAGGAACAACCCCATGCACCAGTACCGGCTTGGGGCGGACCTGCTGGAGAGCAGCTCTGCGGAGAGGGACCTGGGTGTCCTAGTGGACGACAGGTTGACCATGAGCCAGCAGTGTGCCCTGGCTGCCAATGGCTGCCAAGAAGGCCAATGGCATCCTGGAGTACATTAGGAGGAGTGTGGCCAGCAGGTCCGAGGGAGGTTCTCCTCCCCCTCTACACTGCCCTAGTGAGGCCTCATCTGGAGTACTGTGTCCAGTTCTGGGCTCCCCAGTTCAAGAAAGATGAGGAGCTACTGGAGAGAGTCCAGCGGAGGGCTACAAGGATGATGAGGGGACTGGAGCATCTCTCCTACGAGGAGAGGCTGAGGGAGCTGGGCTTGTTCAGCCTGAAGAAGAGAAGGCTGTGAGGGGACCTAATATATGCTTATAAATATCTGAAGGGTGGGTGTCAGGAGGATGGGGCCAAACTCTTTTCAGTGGTGTCCAGTGACAGGACAAGGGGCAATGGGCACAAACTGAAGCACAGGAAGTTCCGTCTGAACATGAGGAAGAATTTCTTCCCTCTGAGGGTGACGGAGCACTGGAACCAGCTGCCCAGGGAGGCTGTGGAGTCTCCTTCTCTGGACATATTCAAGACCCGCCTGGACAAGGTCCTGTGCAGCCTGCTGTAGGTGGTCCTGCTTCGGCAGGAGGGTTGGACTAGATGACCCACAGAGGTCCCTTCCAACCCCTACCCTTCTGTGATTCTGTGATTCTGTGATCCATACCCAGCCCCCAAACAGAAGGGTCTTCATAGCTGCAGAAAAGAGCCTGTAGATAGGGATCCTGAAGTTGTTAAAAACAAATTCTCTTTTTGAGAAAAGCATAAAGCACACACTGTTTATGGGATTCCACCTGAGCTTGATGAATACTAACAAAGCAGAGCTCTCCCAGAAAAGCAACTTGCATGGAAATGGGTAAGAGATTCTTTGTGCAATCTCAACGATTTCATGAGAGACGTTTCCCCTGTGAATTGCTGTAGGAGTTTGCACCCCATCCCCCACACTCAGCAGAGGCAAAAACGTATGACTATCCTCCTGAAGATAGTGTAATGTTAATAATGCTGCAGTATTGATCAAATTGGGCTGCTTTGTCACCAGGGACATCTGGGGGTATTTATTCTGACTCCTAAGGCTGTGGCTCCTAAAGTGTATTTTCCAGTCCTTTCACTAGGGGAAGGGTGTGTTGTGTGTTTTGTCTTAGC
Organism: Opisthocomus hoazin; assembly: GCF_030867145.1. Lineage (NCBI taxonomy): Eukaryota > Metazoa > Chordata > Aves > Opisthocomiformes > Opisthocomidae > Opisthocomus > Opisthocomus hoazin. Next base: position 30,634,096 of record NC_134422.1, on the reverse strand, counting down.
CTGCAGGAGTGGTGCTTTCAAAAGATTTATTGGTGTCCTAGCATCTGCGGCCTCTATCATTTCGGCTCTCAGGGCTCCCACCTCACTCCCACTCAGAGCTGGATGTGCCTCAAGTTAAAAAATGCGTTGCAGTGAGATCCAGTTGTTTGCCCTTTGAGTGCACCTGGAGGAGCAGTCGCTGGCTGCTGGAATGTGGATAAACACAGGTTGACGGGAACAGGAGAGGCTTCCTCTTTGCTTAGAAAGTGAGCAAAACATCAGTAAGAAAGCAGTGTAGAAAGAAAAACATGTGCAGGGTGGTTTTGTTTCCCCCGTCCCTCCCCTTCCAGGCTGATATTTGTGACCTTGTTGAAAAGATCGGTCTGCTTCAGAGACTGCACGTGGTCATTTTTAAGTGTAGGGAGCAACCAAATGTGGCTTTTATTTTTCCATCTGATAAATTGCCAATTGCAGGTTTTACTTACAGAACACTCTGAGTAGTCTGAGGAGAACTCGATCACCTTGATATTATATTTATGAGTAAAAATGGCATGAGGCAAAGGAAGCTCTTAGCTCACATGTAAAGAAGACTTTTAATGCAGTTTTTGCTTCCAGGAATGCACATTACTCATGGTGGGGAAGGGACACGTTAGCAGGCGTGACAGGAGGTCTGAAATGCTTGGGGGCACTCAGGGGCTTGCAGGGGCAATTTGATATCATGCTTCTTTGACAGGTGTCACAAGCTTAGTGCTGGGTAGTGGTGGGACCTCTGCAGAGTAGGGAAGGATTAGAGACATTTGAAATGGAGGAAAACCCCTTAACCTTGCTCTGGTGATGGTAGGAGCACCTCTGGAGCACCCTGAATGGAGCCCATGTGTTCTGAAGTGCTGCGCTGTCTTCTGCAGAGGCTCAGGGTGACAACCAAATCACGAGTTGTGCCTGGAAAATTCTGTCCTGAATGCATAGGTTGCCAATAGTGCTGGCTGCAGCTAAGGAAGCAAGATTTGAGTGCATTTCTCTCCCTGAGTTCCAGTTTCTGGACTGCTGGGACTGAAGCAGATCCCTCCAGCAGCCCCAGCCACCACAAGGCATTTTGGCTTTCACTTCAGCTCTGATATCATGCAACCACTTGGGAAGCACAACTGCTTGGGAAGTGCAACAGCTTTGGAAGTGGAGCCGGCTGGAGGCGAAGCAGCAAAGTGGTCCCAGAAATGTTTCCTGCAAAGCAGAGACTCAGCCTGTGGTCTCTTGTGTGGCTCCTCTGTCAGCATAAAGGTTACCTTTGTATGTTTATAAAAATAAACCAAAATAAAATTACAGCTCCTAGAAGCTATAATTTGTACTTGGGGGAACATAATGTTTGTGTTTCACTATTGCGGGCATTGTACCAAAGTGCGGTGACAGAGGTCTGGACGTGTTTGGCATGATGATAGCTGACAACAGACTGCCTTTGGGGGCTACTAAAAACAGCTTTAGTTAAGAAGTATCGATGATAAACAAAATGCCAGGGGGAATTGGTTGTACCGTGAGGAAGAGGACCCCACTGCTGCAGCAGGAGAGGCTGTCCTTCCTCAGTTCCTGCTCTTCCCCTTCCCACAAACCAAGCCAAGAGAGCCTGGCTGTGGTCTTCCAAGCTGTGACATTGGAGACTTCCATCCCATCTCAGAAAGACAATAGAGGGAAGGAGTGGTATACAGCCAACCCACAAAGGCAGGCTTATCTCGGGGGATGCTATGTAGGCTTAAATAGATGTGGAAAAAGGAAATTGGGGAAAATAGGACACTTAAGGTAAACTAACTACATTTTTTAAATGTCTGAGTTGGAAATATGCCAGATAACATGTCCACTGTTGGGATTATAATGACTACAATGTTTCCTCTTTCCCCTGTGGGTAAGTGGATTTTGTTTGTTTCCGTTCTGGAAAGTGGTGAGGGACTGCAGTTCCCTGCAGTGCATGTTTGGTAGTGAGCTGGAGCTGTCTATGGCAGTTTAATGGTTAAGGCTGCACTGCTGTGAACGTAACATCTTCCAATTCCCGGCATCATCATTTGGGCCTTTTCGTCTCAGGGAAAGATCCAGTGTAGAGTTTGGTTTGGTTTACTTGGAGAAGATACTTAGAGATGGGACCAGAAAGCCAAAGGCCACGTGGAGAGCCTCTCAGCAATGCGGGTGCAGGCAGACAGGATGCTAAAAGCTTTCCAGCAGAGAGATACCTTCATCTGGTATCATCTCTGCAAGGTGGTGCTGAGTGTTATGTTTGGTGATGTACCTGGAATGAATTTGGGAACCCTCCCAATTAGTTTTAGAGGGAAAGGTGCCAGCATAAACTTGAGGCAGAGTCTGGCAGTTTTGCGCAGTATTCTCCAATACATTTCCAGGGGTATTTTGCCAGGAGAAACAGAAGGTTTAAGAGAGAGCGTGAAAACGGACACTGACTTGCTTTGACTGCAAGGCTCCTGCCCAAGTAAAGAGTGCTGTTGAGGGGATACAGTGTGAAGAAACAAGGGAAGGAGAGCCTGCTCGTAGGCAAGTGAGGCTGAAAAGAAGAGCCTCTGTGAGGTGCTGGAGTCAGGCAGCTTTCTGTGCAGGGCTCAAGCAGGTCCCAGCCTGTCCTCCACCTTCAGGAAGAGCAGAGCTTCTCAAATGGTCAAGCACTGGAACAGGCTGCCCAGGGAAGTGCTGAAGTCACCATCCCTGGAGGTGTTAAAAAAATGTGTAGATGTGGCACTTCAGGACATGGTTTAGCAGGCATGGTGGTGTTGTGTTGGCGGTTGGACTTGATGATCTTAGAGGTCTTTTCCAACCTTAGTGGTTCTATGATTCTATGCTCCATTACAGCACCCAGCCTCTGCTTTTCGCCAGCCTGTGTAGAGTAACAAAATACCACTCTTTGGGCCTTTCTGCATTGCAGTCTCTGCAGACTCAGGGGTCTGCAGGTACCCATACAGGGAATTTGTGCGAAGACAGGTTATGATGGCTTATCATGTAGTTAGCTCCTCTAACAAAAGATAGTCTCGTGCACAGAAGCATCTTGAATTAACCATGGTGGCTGCTTGGATGCTGGGAAGTCATTGTATCTTCCAGGAATACCAAGACATTGCATTCCTTCTAGGCTATTTTCTGGCTGCTTCGCTATTAATAACTTTGTCCTGAAATAACACTTTCATATTGCAGCATGTTAAAATCTGTAACAACTGGGTGGGTGTCCACAGTCAACAGACCGAAGAAAGTGAGTCAGCGCGAGAGCCATGGTTGTGTAAATTGGCTCACAGAGGTGTGCTGGCTCTGAGCAGCTGGTGACCTGACCTGCTGAGCTTTCTCAAGTCAATAAATGGCAGGGCTCTTAATAGGATCTCCCAGCTTCCCATGCTGTGCTGCAGCCAGTAGCCATACAGCCTGCTGGAAGCCGCACTGACATGAAACTGATCTCGTGATCTTTTCATGGGGATTGAGTAGTGCCTTGTTCAGTTCTGACAGTGCACCTTGAGTTGCTAATGATGTCCACAGAAGACCCTGCTAGATCTCCTTTTTGTTTGACCTAGTGCATTTTGGGGGTATAGGTCTACACAGATGCCTGTGAGCAGCTGCCTGGGTTGCTGCTGAGTGGTTGGGCCAATTTTGGCAGACACTTTACTAATGTGCTTTAGCAAATGGCTTTTAAAGAGGACTGTGCTGCTTTTATCAGGGTGCGTAGCAGCCCAGGTGCACTGCCTGTGAGATTTGAGGCTGCTCAAGATCCCTGGTGGCTAGAGTTTTGGAACAAGTGCTGTGGCAGAGCAGTGTAGAAAAGAAAAGCAATGGAAAACCACCCTTAGCTGTAAGGGACCATCCTTTGGAGGGCACCTGGCTTTTGAGTGAGAGGCAAGATTACCTGCAGTGGGACATTCAAGTGCGAAGGCTGTTGTTTCTGTACATAGATTGTGAAAACTCTGGCCCAGAAGTGGCAAAAAAACAGTTTGTGAGTACCTCCGTATAGACTACACAAATTAAAAAAAAAAAAAAAGAAAAAAGAAACAAATCCTTTAAGTATCAGGATGTCTGAAGTTGATGTTGTTTTTAAATTCTTCCTGTTTTTCCATGTGGGTCATGTTGTTCCAAATAAAGTAGACAGGATTTGTAATATAAAATAACCATCTCCAGCTGTCAAAGAACATGTCAAATTCTGTTTCACGTAAGCCACAGAGTTAAATGGTGCTAATCAAGAGCAGAATTTCATGTAGTTTGAGTGTTGGCAAGGTTCTCAGCCGATGTAAACAGGAACCGTGAAATCAGGGCTGCTTTGTGCTGATTTACCCCAGCTGAGAATCCATTGTGCTTCCCATCGCTTTGTTTCGAGGCCAGAGTTTCTTTTCTTGGTGCAACGGTGAAACTGAAGTCTGTTGCCTTCTCTTTTCGTTGCCCAGGCTGGCGTATTTACCACAGTAACACATGCATCTTCTTGCTTTTGTAAGATAATAAATTGCCCAAATGATCTAAAAAAACCCCAAAACCCCAAAGAAAAAAGCAGCAAATGGCTTTTTGTAAATATTCTTGGACAGTTCCTGTGCTCATGTTACAGTTTAAACTTCAACCAAACAGCCCACTGCTCCCTGCATAGCTGAAGGCAGGCTTTGGACCTATATGTTTATTATCATTTAGAAATGGTAAAAATGCTCTTTTATTCTTTTTTTATTCTGACCTTATTCTACAACACATTCACCTCCTTCCTCCTGCTTCCTGTTTCCCAGACAGGTCTCCACCTCTTCCTCCCCATAGCCAAAAATAATACAAAAGGGAACATACAAAAGGTTTTTTGAGCTGTGAGATGTGATAATGAATGGGCATCATGTACAGGGTACAGTAGTCCCAGTGCAAAAATGTTGAACATAGAAAGTCTAGATGAGGAGTTGCATGGTTTTGGGTTAGGAATTTAGTGTTATGCGTCCTCTTGTTTAATATGCTTTTTAGGTCAGAGCAGAAGAGATGACTTGCAGCCCAGGACTCATATCAAATGTAGCGTATATTGAGTGTATTGATCACATCTCTTCTCCAGATTTGATTTAATAAGCTAATAGTGAAGAATTGTACTTAGGTATATGCTGTTGCCTGACAGTATGAGAACACAACTGGTGTATACATTTGTGTCAGCTGCTGAGGAGGAAATGTTAAGCTGAAACATCTCTAAAGAGTACAGTTTTTCATTTGTGATTCTATCCAGAGTAATTACAAGTAATCCAATTCTGCTGTGTAACCCCACTGCCATACTTTGTAAGGATGAAACTTAATTGAGGATAGAGACCTAAAATATTGCTCTGCTTTGTATGTTCCACAGCCGTCAGCATTTGTTCTTGCATTTCCATTTCCTGTGAAAAGTTTACCACACTCTGGGGCATGCTTTGAACCTGATCCTTTGATTTCAGTAGGAGCTAGGACTGGAGATTCAAGGAGCTAATTGTTCCTTTTTGCTATTTATAATGCTAAATTAAAGCTGCTTCCAAACCGGATGGCAACAGGTTAAATACACATTTGAAGAAGTTTGAGGAAAAGTTCGCGGTAAGGGCCACTAGCCAGCTCACTCAAAGCCATCCAAGGTTGTTATATAAATAAATGATGTCTTCACACTTAAGTTGCATATGTATCACTTCTCAGATGGTCACTGTATGGCTACTTGCCGTCTGGATTGCATGACAGCATGCAGGATATGTGCTTGTGTACAAGCAAACATGGGTTTTACCGTATTTTGATATTAGCACAATGGACTGCCTACACTTCTGAATTCTTGATTTGGCTATCCGTAATCCTTTGTTGAAGTTGATGCTATTTTTTGTTGTTGTGACTGGTTGCAGATATTTTTTCTATCTTTCTAACAATCAAGAAACAACAAAAGCCCCCCAAAGCCCTGGTTCAGTGTTTGCAGATTTCTTTCATCCTTTTTTTTTTATCTAGATACCTATCAAATTCAGCCACTCTTAGCTGCAGTCCTTTGTTCAGTATCTCACAACCAGTGCACTGAAATTCTTTATGCTTAGAGCCCAAATACCACAGATTTTTACTGAACAACTTTGGCTTGTCCATTTAAAAGAATATTTGTTAGGTAAGATGTATTTCGTTGTCACTAAGTTTGGGAACAAATCTTGATTTGACTCCTTGGTTAGAGTTACAGATTCAGACTTTTCTTCTGTTTGAGACATTTGTTTTACCACCTGTTTCTGCTGGGGAAAATTGCTAATTTATGGTAAAATTGGTTTTGATACTTTGAGTTGTAAAGGTGGATCAAAGTCTTTGATAATCCTGGTTACATCATGCCACAGAGCAACAGGAAAATGACTTGTGTTTATGTGAAGGTAGCGGTTCTGTCCTTTAAGTAAATTCGCAGAACTTTTTACGTTAAAATGTATCTTTGCTGAATGTGGCTGAGGCTTCTGATTTCAGCATCTTTTATGCTCTGAAGAAAAATGCTGTGGAGGACATCCAGGGAGAAAGCCGTCTGGGTCATGGTAGGAGAGTGTTCGTTGAGAGTGCTGTTGTGCATGAATAACAGTGAATGGGCTGGTTTGGCTAAGTACGTTTCCTTAAAGGTTCATTCTTTGGGCTGAGACCAAGGGGAAAAATGGGCACAGGCCATTGTTAAGTTGAAGAAATTTGCAAACAGAAGCTTGAATCCTGTGTGGAGTAGTCGAGAGTTAACAGACTTGTCCATTGCAGACTCTGGTGGCTGGTAAGACCCATTCAGCCAGTGTTGGAGAGGTCTAGCCTGACGGCTCAGGCATATGGTGAAGGAAAACAAGTCTTTGTGTATCAGATGATCTTTGCTAACTATATGTGTGCCTGCTTTTTGCTCTTGGCAGAAGCCTGTTTGTTGAGCATACAGGTAACTTGATTTGCTTCCTATATACAAGAGATTAAGAACATGCATGCAGATATGTACCACAAGTTAGCTGTCGTGAAGTGTCTAATAGTTGTACCTGAGAAGTGGATTTAACTGTCTTTTTTTTCAATGAACTATGTAACACGTAGGCAAGATGTGCTGGCACACGACTAGGAGTTTTGTCTTAAATCCTTTGCAATAGAAATGATTTGCTATCGCCTGAAACTTTTTCTTACTACTCATTCGTTTCAGAGTGGTTTTCCCATTTTCCCAAGTGTATTTTGCAAAACTACTCATTTTAATATTAAAATGCTGTTTACTTCATGCTGTCCCAAATGTTAAGCTTCTGATGTGCTTCAGCTTTTTGACAGCTAGCAACTGCCCAGTAGAGGTTGCCAAGAGGAAAAGCTGGAGGTTTTGGCAGCTGGGTGGGAACAGATGACAATCTTGGAATAAATGGGCAAGAGCATTGGGTTTTGTTGTTGTTCAGGAAGTAATGAAGGCTTTTGGCAGTGGGAAGAAGTTGCATCTTTCAAACCTTATTTTAGGGTTAAGGACAAAAATAGCATGGCATTTCAGGGAAGGGAGGTGAGTTTTAAATCTCTTATTCCTCTTAACCTCAGGGCTGCCCCACAACATCCAGTTCTATATCTGCTTATGGCATCAGCAGTGCAAGTGTCGCCATAGCTCAAAGCTTTCGCTGTTCTGGTGAAGAATGAAATATGGACACCAGGCACTGGACCTGGTGTTACTGTTTGCTCTGAGCTTGAGTGAACTGTGGTGGCATTTGCCTTAGAATTATTGTTTTGGGTTGCCTTCAGATTGTGGATGCTTTCTCTTCCTTTGCAGTCTGGAGACTTTCACAATTACTTGAAGTTAGAGATGAGGCCCCTCCTTTATGTTCCAGTCGAAAGCAATGGGGCCATGATGGAGGTTGGAATTTGACCTTCACTATTGCACATGTAATTTTGCTTTGCTCATATAAATTATACTGCAAAGAGAATCCTTTCAAGTATTGTAAACAGAGCTGGTAGATCAGACCTGCTTGTCAGCCACATTCAACATTTTCATTTTCTGTTACAGCCTGATCTAAGTATCTAACTACTTAATTAGGTTTTGGATAACGTCCAAGATCAGTGCTTGATGTCCAATTATATCTGCAGTAAAATGGCACTTAGAAGTAACTAGCACTTCCAGATAAGAACTTCCCATGATCTGCTAGAAAAATTCAAAATCAAGATGTTAGAAAGTACTTCAGCATCAGTAAAGCAGAGGAACCCAGTGAATATGTTGATAAGGTGGACTAACAAGTAAGAAGTTGGTCTTTACCAGGCATAGAACAGCACTACAGTGGCTGTCTTGTACTGTCTGAAGGATCTGGTGCTGCACGTGGAAGTGTCATGGTGTGCGGTTTACATGTATTCTGCTGCTATACATGCCCGAGAGCACTGAGGTAATAGTATAATGTGGGGAGTGAAGAGGTGTTATGAGTTACCAGTGTGTACTCAGGAAGCACAAAGCATTTCTTGCAGGTGATGGAAATGTGCCTCTGCAGGAAAGTGAGCCTTTCTGCAATTATATCCAAAATTCAAAAATCAGACTGGGGCCTTGTCAGGAATGTCCATAAGCCAGACTGCCATTCTTTGCTAGCTGGCGTTCTGCAGCTACACGGGTTCTAGCGAAGTCACATCCTATTATTTGTCAGCCGTGAATCATAATTACTTTTAACTGGGTAAATTGAGGAGCAAGGTACAAGGAGAATAACCCTTGTTAATCAGGGCAGATGGGTTGAAGCAGTGAGTTACTTTTTATCCCTCGCCTGCAAAAATGGCTTGACAGCAATCAGTAATCTTACGGAGCTTCTTCTTGTGTTCCTGAAGGGAGCCATCTTCCTCTTCCCATTGCAGTTTTCGAGTCCTTATTGCTGTAAATCCTACAGGCACAGGGTAGGAAGGTTTAATACCCACCAAGTTGCCTGCAACATAGCAACCAAAGGATGGTCAGATTAATGTTGCATGTGATACGTATTACATCCATTACACAAAGCTCCCCCTCTCTTGCATGAATGGTTAAGGAGAAACTGGACATCCAATAGAACTATGACAAGAGCATGACAAGAGCAGCTCGCTCCTGTCTTCGGTATCCTTGGACCATTTTCCTACCAGGTTGACAGTGGAAGTAGGAGATCTACAGAGGTTCAGCAGCATTGGCATTCAGCAGTTTGTATTCGTATCTCTGTGGATAGTGGTCAATATCCTGCTGCTCCCAGAAAAAAATTGGTAGTTTTTGGTATCTTCGCTGGCAAATAACTTTGTGGGAACAGAGACCAAAGAACACTCCTGCTGCTCATGATGGTCCACCAGGCTGAAGTGGGGATCTTAGAACCATAGAATCATTAAGGTTGGAAAAGACCTCTAAGGTCATCAAGTCCAACCATCAACCCAACACCACCATGCCTGCCAAATCACCTCTTGGTGGTGTCAGCCTGACAGGTGTCTTCAGGTCAGAGGTCAGGACAAGAGGGTGAGCTTAGCTGGCCTAAGAATTGTCTTGCCAGGGCAGGAGTGAAGAAACGAGGCTGGTTTCAAAATCCTGCCTCACCACTCCCGGGATGATTTGGGCCAGGAAGAGGGAAGGTCGTGTAAGGGTCTTGGCAGAAGGTGGGAAGTGCATCTGGGGAAAGATGCTTTGTTTCTGCCGGCAATTGCCTGCTCTGGCAAATGCAGTAGCAGGTAGGGCCCTGGCAGGGGGTAAAGGAAGGGCTGTGGCCGTAACCCCTCACCAGGCTTTGTCTGCCATGCAGATTAGGTGGAGGGCTTTTCTGTGTCAGTGTTGCTAGGCTTTTCCCCCCTATTGACTTGGTGGAGAGGCTGAGAGGGGTGGGTGAGAGGGACTACGCTGTATTGTTTCTTTGAGTTGTTTTTTTCACTCCTCTGTGGGGAGATGGGCTTGATCCATTGGTTTTGGATTTCAGAAGCAGAAGGCAAGACGTGACCAGCTGGTGTCTTGAAATGGCACAGGTGCAATGGCTGCGGGAGGGGGGAGCCGGGAATAATTACAGGTTTCTGAAGCATCAGGCTTTGCCTGAAAAGGGCTCATTGAGAAGCTGCTCTTTATGGAAAATTAATGGTGAAGCTGGAAAAAACTGTCAGGACCACTATTGTTGTCGTGGGCTGGTGATGCCTTAAAGGAGCAGCACCTCCCACTTACCTCCCCTCCATGGGCAGCCTGGAGCCAGCGTGCAGCTTTCTGATCCCGCAGTAAATGAAATTTCATGTCACTGTCATCAGATTTAATGGCCTTGAATCCCTGTCTCTTTCTTTTTTTTTTTCCCCCTTTTCCATCCCTAATTGGTGACTACACTTTGCCTTGGAGCCCTTTTATCTATTCAGCCCCTAAACCTGTTTCTGCCCCACTGGGTGAAGGCTAAGTGGGCCAGAAAGTGCAAATTGCATGATACGGAGAATTCAAAAACATTGCCTCTTTTGGTGAGGAGGGTTATTCCTGAAAGAGACTGTGGAGCACGTTTGGAAAGCAGCCCCCGAAACCTGTTGGGGTGCATCTGGGGAGAGACCAGATCTCCAGCTAAAGCAGTTCCTCGCAGTCTCAGAAATGCACTTTAAAAATAAAACAGAAAAGTTGCTTAAGGCAAATACTAACTGATAAGTGTCCCACTTCCAGGCCTGTGTGCAGACACATCATATATACAGTGTCATGCCTCTGAAAATAACCTACATGCTAAAGTGTAGCACCTCTCTGTTGCCATTTTATTGCTTTTTGTCCAAGTCCATCTCTACTGCTCAGGTCTATAATCAGCTGTTATTTTACAAAGAAACAACAGGTAGCTGTCTGAAAAATTCAGTTTTGGACTCTGAAAGTCATCCCAGCAAATTGTATCTGCAACCAGCAGTGCTGCTTCTTGGGTACATTGAAAGTAATAATCTTGAGTTACCTGGTAGCTCCTAGAGAGCTGTGAGTGGGGCCTGTGTGCTGCTGTTGATGGGACCTTTGTACCCAAAAGGCAGGAGTCTCTGTCTCTCCTCTGGTTATACGAATCTTTTGTTTCTTGATCAGATGCTGGACTCTCCAGGTTGAGACATAGTTGGGTTGCTGGCTCCCACAGGATGAAAATTTTTTCCTACAATCCCTTCCTTAATATCTCTGGAAGTGTTCTCTGAGGTGTAGTTTTCAGAGGTTTCTAAAAAGTATTTGTTAGAATGTCTGTTTCTCCAAGTCCTGTAAAATCGCAGCAGTGGTATTAAGCCAGCTAGCCTTTCAGGCAGTGAGAAATGAAAAATAGCACTAATAAACTGCATTAAAAGCTCCTGAAATGACAGCAAATGGTTTTCTATAAACAATAAAAGTTTATAATATTGGTTATGGAGAACATTGGGCAGCATGATGGTGTCTGGAGGCTTTATTGGGGCTAGCTCGGGGCACCTCGTATAAGGTACATTCAAGTCGGAGGCTCACCCTATCCTTGTGCTGATGATCACTGGTATGGAAATGCAGGAGCATGTTTTCATGTGGCAGCCTCTTTGACTGCATCTTCACCTACTTTTTAATAAGGTGCATGTGTGTGTTGATGTGCAAGTCTAGTGTCCTGTACACAGGAAGTCCTGTTTGACCAGATGGGCCAAAACTTCTTAAAACTGACAGTAGGTCCCTTTTTTCTGTCACATCTCTTTCCTGCTGTCAGGCCCTTTAAACAAGCTGTGGTGTCACTGGAAGTTTTTCCCTGTCTTCTATCTTAAAATGCTACACTTCAGAATTGTGCTGTTTTAGGAACAGATTGGGCCACAGCCAACTATGCTGAATTAAATTTGGAGTGAAAGTTAATGTTTGCGAAGGAAGAGGAAGCAGTTCTTTGTAGAGGTGACTTTTTGTTTGTAGGTGGCCAGGCGGTGGGGCCATTAGGATAGTTTCACATGGAGGTGACTGTTGGCCGGATTACACTTAAAACTGGGAAGGGCCTGGTATCCATGGGACAATGTACAAACTTTCATGAAAACGTCGCAGATGCTTTGTCGTATCTTCATTTCTACTGTAATATCTGCTACCATATGCGGATGTTCCCACACTCTGTCTCAGAGCAGCATCAAGCAAGTTCCAAATCCTCATGTCTCCCAGAATGTGACCATCTCTCTCTAACAGTGATTTCTCTCCCTCCTGTCTTCCTTCCCCTCCTGCAGACATGCCTGGAGTTGGAGCGATACCTTCAGACTGAACCGCGGAAGATCTCCGAGACCTTTGGTGAGGATTTGGACTGCTTCCTTCATGCTTCCTCAGTCCCAGATGCAGAGGACAATATCCGACGGCTGGACCCCATCCTTTTACCAGTGGAGACGAGTACGTGTGACAAAAGCGCCAACGTGGACTTTATCCTCTCACGGGACAAGCTGTTGTCTGAGACGTGCCTCAGCTTGCAGTCTACCAGCTCTTCCACAGAAGGCTATACAGCCGTCAACCAGGCCCAACTCAATGCAGTAACCTCATTAACACCCCCTTCCTCTCCAGAGCTCAGCCGCCATCTTGTAAAAACCTCACAAACTCTCTCAGCGGTGGATGGTACGGTGACGTTGAAATTGGTGGCCAAGAAAACTTCGCTCAGCTCTGTGAAAGTGGGTGTAGCAACAGCAACTGCAGGGACAACAAAAAGTGGGCAAAGTGACAGTGAACAAGGAGGTACAGGGGCAGAAGCATCCCCAGAAAACAAGAAGAGGGTTCATCGCTGTCAATTTAATGGGTGCCGGAAGGTTTATACAAAGAGCTCCCACTTAAAGGCTCACCAGAGAACTCATACAGGTACTTGTGTAGGATGCTTCTCTCATCTTGTCCTCCCGCCACCTAACCGTAACCATCTTCTTTTATTCTCATAGAGAAAAGAAAAAAAAAATCTTTTCTGAAAGTCCGAGCTTCTATCTATGAAACAGGGCAGTGAAAAAATACGGTAGGCCAGCAAGTGTACCCATTATTCCATAGAACGGAGGAGTTGACTGTCTGCCATTAACCTGTTGGGCTTTCATATATCTTATAGGGCTTGATGCAGAGTAATTTTAGGATACCTAAGGGATGTAGATGTATCATTCATGTTAAAACTGCCAGTTTGGGTTTTTGGCACTCACTTCCTCAAGACAACTTTAAAAATGTTAATTTTAGTCAAGTGTTCATTGCTTCAAATAGAAAATAGCATGGGTAGGTTTTTGTTGCCTGTTGTATGAGGGAAAGAGAAAAATGTATTTCAGATCTGAGATATATGGTTTAGGAATAATGTGTGTGTGAGAGAGCATGTTTGTAGACCCAGACGTGTAGGTACACAGATGCACGTACCCTTGAGATACTCATGATCTTGGACTTCTCTGGGGATAAAATACAGTGAGAAGAAATGAAAGAATGACGTGGAATTTGAATGGAGTAGTGTAGGTAGAGAGAGAATAGAATGTATGGAAAGATACCAGGCTGTTATTTTGGGTAATACTTGTTAACGTTGCATATAAGCTCCACTGTGTAAGCTTCTTGAAGCATACCAAATTGGCTTAGGTTTGGTTGTTCAGGATCCCCACTCTCCTGTCATTTGGTCGTCCCCAGTAGCTGTACGGTTCCTATTCATTGGCAGTAATAGCTGTGCAGTTCGCTCGCATCGCTGCTTTGTTCTAAGCTTCACGTGTGATGAGAGATGATAAATTACCATTAGCACTGTGTTATCATATGGTTATTCTTGTTTCCAGAGGGATTGCTGTAATCAGTTTTCTCAATTTTACTGTAAAATGTGTGGTCTCTTACGATAGCTGCACATTTAATTCACGATCTTATCATGCAGGCAGATTCCTAGAAGCGAGGTTGTTCTTGCAAGGTAGAAAATAACATGTTGGACCAGTGCAGTAAATCAAACAAATACGTGGGTTGTTAAGAGACCTGCATCCATCAAATACTAGGCAGCCCCGTAAAAGTTACATGGTCTGAAGTATAAATCATATAAAGACATAAAAGGCATTGGTTGTGATCTTTTTATGTGGGCTTTTTAGTGCTTTTACTGGGGATAGCCTCCTTGCCAGGAGTGACCTCACTTGTGATCCAATGACTTGAAAGCCAGTGAAAGTAGCGCAGTCATTTTGAAATCTGCAGCAATGTGGTCGGGAGACTCCTTGTAGCCTTGCAGCACCGGTGCTGCTGTGAGGCTGGCGCCCACTGGGGCTGTCTGGGGGGGACATCCCAACCAAGGCCTTCCAGCGGGCGATGGGGCTCCTGTGAAGGCACAAATGCAGATTGTGAGAGCCATTAACGCGGTGGTCTTGTCTGTTCAGATGTGACTTCTGCATTCCTCCTTGCGCTGGAAGTGGTGGGTCTTACACGGCTCTTCCTGAAGTTAGCCAGGGATGTGACGCAATCACCTAGAAAGGGTGAACTTGTGGAGTTTTTGTGGTTTTGTCACCCAGTAGATGGGGATGTGGACAAGGAGTCCCGAGAGAGCACTTGCAAAAACCACTACTCTTTTAACACTTCTACCCTTTGGAGTCATAGTCTTGCAAGATATTGCTATTGCATGCTTTTGAACCCAGCCTTAAGTCTGGCTGAGTTTTGTATCTGAGGGCAAAACCTTTCCCCTCAGTAACACCAGCGTATGAAATCTTATGTTTTACAATTAATCCATGACAAGAAACATTTCTCACTGGCCCTGTCATACTTCTGTTGAGTAACCTTAGACTGTACACAGTGCCGTTAATGTGTATGTCTCTGCCCATCCACAGCAGTACTCAACACGGTGAGAAAGGCAAGTCCACCTTTGCTGGCAGATGGGGAAGACCTGTATCAGATGATGAGGCTGCAGCTGACCAGGTGCAGTGCCCACGCCTCTCACTCCCAGCACTTCACCTAGTGGGTTCAGCTACCCCTCTGATCTTTGCCAGTCAAACAGTTAATCAGTGGTTTAACCAGCACCTAAACCATTTACTACTTTATGGGAGTGTTCCTGTTTCCATCCACCAAGTCTGAAGCAGATAGTGTAGGTTGTTAGGAAAGCAGGAAGCCAAAAGACAAGAGGGAATACAAACCTGGATGAGGAGCTCTCCTGTCTTTGCAGTCATATAACATCCTAGCTGTGCATAGCTGTGTGGAAAGCGTGGTTTTGTTTGCAATAAGGACTGGATGCAGCCATGTTGTTAAAATACATCTTTGATGCAGAACCTGGGAGCTGGTGGGCACCTGGCTTCCATTTGTTTCCATGGAAAGCAGATTGTCTAAATACTTTTGAAGATATACATCTTGGGAGCAGTCCCAGTGAATGGAGGGTAGGGGTGTGATAGTCTTATCTAACTAGCTTATTTGAGTCCAAAGCACAAAGTCATTCAGACCCCTTCATCCTACTTAAGTGCTCTGTTCCCTTAAAAATTTCTGACTGGATGCCTTAAATCATAGCTGGTACAAGCAAGACATTAAATCTGTTCATGCTGACCTCTGCAGCGGATTTTCCCTGCAGGGACCTCCTGCCTGAGGGACAGAGAGAAATAGCTATGGAAATTTGGGATTGAATTATAAATGGCCGGGCTGCCTCCTTTCCCATGCATGCCTTCAGGGCTAGGGACAAGGAGCCCTTTTCTTCATCGGTGCTTTGGTTTTTTTCACACCGTGAGCTGAGTGTGCTGTGGATTGCACATGCACCCAGCAGTGCCAATGGCTAGTAGCCACTTGGCTTATTCAGTGGCTGCACCAGAGGTTCTGAAATGATTGCGAGATACTTTCCTTTGGCTGGTAGCTTGTTAGTATGTCATGCAAGAACAGTCTGCCAGTGCGAGCTCAGTGTAAAAGGGTGTGAGTACCCTGACAGACAAAGAGCTCTCAGTGTGGGGTTCAGAGGCGGGCTGGTCACCCAACTTGCACGTGCAAAGTGCGCTTGCTGGATCAAAGGGATTTACTGCAGTGCATGAAAACAAGAAGACCATGGGCTGAGGAGCTGGGGGGTGGAAGGCAGCGGAAGGAGGTTGCATTCCTTTCGTTTGTATGTAAGGCTAACCAGACAGACACTGGCTGGTGTTCTTTGCTGCTGTGTGATGAGCCAGGCTGGGCTGGGGGCAATACAGACTGATAGCGGCTTGCTAGATTGGAGCTAATCTCTTAGGCCTTTACTTTGCCAGGGAGCCCAGAGACAGTCAGACCCCACATTGCACTTGGTGCTGTACAGGCTTCTCTGGATACTCTCCTGCACCTCATCCATAAGAGAACTAGGACAGCACTGTGAGGCCCATGAGTGGTTGAACTGGTTATGAAATGACCTTCTGGATGACCTTTGGAGAGGGAAAAACAGTCATCTGTGTGGGAGAGAATTTAATCTGGAAGGGAAAGGGAAAAACATTGTCTGGATGGAAAGGGAAATGAAAATATTTGACTGAATTCAAAGTAAGCTGAGCCATCTAAAGCAAAGGGTGTGTAAAGGACCTAAGAGCAGTGGTGGGACTGACTGTCAGAGGGCAGCAAAGAAGCCACTCAGGGAAGAAATAGTGGCTGGGCTTGTAAACAGGAGGAGAAGGTGAACTGTAGGTTTGAAAAGACCATGCTGGCAATGTGAGGTAAAAACATCTAAAGAAAGAGCCACCAGGACTGGCACGGTAATCCAGCCCTAGCACATTCTCTCACACTTATTCATGGAGCAGACATCAGTGCAAACAATGACATTTTGTCTCTTCTGAGAGATAAAAATTTTCATCCAGCCTTCACACATGCATGGAGATGAATTGCCAATGTAATGGGAGAGTGGAGAGGGAAGGAATTAGAATGAGCCAAAACCTGTGTATAGTCATCAGTACTTCCTAAATTAGAAAACAGGATATTGCTGGCGAGTGTGTGGATGCAAATAAGACTAAGGGTGAGCTGGCCCATGACCTATGGAAAGATTAGTCGTGGAACATTGCTGTGCCTCCCAGATCAAAGATCTCTGGAGATTTCTATCTCCTGACAAAACCATTCATATAAGCCTTCCTTGTGGTGATGTACAGGGGAAGGTATGAGATGGCATGGGTGCTTTCTGGCCAGAGATAAAGCATCACATATAAACTGACCAGGAAACCCTGAAGATTGGGATGGTGATAAAAAATGACCCTTGGGGGTTCTTCTGGGGTTTCCATTTTATGAGTATCAGAAGATTTGGGGTTTTTTTCTTTATCCATGTAAAAGCAGGAGCTGATATAACCTAAGCTCAAGTCTGAGAAACAGCAGTTGGGCATCTCACATCTGTATTTAAGTTTCTAAACCTGAAACAAGTGGGAAATACCCGTGTAAACAGATGTTATGAGTCTACATGCGATCTTAAGAGAGCATTTCTTTAAGTGGAGTTTGTTTCACATTGTCAGGACATCTCATTTTAAATTATATGGTTATTTTATTCAAAGTGCTGGGTGAGAGTAACTAAAACAAACAAATCCACCCTGCAGGAAAACAAATTACTATATTTGCAAGAAAAAGACGAGACACGAGTATTTGAAAGAGCATTAATGAACAGGAAGGTTTTTGAGATCTGATTTAAAACAACAGAGGAAAGCTTTCCCAAAGTGTTGAAGACAGAAGAGGAAACATGCAGAATTTGGAAATGATCAGAGAAGACCAAATTGAGGAGAGTAGGCTAGATGATAGATAAAGAAGGTTAATACAAAGTAGAGGAATAATAGAGAAAATAAGACTGTCTGTGTCAGTGATACCATATGAATGCTGTATTGTGTTAGTGTGGTAGCACCCGTGAACAGAAAGCCAATGAAGAGAAAGAAGAAGTAAACAGCCAAGCACAGCACCAATTATGCAAGATGTAGGAATTTGAATAATGGCTTAGGGAAAAGCATTTGGGAGAACAGTATAGGTCGCATAGGAGAAATGAAAGCCAAAGCCCAAGATTTTTTGTTGTGCAGAGACCCACGGCTTTGTAGCGAGTCCCCAGCTCTGTATGCAGGGCTGCAACCCAGCAAGGGGACACGGAGGATCCTGTAGCTCCCATGGCAGCAGCTGAAGCAGCAGGTGAATCTACCACTGGAAAGGAGAGGAAGGGAGATGAGGGAGGAGGGGGGTGTGAGGAAGACATTCATTCAGGGCTGGATTTGTTTAACGGTACAGCTGCATTGTAGCATAGGCTGAGGAAACGAGCTTTGTGAACCTCCCAGGTGGCAGGAGGGTGGATCCTGCCAAAAGCATCCCTTGCCATTTAGAACACCAGTGGTCACCTGTTGCCTGGTTGCCAATGCTTGAATTTTCAGTCCTGTGTTTCTGCTCCATCATTTGTCAAATCGATAACACAAGACAGTCTTACTGTTTGGGTTTGAAAATGTAAATAGGTATTGTTTGTTTGTTTGTTTGTTTGCCATGTGACATGTTTTTTTGGCACAAGGGAGACATAGAAAGTGATGTTTGCTGTCTGTTGAGCAGCTGCAGGAGGGAGAATGTAGGCAGCCATCTCTAGTTTGCTATCTAGTGTTTTCTTTATACCCATCCACCCCTGAGCCCCTGTGAGGCACCCAGCAAGGGGGCAAATGATAAGGATCACAGAGAAAGACTCAAAGAAAAAATCCTCAACTTGTCTTCTGCTAATTTCCCGTTGTGTTGCTGCTGTCCCACACTGGATACAAATGGCAGGTTGATGATGAGAAGCTATGATTTTCTTATCCATTTGTCCAGAGCACTGGGAATTCTGAAGTATTTGAGGTCACACCAGCCCTGAATCAGAGATGTGTGCTCAGACATCCTGTTTTCAGCTAAGGTGGGTTTTCTGGACAAAAAGAGCGTGAGCAGGCCAGGAGAGCTGAAGAGTTCTGGGCAGGAAAAGCCAAGTGCACTACCTCTCATCTCAAAAGCAGGTGCTGGGTTAGGCTCTTCCTAAGCACAGCATGGGCGTTTGGGTCACACCTGGGCAAGCAGCCAGGATCCTGGATGGACCTCTCCTAATCCAGAGCCTGCCTTTCACACTGTATGTGGACATGGTACGTACACACTACATACTAGCAGCAGCAACTTGCAAGCAGGAGCAGGTGAACTGCAAGGCTTCATGGAAGCTGACCTAAATATAGCAGACCTAAATACAGCATCCACACTTCTGCGAAGGGTGGTGGGGTCCCAAATAAAACAATGGGCTTCATGGTGTAGGTGATGCCCACTGTATAGCACAGACCAGCTGAAGGTAGGGAGACCAGCCAGACCTGCATTAGCACTAGGAATAATGGCTGAATAAATATGCTTAAAGATGGCTAAAGGGCAAGCTTATGATGCAGAGAATGAAGGGTGGATTTCATGAATAAAATTTCATCTTTCTGTTTTGCTGGAGTTGAGAACATGTATTTGTGTCTTCAAAAAACAACTGTCTAACACCACTCTCAGAAGCCAGTTGCTTACCACATGTCAAGCAGTGAATGGTAATGTGCTGCAGTAGATTCAAATGAATGAAAGACAGGGATGTCAAGTGAGGACAGTTTAAAGGCTAGTGCAGCCATTTTGGAAAGGGGGGGGGGGGGCAGAAATACCACATGGGACCTTCTTTATCTGCAGGTCTCTCAGAGTGTCCAAAACCTTTGTGTTACCGCAGA
The DNA here is from genome assembly GCF_030867145.1 of Opisthocomus hoazin. NCBI lineage: Eukaryota > Metazoa > Chordata > Aves > Opisthocomiformes > Opisthocomidae > Opisthocomus > Opisthocomus hoazin. Next base: position 30,614,716 of record NC_134422.1, on the reverse strand, counting down.
ACCAAAATCTTTCCCTTGGTCGACTTTATACATGATAAGAAGGCTTAATAAGAATTAAAAGCCTTTAAAACATTGCAGGCTAGTTCGTAATCCCAGCAGTCCCCATTTGTGGATAGGGACAGAAATGCTGCATTTGGCAGATTTGCTCCTGAAGGTGTCTGGCCTTCAAAACCCAGGACTGAAAACTGGGGCTGCAAAAACTGAATGCTGAAAAAACATTTGCAAGCATGCTAGCTAAGCTAACAATGACAAGCATGTGTTTCAAGATAAAAGCTGATCCCCAGCTGAGTTCTGAAAGAAAGGTGTCCTCCCTCTATGGCAGTGCACATTCAGAGGCTTAGCAGGGATTTATTCCTTCCTCCTGTACATCTGGACTCTTACCATTGACAGAGAGAACTTAATAGGTTATTTGGACAATTTTGCAGTGTCATTCTAGTTTTTTATGGTGGCCATGAGTGATCATTAGTGCACTAGAAGCTTGTATTAGTTCTTGGAAATGAATGTTATAAAAATACAGCCAGGCACATTTTTGTTCAGTATGTAACTATATGGAGCTGTATTATGGTTAATTTTCATAAACTTCCATTTAGACATCTTCTTGTTGGTCACCTGTAACTTTGCAAAGCTTTTCCTTCAGAGGGAAATTTTCCACATTTGGTCTTTTTCCAGTGTGGTTACTATTTGTTATTTTAGAAGTTGGAGGGAAAGTTTTTGTTTTTAAGGAGAATGTGGCATATGTATTGGGGAGGGGCAGGGAGAAAAGAGCTGTCTTCAGTGTAACAAGATTAGCTAAAAACTTGACCTATGTAATGGAAAATAGTCTATGAGTAGAAGACTTATGTCGGTGATTATCTGGGTGAAAACTAACTTGAATGGACCAAGCTGTGTTCTGTTGTAAACTGACTTTCATAGGAGTGTGGTACATGTGATACAATTTTATCATTAATTCTTTGCAAAACCCATAGAACTCCAAAGGTGATTCTTCTTCTGGGCTTTGTTTGGCTTTGAATGTGTGTTAGGAAATGTGTTTCATATAGAAAAACTTTATTTTGAAAAATTTTCTCCGTGAATATGCAGCATCACCCAGTGATGGAATTTCATTGTACATTTGTGTCCTGCTTTAGTGACACTCATCTGGCAGCATGAATGACCTGGGTGGTTTCCAGCTGGGTGCTTGTACCTCCCTTGGAGCTAAGGACAGGTAATCATCTGTGCCTTTTCCAAAATCCAGATGAGGAAGCTTCCTAGCCGGTAATCATCTTTACTCGCTGCCTTGTGCTCTTGAGACCAGGCTGCTTGATTCACCAAGGTTTGCCCAGCAGCGTTGCCAAGACCTGCTTACCAAGCCCTGCTCAGCATGAAGCAGCGAGGAGCTCCCGCACCACTGGGCACAGCCTGCAACATCCGTCCCCAGGACAGGGAGAAGGCACCAGGAAGGATGGGACCCCCCTCAGAAACATTGTGTACCTGCCACCGTGTAGGTAGCCCTGCCCTGACACCAGGGCAGCCTTCACTGGGAGAACTTGCCAGTGTATTTTTTTAAGCCCAAGCACACGATTTCCCTTCTGCCCCCACCCCCAAATCAAACCCAGTATCTGACTGAATGAAAGCACTCTGGGTCTTCTTCTGTTTTGTTGTTGACAAAACTGGGAAACAGAAAGCAACATGTGTTATTTTCCCCTTGTATTTTATTCCTTTGCTGCCTCTGCCAGTATGCATCTTCCTCCGATTTTTTCAGTGGCAAAAGGGAGAAAATGAAGTGACATGTAAATGGTGAGAAACATCGGCACTGTAATAGTTCAAATAAGCGAAAAAACACATTAGCAAAAATGTGGAGCCAAACCATTTAAAATGTTAGCATTTGGAAAAGGGGGTCTCTGTTCCTCTTGATATTTTTACATTGGTTCTAGTCTCTGATACCTGTTTCTTATGTTTTGACTGGAATATTTGCCTTTATATTTTGCCTGGAATTTCTCGGAAACTCTTGGCCTAAAATATGGGTATCCAAAGAGCACATCTTTGATACACTGCTCTGGATTATGTAAATATGTCCCATGAAGGGCTGTATTCATTGTTCACCCTCCAGGATAACCTACAAAAAACAAAGGGAAAAATATATTTCAGCATCCTGGAAAAATCTGACCCGATGAACTGCTGAATTTTTCTTCTTTTTCTTCTATTCCTTCTGCCGCTGCTACCTTGCCTTGCATCTTTGAGCTCACAGAAATCTGAAACTAAAAGCCCTTATTAGAGGAGATTTTTTTTAAAGTTCTTGCTGCTCCTCTGGGGACCGAAGTAATGGCAGCTTGAAGCAGCAGAGAATGTGTAATTAGGGCAAACAGTGATGCCTCGCGTGATGGGGAGAAACAGGCGGAGAGGAGGGGAAGTGCGCAGCAGCCCGGCGTGTACAGGCTGTTACTAGGAGACCCCAGCACGAAATGCATGAGATGCAGGGTGCTAATGGGCCAGCCACCGCCTGGGTACCAGCCCGACCTGCTGCACAGCTGCTTCTGCCCTCCTGTTGCCAAGCAACTCCATCCCTATTTTTTTTTTTGATTTCCCCTTTTTTTTTTTTGTAAAAATCCCCCCCCCCCCCCCCCCCCCCCCATTCTGGAGACTTAATTAGGTAGCTTTGCTGCTGGTGTTGCTGCCGGGTGCCCGCCTGGGCCTGCCGCTCTGCTGCTGTCCCCAGAGCCCAGGGCTGCGGGAGGATGTGCCGGCAATTAATGGGGCAGAAGCGCGGGTTGTGCGCCTGGGCTGGCGCCGGCATCCGTCCCCTGTCCCCGCTCCCTGCCAGCTGGGAGCTTCCTTTGGAGAGGAGCTGCGGAGAAGGAGTTTGAAAGGGGAGCAGCATTTTGACGGCTTTGTCACTCTCGATGGGAGTCTTGCATAGACCCGGGGAGATAAAGTGCAGCGTTCCTCCCCACCTTCAGTGCTTGGCATGTATGGCAACGGGCATTCGTTAAATGCATCCTCTTAAGTAGAGGAGAAAATGGAAAATTTCCATTTCTTTGATGTTGCTACATGCTTTGGCTTTTCTCTCCTTTTCAGCTAGGGAAGTAGGCTTTGTGGATGTGTGTTAGGTGCGTGCGTGCGTGCGTGTGTGTGTGTGTCTGTGTCTGTGTGTCTGTGTGTGTCTGTGTCTGTGTGTCTGTGTGTGTCTGTGTCTGTGTGTCTGTGTGTCTGTGTGTGTGTCTGTGTGTCTTTGTGTGTGTTTGTGTGTGTGTGTCTGTGTCTGTGTGTCTGTGTGTGTGTGTGTCTGTGTGTCTGTGTGTCTGTGTGTGTGTGTGTGTTTGTGTGTTTGTGTGTGTGTGTGTTTGTGTGTGTGTGTGTGCGTGCGTGCGTGTGTGTGTGTGTAAAAGACATAATGCTACAAAAATTCATTTCTTTTGATGTCCTCAATGGCTACATGCTGCACATGGGCTGCTAGACAAGTCTTTGGCGAGGCCTTTGGGGACTAATCTGGAGCTGTGAAGTTTGTAGAAAGACTGATTGGACTTTGGGGCTGGTTCTTAACCTCTTTTCCTCCATTTCTAGTATAGACATGATCACAGCCATCTCTCTATAAGGGCACTGCTGACCTTTTTGAATGAAAGGAACTGTACATCGTTCATGGAAATGTACTGCTTTTACACTTGATCATCCCTGCCCATCTAAAAATAGGTACAACCTTCTCACATTATGTATTTCACAATCCTGTCACACTCCTCTTCTGCCCTGTACTGTCTCCTGCTAGCTTTTCTCTTGTGCTTTGTCACACTTTCAAAGGCTTTTCTGTCTTTCCAGCAGGTGGCAAAACTGTGAATAAAATGCCTTTTTCTTTTTTTCTTTTTTCTCTTTTTGACTAGAAAGCATTGGTGAGCCACTTAAGCACTGACCACTGCCCCACCTTGCATTCCTTTGTAATAATAAAAGTAATAATTAGGCTTCCTATTCTCCAACAAAAGTCAACTAGGAGTATATTGAGGAATGAAAGGCTCAGAAAAGTATCTGAAATTGATTTTTGTAATTAGTTTTACTGGTTGATGGGTTGCACGCACATACGGTTAGATGCTAGCACTGATCTCCAGAGGATGTGTGTATTCCTTTTTGCTAAAGAAATGAACTTACTAATCTTAAAAAGAGGGTGATGTGCACTGAACTTCAGCTGCTCACTAGCTTTTCTGTAGCCTCACCAGCAGAGGAGCTGCCTGAGCCATGTGTTGGTAACTTGCTGAATCTGGTGTGAAAGTGGGGATATTTAAGAAGCAGCAGGTCTTGGGCTACTCCACTTCTGTGTCTCGTATTTGATGAAGTGTGCATATCTAATAAGGGAGGACAGGCACGGATGTTAAGGAGACCTGTCTGGTCAGATTTAATTTTTTCAGGAGTCCTTAAAACTGAATGTCTTTACTGCAGCATGCTTCTATTAAATATCACGCAGCTCTTTCCATAGGAAGAGAGGAGTGACCGGTAACATTTTCTGTTGTGCCGTGTGCTGCGTGCTGATGTTCAACTAATTAGAAGAATTATGGCTCAGTTTCATTGGTATGCCATGCATGTAGCTCGTAAAGCTCTCAGGGACCCTTGGAGATGAAGAGTGCTACACAAATATAAAATACTGTTAATGTGATGTTCCACATTAGGCATCCCATTGTGCTGTGGCAGACTTTCGTAATAAACTGCAAAGCAAATATGAATGCCTGCCTGGCGTTTCTCTGCAAGGCGATCTAGGGGGCTACTTCTCACTGAAAACCACAGCAGCTTCTGTCATTTCTGAGTGACTTGCATTTGCACTGCTGACATCCCCGTGGGCACCAGCTCTGAAGGATGCCTCGGGTCATCGTGCAGTGACACCGCTGCTTCCTGCAACGGCGTGGTCCCAGTCACCAGCCTGGGAACAGCAGGTCCCAAAAGGATTTCCCAGAAAGGATGGTGAGGAAAGTTATTAAAACACTCTCTTAAAAAGCCAATGGCACTACTTGATTCTTTGCACATTTCTTTGCACAGCCCAGGCCCCCAGAGCTTCTTTATAGCAGAAATCCAGGTGAGAAATCTTGCATTTGATTCCTTTTTCAGTTGTAATTTGCCATTTGTCTGGTTCTTCAGGAACACCAGTCTTGGAGCAAGCATAGCTAAAGCTGTCTTTCAATATTTATTTTTAGACTTTGAGGCTTTTAGAACTAGTTTCATTTTGAATAGTTTTTAAGTCACTGATTCTAAAAAGGAAAGGAATGTTTGTATATCTTTCATAAAACTCTTTTTTTGGATCCTGAAACTATATGTAAATAATTCATGGTGGATTAGAACACATGGTGATTTTTAAGGGGATATTTCTGTTGTATTCTTAAGGACACTTTTGCATGCTAGTTTTGTGTAGTTATGTAAGGTGATATTAAGGAGCTCTTAAAACATATTACAACAAATGTGTTCTTTGAATGGCCTTCCAAATGTGCATACAGATGGGATTTGGGTTTTGCCTCTCAGTTTCTTTAAGCATGTTTGGCTAAATTGGTCATACTGACAAAAGGAGTCCCGTGACTGTACCACGTTTTAGCACAGAGAGATAGCAGCAAGGATTTTGACTGTGATTCTCCTCTGAAGTTCATTGCAGGACTGGGGGCCTAAACTACTTGATTGTTTTACTAAGTGTACTGTAATCAACATATGTTTGTGGTGTGGTATTTAAGGTAGGGTGCATGGGAGGGATAAGGAAATAAATACAGATGGATAATCATAATATCTTTGTCTACTTTTAATTCTGCAAAGATACAGGGTGAAACTCAAGCCTTAATCGGCATTTTTCCAATGACTTTGATGGAGCCAGGATTTCACCCTGCAGCATAGCCAAATCATGTGATCTTATCGTGCACATCCCAAAATCTGGAGGCTTTTCTTCTTAAAGTCCCCACTCTTGAAATCCAGGAAGTAGAGAGCAAACTCCTTTCTCTGTATTTTGTAATAAATGTTTCTAGCCTGCAGGGCTGCAAAGAGACATTTAAAATCATGGCCCTAGGTTATCTGCAAAGCAGAAGGCAAATGATCTCTAAATACTATTATTTTCTTCTTTGAAATCTCATAATTTCTGTGGGAGACTGGACTCGTGACTCTTTAACCCTTGGGGTTGGCAATAAATACTGCAGTATATATTAAGATTATACATCTCAATGTATAATATGCCCAGCGTCCATTGTGTGCTGTAGTTTTGTGGTCATGCAAGTGTCCTCAACTGATCTCGGTTGTGTACATCTGCATCCTGTCACCTAATGTTTCTAGTAATCGCTCTCTGGTCTCTGGATTTTGAGAAGAGACAGCATGCCCACTGCTATGTTTTGTGAGGGAATGTTTATTGCGAAGGCTTGTATAGGGTTTACAGTGTAAGTATGTGTTGGAGAGAAAACCCGATCTTCTCTGTTTTGTGCCTGTAGAGCAAAGATACAGCTGCCTACAGCTGAGCTAGGACCTTGTGTATCATCAAAGGAGAGAAATTCACCTCAGATTCCAGTCTGACTAGGGTCTGATGTATCACACTCCGCACGTGCCTTTGTCTCTCGGTTAACTTGAGAGAGAGCCATAGGTGGCTGTTTCAGATGATGGCTTTCGGTATCTAAAGCTGCATGAGATGAAGCTCACCAAGACTGCCTAAGGATAGAAAATGGAGGAAGAAGTCCCAAGGACCAATGCGGTGTCTCCAGCACAGGACCAGCCCAGTTCTATCAGTTTTGCTGGGAACCTGGTGTGTGTTTAAACATGATAGTGTTGCTGGGTTTGTGTGCTTGGCTCTTTCATATTTTCAGATGATAAATTTTGGCTTTCAAGAGAAAGCTATACCAATCATTTGTTTATTTTTGAAACTAGATGCCTAATATTTAGAGTCTTGCATTTGTCTTAGTCACCAAAGGAATAGTGACCCGATTTCAGGGCTGCTGAAGTCTGATGGATTTTTGCTGCGATTCATAAATTCTAGCTTTGCTGTTACATGTTTCCCATAAATTTGCAAAGGCTTTTGCCCTCCAGTTACCAGATTGGACCAAGCTGGGTGAAATAAGGAGAACAGAGGGCCAGACTGTATCGAAGCGTGCTTTAGAGGTACTTTTAGAAGAAGAGCTAGGTTGTGTGAGGTGCCATAAACAGAAGTGCAACAGAGAGCGTATTCCCTGAGCATCCCGTCTTAGGATATGAAAATATGCTCCAGGAAGATGGAAATATTAAGATGGGCTGTGGACTGCAGGACAGAGCCGTGATGAAGAGAGGCTGCTTCACAGAAGGATACAGTCACGATGGACTGAAACCCTAAAGCATATCTGAAGGGCTAATAGCATTTCTCTACCACTAGCTTTTCTGATTATAAGGTCCTTCTAGATCAGCAGGTTTCAGCACACCGCTCTGTGCGCTTGCAGGCATGCGCAGGCTGCTTCTTGGGGATCGTCAGCAGGAAACTTAAGGATGTGTTTTCTGGTGATCTGGAGTCCCCTTTTGAGGTGAATCCTCTGGTTGTCACCATTCGCTGTGCTTGTTCAGCCTGCCTGACACGCACACGTGGTTTTGGATGGCCCATCTCGGGAGATTCTCTGCAAGTGCATAGCTGACACACTTCACTTACGGACAGGGTCAGGCCACAGGACCAGGCTGCAGCTAGCCAGAAATAACACCCTTCAAATGCATGCGGTGTGGGTGTTGGGTCCTGCATACCCACTGTTTTACTCAACAGCTCATCTTTAGTGTGCTGCAATGCTCTCTGATGCACACGCTGCCCAAGGAAACTGGAGTGTGGTCAGTAAGCTTGAAAACACTGGTAGCCATCTCCACCCCCCAGGGAAAAAAAATTAGAAAAAGCTGAAGGCCACTATTCTGGGTCAGTTCTCAAAGATTTTCCATAAGAAAATAGTACGTTGTTTTAACGCTTGTGCTCATCCCAGAAAACTGCATAATTCACTGCTTGAATGTATGTCTGCATTGCTGGCTGCTTGCCCTTCCCAGGTGTGTTTGTGGATGTGTGAAACCTGAACTGGCCTTACGGTGTGGAGCACGTTCTGAACTGAAACAGCTGAGCATTTAACAGCTGCATATCTAGGTGTCAGCTTCTTTTCAGATTTGCATTGGCTCCTCTGTTGAATGCATTTGTATAAATGTGGATTTATGGATTTGTTTAACCACTGCACAGATTCTTGTGTTGAATAAAGGTGACTTAAGGAGTAGAGCCTCCTTCCTGGGAGTGGCTCACAGACATGAGTTTTAAGTGTGGTTATTAATTTTGCAGAGTTAGAGCCTGAAAAAAGTCAGTGTGGCACAGCTCCATGATGTTCCTATTTGTAATTGGATTTTGGAGCTCATAATTAATTTGTTAAAAAGGGGGAGATCCTGGCCCTGTCAAAGTGAGTGGGAGTTTTCCCCTTGCTTTCAGCAGAGGAGGATTTCACCATCTATCTTTCTGTTCTCGCTAATCCTCTGCAACAACAAAAGAGCAGCCTGGCACGTGGAAGGGATCCTTCCCATTTCTTCCTGCCATTGCCGGGAGTGAGGTAGGAGGACCCTCCCCCCCTTCTCCATTCCCATGCTTCCTACCTATGTGCACCTCGGCAAGATACACTTTCATCTATGGGTAAGGTGAAAGCAGCCATTAAGGAAGCAGTTTGTTCTTAGTGTTCACATGCAGAGATAGGAAGGTCCCTCTCCTGCCCTCTCATGTTTTTGAATAGTTGCAGGAGGGCAGGTAATCAAACCTCTTTGAGGTCTCTGGGTCAAGGAGCCGTCTGACACGGCTATAAAGGTCACCGTGCTCCTTTGCATTTATCTTGTGCCACGGGGAGCACTGTATGCCAGCGTGCTGTCTGGAGCACAAAGAGGTACTGTCTGACATTTTGTAGAATGGGGCTTGGGTTACAGAGTAAAAGCATCTGAAAATAAAACTCAGCTCAGGGCTCTGCAAGGCCAGACCAGCAACACTTGAGAGAGGAGCCCCTCCAGCAAGTAACAGAGATATGTGGCATCCCACGGGTTTACCAGTAATCATGCTTGGCGTTTCTCTCTCGTAACCTATATATAGCACTGTACATCTTCAGAGCTCTTCAAAAATGTTAACAAGCCAAACTCGGCCTCAGTCTTAATAGCCCTTGTTTCAAAGAAAGCCCAGGATGTTTTTCCCTCACACTTCTGCGCTGGAGGCGACGTCTTCTACGTTTGCTTTGCAGTGTGTGTAGCAAACATACGCTGCAAGGCAATTTGTCTGCCTTGCAGTCTCCGCTGTAAGGTAGGCACTAGAGAGCGTCAGAGAACTGAGGAAGCTGAATTATCATCGAGGCTTGTTTACTGGCAGCTTTTAAAAATAATGCATGAACTGTTCAGATAAAACCTGTGCACCACCACAGACATGAGCAGGGCTGGGGAAATCCCTTTGCTCTGAGAAGGAGAGAGCAAATGCAGCGTGCCAGGTAGGATGTCAAGGGCTGGGGGGAGAGAGCTCTGCAACTGCAGCTATAGTGTCTGGGGCCAGCCCTGGTGACAGTGTTAGAATTACAGTTGAGTAACAAGCCCAGGAACAAGACACCAGCACTTGGCTCACAAGAAAAATCTTGCTTTTTTTTTCTCCCCCTGAAGAAATCCTATTAAAAGAAAAAACAGCAAAATGCAAGTCTGCAGAGATGACCAAGCAGGCACTGTCTAAGTGGGGTGGTGTTATTGTTGGCTCAGTTCATTGTCCTGTTGGTCATTTTCCTGTGGTAGACTGCGGCACACAACAGAGACATCCAGGCTGGGCTTTCTGCATTCAGGGACTGAGGGACAAATGAATATTTTGGTGAAATCTTGCTGGCTTCACCCCAATGAATCCTTTAATTGAGCTACTGAGCCAAAGAAATTTCTCAGAGGCCAGTGAAATGGCTCTACTCCAGTTAACATGTCAGCGCACTCTGCTGTTCTCTCTGGGGTGGATGACCACTGTGCAGTAGAGTTGCCTGTGCAGTAAGAAGTCTGCAGAAACTCACTCACCAGAGAACAGCTTTTTTTTTTTTTTCATGTGTTTTTATGCAATTCTCTTGCCCTCTTCACTTTTCTTGCTCTTTTGGCCTCTCCAGTTTGTCACCTTGAAATACATAGGTCTCCCATAATCAAATATGAATTCTTTACTTGCTGAATAGACACCTAAATATAGAAATCTGCATCTCTGCACTGAGAAATTTGTCTGGTGTAGCCAAGTGATTGTTTCATGTGACTGGCATAGAAGAGTCATACAGACTGCGACTTTAGCTTGGTCAGTGGTGGGTTTTTAAGATCACCTTCTTAGCAATTTTGAGAACAAATAAATAAGTAATAATGCCTTCTCTGTTTGTTTATAATTTCAATATTAGAAGCTTGGTAGTGAAAGTGATTTCTTGTCTGCATTTTGTCTCAGCTCCCTCCTCTTCTAATGCATCTGTATGGTGCTGACTGCGCGGGGAATAATGACATGGAGTTTATATAGGAGGAGATGCACTGGAGCATTTGTTCTGGGGGAAGATGATAAATTTGCATGCACACAAATACCTGTGCACTGCATGAGAAAAGGAGAGGCATGAGACCTTGGAATTCTCCTTCAGAAGGTGTTAATGACTCCATGGATGTTACACCATGGCAGACTTTGATCCATTGAGACTGGTTTGCATTAAAAGATAGGTAAACGTGGGCGCAGCAGACCAGAATATCTCCTGTGTTATCACTGCACCGTTTCACTGCCTTCAGTGTTATGGTTAATATTTTGGGGCAGAATAAAGCTGGTAAAGGCATAGTGCAAAAAGCCTGAAGGACCAGAGGATTTAAAGAAAACATTTATCCTCTTTCACTCACTGTCCTGGCGCATAATTTCTTGAACCACAGGATAGTTTTTGTTGTCAGAAGCAACTAAAGAAGGTGCAGTCCTAGGGGCCAGCGGGTGTGAGAGCTTGATGGGAGTCTGGCCACGCAAAGCGTAAATGGCAGCTGGGGTAAAGCGTGCAATGCAGTGGTGGTGGTCACTCTGGAGTGGTGCACACCTGCAGTGTGCTTAGGTGTTAGTAGAGCCACTCACAGGTACTGCAGTAATTCATCTGGAAAGGGCAGAGTGAGCTGAAAAGCTAACTGAAAATCAGGCCCCAGCCACACAGCAGGACAGGCATTTGGGGACGTTCTGAGGGCTTCTTTGAAGAGTGATTGACTGGTTTTTTTAGAAATGGGGAATAAGGTTGTGCAAGAATTTTAGCAGCAGTAAAATTTGGACTGGATCCATCCTCAGTACAATGCATCATAAGCCCGAAGTTTTTTCCATCCCACACTGGCTGTGATTTGTGTGATGGGTTAACGTGCCCGAGTGGGACAGACGCAAAGTGGGAGGACGCAGGGCTTGCAAGTTGAGTACTTAGTAATCCTGCTGCCACGCTGACTGTTCTCTCCTCCCCTCTGCAGGTGAGAAGCCTTACAAGTGCTCGTGGGAAGGGTGCGAGTGGCGTTTTGCACGGAGCGACGAGCTCACAAGGCATTACAGAAAGCACACGGGTGCAAAGCCCTTTAAATGCAACCATTGTGACAGGTAATGCAGCCTCCTAACACGGTGTTCAAGCAACATGTGGACTTTGTGAGTGGCATGGAGCCACCAGCTCCCTGAGATGAGAGACCTGGCTCCTGGCAGAGGGGCCCCTTCTGGCCTCCTGTCCCACTGCCTCGATCCCTGAGTCAAGGAGGGGCCCTCCACTCTGCCCCTGTCCTCTCTGCCTCAGTGGCCAGGCAGGATGGCAGAAGGGGAATGCTTCCTAAACAGCCTGTTTCCATCCCACAGAGAAAGATGTTGAACCAAGTGCAGGTCTGACTGAAATCTGACGGTGTCTGTTGTGGGCACAGGGTTTGGTCTGTAGGGCAGCTATTCTTAATACTCTCAAAGTAGAGAAGTCCAGAGGGCCCTGGACCACTTCAGTGATGGACCTCTCAACAAAGCATCTCCACAGCTTTCCATCTCCTGGTTGTATGAGCCTGGTGCCCTCACAAAGCAGAGCTCTCTCTGCCTGCTCTGTTTCAAGGGCTACCCCAAGCACCACTGCTGGCTGCCTGTGTTTTGGCAGGGTGGTCAGCAGAAGCTGATGGGCACCACAAATATGTGGGTGTATGACTGGGGGAATGGCGAGCATGTCTGGCTGTTGTGCCACAATTCTGTAGGAAATGTCTAGGAGAAAGGCATTTAATTTCTGTATGATCATTGTCTTCCCTTACCGCTGAGTCCAGGGCTCCATGCTTCCCCGGATGAAACAGAGCAGAGTCAATGAAAGACAGCAAAGGGCTTCATTTTCAAAAGCACAAGAGTAATATAGGCACATCTGACAATTCAAGCTCATGAGGTTGTTTTGTCTAGGATCAGTGATCTTTGCACATTCGTGCTAATTAGTGAATCTTTTCCTACAGTTTTATATCTCACCTTTGACATCTGTTTGATGTGCGAAATACTCTGCACCTTCATTCTGTATGGACCTAGATTTAAAAGCCTGACAGGTGCCCAAAGCCAGGGTTCCTGAACAGCTGTCATGCAACAGTCCTCTTCTGGGCACTCAGAAGTGAGTAGCCAGTTTTGCCTGGTGAGGCTGAGCAGCCAGCAACTCCCAGTGAGAGCCATGATTGCTGCCGCTCACTGCCGATTCTTTTTTGCGGTCTTCACCACTTTAGCTGTTGAATGAATGATGAGCTCATCTGAGAAATCTGGTCATCCTTGCTTGATGCTGAGAATTTTTGAAAGCTGGGTTTTTTGAAATTAGAAACAAAACCAAAAGAAAATCCTCCTTCCCATCCCCAATCCCAATTGATAAGAAATTACGGTGGAGCAAAAGCAATTACCTCTGTAATGACTCTTGACAGCACTGACAGGATTGAACAATGAGCACTTCTCCCCCTTACACCCCCCCTCAGATGGAGATTGGCAGTGCCCTGGGTGAAATCTGGAGTTTCACTATTGAGTAATCAAATAATGTGCTTGCATCTGAACATGTTATCCAGCTAATCCTATTTATATATATTTTTAAAAGAGGCTTAAGAAAATTACCCATCTTTTTAATGCAGCACTAAGGTTCTCTGCTCTGATAAGGAAATGTTTTGTAATGCAATAAAGGCTCTAGGAAGCCTCTGGGTACACCAGACCAGCAGAGAACATGTGTGGAGAGAGGATGTGTGGGACATAAATAAGGGACCCAATCCTTTTATGGAAAGGAAATTTGATCATTTTCACATCCTGCTCTTTCCAAGGGCTTCATCTCCTTAAGTGCTTCTCTCCCCTTGTCTCCCCTCTTCCTGTCCCCCTTCCCCCACGGTGGGCTTCCTCTTGGATTATCTTTTGTTTTATCCCTGGATTTTCTATTGTTTGCTCAGAATGAGGGACAGGATAAGCCAAGAAGGGACCTCTGGAGTTCTGCTTTTGTGTAAGTACCTCTGTGAAAGAGAACAGTTATGTTTTCTGTTTTAAATGTAAGGCATTGCCTTTCTCTTTTCTTTCCTGTGAAGAACAAACTAACCATCCTGGCCCCACAAACACACACACACACACAAAGCCCCAGGTTTTCTGTGTCAGGACAGACAATATTTTTAGGAGAGATCTAAAGAAATACAGTCAGTATTTTCAACTCCTAAGTCTTTCACCCCTTTGTTAAGTATTCAGTCTTCTCCCTTTACATACTATCCCTTCCTACATAAGTTTTTTCTTTGGCAGCCAACTTGGTCGCTGCAGTCAAGAGATATATTCCTGCAATAGTCTAATGCATTTTGTGCTCTTCAGCTGACTCTGTAGATGAAGGAAAAATATTTATTAGTAAGTTAAGAGTGCTGGAGATTGTGCACTGTTAAATTCCATGCACATACCATCTGTGTGTGGTAGTAGGAGACAGATTTGTCTTTACTCTCCCAGTCAGTTGTTACAAGCTTGTAGAGTGACAGTGCCTGTTCTTCTTTTGGCCCACTCTGCCATACCACTATTTTTCCTTGTTTTCTCATTCACAGATCTCTCTACTACCACCCATTGCAGATGTCACCTCAAGCAAGCACTGAAACATGTGCCTAAATCTGTCCTTAGTTTTTTAGGCAATTTTCTAATGTTAAAGACACTTCTTCCTGAACAGGGGTTCCCAACTGGAGAACAGTTTCTCCACATTTGAACTGCTACCCTTTATTGCAGCCACCATTATTGACAGCAGTTGTGGTCACTCCCTCAGACATCCTGGCTTGCTAAACTTGAAGGAGCCTTTTGGAGCTCTTTTAACAATATTGATGTAGTACAACACATATGCCTGTTGTTGTTCAGAGGTGAAGGCCATACCTTGGCCATCAGAGCGTGAAAGTGGTGATTCAGATAGCAGAAAAGGGGAATGCTGCGCATGCAGTCTGGCTGCAATTCCCTTCCCAGGCTGGTTTCAGATGCGTTTGTGTCTCTGACCTTCTGGCCATTATCAAAGAGGTATTAATGTTTTCTGTGTACAGGTCAATTTTAAAATAAAAGATATATGAAGATGTGGTTCACTTCTCCAGCTGTCCCAGCGCTATCCCAACACCATGCAGCCCACAGATCACATTGTTAGTTATAGCTGGCAAACTACTACTGGTTTGAGTAGCACCGTATGTACTGCAAATGCTGCGTGGTTTGGTGGCAGTAGGGGAGAAAGGAGAATCAGCTAAAGTGGCGTGGATGCAGTGCCTTCCAGACACCAGGGATATACTGGTTCTTAGCACTGCCCAGGAATTTTGCTCTTCAGAAACACAAGGTAGGGTTATGTTCCTCACACAGTGCAAGAACCTCAGCACTCCAAGGGGAAGAGGATGACAGGGCAGTGGCACTCGCTTGTTCTTCATAAATATGTGTTTAGGAGATAGCAGCTTAGTGCCAGACTATTGGGTGTATATTCCCATCTATATGTGTGTGTGCGCATGCGCACGCATGCAGTTTCCTTTTTAACAGCAAGCTGAGAGCATGCTTAGCTGGAATGCACACATCCCACAGTGGAGAACCCACAGCTGGTAAGAAAGATGGCTGAGTGATATATTCTCTTCTCATTGTAGTTACCTTCCCTCTTTCTTCTGCAGAGGCTTCAGTGCCGAGCAGTACTGTGTTGCTAAGGAGATAGAGCAAAAAGAGAAAGAAAGTGATCGTGTTTGGGAGCAGGGAATTTATGTATCCTGCATCAGTGTATGACTTTCAAAATTAGGCTATCTTATTCTAGCATAAACTGTCTTTTCTAGGAAGAGCTGGACTGGGGGAAGGATGATGGGGAAGATTGTGATGGGCCCACGTACAATGTGTGGATCTGGTCTGAAACTGAAGAGGTGTGGAGCAAGGGCATGTCTCACAGGCAGGACTAGAGACCAGCAAGCTGCTGTTTCTTAGTTTGTGAAGAAAGGAGTTTCTCTTCACAGCTTATCCTGTCGAGTCTCTTCCACTGCTGCCTCTAGTTCCAGAACGGAAAAAAAAAGTGTGTCCACTGATCAGCAGTTTTTTTTTTAACAGTGTGATTTAGCTGCAAAATTTTGTAGGGACTGTTTTACAGTTGAAAATAAATGTCCACATCCACCAGCCTTACCAAGAGATAGAACTAACCAAATTAGTCAGCAGGAGAATGTGAAGAATTAGTATTGTACCATTTTATTAGCTATAAATTAGCAAATATGGTACCATTTTATTAGCTATAAAAATATTCTAGGGCTGAAAAATATACCAGATGCTAATACTGTGGTTATTGATGTGAAACAATGTATTGAATCCGTATTTTTAACAGATCTTGCTGCGCTGTGACTCAGCGTACTTCTTCCTGGGTTGCATCTACAATAGAGACAATCGGAGAGGAAAAGCCATGCTTGGGTGGTGGTCTTATGACTAGTCCTAGACTGAAGTGCCAGCTGGTGCATGTCTTTTTGGCAGCCCCTCAAGCTGTTGTTTTGTTTTGGCAGCCCTTGTAGCCAGAGCATGCTGCTTTCTCAGTTTAGACTGACGAGAGAGATGTTGGTCCAAGGGTGTGTTTTGGCACTCTAGGGCTAGAAAATTCTAGCTGTGCTGAGTGTGCTGTCTTGAAAGCCAAGTGTCCATTGTCAGATTTGCGTCTGTCTTGCTGTGCTTCATGTAGGAGCTTGGAGGAATGCAGGCTCCATCCTATTTTGAAGTCTGTCTTCTTATTTTTTGCTAGTCTGAAGGTATTAGCCCCCTTGTAAGCTGCTACAAATCAGCGGAGAACAGCTGACTTGAGCAGAGTTGTGGTCATCTATAGAAGAGGAGTATCTAGCTTTTCTTGCAAAAGTCACCTTCTTATGAAATTTCTTTGTCCTAAAAGTGCACCTCTGGATCACTCATCTCTGCATGTAGATGCAGATAGGGTGCTCGTACAGGGGAATACTGCCAGTGGGACAGAAATGATCTCCTAACTATTTAAAAGCTCTTAATTTTTATAGTTCTTCTCTTTCTCAGCCTTCCTCTGCTTAGGTGTTTATCCTCTGGGTGTTTGCCCTTAGACTGAGTGTTCTTTTATTTACCTTTGATTTTTGGTTTTTTTACCCGAGTAGTTAAATTCATTCTTTTACCTTATTCTTTATGAAAAATACTAAATACTCAACTACTAGTTTTTTTGGAAATACATTCAGTGCCCATGTATGAACTACCCAGATTCTCACAATAAGCTGTTTGGATATTCTTCAGACCAGTATTGGTGGCTCATTTATACTCTAAATCTGTGGGGCAGTGAAAAAACATTCCAGGCAAGTCAGTTCTGGAAGTAGCTTTTCATGGTGCCTTCAGACCCTACAAAACCAGCTTACTCAAAAGCCACAGATACATGGAGTATGATATACGGTATGATATTTAAAATAGATGTTTTTTGCTATTAGTAAAAACAAATAAGCCAGTGTCTTATGGCTTAAGGTGGAAAGAAGGCAAGCCAAGATTTGCAGGGAACTTGGTAATCTCCCAGTTTTTAGTGCTCAACTTGAAGTATCTAGTAGAAGTTTAATTGCTGAGAGTGTCTGAGTCCTGACGCTCTGACAGTCAGGCTTCATTTTAGGGCTTTGGTGTAGTCAACCAGAACTACTGCCTGCTTGTCCTGTGGTTTGCTTTCTGGTGCTGTACGTATCTTTAGTGACACTGTAATGGAGAGTGTGAAAGGGGTTGGTGCTTTCAATCCCATTTCTAATGGGTATGAAGTTGAAAAGATATTCTTGCTTACTGGCAGTCTCGATAAAATGGGGTGTATGTTGAAAGACGGAAAAAAAACACTTGTCCGCCTGAGAACTTATTCCCCTGATCCTTCTGACAATATCTTGGTGGTGTGAAGTGCCTGAATTTTGGCGCTGTTCCTGCTGCCGTGAGTGTCCTGCAGCATGTCTACTACAAGGCAGCTGTTCTAGAATAGTAACTCCTGATTAACATTTTGTGGGGTTGCTCTTGTCCTGGAGAAAGTGTGTTGTATTCTGAGTATCTTAGACCACTTCCCCAGTGAATTAAATAATTTCAGAAGAAAGCAGTCATAAGCCTTTAGAGAGGGAATTAATCAAGAATAGATGCTTCATTTTAAATTCATGCCCTACCTTATTCTCAATTAACTGCATGTTTAGGGCAGCCCTAAAACTCAACTAGTTCTCTAGGGTTGCCACTCTTAAGTCCATCTCATCAGCATCCATTTACATGTTCGGAATGTTAAAACATTATGTTTTCTTATGAGATGGAGAAGAGTGGCTTTTTGGATAAAGAACAGAAGTTGAAAGCTGAAGTTCTGGCATTTTTTTTTTTCTGGTATTACCACATTTCTTGTGTGGTTTATAATTTCCTTGCATTCTCTCTCTCTCAATTTTCACACTTACAAAATAAGCATAATACAGTATCTTCTCTCAACATCCTTTAGGGAGATAGTATTCATCAACATCCACATATTATGACCCAAATTCCCAGCAGAGAGAAAGGGAGCGGTATGTAGCCTGACGAATTGTCAGCCTCCAAACTCTGAACCAAATTTCTTTCCAGTTTGGAGTGAGAAATGAGAATTCGGCTTTCAAAACTGGCATCGTACTTCAGTGCTTGTTGCAGGTACTGGGCACTTGAGAAAGCTGGTATTTTTTTAAACTGGTGTTTCTGAGTAGTTAAGCAAAATTGACTTGGTTTATTTAATTTTTTTATATGCATACGCACTTATACTAAATATCTGATTTTATACTACAGGTGCATAGATAAGCATTCTTCCCTGATGTTTGGGTAAGTGAAAGAAGGGGGAGGGAGAGGAACAGTGAAAGGAGAATAGTAGTCTAGCTGCTGAAGAGCCAGGATAGTTGGCCATCTGTGGTCATAGAGGTCAATCACACAGGGTTTGGTGGTGATCCATGGATAATCTAAGGAATGTCTCTAAACCTGGATATATATTTTTGCCAGTACATAAGGAGGAAGGAGCAGGAATCCTGTTTTCCCAAATCCTCTGTTTGTTTCATTTCCTGCTTACTTTATTTTGCAGGTGTTTTTCCAGGTCTGATCACCTTGCCCTACACATGAAGAGACACATCTAAATATCAGTCAGCTTGGTGTGGATGTCATCTGAGCTAAGTGTTGTGAGATGAAAGTGGAACTCAAGTTACAACGTGCTGCCTTGCAGGAGAAGAAAACTTGATCACGTGTAATCCTCTGTACAGAGACCACACACTCACACTGTCATGCACCCAGTTATACTTCAGTACGTACATCGGTTCTTTATGCCTTGCCCCAGCTGGATGGGAGAAGATGCAGGCAAGGAAACGATATAGAGGTGAAGTCAATGCGAAGGAACACTTGCTTACAGTACTTCGTCCCTCTTGGATTTGTTTCCTGTTTTTGCCAGTGGAAATCAAAGAAAACAGAGGAGGCTTCCCTGCAGGTGGACGGCAGTAGGAGGGGCTTATTTAACTTGCTTCTCAGTGCAACTCAGTAGGAGAATATGTCATCTTGAAGTTGCATATTTGTAGCACTAACTTTCTTTTTAAATAGATGGGGGGAAAACATTGACCTAGAAAACCAAATCCCAGTTTGGTAGCCAAAATTAACCTCTTGGTTCATTTGTTCTTTGTCTAAGAATTCCTAATGTTCAGTGCGTCAGACTTCTCACAGACACTTTGACCTGTCTTGGTTTTGGTTCTTCTTCCTAGAACTGAGCTATTGAGATCCTTTTAAGTCAATACCAGTGGCCTTAATGGCAGTAGACTGTGGAGTGACACTTGTGACACAAATATCCTCTTCTTGGCCTGAGTTTATGTAGACTTTACGGAGGACTGTATTTTTGTTTGTTGTTTTTATTTTAATTTTTGTTTTGCCTATTGCACAACATATGCACTAGGGACTCTGGAAGCTGCTGCCATGATGGCTAAGTGGCCAAGGGATAAAGCCCTGAGAAACGGCACCTAATATCTCTGTGGGCCTCACCTTATTGCCATAGCTAGGACTTCTTGTTTATTTGTTGAACAAAAACCTTTAAAAGCTTATTTGGAAGCTTAAACATTTTTTTCTCTTTTCTCCACAAACAAGTGGTCTTCAGAACTCCTTTGTCTTCACCTGGATATCGGTCTGGGACTGGCCACACAGGCATGACTACAGGATTCCTTCCACATCGTGTGAGCATGTTAGCCACAACTCACAGTGACTTAGTGATGAATTACATTGCTTTTTCTTGCTGTTCTGCTATTAACCAATTTAAAACATTAGACTTTTGTTTGTGTAAAGAGCACCTGCAGACATTTTAATTTAAAGCCAATGTTTGTTGAGCATCTTACACACACACACAAAAAAAACCAAGCCAAAAATCCTACTCCAGTCTTTGAGTGGGAAATCAAGAACTGCTTCCAAGTACAATGGCTTCATTCAGCATTAGCCTTTTAAAGAAATTATCAAAGTCCTCCCTCTCCATTCATCAAGTTGATGCTGTAGCCCACTCCTGTATGAAAAAATGTAACAATGTGAACAGTGAAGGAAGGGTTGGATTTTACATACACCTGTTGAGGCATTTCCAAATGATTAGTCTAAAGTATTACTAACCTAGAGGTCTATTTTGGCCTACTGTGTGAACCATCAAGGAGAAGTGGAGGTCTCATGCTCACCTTTCAGTCTTATTGATAATTTGATTTCGTTGGCTCAAAGAGGATGAATGTCTTCATTACAAAAGAAAAACAAAAAAATTTATCTTACCATAACTTGCATTTGAAACTATTTGGCACTGACCTTGACTCCAAAGACTGCATTTAGGACCATAACAATGGCCTATGCAAGCAGGCAGGTGGTCATTAAGTTGTATATTTTGTATATTCTGGGACCATCCCTACAAGATGTGTCTAGAAATGAAACAAAATGGTGTGTGGTTCACAAATGGTTGCTGCTCTTTTATACTGTATTAGCCAACTGCCCTTCTTTGACTGTTTTGACTCATTGACTGTTAAATATTTCTCTTAATTTATGTTTTGGAAGGTAAAACTGTACTCTTAGGGGAAAAAAGAACAAACAAGAAACTTGATAGATGTTAAAGAGCCGTCACCGGGATCCTTGGCACTTGAATTCTCAACATTTTGCAACCTTTGGTTCCAGTGAGAGATTGAGTTTACTCAAAAGATGCTGGTTTTCCTCACAGTTTTCACAAAACACTGTGACTGTCAACTGAACACTTTGGGGGTAGGGAGGAAATATGATGTCTAGCCCATATGGCATGAAATATGGACCAAAATCTAACCATCTTTTAGGGACAATGATGTAACATTCGTGGTAAAAGCATGAGAGAGAGCAAGAGAGAGAGTGAAAGAAAGAAAAGACAGAAAGACAGAGAGAAAGAGAGAGAGAACAAAAATTGAGTTTATTCCAAAGATTTTAAACTATCCGTACTCTGTATGTGTATATATATATGCTTTTATATATATGTATACATTTAAAAATTGCGGAGCACTGCTTGCTGACAATCTTCTATTTCTCTACTTCTGTATTTGCATACTTTTTATGGCCATTCCACCCAGCTGTTCCACTGGGACTGAGGGCCCTAGAATCCAATTTGTGTTGGAATATATAGAGCATCCTGCCAGATGTCTAATGGTAACTGAAACCTCAGCTGTGTGAAACTGCAGAGCATCCAGTCATTGCATTAGATTAAAAAAAGGATAAGAGAATCCTAGAATTTCTTTACTGTAGTGTCCTAAAGTGTGTGCTCTCAAACCCACCACTATGATTTTCATTGGCTGTGAGCCTGCATTAATATCCTCCTTTGACCTCTGAACACACCTCCCTTTAGACATACTATCAGTAGTGTACAGACCTTAATTGTTAAGTGACAGTTGAACTACCAGGATCTATTTAAAATGGGAAAAATCACGCAAGACTGTTTATTTACTTCTAGTTGTCATTTATGCTCTTGTTGACATCTTATTTAAATATGGCAGAACAAGGGCTCCATGGAAAAAAAACATGCTGCAATATCTGATTATTTTGTTCTAGAAGCAGGCCTACATCTAAATCGTGGATCCAAATGGCCTAAAAAACATAGAGAAAAGGGGGATAAGAGGCTTAACCACATTTCAGATTTCTCAGGCTCTCTCTGTAGCAGGTCTTGAACTCTGAAGCCAAATTCTGGGCTTTGGGACCATCTCTTCTGTTTGTAAAGGGACATATTTTTCACCCGTATACCTGGTGTACTCAGTCAATATCTGGACTTTAGTTTTTGGGTGCTCATATGCCAGTGTCTTGGTCATTACTAAAATTTTGAACCATAGCTGGTATTTTGTAGAAGGAGTCTCCATTTTGGAAAGGCATAATTAGTGACACATTCCAGGATTCATTTTTTACAATCACAAGTTTTGTTTCTTCGCAGATATTTTAAGCTGTGCACTTCAAACTTGTGTAATCTGTAATAGCTAGAACCTTTCTAGGTCTGTGTCTCATTGCTAAAGTGGTACAGTTGTCCTCTATTTGTAAACTGTGTGTAGAAACAGACTAATGAGGAAAGGCTAATACTCTCTGTAAGGCTTGGTGGAAGCAAACCCACAAACAGATGAGTTGGTAACAATTGAGGACCAAGTTTTCCATGTATAGAAAGGAGAAGCTTAACCTTGTTTCCTTCATGCTAGGTTTATGCCTATTTTCAAAAGAGAAGCCATTGTGAGAAAGTCAGATTGTGGTTTCCAAGGCCGTGGAACTATAGGATGAGAACAAGTTGAGACAAAAGTCTCACAAAAGAGTGTACATAGGGGAAGCAACTAAAGCAAATATGAGATTTTGTGAGTAGCTAAATAATATTTTGAAGCAAAGCAGACACTCAGAGAATCATGCAGGTGGGAAGGAGCCTCCAGAGGCTGTTTTGGCCAGTCTCCAGCTAGAGCTGGTTGCTCAGGGCCATATCCAGCTGAGTTTTACATATCCCCAAGGATGGAAATTCTACAACCTCTCTGTGCAAGCTATTCTAATATTTGACCATCTTTATGTTAAAAAAAAAATTAAAAAAAATCCATGTGTTGGGTAGGAATTTTCCATGTTCCAACTTGTTTTCATTGCCTCTTCCACTATGCACCTCCAAGAAGAGTCTCGCTTCTTCTCTACGCCCTCTGTTTAGGTATTTATAGACAGCAATAAGATCTACCCTTTCTCTTCTCTTCATAAGGTTGAACCATGTCTCTAAACCTGTCTTCCACCACCATGTGTTCTAGAACCTGATCTCCATGGTGGCTCTCTGCTAGACTTGCTCCAATATGTCGATAATTTTCTTGTAATAGGGAGGCCAAACCCAGACAGAATATTCCAGATAAAAGACGTACTTCATATGTTGCAGTGTTGATATAATTTATTTATTCTGGATTTTTCCATTATCTAATTGAGACAAGCTATACTCTATGACGAGATTCTAATTTGAGAACTGATTTATGAAAAATCATTTAGGAAGCACCAGTATAAAGATTTTTCTAATCAGATTTGCCGAAGCTGTGTATAAAAATACGCTTATAGAAATATACCTTCTATACTGCCAGCTTGAGGTCTGGCAAGCAAAATTCTGTTTTTCCAAGATAATCATTGCTGTTTTACTTTAAAAAATGTATTGTTTTGATATAAAGTGTATATCAAATATGAAGAAAGGTTATACTGTATTTTAGTCAGTTTTTAGACCAAAACAACACTTCATTGCGTCTTTGTTCTGTTTGGTTTTCCCATTAGGAGATAAAGAGCAACCTACTATATCACATGTATTTTACAAAGATTGTTCTAACAGAGAAGGGGATTTCAGAGTCCAGAGTATTTTTCGTTGTGTTGTTCTTTTTCAATAGCCAATACTCAGTCTAGAAAATTATATTACCTGGATAAATTGGCAAATGAAGAAAACAAAGAAAGGACTGAAATCCTGGATTCTTTCAATGTCTTGGACAAGGTCTTGAGCAGTCTGATCTAACTAAACTGTTATTTAAACAGAGGATTGGATTAGGTGACCTCCAGAGGTACCTTCCAACATCAATTTTTCTGGGTTTCTATGATTGATTCATTTCAGAGCTCTCACTGATGACATGTGTACTGGTTCTAGTTCTTCCGAGTCTTGTGCTGGTGGAGAAGGAGGTAGGACAGGTCTGTAGGGTTTCTCTCAAACTCTGATAGTTTCATCTTTATTAAATTTATAAGGCTTCTTCATAAGAGAGACTTAGAGAGGAGGAAATCTTAAAAAAAAAAAAAGAAACCCTTAGCAGATAAGTTTGAAGCGGTATCATACTATGAGATGTGTCACAGCTGCAGAGATCAATCAGATGCTATGGAAACAAGTTTGCTAGCCTGGAAGACCGATGTGGTGTCTCAAAAACAGTTGAAACCTGAAATCAAAGCCAGCATGTATTTCTACAAAGGTGAACATGTTTGTTTGGTTTTTTTCATTCATTCTTTTTAGAACTGGGTTTACTGTTTTTTAAGGCTAGCATGCTTTCACTTAATATGTGGAAAGCACTGACCATACACAGTTGGGGAAGAAGAACTTGAATGCAAGAGGAGCCACCAGGTCCTTGCTTTTGGGGCCGTTTTAACTTCAGAAGTAAAAAGATCACTAGAGCGTATGGCTAAAATGGAGCTGATCAATATGATAGTTGCAGTGGTTGAGTGTATCTTGTCTGTGACCTCTCTGATATCTACAGAATCAGGCTTTCTCCTTCATTTTTACCTGGCTCTAGACAATTTAGACTATTTAGCTGTCTCTAACACAAAGGTTGCTTCTTCTGTTTAACATAGTTTGTCTGTCTACAAAAGAGGTCATAATTGGTGCTTTTGACAAAACTGATGGAAATCCAACTTATGTGTTTCCTTTTCTCTGCCTGTTCCCTTAATGTATGTCAAAGTCTTTAAATTTAAAAAATAAAAAAGGAGAATTTCATAAATAATGTTACTAGGCCAGCACCCAGTGGATCAAGGGCTTTTATTTTTTATTTCATTCAGGACTTGGCACATCCCATCATTCCATCCAGTAAGACTGTTTTTAACGTTTCGTATCCTGGGTGTAGCCTCTAACCCAACACTCCTAAAGTACATTTCGCTGTTTTCAGATAGAATTCCACTTGCAAAGATCCCTGCATACCAAGAACAAAAACAATACTTGACAATAACTCTATTTAACTCTGTCTTGAAAAATGAAATTATTTCCTCCCAAGACATTAGAACTACTCATTGACAAGTCATGCCTGTCTTTCATTAGCATTAAATCCACACCTTCTTGAATTATCATTTCCAGATCAAGCTTGGATATTCTTCTTCCTTTTGTTACATTTGTGTCTCCTTTTATTAATAGTTTAGGGATGACTACTCCAGTCTTTCTCCTCCTACACTGGCTTCAGTGGCCAGATTTAGCATTGTAAGAACTGTAGAATCTGGCCCACCAGGTACTAAGATCTGTAAAGCTGAGACTTTCCTCCTCCCTTAGACGAAGAAGTCCAAGACAGACTTGTGCTATATAAGTTATGTATATAATGAAATAGTTCTATGTATAAATTATATACATAAAAATGTGGAGATGGGGCTTAGGCTGCCTTTATCACCTCAAGAATGAGTTTCCCTACCTGAAAACTTTAAAATGCAGGTGTCATTTTTCAAACAGGGTTTTATAGTTTTCCTTAATGCTTGTTAATGACATTTTTGGTGTAATAAAGTTGGAACTCCTCGCGATTTTCAAAGTGAAAGCTTTGATGATTTTTTTTAAGTGCTTTGGTCCTAACTTCTATATACTGCCAGAAAGCAGGTTCTTCACCCTGTTTCTGTGCAGATGTGGATGTACAACAGTATACCGTATATACCTACACAGAAGAGGAAACTGAGCTACTGACTTACAGTTCGTAGTAGCCAACTGTGCCTATTGCTTTGATTTAGGGAGGGCCCTTGCTGTTGCCACTGCATTTTAGGAATCATGTCAGCTTTTGTAGGAAAGTTTTCAACAATGCTGGGAAATACGCGTTGCTGTGTACTGTGAATGAGTAGGCTGCAAATATGGAGTTTGGGAGGGGAGGTGGGAAGGGAGGGGGATGAGGGCTTAGCATGTACATACTAAAAGTGAATGAGAATGGACAGAAAGGTGACAATTGTAGCCTTTATTGTTGGGCTCTCGGGGAAATGAAAAGCTAACACACAGTCCCTGGAAGGCCTGGTGGCTGAAGGGCTGATCTTTATACTTTGCAACATACGTTTTACTCGTCACTTGGTATTTTAAACCCCAGGACTGCCAGATTCTGGAAGTAGATCAAAACACTGGTTTAAACACTACTTTGTTACCAAGGCCATGTCTCTACCAGGGAAGTTGCTCTACGTTAAAGTATGAGTCTAGTTAAAATCACTTTGTAGCTGCACCTATTACTTGATTGCCTGGATTGAGTTTGTGTTGGCATCCTATGCAGTTAAGCTAAAGTGTAAGAAATACTTCAACCAATGAAGATACCTCTACAGTAACGTTATTGCACCAATTTAAGTACCTGATTTTGAAATGAGTGTGTATAAACCATGACAGCTTTTCTCTTAGAAACAAGGCCTTAGTGTAGCATGTCTGCTCATATAGTTGAAAAAATAATAATGCAGGCTGAGATTTTTTTTTCTTGCTTTGCAAAGTGACCTGTTTTTGTTCTTGTCCTTTGAAAACTTTCTTGCTCTCTACTACACATTAGATTTTTGTTTGGGGGATATTTTTAGCAACAACAAAAAGAAGTATGAATGCTCCCTATTTAAAAAAAAAACAAACCAGTATTGCTTGAAGGACTTTTCATTTTGCACTATAATTTTTCTTTTACCAGTGTGTCTGACAAGTGCATTTTGGAGATGCCCTCGGTCACGTTCTCTCAGGCCTACTCTGGTATTTCTAATATATCACAGAAGTACCCAATCTTGTAGCCCTCAGTTCTGCCTTTTTTTGACATTTTATTTTTTTTAAGCTTTTTATATATATATATATATAAATATATTACTTTGTCAGTTTTTTTGCTGTACAAAAAGTCTTAAGATTTAAAAATATTATTTGTATTATATGATGGTGGTATGTTAATGTTACAAAATTATTAATGAAGAAAAAATTTATTTTTGTTACTGGTCTGTTTCATAATTCTTTTTTAAATTGGTATATTGTAAGATATCTATGCAAAAATGTTATGTGACGCATTTTTATTTAAGAATGTAATATGTGTAATAAACAGTAGAATGTGTTTGGCCTGACAGTGTTTAGTGTGCCTTGTATATTATTTCTTTATAAAAACTTCTGTGAACAGTGAAATCGCATTTGAATATCAGTTAAGTCTATGGTTCTATAAACAGTTATTGACATAAAATACATAACTTCTAAGTATGCTTTAGCAGAATCACATCTTTGGATTTAAATAATTTCTTTTTTTTTAATGTGTTTTATAACAGTTGAGGTGTTGCTTATATTCGTGCCATATCACATGTTGCTTTTGGAAAACGTGCTCAAGAAGGAAGTGCTTATTCTTAAAAGCTGGCCAGATTTCCATCTGGCTTGTAATACTGCTTCTGTTGGAGATGGTGACTTCTGTAATTTGACGTTTTACACCGGTTGAAGGTTTCAGCCAGTGTTCTTTTTGTAAAAGACACAGAGAACACTTGCATTGATTTTCCATGCCTAGCTTTGAAACATTTGTCAGTCGGTGGTCAGAATAGGACTAGACTTTGAGGCTCCTGAGCACTAGTGCTATGCTCTAGTCCGTGCATCAGGCTGTCTCGCAGGAGTGCAGCATTGTTCTCTTTCCCCTACCTCAGTTGTTTAGTCTCCCACTTTAATATCTGCAAAATTGCAAGCACAATTGAATCTACCTGGATGCTCAAGTATTAAAAAAGTATTTAAGCAGTAAAAACAGTCATTCTGAGCACAATTACTTTGCAGTGTCATGGCATAAAATGAAATTACTTTTTCAAGTCAGGCCAGTATCCCTTTAGGTTTTTGCTGTCTTGTGCTTACACACTGCAGCAACCTCAATGGGTGCTGCATATGAACATCATATAGGGCTCATCTTATGCAAACTTGCTAGCTTTTATTTCTGGGACAACATGCCTCACTTGCCCTGTTGGGAGACCTGCTAGAACTGTTTATTTCAGAGAGAGGGTAGGATTCCCCTCCTGATGGCTGTGTCTAGAAGCCAGATGACCATTCTAACCTACCCATTTATACTCCCTCTGTAGCTAATGAAGAGATACGTATCCAGAAGTGACTCACTCCAGGGGATTAGCTGAATACAAAAGGAGCTGAGGTGATGTCAAGCATTTCTGGAAAGCCACATGGTAAGTTGGGAGACAAAAGTTCCGCTGATGCCCATGACTTCTCTGGTCACTCCAGTCGTACCAAATGTTTGATGATGGACGTAATTTGTAGTGTTTGGGTGTATGTTAATGCACAGCTCTTGAGCACTGGAAAAGGACTCAGCACAGGTCGAAATTTTGGGCTTGTGTTCCAAATGGTCAAAACTGCACAGTGCTCTGGCTGCTTCAGTGTGGCAGTGATACCTTGGTGTCACTCTTAAAGAGCATGAGTGAGGCAGTCACTCATCAGAGTTTTTGGCATCCTACCATGAAAAAAATACAAGGTCGAAAAAAAATGGTCTTTTTGTTGTAGATTGAAGTATTTGTATGATGTAGCTATGAATGGAGTTATGTGTGACACAGAATTCTTTCTGCAAATGGCATTTTGACTTTATAGCTTTTTCCTTTTAAAGACAACGTCCAGGTTCCTTCACTTTCTCTGTTCCCTGAAAACCTCAGTAAGCTGTTACATGTCTAAATGTCTAGACAAAGATACTTCTCATGTAAATTAGTCCTCTGCTCACAGGTGGAGGAGACCTGTGAGAGGGACTTCCAGAGAGCTCCTGAACAACCTTGTTGAAGGAAACTTTGGGGCAGCACAGCTAGTATTTTGGCCTGTGTTCAACTGGAATGAATTGGAGGGAGGATTATCAATTACACATAAACATACAACCAGTTGTCCAGGAACTTTCAGAAAATACAATGCTTTACTTATCATACACTTCCTCTGAGAAGCAGGTAGGTTATTAGTCTGCAGGAATAGCTTTCAGACGCTTCCCTGGGCTGGAGGCCAGGGAAAAGAGATATTGTGAAAGAACTGCTTCCCTCTGAAATTGTTCACAGTCATATTGTCACCTAGGACAACTCACACTGTCGGAGTGCAGAGGTCTCTAAGGAAACAAAATAAAAATTTGTTCACTTCTAGGGTTAGACTGAATATGACCATCCTGCTGAGCTCATGTGATGCAAACTCATCACGTGCAAACTTTACATGACTTTTCTGACATAGTTGCTCTACTGCAAATGCATCTCAGCTGAAGCAGAGAAGGGCTGGGAGGTGCTTACCCCTTTCTCAGGCTGTAGGAGGCTGAGCAAGCTCTGCACTGTCTGGGCATGACTCTGTGAGACGTGGCTGTCTGGTGGGCAGCTTACTCGTAACAGGGGAGGTTCCCAGATGCATTAGTTTCCTCAAGTATCTTCTTTTTCAAGCTACTAGAGCTGAAAAAAGAAAAATGCTTCCTATGAAACTTAAAAATGTAGATTTTTCTGCCTTTTTTAAAAAATTTTTTACTTTAGCTCACCTTTTCTTAACAAGAGTAAATAATGAGAGCAGAATGAAAAGTGAATTAAATGAGGGTTTGCCATCAGAATTATGCTATTTTAGTGCTTTTTACAAATAATTGTAATACTTGGGGGTTTAATTACCTTTTAAGGATGTCAGTAAGTTTTGATATGAAATAAACAGTTTTTCATGAACAATTTCTGACCACCAGTCTCAAAGTCTTTCCAGAGGCCCAGTCGCAAGCCATGCCTGCTAACTGAGAGCTCATGCGCCTCATTGTGTGCCTCTGTGTTGGTGAGAGCTGACAAGAGTTATTGGAACTGTTGCTTCTAGGGACCTTCTGTGTCCGTGGTTTGCCCATTGACTTCAGTTTTCTCAAGATCTTCTGTTTAAACCATGAGGGACATACATACCCTATTTTCAGACACCCTTCCTCATGTACCCCTGCACATGTTTTCAGATTCATTGTCTGCTTATGTTCTGATGGGTTAATGTTCAGTGAAGGAGAGGCAGTAAAGCTGAGGAAGATGAAGCTGTGCTGTACCCACGTAGTCTTGAGTTTAAAATTCCTCAGGGCTTGAGACTTTTCCAAACTCTGTCAAATTTACCTCTATCTGCTGGATTTCTCCTGGACTTCTTGGAGGTGCAAAATTAATGAAAGCACGTCAAACAGGTGGAACGGGGTAGCTGTATCTCTACATTCAACTGGAGTTACCCAAATGATACGGAGTGTGGACTAGAAACCAGAGTCCCGATGCAAACACCTTCTGGTCCGAGGCTCCTATCTGGTATTTCTAGTTTACTGAGGTAATCAGAAAGCACTTTTCCCCTCAGGATCCAGTCTAGCTGGACTAGTACTAATCCCGTATGTAAAGAGAAGTATGGTGGAGTGATACCATTCAAAAAGTATTTTGGGATATTCCGGAAGGATCTTTGAGAAATAGGAACTTTCCTGCCCTTAAGCAAAAGCCTCTTACCCTTTCAAAAGAAAGCTGCAAAATGAATACAAGTTCCTAAAATTCAGTGATGAGAACCTTGGCTTTCTGAGGTGAGTATTTTGGTCCCTAAAATACATGTTTCTTTCCAAATCTTTCCTGTGACCCTGAAATACTGTGGCTAGCTGATGGTGCTGAAAGACCTGCTACAAGGAAGGTAATTTGGAAGAGGAAGGAGGGCACAGCCCTCCTAATCAGAAAACACCTAATGCTCTGGGAAATGGCAAGAGCTGCCACAGTATAACCTGAATATGGTCCATGAGCTGTGACATAGAATGGAAGGTCTCAGCTACAGGCCTTTATCTCCATGTGAACTCACATGGGTAGCTCCAAGGCATTATCACAAACACCCTGAAATGCCAAGTAATCATTATTAATAAACCTTAACTGTTTCCCTTCTGCTTTTATTTTCTGAAGCTTATTTTGCAAACATTTCCCTAAATCCTCTCAGCCTACTCTGAGCCTCCTCATCTCTCTGCTTTTTCAGGTTTTTATGCTGCTGGATGACAGTTTCCATTCTTAGCCCAAGACCATCATCACCCCTTTACACTTAACTGATTAATTTATATTTAATGATTAAATTATTATTAAATGATAAACCAAATTTTCTTCATTGTGAAGGATGAGTTGCAGGGAGCTAAAGTGGTCACTGTTCAGAGACCTGAGAAATAAACTTGTGGCTGGGTTACTGTGCACCTCAGAGAATATAACCACGTACTGGTGAGTCAATGGTATGACACCCAAGGAACGTGTGTACTTGTCCCGCACAGTCCTCCCCTTGCTCTGAGACCCCATTCCTAAAATGTTAGTTAGGCACTGTGCCCAGGCCCCAGCACCACACAGCCCAAGTAAGGAGAGAGGGGGCGAAATGCTCTGTCACCGGCAGACAGTCTGCCGTCCTTCAGAGGGGCAGGGACCGAGGCGGGGGCCTCTCCGGCCACCACGCTGAGTAGAGGCACAGGGGCCCTCAAAATGGTGCCTCTCTCTCCGCAGGTCTCCCTGCAGCCGGCTTGCCCCCTCAGGCACCATCTGGCATCAGGTGCAAGCATCAGCCCCATGAGTGCCTGAGCAACTGGAAATGGTGGCAGCAACAGGAGAAGCTTTAAGGTTGAAGAGAAGTGTGGGAGGTAATGTTCTCCTCCTGTCAGGTGGGTCCTTTCCCTGCACGTGGAAGCCATGCTGTCCTCTCCCCATACAGCGATTCTGTCACCTTTCTGTCCCCTCCCCATACTTCACTGTTTTGGGGTCCCTCTTGCAAAGCTGGCCAGGCTTTCTTCTGAGCCATGAGTGGTGATAACCAAAGAATTATAAAATGTCACCATGTTATTCATGATGGGGATTGCTGTTAACCCCTCATCTGCTTTTCTCTCAGCATTTCTGATGCTGGGTGCCTGCCCTCCTGAGCCACGGCACGGATAAAAACCAGCCACCTAGACATCCATGGGCTGCATTTTCATTAGCAGACTCAGCAGGGCCATAGCCAAGTTGTCCATACTGTTAAATTGCTGGTATAGCCCCATCAGACACCCCCTGCAACACCGCTTGGGTAAGGCTCAGGGCTGTCACGTGCCCAGAGGCAGCCCAGACATGAGCACTGTTTTAGGACATCGTGTGGGGAAAGATATGAGATTTTGGTGTTGTGAGACGTGAGCCATGCAGAGCCAGTCAGCCTCAGGGCCAGAGAAGGCCCCAGGTACATTTACTTGTCTGTATGAATGCCACCAGCGCTCCCATGCAGGGCCATTCCCTCCAGCAGCTGCTGTTGGGCTCTTTCGATGACCACAGCTGTCTGTGAGGAGAGCACAACGGGCTCACAGGAGCTATGTCACTGTGATCAGGTGTTTCCCGAAGTTACATGGTCTGTGGAGCGAGAAGGTAGCTGTGCTACTCACTGAACAAAGCTCCTGGCAGCCAGGGCGCTCCAGCTTGGTGCCTCAGAAGTCCACCGCGGCAGAAAAGCTTCAAGATGGTGGCTGTGCCAGCAGTAGCCAGGATGGCTGCCAGGCTGGGCAGGCCTCCTCCTTCCTCTGCCGCTGCATGTGCTTGGTGGTACTGGGCAGTGGGAGGTAAGCGCATGCTCCAGAAGGAAGCTGGCCCACCATGGTGGGCAGGTGAAAAAAGCATCCACAGGCTGAGCAATTTCAGCCCTGAAGACCAGCCCCTGGGCAGTTGCTACCCGACAGATTTAAGGAGGGCAGTTTTCCCTCTGATGTTAGTGGGAATTACATTGTACATGTACCAAGGTGAGAATGTGCCCCTAATTTGTTGGAAACCACTGGCAGTGAGTCGCTGTGTCAAAAGGGTTTTGGCCACTCATTCCTCGCTTCAGAAGGGCCCTATTTCCACACAGGGAAGGACTTGCTAGGAAGTGGCTTAAACAGATGAAAAACAGTCAGCAACTCTGAGAAAATTGCCTGTATGTTTGTGTCAATTTAGTAAGAGAAATATACATTCAGATTAAATGTCTTTTTGATTTTTTTTTTTACAGAAAAGAAACAGATGAAGTGGACACTGAAGACAAAATATGCAAAGAAAACCTCAAGTTTGGTTTTAAATAGAGCAAATTGTTAGTGGAACTATATGGCAAGAAACCGTACCAGGATTTGGAGGTGCCACATTTTACCTGTACCACAGCAGACACTTTAGGTAAATTTAACTAAATATCATAATCTTGTATTGGCTCAGTTTTAGTGATGCGCACCCCTTTTTCCTATGTTGGTCCTATGCACCACAAGTATAGTATGCCCATGGAATTCACTTGCTCCATGGCTCTAACAGACACACATCCAGGTGTTAATATCTGTGTAAGACATTTTGCTTGGGTGATTCTGTTGTGAAAGGCTAATGCTTGTTTCCTCTTTCCATGAAGACAGTTGTCCTGGGTTCAGCTGGGTTAGAGTTAATTTTCACAAGAAGCTGGTTGAGCTGACCCAAACAGCCAATCAAATGGGATATTCTATACCGTGTGATGTCATGCTCAGTATTTAAGTGGGGATGTGACTGAAGGAGGGGCTTTTGCTACTCAGGAGCAAGCTGAGCGTGAGGTGGTGAGAACACTGCATGTTGTATATGCTTTTTATCAGTATTGTTGATTGTTGTTTTTTTCTCCCTTTGCCATTCTGTTAAACTGTTCTCATCCCAACCCACGAGTTTTGCCTTTTTCCTTCTGATTCTCCTCCTCATCCCATCGGGGAGGGAGGAGGAGTGAGAGAGTAACTGCGTGGTTCTTTGTTGCAAATTGAGGCAGAACCACAACACAACAGAGATGGTCTGCTTAACAGAAGTTCAAAGATTAGCAGTAAGCAGTGTGGAGAGGGTTTTTACTGACAGTAGCCAAGCCCAAGGGGGCCAGTTTGATCTATCATTTGTTATAACTGAATTCTGTGGTAAATCCATATTCCAGGAACTTACAGCCTAGTCTGCAGAGGACTTGAGTTGACTTTGACAGCAAGTTGGGAAAAGCATCTCTCCTTGACCAAAACCCAATCCGTGTAACTGTAGCTATTGGTCACAATAGCCTTTGTTAGAAGTACAGCAACCAAGTTTTCTCTAAGGCGTGGAGTGACTTCATTACTCTGTATGTTGATTTTTCTGAAAAGAAATTGTAAATAGCTTCAGAAAATTTCATGTTTCCAGTAGAAGGATATGACCCTCAGACAGCTTCATAATTTTGATTCATCTGATTATGGTGCCAATTATTTTACAGTGTGATGGGACTGAAAACAAGAAGAGTCTGAAGCCAAAATCACTTTCCGCTCCTGATGTTTTGGAGTTTGCTTTGTTTGGGGAAAAGTTATGACTGGTGAAAATACTAAATAGATCAAGGATGTTGATGATGCTTCCTTCACATGCCATATGCCTCACACCTGACCCAGAAGAACTATTTGAAATGGAGGACTAAATCAGTTTCTGCATCACTTAAATTCAAGGCTTGTTGATTCTAACTGCCTTTAGCTCTGCCAAGCTGCAGAGGTGAATACACATCTATTAAGAACCAGATTAACATCTGTTTTGTGTGCAGACAACTGTCAGAGTGAACAGGTAATCGCCATCAGCATGTTTACAGCTTTATGTATTGTCCTTCACACATGCATATGTATTTATACATGTGTATATACATATGTATTTAGGGATATTCAAGTTATTGTTATTACCTGACCTTCCTGGAGGTACTATAACACAGTCCTTAAGAACATTCTCCTACCCACCTCCCTATACTTAAGCGACATGAAAGGAGGAGAGGAACAAAGCTGTTCTGAGTGTAATACTACTGTGGTGTTAAAGGCCTTGTTTGCCAAACTCCTGTGAGACTACAAACCTGTCGCTTTCATCCAAATTCACAGGTAGAATTCAATGCCTAAATATCTTTATTGGTATTGGTAGGCTTTGGCCTCCCAACAACTCCCTAAACCAGGAATGATAGCATTCCTCTACCAGACAAGGGTACCTGCATTAATGAGATTATCAGATTCCAAAGAGACAGAGGCCCCACACTGACTCCCCTGGTCTCACCTGTCTGATAATCTGTCTATAACATCATATCATTCCTGCTTAAACACCAACTTCTCCTTACTTGACTGCCAAACTATGAAATGATAGCTTCAGTGGCAACACCATGATATTCAAGGCAGGTGAAAGTATCGTGTTATCATCATTCTCCTCTTTCCCTCTCTTGTATTCTCTGTTGTATTCTGTACTGGATATTTGTGATGCTTGTTTTGGTTTGGCCTGGATAAATGCCAGATGCCCACCAAAACCGCTCTATCACTCACTGCCCCTCCTGGTTTGGCCTGGATAAATGCCAGATGCCCACCAAAACCGCTCTATCACTCACTGCCCCTCCTCAACTGGACAGGGGAGACGAAATATGATGAAAGTCTTGAGGGTTGAGACAAGGACAATTACCATCATAGACAAAACAGACTGAACTTGGGGAGAAAAGGGAGTTTAATTCATCACCAATCAAATCAGAGTAGGATAGTGAGAAATAAAACCAGATCTTAAAACACCTTCCTTCCACCTGTCCCTTATTCCTGGGCTCAACTTCACTCCCATTTTTCTCCCTCCTCCCCCTGAGCGGTTGAGGGTGATGGGGAATGGCGGTTATGGTCAGTTCATCACATGGTGTCTCTGCTGCTCCTTGTCCCGCAGGGGGAGAACTCCTCACACTCTTCCCCTGCTCCAGCGTGAAGGTTCTTCTCACGGGAGACAGTTCTCCATAAACTTCTCCAACGTGAGTCCTTTCCATGGGCTGCAGCTCTTCATGAGCTGCCCCAGCGTGGGTCCTTCCCACGAGGTGCAGTCCTTCAGGAACAGGCTGCTCCAGCATGGGTCCCCCATGGGGTCACAAGCCCTGCCAGCAAACCTACTCTGGCGTGGGCTCCTCTCTCCACGGGTCCGCACATCCTGGCAGGAGCCTGCTCCAGCGCAGGGCTCCCCACGGGGTCACAGCTTTCTTCAGGCATCCACCTGCTCTGACGTGGGGTCCCTTCCACAGGCTACAGGTGGATATCTGCTCCACCATGGACCTCCATCTGCTCCGAAATTTCAGGAACCTCCCCCCCCCTCCTCCACTGACCTTGGTGTCTGCAGAGTTGTTTTGCTCAAATAGTCTCACTCCTCTCTTTACCCTGCCATTTCACTGCACAGTTTTTTTTTCTTCCCTGTCTTAAATATGTTATCACAGAGGCGCTACCACTGTTGCTGATTAGCTTGGCCTTGGCCAGTGGTGTGTCCGTCTTAGAGTCAGCCAGCACTGGCTTTATCAGACATGGGGAAGCTTCTCGCAGCTTCTCACAGAAGCCATCCCTATAGCCCCTCTGCTACCAAAACCTTGCCATGCAAATCCATAACAATGCATCACACGGTGGGTGTGTGTATTCTGGGAAGGGTAAAGCATGTGCTTGTGAGCTGGGTGAGTTCTCCATCTCAGTAGGACTTGTTTCATTTCACATGAAGACATGTAAATTTAAGGGACCGTATGTCTTTGAGTCTTGGCTGAGGCCATACCAACGTATGCTGTGTAATACTGATCCATGTTTTGTGATGCCAGTGCACCATTACTCTCTCATCTGGAAACTGGAAGCAATACTAAGAATTCCTTGTCAAGGATGACTGTGAGGATGAAATGTTTTGAGGTGGGGAAGTAGCTGCTAAGAATATTATTTGTATGGTACTAAGCAGATTTTTTTTGCTGTATCCCTGAATCTCTATCTCCATATAAGACAAAAGCATACCATGGTTCTGTAAGAAACTCTGAGACCAGTGCTAATACACTGTGACCTGCTTAGGAAAAAAAAAAAAAAGGTATGTATGGAAGAGATTGTATGCTATATACACTTGGAAGTGCTTTAGAGTATCAGTGCATACTCCAGTCTCTTCCTTTCTTGGAGAATTGTAGAGTGCAGGTGTTAAGGTTCATGGTCCGTATGTATATAGAAGAGGAAAAAGGAAATTAGGGTCTTTAAGTAGCAGTTATTCAATCTGATGTTTTTGGAAAGAGAGATCATCACCAAAGAGAGGAAGATGTTATGTTCCAATGTGTCTGAGCAGATAGGTTTTTATGGAACACTCTTCAGGGTTGAATACAGAAAAAAAATTCGTTTTTCTGAAAAGTTAGCTCTAGCCTGCTGTCTGATCTAAGGAGCATTAAAGCTACTAGGCAGGTTTTCAACTTAAATAGAGTTTAGACTGCAACCTTAATTCTCAGTCCTAAGTATGGAGATTTTCTGATTCATGCCAAACTTTTTTATTTAGTCATAGAATAAAAAAGATTAAAAAACCAAAAAACATAAAAAAACCAAAAAAACCCCCAACCAAACAAAAAAAGCGCTAAAAGACAGCCAATCTAATGATAATATTTGTTGGCACCAGTTCTTTTGGCCCCAACAGGAGCAGGCTCCTGCCATGGTTCTGCACTTCCACATAGTCCTGATTTTAATGAGAAAAGGAAGAGGCATATAGAGAGCGTAACACTTTGCAGCGGACCAGTCCATGCCTCAGAATTAATAATGTAGCAAATTAATAGCCTTTGAGAACTGCTCCTTTGTAGGATGACAACCCAGTGTGCCATATTTCCTACAAAACCATAGTTTGACTAGTATACTGGTCAGATGTTACACGTACATTCATGTCACAGAGTACCAAATAGCAGTAACAGTGGAGATATTTTCCAAGTTTTACACAGACTTATTCTTTCCATTTCTTTTTTTTTTTTTTAAAAAAAAAAGTTAATTATCAGTCCACCTCAAGCACTGCTTTTTTCTCATCTAACCATCCCCAGCCACCTCCCCAACCGTCAAGCTGTGTGAAATCTTTCCAGCAAGACCTAAAAACGTGATATCCTCTTGGATTCTTGTTTCATGTGGAATCTCAAGATGAGAGAGGCCTCAGGATAGAGCACTAACTGACAGGGGGATGGCAAGGCAGTTGGGATTGTGTAGGCGTGCAGAACTGAGGAACTGGGGCTGCTCAATATGCTTTCAATGAAACTAATAAATACAGCTATTGCATGAATAGAGCTGATTGACACGAGGAATTCCTAATTCCCCCCTTCCATCTGCAGCCTTTTCAGTAGCAGAACAGAATAAGGAAATTTAAAAGGAAACTGGGACATGTATTTTCAAAAAAATGTTAGACAAAATTGCAAGCAAGATGCTGGATAAAAGAAAAATTGTTCTTTTTCTACATAAAGCCCAGCAAGGTTTTCCCGTGTTCCTTCCACAGAAAAGAATCAAGCTCTCTCTCACAGTTTCCAGGGAGCCAATGGAAAGATCAGTAATGACACAGCTGAAAAAAATTTGAAGTAGAAATTGTTTTTCATTATCATTTTCGTGACTGGGAAAAAATTGCTAGGAAAAATCAGCTGTCCTACCACTTTAAAAAAAAGAAAATAAAAAAATAGAAGTGAGCTTTGAAATGTCTTTATGATAAAGAACAAGAATTTTCAAGGGAAAATGCAGCCCTGATCTAATTATGGAAAGGAGTTTGCAGCCACACAGCTCTGACTTCATTGCACCATGCAGGATCAGGCAGCACATTTTCTGCACTGAGTAGGATGTGGGTAGTTAATTCTTTGGGGAAAAGAGTACCTGCATTTCCACAAACCTTATTTTTCCCCCATTAGCATGTTGACTATATATTCAGTTCTAAAATATGGGAACAGGGATGAGGGATGACCTTGAGGACAACTAAACTGAAATTGCAGTGGTATATTCTGAAGTAGGGAGCTAGGCAGAGGAGTTGTTTAAAAATAGGTAGATGGCCAAAAATAGATGCTATCAAAGTCTACATACCACAAGCTTAAAAATAATAACAGGTGAAAGCAGAGTGTATGATAGTGGAAGAAGAACTTGACATAATGGGTATTTCTGAAGAATGAGGGAGTGTCAAAAATCAATGGGATATTGTAGTACTTAGTATAATCTCTAGAGCAAGGACAGATTAGGTCACAAAGTGGGGTGGAGGAAGGGGACTCTACAGCTGCAAGACACCATTGGATCTGTATAGATAAGGTTTTAGGAGGTGAAGAAAACCAGATAGTAAAATACTTATCTATTAATGGTTGACAAAGAGCAACTGTATATTACGAGTACATAAAAGGGACTGCAGCATAACTGAGCAACCTCCTCTGGGTAAGAAGCATACCAAAGAGCAGCTTGCCAATATTAAAATTTGGAAAGGAGGAATTTTCTCATAGAAAATACCAAATCAAATAGAGAAGCTAGTGAACAAGCCTTAGAACTGTGAGGAAGGATATTCAAATCCATAGGCTGAGCAAGGAGTGTTTTTATGAGTAACTCACAGTGATCACAAGCCACATACAGTAGATTTTAAAGACAACATTATCTAATGACTGCTTCACTACCTTCCCACCTCACACCCTAACATTAGACTGAAATATTTTCCAAGATATTCTTCCTTCTTCTGTTCGCCTTTATATCTCCCTCCCACAAAACTGTTACAGCAGTAGTCCAACTGTCTTCATGTTGCTGTGGATATATGCAGAAGACTCCCACACCATTGTACAGATGATAGACCAGAATGCCTCAAAGCGTCCCTGAGCTGCTTAACCTTATACCTTGCACATGCTGAAATCAAGGAATCTTAATTAAAGTTGGGGCACAGGAGGGAGGGTGTAGGCTACTCCACAGAGATTTAGGTCAAACATATGCACAAGTCTTTGTATGGATAGAGCCTCCAAGTCTCATACAAAAGTGAAAAAAAGAAAAAAACAAAACAAACCTGTAAATTCATAGTTACAGCAAAGATTATTTGTATTTTAAAAATAATTTGGCCAGAGCCTGGCTTGCAAAGGCCAATATTCTTATTCCATAACTAGGTTAGTGTTTCTGGCTTTCTGCTGAATCCTGCAAATATCCAAATTAAACTAAGGTAGTTCAGAACATAATTTCTGTCATTCTTACTTCTCATTCTGTGTCCTAAGTAAACAGGTGCATGGTGTGCATCACGCAGTGGGCAGCATAGCTGAGCTCTGACAAGTATTCCAGGGTCAAACTCATTTACATCAATGGAAGTTTTGTCTTAGCAGTGAAAGTGCAGCAGAGTCCCCTCTGGGCTAATCTGTTGTGAATGTTTGTGCTATTGATTCTAGGAGGATGAATATTTTTTATACAGAAAAAGGAGTCAGGAAGAAAAGAAATGGTAGCATCATGAAAAATATTTAATAATAATTAATTAATCCCCCTTCCCTAGCTCTTTGTTCTAGCGGACCACCTATTTAATCAGGGAGTTTTAATCAGATCAGTGGTTTTCAGATACAGGCAGTTAATACACTGGCTGTCACAAGTTTGGCTATCAAATGATACTCTTCAGGTTTTATGCCTCCTATGGATTATCAAGCTGGATATCTTGCAATAGAATGAACATTCATGAGTAACCTTTATAAGCACATGAGATTATACTTAAGGAAGTATTAGACTCCTTTCAAGGTTTCAAGTTAAATATACCCAACCTGATATCCTCAGATTCAAAATCATGACTGCTGCCAACCCTAAGGCTGAGTCATATTTCTGTGAAAATCAGAATCATTGCATTGGCTTTACAGGCAGCACATGTAGGCTCAAAATGTATGATTAAAAAATGAGACCTCTTTATTAAAATATTTTTAAAGTATTGGCAGCATTTTTCCACATTTTCTACAGGTGGGAACATTTTTTGCCATGGTCACAAACACATAAAATTAGATGGGTATTCAAAAGATGTCCTGGAGACTCAGGAAAGATAAAGTTTTGCATGGCAGTTTTATTTCTTCCTCTTTTTTTTACTTGTTATTTGCAAGGCTCCTTGGTGCTAATTTACGGTTTTCAAAAACATAGTTAAGTAGTTCATGTATAGAAGACAAACATCAGTAAAAAAGCCAGGTTCAGTCTTATGTATACTTAGTTCTCAGGCTTCCAGAGAAATTGAAATGATTCAGAAGTACAAATTCCTGGTAAAAAGTTGGGAATGTGCTGCTATTTTTATAGCCTATTCCCCCACAATATTATTTAATTGCCTCCTACAGTCCCTCACCCACCCACTCACCATATTTAGGAAAGAGAAAAGTTTGCACATATGTTGATATACATGATATATGATGGGGAGAAAAAGAATATGGGAAAGGTAAAAAGAAAAAGGAGGAAATGAGAAGGAGGGGGGGCGGAGAAGAAAGAGTAAAAGAGGAAAGAAAAGCAGAAAAAAAAGAAGGTGTTCATCTACAGAGCTGCAGAAAGGAACACACAGCCTCCAGTTCAGGAAAGACTTGCTGTTCCCAAAGAGGTGATTAATCATGTGCATGTAGTTAAGCACACACTTATGTGCCTTGCAAAATTGGGATGTAGCAGGAAATTGTGTGCAGAGTAGAACATCCTGATTTTATTTCCTAAAACGTCATCTTGTCTTTAAGAATTTGTCTGCCCAGAGAACTGATAATCACAGGACAAAATTGATCATCCAGGCTCTAGAGCAACTGATTGCTAGCAGGTCAGCTGAAGTATGTCCTGTGCTGGGGACTAATTGGTGGTGGTCTCCAGTTGTTAAGGAATCTGCTGGAGAAGACTGTGAAACTGTGCATATCTATTTCCGATTTCATTAGTACAGGGACAGAAAATGGGAACAGATCCTCGTTCTTTACATTCATCCTCACTTGCAAATATCTGGGTGCTAGAAAAAAAAAAATCGCTAGATTCTTATTTATATCCTAGTACCTTTTTATAGCTGGTTAGAAGGGCCTTCATATTAGAATCAAGAAAAAAATTGCAATGAATTATAAAGTAGTTTAAATTGCTTTTCTGTAAATGTGAATCTGACCTCAAGTATTAGGAGCTCCAGAGTGAAAGAATAGCATGGTTAAAAAGTAAAGGGACAGTGAGGGTTAAGTTCAGGTGTGTAATTGCTTTGCAGACATTCATCATGCAAAAATAGAAGGCAAAAACTTGTTAGGAAAATTAAGACGGTGTGATAGAGTAACACATTTACTTCTAGGTAAATCAGGAGTAGTTCTCCTGAGATCAGCAGATTGGTGTAAATTGAGCCTGGAGCAAGATAAGACTCCGAGATAACATTTGCTCAAGTTACCTCTCTTATTATTATCATCTATTTGGAGCTGCAGCACAAGAGGATAAGGGGAGAATGCTTGAGAAATAATTAACAAGTAACCAGCTGAGAGGGTCTCATTATTTTGAAATGTAAATTCTTTTGTGGATTAAATCTGGACCATTAGCTCAGCTCTGTGATAGAGGAAGTTTCATCAGAAGTGAAAAAAGAGGAAGCAAGGAGCTTTGTGGTGTTGTGATGGACATTGAAATAGCTGATCCACTGGGCAATATTCCAAGAATGTACAGAGAGCCGAAAACATGAGCTTGTATATCTGAACTTAAACTCTGCAAGTGGAGCTGTGGGAGGCTCTTACTCTCTTCAGATTATGCAGAAAGGAAAAACATGACTTACACTGACCAGCAGTTACCAAACAGTCAGTTTAATTATAAGACAAATTCCTATTCAACAGGATCTTGATAATGTTTCATACAAATGTAAGTTCTAGTGCAGAACAGACAAAAATTTCTTCTCAGATCCTTAGCGTAGATTTTTATCTGCTCCACATGCCTGGAGTTCCTATTCATGAAACCAAATTTCTGCACACATAAAAAGACATGTGTAGTGGATTTTGACACCTTCCCAATTGACTTGCACAAGAATAATCACCTAATTTAAACACTCACTGAAAGGCACTCTTTTTTTGATGTACACAAGGTCAAATTCTGTCCTGATTATAGAGCAGGATGTAGGAAAAACATTGAAGTTAGCAAAACAACCATGGGTAACAAAGCTGT
Source organism: Opisthocomus hoazin (assembly GCF_030867145.1). Lineage (NCBI taxonomy): Eukaryota > Metazoa > Chordata > Aves > Opisthocomiformes > Opisthocomidae > Opisthocomus > Opisthocomus hoazin. Next base: position 30,572,383 of record NC_134422.1, on the reverse strand, counting down.
CCTTTCAAAACTTCTTGTCCTGTGGGGTGGATCTCTAGACCTGAAATATGCAGTCAACCTCCAACCAACCTCTTCTTGACTGACGCATGTCAGGGAGCCAAGATCATAGCATTTGGATTTTGCAATCCACTTCTGTCTTCTTTCCAAGTGCAGCAGGAGACTCCCCAGGCATTTCATTACCAGAAATAGTAGTGATCTTCTGTCTACCTTGGGACAGTGTTGTATGAAATGCAGTTACCTATACTGAACGACCAAAGGACCAATAAGATCATTTGAAGTATTACTCCACAGCTATGCAATCCAGTCAGCCTGTCAAAAGTACCATACTATGTGTACCGCAACTTTCACATAAACAGTGAGCAGTACTTTTCATAAACTTTGTGGTGAAGGCTTTGGGTGAGCTGGCCAAACTTGCAATTATGGGGTTATCTCCAGCTCCACTACACTGATTATTGTTCATATTCTTGGGCTACAGAGAAAATTTATGTGGTATTTGAAAAGATAAGCCTCTGGAAGAACTGGAAGGCCTCATTATATATTGGCTAGAGCAGAAAATAATTCCTTCTTCTTGTTTAACAAGAAGCCACCATCTACTTTTCTCCTCATTCTGTCCAGCTACACAGTCAGGCTTTATTTTACCCATTCAAGAAATAGAAACTTCACCTCTAACATGAAAACATAGGTTTGTGCCAAGATCTAATTAGGCGCAGGCTATCCTTTACTCTAGGTGCTGCACAGACTTCTGAAGGAAACTATCTGTGATAAGGATGTTGACTTCTAGTTTAAGACAAAGCGTCGGCACCCAGGGTAGAAGGAGGTGGGGAGTTAGGGAAATGCATGGTTACAGAGACCAGCTTTTAGAATGTAAAATGGGTAAAAATTTTGAATTCTCACACTTTTTATACCTAAGGCCCCAGTAATGGGATACCAATAGGATAGGTAAAATTGTGTTCCTTTTAAATACCATGTCTTGTCTTGTCTTCTGGCTTCATCAACTAACTAGCAGTTGTTTTCACTGCAGAATAAAACAAAAAGTGAAAAAAAAATCACAGAGTGAGCTTACCAGATGTTTTTCATGGGTGTTGCATACAGCACTAGTACAGCATTATTCCAAATGACTTATACCCTCTCAAACAATGATAGCTCTAGGAAACAGCAAATATTGACACTCCAGTAATGTTTGCCCAGCAATCAGTGAGAGGTATACAGCACCTAAGGCGTCTTTGTTACAGGAATCAAGTAGGAAAATGGAGAACTGAGATCCTCCAATAAGAAGTATATAATAAATACTGACATTATTCAAAAAGTCCACTCTGCAAATCTTTCTGAGGCTATGCATTTGTCTGCTTCTCAGTCGGTACCACTTGAAACTCCCACTCCAGTTGTCTACCTCCCAGTATCCATACCTTCCATTTTAACATTATCTCCCACATGTGAAAATAGAACTTTAAACAGCATCCACCAGTTCTGCCTCCAAAAATAATCAGTACCGGCTTTATCAGAGGACATAATCCTGCAGCTGAGGAGATACTGAAAATATGCCTCTAGTGAATGTTTTCTCCTATTTCCATTAACTCCATGGTGAGCTGACAAAGACTTCAGACACTTTCATTATATGACGTGTCTTCTTCCTGCAAACACTTGTTTCCTTCTCGCTGCTTGACTGATGCTAATGTTGTCATTTGTCATGACTAAGGTTAGCCTTCCTGTGTACCAGAACATTGAGATTTGAAAAGGTAAGTCTGGAGTCTTAAGTAAGTTATCCTTCACCACTTTATACCACCAGGCAAGGGAGTCAGCAATCCATCTTCACATAGGGAGGGCTGGAATTCCACCTCTTCTGTGTCACTGGAGCACTCAAAGCAGTTGGAGGAGATTAGTGACTCAAGCCCCAAACCTTCATTGAATGGAAGCTGGTTCCAAATGTTTGTATATGCAGTGCACGGGATAGAACTTCTTACAGCAGACATTCAGCAACCACTCTACGCGACTCCATCAGGGACAGATCGTTAGTCTGTTTCCTGTACGCTATTTTCTGATTCTGTTAGCATTCACAAATATCTCAACATCTAGCATTTTTCTGTTAGAACCTCTATAATTTGTCACTGCTTCTCCGAGGACAAATATTTGCTATAGAAAGATGAATCTGATTGGCTTGGTTTTAGGACCATAGCTTTTTCTTTTCCTTCTTTTTCTAATAGCTTCATTATTGTTTTTGGCAGCTGAGTCACAAGAAGATGTTACATAAAGGGTATTTGCAGTATAATGAGGTTCAATGGAGTTGAAAGCTAAAGTTCATTAGCCTCACATTTAAGGCTATTAGAGCAGAGAGGCTGTAGTGAGGCATTGTGTTTGTCATTTGCACATTGATTCTGAAAAGCAAAAAGCATAGATTCTCCAACACTTACTGGCTTCCTTTTCAGCCTCCCAGCTGATTTTCATTTGGAACAGTGTCCAGTATTGCAGAACGGAGATTGATAGAACCATTCAGCACAGTGTCAGCAAGTGTACGTAACCTGTTCTGACCATCACCAAAGTTACCAGGAGAATGAATCAGAAAGGATTTGAGCAAAATATGGTGTTGGTACCATAGTGACCATGCAGTTGCTAAGGATGTGATTAGCACTCCGATTGCAGGAACAGGAGAGTTAAATGCTATGTGCTCATTCCATTTCTCTAGGGGAATACCTGTTTGCCAGTTCTACAAGACAAAAAAATACCAATCTGCCTCATGATTTTACAACATCTGAAGCCAGCACCTGTTTGACCCTGAACATTTCCATTATGAAACTAGAATACATAACTTTTATCTGCTAAGTGCAACATATATAATGCTAACATTTACCTTCTTTTTGACTGTATTTCCCCCTCCCATGCACAACGTGCACTTACTTCTTCACTTGCCTTTGGAAACTTTAGAGCTTTTTTTTTTCTGTAAGTCTGAAATTCATCTATTAAGCTGAAGAAGGCTCAGGGAAATGAACTGAAATGTCTAAGTGAGAATAAAAATGGCACTGTAAGGATGGGATAAAAAAAAGAGCTCAGAGTAATGGAGATTGATCACTCAGTCTGTCCATGGCCTCAAATAAAACTGTGAATTTAACACGTTAGGTTACGGTTAAGAAGCTGAGTTGTTTCTGTGGATATAATATAGTTTCAGATTGTCATGGGGAGCCATTTATTTATTTTTGTGTTTGTGAGTCATTTAGGCAGTCCCTTTATGTGAGTGAAAATACGTTTATTTTCCCACTCCTTGCTGTTGTGTGTTCTATTAATATCACACTAGTTGAAATAGATGGGCACACTAGAAACTACTTGGTGCTGAATTTGTTTTTCAGATTTCTTTTTCTCTTCTTTTTCTTCTTCAGGCAGTTATTTTTATAAACCAGTTTAAAAGCCCCCAGGAACTTTTAGTACAATTTTTCCTCCATTTTTAAGACACAGGGCTTAACCCTGCAACAACAATCCACTAGGATGCAGGAGCCTGTGTAAGGTCTGTGATGTCTTTTATCCCTTTCAGGCAAGATGGAGGTGATACTATTTCCCTAGCTTTCCAAAACAAAGCATCAAGCACTCAGAAGTGGCCTCAGTTCCAATTGCTTCTATTTGATTCAAATAAAAGGAAAAAAGCTGGAAGTTGTCAAAAGATAAGCTAAAGAGAGTAGAAAAGGAATGTTGCTGTGAGATATACTGGTCCGGGTGGTTTACCAACAGCCACAATTACCATCTCCCCTCCCTCACCAAGGACATTCATGGTAGCTGCTGCCACAGATGCTTTTGCCCCTTTCCTCATGGCAGAAGCTAACTGGATACTGGTATGTTTGGACCTTTTTATGGTCCCCATAACCTCTTGGAGTTGTTTCTCTTTGCTCTGCCCTTCCTGTGGCTCTGTTTGGATTTTAGTAAGGTATGGGCACTCCAAGCAGCGATCTGGTGCCATGTCACGCTTGGCACTGTACGTACAGACTGTAATGAAGATACTGAGGAGCTTTTTATCTAAGGAGATGAGGCACAACAGATTTACAAAGGAAATCAGTGGAGAAAATTAATGTGAAGTGTTCCCAGCTGCGCTGAGCAGTTCCTAACTGAGGGAGGTGACAGACAAGAGCTCAAAGTCCAGGAGCTGGAGCCAGAAGACCTGACTTTCAAATCTGAGTCAGCTGTTTTCACTCATATTGAAATGATGGGGGATTAAAGCACCCATACTTGATGGATGTGCCCTCCCCTTGATGGAGGCAAGGGGATTGTACTAGGGGCTCCAGGAAGTTATCTGTGTGCTCCTGAACTCACATAGGCTCAGTTGTGCTATTACTGCTGTCTGTAGCAGAAAGAGGATGGCACTGAAAATGAGATCCTCTTCACACCCTCGGCCAGCATGACCCAGTTAGCTTGCAGCAGACATCAATCAGGATGTTTGCCTCTGCCTGTGACTGAGCAGCAAGACTGCTCTAGTGCACTGGCTTGGCTCTTGCTTTGCCCCCCATTTTTCTCCCTGTTAAGTGTCACTCTCTCCTTGTGATGTTTACTGTCTAGGTAGCAAGGTATGTGCACTGTGGAAGAGGTGCCATCTTTGTTTTAAATGTCGCAATCATACCTTGTCCACCATGACCCTGACCTCTTGGTATTGGTCTTAAGGGCTATGGAAATAGAAATTAATACATAAATTCTCCCACCTTAACAATAAAGGGATGGTGGGCTGGTTGTGACCCGATAATGCATATTCCCACCCTCCTAGGAGTCTTCAACCCTAGGTTGTCACTCCATGATGGAACACATATTACCATCTGCTGAATGTAACCTCACCAGCTTTCTTCCCTGTGGGAAAGTGCCTCTGTCTCTTTGTTCTTTCTTAATTGTGTATTTTGGTTCACATACAACCCATCTTATATCCTCACCTCGGCCAGTGGGAGGGCAGTAATTTTGAAAGGGCATTAATAGTCTATTGTTTCATACCTGCTTCAGATAGATCAATGAAAGTTCCAGCTTTTCCAAAGATACTGCTGGACAGGAAGCAAATGTTATGTAAAGGTGAAGTGCTACATAGACAGCTCTGCTGACTTAGGCAGACAGATAAGAAGAACAAGCTTCCTGGAAAGGGAATCTAAAAAGACCAGTCACAGGGAGGAAGAGACAGGAACAACAGATTGGAGGAGAAAGCAGGAAATTAAGGACAGCTGTACTGGTGTCAGTCCTACTTTCCTAAAATCCAAGGGAGATGTGTCAGCATCTACAAATAAGAGCGAGATCAAGATGTGAGAACTTACCCCCTCATTGCCTACAACTTCCATTGAATATGCTGGTATTATCTACTTTCTCAGTCACTTTATTCAGCTGAGCAAACTAGCCTGGTAAAATGTGTCATTTGTCTTCCCTAGGAACAAGTCCACAACATCTGAGTGTTTTTGATCTAGGACATAATTCTCCTCTGGTGTTACTAGCAAAATCAGTGGTATCACCTTGTGAGTCATCTTGCACAGCAGCAGTTTTTGGAGGCGTTCTGCTTTCAAATGCTCCATATATTTTAATGTCTTTTTCCAAAGTCCTCAGGCCCTAGGAGGCCAATTTATAACACATCTCTTTTTAAATACATGTGCCAGAAACCCACACATTCAGCATGTCCAGCATGTCAAGCACAGGAGCTTGACATTAACGTCTTAAACCTGTGGCTGAAATCCTAAAAAAACCACCAGAATTTTCAAGAGGGATGAAATCTAAAGAGCTTCAACCCCACACCAAGAAATTATGTATCTGGTCCCTTTGAAAATCCAGAAAATTACAAGAGACAGTGCTTATAACACAGGACTCATTTTCTGGCCTGTGTGAAGTGTTTTACTGCATTTTACACTGGTTTCTCTTTGAAGTGATATCCATCCATCAGAGGACCCAACCAAGGTCCAGGAATTTTCAGCACCTCTTACTGTTGACATGTTCTCTTGGCTGCAGTTTCACCTTCTATAACATAAAAGCTGGTGAGGAAGGATAAAAATGTAAGGGAAAAGAGGAAGTTATGGTGACCAGGTTTCTGAAGCAGATTGAGATCTCTTCAATGGGACAGAAAAACCAGCAATTATTACTGGGCACCATATTCATACTGGACTAGAATGTGTACAAATAGGCTTGGCAGAGTTTCCCCAGGAAAAGGAGTCCCTGAATTTGTTCCTGTATTTAAACAAGGATGTAAGTATAATTATTATAGGACTGCACAGTCCTGGTATAATGACAGGGAAACTGCTGCTTTGTTCTATTACTCTGTTGTATAACCAACCCTCTGCCCCATAAATCATTGCCCAAGTACATTGTTCTGTTGGAGAAATTCTGTTACTGCCCCAAAAACATAAAAAAAAAATCTATACTACCTGGCTTTTGGAGACCAAACAATGGCTGTGCCTGGAAAATTACTTCCCTAGCAACTTGTTGTACTAACAAAGCACGTTCCTTCTGTGCAGACAGATCCCAGGAGGCAAAAGCATTCAGCATTCCATAACTTGGGATCACAGTTGCAGGAATGGGCCTCGGGTTTTTTATTTTGTTTTGCTTGTAGTGTTTTTTTTCATGACTGGCAGTCTCCTAAGCAACAAAATGGGTAGGAGGAAAAATAGCAACTAGTCTAATGACAAAACTAGGGGAAATCCCAGTCTGAGTCATTGTAGGAAAGGGAATTAGCAGTCCCCTCGAGCCTTGTGACACTTATTCAACAGAAAAAGTTGTTCAAGATTATCATCCTGTCATGTGATGAAGACATGGGGTATGTTCTTAATGGGTCTTCCTAATTGCCTTGCCTTCTGCTTGCTTTTAAAAAAGCAGTGTTTTAACAATTGAAGAGTAAGTTCTCTTTTCAGCAGGAGCTAAATTCACACAGAAACCAGATTTTGTTCCCAGATTGGCTTTAAATGGGAAAAAAGCTTGGCGTTTCTACAGGCTTGCTCTTGCTTTTCAAGCCACAAATGGGAACAGAATCTGACTCTTTAGTCACTTCCATAATGGCAGCTCCTGCATAGCTTATAGCTTCTTCATTTCTCTACACAGGCCTCATCTGAGATCTCTTCTGTCTGAAGGATGTGGCTTTTTAGGGCTGATACTTGCTTTATCTCTAAGCATTTATGCTGATGCTCTAAGCATATTCCTACAAAACAGAAAGTTGTTGATGTGTGTTTCTAGAGAGTGCAATGGTCAGTTCCGAGTTAACACTTCCACAGGAAGCTGCAGTGCAAAAATAGGGTGTTTTGGTTTGTCCAACTTCCCAAAGGATCAAGGAACTCTCAGAACAACCTTTGGCTGAACTCAGATACGTCCAGAAATACACACCGATTTATGTATGTGCCACCCTTGTTTTAAACACCCTGCAGGTTCTTTCCGATTTTTGAGGGCTTTCAGCTTGTACACTACTTTAAATAACATGCAGTGTAAGTTATATGCTGATATTGTCTCTTATCGTGTATGACTACGTTACATGACTTCTCAGCCTTTTAGCTTCTTATCATCCTCTTATGGTTTGGATCAGGCCTTTTCATGTTGCTAATGCAATTGAGTCAGCTATGTGTAATAATCCTCATCAACAGAAAACAATAATACAACCAAGCAGCAGGATTAATGCAGTTTTGTTTCCTCTGAAATTGTGTCCCCGCCCACACACAGTCTGACACAGAAGTGTAACCCACTGCTCCTCAATTTCCATCATAAATGTGCCAAAAAACACCCTCAGTTTCCTCTGCTCTCCTCTTGGAGAGGCCCTCCGTGCTCTTTTCAAAGAAGACCTAGTTACTGACCTCATTGCACACCCCTTTCCCTCTTAAAGGCACTAACGTGGGGTCTGTACTCCATGCAGCCACCTTTTTTTACAGCTCTTATAGGAATTACTTACTTTTATAGCCTCTCTCACATGGCTGGTTTGGCTGAAGGCAGCCAGCTTGTTCACGAGGTATTAAGGAGAGGCTGAGAGATAGACAGTATGATCTCTCAGGCATTACTTCTTCAGGAAGAGAGGGTAAAACCACAAGTGATTAGAGCCCAAGTCTTTATGTCTATGGACCTGGGTTTTTAGAGGTGTCTTTATTGCACAGAGCTAGTGATTTTGTTGAGGAGGTATTGTGTATATTCCCACATATTTTCTAATCATTACATTTTACCATCATCCACAGAGGACAATAGAAATGTTTTAGTATAATGGTTAATTTGTCTAGTTGGCTGTGAGAGATTGGGAACTCTCAACCAAGGCAACAATTCCCTTCTTTTTTAAGCAGCTTGGAAGTTTCCAGGGACCTTGTCTGACTCCCAATTCCCCTCCCTTACTGTCACCTCTCTTCTAAATTGGCACAAGTTGCCAAAAGTACTTGCTGCCCAAGCAGTGGATGGCATGGCTTCCTGCAGGGCTGTCAACATAGTTCTTTTAATCAGTCAGGGATTTGTTGCTGGATGAAATAAATTTCCCCCAGACATCTTTCAAGTGAATGGTCTCCACAGAATTCCCGACCCAAGTTGCCGTGGGAAACAGGGTAAAAACATTTTAGAAATCAAGCTCTGGTCTCAAGCATGTTAGGATTTACAGGGTCAGATCCAGCATTGCTAAAACCAGGAGAAGTTTAACTACGGACTCAGTGAGTGCCCATTGCCACTTCGCTACCATGGTGACAGAAACCTTAGAAATTTCTGAGACATTGCTAGTGTGCTGGACTAATTTCAAGCTTCAGTTTGGAATAGTCTGTACAGCAAATTTAACACTGACATTTAAATTATAGTCAACTATCTTTTCTCCTAAAATGTGTTAAATAATACATATATTTACAACTTAGAGGTACATTGTGGTTTTGCAAATTGTCCTTTTCATCTAGAAAAAATGACTGCTCAACAGAGTATGATTTGTCTTTAAGCAGCTTCTGCTTCCACTCTCATGTTTGGAAAATGCTGCTGTTCTTCAGCAAAGAGCCCTTCAAGACACTCTGGCTTTCTGTGAGGTCAGAATTCCTCACCCGCTCACTGCAGTCTGCTCCTGACACTTCGTTGTATTAATGTTCCTGGTGGATTTCTCTGAAGTGTCTGTGTGTTTTGAAGCTGAGAAAGAGATGGAGTCTGTAATTTCATGAGTACTATAGCACCAAGTCAACATTTGGGTTTAGTCCTCCAAGTAAAACCTGCTGTACTTCATATAGAATTCTAAGGTGTCTCTCAAAAAATTGTGACCTTTAAGCAGGGTCTATTTCACTAGAATATCTGTTAAACATACTATCACATGCTTTTCATGTTTTTTCTGTAGAAAAGCAAAATGAGAAATTTGCACTACATTACTAAAAATACTGTGTACGAGAAATGTGATAGGCAAAAGATATTGATTAGCTCTAGGATGCTATATGTTTTTAAAGTAGACCTGTGCTTAAATACAATTTCTTTTCCTTTGAAGCGGTTTTTCATTTTAAAACTCTGTGGCTCAGTTTGAATGCTACAGGGTCACTGACTGAGACTCCAAAGATCCAGGCCCATTCTGTGTTCTGCAGTCCACCTTACTAGGTACCCTTATACAAGCTGGTTTTCTTTCTCCTCATTTCATGTGTGCTTTGTTGAGTAGTTTCGCTTGCCATGGAGAGTAAGATAGAACTCCAGAATAGTTCTGCAGTAGGTATCACTGTATTTGATTGTACAGGGAGGTGAAATAAACGGTGTCTATCCCTGTTTGCAGTATGGGAAAGTGCCATTTTATCCTATTCAGAAAATAAATAGCTTATTCTTTCCTGATAACTTTTGCATCAACATAGCCCCTCTGAGAGGACCATCACCTGGCAGAGAACTGAGGAGTAACACAGCTAGATCAGTGGGACGGACCAGACTGCCTAATTTGGGTGATCCTGATCATGGATTACATGTAGGGTTAGAACAAGATTTGTCTCAACAGCGGTCTTATACTAGAGAACTCAGCTGGAGTTCCTGATTTTCTCTGGAAGGTAGTCAAAGAGCTCAGTCTTCTGCTAATGTTATAAAGAAAGCATGTAATAGAGACAAGATCAGACAAACCCCACAAGTTACCACTGAAAAATTCTTCACGACCATCTTATCCATATAGTCTAAAGGAAGTGACAATTTCTGGAACTTAGTCTTTTTCAGTCCCTGGGACACTGTGGGTTACAAGATAGATAATTAATGGGTAAAGCCGGTGGCTGTCTCTGGATTCTTGAGAGTCCATGGGATCCACAGAGGTAACTAAGACAAGTAGGAGTTGCTAAACAAAACAAGTATGTATAAAAAAATACATTTAAATTTGAAATATATATTTTCTGTGCTGAACAGAATCATACACATTGGAATAGGTTGAAAGCTGAACGTAAAAGTACAACTCCGCAGCCTGAAGGGGGACATGGAAGACAAGAGCTTTTGACCTTAATGACTCAACCAGACAACCACCCCCAGAAATGTACCCCAGAGAGTAATCCTAGGAGATAGGTAGTTTTTCAATGGCCTTTTTTGTAATTTCTAACTTCTTTGATTCTGCACATTTCCATGTCCTTTAAATAGAACAGGGCTTCTATGAATGTCTTGATCTGTTCTCCTGGTGCAATGACAGTCCTATGTGCAGATGGAGCCAGGGGAGGTTGAGTGTGTTTGTTTGTTTTTTGTTTTTTTACAAAACATGTTCAAACTGCTTTTGGATTCACCACTTCTCCAACCCCATCATTCTGCTACCTCTTCCCATTTCTTTGTTGCTTACATTGCATGACTTTTCTCCCACTTGTAAGGTATATGCTTTATTTTATAATGTTTCTCATGCACTAAAAAATGTGCTAAGTCACGCAGTTACCAGAGCTGCAAGATCTAACCTTCCTCCAAGGAAGCCATCATGTAATAGCCATCATGTTAACTTTAAGTATAGATTATTATTATTGAGCTTGTATTACCTTGGCTGTTTGCCCAACATGTCCTTGATAACTCAGGGTCACAAAAAATGAGTAATATTCTGGTCCTACTCAATAAGACACAGGATCAGCATGATGAAAATGGCCTTAGCATTCAAGAATCCTTTAAATCTGGCACTCCAAATTAAATTAAAAAATGGTTTTAGACTGCTTTCCATAAATAATTGCTGTTAACCCTTATTCCACTTCTTGCCCCTTCCCAAGACTATTATTGATTCCCAGTTGCTCGGATACTGAGAATATACTTGGATTATGTTTGGAGAATTTAAGGCATTAACAAGTTTACAAAATTAATGGGATTCTGTACATAGCAGACAAAAGACAGCTGGATAGATTTCTCCATGCACAAGTAGCTTGATACCTGCCTCTGAGATCGGAGCAATGCCAAGTAATGCATTTTTGCTGTGCGCTCTTGTGCAATTATTTCCCCAACAGAATTACATTCTCCCAATGTGGGATGGTTTGTCACCCCTGAGCATGACCCTTTTATAATATTTCCTAGTCAACTCTTTGACACAGAGCTGGCTTTTCCAGATTTCTATCTCTAGCTAATGATCCTTTCAAGTATTTTCAAAATTACACCATAATTGGTTCAGGTCAATGTCACAGGTAACTGGTGAAGCAAACAACAGCAAATTCAGAAACAGTACCAATACCACAGGCGTTTAACCACAAGGGACATTGCTTATCCCAAGGAAGATTCATTTTTTGAGTAGAAGCTAAAACATTAGCCCTGCAAAACCAAATTTAAAAAAACCCTTCATTGGTTTCTGACTAGGTAGCTTGGGAAAAAAAAAGTCACAACAGTCAAAGCTAAAGAATATGCAGAAACAGTGACTGAAGTGAGAAGACTGAATCTGGAGTAAAGGGGCCTTTCTTGTAGATTCATGTGTATCTGTTTTGTGTTTAGAAACTAGGAACACAAACATTAAACTTACTTTTTGTGTGTTAGACGATGGCAGTGGATGGGGGATCCTTGCTGCAATCAGTTGATTGGCCTGGCCTGACACTAGCAGTAAATGACATAAAAGTCCGTACTGCAGTCTCAGGATGGAAACTTCTGTTACGTGACTTTGGCAAATAGGCTTTTACATGTAATTATCACAGAGTGTGCTGGCTACTCATATGTTCCTTGCTGCCTGGTTATGCTTGTGCTCAGTATCTCCCTCATTAGTTTTTGTCCTTTTTCCACCCTGTGCCTCACTAATCAGAGCTAAGTAGCATTCGTCGGTAATCCTTTTCCTCCTTAGCTCTCTCCCTTTATGGGTGTTTGAGAATAGGAAAAGTTTGTATTTTCAAAACAAGGGCTGTCTCTTTCAGACACTCATGCAGAAGAAGCTAAAGCTAGGAAAAATGGCATTATTAGTCCGTCTGTGACCTACCCATTTCCTCTCTCCCGCTGCTAAAGCCAGTGTTACTTACGTCTTTGTCAGTACAATAAATTTCCATCATTTTCACAAACGCTTTCCCTCTAGGGATTTTCCATTGCAGTTGGCACTATGCAATCCTAACCACCTCTCCCTAAATTATATGGCCTTCATTTGAGGCATTCCCACACAACAGAGCACAGCTCTGATGAGAGGCACCTTGGGTCAGCATACTGAGGTCAATTAAAAGTTGTGAGCATGACACTGCATTTGCTCTTTCTGATTTTCACTGGCTGCCTTGTGAACAGCACACTCATATTGTTTGCCAGCTTGCAGGAAAGAAGCTGGTTTTATGAATGCCTACCAGGCACCTGAACAGACACCATGAGATTTGGCAGACAGGAGCAAGTGATGACCGGTTGTCATCAAATTATTCCTATTGATTTTATACCAACAAGGACCATCCAAATTCATTGAAAAGAGGATGCAGGAAATATAAAATGCATTTTAGGCAATATTTTCATTAAGAGTACTGAAGTTTGTTAATTCTAATGCTCAATCATAACCTCTGTTTATTTTTTCTTATTATTGGTCCCCTCTCAGCTTAGTGGTAATGAAAACAAAACAGCCTTGGCCAGCCATTTATGTGGAAGGAAATTGTGAGCACAGCATGTCGCATCAAAGCAATGGGTTCTGCTGTGTTTTTGTGTAGGGTGTAACTGGACATCCCATCTAGTCAAGAAAACCCAGCTCCGGATGAAACCAAAAGAAGACATAGGGAATGAGACAAAGCTGATCAGGACCGTGAATACCTGCAGGTTGTAGAGTGAGGGAACCCAAGACCAGATCAGGATACTTTGATTTTCATCCAGAGCCTGACCCTTCTGTCTGAAGTAGGTCCCAGGCTACTGTGGAAAAAGGGCAGTTTTGGCTAAATGGCTAGGTCTTCAGCTGTCGTATATCAATACATTTCCACCTGCGATACTGTCTGGAACACACTGAGAACATCTTTCTGTGTTTCTGAGCAGGTTTCTTCCACTTAAGACTGCTTCAAATTTTCATGCATTGTTTAAGATGTTCAGGTCTGAGAATTTTTCATTTGGGATGCAATCTGCACAAAAGATTAATGTTTGAGTGGATTTCTGGAGCATAAGCAGTTTATCAGGAAGTAACAACTTGCATTGCAAGTGCTTCCCCAGAAAGGTCAACTGACAGAGATGTTTTCCACACTCCCCTCAAAACTGTAGGTTTTCACTCTTCCATCATGTGATGCTCTAAGAAATGAGGCTACACACGTTCATTTAATATTATAGTTCCCTCGTGATATCTTCATTTCCCTTAATGAGGGCAGTGTTGCTAACTTGTTAGGAGCCTGAGGACTGTATCAAATTAACACAGCATGGAGGAGAAATTAACAGAGAGGAGCTCCTTGCATGAAATGGAATGAGATCACTGATGACCCTTTCTTCAGTCTTTCTTTTTGTATTGCTGACAAAATATTAACAAGGATAATGTGATTCTGTGATAATATAGAACACTGTTACTCAGAACTGGGATACCGTATGTGCCATTCAATAACCTAAATGCCCAAAAGTAATTAATCCTTAATAATACTAATTATATATTAAAGCAAGAATGATTTGAGTGTTTAACTGTGAGAAAGAAAGGGAAGGGGCATGGGTCTTGGTAAAATTGTTGGGGAGAAACAACAATGAATAAAAGAATCTTTTAGTTTTGCACCATAACTTAGTTTTGCATGTGTTTACATGTGAGTAAATGGAAAGTCACGATATTGTCTCAGTAGGATAATCATGTGCTTCTGCTAACATACAAGAAATCAGAATGTGGCTCTTTCCATACTTCATCATAAAGCAAAACTTGGCAAGGGTCAGAGAAAGCAACAAAGGAATGCAAGAGAGATAAAGCCAGGCAATGGATTAATGAAGTAAGGGGAGTTTAAATAGAGTCATCCATACCTTGTTTTTCTTTAAAATTTTCCTTTGCAAAACGTGGTTGATAAAATTCACCCTCTCTGCAGTGATTTTTGTCAGCCATACATATCGCTCTTCTGCAAGCACAAAAGGTATACAGAGAGGTCAGTGAACTGGGAGGGTGTGTGAAACATAGAGTCCATGTACTGTTTGTAAAGATCAATTTGCTGCAGCCTTGGCCTCTTGGTGGTTGTAGCTTACTTGTGCAACAATAATTCCTAAAAGGGGCTGTAAGCACTCATTGCAGGACTTCTGTTCCTCAATGGCAACTGGAGAAAGGTGCTGCTTCCACATAACCTTCATTTGTGGTTTCACTGTGCAAAGATGGTGAGTCGTTGCTGACAGATCCTAGGAACTGTAAGCTCAGGCATGATCAGTGTGCTGACAGCAGCAGATATTCTTCTAGATAATGATTATTGCAAAATATATCTCTTTTTTTTCTGGAAAAGTCTGCCTCTCTGCTTTTCTGATTCTTGAAAGCTGGGAATGCTGGAGGCAAAATCTCCCCTCATCCCCCTGCCTAGGTGCCACGTGCAGGAGCATCTTCCCCTGCCTGATGGTGGTTATTACAAGAGGAGCTAATGCGCGACTGAGCCTGCCCACAGAAACCTGCTAATTAACTTTGGGACACACCTGGTTGTATCTTGTAGTTGTGAACAATTTTATCAAAAAGACACCCAAGATCAGCAAAACCAGCTCCCTGCTTCTCTGGCTTTAGGCATACAGGCTGTGCAATGTCTCTGAATCCAGTAAAGAAGCCCTGGCTGGCAGCATTTTTGTACCAGTGCAGTCGTGGGTTTGTTTTGGAAAGCACTTGGTGGCAGTCCACAGTTGGGTTGGCTTTGGCAAGGTGAGCATGTGGGCATCAGTCCCCAGAGGACACTTCCATCTGCTGCTGGTGGCACTGGGGGGCCTCACTGCCATTTCCCAGCAAATGGCCATGAAACACTCATGGTCAAACCCTACTTGCTTGAAGACATCTCACAGGCATTATCTTTTTTCTTACAGTTCCAAAGACACAATATACAAATACAAACATAAGGGCTTACAAGTCACATCCTAAACTAAACATAAGTTTGGGGAGTGATGTTCCTGTGGGGAGAAGTGCGAATTAGTGACACCTTCTGCCACAGAGCCCAGCAACAGACTGGTCTTAATGTAAATGCATGGTTGGTCTGGAAGGACTATGCTCTGGGGAACCTGCAGGAGTTAGACGGACTTAGCTACACCAATTGGTAATAATCTGTGAACAATGAATGCAGGAGCTAAGGTCTGTCAACTAGCAGTACAGACAAAATGACAGTAAGATGTGCTCTGGAAAAATGACTGCAGCGTTTAATTTTTTTTTTTAACAGTGCCATGGTCACCTGATATGCATCCTCTTGGCAGTGACAAGAGATTCTCTTGGAAGAGAATTGGACAAAAGAATTTTCCAGGTTCTGCCACAGACCCTCTATGAGATCTTAGTCAGGTCACTAAGTCTTGCTGTACTTCATAACTTGAGGGTAGTAATATTTCACTCCTCTCAATGTCCTTTATCTGTGAGTTTTCTGGAAGAAGCTCTTGATCTGCATTTGCCAACACTAGATTTCTAGCAATCAGAGGGAAAAAAAAAGCATTCTCTTCTCCAAAGTTGGAAATATTTTGTTGAAAATCTCTGGTTAGAACACTTTCCATTTTCAAGCGGAATGTTGAGATGTGCTAAGAAAATCAGACATTTCACACAAAATCTTTTCCCCCCAGCCCTTTGTTTTCTGTCAGGGAAAAAAAGAAAATCTATCCTATTATCTGTAATAGACAAGCCTGGTGGACATATTTCTGGGATACAGGACTCCTGGATTTAAAAGCAGACAGACTACAGGTTAAAATTACAGGTTAAAGTTACAGGGGCCACTGCTGAACAAGGTGGGTGTCCAGGTGATGGAGGATGCAGAGAAGGCAGAGTTACTGAATGCCGCCTTTGCTTCAGTCTTTAGTGCTAAGGCCGGCCCTCAGGAATCCCAGGCCCTGGAGGTAAGAGAGGAAGCCTGCAGAAAGGATGACCTTCCCTTGGTCAAGGAGGGTTATGTGAGAGATCACTTCAGCAATCTGGATGCCGACAAAACCATGGTCCCCAATGGAATGCACCCACAAGTGCTGAGGGAGCTGGCGGACATCATTGCTGAGCCACTCTCCATCATCTTTGAAAGGTCCTGGAGGACAGGAGAGGTGCCTAAGGACTTGAGAAAAGCCAATGTCACTCCAGTCTTCAAAAAGGGCAAGAAGGAGGACCCAGGGAACTACAGGCCGGTCAGCCTTACCTCCATCCCGGGAAAGATGATGGAGCAACACAATCTAGAGGTCATCATCAAGCAAGTGGAGGAGAAGAATCACAGAATCACA
The DNA here is from genome assembly GCF_030867145.1 of Opisthocomus hoazin. Classification (NCBI taxonomy): domain Eukaryota; kingdom Metazoa; phylum Chordata; class Aves; order Opisthocomiformes; family Opisthocomidae; genus Opisthocomus; species Opisthocomus hoazin. The sequence goes on along the minus strand of NC_134422.1, from coordinate 30,555,745 downwards.
GAATGTTCGGGGTTGGAAGGGACCTCTGTGGGTCATCTAGTCCAACCCTCCTGCCGAAGCAGGACCACCTACAGCAGGCTGCACAGGACCTTGTCCAGGTGGGTCTTGAATATCTCCAGAGAAGGAGACTCCACAACCTCTCTGGGCAGCCTGTTCCAGTGCTCCGTCACCCTCAGAGGGAAGAAGTTCTTCCTCATGTTCAGACAGAACTTCCTGTGCTTCAGCTTGTGCCCATTGCCCCTTGTCCTGTCGCTGGGCACCACTGAAAAGAGTTTGGCCCCATCCTCCTGACACCCACCCTTAAGATATGTATAGGCATTTATAAGGTCCCCTCTCAGCCTTCTCTTCTTCAGACTAAACATGCCCAGCTCCCGCAGCCTTTCCTTATAGGAGAGATGCTCCAGTCCCCTCACCATCCTTGTAGCCCTCTGCTGGACTCTCTCCAGTAGCTCCTCATCTTTCTTGAACTGAGGAGCCCAGAACTGGACACAGTACTCCAGAAGGGGCCTCACTAGGGCAGAGTAGAGGGGGAGGAGAACCTCCCTCGACCTACTGGCCCCACTCTTCTTAATGCATCCCAGGATCCCATTGGCCTTCTTGGCAACAAGGGCACGCTGCTGGCTTATGGTGAACTTGTCATCCACCAGAACACCTAGGTCCCTCTCCGCAGAGGGCTGCAGAGCAGGTCAGCCGCTGGCATGTACCGGTGCATGGGCTTATTCCTCCACCAGTGCAGGACTCTGCACTTGCCCTTGTTGAACTTCCAGGTTCATCTCTGCCCAACTCTCCAGCCTGTCCAGGTCACGCTGAATGACAGCACAGCCTGCTGGTGTATCTACCACTCCTCCCAGTTTTGTGTCATCAGCAAACTTGCTGAGGGTACACTCTCACTCTTCATCCAGGTCATTGATGAAGAAGTTGAACAAGACTGGGGTAAGTACTGACCCTTGAGGTACACCACGAGTTACCGGCCTCCAACTAGACTCAGCGCCACTGATGACAACCCTCTGAGCTCTGCCATTCAGCCAGTTCTCAATCCACCTCACTGACCACTCATCCAGCCCACACTTCCTGAGCTTCCCTAGGAGGATGTTATGGGAGACAGTGTCGAAAGCCTTGCTGAAGTCGAGGTAGGCAACATCCATGGCTCTCCCCCTCATCTATCCCCAGTCTTGTTCAACTTCTTCATCAATGACCTGGATGAAGAGTGAGAGTGTACCCTCAGCAAGTTTGCTGATGACACAAAACTGGGAGGAGTGGTAGATACACCAGCAGGCTGTGCTGTCATTCAGCGTGACCTGGACAGGCTGGAGAGTTGGGCAGAGATGAACCTGGAAGTTCAACAAGGGCAAGTGCAGAGTCCTGCACTGGTGGAGGAATAAGCCCATGCACCGGTACATGCCAGCGGCTGACCTGCTCTGCAGCCCTCTGCGGAGAGGGACCTGGGTGTTCTGGTGGATGACAAGTTGACCATGAGCCAGCAGCGTGCCTTTGTTGCCAAGAAGGCCAATGGAATCCTGGGATGCATTAAGAAGAGTGGGGCCAGTAGGTCGAGGGAGGTTCTCCTCCCCCTCTACTCTGCCCTAGTGAGGCCCCTTCTGGAGTACTGTGTCCAGTTCTGGGCTCCTCAGTTCAAGAAAGATGAGGAGCTACTGGAGAGAGTCCAGCAGAGGGCTACAAGGATGATGAGGGGACTGGAACATCTGTCCTATGAGGAGAGGCTGAGGGAGCTGGGGTTGTTCAGTCTGAAGAAGAGAAGGCTGAGAGGGGACCTTATAAATGCCTATACATATCTTAAGGGTGGGTGTCAGGAGGATGGGGCCAAACTCTTTTCAGTGGTGCCCAGCGACAGGACAAGGGGCAATGGGCACAAACTGAAGCACAGGAAGTTCCGTCTGAACATGAGGAAGAACTTCTTCCCTCTGAGGGTGACGGAGCACTGGAACAGGCTGCCCAGAGAGGTTGTGGATTCTCCTTCTCTGGAGATATTCAAGACCCGCCTGGACGAGGTCCTGTGCAGCCTGCTGTAGGTGGTCCTGCTTCGGCAGGAGGGTTGGACTAGATGACCCACAGAGGTCCCTTCCAACCCCTATCATTCTGTGATTCTGTGAAAATAGGTCTTCCCCATTTCAGTGAATGCCCTGCACCCTCTGGTGTTGGCTGTAACAACACGGAAGCTCTTTCCCTGATGTTTGCTTTCCAGTGGGTCAGGTGGAGTGTCCCTCCTTGATGGGCTGAAATATTTCCTTTCCTCCAGTGCTCCACTGAGCTTCCATCTTTGCATGAGGACCTCAGGCAGATCCCATGCATCCAGGCCCCAGTCTTTCTGCAGAGTCAGCTCCAAAGTATTAAGGTGGTTTGTAAGAAAGGCACCTCTCTAAATAGGATTTCATTACATACCATCTGTAATGAAATCCCTTAGGATTCTGACTTGAGGAGGATATTTGTCGCCACCAGTCACATAGTTTTGGTAGTTGAAGATGCAAAGAAGTCACTCTCTGGTCTGCTCTGTAGGAATAACACCCCATTCTCATCTTCCTTTTCCCTTTCCCTTTTGTATTTTTGAAGGATTTGGGCTGTTTCTATCTTCACTAACCTGACTACACCGAAGTGACAGGGCCACACCTCTTATCTGTCCCCACACACTTGTACCAGCACAACTGTTCACCTTGTTTCAGGCTGCTGTTGATTGTTGCCTGGTTATGACCTTTCACCAGCTTTCGAGGCCCTGTATTTTCTGGTAAACACCAGTGTGGCAGTTCAGGGAAGGAAGTTCTATGTCAAGGAAGCAGTCTAATTTTCTGTGGTGAGAACTGGGGACAGTCTCACAGGCGTCCTGCTAGTACGAGCAAGACCCAGAAGTCAGTGGGGTCAGGCAGTGGAGAGAATTGTAACAGAGCAGGACTGTGGCTGGCAGAAGGGCTGCATAGGCCCAGGTGAGCCCCTGAAAACATGCTCAAGAACCAGGGAGTAATAGTGCTCTATCCTTGTGTGTACCCAAGCTGGCTTCTTGCAGAGCCAGCAAGTGAAGCTTGGGAAGTTACCACAACTCTTCATTCTTTCCTCCTTCCCTAAAACACAGCTATCAAAACCACAAGTGGATGCTTGCATTTTGTGGGATGAGCCTTTATTGAAATACTTGACATTTAGTTTCTCTGCTCATGTAATTTTGTGTTTTCAAAGGGACGTTATACTTCGCATGGGAGTCTCCTGCTGGGTTCTCTAAGACATTTTTAAGAAAGAGTCCATGTAAGTACAACACTCAGGCAAAGGCTTAGGCCCAGGCTGCTGGAGGTCAGCATCACAGCCCCACCTGGGAAGTACTTCTGATCAACATAGCCTATGATAGTTCTCACAGCCAACATAGTCTCCTCACATGTGGGCTGGATCTGCTGAGGTGGTAGAACAAATCCATGAGTACCGTTGTCTCGCAGTTCAAATGTGTAGGAGAAAGGAATGCCAATCATGTGAGCCCAGTCCCGTGAGGAGCCTGAGTTACTGTCTGTGAATTTAAAAATAGAAGGGAGATATTTGTATTAAGCACAGTTCTTCTTTGAAAATACTTCATGCTATAGTTAATGCAAGATTATACCAGAATCACTGAACTAAGCAGTAACCGTATATCACTGTGACATGGAGAGCAGAGTTTCTAGGTGCTGCAATTCTTAATTACACTAAAAGTCTTCCAGGGAGTTTCCTGAATGAAACAATTCTTCATAAGCTGGTATTGTACAGTAACAGGAAATGAGTTCCAGGGATTCTGTGTTTTTATCATTTTACTGTGACTAGTGTGAGTACAAGATGTATTGGCCATTTTTATGTTCTGATACTTCATTTCCTACATTGACACTGCCTGGAATTTCTTTGTATATTTGTTTTTAAGCATAATTTTGATTAAGTCTGAAAAATTTCTGGCTCCTCCCTGTATCACAGTTCATTTGCCTCACAGATCTTTTTTCTTACTTGTTCAATGTAAGTCCAAACGCTGGCAAAATGCAGTCCTAGGAATGGACAAGTTGCCTTATACTTACACTGCATTACTCATGCAGTTGGTGACTCAAGTGACTCAGGGACTGGCACAGACAGATGCTGTGAATGTGCAAAACCAGATGAGTATTGGAACTGACTACTTACTGTTCTGAGTGACTAGCATGACTTATTGCTTACTCGGAAAAGATTTGGTTTACCAGGCAGTATCTAGGGCCTGGTAGTCCTCTATGTAAAGGCTGTCAACTACTACCAGCTGTGATGGTCTGTTCGTGATGTGTCTGTCCAGTCTGTTAGGAAAGAGGCTGAAACCAACATATTTCACACAGAAATGCAAGCAGCTGCCATGTGACAATGTCTGATGGAGTACCTATAGACCTGATTGAGATTTTAATTTTTGCTTGACTCCAGTGAAGACAAGTAGGATTTTTGATGCTGACTTCAGCAGGGTCAGGATGATCTATCACCAATCTCCTTCTGTCCCCTGTGATGCATCTGTGGGGAATTCATGTAGGAAATGGCTTCTGATCAATGCTTCCATCCTTCCCACAGTCAGCTATATAACATTCAAATGTGTTTGACTGCTTAGATGTTCCACGCAACCAGCCCATTAAATGTTACTCAAAGAGGAAATTCAGCAGAACAGTGCTTACTATGCCTGTGACACAAGAATGACTCTGTTTGAAAAACAGAGCAATCAAAGGGAAACATAAAGGAACTTACATAAAATTAAAGAGGTTGATCCTACTTCATAACTGGTCCCATATTTTCCCATCAGGGCAGCAGCTGCTTTCTCTGTAACATGCATCTGTAAGTTCCAGATAGGAACAGCATTATCATCAGTGCCAGTACATTTGGAAATTGTTTTGAGAGGACCAAAATTTTTGTCTCTTTCAGCTTTACATTTACATATGATCAGCTTTAAGTTTTGGTGTTATTAGTTCAGGACCTTAGAGAAACCCATTACAAACATTTGGGAAAATTGTTCTTGATTTTTTAAATGCAAATTATGTTACAATTTTAAAATGACTCTGCTGTTAGGTAGAGAAAGTATTTGCTTTGTTGTAAAGCGAGAGGGCTGTATTTTGGAGAATTATAGTCTGTGCTGTATAGCATACTGGTACTGACTACAGCAGAGATTGATGTCTTGCACTTGTTACATTACCAAAGACTCTGTATCTCACCATCTTTAGAAACTGAGCCATAGACAGACTAAATGGCTTCTCCAAGGAGTCATATGAAGTTAGAACCCAAGTGCCTCATGCTCTTGACCAGTGCTCCAGCTACTGGAATGTTCATATATATACATGTGTTAATGAACTTAAATTAGAACACTCAGAAACTGAGGGCAGAAGTAACCAAGAAGTAAGTGCCTACTTTACTCCCATTCTCCTAGTGAATACATGTGGAATACCCTTTCTGGACACAATCATGACAATAATATGCGTATAATGTGCTGGTGTCCGAAAGTGCAAACACGTTCTTGTATCCAGCAAGATCTTGGTGCTCTCTTCCACCTACTCACATTGCAGTAACCCTAACAGTAAATCTTCAGTTGTCCTGATTTAAGATGAAGGATTAGGATTAATTATGAGGCAAATAAACTTTGCTTATACTGCACACACAGCAGGCAACCAAGAAAGATCAAGAGACCACAGCCCTACATTAGGGAAATGAGCAGCTAAACCCCTGGAGACCTGCCTCAGAGGAAGCTTTCTTTAAAGAAAAGTTACTTGCTACTTCTTCTCCTTGTTGCTTCATCTTTCCTCCATAGAAACACTAAATCTCTATCACAAGAGGTTCTGTGTAGAAGATGGAAAAGCGGTGGTAAGTAGAAGCCAAGCGCTATCAGACAGATATGAGAGGAGTTGTAAACTCAGAGATGTTTTAAATACATAGAGCTAATGCAGATATTAAACTGCCTGCAGGATGGTTCCAGTTTTCTTGGCTGAGTGGGGGAGGGGAGCCAATGTCAGCCAATAACCTGTCCTTGCTATGTGGGCAATGTGAGGAGCAGAAATAAATCTGGGACCCAAGCCCCTGAATAAGCCCAGCTCCTCCAAAGGAAAGGCAAGAGGGCAAATAGAGTTGTGCCACATGCTACTGCCTATACTTTGTCTCTAAAAGTATAAAAGATGAATATTTTGCCATACCAGTTGTTCACTGTTACTTGGAGGTTTGGTTGTGGAACCATACGGTGTGAGGATGTACTGTCCATAGGAGTGAATTGTTAAATAGCACAAAATGTCACTCTTCTTCTTGTCAATAAACTGAGCCACAGCTCTTGTCTCAGGCTCTGATTCTGGTCCAGATCCACAGAAGGTTTCACTGCTGCAGTTATAAGAAACACCAATACCTGGAAAGGAATACAAAAAGTGAATCTAAGGAGAGACATACAAACACCAGTTCAGAAGAAATGGGTAAGTTTATCTTGAAGTCTTAAGGTGTGTGTAAATGTGAGCAGGGAGACTAGACAGCTCAGTGGGACTTTAACATTTTACTCTGTTGGTAGTAACTAAAATTTACTACAAGACTGAAATGTTTAATGCGCATTCACAGGCTGGCTGCAACGAGAACACTCTAACACCACCACAGTATACCACCTTCCAGGGAATCTTTCAGGGCTCCTGGAAGTTCATGGCAAACACAAATACTGGCTGTTAAATGACCAACTCCTAACATTGCTGCCTAGAGCTGATGCTTGCTCCTGCAGTGAATTAGACGTATAGTTATAAAAGCAGCAATTTTCTGCTCACAAAAATAAATGCCAGTTGAAATGACTTACAATTTTTACAAACCAGGTTTTTATTTTTACATATGTCTTGATGATGAGATGAATATTCCTTTCTTATAGGACTTCATCTTATTTCAGAGACTATTTATTACTCTTGCTCTACGTTTGTGTTGCTGATCTTAAATACTTGGAACTTACTGTCCCAGGAGGAATTGAAGTTTCGGTTCAGATCTGTCCCATAGCAGGTGCCATTCATATGCGGAGAACGGTTTTTCCTCCACAAGCGTTCCTAAATAAAAGTAACTTCAGTTACATTATAATGACAACTCAATGATCCGTAGGTGTAAAGACTCCTTTATTTTAGACCTCTGCATTCTGAGGAACTCCTGTATTGTAACAGTGTGACTCTGTGTGCAACGGTGATAAAGCTTAATGATAGAACATTTTATCTACTACAGCCAGGCTGTCATCTTCCACAAGCCTGCATGCACCTTGAAATGAGCCTCCTGAGCTTTAAAAAAAAAAAAAAAGATTTTTCTGTAGTACTCCACTTCTTCCATACAGTGTCGCACTCTTGAGAAAGACTTGGCATTGTGAGGGATACCTCTGTATCCAAGAGATGATAGCTGAACTTCTGTTTGTTTCAGATTCAAGAAGAAGAATACTTTTTTTGTCAACTAGTCTTGCTGCTTCTTCTTGGTTCCCTGCTATACTCACTTCTATTCTTGCTTCTCTGCACACCTCACTGCACTGCCTGTATGATCTTCCTGGCTGAATTACCTGTGCATCCAAGTGCAAGGTGTGGTATTCCCCAAACCTGCTGGGCATCAAGCTTGGAGACAGCAGGATCCACGTGGGGTTAGGCTAAGCCTGCTGGGCCATGCTTGAGGTCCTGCATTGAAAGGTATTTTGATGGGGCTCTGGAGCCTGGAAGCATGATGAGAGTTGCTGAAGACCAACATTTTGCATTATCCTCCATATCAAAAAAGGAAGATTATGTGGGAGAGCATGTCTATTTCAAGACCAAATAGCCCAATATTTGACCAATTCTCCTCCTGTCCCACACTGCATAAGCGCTTAGACCCATCTGCTAGTTGAGGTCTCTTGCGAAGAATGACTGACGCCTCTAGACATGCCTATCTTTGTCAACCAAGGCTTGAGCTGTTAACAGGGAAGTAAGTCCATCCCCAGAAAACCAAAAGCAATTGATCCTGTGGTTTTTGTCCTTCTCTATTCCCAACGCTCATGACATTTGCTAGGAATTTTTGGCCCTGTATCTCAAGTGACTGCTGATTTACCAGAAGAAACAAAATCTCTCTGCCATGACAGGGTTTGTGTGGATAATGATTCTGTCACTGCTTTCTGCTTAAATGTAGTTGCTATGATTGTATCTAAAATTAACAACACATGCTGTGCTCATCTAACTTTCAATCCAGTTCCTGGATTTTCACTACTTACCTTTTCCCAGGAATAGATGTACCCATCAATATTGAGGACTGGCAGGACGTAGAGGTCCAAATTCTGCAGAAACCTGCTTATCTTTGGGTCAGATTTGTAATTTTGAAGGATCTCAAAAGAAAAAATACAGAGGACTGAGGAGAGAATCTAGAGGTGATCACCGGAACAAGCTAGTTTAGAACTGTCATCAGGGAATCGCTCACACCTGGCTGTCACCATGGTATCCAAGATCTCCTTGATCACCAGGTATTTTCAGATATCTAGCTTTTGCCATTAACAAAGCAACAGTGTATCCAGTTATAGTGTACATATGGATACAGTCTTGCAGGTATGAAAGCTGCATGATAGTGTACCTGTGTGCCAGGTTCTTTCAGTACACGTGGAACATGGCTATACCATGTCTTAGGGTTGCTTTTTTCCAGGGGCTCTGTGGCTTTGTGATGCAGAGAGGCTTGATCCAAAAGCCACTGTGGGAAATGGAGAGATTGCTGTAAAGTTCAGTGGCTTTGGAATCAGTTTAGGTGGAAGAAACAATGTGCTAACAAATATTGTCCCATATCTCACCTCAAACTGTAATTTGGATTTAGGTCTCCAGAGGTATCTTTACTATGTACTAATTTTGAAAATCATATTTTAACAGAAAAAGCATAATTCTTGGTACCGTGATAGAGAAGAGAACTGAAGTCTCCAAAGTGACGTGTTTTTTGCATTATCTAAGTGGAAAGGTGAGGACTTACTTCTTTCACAAACCACTGGCAGAAGGCTGGAGAGATCCATTCTCTGGCATGAATCCCACAGTCCATCCAAATGATCTTCTTGGTTTTATCTGATGGTTGACTGATCTGAGAGAGTGTAAAAATGATCATTTGGAAAACTTACATTACAATAAAATAGCCTAGCGTAATACAGAAAGAAAAGGATGTGCCTCGATACGCTGTTGAGCCATCTGAGATTATTATTATTGCAGACATCATTATGACGAGCTCTCTTTCCTAGTAACCCCATGTCTGTAGTATCGCAGGGCAAGAGTCTTGAAGTGTCTGTTGAGCAGGAGTGTCGATAAAACAGTTCCTTTTTCATTTATATTAGTCATTCACAGGACTTGTTCTTACTTAGAGATTCTTTTTTTTTAGAAGGGAATGTACAAAAAGCCAGGGAATCTAATTTTACTCAGGGATAGGAACAGATTAGACAATAACTAACACAATTATTAAGGCTATGGTTTTTACTAGAGCATGTGATAAAAGATGTCATGGAATACTTCTAGCAGAAAGGCTATATGCTGTAAAAAGTAATAAGAACAACAAAACAAAACTCTTTATCCTCACACACAGCTGTTGCCAAGCTAGCTTTAGCTTGATTTGTATTTCTAAATAAGACTTCAGTTAAATTGGTTGTTTTCACTGCATAATAGCAATAGCAAATTTATGGTCATAGTGTATATGAAAGTTGGGAAATCTTACTGTACTGTGGAGGAGTAAAACCATCTCTTACTATTTCAGTAAGTTGTGATGAGCACGGTCTCAAAACAGGTCTGAATCCTGCCTTCTCCTTTTTTGTGTACTTTTTTGTGAACATAACTTTCATTCATTTTAAGAAAATTCCTTCCTTACCTGCAGATAATATATTGTTCGATTCTCGATTGTCTTCCCCAGGTAGTGCTGAGTCACCAGCTCATTGTTGTTCTTCTGGATCTGAGTCATCCACTGATAAATCTGAAATAGTCACAGAGAATTCTTGGCTCAAAGTGGGAGTTTCCTGCTCTTTCCCACCTCCATTTCCAGATTAAAGCATTTTCTTTTGCTTAGACAAGCAACATTTTCCTCAGAGCTTATTTCAATCTGTGATACCACTTAACACTCATGGAAGGCCTTTCACTTGCTTCTGAGCAAAGGCATGGTCATATCTCACTGGATGTTAAAAGATAACATCACTGCAATACAACACTGATACTCTGTTCTGGATCTTATTCAACATGCCCATTCTGTTCCAGGCTTCACCAGACATGGAGCCACACCATCAAATCTTCAAAGCAGTATTAGAGTATCTTCCCTATCAGCACTGATTTTCCACATCTGAGTTCAGCATCAGTCATCCCCAATGGGCAGCTCAAACAAAATATACATGAGGATTGACTCTGCTCTCTCACTCTTATTATGTGGCTAGGAGCAAGAATACCACCATGTTCTGCCTTTGTCCAGGCTGTGAAACACAGCACCAAGAAGTCTTCACTACCTACTCTCACGACATTATTCTCTCAGGAAGTGTCAAAAACCTGTCCTTAAATTGCTTCTTTCTGCAGGTCTCCCACTGTTCACCTCTTTTTCCTCACCAGGATTCCAGAGACTGCAATACTCACTGCACTTCACATTTGGCTCAGCATCAAACACACTGGGGCTTAAATAAATAAACACTAGATGTCATGATAAAACATATTATAGTAGAAAGGTAACAAACCAATCAACTGAATCACAGAATATTATTTGCAAAACAATATGGCTGCTTCACACAGAGCAGTTAGGTTTTGGTCAGGGAGGAAGTGAGGATTTAATCAAAATCAATGGCAAATTAATGTTCAATTCAACCAGGTCAAGATTCTAGTCAAAGAGTAAGGACAGATTCTGCAAAGAAGAAAGCTGGAAAGAGCTCCAGTGGCTGCAGCTGAGCTTTCTACAAGCACGGAGTTACTTGCTGTGGCATTTACAAAATAGAAGCAACAAATACAGAAAGCACACTTGAGTTCCTCTTTACCTCTTCCATTGGATGATATTGGGTGTAGACATAACCTTCTGGGACCTGTCTGTGGCTGCTCGTCTCCCTTGGCATGCTCTGATCCACAAGTTCCTGCACATCAGGTATTAGGACTCTGAAGGAAGGGGAAAGGGGGAGGTAGAAAAGAAAATAAACACTAACAATTACTGCAGAACTGTCATGATGGATACATTGCTTACATGAACAAATGAAAGGATTTAGCCCCTTCTGTTGTGGACTGCCTGCCAAATTCATCACCATCAGCACAATGGTTACTTTCACTTATCAGTCAGTCAAGGAAGGGAAGAGGCTGGCACGGCCGAGTCGAGACATGCTGGTCAAATTAAAGAGCAATAGGGAACTGCACAGGCAGTGGAAGCAGGGACAGATATCTTGGGAAGAGTATAGGGATGCTGCCCAGTTGTGTAGGGATGGGGTCAGGAAGGCCAAGGCACAGCTGGAGCTGAACTTGGCAAGGGATGCAAAATATAACAAGAAGGGCTTCTGCAGGTATGTCAGCCAGAAAAGGAAGGTTAAAGAAAGCGTGCCCCCCCGACAAACAAGAATGGTGATCTAGAGTCAAGAAATGAGGAGAAGGCTGAGGCACTCAACAACAATTTTTGCCTCAGTCTTTACTGGCAAGCTCTCTCCTCACGCCTCCCAAGTCAATGGCCTGCAAGATGGGGACCAGGGGAGTAAAGCTTCTCCCACTGTAAGTGGAGATGAGGTTCGTGATCACCTAAGCAACTTGAACATGCATAAGTCTATGAGACCTGATGAGATGCATCCCAGAGTCCTGAAGGAATTGGCTGATGTAGTCACCAAGACACTCTCTATAATATTTGAAAAGTCATGGCAGTCAGGCAAAGTCCCTGGTGGCTGGAAGAAGGGAAATATTGTGCCCATTTTTCAAAAGGGTAGAAAGGAGGACCCTAAGATCTACTGACCTGTCAGCCTCACCTCTGTGCCTGGGAAGATGATGGAACAGATCCTCCTAGAAGCTACGCTAAGGCCCATGGAGGACAGGGAGGTGATTCAAGACAGCCAGCATGGCTTCACCAAGGGCAAGTCCTGCCTGACCAACCTAGTGGATTTCTGTGATGGAGTGTCTGCATCAGTGGACAAGGGAAAAGCAACAGATGTCGCCTATCTGGACTTCTGTAAGGCTTTCGACACGGTCCCCCACAACATCCTTCTCTCTAAATTGGGGAGGTACAGATTTGATGGGTGGACTGTTTGGTGGATAAGGAATTGGTTGGAAGGTCACAGCCAGAGGGTAGTGGTCAATGACTCAATGTCCAAATGGACGCCGGTGACAAGTGGTGTCCCTCAGGGGTCCGTACTGGGACCAGTGCTGTTTAATATTTTCATCAATGACACAAACAGCGAGATCGAGTGCACCCTCAGCAAGTTTGCAGATGACACCAAGCTGAGTGGTGAAGTTGACGTGCAGAAGGACAGGATGCCATCCAGAAGGACCTGGACAAGCTGGAGAGGTGGGCCTGTGTGAACCTCATGAGGTTCAACAAGGCCAAGAGCAAGGTCCACTATCTGGGTCAGGACAACCCCCAGTATCAATACAGGCTGGGGGATGAAGGGATGGAGAGCAGTCCTGCTGAGAAGGACTTGGGGATACTGGTGGATGAAAAGCTGGACATAAGCCAACAACGTACTCTCGCAGCCCAGAAAGCCAACAGCATCCTGGGCTGCATCAAGAGAAGTGTGGCCAGCAGGTCGAGGGAGGGGATTCTGCCACTCTGCTTCGCTCTGGTGAGAGCCCACCTGGAGTCCTGCATCCAGCTCTGGAGCCCTCAGCACAGGAGAGACATGGACCTGCTGGAGCAGGTGCAGAAGGAGGCCACAAAAATGATCCAAGGGCTGGAACACCTCTCCTGTGAGGAAGTGCTGAGAGAGTTGGGGCTGTTTAGCCTGGAATAGAGAAGGCTCCAGGGAGACCTTATTGCAGCCTTTCAGTACTTAAAGGCGACCTACAGGGAAGATGGAGAAAATCTTTTTAGCAAGGGCTGTTGTGACAGGACAAGGAATAATGGCTTTAAACTAAGAGAGGGTAGATTTAGACTCGATATAAGGAAGATATTTTTTACCATGAGGGTGATGAAACACTGGAACAGATTGCCCAGAGAGGCAGTGGAGGCCCCATCTCTGCAAACATTCAAGGCCAGGCAACCTGGTCTAGTCGCAGGTGTCCCTGCTCACTGCAGAGGGGTTGGGCTATATGACCTCTAAAGGTCCCTTCCAACACAAAGCATTCTATGATTCTGATTCTATGTAAGAGAAAGTTTAAAGTACTGAGATTTTCACTGGATTTTAACAATAAAGTAATAATTTTACCAGATTTTTTTTAAAGGTTGACTATGTTCTATTAAAAAAAATGCTCGATATCTTTCTTTTCTTCACCACTTCTACTTCTGGGCAAAACTCAAAAATACCGCCTTTTGGGAAAAGGAGAGAAAAGTGAAAATTTAAGATTAGTGTTTTATTTTGTTTTATGGGGACATTTTCAATTTGCAAAGACTTCACAGGAGTATTCATTGCAATTTACAACAAATTCCCTCTTTCCTCCAAAAAGCTTGTCTTGCTTTTTAGCTACAAATTAGTTCAGAAACGAGTATAACACAGGCGTGATTCCATGACCAAGGGAGTCAATAAAACCTCTTCCTTGGCTTCAGACCATTTAGGACCATACACTGTGCTTTCTCACTGCAATCAGCCCCATGTAACACTATTACAAATCTGTGCTAGTTGTAAATGTTTGTGATAAGACAATTGCAAAGGTAGCTTAAACATTGTTGATTTCAAACACTGTAAGAGCTAATAGGCTATTCTGCTGACAGTAGCACTGATTGGCATTTCTTGAAATATACATAAGAAACTTTTAAGAGTAGCTACAGCTGTCTTTCCCTCTGAGCTTTGATGTTTATCCACATCTGAACTTCAAACTAAAATTTAGGCGGTGCAAATTCCCATGAACTGAAACCACACATGCAAAATGCCTGATCAGAGCTCTGGAGAACTGAAATCCCAGAGTCTGACACAGTCAGAACACTGATGTCCTGATGATAATTTGTCATTCATGTCTTTGTCATTATACACCTAACTGTCATGTTACCTTCCTTGCACGTCAGCTGTTAGAAATTGATTATAAAGATTGATTATAAAATAGAATAAAATCATAGAACTAGAACGTAGATTCAGCTGTGTAAACACAGCTGTGTTAAGAAACCATACAATCGGTATCTTGCAATTGGGATAGAAATCAATTGTATGGATTGTATCAAACAGAATTCACAAAAGAAGCCGAGACGACCCTGAAACCAAGCAAGGCCTGAAACCAGCGAGGGAGAATTCTACGAAGACAGAAGAATAGAAAGAACTTAATAAATGATGTACTTAAAGGAACGGAACGGTCGCTTAGAAACTTATGAAGATTCTAGACTTGATGTAATTGGTTTAATAAATGTATATAAACTAGTCTAGTGAGTTAAGCTTGGCCACTCACTGAGGTGATGGCCCAACTCTGAGTTGGGAATAAAGCAATACCTAGTGTAACCCACTCGTGTGAGGATAAAATCTTTAACACAGGTGCCTTCTAAACGATGGTCCCTGCTTTCAGTGTTACGGGAACTTTAACTCTGACATTGCCGTACTCGTCTCAACTCCTTTGCAATACAAAGCAAAAATTTCAGCTTGACTATTAAATTACCCACCTCTTTCTTTAGTAGCCTACCCTAACTACACTAACAGTACACTATACTAACACTAACTGTGGATACAGTTCCTGTCTCAACCCAGGGAAAAAAAAAAAAGATTAAGCTGCTAACTTCAGTTTAGTCTTTACTTTTCCAATAGAATCAGTTGAAACCATTAGAAAATGAACAGCCTTGATAAAAATAAGAGGTTAAATAGCTTCTGGAGTGTTGTCTAAGCCCTAAATACCTAAACCTGATGCTAGATCATTTGTACTGACTCCCACCTCATGTCTCTCCATCTCTGGTTGTCAGGGCATTACACTTACTAAAAAGAATTTGTCAGGCAAGATGCAGCATGTCAAGATCAGCTTTAACTCTAAACAGCTTTGGAGTGGCACCAGGCCTCCTTTAACTTATCTTTGGTTGGTAAATGTCAGTGTATGTCCATAGGCCATTTTTCACCAGCCCTGAATTATTACAGGATTGTTTATATGAAATATAGCTAGCTACTGGTTACCTGAAAAAGCGAGTTCCAAATGAGAACGGGGCTGTGTGAGGAATAGATCTTGTTTAATCCCATAAATACCCTTTGTATCTGGATTAGATCTTCTGGTTGGAAGCAGGAGCATAACAGTTAGTGAAGATGTGTGGCTGGTTAGGTGTGATAAAGCGTCATGGGCCATTTGCAGCTTGTGGCTCCCAGTTGTGTGCATAGTGGAGACCTGCCACCAGGACCTTTGTCCCAGGCTGGGATGTCTCTGGCTAGCTGGATGCTGACAGGAAATTCTCACCAGCCTGGCAGGGGGAATAGGGGTAGGAAACTGCAGCTTTGAAGAAAATGACTGAATATTCTCTTTGAAAGGGCTCTTCTCCAAACCAGAGGAACAATAAAAGACAGTAAGAGAAAAGGAGAGCTACAGAGACTGCTTCTTTGTAGCGACACTGATTAAGCTTTTGGGCTCTCCAAAACAGGGAGGACCCTGTGTTCAAGTATCCATGCTCCTATAAGTAGTGGTTGTACCAAGTTTGGCTTCCTGAGTTTAGACTAAAAAACTGAGTCATACATCTGAGTGCCATCCTCTGCCACTGAGAAGGCAACAGCAGGAAACAAGACAGATTGAGCTGTCTCATATTCCAGTTCCAAATTCATAGTTCAGGCTAGCTGGAAGGTGAATAAAGAGAGCATAGGGGAATGTGCTTTTAAAACGTTAAAGTACATATAGCACCTGTGCATTGGGCAGGTCAAGGTAACTAGGAGGCAGCTGGAACAAAGGTTGGGTCCTATCATCAGTACTTGCTGACTGTTCATTTGAAAGGGCTAGGTCCTTTTGTGATAACAAGCAAAATTATTAGAGCCAGCCTTTCCCACCAGGAAATTAAAGGTCGTACTTATAAGGGACCGTAGGCTGATCTAAGCTGTCTTTCACCTCCTGCACCAGAGCGGCTGGTACCCTTATGTGCAGGTCTTCTCCAACCCAGATGTCTTCGGGCAGCAGGGGCTTCCACAAATCCAGCTGTGCAGCAAAGAAAGGAAAGCACAAATCAAGCTCTGTTTTCAGAATGAGAAAATACATTTAAGATAGAGTAGCTGTATATCAATAAATGGAAGAAGTTTTCCTTCAAGTTCTCCCCTCAACTATTCTCCAGCTATCTGTTTGCAGAGCACACAGCACAGGCTGTAGCACAGACTCAGGCACCACTGAAAAGGAGCAGCAGCTTCATGGAGCCATGCGAGGAAACTAACTTCTTCCCATAAATTCTTTCAGGTAGTGGAAGTGTAATTCAACCCTACACTAAGAAAAAAAAGAAAAAGAAAGACTTTTTCAAGTTTATCTTAACTTTCATTCCTGTCCAAAGTTACATGCAAATCTGTTTTGTAGCACAAGACCCCACTGTGCTTTTTGGCCATGCATGGTTATTCTTACTCACCAGTAAAGTGCTGCAAAGATGCTGAAGATGCTGGACTTGCTGAAAAGTTTCTGGCACGATATGCAAAACCTGATCCCTGGAAATTCAGTAGAGAAACAAGATCAGTATTAATGTCTGTTAAAGTACCCATGCTTTCATAAGTCAACAGGAGATACTTTGTTATGTAGAAGGAAGACAGAGCATGTAACTGAGTGCTGTTCCAACAAAAACATTGATGAATTCCTGGGATGGTTTAGCTACAAATAGGACTAAGTGATATGAGTTCTCTGTTGCTAGAGTGTTAACCCTGCTTCCTTGCCAGTGGCAATCCTTTATTCACCATGCCAGCTTCACTGAAGCCAACTGTTCACATGAGCCCTAGTGTGTATTTCTACCTTAGCAGGACCAGGGCCAAAGGAAGATCATTGATAATCTATAATAAACTATTTATTTGATAAGATGTCATTTTTGTTTTCTCCTGTTCGGGAATGATTCAACTTATTCCAGATAGTTTTGGTGCTTTACTGAGCTACTTGAGCATGTAGAAACATTAGATAGCCATGATAAATGAACATCGCTAAGAGCTTGGGACGTTCACAAATGACTTGTCATGAGAAATGCCAATTTGTTCCACAAATAGTGAAAAGTGTGGTCTGCAGAAGTCCATATTCTCACTCAATTTGCAGGAAACAAAAATTTCTAGTTCAGGATCTATCATTTTATATTTCTAGAAAAGACACACAGATCCATTGTCTGAGCCTGTTTTCATCAGGCCCCAAGAAACTTTCAGGGTTAATCTGAAAAAAGTGTTGAAAGTTTACAAAGAACAAATTAAAATGGTTGGAAATGCAGGAAAAGCAAATCTGTATGTTCTATTAAAACACCCTTTGTGATTATTTTACTAATTTTTTTTCAGTGTTTATTCAGTTCAGCTTTCCAGGACTGATAGCAAGTATGGCCTTTCTAATGAAAGGGTTTCATAATGAGGAGTAGGTTTTGATGACTGCATACGTTATTCAAAGGTAAGATAGCAGTTATCCACTACGGATTTAATAGAATGGGGAACTCCAGAAATGTTCGTTATTTGTTAGTAACCAATAACTACTGCTTCACAGTCTCCTTCAGTGACTTCAGTGGGCCTTGGAGCCTTTACAGAACAAGTACAAAACCATGAACATTATAGATTTTAAATTTTTTGTAGCAGTAATTCTTGGCGTAAAAGCCTCGCATGGCTTTTTGTTAAAGCCATGGTCATTATGGTCATCAATATTATATGCTCCCATAATTTGAACTGCAACTGCTATCATTTGTGCTTCCATACACAAATGTACAATTATCAGCTTAATATACATGCAAATAGAATTCACTGTTCATTCTCATTATCCACTGAAAAATAGGGGGATTTGGGTTTTTTTACATCTCTCTTGAAAATATCACCTTTGCTGATAGAGAAACATAGAACTTGATAGTTAAAATGGGCTGTTTACTACTAGTTCAGAACATACTGTTAGCATATAGGACCCTCGTCTAAGGGGCAAAATGATTAAATTTGCATTGCTAACGATTTTGTACAACAGCCATAATATCTTTCTAACAGAACCTTGTAGATGCAGGATAAACATCATTGCTAGGAGAATAAATATCTCAGCTGCAGTTCAGAGTTTATTCTCTGTAAATGCCTGGGCTTGCTTTGCTCTTTGTCTACCAGGAAGGGAAACAATATCCTGTAATATCTTTCTATCCTCATTGACATTATGTCTTAATTACACCAAATGAAAGAAATGCCAGACAGTCAGATTGCTGCCAGATGGCCAGCTCTTATTTACTGATAAACCTTTCACAATAGCCAATGTGGAGACAAATAATTTTTAATAGTAAACTAAGATTAGAAAGCACACACTCGTTTATGATTATGGGCTAGGATTCTCAGTGGAGAAGCGCAAAGTCAGCCCATGTGACCACGTGGGAACAACAGTTTTTTAAATGCTGCAGTTAAGCTTTCTTACCAAACTAAAGGCCTGTTCTTAGCACAAGCTGTATTTGCTTGGATGCTCATAGATTGGATATTTCATTTAAGTCATTGAACAGAGCAAATGACAACAAAAATGGGCTTCACTAGTCATTTCACCTCTGTGCAGGTGCTGCCCATGCAAGTACTCAATAGGTTCAGTCCTGGACAGCAATTAGAAACAAAAGTGAACGCTACATTACCAAGGGTCTGTTGAATTCTATTCAGTGAAATCAACAGGGCCTGAGTGAGTGCCTGATACAAATCTAAAGGTTAAATATTATCCAAGGGAAAATGACACATTTTAAAGAGAGAAGTAGTGACTTTGTATGCTCTGTCAGGAGCTCTGCTAGAAGGTTTGTTGAACAGGTATACTATTAAGGAACTTACTTGCAGTAGGTATTTTTTTGTTTTCTCTCTTTTTGAAAAATATATTCTGGGAATATTATTAGTCTAGAGGCATTCAGCACTGGGTTACTTTCTCTATTTACTTTAGAAAATTTTGTGTATAAAGTTTTATGTGGATAGCTGGCCGCCACACTATATTCATGCCCTTCCTGCAAATCCGAAGTGCAGTAAAGGCAGAGAGACCTATCATTCCGTGTAAAGTTGAGGGTGAATGAAACAGAATAGTTTAAACAGGAAAACTGCATAATTTTACATCACTCATTTTCTCATGAAGCAGAACTGAAAATGGAGAATACAGACATTTCATACTTTTCTAAAGCATTAATCAGTAATAAAAAATATGGTAATTTCATTCTCTGGACACCTTGGGGTGAAGATTGTCTGGACCAACTCCATTAGCTTTTTTGTTGTTGTTACAGATTTCTAACAGGCATTCAGTATCTGAGCTGCTTTTGAGACACAATTTTTTCACATAACCTCAGCTGTCATTTATTAATGGATATAGTTTTGCTCAGTCATCCAACCGCTTTATACTCAGAAAAGGCATTTTATTCCTACAGCATCTGATTTCAAAGTTCATTATGAAAGAGACCAAGGCAAATGAATTTCAGCTAATGGAAGCAGAGCATCCTGAGGTGCATTTGAGGGGCATTCTGTCTCCCACGCCTGCAGCCACATCTTTGTTGGCTTGGATTTGGTTCATTCATTCATCATTTCCCATCTTTACGTTTTCTTTCCAAATCTTACAAAGCTTACAGCTTAGTAACCCTATCTCCAGGTTTTCAGTTCACAATTGTTATTATTATTCTTACACAGTTCCTGGTAATTTCACTGCATGAGCAATTCTTCATCATACTCCATTCACACTCACCCATCATACTGCAATTTCAAGCTGAGTTTTCCAGGAATTAGCACCCCGAGAGAAAAGATGATCCCAAGAAAAAGCCACATCTTTGTGCAAATAACCCAGCCTGACAGAGCAGAACTAGAGAGGAGGAGGAGAGATCTGGAGTGAACATTTTATTTCTACAATTATAATATCTAACCAGACATCCTGGAAAGGAATCTGCCCCTGTTGAATCATTAACTTCACTTTTAGAAGTTATACTTTTTCTTAATTCCCCAAACTCTCTTCCATGCCTCAAAACACAAACACATACAACTAGCAACATTCTCACTGAAGCACTTCTAAGAAATACAAAGATTTTTCTAGATGTCACCTTCAAATCTTTGAAAATGTTGCGTGATGAAGTTGATAGTCATTGGAGAAAGTGTTACCTGCAAGATCCACAGCAACTAGTGAAGATTAGCTTATAAATACCATAGGGATGGGAAGAACAAGAGAACAGTGGTAAAACAAGATCTATCCTTGCTCTCTTCCTTCCTGTGTTTGTATCTTTGTGGAACACTTCTTTGACCTCTTAACTGCAATTTTGTCACTAGCCTAGCCAAAAAGAGGACATGAAAGAAACAATTAACATTCCTGTAAAAGGTAAAGATGGGGACATCAGTCTCTCACAAAACCAGGCTGCATGCAGGAGAAGAATATGGATGTCTTCATAAATCACACCAGACCCTTCTCATTTTATTGCCACACACTATAATCTGCTCAACAGCCTGAACCTGATAATGGTATTTTCCTCCATGTAGATATCCAACCCACAGTAACTTCCAGAAGAGCTGAAGGAAGTCCAGTTTACATGATTGGAGGCAGTTCAATTTGTGAGGAATCAGAAAAACAAACTCATGTTGGAAGACCATATTCCATATTGACACTCAGGACATCTGCTCAGATAACATTTGCTTTTGCTTCCTTTGTCTCCACAACTGCTATGAGGTGGACTAATGTTCTGAAGTTTTTCTGCAGTGTTGTCTGTGCCCTTTCACAAGAGCTGACTTTGAACTGGTGTTCAATTCCTTGCCAGGGACTCAGAATGTAGGAACAAGAAAAACGGAGGCATAGAGGAAAAAACCAAAAGGCTTCATCTTTTCTTTTTTTTTCTCTTGCAGAAAAGATGTGCACTGATGGAGCAAATCCTCATACATGCTAAAATTCAACTCCAGCCCAAAGCTTGCGCCTCCACACTGAAAGCAGAAGCTATTTATTCTGTAGTGAAAACATTACTCCTATGATGCCAAATAGTTATGAAGATAGATAGGGTTATTTTCCTTAATGGGCATAGGATTCAGAAGAAATGACAATTGCTTGCTAGGTCTTTTATTCAAATTCCTTTGAAGTGTAGTTGATTTTAATGGGCTTTAGATGAAAGTCCTGTGCAAGTAGTCGCAGACGTTTCTCACTGATTTAAAAAATGGAGTTGTTTTGGGACTTCAGCGGAAGATTTGTTCGTGAAAGACAGTACATAAGTGTGTACTTAACTTTCAGCTTGCAAGCAGCACTGCTGAATTCAGAATAAAAGCCATTAGAGACATTATTCTGCCACCTATGCAAAAATGTCTTGGGACAAACAGTGAACTTCAACAAGCCTATTGACCTCTTGGGCATGAATAATGTCTCTCTCAGTAATAAAGTGTGTTCTTTGGTCAGGTTCTTACTGGCAACTGCTTATCTTTCTAGCAAATGTGGAAGGTAGCTTAATCCATTTATTCCCACCTTGAAAACTGTGTGCAAAAAGGCGTGGGAGATTCTGGGGAGAGGAAAAGTTGTGAACATATGGCACAAACATGTCACATGAAGCCATGCAGTGTCCTTTCTTCCGAACAAGTTTACTTTGCAGTTCTTCCATACATCCTTCTCAGAGCTTCACAGCATTTTTTTCAGCATCAGTTTAGACTCTCAACTGCCTATGAGACAAGCAAATAATCTTTCCACTACTTAAAAGATTAAGAAAAAAGGAGAGAAGAGTGACTCCCCAAGGTGACATAGGAACACTGCTGCAGAGCCAGGAATAGAATTCAGATCTCCCAACTCCCTGTCTGGTGCTTCCTTAAATATATGACCATCTGCTCTCCTGATGGAAGTATAGATACTATATGCTGACTCCAACGAGCTGGCTGCTAAGCCTGTTAGTTTATCCTCTTTTTATCCCGTACTGATATCATCTCAAGCTAAGCTTTT
Organism: Opisthocomus hoazin; assembly: GCF_030867145.1. NCBI lineage: Eukaryota > Metazoa > Chordata > Aves > Opisthocomiformes > Opisthocomidae > Opisthocomus > Opisthocomus hoazin. The sequence continues at coordinate 30,533,702 of NC_134422.1, read as the reverse complement.
GGCCTGGAGTCAAAGTGATTTCCAGTGTTTGAATGATTCGACCTGCTTGTTATTGTTTTAACCTTGCACCACACATATGCTCAGCTGTTTGTGACTTATCTGCATACAGTCTGTGTAGCAACAGCTGCAAGCTAGAACTGTTTTGTTTAAAGATTCCATATTGAAGCATACTGCATGTTTTAAACAACTATCATATAGCGGTGAGTTTGATCCCGGTAGCTGCCTGCACCCAGAGTTCCTACTGAGTTACATGTAACTTTCAAGGACAAAGAGCTTATTAAAAAGACAAAAACTTACACACTTGTGTGTCTCCACAAACGTCAGTTCATCATGATAAGCCTTCCTGGTTTCACAGCTAAATCCCGCACTGACTCCATCTGACCTAAAAACCAAACTAGAACTAGATGGAATTCAACATGATCAACATTTTTTTAAATAATCACCTTCATTCCGACAAAATCATCCTCCAGTAAATCTCCTTCTCTCATTGCTGCAGAAAACTCATGGTATGTGTCCAAGACAGAATCATCACTCAGCAGGGTCAATAAAACAGCATGCTGACTAATGTGCCTTAAATCCTAGTCTTCCGCTCCACTGAAGGTGGAGGGTGGATAACTCAACTATTTTACTGAAATATCCTCTGGTTATCACTGTAGCTTTACTTGGAAGAAGCACACAATCATTGATGGTTCTGTTTCCTATTGATTTGTCATAGGATATAGCTTATTCTATAGGTATTTTTTTTCTATGAGTACTAAAAAATATTTCTGCCTTTTGAGCAATGTTCCAAATATTCCAATTCATTCTACAATATTAAGTGTATGGTCTGAATTCTGTAGCATATGAATATTCAGCAATACATTGTGTGGTCTGCAATGTGAATCATTGTTCTTTTCAGTATGCTAAGTCTTCAGCTTTCACAGCTTTGTTAAAGAAAGGTTTTTCTGAAATTCTCTGGTCTCCCTTGTGATTTGACAGTGTTAACTGTTCTCAGGTCTCCTTAGCTCCGGCAACAATCCTAGCATAAGTGGGAATAAACTGGAAGCTGTGCTGAGTTACAGTTCTCTTCTAGAGTCATCTTGCTGAGTTTTTCTCTCTCTCTCTTTCTCTGAGATTACTCTGAAAACACCCCACCAATCTTACATTTGGGATATAAAAATAATCTTAAACCAGAAAGAATTCCAGCTAACATACACTAGATTAGAATGACATTACTAACATACCTTAAAGTTAGTTCCATTAAGCCAAACTTAAGTGTCCTGCAGATCACCAAGTGACACAGGATACTTAAGGCTGGCTTAATGGAACTAATTTGATGACTGGTACATGATCCAGTAATTTCAAGTGATACACATTTACAGATACTTTCAAAGATTTCCCCATAGTTTTTACAGCATTTATACACATGCATACTCACATATTTTGAGCCAAAACTGGAAATATCTGTGTTGTGCCAGTGTGGGAAATAATACCTGCTTTTTTCTCCACAAGTCCTGTGAGGCAGTTTTCAAACAGCTTTGTTATCAGAGAGGAGCTCAAAGTGCCCATTCAGTAAGCAGTTCCGTATGGAAGCGGGTTGAAGTAGGCTGACAAAATCTATATTGGTTTAATTAGGCTGGCAAAGCATCTTCCTCAGACACTGTTTTCTTTAACCAGGAAAGGAGAATATTGTTAGTGAATTATCTTTCCTTAATAACAGGTGGCCTGGATGGTTACTTTTCCTTCATCTTTTAGACGGCAAAATGTCACTGCTAAGGAATCTTGGGCTGGTCCTTTATAATACAGTCTGAATTCAAGATGATATTCACCACCTGTTACTAAAAGGTGACAAACACTATTGGTTCAGTTTTAGGAGTTAAAGGTGATCACCTTTATGAGGAGTTGTGTACAAAATCCTATAGTCCTTATGTAAACCCAGTTCCTATGGGAAATTTGTCTGCATAAGGATTGTGCAATTTAGCTTAAAAAAATTAATGCCAGTATATTTCAGGTGCAGTAGTAAATTGCTGAACCCAAAGTCCACACATACAAGCTAGATGCTAAATATTGCCCTTGTAGTTTGATCAAAGGAAAGATTCAATTTGCTGACAGTTTTTAATGTTCCTGAATCTGCTGTCAGAACGACCAGTTAGATTTTCTCAGTCACCTTCTCCAGTCCTGAGAACTTTCCCTCATAAGAATACCTGCTGATGACATGACTAGAACTTACGATTTCAAAGGTATTGCTCTGGAGGGAAAGGATTTTCAGCAGTATTTGATCATATATTGATGTTCTGAGTGGGCAAGAATTAGGCAAGAATCCTTGACTTTGTGAAGAAATAAAACTTGTAAATCTTTAGCTGTCAAAGCAATATGTTGTTTGTTTTAATTAGGCCTTTTTAAAGATGTCTCATAATATTAAAAGCCTGTCATGTTTTTAAATAAAATAATTACCTTTGTAAGTAAATAAACTAGTATTATTTTATTGCTACTAGCAGAGCTGTAAAGGATGGCACACAAGTCTCAATTATTGCTTAATGGTTAAAAAACAAGCTTACTGCACTGTATTCTAGAATAACCAACATTATTTTTAATGAGTTCAATTACAAGCACTAAAATACTTCATGATTAGATGCAAATATGCTTGCATACAATTTCTTAGACCCAAACAATATAGACTATATTCACTTTAATGCAAGTAATTAGCTTTTTCAGCTATAAAACATGTTCATATTAACCTCTGGCTTCCATTCTATCAGCAATGATACACATACTTAGCTTTCTGTTTAATACCAGCACCACTGACATTGCTTGCACGCATGCAGTTATGTATGTACGTCCATGCAAAGTGAGTAATACTCCAAACTCCTCAACCACTGTGAGGATCTGTTAAAAATGGTTATGATGTCTGTGAAGTATCTCAGTGATTATTAATGAAAACAATAGTATCTGACAAAAGATCTTAAAGTGGACATTGTCTGAGCCAAACAAGTCTGTTCTATGTAACTTACACTCAACAGAATTTCCAGTGTATTTTTGCAAAAGGGCCTTAAAGAATTCATAAGCTGGGTTTGAAATGTGCTGTATATGTATGGGTGTAACATGCAATAGAAACAGCTTGTATTTTCATGTCTGATTTTGTAAAAAATTGTTGCTGCTGATAGTATCTGGGGAAGGGACTGGGTAGTGCAACTTTGAAGTGCTTGTTGTGGACAGGGCTGGGTCGTTTGCAGGGAGGCTATTGATGTGGCTTGCATTGGTCACAAGCTTTGTGGTTCTTCAGCGAAGAGAGCTGTTTCTTTTACAGGTAGCCAAGACTTTCTACACTCTCATGGCTGAACTGTTACTGCTTTTTGTACAAGGAGTGGAACTGAAACATCAGCCAGCTCTGCCTGTGAGAGCTTACAAATCCAAGCAACTCGACATGGGGACATCCCTATTATACAGACAGGGAGCGCAGACACCTGGCTGTGCTGGGACTGGGCCTCTGCTACCAAGCAGGGCATTCCTTTGAGTTGCGGCACTACCGAGATGGGTGTGAACACCAGCATTCTGGGTGTGCCACAAGGACCACCTGAGTGACTTGCCTGTGAGCAGACAGATAATTAGTGGCAAGCAGGGAGCTGAACTTAAATTCCCCATGTCACTGTCAAATGCCTTAGTGTCAGATCATCTGATCCTGTGTTCAGAGAGAGCAGTTTTGACACCTTCACTGTTCTTCTCTTTTTTCCCACTTCAAATACTAAGTTATTAGATTCAGCAAATTAATATCAAACCTACCACCAGTAATAAAGTTTGGAAAGTTCTCTTTTTGTTCTGCATCAGCAGAAATCAAACCAACCTTCATCCTCCTTAGTACTACCTTTTGGAAGGAGTACTGCCTGCCAAGAATGAAGTCTTCTTGCTGACATCAGCAAAGCATTCACCATTTTGTACTGTTCTTTGAGCATAGACAGATACAGAGCAATCTCCAAACACACATATTTTTGTGTGTGCTTCACTTTTCAGATCGCCATCATTTTCCTTACATTTACGCAAAAGTGACCCAGACTGAAGATTCATTTAGAAGATGGTGTGTCCCTGGGACAAATCATTCATTGGAAAAATGCAGCACATTCTAAAACAACAGAGGCAAATGCATCAGCAGTCTTAACCCTCTTCTTGCCTCATACACTGAGGTGTACAACAGGTTTAGGTTGCCTTTGTATTTTCCGAAGAATTCCCTGTGTCAAGGAACTGTCTGTTGTTCTGCTAAAGCTGATGTCTAACTGCTGAGCCAGCACAAAGGGCAAGTAACAACCCAAGACTGGTCTTCAAAGAGAATCTTTAAAAAGATTAAATAGCCTTTCATTATGTGAATGACATTTCAAATGTGGGCTTCATGCTTGCTTTCTCCTCCTTCCCTACCTATTGTGTACAATAATGTCATACCATACAAATATATAATCTCCTTCACAGCAAACACTGTATATTTCCTGAATCTTGTCTCATCTGTGTCAGTACACATCAAGACGTACTCACTCTCATTGGAGAGTGTCCAGCGGAGGGCTACAAAGATGATGAGAGGACTGGAGCATCTCTCCTATGAGGAAAGGCTGCGGGAGCTGGGCTTATTTAGCCTGAAGAAGAGAAGGCTGAGAGGGGACCTTATAAATGCCTATACATATCTTAAGGGTGGATGTCAAGATGATGGGGCCAGACTCTCTACAGTGGTGCCCAACGACAAGACAAGGGGCAATGGGCACAGACTGAAACATAGGAAGTTCCAGCTGAACATGAGGAAGAACTTCTTCACTCTGAGGGTGACAGAGCACTGGGACGGGTTGTCCAGAGAGGTTGTGGAGTCTCCTTCTCTGGAGATATTCAAGACCCGCCTGGACAGAGCCCTGTGCAGTCTGCTCTGGGTGACCCTGCTTCGGCAGGGGGGTTGGACTAGATGACCCACAGAGGTCCCTTCCAACCCCGAACATTCTGTGATTCTGTGAAGACTTCAGTGACAATTCTTATCATTTACACCAGCCCCTGTGCAGTCAGAGTCCAATTCACCAGATGTTCCCTACTGCAGGAGAAAACTGGGCTCACATAACAGTTGAAGTTTTCTTCTGTGAAGTACTAGAGCCACAGCCTCAGCTGGCGTATATTGCTATAGTGCCCTGAATTTAATTTAAACCAGCTGATGAGCCACTCCCCCTTTCCCCATACTCCCCACATACTTCCCCACCTTTTTAAAGGGTGGTCAAGTACAGATGACATCTTACGTGCAGTAAAATCTGTACTATGAAAATCAAACGGGCAAATACAGGAAATTTCGCAAGTGCCCTTTGTGGATTGAACTAAGAATAGTAAACTATGGCACATACTCAGGAATGACAAGCAGTGTTCAGTAAATTGCCTCCGTCTGGAGGCATGGATAAAGTCCCTTGCCTATAGCAGTGAAAAGTGAAAAGAAATTTTCCTGTTCATAAAAATTTACATCTTGCAACATAAAACAAGAGCATATCTGGGTTTTGATGGGTGCCATGGCAACAATGTTACTGGAATATAGCATAGGAGCATTTTCAGAGAGAGGGAACGGGATGAAATAAAAAGATCACTGGTTATCTGGCGACACAAGGACTTTTGCTGCAGACCCATGGACAGACCCTCGTTCTTCTTGTTCCTAGGTGGCTATTTACAGTTGCCACCATATTGATGCTTTTGACCTTATGCTGCAGTTGTCCAGAAATAGTGAAAAAAGGGAAAAGCCTGCTACAACTAGAAGGATAGATCTTAAACATTGTTCAGAGTTCCATTATATTTGCATCACTTAGACGAACAATGCAGAAACTACTAAAACCACTATGGTTACTAGCAAAGAACAAAACCACAGGATTACATGTTCAGTAAAACCTATGCTTAAGTACTATAATTACTTTAAAAGTATGCATGCAGAGAACAACAGATAACCATGGCTCCGCTCTTGTTCCGTAATAATTAATTGCAGCACGTTTCGCCTAAAAGTGAATGGTCCACCTTTTTTGAGGTCTATAAAACACCTGTAATTCTTTTTTAATTCAGATATTCTAGTGTCAGTAAAGAGGTATTGAAACTAGAATCTCAGTCACACAACCTTATGTGCTCTGAGATTTCTGTGCAAATAGAATAGCTTAACATTAACAAATTTCAATATAAAATAATACCTACTGCAATGATCAGGAAAAAATTTAAAAATAAAGGCATTAGAAGGAAGTCTTAGTATTTTCTCCACTTTAGCAATTGACCAGAGCCACATGTCTAGGTCTCTGCATGCAAAGCATTATTCAAACTCTTGCCAATGCAGAAACAGTTGCAATACCTGAGGAATGGACTTTCATTCTCTAATTCCAAGGTCCAGTTTATTTAGATTCTGATTTCTTAACAAAAATCAAATTCTTTCAGTGTACTTCTAGTCCCTCTTTCCCAGCCACTTTTTAATGTCTTGGCCAATTTGAGAGCAAGGTGGAAGTTAAAGAGGGTTCCTGGATGTCACTGGTGAATGAGTGGCTGGAATATTTCATACCCTGAGAAGGCTGGAGTTAGGGCTCGGAAGTGGTTTTAGGCACAAGCAAATCCAAGCAGGCGAGAACAACAGGTCATCAAGGTCTGCAAATCCAGCTGCTTATGGAAACAATTTGTTTTTCCAAACACTCATTGTTCTCATCTCTCAAATCAAGCTGGCAGCCAGTTGCAAGTGGTGTCCCCCAGGGCTCAGTTTTGGGTCCGGTCTTGTTTAACATCTTTGTCAATGATCTGGATGAGGGAATTGAGTGCTGCCTCTGTAAGTCTGCAGATGACACCAAGCTGGGCGGGAGCGTCGATCTGCTTGAGGGTAGGAAGGCTCTGCAGAGGGATCTGGACAGGCTGGATCGATGGGCTGAGGCCAACTGTATGAGGTTCAACAAGGCCAAATGACAGGTCCTGCACTCAGGTCACAGCAATCCCATGCAACGCTACAGGCTTGGGGAAGAGTGGCTGGGAAGCTGCCAAACTGAAAGGGTCTTGGTGTGTTGGTCAACAGCCGGCTGAACATGAGCCAGCAGTGTGCCCAGGTGGCCAAGAAGGCCAACGGCCTTCTGGCTTGTGTCAGGAATAGTGTGGCCAGCAGGCATAGGGCAGTGATCATTCCCCTGTATTCGGCACTGGTGAGGCCACTCCTGGAGTATTGGGTTCAGTTTTGGGCCCCTGACTGCAAGAAGGACATTGAGTTGTTGGAGCATTTCCAGAGAAGGGCAACAAAGCTGTTGAGGCGTCTAGAGAACAAGTCTTAGGAGGAGCGGCTGAAGGAACTGAGGCTGTTTAGTCTGGAGAAGAGGAGGCTGAGGTAGGACCTTATTGCTCTCTACAACTACCTGAAAGGAGGTTGTGGTGAGGCAGGTGTTGGTCTCTTCTCCCAAGTAACTAGCGATAGGATGAGAGGCAATGGCCTCATGTTGTGTCAGGGGAGGTTTATATGGGATATCAGGAAAAATTTCTTTACTGAAAGAGTGGTCAGGCATTGGAACAGGCTTCCCAGGGAGGTGGTTGAGTTACTGTCCCTGGAGGTGTTCAAAAAAGGTGTAGATGTGGCACTTCAGGACATGGTTTAGTAGGCATGGTGGTGTTGGGTGGATGGTTGGACTTGATGATCTTAGAGGTCTTTTCCAACCTATGATTCTATGATTCATTCTGCATTACTTCACAAACTTATTTTAATTTTTGCTCAGATGGTACTTGTTTATTTTCTGTTCACACAAGAGCCTTCTTGACCCTTGCAGCCCACATCTTCTGTTTTCCTGTTTCTTGCTCTCATTTTAGATATGTTCACACATCCTGCAATGCTGAACATCATCCATGGGCCAGTGAAGTTTGCAATATAACTTACATTTGTAAATCCTTCTCACAATGTTTTCTTATTGACTGTGTGATACATGAGAATGATTTGAGCTTGTCACCCTTTTGTATGTGGATATTCTTCAGATGACCTGGAGAATTCAAAGGATGAACAGTATATGCATTATTCTCAAGGAAAAAATTACCAGATCAGACAGCTTTACCATGGCATTTTACTGTTTGGTAATAAGACAAGATTTATGAATCAAAAAATGTCTTACAGCAAGCAGCATGTAAAAAAATGGAATCATAACAGTCAGTATCTGTTTCTTTGAGATTAGCAGGACTGTCCAGTATTTCATAGCTCAGAATGAAGGAAAGATGTGTATAGATCTACTTTTCAGACTTCTTTGCGGCCCAGGAATAAAACACGCTGCCTTCATACAATAATCTGGTCAAATATATGGTTGCTCTGTGCAGCCAAGTCCACTGCCTTTAAGTCATAGCTACATAATTACTCTAAGCCCTATTCTTGCTGTATCTTCTTTAACAAGTCTTCAATTTCTTGAAGATCCTCCCCTCCCACAGCAATTTCATTTACTTAGTAAATTACCTATCTTCACTTCACACCAGGCTGAGAACCTTGGCTTTGCTACAGATTGGATACACTCTTCAAATACCTTTAGTGAGTCAAACACTACAGCAAATGTCTGGGTTCCACCGCTAACAAGATACACCCACGGGCTGTATGAAATACAGTCATATTCAGCTTCCTGGTTCCTCACTCCTTGTTCAGAGAAAATTTCCAGCTACTGCACTTACCAAGTGTTCCAAGTGTGAATAAAGGTTAGAAACACGTGTTCCTGAGCCTGCAGGCAGACTGTGAAAATGGTGGAGAAAGGTGCAGCTTGCATCTCCTGCTAGCCTCGCTGGCAGGTCAGCTATAAACACCCGTTAAGTATCTGCTTCACTTGAAAAAGGAGATTTTGCACCTTTTACACTGAGCAATCCATGCAGTGACAAACCCTACAATTACAGGAGCAAAATAATTATTCTTGATCTTAATTGTGAGTCTCCCACTAATTTTAGTAAGCATGATTCAGGAGAGAGAGGAGAATGGAATTCTAAATACAGATTGTAATGCACAAAACAGGATTAGATCTCCCTTACTGCATGAATTGGACACCTGAGAAATCCTGGTTTATTTCAGACATTGCAGTAGAGTACCTTTTTAGCAGATGTAAAGATTCAAGAAACCCCCAGCTCTGAAATCTCTCTGGCAGCAGCTACACACTGCTTGCAACTATGAATCAGTGTAGGTGACACAGTAACAACTTAAATTACTGAGGTAGCATAACGCAAGATACTTCAGTAAGAAAGCTGATCATTATGGCAGACTACTACACTTCCACACTGCTTGTAGAAGTTTCCACCTACTTATATGGTGTTTAAAAAAAGAAAGAAAAGATGGTGATCAGCTAATTTAATGTAACGTGCTATGCCAGTGGCGAATTCTGTCCAGGCTGCTAGAACCCAAGAGGACAGTATACTTCCCTGCCTAGTGTTTTGTCCCTGAAGAGATGGGAGCTACGTACCTGCTGCTGAGGACCTAACTGAAAAGCTAAAGGCAGAGGAAGCCGTTCCTCAGCTCAGGTGAGAGTCACAGCTGACTGCATTAGTTTGGTTTGCAGGGCTTCAGCTTCGAACAGCACCAAATCCTTGCTCAAACACAGCTCTGAGCACCACCCAGCTCTGCAGCACAAAGCACTTCAGACCTCTGCCAGCACAGGCCAGGATCGTGAGTCAGTCGGCCAGCTCAGAACATGAGAATGCCTCTGACCAGTCTGTTTCGGCGATTAATTTGTATGGATATGCTTTCTTAAGGTAGCAGATCCAAAAGGGGGGCCCAACCAACTTATCAAGTGAAGCAGATGAACTCTGCTCTGGTTGTTAAGCTTTACAGGTGCATCAGATCTGTTTTTCTGCCCGTGCTGCATTTCAGAGACTGAAATGCTCAATAGCCCTGCTTTTTATGCCAGATTGCTGTGACAATACTTCTTTGGTTGCGGTTTCATTCTTATATGTGCACCATATTCTATCTGCACATTCTGCAAGAAGTTGGGCAGTTTTTTCAGCACGCTGTTTCTTTCCCCCTTATCTCACCACTGTAATACCTTTTTTATCTCATCATTGCAATACCGTATCCATGTGTCCACCCTACTTCAGAAAGACAAAGAACGCCGTTCTTGTGGCTTATCAAGCGAAGCAAGGGCACCACCGCTAGGTAGCACAAGCCTATTACACAGAAGTATTGCTGTTGCCCTTCATGCCAATTGAGGCTGTGGCTGTGGTACAGCAAACTTGTGACAAAAGATCTGATTACACCACAGAAACAAGCAAGCTGCTGTTGGCAAATGTAGGTATTTTGAGCATTCCAATGCTTTTACTAAGTACTTCAGCCACTCCAGCACAACAAATGGATTTTACCAGTAAATATTACCAAGAACTGAAAAGATGTACCAGTTCTCTCTGCTGCTTCACCTCAAAGGCCCAAAGCTGCTTTATACTTCTAGGACTGCCAACATAATCAATTCCACCACTTCATAACAGGCCAGTGGAGGTGCATCACAGTATGTAATGAACAAGTCTTGCGTATTGCAACATCTCTTTAGTTGTGGAGACACTAACACCAGAAACAGAGAGCAAGAATCCATTTATAAAGATATGCCAGACCTATGCTTTTGTAGCAAGAAGCCTCAAAATCTACTACACTAGCAGTGAAGCAAAAATGTTAAAAAGCGTACAGCTAATAGAACCATTATTGCCCTGAACTTCTGAAAACTGAGTGAGACTGATTTCTTCAGAAACTTTTCACATAACTTTGGGTTTCTTAATATACCCCTTAGGCTGATTTATTTACTGCTTTACCATCTATAGTTCTGCATAAAGATTAACACGGGGGCTGGGGAGGGTGGGAGGTTGGGGGGAATCCTTCTATTGCATGTTTGTAGGCCAGGTTCCAATAGCACTTGAAATGGTCACTTCCTTTCCTGACCCAGCTCAAGAGAAGAGAGAAATTTGACTTGGGGCATGAAGGAGGGGAAGCAAAATGAAGATAAAATTAGGAAATGTCAACAGCAATAGATGCCAGGATGCTTTCTGGTTTAAGTAGTTCCTTTCACTAAGGAAAACCCACTCCCACTTCACAAAAGAAAACCCCCACTATCAGGAGACCTTGTTCACACTTTCCTCAATCTATAACACTTCAGAGTAGGCAGTTGTGGATAAAACTGCTTATCTCTTCCGTTAAAACCTTACATTAATTACACAAGAAAAGAAAGATCAGGAGACTCAAAATTGTTAGTTTATTTTAATTATTATCCTGCACAGTCACTTCAGAAAAAGGGAAAGCATTTTCCAAATAAATTTTTCCTTTCAAAAACTCAACTGCATCTTCATTTGTCATTTCCTGAAACTTCTTGTTCAGGATCTGGAAGAAAGGAAAAGGAAAGGGTACATTAGTTCTATTGTCTTTAGCAAACTACCCTGTGCCATAAACCAAGTGCTCAGTGATGGCAAAGCGATAGGGAGTCACCGTGTTTTGAAAACAAGTTGACTTGAATCATTCATTTTATAAAAAGCGTGGAAATAAGCCGGTCACATAGGGTTTTAGGTACAAACCAACTCAGTGGCTTGGGTTGTTTGGGGTTTTTTTTTTCCTGAACTATATTTATTTTGCTGGTAATGACAAGTGGTAGCTTATCTTTTAGAGTTCCTCCGTCCTTTCTCCCTAGTGACACCACCACTAAGTATAGACTATATACAATTACCACTCTGGAGAAGGCTCACCGTTCCATACAAGGCCTGATCTACCAAACAAATGTACTCATCACTATGCTGATAACGGGACCAAAACAGAGAGAGTAACAGGACTCTTCTTACCAGAATCACATCGTAGCCCAGTTTATTTAGATGCCGCTTCTTCATCGCTAGCTTCCCTTGGGGATGTGTCGTACCCACACAGAATGCAGACAGAGGAACAAAGAGAAAAGCCAACCTACAACCAAAAAGAGTAAGAAAGATGTTGTACAAATGCAGAATAAGCATTTTTAAGACAGTGATTCAATGACATCCTTTAACACTGCAGAACAGGTAGGCAAAGATGATCAGGACTGCACAAATTTCATTATCCTTTTCCTTCTCCAGTCTTCAGTAATTTAGACTCTCTCTTCTTCCATGAGCTTCACACAAGTAACAGCATCTACTCAAATACCTACAGCAGAATTAATTCCTTAGATCTCCACTTCTCCCACAACGAGAAGGAAATAGATCATTCAAAATTTCACATTATTTTGACAGCTTCTGCATTTATTTTGATCGTTTGCTAATACTCAGAATCAGTTACTTCCTGCCACAAAAACTTGCTTGGAAAGGTGAGGAAAGCTAAACGTCCTGGAAGCCTAATAGCGAATTTCTGTTACACATTTCAAAAGCTCTCCTTTTCCCAAAAGCTACACAAAATACATTGCTGTGCAGTGATCCAGCACACAAATGTTAAGTATTACCCAATTCTACTTAAGCATTACTTAAATGATATACGTCCCATTTCTGTTATTGAGAGGTCATTCTTCTACACCAGATTAAATTAACCACCTAAAATGTGGATATGATGATCTTTTTTATTCATATTATATTTCAGCAGCTGGATTAATTGCCATAACATACCATTGAGATGCACATTTTAGAGAATAACTGAAAGTTTAACTGGACACACAAATACTTGAAATTTTAAAACCATAAGGTAGCAGTTTTTTTGAAAGGATTTAAGTCATACTTCAAAACCTGTATCCACTGCAAGAGCATCAGATTACTGTGATGTCTCCTGCCTCTCTCTCTGAAATGTTAAGTTTTAGCCTCTGTTAGAAGAAGGTAGTGAGCTGGATGAGCTGTTGCTCTGAACTGTCACGGCAATTTTTGTATATTTCAGTAAGTACAAATAACAAGTTATTTACTTTGCTTCTGCAAATCAGTGAACCAAAGAAGTAACTGGATGGAATACACAGAAATAAAACTACCCTGCTAGAAAAAATATGCAGTCAAAAAAGACACCTTTGAACACTTGAGTCAGCATGATCATCTGTTGCAGCTATCGGGAGCACTTTCTTTCTGCCTGAATCCATTCTGATTTCAAAATCTGAAAACAAAACAACAAAACATTTAACACTGCAAGAGGTTACAATTAATGTTCTCATTTGAACATTAATTGTTCAAATCGGTTTCAAATGAACAGCTTATGGGAAAAAGTTAACAGACACTGTCACTGCTCTGCTTCTAATTGCTGTTCTCTAATAATTTACATATTACTGATGGCTTTTCCCTCCCTGCAACCAATATAAACAGCTTTAGCTTGCACATCTCCAGAAAAAAAAATTTGGTTTTGAAACTGTAGATATGCCTTTATGGGAGTGAAATCATAGTTTAAAGAAACTAGTCTTGATTGCTGTCTGTCACACCTACTCAGATTTTCCTGTAATCGGATTCCTCATTCCAAATATTCAGGAAGAAAATTGTTACAAATACAGAAAAATTGGTAAGCTGGGTGGCTGGCAAAAAAATAAGCAATATCAAAATATGAAAGAAACCAAATGTTATTAAATGATCACCTGTCAAAGAAAGTCATATCCCATTTCATAAGTAGAACCCAAATCTTAGCCAAAGCTTCGTAGAAGAAACAAATCAGGGAACAAAAGAAGGCTGCTGTTTGGCTTTGTTTCTAATGTGATTTAGTACTAACATGTCAACTCTCTAGAACAGTTAGCCATACTGGATCTATGTACAATTAACGTCTGCTCACTGATGCTCAACAACAAGTTCAAAGCAGTTCTGTAAGTAAGAGCAATCATGAAGTTTCAGTAAATTGACTTAAATACTTTAACAGAAGCATCCTAGAAAGTAGATTCACTAATCAAGGACATAAGACTGTGTCTTCAAATTGTTACACATTTAATCACTTGCACCCTATGCCAATTTGCTACCATGTTATTATTTTGGGGATTATAAATCTACATTAATAAGAATATGACAGTAATTGGCTTCATACCAATATGATATTTATATGGCAGCTGAACATTTTGCCGAAACATGGTCTCATCTCCCAGAAGTTCTATCAGTGCCTCCCGAGCCTTTCTGAGATTAGGAGATACTAATGAGGAGAAATTCTCAGTCAGCACAAACGCAGGCTTTGTGAAGGAAGGGCTATCGAGTTCCATACATGTTTTCACACAGCGAAGCATCACTTCCTTTTGTTCTTTGTAAAGATCATCTGAAAAAGGATACAAAAAACATTACATCCAATGTACCATCCCACAGAATTTTTCGTTTCATTATCATTTATAGTCTGTTCTGGCAGAGCAAATTTATTTCAATATAGGAATCAAGACCCAATTGTTTTCTCACTGAACATTATTGAGTATCTTCAATATAATATATTGTTAAATATACACCATCAATTCACTAATTATAACATTAAAGGCTACAGCTGGTAACTGCCCATTTATCCAATCTTTCCCCTCCACTGTACACAGCTCTGTGCATGCTATCAGTTATTACAAGAGACTTAAGGAGAACACGGAATTAGAGAGCATGCACAAAAACCATTTATAAAATCCAGACAACTAGAAGGTTATTTATAAAACAAAGAAGGGATATCAGACTTGGCCATAATTTTGAAACTGTAAGAGTACTAAGTTGCACAAACTCTAAACAGTTACAGCTTTACAGCTTTCAGGTTCAGTCACATCAGGCTCAACAGCAAGACACAGTGGTTTACTCTACACTGAATTTCTACTCCGTTGAACTACTCTACCAGCTGTAGAGAGTTGTAATGTGGAAACCAAATTCTAATACAAACCATTCCAAGTTCCTTATTATAACTCGGAGCAGTCAAAAAAACTTTTACTCATGATTCCAGGTACTAAAGTTGGTTTACAAAGGTTAAGACTTTCTGTCTTTTTAAAAATGCCTGAACATCTGCCCAAGATAGAACCCCTGGCTCTTACACATTTCTACCATTTCCACCAATCTCATATTCACCTCTCTCCATGTGCACACCTACTATTAAACTATTGCCACTACGGGGCCCAAGACAATAAGCCTGATGCCCTGGTGCAGAAACAGATCGCTTAGAGCACCATCACTACGTTAGCTTTATCTTGAGGACTTCAAATTCAACATTAATCATGTTTGCCCTCTTTAATGTCTAAATTTTTAACATAATTACAACAGATTATGTACGGAGGCAGACTATTCTTTTTAGAACAAGAATATGACAAAGTAAGGCCTGACCTGACAGTAGAAGTTCACCCCTGCTGTCCTTTTGCAGCAGCTCATCAAGTGCACGATGAGGAAGATATCCTAATACACCAAGTAAATACACTGCCTTCAGCAGTTCTGTGTTGGAAATCTGAGGGAGGTACTTATTCAAGCAGCTATGAAGAGTCTCAAAAAACCTTTTCCAAAAGCAGAAGAAAAGTGTCTAAATACACAAAGAAGGCTATGTAAAATACAGATTTCAAACAAAAATACAAGTTAGAAATCTTTATTATCTCATAAAGTCATATCTTGCGTAATCTAACATTAGCTTTTGATTCTTCCTTGAGGATACAGCTAACTATTAACAGATCTAGTAGCCTGGTCAGTCTAGAACCAGGGTCTCTGTTTTCAATTACAGAGAAAAAATCCTATGTAGAAAAAAATGTGAAAAGACACAGCAAATTTACCTTACAGATTAATAAAACAGGATTATGAACTCTTTCACAACTAAAATAAAATACTAGTTGCCATGCATTACTCTATAAAGACTATATAACATCAGGCATTCTGGATAAAAACCTACAGATGCTTTTGGCCTCTGGGAACATAATTGAGTCGTGAATACACTCGGAGAACAATCAAAAGGTTTTTCAAGTTGAGAAATTCAGGGTCTTCTGTCACCTTCTCAGCAAAAACTTCCATCAGCTCTGTAGGCTGAAAGCCAAGTGTTTCGAAGGCAGAAAGAAAATGGATAAACTAAAAGAAAAGACAGTTTTATAAGGTCAGGAAAGCCAGTACAGTGAATCCTACCTGTTGATTTCATAAAAGGTATTTTTAATGAAAGCAACTTTTTCAAACCGTTAACACCCCTTTTATTTCTTAATTCATCCATGAATAGAAGAACGTTTCAAAAATTTAATGGTATCAACTTCACCAGATTGATATTCCTAAAAAATCAAAGAAAGGTAAGATCGAAAGTCCAGATATTCTACTAGTACCACTATAAGTTATATGGTCACAAACTCACCTGTCTTTTGTCCCAAAGGCAGGCAGTAGAATTAACATAGTCTGCTAATACCGAGAACAGTTTTACATTACGGTACTGGAGATGGTAACAAGCTTCCAGAATGAGAATCAACTGCCGAAATGGAGCATCGTGGACATTCTCTGTAACAGAAGAACAAAAGAGGACAAAGATACAAAGCAAGGTGAGCTGTAGGTTGGAGACACTGTGGGAACAGTGTGGTTAAAGGATGGAGGAGGGGAAAAAAAGATAAGGACAGACTGAGACTAGCTAGGCAAACTGAGCTAAAGCACAAGAAGAAACTGAGAGGCAGAAGAACTGTCAGGATCAATCTGGAAGGGATACATCAGCAAAGGGGGACAAATTAACAAAAGAAGCAAGAAGATTGTGTTTCCAGCACACCTTCTGTTCCAGGATTCTTGATTTTGAGCACCTCCCTGCACTTGGTAGAGAAACCCTCAGGCTAGCACCTTTAGTACTAGTTGAGCCTTTGGGCTGTCTACTACGTCAGCTGAGGGAGTAACAAAGAGGTGGATCTAAAGCTGCTGACTAATTAGATAGTAGTACATGACGAAGTTTGCATTTTTTCCCATTTGGTTTTACAAAATGGCAAGAAACCACAAATACGAATCTATGTCTAAAAAGCACTAAAGGCTGTCCAGCACTAAAGCATTAGTGTATGCTAAACTGGAAAACACAGAACTAAAACATAACCTCCTGGCACATGAGCGTGCTGACACCAATTCAGTGCCAGATGACAACAGACTTGTGCACAAGACTACTGCTTCATT
Source organism: Opisthocomus hoazin (assembly GCF_030867145.1). Classification (NCBI taxonomy): domain Eukaryota; kingdom Metazoa; phylum Chordata; class Aves; order Opisthocomiformes; family Opisthocomidae; genus Opisthocomus; species Opisthocomus hoazin. Next base: position 30,516,770 of record NC_134422.1, on the reverse strand, counting down.
TGCCACACAATTTGGACCTACTTTAAAGGTATGGAGCGAGGTGAAAGCATTAGCATTCATTTAATTTTTTTCTGGTCTGCAGCATGAGGTCAGTTATTAAGCAGCATTCAATTATTAAATCCAGTTAATCAGGGAAACTCTATGTTCCCTTTAGTTTACCAACTAAGCCACCCATCCATCCTGTAAGATGTCCACTTCCAATTCAGATTTGTTTTAAAAGTTTATATGAAATCTATTTTTTTCTTTCTAGAATTCAATTCTTTTTCCTAAATTCTGCATACAGCAAAGTGCAAACACAAATATGTAATTCAGGTAAATATTAAGAAGTGCAGAGACAACAAGAGCTATCTGCTTTTATTACTGATCAGTAATTTTCTGTCTTGCTGCTTGTCAAATGGCTCCACATTACTATAATATCCTGCAAAACAAAGATGTTTCCTGAGTTTTAAAGGAAATCAGAAAAGGGAGATGAGACAATAATTAGGAAGAATTTGGTATAAGGAAGGGAAATTTAATAAACATTTTTTTCTTACCCTGGATCTTTTTACTGCAGGCATTCAGGATTGGAATGGAACAATAATTCATTGCAACAAGTGCCAAAAACACACGCAGAGCATTCGGGAAAGTCAGATGGTCTATCTCTTTCAAAACTGCCATCTAAAGTGAATTAGAGTTTATTAAACCCTTCAGGTATATTATCACTGCTTTCTGGTGAAGGTATTCTCACCAAAACTTTCCTAAATTCTTTAGCCTGTTCAGGCTTAGATGAAAGAAAAAGAAGCAACAAACGGCAAAAGCATAAAGTAACTACTCTCAGTTTCTTAATACACAATTATAGCAGACCAAGTGTTGTAGAGTTGTGTTACTATGCAAGTTCCCAACCATTTGCCTCTTGATGGTTTTTTTTTAAAGAAAGAAGTCTCAGTAAAGCTCATTTCCAAATACAGTGAATATGTATCTTTCACCAACTCTTACAAAAGTAGCAGAAATATAACTGGCACTGTTGACTTAATTAACAGTACTCCAGTTACTGGTTTGGATGCGCATGAAAGCTGTAAGCCTTCACAGTGATCCAGCAGCACACCAAATGGCATACCTTTAACATAAACATCCAGCTGAGGCATAGAAGGTCAGCTCTGATGCCACAAGAGAGACTTAATTTATCGAAGGAGTAATTAGATTGATATAAGTGACAGTAAAAGTGAGACTACAAAGTATATTGACTGTTAAAATACAACATTCTTACTGCATGCATATCAAAGGTTAAATACAAAACGCATCTACAATAGAAAGTGTACAGTATTAAAGCATCCTGTAGGCTCAGGAAATTAAAAGCTCTCTTCAGCTAACAAGTGGAAAGGTTACTTTCAGTTCCATATTCCGCCACATCTTTGGCCAGTTTCTTCTCACTGTCTTGTAAAAAGTGGTACCTTGTCCAAGGTTTTATGATTTACTCGTATCTAACACATTGCATGAGTCCCCTGCACTGCTCAATTCTTGCCCAGTTTCCCAGCAGTGGTATCTTCCCTCACTTTTTCATGAATAATATTACAAACTCTGACCTCAGAGCCCTTCAGCTATGTGATGAAAACACTCGCAGGCTTTAAATCAGAGGACGAAACACAGTACGCCCTGCCATAAAAACTACAGCCTGCTCCCAACCACTGTATTTCCCAGCAGGAATTTCAGATACAGAGAAAGATATGGCCATGAGCTAGGTGAGTTCTCCTGGCAACTCACTCCCATCAGTCCTCAAGCCCCATCACAGACTAGTTTTCTGTATTCTGGTCTTTCAGCCACAAGCTGGGCAAGGGAATCGGGGAACAGCCTGTAAGTGCTTCTGTGAAATACCATACGGCCAACACAAACAAGAGGTGAGGGCGCTGCTATTTACTGCCTCAATTTCTTTTGTACTGTCTCCACTGCTTTCTGCCCCCTTTTATGGTGGGATATTCCCAGTCTCCAAATTTAAGTTCCTCCTGCAGATATAGCTGGGCTACAATTCATATGCAAATACTGTTAACCTTTCTATTATATTTTCTTATTGACTGTCTGGAAAGAACCATACACAATTTATAAACAATGCAAGAGCACAAGCTTTGTGGAAGTGAAAATGAGCCTCCAACTAAATTTACCTCTAATTTCTTTTTCAGAAAGACTGGAGCATCTTTTCCCAGGCATTTCATCAGATTTTGTAGTATAAAAATGTCTCTGATACTTGGAATGCGCTGCTCCATTAGCAATCTGATGAAGAAATACAGACAAGGCCTTCAGCTGTAGAGAGTAACCGTTTAATAGAGCCTTCCTCATTTCAGCAGAAACAGGCAGGTACCCCATTCCTCCTCACTGATATACTCTCAAGTTAAAGCTGCAATTCCCTGCTCCTCTCCCACCTCCTTTTTTGCGAGGCTGGCATAACTCTACACCATGCAGCTGCAGCACAGATATTTTCCCACATGGAAATAATTATATATGCTTTCTCACTGTTATCCTGATAGATGAGTGTTGTCGCTGACATGTTAACAGCAGGGGCACCTGCCCGGACTGCACATGTGACAGTGCAGACATGAGTGCTGTTAAGCATCAACCAATTAACACTCATCTGAAGAAAGAAAAAAAAAAAAATTGCACGTATTTGTCGTGGAATCATTTATGTGCAGGCAAGTTCTGAAACAGCCAGGAGACTCAGGGACAGACATGGACAACAACAACTTGGTGCAAGTGAGGAAAAAAACCAAACAAGCAGTGCTGTAGGCTGCAGGAAGAGAAGAGGACATCGTAACACAGAGGAATCGTAAGCACTAGATGAAGGAGTTCTGCTTTCCCAGCACCCCCTTTTCTGGCTGAGAGGGACGTATTGTAATTGTTACGTCTGAATTGCCCTTAAATATACCCGCACAGCTACAAAACATGAAGCATCACTGTCTAAGGCAGTGTACTGCTCTGGAATCCCTCCCTGCACATGTGGCTTCCTGCAAACGGGCAGGAACTCCAGGCATCAAGTCAGATAAAGAGCTGTAGATGGATCTCCTGCTTTCTACTGACTTACAAGAACTGTGCACCTGAGCTTCCAGGAGAACCTGGTTTTTGTGTATCACTAACACATCCACCTTCTCAAAGCAGGACCAAAAGTACTACTCCATGGCAAGTTTTGTGACAGCCCCAGTAAAAACAATCTCATGGGAGTGAGCAGATTGGTTACCCGCATAAATCTCATTGCCCCAGAAAACAAGCACTACAGCCAAAGAAGTTATTTTGATAATGCAGCAGACTGAAGGCCTTGCTGGATGCACAGATAAAGTCTAAGCTTGTTTTCATTTTAATTTTTACTTACTAAATTAAAAGAAAATATTTCCTGGCTGTTAAACAGCATTTTTCTTCACGACAAATCAAAATACTTCACAAAGTAAGCCAGTCTCATTACCTCCTTTCTACACACGGGTAAAACAGAGGCATAGATATGCGAAGTGACTTGATCAACATCGCAAAATAAGCACAGTGACGGAGCTGCAGTCAGACTACGGATCCCCTGCAGAGCAGTCTAGCACCCTATGCCATCGGAAGGGTTTCTGCTTGAAAGTGCAAAGGCACTGCCAAAGATCACTGCCTTGTACAGCTGTTCTCTCACGTGATCATCTAAGTCCTAAATCCACAACATGCCTTTTACATGCAGACCTTCCCACCATGATTTCTAAAAGACATATATTCAAACAACTTTTAAATATGAATGACATGTGAAAGATGTATTTTTTCTCACTGTAATCCAGCTTGCAGAGCGCACACATTCTTGTCTTTATCCAGCCCTGCTAAAGTAGTTGCCAAAACTGAGATGCATCGGTTATCAAGTTGATTGAGCTTCTCCTGTTAAAAGAGTTTTCACAATGTCAGATACTTCAGACCAGTAAAAGTTTCAGAAAAGCAAAGCTGACCACTCTCAGTCTGTACCTGCCGCCTTCTCTTTCCCCCCAGCAGTCAATTCACAAGCTTTAATTTTGCAGCAACCTACAAGATCTCACATTAGTCAAATTCAGTTGTTTTAAAGAGGGTAACGATTTTTGAGACTTAGCCTGTCTGTTAAATCCGTCTGAAATCACGCAGTGGTTTCAAAAATGAAGCAAATTAGAAATACACACAAATTAACGATGGGGGCCCTGTTTCCATGGAACATCAGACTAAAACAGGGATGTAACCCAACTCTCTCTGATGTTGCATAGCCTCCCAAGAATTAACCCCGGAGTTTCAGCCCAGGGATTTTCATACTTACCTGGCACACCCTCACCAAAGTCTGGACTAGAAGAGTGTTCTGAGGAACGCCTAGGTTCACCACGGCGTGCAGACTGAACACCAGGTCGCCCCGCGTCATCCTTCGGGAGTCCCGCAGCAGCTGTTGACAAAGCTTGACAAAAGCTGGGTGCTCAAAGATCAGCTGCTTCTCGTAACGCTGCTGGTCTTCGGACAGGTTTTTGAAGAGCCTCCACACTGTGGTTAAACAGTTTGTGAAGTGCTTAGTGGAAACAGCAGACTCTGAAGCCAAGTCCAGTGCATCGCAAGGACAGGTACATTTCTGGAGACAATTAAAGAACGGTTCGCTATGATCCATCACCTGCTTCATTTTGAAGCCCCTGGAATCATCCAGCTTTTCAAGTTCCAAGGAGCTATGGGGAGCCTGCTCGCTCACCAAAGCCTCTGTACTGTTCTCTGGTTGCATTTTAGCACCTGTGCTAAAAACATCTGTCTTCTGAGATACAAATCGAAGAGATGATCCATGCAGAGAAGGAAGAATATTCAAAAACAATTTCCTGAAGTTCACATTTTCCAGGGGATCCCTGTATCTGCCAATCCATAGAATGTGTTTTCTCATTGTAGCTGAAGATTTGGGAGTGAGGATAGAATTGCATCCACGCATACATCTGACAGTATTTAACAAATAACTTATTTTATTATTCATTTTTGCTAATGTCTCATGCATAGATTTGAAATGCCAACTCAAAGTAAGGAGTCCAATGAAATTCTACTGGTGGAAATAGTCCTGTAGAAACTGCATTAACATCACTTATCTGTAAAGACAATTGAAAACTACGTATTAGTTACCAGACCTTCAGTTCCTAAAGTAAAATGCCAAATCCACGCACATCATTTACAAGAGAAAAGATCTGGAAAAAGATCCCTGCAACTGATTTGCGGACGGCCTTTCACCGGGTCGCTTACGTTTCAGGCCAACCTCTCGGCACAGGGGTAACTCATCCTGCGCGTCCCCTCTTTTCGCTGTTGCTGTTTTAACCAAGAACTATGCCGGGAGGGAGAGCCCCTTCCCACCCGACGTTTCTCCAGGCAGACCCGTCTCCCGGCAGGGCTCTGCCGAGCCGCGGCCACCCTGCAGCGCCGGTTGGCAGAGCCCTGCCGGGCTGAGGCCGTGGCCTGCCCAGCCTCCCTGCCGTCAGCCTGCAGCACGCCCGCGACCCCGCTCTCAGGACCGGGGCCACCGGGCGCGGCAAAGCCGTTCGGTTTCGGGCTCGCTTTCTGCAGGCGCCGGGGACGCCGCCCAGGCCCGCACGGTACCCCCGGCGTGGGCCCGCGGCCCGGCGCCAAGCGGACAGAGGCCTCTCGGCGGCTCCGCACCGCTCGGAACACCCGGGCGCAAGGGCGGGGGATGCTGCCGGGCCGGGCCGCCCGCCTCAGCTGCGCCGGGAGGGGGCGGGACGGGCGGGTCGTGCACGAGACGCCCGCCGCCCGGTAACCGTTACCTGGCACGCGGCGGCGCCATGACACCCAGCTCCACCCCTTCCCGCGCGCTCTCTGCAAGCCTCGCGAGAGGGACGGCGCGGGGCGAGGGACAGAATGCCGCGGCGCGTTGCTGCGCAACACCGAGGTGACGTGCGGAGGGTGCCGCGCGCATGGCGAAGTTGGTGCTGGCAGGTGAGGCGAGGCGAGGCAGCCTGCCCCTGCGTGTGGCGGCCGCTCGGCTCGGCGGGCTGCCGAGCCGTCCGTCCCGCCTCCGAGGGGCTCTTGAGAGTGGCGTCGGTGCGGGCGCTCCCCGGTCAGCCTGCGCCCCCGGTCCCGGCCGTCAGGCTGCTGCCTCGCTCTGCTGCTCTCCCCCCGGGGGGCCCCCGCAGCCACTTGACACGCTGGGTGGAGAGCGCGCCTCCCCTCCGGAGTTACCCTTTCTTTGCTGGCTCCTGTGCTTGTCCTGTTACCTTCTGGGAACACACGGGGTGCTGGTTACGTGAGACTTTTTTTAACTGGAACAATTAAAAAATACGTGGCCTGTTAAGTCCTTATCAGTCAGTGTCACAAAATCTTCCATTTGTGGTGTTGTCGCTGTGTTCACAGGTAAAGCAAACTGCCCTTACTATGCCAAAGCTGAACTCCTGGCTGACTATCTCCAGGCTAACTTGCCAGACTTCAGTGTTCACAAGATCACTCAGCACCCTGATGAATGGGAGGTAAGGGATTCTAAGTCAAAGTCAGAAGGTAGATGCCCTAGTGCTCTGCAAAGCAACAAATGTGCTTATCTGTAGTATGTCTCTTGCTCTCTTGTATTAGCATTTTGATCTGTGGGTAGAGGTGCTGCAGAAGCAGCTTTGGCTATGAGAGCCAGCCAGAGGAAAGGTTTGAATGCTGTGAGAGACTGGCATTCTTGTAAATCTTACCACAGAAGATGGGCACAAAACATGGGCCAGCCTAAAACTGTGTTCTGTCAGTAAGAAGTTCAGCTTTATTATTTTTTTATTATGTATAAATGGCTGCTCAGCCTGTAAATACTTTGCACACTGTGATTGCATATGCCTTCAGAGTTATTACTTGTCAAGAGCATTGCTAGCATTCAAGGACTTTGAATTACAATGGAAATAAGAAATTAAATCTCATGTATTTGTTTACAATGTGGATGGGCTTTTCTGAGTACTTTTGCTGTAGACATGTTGCCATGTCTACGCTGTAGTCCCCATAAGGAACTGAAAAATCTGCAGTGTTACTTAATGAGATACAAGGTACTATAATGTTTATTACCTCTTATATTTTGCTTGACACCTCAGCCAAGGAACTCAAACAGTTTAGTGAACAGCAGTTAACCTCTGCAGCTTAATTGCCTTCTGCGGCTAAATAGGAATCCTCAGATTACTTGCTGTTTCACAACATTGCTATCTTCAGTACCACTAAGACAACTGAGCAAAATTACATCAGTAAAATCAAGCGTAAGTAAGAACTTTTGCTGAGTTATCACAGTGTATCGCCATGCCTTGCTTTGTGTCATTCCCACATTTTGCGCCCACTGGTACGTAAGTTGTGAAACACCTAGTAGTTATGTATTGAGAGGAAATAATAAGAATGTTTATAGCTGTAACATTTAAGTGATAACAAATGTGAAAACGTATTAAAACCTGTTGGTGGGGATGTTTACATTAGCAGTGGCTTCATGACACTTGTGAAACGAATGGATGGCAACACAGACAGTCTCCTATGATTTGGAGGGAACTGTTGGACCGTGGAGGGAAGGGTCTGCTTCTGGGAGGAGTTAACGATTTCCTGGAATACGTTGAGGTATTGAGCTGCCTTTGATACTGTAAACTCATATTTTACATTTTCTTATAACATTGTTGTTCTTTATTCTTCCTTCAAATGTAAAATAAAACTATCCTTTCTAATGTTACCTTGCTGCGTTTGGGTTGTCATTTGAATAGAGATCATCCGTTTTGTTCTTAGCACTATTACGGCATCACCTCAACGATGCTGAGTGAGGAAATGTTAGAGATTGCTGAGGAGAACCTGCAGACACATGTTGAAATTGAAAAAGAGGACGAAGAGATTAGAAGTCTTATCGAGCCTTTGCAGATCTGGATCACCAGGTGGGAGTAAAGAGAATAACTATGAAGTTTCACTCAGCTTTGGAAGAATGCACTTTTTCCTATCACACATAACAGGTGTAACCACCTGTAGTTATACATGAATCCCTGTAATTTGCTGATTTGAATTAGGTTCTGTGCCCCTCACTATGAGCATTCAGTATCTAATTTAGAAATTGTTTCTACTTCTGTTACATTTTGCAGCAATTTAAGTGATGGATGTGAACAGGCAAGATTTAGACCCCAGATCACCTTAGGGAAAAGCAAGTATTTCCAAAATAAGCTAGGAATTTTGTAGTGCAACTATCTTGCATTAAATGTTTTTGGAAATATTTAAATAAGAGTCTTTTGCAGTTTTACCTTTAGAAATGTCTGTCCTAGCAGAACACCTTAAAAAAAAGCAGGGTTCTTTAAAGACATCAGTTTCTGAGTGACAGTATGGACTGAAATGTATAGGATGGAAAAATCTTCAAGTGAAAGGAGGACCCAACTGGTTTAGTTTTTGGCCTGTTAAAATGACAGAAAGAGCAATAAAGGATCCAACCTAATGGTCGGTTTAAGCATAATCAAATACAAAAGAAAGATCTTTGTGTTTATTTATGTAATACTTCCAAACAAGCAGTGGTTAGTCATTAACTATAATTTTTCTGTATCCTTCTCTTGTCAGTGCATCAGCTCCAATCTGTTCTCAACTGATCCCTCTGCTGGCAGATGGAGAAGTGTTTGGGATGACCACAGAAATCAGTATCCATTTGCTTGACTTGGACCAGTTTAAGGAAGTTCTTTGCGGTATTGTAATGGATGCTGAAGACATGGCGTTCCCACTCCTGCGCAGTATTTCAGAGCACACTGAAATAGATGAGGCTTTTAATCAAGCCGATATTATCATTGTTCTTGATGATGTTCTCTTAAACTGTGAAGTCCAGTCCCTTGAGAACTACACCAGAGAAGTGGGTGAGATCTGTCGAGTGTATGCTCCCCTGATTGAAAAGAATGCCAAGAGTGAGGTCAGAGTAATTTCATCAGGAAAAACCTTTGTAAACCTTAAGGCGATGATGATTATGACATACGGCCCGTCCATTAAGCCTGAAAATGTCATTGCCATTGCGACACCCTGGGAAAGTGCAGCTAAAGCCATGCTGGCCAGGAAGCTGAATATGAATGCAGCAGGTGAATATTTGGTGTTCTGGTAGCATTTGGGGAGTTCAGTGGATGGACACCTTTGAGAGTACATATTTCGTTGCAGAACGCAGGCGCAGCAGTGCACCCACTGAACTGCATGGATGTACAGAATGCCAGGGTGTGACTCGCAGGTGCTACTGTTCTCTGTGCTTACTGCTATCTGGATCTGTGCCTGATCCCACGAATGTCAATTCTGCTTGCCTTGCCACTCTGGTGTATATTTCATGCTGGAGATACACTAAGGAGGACTGAGCTGTGTTGCGGATCAGGAACTAGGTCTTAAAGATTGCATTTGCACTCTGCAGCGCATTGTTACATTGGAGACACGCAAAATAGCTGTGAAGAAACAGGACAACATACCACTGTGGAGATAATGAGAGTATAGTAGAACTATGTTGTAGTACTATTGTATTATTTCTGGGTTAATTGGCTTTGTTTCTCAGGTCAGTTGTTACAGCTCGGTTGTATTTGCACGGTTCTGCACTGCATAGCAAAGGTGTGCTCCAACAGCCTGCTCAGTTAGGATTCTTTTGATGTTGCAGTTCTAGGAACTGGTCATCAATGAGGAGACTAGATGTTGTGAAGCCTAATAAAATAGAAAATATGTTAATAGGCTGAATAGCCTATCAGCAGGTCATTTGAGAAATTCCTTTCACACCAAAGCAGGTAGATTTTGTTTTTTTCAGTGATTTTTTACTGTTAGGCATTCTACGTTTGCATGTACAGGATATTAAAAGGAACATTGTGGTATGTTTGCAATGTGATTTGTTTTGGTTTTTAACAGCTAAGTATTACTACGTTTTGTCTATTATGTACAATAGGATGATATAAATTAAAATTGCTTTTTCAGCTTGTGACGAGGTTTCATATGGTTATGGAGAACCTTGTTGCATTTTTCAGATCAAATAATTTCTGTTATTAAGGCAGGACACTGAACTGAAGAATAATTCGCCTGGAAAGGGACTTCTGAAGGTCATCTAGTCCAGCCTACATTGTGAAAATACTTGTCTATCTCTTCATTAATCTATCTATTTTCCTCTGTTACAGGAGTTAAAGACGTGATTGTTTGGGGCAATATTACTGGCTGTAACTACATTGATTTGTCACATGCAAAACTTTATGGATATGACTGTGCTGTTTGGGGCCCAGCTAATTTTCCACGCCCTTTGTTGAATATGCTTTATGACAGGTACAGTACAGATTTATTTTTTTAAAGTAAAAATAGATAATTGCTTTTAATCCATGTTTATCTGAACTGTTTAATAAACATCAAGAAAGGGTTTTGTGTTTGAGATTTGTCTTTACTGACTGGTGCTGCACATAAAGGAAAACTCCAGTTGAAGTAGTCAGTCTGCAAAAGAGGTTGAGTAGTTCCCAGTGCTATACATAGTTCTGACTTTCCTACCACCTTTGTTTATAACTGTATTTTCCTACATATTAAGTGTGGTTTTTTTCTGGCGTATCATGAGCAGCCTGTAAGAAGTAATGAAAGTCCAGATAGTGACTTAGATGTCTAGTATATGTGAAGAAACTTTGAAATAATACTAAACGTATATCTGTATCTTGAAGTCCCTGAATTCCGTTGAACACGCAGCCTGAGCACACTAATGTTGTCAGTTGCCCAAAATAGACAGTTTGTTAACATATGTAAAAAGGATACCTGGCAGCTAGATAGCTTCTTGTGGACATAGAAGTAGCAGAGAAAGGGTGGGCAGAGTGAGAGGGCAGTGGATGTGACATACACTCAGGCCTTGCTGTATGGAGCTCCCAGTCTGGTCTAAACCTGGCATTTACTGGACAGCAGATGTTCCTTTTGTTCTATACTTGTACTGTGCCTAGCACAGGGGGGTTATGGGTCATGGCTGGGTTTTGATGTAAGATGGTAATACATAATAATAATTATAAGAATAGAGGTTATGACTTGAGTAAGTGACCTAACTTTCGTAGAGAAGTAGTGCTTGTTGTTACCTTTTGAGCCACTTTTTGTTAGACACTTTTTTTTCCTATCTTTAAGTGCCTTGCCTTCTGCAGTGAAGTTTGAATAAGTTTTGCCTGTTTTCTTCCCTCACGTTTAGTTCTTGTTTCCTCTAGAAGACTACTCTTCCTGCAGTCATCTTAGTTTTTTCTTACTTCTTTGTTTTTTTCCCTTTTTTTGTTGGTAGTGAATGGATCCATTCAGAATTTCTATCTGCAAAGAGTTCACTGAGTTCCCGGGTCTGTCATTGTGTAGGAATGTTACCTGCTCATGCGGTAGCCACTGTACTGAGATACTGGTATCATGGCTCTCCTCCTGGGGAGATCGTTTCTGTGGGAATAATTAGTAAAGGTAAATCTACTTTTGATTCACATATTTTCTTGTAGCTTTCTCTGGTATGTATAATGTTAATTTTTAATAAAGATTGTTCATTTCATAAAAACTTGTAAAACAAATCATGATATAATGGGAGACTGAGAGTTTGTTTCAGCAGAAGAACCTCCAAATCTAAGCAATTTTGCTCTCCAGAGCTTGTGATTTGATACTTCTTACATGCATCTCCTAAGTTAATACTGTCTTGTTGCGGATTGTCTTTTAGTCTTTTAGTTTAAATGCTTTTCTGGCGTATGTGTTTTGCACCACGACTCTTTATACTTCTTAGAGCCTAAGCCATAAAAGCATATTCTTGTTTAGTTATGTGGATCAATAAATGGAATATTTCATAACAGTCATTTAACCCTTGTATGAAATAAAAAAAAAAATTCCCCTTTTTAAGATGTAAAATTGTTACAACAATTGTGTTACAGCACAGGAAAGGCATGGACCTGTTGGAGCAGGTCCAGAGCAGGCCACAAAAATGATCAGAAGGGTGGAACAACACCTCTTCTATGAGGAAGGGCTGAGAGAACTGGGGCTGTTCATCCTGGAGAAGAGAAATTTTTACTATGAGGGTGGTGAAACACTGGCACAGGTTGCTCAGAGAGGTGATAGGTGCCCCATCCATGGAAACATTCAAGGTCAGGTTGGATGGGGCTCTGAGCAACCTGGTCTAGTTGCAGATGTCCATGCTCACTGCAGGGGGCTTGAAGTAGATGACCTTTAGAGATCCCTTCCAACCCAAACTATTGTGATTCTATGATAAAAAGTTACAGTAAAAGGGGAACTCTTTAGTCTTTGAACTGTACACTGAAAAAGGCAGTCTCCATTTATACTAAGGTCTTACAGTTGAAGACTTTTGCAGGTCTGTAGGACTTAATCTTGATGCTGGTGAAGTTGTGTTTTTTAATCAGAAATAATACGTTTGGGTCATTTTTTCCCTGTTCTACAGGTCAATTTTGCCTTCCTGAAGGAATTGTCTTCTCTATGCCAGTGAGGTTCCAGAATGGTAACTGGGAAATCATGACAGAATTAGAAATTAATGAAACTACTCAAGAAGTTCTGGGACACTTAGCCCATGAGCTGATTCAGGTGATGTTTTCTTATATCTAATAGTATGCCTGTTCTACCACCTATGGGTACGTTGCAATGTAACTTCGAGTACTGAGACCTTTACACCAAATGTTAGATGTACAAACTGCACGCATGCACTTATGCATGAAAAAAACAGGTATTTGTAAGTGTAAGGTAGTATTTATGTATTGAATGAACAGATAACTGTTATGGTGTCCAAAAAGGAGATAATAAAATAAGTTTACCTATGTAAGTGTAGAATTTGAACCCCCATATTCTGCAGGCTGTGTGCAGAACAGAAATATTAACTTTAATTTAATGTTTCTGTGCTATTGATGTTGTTTTGCTTGTGTGGTATTCACAGTAGTTCTATGCCAGGAGACCTATCTTTTGGGATCCTTATGGCTGTGACTCTGCATGAGTGAAGGCCAGAGTTTACTAGAATTAAGTAATTTTTCAGAAAATACAAAAGCAGTGAGCAGTAATTCCATCGTGAACTTCTTGTCACTTAATGAGACAAAAATCATTTAATTTGACCATTAAAATACTAAAAATTGTGATCTTCAGTCATACTAGTAAAATATAAGGATTATTTTATTTTAACATATTTGAAGTTTGTGCTAGAAATTATAGTGGATGAATAGAATTGGTGATATTAAAACTGCTTTTTGTTTTTCATTCAGGAAAAGCTCATTGCACTAAAGGAAATAAAAGAAATGCATTCATATGCAGATGATAAAATCACTTGTGAAAAAAAGTTTGCATCAAGGTGGGTTTTTCTCCCCGGAAAAGAGGAGATCAAGTTTTAAGTGAGAATTTAAGTAATGGATTCTTGTTTTATGTCTCTCTCATTTAAAATGGATGTAAAATCCTTCAGGAAGGATTATAAATAACAGGTGTGTGTCCAATGTATCCTGACCATGCATGGGGCATGGTGATAGGAAGGGCAAGCCTGCATGGTAGCAACCTTGTTTTATTAAGTCTCTGTTGTGTCATTCACAGATCGTGAATACAAAAGTTATTAGTAGGTTATTAGTAAATAGAAACTCTTTTTGACCCAAGTCACTATTATTAGAAAAGCACTTTCACCATATGTCCTACTATATGTTTTTGAAGCTGTTCTTTACTATACTTTACTGTTCTTCACTGTCTAGAAATAGTGAGTTGAATTTCTAACAGATAAAAAAATACTGTAAAATGAAACTCAAACTTCTCATTTTTCTGTTTGTTACAGTACAAAACAGTTCATTCAGTACCTTTAGTCTATAAGCCAGTCAGAAGGAAAGGTTGAGAAAGACAGTAGGCTAGAAAAAGAGATATTCCTACTTTCTATAGAAAAGGCAATCTCGGTAAGTGGCAGCCACATCTGCCACTTCTTCCAATTAAAATAGGTGAAAGATCTTTTAGAGATCCTTACATTAGAAATTATTAAGCCATTTCGTTGTGTTTGTTAATGACACACTAATTTTATCAAGACTTTTTTTATCCTCTCCTCTCCTCTCCTCTCCTCTCCTCTCCTCTCCTCTCCTCTCCTCTCCTCTCCTCTCCTCTCCTCTCCTCTCCTCTCCTCTCCTCTCCTCTCCTCTCCTCTCCTCTCCTCTCCTCTCCTCTCCTCTCCTCTCCTCTCCTCTCCTCTCCTCTCCTCTCCTCTCCTCACAATGATAGGAGAAATTTCAACTAAAAATCTATAGAACTCCAATATCTCTTCCTAATATCTAGGAACATATAGGAAGGCTATAGGCTACATGATACTGTCGTGGCAAAAACTTCCCTGAAACCACAATCTGCTTTTCCCATGCAGAATAAAAACACCACATCTCCCAAGTTTTTCTGTGCTGCTTTTCTGACCTGTTTTGCTTTTGAAGTTCTCCGTCATTTTAAGGTTATGTAAAGGAAAGAAGAATCATTGATTAATGGTGAACTTCAGGATCCTGCATGGAGGAAGCAGGGCGATAAGTAGGATAAAACCTTGGACTTCAAGAGAGCTAACTTTGGCCTCTTCAAGGAGCTACCTGGAGGAATCCCGTGGGTCAGGGCTCTAGAAGGCAGGGGGGTCCAAGAGTGCTGGTCACTGTTTAAGCATCACTTCCTCCATGCTTAGGATCGGTGCATCCCCCTGAGAAAGAAATCTAGAAAAAGAGGTAGGAGACCCATATGAATGAGCAAGGAGCTTCTAGTGGAGCTCAGGTGGAATGTGGAAAGAGGAACAGGCCACTTGGGAAGAGTACAGGAAGGTTGTCAAAGCATTCAGGGATGCAATGAGGAACGCTATGGTCCACCTGGAACTGAATCTGGCAAGGGATTTCAAAGACAACAAGAAGGGCTTCTTCAAGTACATCAACAGCAAACGGAAGACTAGGGATAGTGTGGGGCTGCTGCTGAACGAGGTGGGTGTCCAGGTGACAGAGGATGCAGAGAAGGTAGAGTTACTGAATGCCTTCTTTGCTTCAGTCTTCAGTGCTAAGGCCGGCCCTCAGGAATCCCAGGCCCTGGAGATAAGAGAGGAAGACTGCAGAAAGGATGACCTTCCCTTGGTCGAGGAGGACTGTGAGAGACATCACTTCAGCAATCTGGATGCCCACAAATCCATGGGCCCCGATGGAATGCACCCACGCGTGCTGAGGGAGCTGGCAGATGTCATTGCTGAGCCACTCTCCATCATCTTTGAAAGGTCTTGGAGGACAGGAGAGGTGCCCAAGGACTGGAGAAAAGCCAATGTCACTCCAATCTTCAGAAAGGGCAAGAAGGAGGACCCAGGGAACTACAGGCCGGTCAGCCTTACCTCCATCCCGGGAAAGATGATGGAGCAAAATGTTCTAGATAGAGGTCATCGTCAAGCAAGTGGAGGAGAAGAAGGTTATCAGGAGTAGTCAACATAGATTCACCAAGGGGAAATCGTGCTTGACCAATCTGATAGCTTTCTACAATGGCATGACCAGCTGGGTAGATGAGGGGAGAGCCGTGGATGTTGTTTACCTTGACTTCAGCAAGGCTTTTGACACAGTCTCCCATAACATCCTTATAGGGAAGCTCAGGAAGTGTGGGCTGGATGAGTGGTCGGTGAGGTGGATTGAGAACTGGCTGAATGGCAGAGCTCAGAGGGTTGTCATCAGTGGCGCTGAGTCTAGTTGTAGGCCGGTAACTAGTGATGTCCCTCAGGGGTCAGTACTTGCCCCGATCTTATTCAACTTCTTCATCAATGACCTGGATGAAGAGTGAGAGTGTACCCTCAGCAAGTTTGCTAATGACACAAAAATGGGAGGAGTGGCTGTGCTGCTGTTCAGCGTGACGTGGAGAGGCTGGAGAGTTGGGCAGAGAGGAACCTGCTGAAGTTCAACAAGGGCGCGTGCAGGGTCCTGCACTGGTGGAGGAATAACCCCATGCATCAGTACAGGCTTGGGGCTGACCTGCTGGAGAGCAGCTCTGTGGAGAGGGACCTGGGAGTGCTGGTGGATGACAAGTTGACCATGAGCCAGCAGTGTGCCCTTGTTACCAAGAAGGCCAATGGGATCCTGGGGTGCATTAAGAAGAGTGTGGCCAGAAGGTCGAGGGAGGTTCTCCTTCCCCTCTACACTGCCCTAGTGAGGCCCCATCTGGAGTACTGTGTCCAGTTCTGGGCTCCCCAGTTCAAGAAAGATGAGGAGCTACTGGAGAGAGTCCAGCAGAGGGCTACAAGGATGGTGAGGGGACTGGAACATCTGTCCTATGAGGAGAGGCTGAGGGAACTGGGCTTGTTCAGCCTGAAGAAGAGAAGGCTGAGAGGGGACCTTATAAATGCCTATACATATCTTAAGGGTGGGTGTCAGGAGGATGGGGCCAAACTCTTTTCAGTGGTGCCCAGTGACAGGACAAGGGGCAATGGGCACAAACTGAGGCACAGGAAGTTCTGTCTGAACATGAGGAAGAACTTCTTCCCTCTGAGGGTGACGGAGCACTGGAACAGGCTGCCCAGGGAGGTTGTGGAGTCTCCTTCTCTGGAGACATTCAAGACCCACGTGGACAGAGCCCTGTGCAGCCTGCTTTGGGTGACCCTGCTTCGGCAGGGGAGGGTTGGACTAGATGACCCACAGAGGTCCCTTCCAACCCCGAACATTCTGTGATTCTGTGATTCTGTGATCAAAAGAAGAACAGATGAACGTTAAAGTGTGTTTTAATTTTGTTTTCTTACTTTTTCCCTGTTCTCAGATTCCAAAATCCCTGAGCTTTCCCAATGTTCTAGCCATTTCTTTCCACTTTTAAGTCCTACAGATCTTTTCCCTGGTTAGTTTTCTTTCTCCCTTCCTTGAAATTCTTTCCAGTACTTTTATATCAGCACTTCCCATACTGTGAGCTGTTCTTCTGCAGTAAGGGCAGGCTGAAGTATGGGAAAACTGGAACTTGATGTCCAGGGTGTTTAGTGAGCACATAGGCCTTTTGGTTATCCGTGCTTGTTTCCCAGGAAAGGACTACAGACACAATAACCTTTTTGTGATAAATGCAGAGTTCAATTATTCTGCTAATCATGACCTTGATTAACCCAGACAGGAGATTCCCAATAAGATAGCAGTGTCCTTCCCTGTCTGCTCTCTACTTGAATGGCACTGCTTTTCTGGAGACATCTCCCATTCCTCTTGTGGCTGCTTTAAACACTAAGCATAGGGCCTTTCAACTGCTAACAGCTAACTGATAAGTGATGGCCTGCTCTTGTGACTTTAGTATCAGGTGCTGTACTACTGAAGTATTACTGAAGTGCCCTGCTTATTTCCTTGCATGTGTAAGTATTTTAGGTAGTTGGCAAAAACATGTACAGTTTTTGCTTTTTTTTACAGAGATGGAAACCTTGCCTACTGACTCACTTTAGCCAGTGTTGTCTGGAGAAGAAAATGCCAAGAATTCCCACACTAAAACAATGTTTCCATTGCTCAGAAGAACAAATGACAAAGAAAGGCTGAACATTGTCGGAACTTTTGCAGTATCTTCCTCACCAAAAACTTGGAAATCTGTAGGCAGAAAAATATTTCAAAAACAGTGTGAATATAACATTCTTAATCTGAAGACCAGAGTAATATTCCTGATGACTTTAGTGAGTCTAGGATTTCATTTACATCCAACAACCTATTTCTTCAGACCAATAAACTCTTTCAAAAACATTACTTAATGTCTAAAATGGTAATATTATGACAATTTTGCGCAAGATTGTGGCACATATAACTCCAGATTCTTGTTTCAGGTGTAATGAAACACAGTACTTGTGTAAGAATATATATTCTCAGGCAAAATTGATTTTTAACACAAAAATTTAAGTGCATGCATATCCTTAGTGACAAGATCATTTTTATCTCCATGTTTTTTATGTTTCATGAATTTCGTAGGGACTACTCATATGTTTTAGGTCAAACATGCAATTAATGAAGTCCTTGTCTGAACAGGATTGTTGAGGAACCACTTTCATTTGCTGTCTTTGGTGTCTCAAAAGATGGAGACTGAATTAAATGAAATATTATGGTACTTGCTATTTTTTTTATCAGATGTGAGTTTTAAGAGCAAAATAAAGACTTTCCTGTTCTTTGAATCAGATACAGATAGTTGGAATAAATTCATTATTTCTGTTCAAGTGGAGATTCAGACTCTGAGCAGAGGTAGATGACTTCTTACATGAGAAAACCAAGAGGAGTTTATTTGTTATTTGTCTGCTAATATGGACAGAATGAGGAGGGGTGTCTCACTGGTCTTAGAAAGAGGGGCTCAGAAAGCTGGGCTATCACAAGAGAGTTGGAATAGTGTATTTTCTTATGTGAAATGTATATGGGAGAAGAAACGTTTACAGGACCTGAGGTATTGTTACAAATATCTTCATGAAGAGTTCACATGGGAGTTGTAGAGGCAGGTGGTTTAAAATGTCTTGAAGAAAGTGGTTAGGGATCATTCATTTCACGAGGGAGTGGTCTCCAGGGAATGAGGTTTCTAGTAGTGTGTGCACAGAAAATTGTCTGAGTCTCTGAGGAGTATCTGGAGGCAGATGTCTCAGGAGAGCATAGCAGGGAAGGATGCTACAGTAGTCTTTACAAACTACTTGGTTTGTTCCATAGCTGCTTCTCCAAGACAGAAGAGGAAAAGTTAGCTTCTTTAACGTGTATTTACATTTGTTTTTCTCTATATGGAATATGATTTGGCAGTCTTTTACTCTTTGAATTCTTTTATTCTACCTGTGGAGGTAGTAGTTCAAACAGACTGTAGTTCAAGCACCAACACTGCACGGCTGGTAATGAGAAGGAAATTAACTGTTTCTGGAATCTATAAGCAGGCTTACCAGACTTATGAGTCACTACCTGAAAATCCCCGGCAAAGTACTTCTCAGAGGTTGGGAGGAGAATGACAAAATAAATGTCTTGGATGTCTCTTGTATCCTAAATTGTTCTAATTAGATTTGCCTCGTGGCCTGCAGGGAAATTCAGGTCTTTCCTCATGGAATCGTAATACAATGGAAAAGTTTCTTTTCCCACCTTTTGCTTAGGAGAGAAAGAAAAATCAAAATAATTGGAAAGCTGAAATAAGGTAACGTATACAAAGCTGGTTACAGTTGTGACACAGTGATTGACTTAGTCATCACTAAGTTTGGGTTTTCTATAAGTAATTTCTGGTACCCATAGTACATATGCTATGTATGCAGGTTATTCGTAGCATTGATGAGTCCTACTACGTGGGTGTTACAGTAACGGTTGAAAAATTTGTGAAAAAGGGCTTCAAGATAAATGTATGTGTCTTACAAATGTTATATACATTCTGCATAAACTCTAGCATTTGGGTGCACTGAAGGGTGTGCAAGCTTTCTGATTGGTCTGAAGAATTCTTATTCTAGGATGATACCACTAGGACTTACTATTTTTCCTCATGTAGTTGCACTGTTTGTTATAGCACAGTGTGCTTTCTGCGTTATTGTGCCAGCTTCCACCTCATTTTCAGTCTCTATAGCAACACCGTTTCTCAGCAACTGGGAGATGCTTAGTAAAGACCCCTCAATTTAGAAATACTGCACTCCAACCCTGAGAAAAAAATGCTTGGAAAGAAAGATCAAAGAAGTTTTATCTTTAATAATTCAGGATATTTATTACTAATTAATTAGTGTTCTCTGTTTTGACTGCTTAGACAATTACCTGATACTTTGATCTGGGCCTTTGCCAGGCATTTGTTGTGAACAGCATTCATTTAAAAGCAAAACCTTTAGAACTGTGTCTTGAAGTCAACTTTTAAGTGCTGTAAAACTACTGGACTTCTCTGGCAGTGTCGTCTGACTTCTGGGCCTTTAGTAAGTAGCTGAGAGAAAGGTAAGCACCATTACTGTATTTAAGAGGAGAAAATCATTGCGGCCTTTGAACACAACATAGAGTGTTTTCACCCTTCACGGGAAACAAAAACAATTGTAGTTTATTTTATGCGTATTTAAAATGTTGGTTGTGTGTTTGATTTCAAAAGAAGGAAGGCCTCTGTGATCAAGGCAATTGATCTGTTGGGAGATTTCAGCCTTACTTCATCTGATTTGTCTTCCTCTGTACTTTAACTTAATTACATAGCATGCTTTAAAATGCATTTTATTTGCTAAAATACATATTCTGAGAACATGTATAGGCAAACAAGATACATATAAGTAATCAAACGTTACTTTTCTTACACATTCCAATAGAATTCAAGAATAAGGCTACTCTTGTTCTGCACAGAAGAGTATTTGTGTTAATGGGATCAGGGTTTATAATTGCAAAAATTTATTTCCTGTACATTTGTAATTTAAAATTCTTTTTTGTTTTGTGGAAGTGCTTTTAATTATTAATAAAGGGCAAATGTAGCTGAAGTACAACACACTGACTGAAATAGTGTATCAGTGAGCAGAGTTAGTTCAGATTTGATGACAGGAAGATACTGCTTTCTACTTTCATATAAAAAAGTTCATTATAAAGTACATATGCTAACACTGAAGTAGATTCTGTTCATTTCACTGCAGTCAAGATCTGGACTCTCCAAATAGTTTTGTATGTAAAAATGTCGACTGTGCATATGCTAATAATGCCTTTCATAACTTTTTGGAGGCAGGGTTCATGAGTATGATGTTATGATGTTGCACAATGACAGCCAGCTCAGTAAAACACATAAACACATACTTAATCTTGAGACCATGGATACTCCAGTACAAAAGTATGGTGTGTTTATCCATATGGGTAATTAAAAGGTTAGACATTGTGCTGTACTGGATAGAGAGCTTGTCATCTTACAGTAAGTATCAGGTACGAATAGATTATGCATGCTGTTTAACTCAGTGAAGTCAGCAGACCTGTTCTTATTTGAATGAGCAAATTCTAACGAGTGAGTTCTAATTTAAGCGAGTTTAACCTCTGTATTTTTACATTCATCCTCCTGCTTTATTTGATGTGCCTTTGGTGGAGAGGAAAAAAGGAGGAAAACATGAGGCAAGCTGTGTGTTTGTAAGTCTATCTTTTAGGTTGCTACATACAGCTTTCACTAAACACTGATGTTTAATTCATTGCTTAGAATATTCTGATTTCGTTGATTTTCCTGCATTGACTTTTCTGTCAAGCTATGCAGAGGCATATACTACTGCGCCTATTTTAGGAGTAATTGTGTAAGCGAAGTCACATGTAAACGTTGGGCAGAACTGTAGTCTTTTACAGAACCCAGGGTTGAGTCCAAGCTCTAAGCTTTAGTACGGAAGAAAACAGAAGAACGGTGAAAAAGAAACAGAGTGGTATTTCTTTCAAAGAAGGACTTCAAGAAAAACTGTGACACTGTAGTCTTTAGTGAAGAAGTTATTAAAGCAAATCTGTATCCCATCATTTTTAAAGTATTTGTAGGTTATTTAGAGACTGAAACACAAAGTTTCAGCTTTCACCAGTTAAACTGGTGAGAAGTATGTTTATGGTAGACTCAATAATTATAGATCATTGAATGTTTATGGTTCATAATTGACCAGTATTCAGTCATGTTTATAAAAAATGATCAATGACTCTCACTGGGAAAATGTTGTAAAGTGAACGTTTGGGTAAGTTAAGATTTAATACCAAATTTATTATTTAATTTTTAGATAGTTTCCAAGAATTTAATTCTTATTTATTCCAGCAAATTTCTTTTTTTCCCCCACTATAAGCCATGTATGTGGCCTTTGGAGTCTTGTGTAGCTTAGATCTGTTATACCTAGTGTTTTTCAAAGGTAGTATTAACTGAAAGATAGTTACTATACTGAATTCATATTTTTATTTTGGTGTTTAAAAATATAATGTAGTTTAGAGCATTGATGAAATAAATCCTGAGGGGAGACATTCAGTTTGTATTATTATCAGGGACATAATTACTTTTGCTTTCATGGTTGTGTAAAGAAGTATATTCATGGTTATGCTTCCTTTTTCCTTTTCTTCTCAGCTCAGAAAGAGATAATGTCAGCTCAGCTGAAAACTTAAGTTCTGTTTGAAAATTTTAGAAAGTAGACTTGTGAGAAATTGCAATCAATGAATCTTGGGAAGAGTCTGGTGGAAAGGTATGCCCTCTCTGACCTGAAATTATACACTACGGACTGTGTAGTAATCGTATATGTAAACACTGGACTCTTCGATAGGGAAAGATCTCATTTCCTGTACCTGAAACTGTTTGAAGGATTGTTTTTGCCCTGATACAATTTTGCAGTTTCTAGAGTTACTCCTACTTTATCCTGAGCAAAAAGCACGCAATATTCTGGAGTTTCTCTGGACTTGGCACCGAAACTATTATGCTGGTTTATGTAATTCTGTTTAATTTCATTTCTGAAATACATCCAGTAAATTGTTCAGATTAAAACGTTTGATTTGAATGGTTCGATATGTCTCTGTCTAGAAAATGTGATTTCACACTTTGGTTTGTTTCATTATAGAATGCCTAATGCCATCTGTTCATTTCAAATGGATCCAGACTTGCAGGGTAAGGATTTTTCTCATTTTTTCCCAACTTTTCTCAAGAGACATTTCTCTGTCTGTCTGAACAGAAACTATTGAATTGTAATGAATTCATGTCACTTTCAGAATCTCTGTGCTGTAGTGCATAAATGACACAGCTGTGATGTCCTACCTTTATTTTTGGATGTCATGGCACCTTTCTTGCAGATATCACGTTGGGTCATGATATGGTCAGGTGCACAGGGGCCAAATTCCCTAATTTGTAATATATGATAATTTTTTTCACATATTCTCTAATAGGCATGAATACTGGCCGTTCACTCCCTTTTTGAGTATAAAATCTTAGTTGATACTTAATCTTCTACATAACAAGTAGCGCAGAATTCAGAACTAGCAGGTTAACCAGCTGGGGATGTCAGGAAAAAGTGCACTCTTTTCTATATGTGTAGGAATTCCTTTGTCAGCTTCTCAATAAAGGGTATTTTTGAGTCTTGAGGTTAAATTTGACCCACTGCAGAATGACGTGCTGGTTTTCTGTCCCAAGGGGAAGCTCCATTCCTATGAGAAATGAAAGAGTTCAGTGCCCCTAAGCAGCCTCTCATAAATAATAGTCCTAAAATATTTTTTATTTGGGCTTTTTTTTCTTTGCTGTTTTACTTGTGCTCTCTTGCAAGTTAATTCTGGAACTGTGCTTGACAAGCACAGAATGCCCTACTTTGAGGCCACATTTTGTCTGTAAGGATGGACTTGAAGTGAGTAGCAGATGGCTACTAAAACAGATTCCCTGCACTTAGAAAATCATCTTGCACTTGGAAGGTGTTTGAGTTGAATCATATGTATGTTTCTAGCATTTGTATTTGAAAATAAGCATTTGGAATTTAATCCATAGCCTACTGAAAACTGTGGGAGTCTTTCTGTTTCTTTCAAAAGAGCTTTGGATCAGTTTACTGAAGAAAGAGAACTGGTGATGCATGGAAGTCAAAACTCATTTTTCACATTGTATGACATGCTACACTACATCTCCAAATAATATCACAAAGCATAGTATGACGAGCAGGACTAAACAGATGGTATAGCACATATTGGCTTATTTCTATATCTTAGGCAGCATCTGGGAACCAGCAGAGCCTGTAATTTGCTGACTATTAACATTAGTCTAGTACATTTGTGAGAAACTATTCCACACAGATTGGCTCATTTCCAGACTAAACAGGTACAGAGTTCCATGAGTTATCTCTACTCAGTTATGCATGTTTGTTGCTTATCTTTGAGCTTAATTAACTGTGAGTAACTCTTCCTCCTTAAAGTACAGGGAGAAAGAGTCTCTGAGGATGATAACTGATGAATCCCTTTCTAGTTTCAAAAACTTTGTGAACAAGCCTTTTTTTTTTGTCTTGAAGTTCTAGGTATCTGTGTAAAGTATCACATATAGGTCGTGTTCAGAAGCCCTTACTTCCCACTCCAGAAAACACCCTTTAGTGATGTGAAAGGAATGAGCTGAAATCATGTAAGGGTATGGGATTTAGTCAAGCAGTTTGAGTGGGATTACTAAGCAGGGATGTCAAATGTCACCTGCTCTGGTTAATTGCTTGTCTTCTTCTGTGAGAGTCCCAGATGTTGGTCTTGGCAGAAAATTTGTTTAATGCTTGAAACAATATGCATCCAAAACAATAACCCTGCTGTGCAGACTGACAAACTGTTCCTTGCAGAGGAGTATCTCTGATCAAGAATATGTTTTGCCTGAAGAAATATTATTTCGTTGTGACCTTGGCTAAAAGTATATACAGTGCATATCATATTTTCTGGTCCATGAATAGACTTGATTCCCAAAGAAGCAGGTGTAGTCTCAATGTTAAATACTATTTTTACGACTTGTCATGTCACTGGTCATGAGAAGACCTTCAAAATTTTCCTTCAGATTATTGTGGGTTTTGATCAAGTCTAAATTTGGTTATTTTGATTTTTTTGATTTTTAGTTAAACAATTTGGTTTTCTTTCTTTCCTTTTTTTTTTTTGGAAACAAACCACTCTGTTGTAATGTGTGTTTGCTTTCTTTCACAGAGGCTTTCAATGAAGTTCAGAACTCCATCTACAGAACAGCCCTAAAACTCCGCTCAGTACAAAGTCTGTGCCAGTGTTAGTAGCTTAAGAGAATCCTGTGCTTTGACAGGGAGAAGAATCTGTAAAAAATTTGTGTTGCTGTCACCTTGAGTTATTATGCTACTTTGCTTTCTCATTTTCCACCTGAGAATCTCAGAATGCATTACTAACACTTTAGAGCTACATAGTACTTCATATACAAATTGGGGTTTTTTTTCACTTTTGTCTGTCAGTAGAAATACATTAGTAAAATTTTAAAGGCATGAGAGAATCAAATTATTATTACAATCTGCAACAGTGCTATGTATACATCACTGACAATTATGAATCTTTATCTGTATATTATTATTCTCACTAAATGTCAAATTCTCCTGTGTTTCTTAGGAGTTGATTTATTGGAAATAATCATGGATCATTGAAAATGCATTGACAGGCATTATTATTAATACTATAAGTATTAATGAGAACAAAATAAAATATGATAGACCAGAAAACCCCTGGCTAGCACTCATTCTCCCTGTCTTTGAAGTGAGAATTCTGTGTAAGCAAAGAATTATGTAACAAAGCCCTGGTCGCCTAGCTTGCTTTGAAATTACTGGATGTAAATTCCATATTGAGCTAAAATACATTGGAATCTTGCATTTTCCACCTGAAACAGTCTGTTGCTGAAAATGCATAACATTGCAAGTGAGGTCTTCAGGGTAGCACAGAAAAAGATGACTAGTTTGTTGGCCTTCGCGATATTTTTTCAGTTGCGCATGCTCTTCTATGAATATATGTAGTCTGATCTCAGCCCTGATATGGTAAATCTGCATGGTGCTATGTGTCACAGCATGGAAGTACCAATTCACACAGGCAACATTAGCTCTGTTGCCTAGTCCTCCGTGTCACCTCTAGGCACTCATAGCATCTATCCCAATTACTCTACTCCTCCTTGAACAATGGTGACCAGAATTGCACATGGGTTTCCAGACTGAGATTCACCAGTCTTACACTGATATTTTCCCATCTTTGCTGGAGAGATCATAGGTGACCTGTTCTAGGTTCTCTGTTTCTTCAGCAGTCTACATACTTTCAATCTACTACAATCTTTCTCTTCTGGTATTAATTCTAATTGATCATGCCTCTGCAGTACTGAAAGTGACCTGTAAGAAGCCATAGCTCTCTCTTCCCACTGGATATTAGTTATTCCATGGCACATTTATAATACAGCCTGTTTGCCGCTTTCTTGGCCATAGTGCTCCCATTCTCTTTGTATTTGTACATGAGGAGAAAGCTTACATCAAAGCACAAATGGTTTTCACAGTCCCAGGTGAGATTTTTTCTGAAGTACTGAATGGTGCGTAGTGTTATGCTACCTGTACGTAGAGTGAAAGTTAGGTCTATAATTTGGATGCAGTTAATCATGATATTTTCTTCCCTTCCTATCTATCCCAAAATCACATCCAGGGAATTCTAGTTGAGCTATGCTATCTTTGAGGCCTCACAAGTTTTCCTATGCCCATAAAGTCAGCAAGACCTTTCTCAGATTATTTCCTTTTTATGCTGCATACTGTTTTAGACTTCATTTTACAGACTGATGTTAGCTAGGCACTTCTAATAAAAGAAAGTCAAGCTTCACCCCCATTTTTAAAATGGGGGCAACATCACCCCCATTTTTAAAATGGGAAAAAAGGAAGACCAGCGGAACTACAGGCCAGTCAGTCTCACCTCTGTGCCTGGCAAGATGATGGAGCAGATCCTCCTTGAAACCGTGCTAAGGCACATGGATAACAAGGAGGTGATTGGGGACAGTCAGCATGGCTTCACCAAGGGCAAATCGTGCCTGGCCAACTTGGTATCCTTCTATGATGGGGTTACAGCGTTGGTGGACAAAGGGCAGGCAACTGACATCGTCTGCCTGGACTTGTGCAAGGCATTTGACGCTGTCCTGAATGATGTCCTTGTCTCTAAATTGGAAGGACATGGATTTGACAGATGGACCACTTGTTGGATAAGGAACTGGCTCAATGGATGCACACAGAGAGTTACAGTCAATGTCTTGGTGTCCAGGTGGAGACCAGTGACGAGTGGTGTGCCTCAGGGATCAGTGCTGGGGCCGGTGCTGTTCAATATCTTTGTCGGTGACATGGACAGTGGGACTGAGTGCACCCTCAGCAAGTTTGCTGATGACACCAAGCTGTGTGGTGTGGTTGACACGCTGGAGGGAAGGGATGCCATTCAGAGGGACCTTGACAGGCTGGAGAGGTGGGCCTGCGTGAACCGCATGAAGTTCAACAAGGCCAAACAAGTCCTGCATGTGGGTCAGGGCAATCTGAAACACAAGTACAGGCTGGGCGGAGAGTGGCTCGAGAGCAGCCCTGAGGAGGACTTGGGGGTACTGGTAGATGAGAAGCTCAACGTGAGCCAGCAATGTGTTCTTGCAGCCCAGAAAGCCAACCACACCCTGGGCTGCATCAAGAGGAGCGCGGCCAGCAGGTCGAGGGAGGTGATTCTGCCCCTTTGCTCTCATGAGACCCCACCTGGAGTACTGTGTCCAGCTCTGGAGCCCCCAACATAAGAAGGACATGGATGTGTTGGAGCAGGTCCAGAGGAGGGCCACGAAGATGATCAGAGGGCTGGAGCACCTCTCCTACGAGGGCAGGCTGAGGGAGTTGGGGCTGTTCAGTCTGGAGAAGAGAAAACTGTGAGGTGACCTTATCGCAGCCTTCCACTACCTGAAGAAGGCCTATAGGAAGCATGGAGAGGGACTTTTCACAAGGGTGTGTAGTGATAGGACAAGGGGGAATGGCTCTAAACTAAAAGAGGGCAGATTTAGATTAGAGATAAGGAAGAAATTCTTTACTGCGAGGGTGGTGAGGCACTGGCACAGGTTGCCCAGAGAAGCTGTGGCTGCCCCCTCCCTGACAGTGTTCAAAGCCAGGCTGGATGGAGCTCTGAGCAACCTGGTCTAGTGGAAGATGTCCCTGCTCATGGCAGGGAGGTTGGAACCAGGTGATCTTTAAGGTCCCTTCCAACCCTTACCATTCTATGATTCTAAGCTTCCATTCATGAAAACACAAGAATCCTCATTCGTTTCTCCTTTAATTTTCCCACAGTGGATTTGATTGATGTTTCTCTGATTCAGCACATCCTATCAAGTGAACAGAGCCAGAGGGGAAAGCAGATTTCTCTGAACGTGCAGCAGATCTCTGGAATGCTGACGAAACTGTTCCAAAGGGTGAGATTAGAAAAACCAGGCCAAGTAGATCCAAGAGCCGCTGAATTTACACTGAGCCTGCTAGCTACCATGTATGACAGGTGAGAGGATGCACAAATGTAAGTCTGTCACAAAGTACTGCTAGACTAAGTCTGTTTCTACCACTCATACCATTTCTGTATGAAACTGTCCCATTTTGGTGATAGTTTGCTTGGTATACACAATGGGAGTAGTTCAGCTGTAGAAATATGAGGCACAAAGTTTTATCAGAGAAACAGTGGTCAGATGTTTCCAAAATTATCCAGAAGTCTAGATGTCTGACAGTCCATGCTAACTTCTTCTGTGAACAGCTTTACAAAGAGTAGCTCTTCTTTTGACTGCCAAGATATTTTGATACACTCCTGAAAAAGGATCTATATTTGCCTTTGAATGACAGTACCCATGCACAGATCAAGAATTTGCCAGTCACTTTTCATTATTCACTTTTCTCCAGCTTAAAAAGTTCATCATCCAATTATGAAACAAAACTACTGTCTCAGTGTTTCATAACTAAGCTGATCAACTAGCTCCTGTGAATAGCAAATAGTTTCTGGGAATAATGAGGAGTCAGCTCACAGACTGTACCTTTCTCATGTATTGTTTGGGAATAATGAATTAATTCACTGAAGGCAGGATTGGTTTGTGATTTTATCAGATTTAGAAGACAGAGGCTAAGTTCATTGTACAATTTATTCACCACAGGTGAAATTTATTCCCTTCTACATCAGAGTAAAGTTTTTTACTGAAAGAGAGTGAGATGTAAGCGGTCTGCAGGACTTTTTGTTGAATCATTATTCATTAATAATACGATCACTACTGCTTAAGGTCTCATGTTATGATTTTTTTTGTACTTAAAATGATGAATTAAGGCTAAGAATAAACTGGTGTATTAGAAAGCAAAGCTAGAAACATCAAGAATATTTTGTGATTTATTTGCATTGTAGGGAAATAACTTAGAAGAATCTTCTTAACAGGACTATCTTGGTCTTTTTTTTTTCTGTTTTCTTAGGACAGTGTGTCATTTTCTTTTTGCTGTAATTTCTTTTTTTTTTAAAAAATCACAAGTTTCTTGCCATGTAGATAGGATAGAAAAAGCTTATTATAATTTTCTTCTAATCATGTTTTCTCTGTAAAGTGCTGCTCTCCATTACCAACACTCGAAAGTATTTCATGGTGAGAGCACGTAAGAGCTTTTCCATGTTTTTGTGGTATCTTACTTAATAAGCTTACAGAAACCATCATAAGGTGGTACACATTTGATTGTGTACTTCAGCTTTAAACTTGGACCTTTTCTAAAAAGTTCTGGAAAAATGCAGCTCATACTTTAAAGAATATATTGCCGCTTTATGCAGTGTGCTCTGTAAAAATGCAGTTTATCTAAAGACTCTTGAAGACGATTTTATGGAATGATATTCTGAAGTTCAATACTGCTATGCAAAAGTGGTATCTTAAATATAGAATTCCAGGATTTCCTGATTTATGGTTTCCAGTACATCTGCTTTATCTTCACATAAAGTAACATTTTTTCATTAGGTGCCTATGTCGCAAACTTGGCTTCTAAATTAAGCTACATTATTTATGATTTAATGGTCAAAACTAAAGTCCTGCACCCGTATATATCCTTTTGATTAAATTGAGTTGCAGTGAAATTAGAGGGAATCAGCCCAAGGGAAGCTCAGTGCAGATCTGGGGCCACAGTGAAGCTGCCTGATGATATAATGCAAAACCCAGATTGTAATCCTGCTTTCTCTCACAAGTTTGGGAAGGCTTTCCACAAATGAAGAGCAAAATTAATTTAGGACTTTTTATAAATGTAAAATTATATTTTACTTGGAATGTGAGGTCTTTGAAGGAGATGCTGTCTTGTTGTTTTATGATTGCATGGTATCTTGAACAGTTAACTCTGTAGTTACGTTCCGTGACAAAGGGTTGTAGGCATAAAATATCTCTAAAATGCGACATCAGTTATATACATGTAAAAGGATATGAGTTTTGAAGTTGTCTTCCAACTTAGCAATATTTTTTTCTTTAGAGGTTTCAGTTTTTACATTCTTGGTGAATGTAGTGTAACTTATTTTATTTTCCTAGATCTGGAACAGGATATATCAAAACCAGATCTGCTGCAGCTGCCCTAATTGCCCTTTCAAGAGACACTCCACTGGCTAAATACAGAGGTGGGAAATGTATGATTTTATGCACTACCTGAAATACTGAACATTGAGAAAAATTTCCATTGTAATATTTTTACTTTAAAAGAGAATACAGTTCTGCCATGCAAAAAGTAGAATATGTTGACTCCCTAGTTGTAGAGAAAGGCTTATGCAGAAGAATGCTTTTCTATCAGTTTTCATAGCCATCTTTGCATTAGGATTCTCAGAACAAGTCATAGTAAAGTTTAAGACAAGTAGACTTTAAAAATGAAGGCCAAGTTCTATTTGCCTAGCAGGAAAGAACAGAAAACCCCTGGTTTTATATTTCATTGGATTAGAAAATAATTTTATATATTTGATCCAGGAGCTTTTACAGCCCTTCTAACATTAGACAAAAATGCTTAAAGAACTAATTATGACATAAGGATAGCCCAGTTCAATGTTCAGCACAAGGATTTCTGCCTGAATTAAATGCTCAAAATGGAGAGGAAATGGACCACAAGTGGCATATTGGCCTCCTACTGTCCCACTGCATATTGTGTATTTGCTTCCAAATTACAATTTGGAATTAACAATTCACAGTTTAAATAGGGCATAATTTGTATAAGTTTAAATATTTAAATATCTATATATAGTTTAAATATAGTTTAAATATTTAAATGTTTATATATTTAAATATTTTTCTTATGGCCATGAAAATGAGCTCATTGTTTCCTTCATCCTTACCTGCCTTAACTGCCAGGAATAAGGAACTGCCATAATTTCCTTGCTTTCCTTCTCTTTCTCCTGCCTGTAGGAAGAAAGTATTGTCACAGCAGTCACTAAGTGCCTGTTAGATAGACAATAAAGGGGAACCTCCTTGAGGGATTTATTTGGTAGGCTGCAATCCTCATGTAGATAGTCAGAGAATAAGTAGCTAGAAGATACTTCAGGCTCTGCCAATATTCCAGTTTCTTTCCTCTGGTTGTTTTCAGCTTTCTTCCAGTTTTATGCTGTCCCTGATGAGAAGGCGACCTTGATTACCCATAGTGCCCTGAGAAGCCTACTAACAGACTTAAACCAGGTAAAGCCACTGCAGTGCTGTTACACAACAGATCTTGTAGGAGTATCCTAATCTAGAAGACAAAAGTACATGGTTGATACATTTTATGTTTGATTACGTTATGGACTGAAGTCAGTAGGGCACTGTGTGGACATAGGGAGCTATGGTGCAAAGTAGGTGAAAGAATCAAATTCTGTGGCTTTCTTAGTCAGAGCAAACACATCAGTGCCTCTGTGCGTTCATTTTGCCTGAAGTCCTGGGAACAGCTGTATACAGCAACTCCAACTTTCAGATGTCCCTACTCACTAGAATAGCTTGCAGTTGGAGAAAAATGCCTTAGCATACAGATATTTCCAGCTGAACTGGAGCTGAAAATGGTGTCTGAAAATGACCTCTGAGGTTCAAACCCAGTGTCATTCAGTATTCTAGCATGGCAACATAGTATGTTGATCCATTTCAGTGAGTGAGCTGGAAGCAAATCATTCTGACACATACTGAATTATGAAATTGCATACTGATGGCATGAATATGAACAGCTTTTCTTCATAATAGTATGTAAAATGGCATTTCTATAGATGCTTCACCATCTGTGTACTGTCACCATCCCAGAGAGCATGATGGGAACATCTGTTTTTTATTGAGGTGTTTTTGAGCCTTTCATCTTGATGCAGATCCCAGCCATTGTGGGAGAAAGCTGCTCTCTGTCTTGTGTGGAAATTGCAACTCACAGCTGTTTCCGTGGGGTGAGTGAAATTCTGATGTCCTGGGAAATTATTTTGAATGTTGCTGGTGGATTAAAATTGCAAATGTATCGCCATATAACATCCACCAGTATCTACTTTTAACGGGCAGGACTGTTCATCAGTCTCACAGTGTAGGAGGAGTTATATCTGTCGAAAAGGTGCACAGTAAGATACTACTGAAGACTCTTGCATTTACTCTAAAACCTTTGGAACCCAGTAACATTTTACATTAGTGGAAACTCTATGCTAGCAGAGTCCAATATCAGAGCTTTTATTAGTAATTGTAGATGACACACGAGTCCTTTTCAAGTACATGGCTGAACTGGAGACATGTATTTTTTCCAGGTTCTGAATTCAGCAATTGTTGAAGAAAAATTCCTCTCTTGGCTGAGATCGGAGCCTGCTGTTCTCCTGTGGCTCCCTACATGTTACAGATTATCAGCCACAGAAATGGTTTCTCACCACGCTAGATGTAGAGTCTGCAAAGTTTTCCCCATTACGGGCCTCAGGTGCGTCAGTAATTACTGTAGTCTATAGCATTCACATAAATGGTTCTTGCCATTGTTTGCATACCTTACAGGCTCAAACTGCTGTATTAAGCAAGAAATATTGGACGTAATGTTAATTTAACAAGTAAGATAGGGAAAGAGAGAACCGTTACAGGCTACTGCTCAAGCCTCTATCCTGCTTCTTTTTAGTTCACTAGCACAGACGTGATTATAGAGACTTACTGAAAGTAAACTGGCAGTTCAGTGGTAAAGCCAATTAAACCTGTGTGTCTCATTTCTTAGTTCTTTGTCCCATAATCAGGTGTATTACTTGGCTAGATAAGTTATCCATCTTAGCATCTTATTCATCTAAGTAATGGTATAAAATGGCCTGATCGTATAAAAAAGACACTATCCACATTACCTGCTGACAAGAATGCTCAGAAAAGCATTTTACTGTTACTCTCTTCTCACTAATAGTAAGCTTGCAAGTTTAGTGTTTTGCATTTTTCTTTTTTTGCAAAGTTGCAAATCCTGTGTCAATAATGTAGTGATATTACAGTTCCATGAGAGCAGCAAACAGAGATAAGCTGGTGCATAAGAAGGGTATGAAGATATAACTGCATCCTCAAAAATGGTGCTAGAACAACTGTTTTTTCCTTGTACTGAATTTCAATGCAGCAAATGAATAATATCAAAATCCTGAGTGGGTTCTGGAGAATATTCCACTGTCATTTGGAGAAAGTAACTTTTGCATTCAGAGAATGCTGAGGAAAGTTATTATTCTGACAAAAGTGCTTCTCTGCATTTCAGAACCCAGGGATGTGGATTTCCAATAATCAAGCTCACTTACAGCAAGTTCTTACTTGTGAGGAGGTAACTTAATCCTTCTGTTTTCCCTCACAGGTATCGCTGTCTGAAGTGCCTCAATTTTGACCTTTGCCAAGTCTGCTTTTTCACTGGCCGTCTCAGCAAACCACATAAGAGGTCACATCCTGTTGTGGAACACTGCGTGCAGGTAGAGTCCCATTGTACTGATTCATTTCCCTGTTCAGGTTCTTCATGTAGGCAAGTAGGCAGTATACTCTTGAACTACATTGATTATGAAATTATATGTGTAGTAGCCGTAATGGCCATGACATATTAGCATTATTAGTCTGGGAACAGTGAGTCAGGGAAAGGAAAAAAGGTGGCTTCTAACTTTAGAAGGAGTGCTTTGTTCTGAAATAACTGAATAGAGGCATGAAATGTCATAAGTGCAAGTCCTCTTCCCAGGGAGTTTTATGGCAAGTTTGCTATTTGCAGATCATCCTTAAACTTGTGGAAAACGCCCTCTTGTCCCAGTCCTCCTCCCTTCCAATTCCAATGCAGACTCATTCAGAAATTAATTCATCCTGAAATTAGACAAACTCCTGCATGAAATTTCCTTTATTTCAGAGCTTTTCCACTTTATTGTAAACCTTTTGGACTCATTTGTCTCTGTCAGTTAGGGACGCAGCACAAAGAGGCAGCATGGGCCCAGCTAAGCTCACCTACTTGGTCTTCATTATAGGGGCAACTTCTGCTTTCATCACACTGGTGGCGAAGTTCAGCACTGGGAATTTGTGCTTGTAAGATCAGCTTCTGCTTTTAGCAGGAGATTCCAGATCTTGCACACAGCAGCAGACGGGATTTTTTGTGGATCTGTATAACAGTATCTTCTCCTGTTCCAGTAAATGAGCTGAAAAGCACTCATGAAAGTTTCTCTAGTAAGCTGTATTTCATGGTCTCCTTCCTGAAACCCTGCACTTAATATGAACCATGTCTGGGTAGCCAGTGTTTGCACCAAGACTAAAGAATGTTAGACTGCTCTTGCAGTCATCCTTTGTCTGGGGGAACATTAGCCTGTTGCCACTTCATTGCTCTCTTTCTGAAAACTAAACCCTGTTGCTAGCACTGTGAGAAACTATATCTGGATGCTCAGTATCTGCATTAAAAATAACAGATAGATGTTCATTCCTCCAAATATTCTTCCTCATCCTCCATCTGTGGGAAAATAGGAGATAGCAACTGATCCTTCTCACGTAGTGATTTCTAATAGAGACATTAAAATCAGTGTGAATGGGAGTGTGTGGATGTGGAAGCACCAGAAGGAAGGGCAGGAGGGATGTAGCAAGGCAGCAACCTAGATTAGCTGGTCAGCAAGATCCCAGCACTTCCACTCACAGCTTCTCAGGACAACAAGATCAGGAAAACAAAAGTAGCCTGAAAAAAAGGACAAACTGCCATTTGAAGATACCATAACAAGAGATGATGGTGTGAAGGTAAAGATCTAGACCTATAAGTATAAGACACCCAAATAAGGAGACAAAATATCACAATCACTGCCAGCTCCTAAAGCAGCTAAAAGCACATCAGAAAAACAGCACATGGTCAAACGAAGTGGAGCCCAAGAGGCTTAAGGAGAACTGACATCTCTTGTCCTCCATGTCTCTGTAAGTCATGATGTCCATACCATGTCCATACACCTTGGTGTGTGGATGGTGGAAAGACTACTTGAACATATGTGTGTTGGTGCTTGTGAGTGAGTGAGGAAGAGTGAGTGAAATCAATTTTGTTTCAAAATGAAGTCCCCTTCCTCTCCTATACTGACACTGAGCTTCCCCACATTGTTGCTGCAATATTGCAAAAGGATCGCTGAACTTAGGTTTCCTTTATGAAGACCTGCTCTAACACTAACCCTGTAAATATTACTTTTCTGGTCAAAATCTATATAAAAATTAAAAAGATAAGCTACTCCCTATGACAGGTACCATTTTTATATCCTTTGTGTGTACCATAAAAGAATCAGTAATAAGCCACTTTTTCCATACATTCCACTCTTAGCAGATTCTGTCCTTGGCTGGGTAAGTTTTCAGATTGTCTTTATCAGTGAGTGGGGTGCTGAGTGGGGATTTGAAGTATGAGCACTATTTTTCCTTATCGTGCTGACACCTTGTGGTAATGTTATTACCATGTTAAGAAACGACTAGGAGGCATGCTGTATGTTTTCTTTGTGTTTTCCTGTTCCATCGGTAAGGGCTCACCCCATGTTCTGCAGCAGTTACTTGCTGGGGCAGAACTGGTTTGTGTCCTCCTATAATGCAGCTACTGAGCTTAGTTGTTGTACCTGAGCCTGACACTGCTGTGACAAAAGGAAATGTGTTTTTTACTGTATTATATGAGAGGAGGATGTGAGGCAGAAAAGGCTGTACCAATTAACACTTCATACAAATATAAAAGTACTTCTTCCCATTGAACAAGAAAAAACTTAAGTACTAGTTGAGCAGAATTGTCATTGTGACTGTGAGTTTAATCATTGTAACTGCCAAAATCCCGTGTGAAGCATTTCCAGGCTGCCTAAATTTGGCCCAGGCAGAGTGTTTTGCTTACCTAACAGAACTGAAGCCGCTCTTGCCTGTGGTCCTGCATCATCATCGACCTCGGCTCCCCTTCCAGGGCTCAGACAGCAGCCATTAACCTCTTCAATTGTTGAACACGTGGACTTTTGCTTTCTTATGTCTTGCATTTGCCTTAGACTGTGTCTACTTCTGGGCAGCACCTGTTTGAAAATTCACTCCTTTCTTTATTATCCCTCATTCCAATAGATGTCAGCAAAGGCGAATGCAAAGCACTTTCTCCGCACCATCAGGAACAACCTGTTTCGAGAGCGCTGCAGAAGAAAGGAGGCTCAAAGAAGGAGGGCTCTGGACTTGGTGGAGGAGAGGCACTTCCCTACTCACAAAAAGGCTTTGTGAGTTTCTGTTTCTGATGAGTCTGTAATCTCTGAATAATATGCTGGCTGTGGGATATTGCCTGATCATGTCCTTTGAGTAAGGGGTTTTGTTATGACAGACAATGTCATGATTTTTCCATTAAAAAGGAAAAACATAAATGAAAAATTGCTGCACATTGTTCTGTAGGTTAACCATGATTACCATGCTGACAACCTAATGACCAGTTGTCTTATAAAATATAACATGCTTGTGTCTTCCTTCCCTCCTTCCATATGTCACCTCTTTCTCTCCATGCCATTTCTTATGCTCAGTCTAGGGTCAAACATTGCAAATATTTAGTACCTGTCACAATTGCATGGGTTTTTAAGCAACTCCTCTGTGAAAAATTCGTTGGAAATTAACTGTGAATACTTTCCACATGTGACCCCCAGTGCGTTCACCAACAGTCGTTCTAGTCAAGTCCCACTGAATTGCAGTCCTGTGGGATTACTCACAATAGTGAGTAGCTGATCTCACCATTCCAGTTCTTTTAGATCAGTTCTGGTTTTTGTGCTTTTAGTTAACGTGTAAATTCATTACTGTATTTTCACTGATCAACAGTGGTTAATAATGAGCACTGGAGGTCATGTTGTGATTTTCCCTATAGTTGCTCCTTCCTTGCTGTGAGATTTTAGTTGATATTTAGGTGTAGAAGCTGAAGGGAATGACTATACAAGAAGAGCACTACAAACATATGAAGGGTGAGATTGCTTCCTAGTTATATAAAGGCCTAGCGACTCCCTTGTATCTCACATGTGTTCTCCAAATGAGGCTTCAGTGAGACTGAAATAGAAAAAATGGTCACACTTCTCTAAAAGAATTAATTTCATCCTTGCGCAAAGAAGAAAAATCTGTTTATAAAACGTGATTGTGCTACACTGCTAGGTAAGCACATTGCTATTGGAAACCAATTTTTATGTGCGGTAAGACCAATGGATGATAGTTACAGTGATTCTCATAGAGAAGATTATTTCAGCGTTTGTTTTGTAGAATACAGTGAAATGCAAAACATTTTCAATTGCTAATATTTCCCCACTTGTATTCAGCAACAAAAAGAATCTTTCTTCATTGTGAATGTCATTTAATCCTTCTGCAAGCAATCAAGATTTTTCTGTATTTCTGTGGGGTTTTGCTTACCTAATGTTTGTGTAGCAATGAGAGAAAGAAGAATTTAGGGTTGCGGTTACAGGTGTCACTGTGGGCTCATAGATATCTGGGCTTTTCCTAGCATAGAATGGACTGAACAGCAGGATATCTGGCCATTTGCTGTGTTGTTGTAGTTGAATTTCCCAAGATATTTAGCTCTTGGCTAAAGGAAGCAAAAAAAGAAGCAGCAAATTGCACTGATACTAAATGGGTGGAAAGAAGAACCTGATGTTGAGATTCTGTGGAGTGTAATTTGTTTTAAGGAATTTCATTCTTTCAGCCAAAATATGCCAGCAGGCGTAGCTAAACCGTACTTCTTGTTTAGTCAATAGCACAGCTGTCTGTCTACTTACAGCACATTAGTTTTATTTTCATCTTTTTGGGTACCAAAACTATGAAAGGCTTGATCCTTTCTCTACTCATTATTTCTGTATTGGTATACAGTGCCCCTGCAGAACTCAATTCTTCACCACTACCTGGCCTTGAAAACCTGTCTTTGCCGGTGGATAGACCTGTCCTGGAGTCATGCAAGTTCATATCTGAAAACAGAACTGTAATGCAGCAGAGTGATAATAACAGCAACACACCAGAGCAGGGCAAGACAAAAGCTCAGGTGAGCAAAACATGAAGCTGTAATAGTGCTAAAGCTGTGAGGACGACCTACCAATTTAACTATCTAATTGCCTTCTAATTACCAATGAAAAAGAAATGTAATGGGCAGCTTCACCTTTCTGTTAATTTCTCACTTATGGAAAAAAATGTGGAAGCCAAAAACTTAGTGAAGCTTGAATTTGATACCCTCCAAGATTAGTGGCTAAATCCTTGACGTCCATGACAGAAGCATTTGTAAGAATATTTGCTCTGTTACTTTTTTTCTTTTCGTGTTGTCTTAGAGTAGCACATTAAAAACTAGCTAAGACTGGAGTCCTCTCCCTATTCTGATGGTAAAAAATGCCATCGTGTCCTCCTACTGCAAGTGAATGTCAAGGAAGGACGCCTTAGTTCTTATTAGGCTCAGGCCATTTTTGTCACCATGGCAATAGCGAGAGGAGAGAATGGGCCCTTCGTAAGGATAAACCCAGAGTAGTGTCCACTCTAACTAAAATAGCTCGTGCATAAAAGCTCTCCACTAATCCATTTCCAGGTTCTTTGCATAGAAGCAATGCTAAAGGAGTGGGTAGGACAGTATAGATAAAAATAATTACATAGCACGTTTTTGTTCCTATGTTTATTTGAGGGGTTGGTAGCTCTGCACATACTCGGAATATGGGTTGTGTTCAAACCCGTTTGTGTCATCCACTCATCTTGTTCTTCCCAGAAGCCAAGGGTGCAGTAGCTGAGAACTAGCCTGTGCACGTCGGGTCACTCCTTTGGCTGCTACTCCTGTGCTGCCCTTTGGAAGACCTGTCATTTAGGACTTTGCTGCCCTGCTTGAGGAATAGTGCCAGCCAGCACATATCTGCAGGAGAAGTTGTGGGCAGACATTGCTTAAGTATGTCATTTTGATGGCTGGCATTTGTCGTTTTAGAAGACAGCAAGACACACCTTGCATATCCCTGTGGTGGGATTCTGTCACATGCATTGCTCTCTTGTTCATTTTCTCTCTGTGCTGAGAAATCTTTTTGAGCAATTTTATACTGATTTCCAACATGTTATAGTGCATATTATTTCAATGTTGCTTAAAAAGATGTGGACTGTAAGTCCAACAATAGCTTTTAATAGAATCCATGAGCTTGGAGGTCCTGGGGACCCAGCTCTTACTCTCATAATTTTCTGGCAACCCTGATTCCAGTCCAGCTTATACCATGCCTCTAAAGCAGCTTACCTGGAAAGTGTTTGTGTCCGTGACTTCTGAGCTACTGTCTCCTGCACAGCCCAGAGATGGCTACTTCCATCCAAAGACCAGGAGCTTCTCTTTTCTACATCCAGTCTCTTCCTCCATCTCCTTGTCCCAAAGCAGTTGTGGGACTGCAGAGAGACTGTTCCAAGTCAGAATATTCAATTTTTTCAGAAATTCCAGGGAATGAGGTTTTTGTTCTAATATAATAAACCCACAAATTTTTATACACTTAGAATTTGCCATAGGACAAAGAATATGTTCTATAGAGTAAATTTTCCAGTCTGTTCTAATAGCCATTAGAAATACTTTAATGCATCGGGTGATTGCAATCAGTTAAATAAAAAATGTTAACTAGTAAATCTGTAAAACAGACCTAATCCCAAATTTGCTGTACGCTCTTACAGCGAAATTTGCATAGAAAATGAAATGTAGTTGCTGATAGAGTTATAAATACATACTTTTCTGTTTTTTATTGTAGGTAATAGGCTCTTCTGAAGCAGATATGTTGAAAATGCATGAATCCATTGAAAGCATTCACACTGAGAGCAGGTAAGTAAATGCCGTAGCACAGTGACTGAAGACTGGTAGGCAATACTGCTCCAGTGAAGAGCTAGAAGACACATGATTTTTCCCATACATTAGAGATTTTGAGATTTTAAAAAAAAAATCCTATCATATGAGGATGAATGATAAAAACTCAGCAACAAAAATTGTAAATGGAGATCACTGGAAAAACAATTTCTGGCGAGCAAAACATTTTGGTTTGCTTTCATCAGCATTTCTGCAATTGTTAATTGACATTTCTAAAAGTCATTTTTAAGGTAAAAAATGTTCATTCACATAAAAATATCAGAATAGCATACTTCAAATTTTTCTCTGAATAAGGCCTAATCAAAACAAATTTCATATTCACATG
Organism: Opisthocomus hoazin; assembly: GCF_030867145.1. NCBI lineage: Eukaryota > Metazoa > Chordata > Aves > Opisthocomiformes > Opisthocomidae > Opisthocomus > Opisthocomus hoazin. The sequence continues at coordinate 30,476,955 of NC_134422.1, read as the reverse complement.
AAGTTTTTAAATCAAAGTAGGATATCTTTCTAAAAAAATATGCTGTAAGTCAAGTAGAGATAGAGGCTTAATACAGTAACTAATGGTAAAAATTCCATGACTTAGATTATCACAGAAGTACCTTCTTATATTCAAACCTTTGACATGATAAAATATTAATTCCTGAACTACAAATTTCTTGGGTGGTTTGTTTGTTGGGGGGGGATGTTGGTGTATGGGTAACCATGCTTAACTTTTTCTTTCACTTTTGTTCCTTTGTTTTTTCTCCTTCATTTTTGTAGTTATATATCATGTGCTGTAGATATAATCATGTCTGTGACCACTGAACTCAATGGAATTACAGCGAAGTGTAGAATTTGATCTTGAATCTACTTTCTTTATTTCCTTCAGTATGTTCAGTTCCCTCTCTTCTTGTTTTGTTTCATTCTAATAAGTCAACGTACAATTGCTGCTCCAAATTCACACAAGGGCAGTCCAAAACTAGATCAAAGCAATTACATTTTCATTGTAAGTCTGTGTCCTTACCTCACTCTGTTCTCACATGAGAAAATAAAGAGATATGGCAGAGATCTTCAGCTTTCATTTAGATTAGCAATAGTTGAGAGGATATCTGGGAAGCCTGCTCCTGAAATACTGCATCACCCTCTGACCCAGAGCTTATCATATAACTGGGTGAATGAATTACATTAGTCATGGGAAGCTCTTTGTTCTTATTTGTGGACCAACTTCCAGCATTTATGTGCCTGTTCACAGAACCGGGCTCTAAGTTCGTCGAAGGTATTCAGCATTTTAAAGTAAAGACCCATTAAATGCCGTTATAAGGGACTGCCGTAATACTAATTTTAATTTTAAATGGTCTGACTTGCTGTCCCTTTCAGACAAATCTTGCAAAATTCCAGTGAAACTGATGGAGCTCTTGTCTGTGAGCCAATCCATACCCAGAAGAAAGTGAATCAGATGAACTTCTGGATGTAACTAAGCAAGGGAGATAACTATTTCAGTTGTTGATATGCAGCAGTTGGTTTATTACTGTAGTGTTAACAAGCTTTTGTGTCTACCTCCACCTCAGCTGTGGGGAATAAAAAAACAGTATTTCTACCCTGACTTCTTAGAGAAATCCCAACTCTAGAACAGAGATATGGGTAGTATTTTGTCATACTGTGCTCTGAGTAGGTAATTTCAAAGTCTTCTCTGGTGTACATGGGAGGGTTGCACTTCTCATTGCAAAAATCACAGCGTGTTTTCAAGGGTCTGTGCAGAAATTATTGGTATCATCAAACAAGCTACGTAGAATACCAGGAGCAAGAAGACACTTAATCAAAGGGGTAGAGGCTGCTTTTACTCCTTTCTTGCCTGGGGAAAATGATGGGAATCTTTTGCAGGTTAGGGAGTTGCCATAAGTAGTTTGCATCTAGATAGAGGGGCTGCTATTATGACTTTCTTGTTGAAACCACCTTTGCGGGAAAGGTAAAATGCCAAGATGCAAGGCTCAGTCCTGATCACAGTTCCACTCAGATTGCATCTTCCCTCATATAGAACACTCCTGTTCTTGCTAACTCCGTGGATACAGCTCAGTTCCTGAAACACTGGCCTCTAACTCCAAAGCTGACGAAAAATTCCTGGACTGATGAAGAGGAGAAAGTTTGTGCTACAGTGTTTGCTCTTTTCCATAACTGCGTATATGCGTGTGTGTATGATCTAGCAAAATTCCCACCCTCCTGTCTCCCTGGCAGGTACATGAAGAAGCAGTTCAAGAAATGGAAGGACAAAATGCAATTTCTTCACAACTGCCAGGAAGACAAAAGCTGCAAAATAGAGGCAAAGCTCCAAAGCCTGAGAGCAAGCCATGAAAACCTGCAAATGAAGCTGCAGCAAATGAAGCAAGAAGTAAAGGTATAGTGACAAATATACCAAGAATATTCACAGCTATGGGCCATTACTGAACACTAACTACTCCTTTTCCTGGAGATCAGCACTCGATATTATTTTGTGCACCTTCTGCTTGTCTGCTCAGTCATCTTAGGTTCTTGTCTTCAGAGAAAGCAGATAGGCTCTTTGCAGCAGGGATTTTCTTATCATTCCGTATATATTTAGTGTCTAGCACAGATATCCATGTCTGGTGTATTTAGATACTACTGCAATGAAAATAAAGAGAGGATATTCCAATAACAGTGAGAGAATGGATTCCAACAGAAGTATTAGATACTGCATTGCAGTCTTTTCTTTAGAGAAGAATCCTGTGTTGGCATTGAATAAATAAAATACTCTTTTGTCATTCCTAATTGCTGTCTTGTACTGGGGTGTAATACAGACCTCTTACAGAAAATCCTTTATTTCTTTTCAATTTTGTTGACTCTTGTTCATTTACAGTATCTCTGAGGTTCTAAAAAGGCCCTTATTTCACAAGGAATGCATATTTGCCACGTACAGCATTTTTGTAGTGTTTTCTGCACTGCTGCTTTTAGAGTGTTTTTCAGAGTGGTCAGACACAGAGACAAGCCAGACACATCTGCAGTGCACAGTTGGTCAGCTTGATGTCACTTGCAAATGGAGTCCAGTATGACCTGGCATGTCATACCATCCTGTGTGTGTGCTTGTAACACTGGTCTGTCCACAACGGACAGGACTGGCTGCACACATGGGGTTAAAGTGTCCAGTGCATGCACAGTCAGCTCAGTGTGTCCCAGTTGCATCAGACTCAGTGTTCATACAGCGCATGGTATTTGCCTTCATAGTTCTGGCTAGAAAATTCCAAGTACAATTGTGGCACTGAATACCGACCTAGTTTTGGATTTTGAGATTTAACAGATGTAAGGTGTTTGATATATTTTTAATATACACATGTATTTTTCCCTTAGTTTAATTCTTTTGGAACAATTTTCCTGCAAATTTACTCTTGGAACATTGTTATTCCCACTTTCAATGGCATTAAAGCATGTAATGTCTTCAGATTGGAATTGTCGAAAAAGTGGCCGCATAGATTTGTCCAAACTCAAACACAAAGTTTTATTTTAATGCAGCAAAATATTTTATTTGTGAAAAGAATTGGTTTAGTTCACCAGAAATTAAAAAAAAAAATTATTATGACCCAAAATTATTTTCCTACCTATTTTCGTACTACCAGCAAGCCAAAATATCAATTATTTTCACAATGTAGTTTCTGTATTTTGTCTATGTTAGACAGTGGTACAGTCACCAGAGCATCCTTTTGCACAGTGTCAGAATATGATGCCAAGAAATCCACATGTCCTGCTGGAAAGGACACTGAAGGGTGAATTAAATCCTGCCCAAATAAGGCCTACTTCCGGAACATGTGCAAACTGGAAATCTTTGTGTCCCCCCGACTCTGCAAACCGAATGCAGGTTTTACAGACACCTGAGGTTCCCACCGCAGTGGACTTTATGTTCTCAGAAGCAGTGTCCCTGCAGAGCAACATACCTTTTCTGGGACAGTATAAAAAAGCAATAGAGAATCAAACATATCTGCCTGAATGGACAGAAAACTCCCTTAGCGGTATCATGAGGAATACCGTTCTTACTCCCACTGCAGTGCAGATACTACCTGATGAGAAGCAAGCCAGTGAGGAAGTGGAACTGCAGCAGCTAGTGATGAAACTGAAAGATGCATTGTCTCTCCAAGCCCAACCAGGTACAAGTTCTCCCAGTTATCTTGACACTGTCTTCTCTCTTTGATCCAGTTTACTCTATAATATTGTTCATAATCATTTAACCCCCAGAGAAAACTCAAAATCCTGCCTTTGCCATTGTAGAAGTACTCCAGCTCTCTGTTCTGTAAGGTATAACATATTCCTGTAAGGTGGAATATAACCCCTAATGTTGGACTAATTTGAAACAGGACGAATCAAAGCACATAAGAGGAAATCAATCTCACCAGTCAATTAAGGAGCACACTTACACTGGTGAGAGCACCACAGGTCTTTTCTGTTGCCGCTTCTGTGACATTGTAACTATGACTCTAGTTTCAGGCAGACTTCTAACAGTACAACATCCCTTTGTCGTCAATGGTCTTACACAGCAGAGCTTTGTTCAACACTCAGGATGCTTCAGTTTTGAAAATAAGGATGTAACAAGGAGAGTGATTGAAAAAGCTGCTGTTTCCACAGAGTTATCTTAAATTAGAGGTTTATAAAGAGTTTTTCAGAGCTCTGGCAGCATCCAGATGCTCTGAAAGACTTAAATCTATTCTTCTTTTCAGCTCAACAGTCTGCTTTGAAACGGGAGTTCTTCTGTACAGCTGAACATGTTTGCAGATTGTTTTCTGACCTCATCAGTCAAGTAACTTCACCAGCTTGTGAATGATGGAAACTACCATTGAGCTTCCAGCTCCACTGAACTGTTGAAGGTAACTGGTGCCATGTCAGACTCTTTAAAGTATCTTAGAATTTGCATTGTAATAACCCAGGGTAACAGATTTCTGCATTTACTGACTTCACCAGGAACCATAAATAGTGTTAGAGAACGATGTTCCTTTTCTATTGGTGGTTTCGAGCTCTAGTGCGGTAGATGTTGACCCAGCTGATAAAAATCAGTATGTCTTCATTAGTGTTACACTAGCTTTCACAACAGTCCTGCCCTGTTCTCTGTCTTACTGCTATGTAATCAGTAATGGCTTGTGTTTCAGGAACATTTATTTTTATGTGAGAGTTGGCTTGAGTCAACTGGTTTCAGTGATGTATTTTCTATCACATCATTATTTCTTAGACGAAAGGTAGGAATAAGTTCTTAACTGTCAGACTTATTAATGCTTGATATTTACATATTCTTATTTTTCTATACTACCATATTCATATTTAAAGAAAAAGATACTTTGAACATTTAAAATCATTTGATTGCTTTAGAAGAGCCTTTCCATTTTTTATTAACTTATATATTAGTATAGAATGGTTAATAAGGATGTAGTGTTTAGTATAGAATGGTTAATAAGAATGTAATTGTACCTGCAGCATCTAAAATGTGACAAAAGTAATTTTTTTCTTGGGTACTAGTACTTTGTATTTGATGGAACATATCTAAAACTTCCAGAGTATTAAAAATACTTCTCAAGCCTGTACACACACATACAGGCATATATATGCAGGTAAGTAAACACATAAGCTGCACAGAAGTTTGCAAACGGATAGATGTTGGGTGTAGGTAGCAGGTTGTACTTGCTGAAGTTTATTACAAAGGATCTATTAGGCATCAGCACGGAAACAGGCTGAGATTTGAAGAGGAAGGAAGATATCACACAAAAGAAACATTGCATACTGCTTTGACCCGTTCATACTACAGTCTAGCTTCATTTGTTATAATGATGGGTGAGTGAAGGCCTTAGAAAGAATTTAGATCATTCTTAGAGGAAAAATAATAGATGCTCGCTGCTTTGCTTTCGTTGCTTCTTGTTTGCTACGTGTTTCTTACAGCAGTGCAACTCAGAGAGACATATTAGTATAGTCTGATGATAATGTCACCAAATGCATGTTGTTTTAGTGACAGCAGTTCTGAAGGTTGACATAATGGGTTAAGATATGGCGTGAACGTTCCTGGTTTTTTTCTGCTCATTTTGGTCACAGCAGGACTTAATTGTACATATACATACTGCAAACGCTCAAGAATTACAGTAACAAATAATAGTGTGGAACTGGAAGCCAATTAGCGATGTGTCTCTGGCAAAGGAACGGTGAAAAGGATGAAGAGTAAAGAAACTAAAGGAGGTAGGAGGACCCCAGAAAACAAATAATGATGAGGTCACTAGAAAGTGGATATACCAGTATTATCACATATACAGTATGTAGCGTGAGACAAAAGCTTAGTAGCTCTTGCAAGATACCAGTGCCAAGAGGTACAAACAACAATCAAAGGAACTTAACTGTTGTTTCTGGGAAAATATCTGTGCTTCTGATGAGGCTTTAAATCTCTGCGTGCATCAGAATTAAAATTGTTTGGAAACAGTGACAGCTGACAAATACTGGTTTGGTCCAATGCAGCACAGAACGGATCTGGAATACAAATTCTTACAAATAGGTATTCCTGAACCACCATGAACTTTTACTTCATGGCAACATGTGAAGACTCAAGAAAGTGTTTTCCCATGCTAATAAGCAGTTGTTTAGCTGCCAGGTCCCTATAAGGTGAAAGGGGCAAAATTCAAAGGCCTTTATTTTGTTGTTACACAGTGCAGCTGACAATTAAGCAACCTCAGTCAGACATCCTTCACACTCAGACTAAGAAACAGTAACCCAGGAACAGTATCTGCAAAACCAATCCTAGCTTACCCCAAGATCTACTGTGAAGTTTACAGGGGAAAGTGCAATATCCTGTCTTTAGCCACAGGGACATTTTGAATTCTTCCTGTACAGCAAATCTGCGTGCATCTCATACTCGCAGCATTTTCTTTTTCTTAACACAGCCACCCTAGAAGGCCTCAATTTATAGTGAGTGAATCAATAGCAAACCTCGGCATCATCTGACTGTGTTGGATAAAAGCAAGCAAGACCTAAGTTATAAAATAGAATTGAACTTTGAGACCTTCAGTGAGAAGAAATTGCCTGAAGCAGGAGTTCCTTTAGGAACTTTATCACTTGTGGGTTTACATGTAATTAATTGCTTCCCCTTTTTTATTCCAGCACAATTGATTACATAGATTGTCTCCTTTACATCAGCAATTTCCAAATGATCTCCATAGTGTAACCTATGCGAGAGATTAATCTGTTTTCTCAGTCTTTCTTCCACATACCTATCCTTTCCTTTCCATTTCCTCAAAGGCCATATCATGCTACAGCCTGTAAATTAAGAAGCTTACTGAAGTAGAGGAGTATTGCAAATTTGTTTAAACTAAACATCAGCTTGGCCCATAGTGGCATTTCACCATTTCTGTTGCTATCTGAAAGGTAGGAAGAAAGCCACCAGCCCTTTCGTAGGGGATCCTGCTGTTACAGGCAGGATATATCTAAAGTGGAAACACTAGCCTCTTCCCAAAGGGCCCTGTGGAAGGGCATCTAAGATAAACAGTACCTGTTCAGACAATCTGTCTGGTTTTGCATTTTCTAGAGCTTGAGAGCATATGGGGACAGGTAACATCTTGTCTACTACAATACCAATCCTATTTGGCTGAGGCATCCAGCCCTTGACACGCTCTTTGTCAGTTGCTGGTCTTAATAGCTGTAGGAACTGCGGGTGAAGACTATGTACCTTATGTTAATACAAAGCTGTGCACAATGGGGCTTTTAGATATATTAATATAATTTAGGTAATTAACAACAGTCATACAGGAGCGAGCAGATCTGTTGTAACAATGCTCTTGTCTCCCTCCCACACAATAGCAGAGCACTCTCTTAGGCTGTGGCTGCAGGCAGAGGCAGCTGGGGGGAAGTTGCGGAGTACACCAAACTGTGTGTTCTTGTGCTCATGCTGCTTTAGTGTTCCCTCCTCTCTTGAACGTTTAAATGGTTTGTTGCAAGCTTAACTTTAAGCACAAATTCAGTGACATTGAAGCTGATAGCCCTCTTATAGTTTTTTTTTCTGCTTCCATAAGATCAGGATTTTACCCAATAGGACTATGTTTAAGCTTTATTTTGTTCAGGCCCAGTAACCATTTTAGGATTTAATTTACACATTTTGCTACTTGCACCTATTTCTGCAAGTTGATGAACATCCAGCAAATGAGTTTTTCCTTTGGGCACTTGGAAGAAAAAAAAAAAAGCAACCAAATATTGTCATATGCTCAAGGAAAGAAACTTTGAATAAGCAACTAAATGTCATTGCCCTGGGCTGCTAAATTTTGTAGTTGCATTCAGTCAGCCAGATAATAGAAATATTTAATTTCATCAAAGCGTCAAATGTTACCTGCCCAAAGTTAGGTTGTGTTAGTCAAATTGCCTATTAGATTTATCAGTAACAGTCAGAGGAAACGGATTTGTCTACAAAGAACTTGCATGCTAAAAAAGAACCAAATTCAAGTTACGTGTGAGAATTCTTTTGATTAAACACTTTCTGTGAGAAAGTGTAACATTTTAAGTCGCATCTTTTATAACTAAAAATTTAGGGGAGATTGTGTAAAAATATCATGTGGAAGCAAACAGAGGAGGTGGGTAAAACCTGTTAACCATTTTACTTTTGCTGGAAAACTGAAAACATTTTTTGAAGGCATTTTTAATATAAAAACATGCACTACTTCAGTAGGATGATGTCCTTCAGTGATGGTTGCTTTGTACAAGTGTACAGCTGTGCATACAACAGTACAATATGCGGATGCATATGCATCACCATCTCGATGCTAATCCTGTCTTGGAGCCAGTGGAGGTTTTTGGCAACTTCCTGCTCTGTTTGTCTATGTCTTCTTGAAGGATCAGTTGTTTCCTGTCTTGGCACCCAAAAGACAATAGTTTGAATAGGTCACATGGATTACAAAAAGCCTGGTAGACACACAGATTAAAGTAGGCAAATGCTTATAAATCATGCAGTTTATTAGGGAGATTGAATTCATAGGTAATTAAAAAAGCACAGAAGTCCAAGTTAATCAGAGATACAGTGCTCATAGTTATAGGCCTTCTTCCACCAGCTAAATTAACATCAATGAGGAATAAAATGCAAAAATTAAAGAGAAGTAGTTAAGAAAAACCTACAAATCAAGATCTTGTTCTGAATGTGTCATTTCCTCTTTTCTCCTAGCTCTCCAATGATTTTTCCAAGTAGTGTAGATCTGCTCTTGTGCATGTGGATACTTATTAAATCTTCAAATGAGTCTTTCTTCTTCAGAACTCGCAACCTCTGAATATGAGAAAATATCCCTGAAAAGTGACATGAAAATGCATGTAAGGAATCAATTTCCAAACAGCAAAGAACAGCTAAATACTCAGTTTGCCACATCCATGTTTCCTCCATCTTTCACTGCTACTGGTCCCCATTTTATCAGCATTGCCCCCAAACCTCTTGTTTTGGCAATAGCCATACCCCTCCATTTGCACGTTGCTTTTCAGTGACATGTTGCTTTGACTTTTTCCCCCAGCATGGACTTTTTCCTTCAGTCTTCCTATAAAACTCTTCCACTTGTAATTAGAAGAGTCAAAGCACTCAAGTCTGCTCACAGTCTTACTGACTTAGTCTTGTCATCAACCTTCTTGCATGGTGGATGAGATCTCTCACACAGTTTAGTAGCACATTTGTTAATTCTTTGAGGAACTATGGGGCATTTTCTTTGCAATGATCTCCAAAAGCCAGCAGATGCGCTGCATTTATTTGGACAATTTTACTGTCTGAAAAAGTAACTGGTTAACACAGTATTTGTTTGTTTACCAGACTTCAAATTCTTGATACAGCAGCCTTTGCCTCACTACTTTCCATGGCACCCTGCAGCCCAGCAGAGTTGGGACACCAAGTTGTGTCTGTCGCCAGCACCCAGGCCAGGTGCAAGGGCTGGTCTGAGCCCAGTCACCTCCACCTGTGAGGGAGGTGTGCACAGCTGTGGCCACTCTGACTCGAGAGGTAGCCGGGGGGGGGGCTGCAGAGTGGGGAGAAAACAGGCTTTTGTGATGTTTTTGTGTTCGTATTCTTCCAATGCTTATACTGGGGATGTGCTTGTGCTATGTGGCTTTTTGACGAGGGTTGCCTTGTACAGCTGCTCTTTGGGAAGATGTTGCTGTAAGTACAAAACCTATGTTTTCCTTGTGATTCTGAAGTCTAATTTTGGCTCACTAAGAGTTGTTACAACTGTAATGTATCTAACACCAGTGTTGTAATATATTAGACATGCTTTTATGAAATATGCTTTTTCATAGTGTTTGGGTCTTTTTAGGGGAAAGGGATAAGTTACTAAAGATACCTTGGCCAGGTAATGGTAAAGGACTCTCCCTACTTGTCTCAGTTTAAAGCTGGCTAACACTTCTCTGCAGGATATCTAGGAAAGCTGAAACGCTGCTGGGTGAAGTGGGTTGTTAGGTGGATGGAAGCAGTTTGTCAGATAACTCATATACAGCTGGTTTGGTTTTGTTATGTTTTTCATGGGTTGCGTAGAGTTTGAAGAGTGTCTTCAGACCTGTTAGTAACTACAATCAGGAGCCTGGCAGGACTAGATTGGTTCAGAAAACTGTTTGAAAACTGTTTGAACCTTTACATCTGGAGCTGGGCTACTTCTCCTGCTGCCGTGGTGTACACTCAGACTTGTTTCCCAGGAGGGCAAAGTGTGGGGAACGGTGGAAGTGCTTCATAGATGTGACAAAGTAGTTCTGTTCCATACTACTGAGAAGCTTTTACCAAGGACTTCACTAGGTTTTTTTGGCTTGGAGGGCTTTTCTGGTTTTTTTTCTTAGAAAAGTTCAGGAACTGATACTGAGTTTTCACAATGACTTCATGGGATTTATCCTTTAGTTAAGAAACCTGACACTAGAATAACACCCTAACAACAACATTTCTATGCCAAGTCCAGATCTCTGTCCTGCTTTTCAAATTCAAGGATATGTTTAAGGAACTACAGTGAATGCAGATTACAGATTGTTCCTGAGTTATGATCCTGTTTGCAATTAGAAAAAATGAAGCACAAATTGAAATTGTGAATATTTAAGAGGAATAAGACGAAAAACTTTGGTATGGAGCAATAAAGATGTTATTAACCGTTGCAAAAGTAACAGTATAAAGCAAAAAAATCTTGCTTTATTCTTTGACTTCTAGAACAAGCCTACTGAGAGCTATTCATACCTGCCCGTGTAGACATGGAAGAAAGTACACAAGGTCATTCAAATGCTGTTAGTGCTGCTCTTTGGGCTGAGAAAACAGGCTTGTACATCTCTTTACGCATAAGAAGCGGTATTTCTATTCCTCATAGTTTGCTAGAATGTGATTTCTATCTGCAATTATCAGCAGTTGATTTCTGCTTTCACTGATGAAACAAAGGCAGTAGGGTCAAGGGTTACAAAGATTAAAACAGCTAGGTTTGTTAAGAAACTGGGAGACTTGGATGAGAGGTTAGATAACTCCTTCAAAAAATAAGATTTAGGCTGTCACTGCTTTAAGCTGCCTGCTACTGACTGATGTTAATCAATTGTAGAGAGAAACCAGATTAACTGGTTACAATTGGCAAAACAAAGAGGTAAAAGAATAGAGAAGGGGGGAATCCTTGTTTGGCTTCAAGTGTGAATACTTAGTAGTACTTCAAATCTCTCTGTGTAGGAGTAAGCAAAAGTCGGTACTAATCACAAAACCCACAATCTGATTCTTCAAAATACATCTTGATTGGAACAAAAGCTCCTTGTTTAGGAAAATCATGTGATATGGACATGAAGAGCCAGACGTAAACAAAAGGCTAAGGGGGAATTTAGACAGTGATACTCAAAGCTGCAGTCCTGAACACAAAAATCCCTCTGGTTCTTTAGCCTGATGGGCGTCGCAGTTTTTGATAATACTACTGCCTCATGTGTCTGAAGCTGCATTCTGTTTGCACTCAAAGGTGCATCGGTCTGGTGGAGACGGAGTAACTTGTTCCCTTTGTGATGTCTCAGGCCGCTTGGGAACCAGAGTAGGGTTCTGTGCTGCCTGCCATCAGCATGTCTCAACACAGTAAAGATCTTCTCAGAGGTATGTGATAGCATAACTCTTTGCAGATTCTTTGCAGAGCAGGATAGGATCCACTCCTTGCTTTTAAAATGCAGATAGTGGTTGTCTGGCTCAGAGTTTAGAAACTGGCCCTGTGTCTGTGAGGAGTTCTTCAGTCGGAGGGGATTGATTCAAACACAGCTCCCATCTCCTAGCTTAATGGCTAGGATACTCTCTGTAGGTAATGGGGGTGAGGACCTCTTGATCCTTTCTGCCTCAAATCCTATCTTTCAGTACACAAAACATTTTCAGGTTAGTGGGCAAGAGCTGGACTGTCCAATGGTATAGTGTCCCTGGGGCGGCACAACCCTGAGTTCAAGTGTCTTATTTAGAGACACTCCAACGGGTAACTGCCCAGAGGGGTGGTTCATTATTCCAAGGACATTCCCCCCAAACATCTTAACTAAGACACTGATCTAGGAAGTGGTGATAAGGGTCTGAATCCATTCAAGTGGAAAGGCAGTTCTGTCTTCTCCCTGTGGGCCTGGTGTGCTACAACTGTTGGTGATGGCAGCAGCACTTCTACCCCTCCATCAAATTATAGCACCTGCCCCTTTATGAAAGTGGACATTCTCAAGGGAAAGATGCATCTGTTGGTAGTAGGATCAGAAATGGAGCCTTGGAAGGTATGAAGATTTAGGAAAAGCTATGTTGTATATTCCTGCTGGGAATGAAGAGGCGAAGTGCCATGCTACCTTTTGCAGATACTGCTGTGACGTGCCAGCTCTTGCTTTACCATGTATGGAGACACTTACTTTAAGCCTGGGGATTCTGCTCTGGAGCTGGGAACCTGGAGATTAGGAATTGCAGCATTTAGTGTCGTGGGTAGTGTTCTTCCTCCTGAAGCTGTAGCTGTGTCTGAAAGCCTGCACGCATCTGAGTCCTAGGTCTGTTTCCACTGTGTTGGGCAAAGTTACCAGTATGGAAGTAGGGGATATCTGGTGGTTGACTACTAGATGGCAATCAAGCATATCCTTACTCTTCTGCTGAAAGACTGCCTCTCTCCCCAGCAGTACCAGTGCAACGCATTTCTGGGGTGATGCACCTCTCGGGATGAGGAATTCGGAACTAGCCTGTCCATGGCACAATAGTGGTAAAATGCTGGTGTGGAAGAATACATGTGTATGTTGCGTTGCCTTGTTTGAGTCGTCCTATGTTTCACTTTTTGCTGCCCCTCCTCCCACACCAAACTGAAATTTAAAAGCTGTCATTAGAGTTCAGGTTATTTGGAGGTCAAATTTTTACTGAGATCATTTTGAACATAAACATAGCTCTGGACTGGACTGGGGGAGTAGGGGCCAGTTGTGCAGCAATGTCCTGTATTTCTGTACTATCACCACATAACACAATAAGCCTGTATATTTTTTCTTTCTTACTAGACTCTAGTTACTGCCCATGAGACATGTATTAAAGAAGTATTAACCTTGGTTTCTCCCTGTGAACTGAGAATGTAGGATAGCGATCTTCTGTTCAGCTTCTGGTAGCTGCCTTCTCCCTAGGCCATGGGTTCTGGAGAGCACACAGTCCACGTAGATATCCCAGAAGAGCTGAGCCAGGTCCCAGAACAGAGCCCCATGTTTCAAGTTCTCTGATGATTTCAGGAAGATCATGAAGTCCCAAAAGCCACTGACAGAGTCAGAAATGCGAGGCTTCCTCATCTCCAGTAAGACAGCTGAGGAGGATTCCCAACACTGGGGGTCTGCTCGCCCAACAGCTAGTGGATCATTTTGGCTATGGCAGAGGAAAGGTGTCACACAGAATGCTCCCATGATTAGCAGGGAGCAGGTGAGTCTCATGTTGCAGTGGGTTCTTCCTCTGCTCCCAAGGTCCATTGTGTCACTGAAATGTAACAAAACCAAAAGGAGCTGAAAAACTTCTCACTGTTAGATGCAGGAACAACGCCCTGATACCTTACATTATACAGAAGGTACTTCAGATGTTGATAATTGTTTCTCTAATCTTTAAAGATCTGTGTATGCTTTTTTTGCATATATGAATATAAATGTTAGTGGAGTTGCATTACTCTGTGCAGCGGAAGTATGTGTTCAAATTTGTTAATCATCCTCAACCTCATATGATACACTCCCTTATCTGGAATTTCTTCATATTGAAAGTCTTTTGCCTTTCTTTATTTACAGATCCCTAACCTTTTTCAGTAGAAATCCATCTGTTTTTACAGAGAATTTAAGCCTTTAGGCAGTCTTGCTTTTCTCAAAATTTTATGAGCCCTTTCAAGTAGTCTGCAGACTCACAGGGATCTGTGGGCACCAGGTGGAAAACTATTTGTTGAAAGTGTGTTTTAATGAATTAATGGTAGGTTGAAAAATCATCCTCGGAACAGGAGTGTTTTACCTGCTAAAATGCAGAACAGCTCTGAAAGGAGGGTACAGCAGAGCCACAGCATAACAGCTGTATTGTACAACGTGTATACATGCATGTAGAAACACAGAATAGTTGGTGTTGGAAGGTATCTTTAAAGTTCATCAAGTCCAACCCCCTTCAGTGAGCAGACCCTGAATGTTTCCAGGGATGGGGTCTCTACCACCTCTCTGGGCAACCTGTGCCAGTGCTTCACCACCCTCATCATTAAAAATTTCTTCCTTATATCTAGTCTAAATCTACCCTCTTTCAGTTTAAAATCATTACCCCTTGTCCTATTGCAGCGGGCCCTGCTAAAAAGTTTGTCCCTATCTTTCTTATAAGCCCCTTTTAAGTACCCAAAGGCTGCAATAAGGTCTCCCTGCAGCCCTCTCTTCTCCAGACTGAACAGCCCGAAGTCTCTCAGCCTTTCCTCACAGGAGAGGTGCTCCATCCTTCCGATCATTTTTGTGGCCCTCCTCTGGACCCGCTCCAACAGGTCCATGTCTCTCCTGTACTGAGATATATATATGAAAAAGTACAGACACTTCTTGCAGATCTCTGTAACAATTGTCTGTTATGTTAAAATTGCGAAACTTGATAGGCAGCAGCTGTAGTGGGAGAAATCCTGGAATGACAACCTTTAGGGGACCGAAAGGCCCAGCTGTCTCCATCAGATTTCATTTCTAGTATATGCTTCTATTGTGTATTTTCTAACATGCTTGTAGTATTTCTAATATTACATTTCTGCTACACATTTCTAATGTGTAAGAGGTTTAGTGGTTGTTTTGAGTGTAGCTCATGGCATATGGAGAACCTCCCATTTGTGGAAATCAGCAACATGTGAGATCAGCTTTTAGGACAAACAATTCTGTTTAATGTGTGTGCTGGTCTGTTGAGTATTCATGCTTTTATGTTTTCTGTTTGATTGTTGGAGTGTGTTGGGAGGGGCAGGGAGAAGCTACCTCTCTTAATGAGCTTAACTTAATAATCAACTGGTTTTTTGCATACAAAGTCTCTTCTGTGAGTGATCATCAAGAGCACAAGCAATGTTTCTCTGCTATGTGAAGAAAAATGTCAAAGGCAGGATAAGTGCATGCAGACAGATTGTGTGTGAAAGGTAGCCCAGCCACAGCCCGTGTGCAAGACCAGGGAAGGGTAGGCTGCTTTTGGAGCGTATTTCATCGCAGAGCTGAAGGACTCTTCAGAGATTTCAGTCCTGGCAGTGATGTTCTTACTTAGCCCCCTAGCTGGCTACTTGGTCAGGCTCTGGGAACATGTTGGTGGTATTCAGACTTTACTCTCGTACTGTTTACAGTCACTTTTTAATCTGACTTAGGATCTCAGGAGAATTGCCTTGACAGCCTTGAATCTGAACCTTGCATTTGATGAATAGAAGAGGGACAGCACACTCTTCCCACACTGCTCTGCCTAGTGGGATGTCATTTAGGATAGTGGTGGTAGTAATGGGGTTGTCCTCATTTTGCTCCCAAGATCTCCAGAAGCATCATTCTTCTGTGTCCTGTTGCACAAGGCAGGTTTTGATTGCTTTCTCAGAAGCAAAACCGAAGACACTCTGTAAGTCATTACTTCATTCTTATGTGTTTGCGCATCAGAGCCTTTCCACTGGGCAGCAGACACCTGTGCATATATGCAATGCAACATGCGCATATCTGTCTGTTTACCGAGACTTTTTCAATGAACAGAAGTAACTTTCTGAAAGCTAGAAGCTTGATAACAACTTAGCAATCTCAGATATGACCATGGGGAGTTAAAAAAACACCAACAGCAGACAGTTCAAATAAAGGAGTAATACTAAAACTGGCTTTTAAGGATGGTTCTGTCACTGGGACAGGGGCCACCTGGTTTGCACTGGTTAGCAACTGAACTGGTTGCTTTGCTTTCTCTGTTCCCCAGCTCCTTTGGAAACTTTCTAAGTTACAGAACTGGGTAAGAGGAGGACAGGGGTCCTGGATTCGTTGGCAGTGTGAGCACAGAGGCTGTGCTGGGCTGGGAGCTGGCAGGGCATTAGAGTGAGGGTGGGTGCAGTTTAAGGTGTGGTGTGAATGGCGCTGGTCAGGGCCAGTAGCCGAGACCACTAGTCCTTACAGTCTGGTCGAACGCGGGCAGCATTTTGCTGTTAGTCTTCTACAAGGTTCGGGATTTTTTTAGACGGCTGAGAGCTGAGGGGATGCTTGGGAAATGTCAGGTTTCATCAGTCTCTTACCTGTGCTCGTGGTGAACGCTTCCGTGCAATTCCCCCCCTCGCCCTCCAACCATCCGCTCTTTCTGTCCACAAACTGAAGTTCTCGGTGCGCACCTTCTGGCTCTGACCTTTTTCTTCCACCCCCAGCCCCCCCCCCCCCCCCCCCCCCCCCGTAGTTTAACGACCCCCCCCATCATAAACAGCTCCTTCCAGTGATAATAATGAGAAGTTAATTAGCTCGTTGGTTGCCACCCCTTTGCCGGGCTGGAGCCATCGGTTGCGGCTGGTGGCTCGGCCCGGGACGTTCGAGGCGCCGGTGCCGGTGAGCAGGGGCGGGCGCTGCCGGCGCCGAGCGGTGTCCGCCGAGCGCCGCGCCCGCGGGCGGCTCCGCCCCGCCCGCCCGCCGCGGCCCCGCCGCCCGCCGCTCGCCGCTCGCAGCCCTTACCTCGGCGCTCCGGCGGGCAGGGCTCGGCTCTCCGCGCCCGCCACCGCCGCGCTCCTTAAGAAGCCGGAGCGGGCAGCCCCGCTTAGTTTTTACGTCAGGGCGCGGGGAGAAGCCCCCACCCCCGGGGCCCGGGCGCTGCTCCCGGGCGCCCGGCGCTCCCTCCCTCCCGCCCTCGCCTTGCAGAGCTGCCCCGCCTGTCCCGCTCTCCCCGCGGGGGCCGGCCCGGCGGCGGTGCTGCCTCCGCCCGAGGGGAAGCCGCGCTCCGGGCGGTGGAGGGGTGACAGACCCGGGCGCTCGACAAAGGTGTGGCCCCGCTTCGCCCCTCCGCTGGCAGCGCTGCCGCGGGGGAGGGGCGGTGGGACGCGGGCGGAAAGCAAGTCCCCGCGTTGGAGCTCGGTTTGTCCGGAACTGGCTCGGCCCCCAGGCGTCTTGGTCGCTGTGCTTGGCTGCGGGAGGTCCCTCCACCCCAGAGCAGGGGTCCGTGTGGCACAGCTAGAGCGATTCGCTGGCTGGGGCTCAGCCCAGGCGGCAGCAGGTCCAGCGCTCCCGAGAACTGCAGCAGAGACCCAGGGAAGAGCAGGGTCCCAGCAGAACGCCAGCAAAGGCAGCAGCCGCAGCAATGGGGCTGAGCTGCTCGCTACAGCTCATTTCACACAACTTTAGGTAAAGGGAGCCGTGCACCCTCCAAAAGGTAAGGGCCCTGGCTACACTTTCCCTCAGAAAAAAAAAATAAAAATAACGTGGTATATTCTTGCAGCATTTTCTCTCTGTGAGGTTCTCAGCTGCAACCCCTCTCCACTGCCACCTTCTTGGGACAGCTGCAAAACCTCTGTACACGTGAGGGGAAACAGGCCAAGCTAGAAGGGAAGTGGAAGCAAGCCGCTGGTGAAAGGGCCGTCTCCTGGTACGTGAAGTGCGGAGAGGAAAGCCTGAGCTCAGAAGTGACTGCTCTCCCCGTGTTTGCTGTGCCTGCTGTAGCCACCCCCTCACATGCACATAATGTACAACTTGAAGAGCTGGGGCTGTGGGAACAGGCTACTAACCAGTGTCGGGCGTAGCTTTTTTAACACTAACTGTTTGAGCAGTAGGGAGGGTGGGACCATTCTTTTTTCGTAACTGTGTAGTCTATAGGCCAAATCACATAGCACTCTGCCGATGGCCCGAAGCCGGCGTGGCTGCAACAGTCCATACCAACTTTCACTGGCTGCTCCCTTCTGTCTTTGCACTTTGAACCATAATCCTTTCTCCATTAAGCAACAGTGCTTCAGTAGCACCAGGCTTGTGTTTGTTGAAGTCAGTGGAGCCACACTGGTTTATACCAGCTGGAAAGTTGGCTTGAAACACTGATTTTTCTGTTAGTCGTCTATATCCTTATAATTTACACCTTTCTGTGCATCCAGTCCGTGTAAAAGAAGAAGCATGTTCCTTTCCTAACCCATGATTGTACAAGGGGTCTATGACAATAAACACTGTTGCTCTTTTCTCCTGATGCTTGATTTCCTCTGCTCCGTGAGCCATCCATGTGGAAGTGTATTTTGTCTAAGTAATGTTACTTTTTAACAAAAGTAGAAAGGAACTTTTTGGAGGTGAGAGGACATCTGGCTAGAACTAATGCAGATAATTAGATTGCAGGACTTTGGCGAATTTGCAAATGTTCCGTTTATTTCTCAGGAGGTGTGGGGTTGGGAATGGGGGAATAGTGAGCAGCAACTGCCAAAACAGACTTCAGGAGGAACTGGAGTGCAATGCCTTGCAAGCAGGCCTTGCAGCGTCGCAGGGGGAAGCCTCTCGTTGTGTATAGGTTCTCCAACATTTCTTCTCTGTGCTACCGAATACAGGCTATTCCAGTAGACTTCCTTCTCTCTGGTTCTAGGACTAAAATGATCCTTAAGCTGCTGCACTTTTTTTGCCCCCCCCCCCCCCCCTTTTTTTTTTTTTTAAGCCTGCTGTGTAGGAGCTGATTCTGGGTCCTTGTGCGATCTGGAGCCCCTTTGGCAAGTGCATAACTAGTGTGCTTCTCCTAAGCATCTGTGTTTGAGGATTGAACTGGGTGAGGGAGGGAAGGAAAGTGCACCCATAAGACATGGATGTTGTGATGTAATCTGAAAGCAGCTCCTGGGTAGAAAAGGCTCTGAGGCTACTTGTGTTTATGGTTGACCCTGGGTGCAGGAGGCCAGACCACAGCAGGACTAAGATGCTGTAGGAGTGTTTTTTGCCGACATTGCTGGGTCTGTGGTGCAGTGCTCTAAGGACTCTGCTGTTAAGGGTAGAGCAAAATGCTGCAACTGGAAAGGAAAAGGCAAGATGTTTCTTGTGAGTTGATACATTTCTGCCAACCTGAAACCTTTCTGGATTCATTGTTAAGAAGTGAGTTTACTTATCTGAGTCCCCTTCTGGGGGGCACTTTATCTGGTTTTGGATCAAGAATGGCATTGGCTTCATTCCACTCAGAATCCCTCTGGTAGACCCAAGAGTGCTGAACCGGAGGTTCTCGGAGAAATGAGAGTTGCTGCTCAAGGGAAATACTGCTACAGATAAAATTCTTGGCTCCACAAATACTTCCTGAGCCTACTGCGCTCTGTTCTCTCTGAACCAGAGCACTCACATTCTATTTCTGGGAAAGAGGTTTTTGATAATTGGATTCATCACCTCAACCTCCTAGTGGAGAAGAAATGTAGGATTGGCCATCTCACTTAGTTCTGCATACTCTCCCTCAGTAAAGCTTTCTGTGCCCTTTTTAGGGGCACAGTAGGCTTTCTTTCATTGCACTGCATGATGTATTCCCCTGACAGCCAAAGTTCACTTCCTCAGTGGGTCTCCATATCTTATGAATGAATTTAATTCAGATGGGCTGTAGGTCATATCCAGAGTCATTTGCAAAAGGATATTTTTATCAAGAAAAGTTGGTTCTTAAACTCCTAGGTAGGAGAGATTTCAGATCATATAACGCTAGAGAAATGACATTATTTCTACCAGAATAATACCAAAATAAAATATAAGCAAATATAATATAATATAAATGTTAAAATGATCAGGGTATAGGAGTAGGGAATGGGAAGAGAGAAAAGTAGGAGGCTATCTCATTGGTATTTGTATTTTGAATAAAGGCATAAACAACTATGCGCAGAGTTGCTTCCTTGCTGCTTTTGCTCCCTGCCAACCCTCCGATGTGGTAGCAGCTAATAGGCAATGGCTTATGGTTGCTTGAACTAAGTAAGTATTTACAAATTAAAAAAAAAACCAAACAAATCAGCACTCAGACTAAGAGACAGCAATGTGTGATGGTACATACAGCTTGTCTGTTAATTCCAGAAGCAGCCACACCTGGACACAGGATTAAGCTTTGTAAAATGATCTGCATGATGACCTGTTTAAGGCTTAATCCAAAAAATGCTTTAAAGACTTATTTTTAGCTGAAAACTTGTGTTTTGCCAAACTGCGTTCCAAATTATGCTAGCTTTGTGTGAAACCTGGCTAACTGACAGCACGGGCAAAACTTGTGATTCTTGGAGAGGGGAAAATCCAAAGGTCTGTTAGTTTTTAAATTCATAGTACATGGCAGAGACTTGCTTTTTCTTCAAAATCCCCAAAGTGGGGAATCTAACTCCCATTTATAACTTTTCATATTCTCATTTAAGCAGGAGATTAAACTGTGCTTAAAATTGGCTCTCTGACAAATATACCTAAGAGCTTCTTGGAAATGAAATACTAATGCTTGATCCAAAGTCTGTTGGTGGATATTTTTTATTAATTTTTAAAACGATATTTAGAGGGCTTTGAGTCCGGACTCCGAGTGGACTCAGAGTTACAGTACTGCCTAGAAAAGAACGATTAGAGCCTCTGAATGCAGAACTTGTTTGAAAAGTCGATTCTCTGTTTCAAAAAAATTAATTTTAGCTAAGAAATCATATAGGATAGTGAGAGGTCTGTATCCTATTAGCAGGAGACTGATGTTTTGTAAGTGGGAAGAAGAGCCAAAGCAAACAAATTCTTCACCAAATGATTTGATCGCATCCATACCCACCACCCAGGATGGCGCGTGTAACTCTCGGTAAGTAGTCTATATCAAAGTACTGGTATCAAAACATGGGTTTTTTACACTTTTGATGTCAAGGCTTTACATTTATTTTTTTTCTGGTGGTTTGAATCTGCAGTCAGGAAGTGTTTGATGACCCCACACTGGTCTCAGCAATCCTCTGGATCTATTCTCTGTTGAAATGGCCAATGTGAAAGTCAGTTGGTGTGAGGTGATGTGACGCTTAACCAGTTCTTATTGATGGACAGATGCAGTTACTTGAACATTGAAGTCTTCAGTGCTATACGCTATTGGTGACGACCTGAAACATCTCCATGGAGCTAGCAGACGTGGTACAGACAGGAGACCAATGTATTTCTGTGCCAAGAGCTGGAGCCCTGTGGACACCCTGGGATGTTTCTGGCCTGTGTCTGAGAAGTGGACTCAAGGCCCTGACGAGTTACACAAGCTTTGTGGTGCTCTGCTTCTGCTGTTTTCCTCCACCAGGACATACTTCTGTGCTCTGTTGGATTTTGTGGAGTTCAGTTGTTGAAAACAGTCCTCTGGAGGTCTTCAGTTCAAACTTCTGCTTGAAGCAGGTGTTACCAACACTAGATCAAGTCAGCTGTGGCTGGACTCCTGGTGGAAATCTTTTACCTACTGTCTAGCTTGAGCTTCCTAATTTGGGGCTATTGCTCCCTGTATGGCTCTATCAAGAATTTTGGCTCTGTTACCTTCACAATTGTTTGACGGGAAGTTATAGACTTTTTTTTAGATGATGCCTTAGCCCTCTTTACCAGGCCCAACAAGCCAAGTTACCTCAACCTGTCCTCATGAGGTAGCAGGAGCCCATCTGTTGTTTGACGCTGTGAGAGCATATAACACCATCATTGTCAACGGGCTTCGGTATCTCACCTAACGGAGCTTGTTAGTACCTCTGGCTTGTCACCTTCTTTGGCTAAACCATAGCCAGTTGTAAGTTGCAATGTTCTGGTATTTGTTTCCCGATGCATGCTATATCTAGCTATTCTCCTTGCCTATAACTTTAAAAGCCAATGTTTTTATTGCTATTAAGTCCTACCTTTAAACCTGCCTAGAATGTAAAGTTGAATTTCTTAATTAATTTCTAGATGATTTGGATGCATAGATTCTTTATGATGCTTAAGTTTAGAATTAGTAATTGCTTGTGTACTCAGAGAAATGTGTGTACAGATCTTCACTGTAAGCTGGTGTTGCAGTTAGTATTTCATATAAGAAAACCAGGCCAAATCCTATCTAATTTTTAACAGGATTTCTAGTTCTTAATCTCTTCTTGATAAATCTGATGTTAGGTGGTTATCTGCATGCCACGCAAGCCATGCAGTGTGTTTTGCTTGTTTCCCCACTTGTTATCAAATGGGTCATATTCCTGTTCTGTTTTCCTACTGTGTGGCAGATCTCGAACACAGCTCTAGATCTTAGCACTGAGAGGTTTGATTCTTATTGCTAGATCTCCTCATCCTGTTTCAGCAGTGTGTAGGGACCTTGTTTATTAAGGCCTTTCAAATCGCTGGTATATTTTGGCCTTGGTGCAAATGGGTCAGGTGTGCATTCTTTTATCTCCACAGGTTTCTGCTTCCACTGGAAGGTGTGAGGAACTGCAATTCTAACTGCTTGTTAGAAGAGATCTGTCTTTTTATTAAGGAAAGTTTTCTTCTCTCTCCTTGTCCACTAGCTGTCGTATGCGAGGAATTCTGTCACCAGGGGCATATTTGGAGTGTTTTCCCAAGAGTAAATTTAGGTGCTGTTAGTTGGAAGTTTGAAGCAGCTTCATCATTGATGCTGATTTAAGTTAATTCCTGAAAGAGGTATCGTTTCTTGTGGCAAGCATATTTAACACAAGCTTTGAAAAGACGTTTGGAGCAGGTATTTTACAAGTGCAAGCTAAGCAATGTTGATTAGAAAATTACTATACATCTTTGAAAATGTAATTTGGTGACATGTGACACTAAATGCAAATGACCTCTGTAAGGAATGTGACAATGAATCTCACATATTTTTATCCAGACTGAAACATTCCAAGAAAACAATAAAAAACCCCCAACTGATTAATATAGTACACAAACAGTTAACTGTTAACTGTTTGTGTCCTGTGGACAGTTCTTTCACTTTTACCACTCAGTGCAGGTTTTAGAGAGCTTTTGATTAAATTTAATGGCATCCCGGATATTTATATCCAGATGACTATTAGTTTTTGAATGAAGGGATTCATTGCCATTTGGGTGCTGCACTGATATCTCTGTGCTCAAGAACAAAGTCTTTGGTTCTTCCTGATTTCCTACTCTTTCTCCTTCCTCAAGTGTCACAGGCAGTAAAGAAACCCTTCTTGCCTTCAGGCACTCCAGGCAGAAGTGAGTGTCACCCTGGGTATGTCACGGTTAAAAGAGCAGTTCAGCAAAACATGCTGCCATAAAACTGCCATTAACATCTAGGAAAGCAAGCCGATCATGGGATCTCTTTCTCCTAGTGTGTTACAGCCAAATCTTCTGGGGAAGAAAAACACACAGTGTCTTCTTTCTTGAAGGAGAGTAGGACTGTAATGTGGTCTCCCCTACCTTTCTTGCTCTAAGGGTGTTTCTTTCCTGCAGCTCTTGGAATAAGGGGTGTTTGGCCGTGCTTGCCTCAGGGCTGCTTCCCTGTCTGGCCCACTGATGTGGCACAGAAGCGTGCCAGCCCTGCTGCTGTCATGCTCACCCCACAGCACCCGCACTCCCCTGGCAGCCAGGACCCGATGCTGGGAGCCTCACACTCACATCTGAAGCTGTTTAGGCAAAGTAGTCTGCAAGAAGAAGTTGGAGGGGGGACAGCAAATTATTTATGGCCCAGAAGTGGGTCACAGAAAGTTCTGGAGAGTGACAAGGATGTTCTGCCTCCTGTGAAAGGGATGGACTGGTGGGATCTTCAGCTCTCATTAGTTACCTGCTGATTCTCAGATAGCCCAGCAATCCATCTGCTTTATTATGCGTTCTGCTACTAGTTCTGACCTAGGGTTCCTTGGCCCTCATAACTACTTATATCTCACCAAACCAGAGATGTGAGGCCTTACACATATACTAAGGCTACTGCTGTTCTCGGAGGAAAATGGTTGTTTCCATGCGAAATCTGTTTAGAAGTGTCGATATGTTGTCATGCGTAACTTACTGGCAGGGAAATCTGCCTTCCTGAATGATTTTTCCAAGTGAAGTAGTACAAGCTCTGTTATATAGTATACTTAGACCAGACAAGACCCATACATTTCCAGTAAGGAACAGCGTGATAGAGGCGGATACAGCATTGATTTTATTTATTTATTTACCTATTTTCATTATTTATTTAATATCTCAGACTACTCTGCCTTTGAAACCCCCATTTTTCTTTCACAAATGTACCCTTTGAAACCTGTTCTCAAAGGAAATGCTATAAAGGTGATACTAGAGTCGAAGTTCTATGTAGTAAGTTTGTCTTTAAACTGGAGCTTCTGGAGAGACTGTAGTTTAACAAGGTCCTTTCCTGTTCTATTCTCAACTGGGCATGCCTAAAGAGCAGCATAGTTCATGAATAATTGTATTTTTTTTGAACGCCTGTGTGCAAGGTTGTCATAAACCTATCAGTTAACGAACTCTGACTAAAACCAGAGCTCCCTGGGCTGGGTGCTAAAGGTCACCTTTGAGTAAGGCAGTTCCTGTCCTAGAGATCTTACGTTTGAAGTGAAAAACACCCAGCCAAATCAGAGGAAGGAAAACTTAAGCAAAATATAATGGAACCTGAATTTTCTACCCATCCCTCCAGCCCTCTGATCCAACAGCATGCAGTCAGGGTCCTGCTATGTAAGGGAATTGTTTCTTCCTGTGAATGAGGCAGTTTCCAGTCTTGAGTTCAGGGCCTCCTCGTTAAACAATGGAGAACTGAAGATTTTTAGTTTCGTGAAGCTTTTCAGTGGATGCTGGAGGGCACTATAATAGTTCCAGTTTCTTGGAACTGCTTTCTCATGACACAGAAATCCTAGTCAAGCATGCATTGTCTGTAAACTATGTTATTGTTGACAATATCTGTAAGAGAAACTTCACAATGGAGCAAGTCTTGCAATAGTGAGCTCAGATGTGCCTGAAAGTACATGGGGCAGAAATGACTGACTCCAAAGCAAAGGGCCTTGCTTGTGCACTTTGCATCCATCTGGTTTCATTGTTGTGCCACCCTTACTTAGAGCGGGGCATTGACAAAGGAATAGATCTGGGGAGGAAATGGATGGTCAAAATATATCAAATGTCTACAGAAATTTATGAATGGAGGCTTATACTGTGGTCCTCATATTTTAAAAGCATCTTGAGCCTTCTCTTTGAAGCCAAGTGAGGCTGCTTAACATGACCACACGCACTGCTATAGCAAGTGCTGTACAGTCATTCTCTAATTATATAGTTCTTGTGTGTTTTGGAGCAAACTAGACTGCTGTAAATTGTGTTTTGGGAAGAGGTCCGTGTTAGGAAGATTAACATCTCTGTTTGCATAAGCTGAAGAGACGAGGGGACGTGCACTTTGTGTGACTGCACTAAGGCTGATACTCGGGCTTTGCCTAACATGAAGTGCTGTTGACAGCCGAAACTTTACATGTCTGTAGCACTGCTGCCACGCAGCTCAGCACACGGGCCAGGGGAAAGCAGGGCGGGCGTTGTACCAGCATGATCTGGGCTCTGCCTTCGGCTTGGCGGCAAAAGGTGCCATTCAGCACAGCTCCCGTCACCCTTGTGCAAGGGTACTGAGGACGTTGTCCATGATGAGTCAAAGCTGCAGGGTCACAGGAAAATCAGTTGCTGCTGTTGGCACCATTTTCTTCTGTAACCCCCCGGGGAGGGGACTTCCATGTGGGCCGGTCCGTAGCTGGGTAGCTAGCTGGAAGTGGAAGAAGAGGTTGTTTCTCTCTTGGGTAAGGAAATGCCTCTGCTGTTGGAAGTACTGCGAGTTACTTGGTTATGCTGCAGCTCCACAAGGCACCCAGGTGTATGGACTCAGAGTGTTTCGCTGTTCCGTGAATCCATAGCATCCTAAATAACATGTATTAGTCCCCTCCAAAGAGCAGATAGCTAGTAGGTATTTAAAACCTCAACCTTTACAGTCCGAAGACTCAATCTATGGAAAATTGTCCTGAATTTGTAAGGTCAGTGCTTATTCTGCTTCATGGCAAATTGTCAAATTTGTATCTTGGTCTAATGTGTGAGAGCAACAAGTGTAAGAATATTGATTCTTGTTTCCATATAACAACGAATATGCACAAAGTACTTTCAAAGGAGTCAAACGGGGAAACTTGGAGCTCAGTTGTTAGCCCAGTGCTTTCCACAGTTGATGCGGAAGCAAGTTCAGCACAGCTGCCATGAAGCTACCATTTTTTAAATTTCTCTTAAATGAAAGCTTATGCAAATAGCACTAGGTTTGAGGTATCTAGATGCTTTTCATTCTTGAGAAGAAACCAGTCATCATCTTAGCTGGAGATAGGAAACCAGTCAAAAGTACTGTTTGCTTGTGTCCTTATTTAGCTGGATGCTCTCCAGGTTAGACTGCAGAGAAGCAGCATGTGTTTATGTGTGAGGACACTGCCTTTCCACAGAAGAGGCAAAACTGATGTTCTGGAAGCACAGCTGGTTACCAGTCTGTAACATAATGAGTGCGTCATATGCTCGCGCCTTGGTCATCAGCTAAAAGCACAGCTTTAATAACCTGCCTTTCTCTCTGAACTTCTCTGTATATCTGCAGGCCTTCAAGCAACAGACAAAGCCATAGGTAGTGCAGATGAAAACCTATTGCGTCAGAGTCCCAAAAGCAAACTCAGAGCTTATAATATTTGGTCCGATGGCTGAGGAAATCTGTCAATGTGTGATATATGAACAGTTAAGAGAATTTTTCTTTTAAGTGGTGCAGTGTTGTGCTTATGAAGTCTGAGAACTGGACTTGGACCAGGAGATTTGTTCCGGTTTCTGCCTCTCCACAGTGAAGCGTCACGTTAACAGTGTGTACGGTGTCCCGTGACTTATGACAAAAACAAGCTCTTTTAAAAGAAGACTTCTAAGAGGAACACATAGACTGACACTCGATGAATGGGTTTCTACAAATGAGAGCACTTTGAATTATGCTACCTTCAGCAGTTTGTGGTTGCTCAGAAGTACCACACGTGAAGTGGATGTCTATGCTGCTCTGACGTGGAGCCCTTGTACTTACCTAGAGGCCATACGTTCTCTGCCATTACATGCTTCCACTGAACACACCCTACAAAAATGTGAAGATGTGCTGCTGTGCTTGCGGAGTTTGGAACAGCGAATCTCTGAACTGAATGACAGTCTGCGCAGCTTTAAGATAATGGTTTTGTGACCTTTTGCTTTCAATAGTATTGGTTTGAGCATCACTACTACTGAAATTCCTAGTTACTTATTTAATTTTTTTCTTCAAGCTTTCTGAGGGCACTTAAACAGGCTCTGTTGTATTTATGATGGATGATTCACATTAAATGAACTGTTCAGCTCTTGTGGGTAGGAATCTGTAGTAAGTGCATTTAGAACAAAAGAGGGTTTTTTGGGTTTGTACAACATGACTCGCTGTTGTGGCGTGTTGGTTTTGTTCTTACTATTAAGTGCCCCAGCGAGATCACTCTTCGGTATTTCATGCTGTAATTGTGAAAGTTTTCAAAAACAATTTTAAGAATTTTTCATTTTTCTTGGAAAATCAAAAGCAGCTATGCATCTAGCTATGTATTGCTTTTGCATTCATAGACTACAAAAGGCTTAACTCCTATTTTAGGAATGAATGTCTACTATAATTATAGCCAAAATGTTGCATGCTCATGTTGAGTTTACAGATAAATCCTTCTCTATTCAACTGACAGGAAATAAAAGTGGATGATAGTGGATCCGTTAATGACAGCGTTCCCTCACTCTGTAGTTCTAAATTAGAGACACATGCTTTCATACATAATCTTGGGAAATAAGTGTATTTTGTTTCCCTATCTGGAGCTGGAGAAAGCAAAAGAAGTATCAGTAGTTATTTGGTTGCATTTAGTTTTCCCAGGCTGGCTTCACTAGAGTTAGTCTGGCAAAAAAACTACACAGGGAAACCGAGTTCCATTCAGCAATCCATTAAAATGAGGACCATATTATTTGGTTATTATGAGGTCTTCAAAATATTTTTAAAATAATTACATCATTGTAGACTTTTTGTAATTATGCAATTCAGATTTTTGAACTGCAGAAGGCTTCCCTCAACTAACTCATGCATACAGGTGTCGTCCAGCTCCGTGAAGCCAGCAGATGGGACGGAGGCAGGCCCAGCAACCCTCCTTCAGAGCGCCTGCTCAACCCTGGGTGCCGAGGCGCTGGTCCCACGCATGCCAGAAAGCCTGCATGCAAGGTCCTTGCACGGCCAGAACCTCGCTGCAAGACGGGACACAGTTTTAGAGATCTTCGGTAAAAGAAAACTCCAGTCAATTTCCACTACTATAAAGGTGGTGATATCTTGAACACAGGAATTAAATAAAATGGAGAGAATAAATATGGAAAAAAGATTGAAAATTAAAAACTACTCCATTCCATGTTCATGACATTTTTAATACTCATCTTACTAAGAGGCAGAACAAGGACTATTGAATTTCCATTCATTAAGCAGCCAACAAGATATGAATAAGTATTAACTTCAAACAAAAACTGATTTATAATATCAAGTTGTGCACTTAAAAAAATAATTACAAATCATTTTTAAAAGGAAGAGTAACAGTGGAAGCAACAATGAATATAAAACATGACTGATTAGGCTTAAACTGTAACTTCAAGTATTCTATGGTGTTTCCTCAGACACTTGTCTCAAGTTCGTTTGCGCAATACCCATCTTTGCATAGTAAAGAAAAATTGGTTAAACGTCAGCCTTAAGTGATCTGTTTCTTTTAACGTGCACCTATACAGCTGTGAGTTTGCCTAGCAGAGTTCCCTTTTAGGGGGATTAGATCACACCAGTGAGATCATGCAGCGAACTGGAACAAGCTATACGGTTACTGTAGTTTCTTGTCTAGATGAATAGATAAAATAATGGAGTAAATGTATGGTGGATGAAATGGAGGCAGTGCTGAGCAGGTTGTCTTTTGATGATGCTTTGTGATGACCAAATTAACACTAAATGCAGATGTACTTTCCAAAGCACAGCAAAGGCGGGATGCTGAAAAATCAACCAAACCCAGTTTTTCAATCGTCCACCACCACAGAAAGTACTTCAGCCTGTACCTACGCTGAGCTGTGCTGTCACATGTGTTCTGTACACATGTGGTTTCTGCCACATGCACACAATGGCTGAAGAGCGGAGCACAAATTCAGTCAAGAAATCATTATTCCTAGGAAACTGCTGGTGTAAATAAGAGCTGCTCCAGCACTGAACGTATGTACATAGTAGTTGGGGACCACTGTGGTCTGATTTAAAACATCACATCACACACCAACAATGTTGTTTGGGAAATGCTCTCAAAGGTTTATTACACAGGTAGTTTATCCAGTTTAGTATATCCAGTGGTACTGTACTCCACTCGTATATCCAGTTGATTTTACTTAGTTAGTTTTTGGTAAGCACTAGCGTTTCTGTTGTGGGTTACACTTGCTTTGAAAGCAGAATATGTTCCCAAGCAAAGAACTTTTACAGTTGCAAGCATTTTTGGTTTGCCATAAAAGTATTGTCACTAACTTCATTCTGCTTGAAGCCAGGCATGAATTTTTCAGAATAAGATTTAGAATATATATCGGTGTTGACTACCTGTGTACAGCACCTTTAACTCATAACGTAGTAAGTGTCAATGTGATTATGTTAAAGCTGATTAAAAACATTTAATAATAACTGTCAACCAAAATGATATATTCTAGTTCTCTTGTGAGACTGTTGGATTGGACATTATCATAACAAGAAATATAATTGAAATGAGATTTTAAGTCACAGGAAATCTGCAGCATTTTCTTAATGTTCTGGCTCTTAAAGCTAACTCAGGAAGTAGCACAAAGATGAAGTAAGTAGTGTAACTGACCTTCCATGGTTACTAATACCCAACCTTTAAATTAAATCCAAAATTAGAAAAGTTTCTAATTCTGATTATCAGATGCAGCAATGAAATTTTCAGGTCACTTCACTTACACAAATTACCTAAGTTTTAAATCAAGATGCAAAGGGTGAGCCAGACTGTACAGCTCTATGCTTTAAGGGAGACATCCTCGTACCTTTCTCAAGCCAGATACACCCCGGCTAGCCTGGGTGCGAGGGGAACAGTACTGCTGCCCAGCACTTCTCTGCAAAAATCTACATTTGTACACAAAGTGTATCTAAAGGTAATTACAACACACAAGCCCCTGAAATCACATGGGATTTTGAAGACCCTGTGATGGTAACTAGCTATCCGTAGCCAAGGGTCAAAGTATTAATTTTGCATTATACTTTGATGAGTGAGATGCATCAGAGAGATGCAGGGAGTGAGTTAGAAATGTCCATCGCCTTTGCAAGCTGATTTGGGTGGGTGGGCAGAAGGCAAGAGAAGAATAACTTGTTCCAAGCTTTTAACATTTTGTGAGTATTTTAAGGGTTATTTAAATTTTTATTTCACAGGATCTAGACAAGAAAAAGAGTAGCTATAGTTTGGGGAGGGGGAGAAGCTTGGCACTTCTGTGATTAGTTTGAGGTGGTGTCACTTATCTTACACTATATTATGGAAAATCTGTATAACAGCCAAAAGAAAGTAATCCAGACTTACAGTGAATACATAGATATGCATTTATACATTTTAATTATTTTTGGTTTCAAGCATACAAACTTCAGATCACATCTGTTTGGTGTCAGACCTCCCTGCATCTGCATGCTATTATCTGCCTTTTTTGAGCAAGCCCAGAGCATCCGCTGTAGAACATGCTAAGAAAAAAAGGGGAGCAAAAAAACCCAAAACCAAACCCAACATCAAAAATAGATTTACATAAAGAATAGAACCTTTTCATATGGATATCCTTTTCTCTCATATATATATTTATATATAATCTGTGAAAATGATACTTCAAAATCTTATTTCCATATTTACACTTTTTCCTTCTTGGAAGAATTACATCCATCACTCGCTAGCTTCTGTACCCAACAGACTCCTGGCCCAGGGGACCAAAACAAGGTGGACAGCGAGCTCACAGAGCAGGGAACTCTGAAGTCCGGTGGCAGAACGCACTGCGTGGCCAGAAAAGCTATCGGAGCCTGGTATCGGCTTCCCAGTGGTTTGTACTTATCGGGCTGCAGATTCTGCTTGGGGTCAGCTTGGTTGGTTGTATGTGAGCCATGCAGGTTACCCTTTCAAAATTAGCTCCTCATGCCACTGGAGTTTGGTAAGAGAAAGGAAGTCATGCGAACTCAAGTGAAGTTAGAGTGCCAGCAGGCTGGGAAAAAGTTCTTCTGCTATTTCATTGTTTTGGAACAGTTCTCTTATTGCACTTGGGCTGTGTGTCTCCTCCTTTGTTTGAGGAAAGAAAAAAAAAACCCACCTGATTTTGAAACAGTTTGCTTGTAACACTTGTCAGTTAATTTTAACAAGAGAAAGGTGAATGGAGGAAATATTTCAAACTTGTCTCCAAGAAGGACGGTCTTCTACAACCGCAAACCCTAACATCCCAACATTGTGTTTATAGTTAGTGTTTCTCATGTCTTCCTTACTGGTTTAGTTCCTGTGCAGCTACAGCAAAGACATCATACCCAAAATCCAGTAGTGCAAGAAGCAGCTTTTTGAATCACATTTCTTCAGATAGGGCCTTGTTGACTTGGATCGAACCTTCGTTTTTTGACATTTCTTCCAAGTTGCATCAAAGGGAGATGAAAAAGAGACAAATGCAAGACATTAGTTAGATATAACAGGAACAAAGCCATTGCCAAGGTCATAGTAAAGTAAAAGGCTCACACTGTGACAGTTTAACAAGTAACCTTTCCAAGGGGTAACAATTTAAGGAATTTGGATGCATGCTTTCTGTGGCATAGTATCAAGTATTGGTTTAAAGACCATGCTGGCATACAGAACTCCATTATTTCTGCAGTACTTCAAGTGGTGCTCTAAATTTGTAGAAACTTTCAGCCCACAGTAACATGTGGTCCACCAGGCCAAGAAAGCATGCACGTACCTAAAAGCAGTGAGTCCGAAGTGCCAGTATGGGAAATATGCAAGCATGTAGAGACCCGAGCTCTTGGAGCACGTGCCCTTCTCTGGCTATACCAGAACATCAGAATTTATTCCAGTGTGAGAAAAAAGTGAGTATCTCTGTGAGCTTTTACCACACTATTGACCATAACTGCCGTGAATCTCAGTAAGGTGACAATAGCAAAGACATTGCATTCGAAGGAGACTGGACAGTTTTGTAAGTTGTGTGATCAGAATTTCAGGTTAACAGTGGATAGCAAGCTGGCTGGTGATATCCAGTCTCCTGCGATACTGATATCCGATGTCAAACAGCAAGACATTAGGAAGCGACAACAGAAGTTGGGTGCAACCTCCCCAGTATCTGGCTTTATGTGGGGCATCAAGCAAGGGGCTCATGCAATTAGTTTTAACATTGGGCATATGCACCACTACCGCCACCAAACTGACATGCAAAAGATACAGAACAGGAATTCATAAATTCCCTAAAGCTACATACCAACCCCCAGATTTGCTATTTTCCGCAGCTCTGCTAACTACTACCACTGCTACAATATTTATAAACCTACTATATACAAGGTTTGCCTGGTGGTTTAAGAAACTTTTTGAGAAGAATTCCAGAGACTGGTAATTCTTGGACATCCTTTGTTTTGTTTTGTTTTTTCCTTGGGTACCAGTGCCTACATTTTTGCAAGGGGAATGCTTAAGAATTGCTGGTTTCTGAAAGATCACTATATTCATCTTTCAGTCACTTCCGCTCTAGAAGTACTGTACCAATGCTCCTTTTGAATTAGGTTGACATTACTTCAGTATCTCAGTCCATCCTCCTCTCTACTACAGGTACATTTCAGATGAGCTAATTACTTTTTCAGGCCAGCTTGCAGAACTGCATGACAGGAAGTATGAGAATAATATAACTTGGTTACATGTGAGTTAAAACCTGCTTTGCATCTGCTTCTCCTGCCAGTTTCAACAGGGAAAGGACATGTCTGCTTCTCTTCCTCCTCCGCGTCCCCTCCCCCCCCCCACTGTTTAGCATACTTCAAATACTACTGATTAACAACTAATTAATCAGTCCACTTAAATCATCAATGTGTGTAAAAAAAAAAAAAATCTAGATGACAACTTCTTCTCCTACTCGAGGGCAAGTATCATAGTCCACCTGAAGAGGACAAGTCATTAAAACATACACTGAATGGTACACATTCTGTTACCTGAGCTTATTTTAATTAAAGAAATGGACTTTGTAAGTCTTAGAACAAGGTACAGAGGACAAGTGCTATGCTAGCTTCCCAGTACAATTCTTCTAACAAAACTCTTTTGACTTTTATTCTATCAGACCTTTTTCAACTGATCTCCACCAGCGTAGTCGTCGAGTAAGGACCATTCGGTTGTATGACAGCTCAGAGAGCACCCATGCTACGGGGCAACTGGCAAAGTCTGCTGCACCCTCGCATGCATTCTGTGATCTGTCCAAACCGTGTATTTACTCATTTCCTAGTTTTATCCAGCAGAAATACACGCTTCAAGGAATAAGATACTAACCAAACCACTGCCTTTCTTCACTTAGGACATTCTGCTAACTGTTGTATGAGAAAAATGTTCTTTTAGTTCTTCACATACTTCTAATGTAAGAGCTTGACATAGTCTCTGAAATACGGAACATTGGGTACTGTGTCACTGAGGGAACACAGTACACACACGCAAAGCATTAACAAGCGCCTGCCACACCTGTGCTGCGATCACAGCCCTTCCCTGAGGAAGGCAGCCAGGCGTCACCCTGCAGGAACTGGAATTCTATTCTGATTCCCTGACCTGCTTTCACAACTTCATCCCCAACTATCAACCACTTTAATACTAAAATGAAGAGAGCAGTCTTATTTAAATTGGCAAACAAAAAGAAAGGAAACTAGGTGAGTACCAAGTCCTGGATATTGGCACCTCTTTATAGCTATGTATCATAGCAGTACAAAGTTCCTTTCCGTACGCTTCAGTGAAATGACAAGGCAGGGGGCACAAGTCTCCTCTATGGAAGGACACATGGGAGAATGGTGCTGTTTCCTAGTTCTTTGTTATGTGGAAGATCTTAGAACATTAACTTCTTTTGCATTTAATGTTTGAATTCCTCTTTAAATAATGCGGTCAGCCTTTCAGTCTGTAATCCAGCCAGAAAGTGTCTCTGACAAAAACAAACTTATAGGTGATGCTGAATCAAAAAAAGCACACCATGCTACAGCAAATCACTGCCTCTGTAACATGGTAATCTTTACAAATGAAAATTATTTCAGAAAACTGTTTTCCAAAAAGGCTGCATGTACCTAAGAAATACGTTGCTGCAGTCCTCTGCGTTTTTTTAAAACTAATTAGGAATGTGGTTGCACAGTATATTACTTGCAAATCTGTGCCTTTGTCTGTGATCATATAAGTACAAAACTTTACTTAAGTATTTAAAGATTTATCTAAACCCAGTATTTTAAGCACTTCAAGTAGCTAATGTTTTCATAGACATTCCTGAAGCATGGTTCAAATGCTGAAGAAGAGATTAAATAAATGACCTTTTGCTACAAAACCGATTCAAATTAACAAAATGAGGAACTAATATTAGCAGCTTAAAATAAGATGTTGACCTGCCATTTATTCTAGTAGTTTGGAAAAGTAGTGAGAGAATATCTCATGTTTGATTGCAATGCTGATGCTGTATAGTGATGACTGTATTTAGGTCATGATACAGGCTTTAGGGAAATGCTGGTAACGAAAAGTCACCATTAGCATTCCACTGCCTCATCTTGCAGAAACTTTTGGGGTCTAAATGCACCTTCACAGTCCAGTTAAAAACCTGGCACCTGTAAGGACTGGGTAAATCTTTGGTCCACCCATTAATCTTCCATTAGAGAGACAGAAAGCACCGCAGCTCTTCAGCTAAGAAAAAATTGCTGGAAATAGAACTGTGCCTGCAATCAACTCTTCTGTCAGCCACTTTTGCATTCTGATATAATGAGAAGCAGCTTTTCACATGCATTTCCACATTACTTTAACTAGCATTGCCTCTTAGCAGTGTTGCTTTATTACCAAAAATTGCTTTAACACTGTTAAAGTCAGCAACAAAAGTGTTTCATTGCCTTATTTTGCTGCAGGAGCTTTGCAAAAATATATGCTAGAAAAAACAAAGTGAGCATAGGCCCCTGAGACTGTGATTGCAGCCAATGCTCAGAACTACTCTAATGGCAAAAATGTCCTTCCTACTACATTAAACATTGTATCTTGGAATCTTGCACAGACTTGCTATATCAAAATGAACTTCACCTTTCACAAATGCCGTACTTCTGTACATTACCCAGCAGAGTGCAGGCAGAAATATGCAGGACTTCCTTACTGCACCCTAAACACCAACAGCTTCAGAAGTACTATGCAAGGCTCAACAAGGCTCCCACCCACGGCCTTTAAAGCCCCCTGAAACAAGTAGTGAGGCTATATCCCCCCTGAAATTGTCAGCTAATTTTTTTCTTTCCTATTCCATCCGCACACTAGCTCAATTACAC
Source organism: Opisthocomus hoazin (assembly GCF_030867145.1). Lineage (NCBI taxonomy): Eukaryota > Metazoa > Chordata > Aves > Opisthocomiformes > Opisthocomidae > Opisthocomus > Opisthocomus hoazin. The sequence goes on along the minus strand of NC_134422.1, from coordinate 30,441,627 downwards.
AAATTAACCTAGGATTCATTCTTGAAACTGGAAGTTGGTTTTGGTTTTTTTCACTTTGTTTCTCCAAACTTGCCCCAAGCCTCCTTTTACACTTTCCATCCAACCCCCACCCCACCACCTCGGTTCAGGAACAAAGTGTGCTTAGTTGCAGCTTACGTTTGATACGGACTTGACACCACAGTACCGTATGTTCATATGAATATCTGATAACCTGTGAAACAGAAATCACATCTCCCAGTTTGTAAAGCATTAGCTACCTTCTCTCATATTTGCAGAGACTAAACATATCACTTGCTTAAAAAGGAAAAGTTAAACTCCTCTTTATTATCCTCATCTGTCCCTCCAGATACATGTGAAGCAAAGTATCAGAGGGTCTCCATGTGCTAGCCCTCTTCTGTGTACAAGCTGGAAAGCCCTTTCAGCCCCCCTCTGACCCCCAGAGGAAGCATGCACTTCAAGCTGTGAGCTAGGCCAGGCCAGTGTATTTGAGGTTCTGCTACAGAGTAAACTTTTTGTATCTTGCTCTTTTGAGAGTAAGAGCTGCAACAGCCCTTTCCAGTACAGATCCTCTGTAGAGACAACATGCTTCCGCATTCGGGCAGATGAGTGACACCAGGATGCAAAGCTGAACACTTGCGAGAGTAGTTTGAGAGGTGTGGAACACAAAGAAGAAATAAACAGTTAAATGCTGTATTGCTTCAGACAGGAGGGCACCTTCCACAGCTCTGTGCTCCTGCAAGTCCTGGAGCATGGGCGTCCCCGGTCAGGGGGCAGCAGGTGTTGCAGCTCTGGTGTGACAGAGCAAAGGTTGCTCTAGCACAAGGCAGCCTAAAAAGAGGAAGAAACTGCCTAAAGTTTTTATATGTTAATGCCTTGTACTGTGTTCTGAAATACAAATGTATTATTTAGGGATGAGCACTCTGTGTCTGGAAAGAGTATGAATTACTAAGAGACCCCTATGTCTGTGATTGCAGAAAACTGGTCCAAAAGTATAATCTGACTAATTTTTTTTCCCCAACAAAATCTAGCTTGGTTAACTTCCATGGGAGCTTGCAATATCAATGTTTCTAATAATGTTGCTTTAAATGTGCCTGCATTGTTGTTCTCAACAAACAGAAATGTTAACGCAAGCCTTGCAGAAAATTTGGCTGTATTTATTTAAAAAGCTAACTGCAGTGAAGTGCAGGGAAAAAACCCACTCCAATTCTGCAACTAACTGAAATCTTTATGTATTGTTTATGTGCTTTATTTAGGGTAAAAGACAACTCTCCCCTATAATTGTGCATCTAGTAGGACATGGTAGAAAAAATGTAAATGTACTTGTACAAGTTAATTCTATAGAACATGTCTAAGTGTTACAGAGAGTTTGAAAAAAAACATTATTCACAGACTAGGCCTTTACACAGAACAAATCTTTCAATCCATCAAATGGAAAGAATCCCAGTTCCTTCTGGTGTTAACACCACACGTGACTCCATGTCAGTCACTGCATATTCTAAAGTATGCATCCTATTTGAATTTCTGCCTTTGAACACAGATTTGATGAAACAGTATATCAAAGGTGCATAAATGCTAAATTATTTTATTGTTTATAAATACGGAAAATACAAATCTCAGCCATGTGAGACGCAATGCAAAAGATATAGGACTGAATTCAAACTATGTTGTTTAGAGCTGCCCTGTAGTAACTTCTAAATACTGGAGGCTAATCTAGGGGTATTTATTGTACAAATAAGTGGATTTCATTTATTTAACTGAGAATAAGCTGTAAGAAAAAATAAGACAGCAGCTCAAGGCAAGTCTACCACCAGGAATTAAAAAGGCTTATGAAGATCATACACCCATGCTTAAAGACGGATGTTTTGATACCTTTCGTATTTAACCTTTCTTTACCACAGCAAACGAGGTGCACTGACTCCCACAGCAGGTGCAGGCAGCTCTGCAGCTCTCGCCAGTGTCAAGGGGAGCACAGGGAGTGTTTCCTCCCTCCAGAAAAATGAATGTGGCAAGTGCTGGGTCTTTGTGAAAACACCAACAGTGGCAGGCAGTGCCACAGGAAGTAATCATTGCCTCGGTCAGAAGAAAGTGCAAAGTGTCTTTTCAGCAGGGCTGAAAGATTTAGAAATATTTTGCTTCTGTATGCACGTGTAATTAAGGCCACCAGACACTATGAAAATATAGCAGTCTAAACCAGAAGTACACAAACATTTTCAGGCGACCTTTCAAAGTGAATTAACAGATAAATATGGCCTGATCACTATGTTCTACTTTGGCAGCCTTCTTCGTCAATTAGGGAATAATTTTTTTTCTTCTCACTCACATATGGAATATGAATATAGGCCATATAAAATATTCTTTGAATTATTATAAAAACCTGATTGAGGAGTCATGGCATATTGTTGTATCATAGCTTTATCTCCATGCATGTTATTGAAAATAACTAGCAACGTGAATACCATGAGAAATTACTTGTTCTTGTGCTTATCCTTCCATTATTTGTAAGGTTATGAACATTGATTCTAAATTTAGATCCTTTTTACGACATATGGACCATGCATGTAGGTAGACCTGAACCTACAAAAAAAGGCAAGAATTAAATACTTTTGTGCAAGACTCTCTCTTTGCTTTAACGGTCACAAGCAGAACAACTAGTATGTTACTCCTCGTAGTTATAAAACACACTGAACTCGAATTGGAATAGAAATGTTTTTATCTTTTGGGATACAGTTCAAGATTTCAAAACATTCTCTCTAAACCTGATTTTTTTTTTTAAATTGTGAATTGACAATGAATAAAAAAAAAATCAGGAACCACAAACAAAGTTAGCTTTGGTACTTCTGAGTCAACTGTGTCAACATGTTTGTTACTGAAAACTCAGGTATTGCCACACTTGCTATTTACACATGAAGTCTTTAATTATAAAAAAGTTTATCTGTTTGAAAGGACTACTGCATTCACAATAAACACCCCTCAAGACATGCATCTTTCAGGGTTTCTAACCACTGTAGTCAGCTTCTGAAAACAATGCCACTAACTGGAGATGAAAAAAGGACCTTGCTCCCTAAGCGTTAGGGTGAACTCACGACTTAAATTCATTTGTTTATTATTCTTCAACTTTGCACCCTGATGACATCTGCTAGTTTCAAATCCATTTCCTCCTCTTGTTCAGTGCATGCATAATTCTTTCTCTTTAAAGCAGTTTGTTATGGAGGGGGTGGGATGGGGGGTGTTTATGTCAGGAATCTTGTAGCAGGAACTCAAGATTTAGTGACGTAAGCAAGAAATAGAAATGCCATAGCCACTGAAAAGAAGACATGCGGCATTGCTTACTTAAAGCCCCATCCTGTCCCCCCAAGGACAATAGCTGCTACCAGGATGGCACCAGCGATGGAGCCTATTATAAGATTGGTGGCACTAGGACCTGTGATAAAGGATTATGGTAAGACAGACGTAAGAACCAACCACTTTATTCAGTGAAGCAGCTGAAGGGTAGTCAAACAATTCAAGGAACACAGACAGCACACAAGGTGATGTCTCCAGACAATTTCAGCAAGCCCAACTTACTTTTGTTTAACAGCAAGAATGAACAAAGCTGTTGGTCTCTGCATTGTGCTATGTTGACTTCTACCACAGATATAAATCTAGCGTTAGACAGTAAATTCCACTGTGACTTAGTCCATTAACTAGCGAATGAACTGTCAACGGAGGACACTAAGATATTTGTGAACAATTCCTTAAAGGAAATTAAGTATGAATGCTGTCCATTTTCTGACTACAGAAAATAAGTAATAAAAAAAAGCGCCTAACTTTATTCACAGAAATCCTGAAAGGTGGTAGATGTTTTAATATGAGCTGAGATGATCTAGCACCACTTGCTCATCAGAGTCCAGACTCCCTACTACAGTTACGTCAATGCTAAGTTTATAAACAATTGTTTGACAAAAGCAAAGGATTGCACAATAAGGAACAAAAGTTGAAATAAAAGCTGTATTCCCATTAAGCTTCCCAAACATCAAAGCATCTTTTCAACATCCTCAAGAAACTACTTAACAACAAAGTGGGGAAGGGTGGAGCAGGAAAAAAGAGAAACAAAAAGAAGCAGCAGAAAATATGTGCAATTTTCTGAAGAGGGCACGAGAACACCTAAATAAGATATTCATAATTGACCCTTAAGTGCTCTATTTACACAGAGTGGAGGAAAATGGACAACAGGCTTGAGTAACATTTTAATTTCTCTGTACAAAAACTTCTTATTGAGCAGTCTTTGATGTAAAGCTAATTGCATCTGAGCTCAAGGCAAAATGAAACCAACTCAACAGTTCTTTTGCAGTGTCTTGCACACTTTTAGTCTAAACATCTACATAGCCAGGAACAAAACAGTTCTTACCTCCTATCCCAGTCTCCCCAAAACAAGCAACCGAAATTCTCCTATTTTAAATGTTCTGAAACTCGGTTTGGAAAACTGTCAGACAGCTAACGTAAGGAAGAAAAAGGAGCAGCCAGAGATCAGCAAAGGAAAGAGCAAGGGCAGCTGCAACAACTGGAGGTTCTACTGTTAGCTCAGTATCACACCACCTTCTGCCCAGTCCCAGGCACTCCAGTAAGTACGTGCCCTAAGTTTTAAAATTCACTGCAGCGACCTAACTTCATTGACATCCATTACATGTTTCCCGTAGCAGTGCTTTTGGAGACCAGATTAGCTAAAAGAAAATTCAAGGTTTAAAAACTGCTTCCCGCAATTCCTATGCAAAGAATATTCAGGAATATTAATAAAAGACTTGGACTGAAAAGAAATATAGTGAGCTTCACAGATATGAGCAGTGCACAGATTTGACAACAATAATTAAAAGGTAATTTGTCACAATTTGGAAGAACATATCTTATTTGGACTTACCTTTGAAGTCACACCTGGCTCAAATCAACAGGAGTGAGCACAGTGGAGGGTAAATGAATGCCATTCCACAGGCATTACATTCCTAATTAAGGCTTGCTTTCAACAGCATCCTAATGAGCTACTGTATCTGACTCAGATCTACAGCTTACTCTGGATTTTATCAAATGATTGCACACAACAAAGGACTGAAAACACAGCAAGTAATTTATCTGTAATAAATTTTAGAAGCCTTGAAAAATTCTAAAGCTGATTTCTTTCTAGCCGTAGAATGCTACCTTCCCACAAAAGAGGTGCAATGGTTAACTGACAGCATTATGAACAAAAATTAGATAAGGAAGTACCAAATGGCCACTTTTTTACATCCCTCTTCTTACTACGTTCCTTGGTTGTTTAATGTTCAGGGAGGGGGGAAGTATCTATTTCATACTGCACATTCATTCAAGAAACAGCAGTTTGTTCTTTCAATAATCAATATTTGTTTTATTTACTATAAATATGGAAGAATTCAAATCAAAATTTAAACAGAAGAGGAAAATATACAAAACAATTAGGTTCAGTTAATAGAAAAGTTATTAAAATTGTGTTAAATAATTGTCAGATCTGACAATTTTATCGTGTCAGTGACTAAAGAAGTGATGTTCATTTTTAACACAAAAACAACCCCTGAAAAATCAAATTCCTGTGAGAATTAGGCTATCTGCTAGAGAGAGCCTAAGAGCGTAGTAAATGATAGATGGCTGTGGATAAAGGCATGTCCATTCCTCTGGAATAATTTTAAAACTGTTTCACAGTATGCCAGCAGCACCAGTTCCTCTGAATGCAGAGAAACAGCTTTTTTCCTAGTAAAGAAACTGCAAAGGCTACATTCACATTGCACTGATAATCAACAAGACTATAATCTCATTTCTGACTTCAATATAAAAACAAAACTAGTGAAATACTTATGATTATTAAACAGCAACCACTTGTTTACCAGAACGGAGTCCTCCAATTAATGAATTCCATTTTTGAAATACAGAGATTTAAGAGGATTACTGGTGAGCCATTTTAAGGCCATAACAGACGGTGCAGATAAAAGTATTTACATGTTATACCTTACTGTAAAGGTGTATGCTTATGCTTTATTAAGCATTATCAAGGAAATGGTATTATTAATAAACAGAATTTTGCTACCAGTATGAAGCCCACTTTGCATCAGCTCATTTTAGTTAGTGACATTTATGAAGAAAAGTATAAATCAGTATGTTTCAGCTAAATAAGCTTCTCTAGTCACTGGACATGTGTTGACAAACACATACAAACTGAAAGCAAGAGGAAGGTTTTAACAAGCACCATACTGTGGGGTCATTTTCCATCCAGGTGATCGCAAGATGCAACACTTCTGGTACACTTGTTCTTGCCACCACACTACTGCTACAACCTGCAGACACGGATTTATCAGGAGGAAGCTCCTGCAACGGACTGCACCGTAACCGCCTGGCACAGCATCCCATCTGCAAGGCATGATCTGCTCTGGCACAGCTACCCTATCATCACTAGTCATCTTCTAGGACTCTGACAGAAATTCTACTGAAGGTGTTACAACAGAACACACCTTTAGTTTCAGTGGACTTCAGACTATTCCCTAAATCTTCATCATCATCAGATAGATTCTACAAGAATTAATATACATTGCTTTGAAACTCTGCTAGCTGTAGAAGAGGCAAGCTTACTGCAGATTGTCCTGCAGGTGGTTCGATGCTTTCTTTTCTTGCCTGTCACTTTGCCAGCCAAATTCTCTGGTTTAAGTTATCAAGCTAAGTATCCATTTTAAGATGAAATATGGAAAAAAAAAAAATTACTCAGCCATTCTGTCCCCCATGGTTACTAAAATAAATTCATAAAGCATTAAGAACCTAAAGTTATTTCAGCACTTAGAAGAAGAGTTTGCAACTTGCAAGTGAAGTGGTGAGGAAGAAGGGCAGGAACTGGCACCAGGCTGTGATGAACACAACCTCCCCTGCAGCCATTGATGGTAACAGCCAGCAGGGCCTGAAGGGCATTAGGAACAGAGAGGGTATTTGTGCTCCCCACCTGCTTTCTTTAAACCAAGCAACAAAAAGTAGCAGCGGCTTGCCTTGAACGTAGGTTTGTAGCTGAAGGAACCAGAGGACAGAGAAAAGACTGATGGGATCCAGGAAAGAAGAACAGATAGAAACTAAAAGAATGACGACTCAGGCAGCGAGTGGTAAGAGGAGAGAAAAGATGAAGAAAAAATGGAAGTAGAGCAGAAGGATACAGGAGCAAGAACAAATGGTCAGAGCTGAGTGGATTGAGAGAACAGGAAAGGGAACATAAAAACAGAAGGGTACAAGGCAGATCTAATCAAAACGGCAAATGATGCTCAACCTGTAGGTAAATTCTTTGCTCCAGAATCTGGGTCCCAAACCTCTACAATCTTCACAGTCTTTAGTTTTTAGCTGTAAAAGCCACCAGTAAAACACCAATCTGATCTTTCTCAAGCAGCTGATCTGTTACCTTCTTCCTTCTATTTGTTCTTCTATTAGCTGCCCTCTGTGAGTGCAAAGGTCTCTACTCCTCTGAGAATCTAATACGGGTTTCTTGTAACAGTCCAGTTCAGCAAAAGCTAAAAAAGTTGTATCTAGGGCTGCAAACTCAGACACACAAAATGCTGCCCACCAGACAACTGCCTGTGCAGCCTTGATTAGAACTATATATGAACACTTCTTCACACAACCTGATTAGACATCACGACCTCTCTTGTTCTGATTCCTCCTTCACAGGGACAGCACTATCACCCAACAGAGGTAAAATATATAGTATTACATACACAGTGAAGTTGGAAATCTCAGAAAAGCAGAATAACAGCAGTTTATTCTGTAGTTTGCACAGTGAATGCAGAATGAAGACAGTTCTTATATGGGCATTTTTATACGTGTATATGTACATATATACAAACACTCATATATAAATCATAGTCACTGTTAAAACTGAGGTAGTGTGCTAACATTTAAGATTACAGTTTCCTAAAACTGTGAAAAGGCAATAAAAATAGCTCATACATATTCTTTATTTATGAATTCTATACTTTAGCATTCTACTGCCTTGAGGTAACAGAATCCTGGAAACAGAACATTCAGAAGTTTTACTGTAGAACTAGCTGTCTATACTACTATCATCTGCTTCCACCTTCCTAGCTAGATTGTGGGACCTATTACTAGACTGAAAGCCCCACAGACTGTAATAAACAATTCCTGCATTTTATTAAATAGCCCACACTAATCAGCCTATTTTGCAAAATAATTACAAACTTCCTTTTTTCCCCATTATTTTTATAATTTGGTGTAATGGAAACATTTAGACATTTAATTTTACTGTGACAATGTAAAAATTCACAAACTTATTGTTTTATGCCCCACATTTTCCCAGACAGGAAAAGGTTCAACACTGCATGAGCAAACCACATGACACAGACACAGTCAAATCACACGACAAATACGGTCACCACATGACAAAGCTAATGGGGTAATACACAGAGGGCTCGGGTGCATATGGTTACCTCACACACTAGGCACCAAACATAAAACTCAAACTAAGAAAAATGCTTACTCTATTCCCCACCCTGTGCCTCCAAAAATCACCCCCAAGGCCAGAATGGTCCCTGCCACTGCACCTATTAGCCTGTTAGTGGCCATGCTCACTGTGTGGAGGGAAAAGGGAAGATTTTTTAAGGAAATGATCACATATATGTCTGAAATTAAAACATTAAATAATTCCTCAAAGGAGTGTTTTATGCTATAGTCCGTCACCGGATAAACAATTCAAACCTCCTAACAAATCTTTATTTACCAAATACTGTAGCTTTAAAAATTCTGAAATGAGCTATATTTGGTTTTCTTTGAATGCTTGCAAATATTTCAATGATGTTTTCCTGTAAGACTATTGCTTTTAGCTTGTAGTTTTATTATTTACTTAGAAAGGGAACATCCTCAACCTACTGTTTATTTAAAAACAGTCAAAATAGAAGTAAATCACCAGTAAGAAAACTTCCTTTTGATCACCAGAAACTTACTGTATCCATAATATAACTAAGGAAATAAAAACTCTTTGTTTGGAAACAGTTCCATCGCAGGAAAAGAAAAAACCCAACTTTTTAATTCATTCCTTTACTAGTTAGTAGTATTTTCCTTTGTTATTGCATTTATCAATAGGACTCTATTTATCTATATGACCTAAAGACAGATAACACCTTCTAAAAGGAAAAACCTACCCTAGAAACATGCTTCAGGTAACACCCTGGAAATTTCAGTATGTTCAGATAGTCTCTCTTAAGACATTGAAGCCTTATTTTTCATTTTTTAATGGAACTCTTGAGAAAAACATCTATACATTTCCTATGTTAAAGATTAAAAGCTTGATAGATTCACTGAGTCATAACAGACCACAAGCAAACAGCTGAATTCCCTGTCTAACAGGAACTTTTCCGAGGCACAAAAACTTTATAGTCTTCATGCTGAATAAAGTCTGTTTTGAAATGGTTTCATAATTTTTTCCTATTTCATAAATATACACACACAAAGACAAACATACTTGAGACATAAGTTTTGTATTAAAAAAAACAAACACACACTATTCCACTAGTCAAACACAGGCCTAATTTTGCAAATGAAATTGCAGAGGAAGACTCTTGTGTGCATATGGAGTCCTACTGATTTCAAAACAACTAGCCAACACTCTGAAGTAATTCAAAGTTTCTGCAGTAGCCAAAAACTAACAGCAAGAACTCTCTGTCTTCCCAAAACTGCCATCATGCTGTGTAGGTCTGCTAGTACAGGATACAGTAGGTTGCTGAGTTTAGAGTAATTCAATACTCATGTACTGACAGAAACATAATTAAGGATCATTGATTTTTTAAATCCTGAATTACAGTATGGAGCCAAAAGCAGCTGATGGATGATGGAAGGGTCTGAAAGTGCAGCAGGAGTGATCATAACAACATTATCATAACAATATATCAATAAATAGCAATACTTCCTAGCTATACATGCTCTAATTGTAGTAAAAAAAATACTTGGATTTATGATGTAAAAAATCTTAAATCCGATAGATGAATTTTCACATCATCAGTGCTCTGTTTCTGAAAGGTAACAAAACTAGAATTTAGGGCTATGGAAAAAACAAGTATTTTCATCCCTGTCTTGGACTTGTAACCTGGCACATGACACAGGAAGTACCAGTGATAAGGGGAAAAAAACTTAATGGAAACTACTTAGTACGTTGGATCTTTACAATACAGAAAACTACTTCTGTATTCTTCTGACATCTTCTCACAAAGCAATTCTTCTATCAGCTAACCAAAAGAGATTATAGTTTCTGTCAGTGTTCAGACTCCTAAATTCATTTCTAGATGATTTAACACCTATAAATTACTGTAACAACACATGTAAAAATAATTCATTTTTTAAAATCATTACGCCACCTTGTACAAAAACATATTCTGCCTTTTTGCAGAGGACTCCATTGAAAAATGCAGTCTAAACTTTATGTCTGTACCTACTGGCAGAAATCCATGTTCATACTATTCATTTAAGACTTTTTCCCTGAGCATTTCAGCATTGACATATTAATTTGCATAAAGGTATTTCCATTTTGAATTACATAAGTTAATCTGAATTACAAAAATCCAACCAAGATAAGCATACCTTCTGTGTTGCCTTTCCTATAAACCTTTTAACAGAGGAGAGGATTATTTCTTACCTACAGGATCTGGAAATGAGCAATGTAAAATTCAGGTACTCTCAGTGTCACAACCATAAACACTGCTCTCCTCATCCACACACAAAGAGAAGTAACCAGCTCTATAGTGCTGTTCTCCACTATTTTTAAGACTCTGTAAGCAGCATTCCACAGTTAGGAAGGTTTTTATGGGACAACAGTTAGCTTTGTAAGGCAGGGTACAAACCATGCAGTTCTACACTGAACAGTGGTGGGGTTAGGAGTCCAGGAAGCACCTGCACAGGTTCCCTGATACAAACCTGGACTGTTCCAGAGAGCCTCCTTCACAGTTGTAACTTGTATAAGACTATCTCTTCAGCAGTTCTTGGTAAAGAACTTCTGCTAAGGGGCAAAAGAATAAGGCCCACAAGACAGAAGCAGAACCATTCTGGAGGGACATATCAAAATCCTGTCCTCCCTTGAAACCTTGGATATTTTAGAGTAATCAGTTAAGAGTCTGAGCACTAAGGACTACATTTTTAAACAATTCTATCTTCTTTCTATCAACCTTGGATAAGAGACAGAAGAACCTGGAACCAGGACATAGCGTAAAAATTTTGTTTGGGTTTCTCAGTTGTTTATTAGGAACTTTATCTGTAAATGTGTAACACTAGATAAATATAGTCTGATGTTGCACAATGCACTGATGACAGGAAAGACATAAAAAATTGGACAAGACAATCCAAAAAACATTCTTTGGCAGAAAAGTCAGAGAGAATTTCAAGTGCTTTTCATCCTCTTCGGAAAACGGTTTTGATTAATTATTTCCTCAATAGGTCCTCTTTGTATTTATACTTCATATGCAGTTGAAATACCTACTAAATACGTAAGAGTAAGCAATAATGATCATATTAATTTAAGTCCTTAAAATCTTAATTCATTTCTTTTTCTTCCCATTGAAATCTGATTTCAGGGAACCAAAGCTTTTTTTCCACTAGGGGCATTCCACTTTTCCCTTTTTTCTGCCACAGCTCTCTGAATTAGCTGAGAGCAACTAAGGGAACTGGAAATCTCTAGTAAAATATAAATATTCAATTATCATATAAATAACAAGAGCTATATTTAGATTCCAATCACAATGAAAATCATCTTAAAAAACAGAGAATAAGGGACAAAGGAAAAAAAAAAGTACATACCATTACCATTGAAATCTCCCCCAAATTTAGGTTAGAAAAATAAAATTTGCATCAATTCTCAAAGCAGAAAGACCTACTTCATCTACACGAAGCAGAATTTTACTGTCTGAGTCTAAACAAGACTGTACAATATTATTCTCCTTCTATAGGCTAATTCTACTACCACGTATCAAAAGAAAAATATCATAAATACTTGAAAGAACATCAAAACTGAAATCAAACAAACCCTTGGGTCCTTCATCCTTCTTGCTACCAGTCTCCCTAATAGGATCATCAATACTGCAGTCTGTCCCAGCCCAGGAGAAATTACAAATACAAGTGGCTTCATTACTACAAACCTGGAAAAGAAAATAAATGACAGCAGTTGGTTTTTAACTACATTTTATTAAGTTTCTTTAATGTATACTTAGATATTTAATTCACGGTTTAAAACTTTTCCATTTATATATTGCAACTATAGCACTGAGCGTTTAGAATGAATATAATACATCAATAACCTGAAAGTTTGCTTTAATCCTTTAAATAAACTCAGATGCTAGGAAAAGCAAAAGTGTTCCCAGTGGTTCAACCATCACTTTCACTACACACCTGCACAGGATGTAAATATAACAGAAATTTTCATCAAAAAAACTCCCTATCTAGACTAGTTAAATCTTCACTAACCAACTATCTAGACTGTGAGCCTGGACGTCCAGAAGGAATACAAGCATTCACATTTAAAAGGTTCAAGACACAGTTATGCTTTACAACCTCTCATTCACAGCTTGCTCACATGTAGAAAAAATAGCAAGATTTTCATTGGTTTGGAAGGGACCTCTATGAATCATCTAGCCCAACCCCTCTGCCAAAGCAGGGTGACATAGAGCAGGCTGCACAGGACCTCGTCCAGACGGGTCTTGAATATCTCCAGAAGAGACTCCACAACCTCCCTGGGCAGCCTGTTCCAGTGCTCCGTCACCCTCAGAGTGAAGAAGTCCTTCCACATGTTCAGACAGAACTTCCTGTGCTTCGGTTTGTGCCTACTGCCCCTTGTCCTGTCGCTGGGCACCATTGAAAAGAGTTTGGCCCCATCCTCCTGACACCCACCCTTCAGATATTTATAAGCATTTATAAGGTCCCCATAACAGGTCCCATATAACAGCTATAAACTTTCCCTATGAAAAAGAACATGGAATGTGATGCTAGAAGAGGTTACTAGGGAAAAAGCATGATATGAGAGACACACACAAAAGAAAGCATAAAGTTTTGAATATGGGACTAGAAGTTGCGTCAGTCATTAGGCATCAGCTAATGTCATTTGGACACTGAAACTTATAGTCAAAAAACCCAGAAAATAACCTACACAGTAATGATTACAAGTAAGTAGTACATGTGATTTTTTTTAATTTAACTTTTATGTCATTCTGCTTGTTAATGTATTCACTGAAGAATCTTATTTAGGGAGCTGAAGATAAATACATCTTACAGCAGGTATGATCAGTGAAATATTCTTTTAAAATTATGAATTGGGGGTAATCCAAAGCAAAACAAAAAAGGTAACATAGTTCCCTCACCATTCATGCCACTCCAAAAGTACCAAGATTTGTAGATCTCCTAGATCCTTTATTTTTCAATTAAAAATTTTTCTTCTTGATTTTGAACCTAACCCTCTTCTTTGAAGTACTCAAATTCATCTCCAATTATACATAACAAGAAAAAAAACCCCACCAAAACCCACAAACTTCTTGTATAAAGTCTAGCCCCTTGGGCAAGTATCTGTCCACTGAGCACCACCGTGGAAAGGTTTTAGCAGTTTTACAGTTGAGCCATGGAATGGTGCATCTGTTCATCAAAATATAACTAACATCTTAGGCAAATGGACTTACAGATAGAATAAAAGAATATAATGTGTGTGAATGTAAAATGATACATTTTGCTTCTGCTCAAGAAGAATACATCACCTCTACTGAGGTCCAACAAATTAGAATTTTAATTGTTTAAGTCATGAGGTATAAATCCACGAACACGGGGCCAACTTTATAAAAAGGCATTATTACACAGGAAAAGGTTTAACTGAAGATGGCAAGTAGTTTGAGATATGGGTAGTACATTACTGAATTCTTCACAGTAACTAATGTCAAAGCTCTTTCTTACTAGTAATGAAAACAACTCTTAGGATATAATTGCAGAACTAATTTGACAACTTTGCTTTCCAAAATTGTATCTATGCTTCACAGAATGGCAGTCTTCGCCTGAATCTAACATTTATGTTTTCAGATCAACAGGTCTTAGGAACACTCTCAGGTAGAGAACACCACAGGGTACATTAAGATCCAATATAGTAGAGAAAGCTGGAGAAGCTTAGCTGCTACCTCCATGTACAGACTCACCCCATGACCAGAACAGACTTTTCCATTAGAACCAATGGTACAACTGCTTATGTTCAAGGACTGAATTGGCAGGCACTTTTTGTCCAGACACATCATGTAAGGTCCACATGGAGCTCCATCCTCCACATAACCTAAATCTGTGTCATCATCTAAAAGAACATGAGCACCACTAGGAGAAATGAATTTTAAGATACTATTAGTATTATGACTGGAGCCTTTCAAAAATATTAAATACGTCAGCGTCAATACTAAAAGCTTCATACCTTTCTCTCATTCAAGCATACAGACAGATTGAAAAAAAATGTATTTTTTCTGTCTGTCTACAGCATTGACAAGGTGTTCCAGTTGTCAGACTGAAAAGAAGTCTAGACAATGACTCAAATACTCAAAAAGGGCACCTTAGGCTTTAGTCATTTTCCAGCAATCTTTGATGGGCCATGCTTCGCCCCCCACCAAATGTTGTGAAATACTATTTCTAGAAAGATTTTTAAAACTAACTTCCCATGTGATGACATTTAAATAAAACCACTAATGGAATAATAGAAGAGTTAAGAATCGTTGTTCATTCAGGATCTAACTCTGTAAGAAAGTGTTCTTAGCATGACAGCAATGTTGCCAATGTCTTCAAAATACAAATTCAGTATTGAGCATAGTAGACTAAAACCCATTTACCTACCCTTTAACTGAATGTAGCTTAACATCTTATCCTGGCACAATTCTCCAGCTTCCTCCCTCTCAGCCTTCACTTACCTACCGCTATTGCTCTGAGGATATAATACTCAAAGCCATCATCTTACCCTGCCGCCACCGCCTGCCTCCCCCTCCTCCCCCAAAATATAATGCTGATAATTAAACTCTGACTGTGACGTTCTGCTACTGGAGAGATCGGATGGAGCAATCAGGAGGATAACCCACACTTTCCTCTTTACTATTCCTCTTTAATATTCCTCTTTAAATGTGGAATACTAGGCTTTTTATTTTTTTAATCAAAAGAAATACTACTCAGAATAATGATTTTGCTGTAAGATGTTAATTACCTAAAAATCGTAATTTTACATTTATGTTTCTCCTAAATTAAATTAGATTTGACGGAGCAAAATCATGTTAGAACACTGCATTATCTTTTACCTGCAGTCTACTATTCGTCCCTGATGATAAAAGGAATTTGGGATAATTTCTCCTTGAACTTGACCAACTCGTGGAACTTTAGTAAGATTAGTACAGAGCAAAAAGCCACAGAAAACATCACTGTAAAATGAAAACATAAATCAAAAAGTTACTGGAATAATATGAAATAAACTTACAAAAAAGAAAGACTGGCTAAGATGCTGCTGATCACATTATGTAATATATTACCATAAGCCACATGATACACTTTCAGAGTACAAGTCTAGGAATAAAATATTATTTGATGCAAATGACAAGAGGCAGAAACAAGTAATTGTTCATTCTACTGCAACAGTGAATATTAACATGAACAAAAAATTTATCTGTGCTCTAAATACAATACAGTACAATTAAGAGGATCCAAATTGTACACAGCTTTGTCATATCAGGCTAATTTACATTTCTCTCTCTATAGCAGCTTGGACACTGTACGTTAATGTGAAAATTAAATCAAAAATTCAAACTTATTTCCCTTACAGGACAACAGAACCATAATAACAATCATTAGCATGCAGTGTGTGTGCCTGAATTTTGGTAAAGAATCTGCTTTATATGACATTATTTTATATGTGCAATCTTCAGTAGAAGCATATAATCTTAAAACGTTTATCTCCTACTCTAATTGTCCTAAGTCACAGAAGCAGCTGGATGAATGCTGGAAAATCTATTTATTAAAATTACAAAAAATAAAATGGCCCTTCAGCTAGACCATTTTTCTGCATCTCTCTACTGACCAAAAAAAGCTTTTATAAAATTCAGGTTTTAAATATACATATCAGAACCACACTATTCTCATCTAAATACAAAAAAAATCCATTAAACACCCTTCCTTATGATCCTATCTCAAAAGTGAGTCATGTAATCCAAAAGCAAAAATATTGCCACTTGACAAGCACCAAATAGTCAAAGAAGGAAAACACCATTCCGAGACTGAAGTTTTTACATGCATACTTAAAAATTACAAAACAGTAAGTAAATCAGGAGAAATTAAAGTCTATCCACTAATGATCATTAACCTGAAAGGTAAATTTAATCAAATAACCATCTAGTAATGATGACATGCAAATGAATCAGCCATTTGCTCTAGAATACCCAAATGCCTAATGGTCCTCTCTGGTCAAAACAATGGTTGGAACAAACTTGAAATTGCGTAATCTGGTATCAGTCCCAGAGCAAGTGAAAGTAGTGTGTGTATTTGCAGTCTAATTTATCCTACCAAGTCTGAGGTGTTTGTACATTATGAACTTGTGACTTTTTGCTGCCTTGTCCCCCAGCTCCTCTGAAAGAATTAAAGTCACAGTACATTTTTCTGAAAATCTGGAAAACTTTACAAGTGTGTTGCTGAGTCATCCATGGGATTTGTCAGAATAAGCTATGGAATTTATCCAAGATGCAAACCTTATGAGGGAAAGAAGATTCAAAATAATGCAGAACAAACTGCTGAAACATTCATGAAAAAGTAGACAATATCAAATCAGTATTAATCTATTTAAAATACAAACAATTTCTACCAAAGTGAACTTACTGTTTGCTACATTGAATCCATCGGTCTCCATCCTTTCCACAGTTTCCTTTTTTTGTGCCTTCTGTGTTAAGCTTTTCATAACAAAACTTGTCAGATCCTGAAGACTCTGTTGATGAAGAAAGGAAAAAGGAATGTACTTTCCACTGGCAACATGAGAGCTTTGAAAACCTGCATAATTTATTGCAGCATTTTTCTGTATTTTTTGAATACAAGCCATAAATCTAACCACATGTGTACATACACAGCTGGTATTTTCTAGTGACTACATAGTGGGAACCTAGCAGACTGAACTGCAATACCTACAGATAGCTTTTCTACAATCTTTCTCAGTGTTCAAAATTTGCTCTGAACTTTTAAAAAAAGCAATCTCCACAGTGTCTGCGTTGTCTTCTGTATTTGAATTTATCTGTGGTCTAATTTTGTTCACTTCATAACAGTTGCACATAGATTTAATCTAGTTGTTTTCACTGCAATTATTCCTGATCTGTATTTCAGGAGATCAAAGATTTTTATATGTGACATATACGATAAGCATATGTTCTGACAACAGCTCAATATTATTTTAGTTTTAGGAGTTGACAGCAAAAACAAGGTTGAACAGTCAGAGTGTAATTTCTACTGCTTTTTATGAGTAGAAATCTGAACTAAAAAGTTCAAAACCACAAGTATTTACTAACAAGCCCATTTGTTATTTCTAAAAATCAATTAAAAAAAAGCACAACAATTATACAGAGGAAGATAAAATATTAAAGGTAAATAAGACAGAATAGTTTCAGTAAAATCAGTTGTACAAAAGACAAACCAAATGTTTTAAAATGTAAATGTGTAAGGTACAAAAATTACTTAACAAAAACATCTATTGCCTTTAATATTATCAGTAAATGTAAGGTGGCAACATAAAGCTCAGAACAGCAGCAGAAGACAAAGAAAATGTTGTCTCCACCCAACTTCACACTCATATAGCATCTTTTGTAACTTCACACTCATATAGCATCTTTTGTAACTTCACACTCATATAGCATCTTTTGTATTGTACAAGACAAACAATAAATGGTAAAACTACATCTGTCCTCTCCCATTTCTCCAGAATGGAATGATTCTTCTGCCTCATATAGGCAGTGGCAGTTATGATTCGACAAAATGCACAAGAAAACATTAAGTGCTAGAGTGTAGGACATCCTGATAGTTCTGCTCTGTTGAACTGTCTCAAAGTCATCAACACAAAGCATTTATCCTCTCCCAGCTGCAAGCAAAATCCATTGCAACTGCAATTCTATTTTAGTCAACACCTCTGGGCTTAAATTCGTACTACGTGTATTTAAATCCACACCAATATACTCATTTTCCTGACTATAGGATGGTATAGCAAAGGGAGGCAAGGTGGACCAGCTTTAGCATCAACCAGTGCTGGGATAATGGAATTGACAACTGTCATTAAAAAACCGAAAAACATCTGGTTTTGACTATACCAAAAAAATCCTCAAACCTATTTCCCCCACCCCCTTCCCCTGGCAACAGTAACTCAAAGTTGCTAAAATTTTATATGTTTTCTCACCTAATTCCACCAGAGTCCAGCATTTGCTGCTTTACCTATGTCTGCAACCACATCATGCCAGAACAATCTCACTGTCATCACTTCCAACTAGGCATACAACTTGAAATTTCACTTGCCAATCAAGCCCAGTTTCTCACTGCAGCCTACTCTACTGAGCAGAAAACTTTAACTTACTGTGGCAAGAACAAAAAATAAAAACACTAAAAATACAAAACCAAGGCAGCAATGAACCAGAAATAAAATACATTTAAGGTAGTTAAAGTCAACCTACTCGATCCCCAGATATATTTGCACTGATTATCTCTTGTCTTGCATTCACCATTATAGCAACGACCCTAAACAAAACACAACAGGTTAGCAATAAGAACTGAATGTTATTCCGTTTTCTTCTCCTCCCCCAACAAATGTCTCATTTTGATTCTTCACACACATATTGGGATGTATAATAGTTTTCATGAATTTGGGTAGATGGAGTACACATTTAGGCCCAGATTCTCAAAGTCAGTTGGTGTCTAACACGTACTGACATTTCAGTGGCTGCTTTACACTTCTCATTTACATAGCTGTAAAGAACTTATTAGCATGGAGTGTAATAGAAGATCTACATGTAAAATGTAAAGATACCAAGCAGATTTTACTCAAACTAGGAATTTTTACTATTCATTAAATGCATAAAGCACAAGCAACATTGATGTCCAAAAGACAAAATTTATGAAGAAATACAGAAAACAGGATAAAAAAAAAAACAACACTTGTATTTGGTTGATTTCTATATGCTAATGTGCAGGGATTTTAAAACTTTGCATACCTGATTAGAATCACAGGCATATCCATCTTGTTTATGAAGATTTGGTGGACACTGGAAAAATAATAAGAAATGTTTTTTTTATATTGTGTGCTGTAATAATACATAAAACAATCACATATGGAATTTTCCTGGTTTTAAAAGACAATTGCACAACATATAAATCAGGCAGAAAACATAATTAGTACTGGAATCTGTATAGCTACAAACACAATGAAAAAATGAACATCTTGAGCCATGAAACACAATGTTGGATCCTAACTTGCTGCATATTCCAAACAGAAATCAAGGAGGTGAGGCAAAATAAAAAGCAAACCAAATGTGTTCAGTAACAGGACATTTGGTAGCTAACACTGAGGCCATGTCTGCAACACTGCCACTGCATTCACTGCAGTTTCACTAAGTAAGCAAGCACCTAGTTGTAGACTACCAGTCTATTGCTTACAGAACTGTGGGGTTTTTATGATATTAATTGTCATGTTCTCTTGGCATTGGAAACTTTTTTGGTATGAACAAGTCATTTGGTCCGAAGCCTCAGATTATTAAAGCCAGCAGCAGACCATTCCCAAAGCTTTTCCTCATCAAAACAGGACCTGTGAAGATTTGGAAAGGGTCCACTGCTGCAATGCACCATATTAGCCGATACTTTGAGGGCAGCCTTTCTAGCTTAAAAAAGCCCTTCTCCCTCCCATAAAGAATGTGCCATCTATAGAATACAAGATTTAAATAAAATCTCGCAATAACTATTTATCTGTAAGTGTGGATGTCTCAGAAGATAATATAAAAAGAGGTTACTCTTAACTTACTGGCATCTATAATTAGATGTCAATGCCCAGAGAGAGACATGTGATCTCTCCTGAATCTTATCTCTTCAAAGCTAAGAATTTGATGCAGTAGATGATTGCAGCAGTTATGAAGTTCTTATGTACCTTGAAGCTAAATACTCAGTATTGAAAAGAAGCATATATCACCTAAAGCATCAAAGCTGCTGTGAAAATATAAAACGTACAGAATGTTGACTATTTAAAAGAACTTCAAAGAACTTTTTAGTTGCTGTTTATTCCTATATTTTCGAGTATTAGTCAAATATTTTCAAGAGAAATGCATATGATCCACATCTTTTAAAATTATCATGCGTGTGTACACTCTTAAAAAACATAACACTTCATAAAAGTCCTATGAGAAGTGGCTGAGGGAACTGGGGTGGTTTAGCCTGAAGAAAAGGATGCTGAGGGGAGACCTTATTGCACTCTGAAAGGAGGTTGTATCAAGGTGGGTGTCAATCTCTTCTCCCAAGTAACAAGTCATAGGACAAGAGAAAATGGCCGCAAGTTGCGTCAGGGGAGGTTTACATTGGATATTAGGAAAAATTTCTTCACCAAAATGGTTATTATGCACTGGAACAGGCTGCCCAGGGAAGTGGTTGAGCTACCATCCCTGGAGGTATTTAAAAAGACATGTAGATGTGGCACTTAAGGGACATGGTTTAGTGGTGGACTTGGCAGTGTTAGGTTAACTGTTGGACTCAATGATCTTAAGGGTCTTTTCCAACCTAAATTATTCTATGACTCTGTACTCAATTAGTTGTAATTTTCTACATTCATACTTTAAACTATTTTATTTCATAAAATCTTACTGTTATTACCTTTGAATTCATTCACATTTGCAGTATATTCTTAGTACTTACGCTATAGGCCAGGCAAAGAGTAAAGGAGGATGTCTGACAAATACTATTCAGATACACAAAACCCCATGAGTTTTAAAAAAACAAATAAACCTAGAGAAGTCATATTTTGAGTCCGCTTAGACTAATTTTTTTTTGAGCTTATGATAGTTTATTCTTCTGTTCAAAAAATTCTGTTAGGATTACAAAATAACTCCCCGCAGTTATTTATGGGCATATGACAGTGCAGTTTGTCAATCCAGATTTTCCTCTTAAACTGATAAGAGTGCAAACAAACTTCAATAGCGTAAGCAGAGAAAGCTTCTGCATACATACCTGGCCAGAATCTCCGGTGCAGAACTCTGCAATATCACATTCATTCACTGCATATCGGCAGTCATAGCCTCGTGGGAAAAACTAGAAAATGAAGACTACAGTTCGGGACTAAGATTATGTAAAAGCAAAATTAAAGGCTCATGTTTGGAATTACTCCTCATTTTAACACTCTGTATACTCACACTTATTTGTCTTTTTTTGCTTGGCTAACAACAGAACAGCACAATCCTAATAGTTATTTCAAAGCGTTGAAGAAGATTTCAGCTTCTTAATCTTTTAAAGGCTAAAACTGAAGTACGTAATACTTCGAAAATTCAGGGGTTTTTCATTTCTGATATATAAACACAAATAAAAGGCATTTTTACATTAATACATGTCCAAAGCAATCTGTTTCCTTTATATTTGGGAATTATTCTGTGGAACAATAATCTTAGTCTATATAAACTGTTCCTTTTCATTCTACATAAAACACACTTTGAACTGTAACTTGCTGCACGTGGCTTCCATGGACAACTGGAAAGAACAATAGATATACTGCAGCAACACTCACAAGACATGATGTATTACAGCAGGGTCCATCACTACAATGAGCTCCATTAGAAAGAGAGCACTTCTTACAACAGTCTGCATAGCATTCCTGAAGAAAATATTAAGCAACATTTTTAGTTTTCCACTTTAAGAAAGCTTTTTCTTCACAGTCTTTCCAATAAGGTATTATTTGCCAGCAGACAAAAGATTCAGTTCAGTACTGATGACTTGAAATTATCAGCTGAAAGAATCCTTTGCAATGCTCAAATACTAAAGTAAACGGAAAACAGTGACACATATGCTATCGCAACAGGGGGATTCACACCTTCTGAAGCCTCTTTACAGGTGTGGAATAGCCTGTGCCAAATGCATGCTGCTTAGTCAAATTGCACTAAGAAGCCAAACAACAGTTCACTTATTCTGTCCGAACACAGGCATTTATCTCCGAAGTACAGATAAGGAGTCTAACACTCCAGGCACGCTATCCAGGAAAGGTAAAGGGGTGCAACTCAGAAATTGTTGGGAAGCAGCTACATCTTCTCATCAGTATGACAGGAAGACTGCTCTGAGGATACTCTCTGTCTTTGCATTCATTCTCACTTGAAAAAAAATGTATTAACACAGTCCTTTAATTTAATTGTTCCCTAACAACAGGCAAAACAAATTCATTTCCATAACCCTTTCCCCTCCCTTACCAATCACATAATTTATCTTAATATATTTTGTAAGAAAGACTTGTGGAGTCATATATAACTGTACTTGCCATTCGGAAACCGCAATCACATTCTTCTCCTGCTTCTACATATCCATTTCCACACTCAGTGGTTTCAAAGAGCTGAAAGCAAAAAAGCCCCCCCCCCCCCCAGCCCAAAGTAAGAATAAAACTACTCTCACATGACTTTTCTGTCACATATAGCCCGTTTATGCAACGTTACAGGAACAGTCTCACAGAGAGTACGTATGCCTTGCTACTGTGATGGGGAAGGCAGTATATTTTTCAGGTGCTTCAGAGTTTTTTAGACATGAAAGATGTACAGCTAAATCACTTGACTGCTAGCCCTCACTAAGAGAATAATTATTCAGAAAATTATGATAAACAGAGAGACAATAAAATCATACTCAATGGGATAAACATTTGAACTTCATTCTAATTCTATGGACTCACATTACTGTGACAATGCCTTCAAGAAACCAGTCAGCAATATGATCTCTGGGATCCACTCAGGTACCCATACTTGCTCATGCAATTAGCTATTGTCTACTCCAGTGTAACATGCTTGTGCATGAAAATCATAAACCTTAAGAAACACAACCAAAAGGAGGTTCTATGTGTCTGATTAATCAGTTTGAATAACAACCAACCACATATAGATAGCGCCAAACAGGACCTACTAGGACCAGATATATACAATACAGACAAATTCTACAGTTCAGGAGGATATAGATTCTATACTGGTTTCACATACCACAATTTTGATAAAAGGTGATTTAATAATTCTGCTTTAAAATCTTATAAGAATACCAGGAATCTCCAACTGGGATATGAGCAGCAGAAACACATTCATCATGAGAACATGGTTGAAATGAGAAGTTAAAAGTTAACAAGTTACAGTGAGAACAGTTAAATCTACAGCCAGATGAGGGTGAAAGATGCTAGTAAACGTGTTCTTTCTGCATGGGCTTAACAGCAGTACAACTGTTGAGGATCATCAATATATGAAACATAACATATAATACGATACAAATTATTTATGAACTTGGATAGAATTCTTCAGTACTTTTGGGGGGAGGAATCATAATGCGTAACGAAAAAGAAAGAAAACATCTAACTTTTGTTGCATGAACCATGTAAGCAATCAATAGCATGTACAATTTCAGGTTCCAGAAGCAAAACCACCCTGAAACAATACACGTATGTACTCTTCTCACTAGCAATGTCGACATGATTCAGAAAACTGAAATGTCTTTTTTCCTCTGTAAGCTACTGTTACTACTATGTTTCAGTGGAAACGGCAAGATCTCTTATTCTGAACCTGAAATTCAGTTCTCCATCAAACAGACCTGGTCATCTGACCTGTAGCTCAAAAAACCAAAAAGATGTCAACCAGAGAAATGCAAGAAAATAACAGAACCCACACAAATTTCCTAGAGCATTAATCAGGAACCATCAAATATTCAGATACATGTCAGAGCATAACTATAAAATTATAATTAAAACTGACATCATGGCAGCTGCTTAACACAACTATGTTTTATTTACCTAAAGATTAAACACACCATTTTCTACCTTACCTCCCAACCTCCAAATAATAGGATCCAAAACATTGTATGATTTCCCCCCTCCCTCCCCACACAAAGTACTTCAACTTCAAAGTTGTGAAACACTGACACAGATGACAAAGGTAATTCAACCATTCTACTTGGAGCATTTTCATGGAAGTAAACCAGATTTTTATTCTGTATACAATCAATTTGACAATTCGTTCGCATTACCTTGCTAGACAACCATCATTGAAAAAGGAAGCCGTGTTTTTCTTTCTCCCTACTTACTCTTTTCTGTAAGAATTCTTACTTTCTTTTTATATAAGCAAAGATTGCTACCCTGGGAAAAGGTTAAAACACACTCTAATAAGCAAAATCTTTTTCGTTAATTGTACAAGGTGGTGGTCTGCCAAAGGACACAGCACAGTAAACGGAACAGCCCAACAGTCTCACGTGGTATTAAATTCTACAAGGACAGCAAGTTTGACACCACGATTAAATAAAATATTAATACCTTGGATTGATCTTACTTTGCAAAAGAGCCACATGGAATATTTTTATACTACTCAGCTTTAGAAGGATGTCATGCTAATATTGCCTTAGAAAAAATTGACCTTGAAAAGTTTTTAGGTGAGTAAAGCAGTGGATGGTACAAGGAAACAGTTATAAATCACACAGTTTGTTAGACGTATATCTGAAATGAAACCACAAGCTACTATTGTCTACATGAAGTAAGCTATTGATTTCTAATTCCTAGTGTGGTAATTGGCATTCTTTTTAACAATCTCACGCAAAACGTCTAAGAACTGAGTGTATGTGGAGCATGCACTACAATCTCAATTCTGGACTTTTTTTCCACTACTTCCAGCTTAATAAGTAGCGAATTTATGCTGAATGGGGATGTAACTAGATGTTGAAAATCAATTGCAATATTTGTCATTATTTGAACATGAAGAATTGATGGAAAACAAGTTGCATTCCTCTTATGATTATTTTTAAATGTTATAGAAATGAACAGCCAACTAATTATAAGCAACCTCAAGAAAATACTCACATAGACATTTGAATAAATTTGAGAACAGATGGGTGTCAGTGAAATTATTACATTTTCATTACAATATTTACCAGAGGTGCTGACTACCAACATATTTATTACCTTTGTTGGCCTGTTGAAAAGACAGGCACCTCCCCCACGAAGTAAAAATTCTTTGTATTCTGCAATGCTGCATTTGGAGAATTTCCTGGAATGGTATACCCTAAAATGGCAAAGAATTATCTGAGTAAATGCCTTGAAACACTAACAGTTACTGGAAGGGGGTGGAAGGGTCACAACATTTTTTTAATACTGTAAATCCCAGTTTCTTACAACCACTGTGTGCAACAGTATGTCAGCTCAGTCTTCTTCTCAAAAAATAAAATCAGAACAGAATAAAAAGTTTTAAAACATTTTGTATTTTTATATTTCCATTATATGGGTCTACAGTATATGAAACTGTAGCCTTCTAATCTTCTCAACAACGAGAAACCACTTTATCATAATAGCCACTATGCACCCTCTCCATGGCATGCATAATCCAGTGTTCTCTTGGCTTTGTTTTCCCTGAAGCTTCAGTTTAAAAGATGGATTACATTCCAGATCCCTGATTTCATGCCAGAGTTTCAAAACTGTTCAATTCATCTGATCCTGTTAATAAGGTTAATTTTTAAATTGTAATTGTAGCCATAAGCACAGCTGTATAGAGTCAGACTAAAAATCCACTTTCCCAAATCCCATCTATGGTTTTGGCCCTAAGAATATGCCCAGGGAAAAGCAGAGAACAGAGCACTGTACTACTACTTGCAGAACATTTTTCCCCGCTTCCAACAATTTTCAGCTCAGTTACTTTCTTGGTAATCCTTGTTTTGTCTTATTTAATAATCTTCATTGTATTCTTTCCCATGAATTTGCACAAAATCTTTTAGCAGGTACAAGATGCTATAGCAAGAAGTTTCACAGCTTAACTACAGCGTGGTAGAAGAACAATTTCATACTGTTTATGTCACCTATTTGCTAGTCTCATTTTATGTCTCCCTACTTCTTACACTAGAAGAAACAGTAATCAGTTGCTACGTTGTTCATGATGTTACAGACTTCGCTTGTATTTCCTCATCTCCATCTTTTTCCCCAGCCTGATGAAAACATACTTTATCAGTCATTTCTCACACAGAAACTGGTATTTTTATTAGCCGTGTTTTGAGATCTGTCAATGAGAACTAGTCACTATTAAATACCGAGGTAACCATGCCCATAAGGGAATTTCTTTCCTTTCCTTATGTATATATATATATATATATATAAAAGTCTTCTGGCACTGATGGACTTAAGTGAAAAGGCTTTTACACCGCAGCTAATTATTCACTCATTTCATTAGTCAGTCCTTTTTCAGCTTCTGGGTGACTATTCTCTGCTCCTAGCATTTTTTTTACTGTTACGTTATCTACAGATGAAGTTTGTTCCACAATCTCTTCTCCTGATATTTCCATCCAAGACTGATACTTTCATGATTTCACCATAGGAAGGAAGCATTATCTATTCTGATCAATGCCTTACTTTGGATTCCAGAAGCAAGCTTACTGAATATGTCCTGTAGCATTCATACGGTGGCTGACAATTACAGGAAAGTGCAAGTCTACAGGGAAGCCACACAGTGACTCTACTGAAGAACCAATTTCTGAACACCATATGAAGAAACTAAGCTCCTTCTGTCTAAATTTATAACTAATTTTCTCCATGAGTTTTGCAATCAAGCTCCCACAGTGAGCAAGAATTCTGGTAGGAAGTGATTTATAAGACTCAAACCCCTATGTTTCAGAAGCTATCATTTTCTAATCAATTGCTTACAATATAGAGAAAAGAATCTTTGGCAGTGTGTGAGGGTAGAGGGCAATGAAACCTGGTTTCCTCCCATATAGACGTGCTTCCCCCTCAGACTTCACTGACCATTTAGCTAAGGTTTGAGAGCACTTGCTTGCTGAAAGGTTCAGGTTTCTACTTTTATTCACTTGAACAGCCGCAGAGAGATGTCTTCACTCAAAATCAGAAATATGAAGGAACTGAGGGGAAAATAATTAAAATTTAGGAGGAAAATAGAAATATCACTTATCAAAACTGTATTATAACAGTTTTTCAGCTGCACGTAAAAAGTATAACTGGATTTAATGAAAAATATACACTCTTTATTTTTCAACCTTTGTAAGTATAGCAAAGCACTAGTGAATACAGTGCATTGCACTTCAAAATATAATTTCCTAAAATGTGAATAGCAAAGGGAATGAATTTTTGAAAATTTAAATCATTGACCTGTAATGTCTGGGTTATTCCAACTGTTTCTATTTTTTCATTTATTTGTACTAAAACACATGGGCAAAACCCAATACATATATATTTATGTTATAATGTATACTATGAACTCATTCCAGAGCCCTCTATTACTGTATTTATGACATACCCTGTTTCCTCCATGATGCAACCACCCCAGGATTCAGTGCAGTCACACTCTTCTCAGAGAAGACCAAAATACAACAGAAAAGGAAAGCAGTTATAAATACGCTTACAATAAATATAAAGTACTCACTATAGAAATGGACCTTAACTAATTTACAAAGATTAGATGGTTGCTTGGCTGTACAGATTCTAGACCTAAAAAGGAGACCAGCCCACTTGAAGAGATACTAATATACTTAATATAAATGTGGTACTTTCAAATCACCGTATGTGCACGTTCGTAGACTCAAGACAAAGTTTCAGGAAGTATGGAAAGCTAAAAATAGCTGTCAGCATTCTTCCCTATATGGTCTCAGAACAAGCAGCACAAGCGTATGTGCAGTACGCATGATACTGATAATTAAAAATGTTCACTTTTCCTCTTCCCCAAAATGTGTACAGAACATCCTGATGGAGAATTGTTACTGGACAGGCCATGGTTTTTCCCTTTAGCATAGAATTATTAAAAGTAATATGTGAATCAGCCAATCAAACATTCATTAGAAAAAGTAGTTGAGTGAAAATGGATTTACAGTTTACTTACAGCTATAGCATGTAAGTTAACAGTGACCAGATTCATAAAATAAAAACGAAAGGTCAACATCTTACGGTTGGTAGAACAGAAGTTATAAACTACCTATAAAATTTATCTACCAAAGAAATAATATTTTCAAGAAGAAAGTTTCTGTATTCTAGTTACTACAGTAAATCCATACTGTTTCTCCACAGAAAATATTCACAGATTATTTATATGGTTATTTCTTCTCTGTCTTTCATTAATCTCTCTCTATAAAGGGTATCCACATAAGGAAACTAACCTACCATTTTAAAAAAACCTATCTTACAGTTATAAGAGATTCCAATTTCTAAAAGTCTGTTTTACCTTTAATCAAAAAATTATGACATAGGAAATATTTTAGCAATTTCCAAGTTTACACAATTCAAATGTGATGCTTTACAAAACATTATCTAAACTTTTCCACATTGTTTCCTAATTCACAGATTTCTGAAGTGATTCCAAAATAAAGTCAGCATTATCACTCACATTTTTAAAGAAGAAACGAAACAAGAAAGTAGCCAAATTGCTTACAAGATGCTAGTGGAAAAACCTAGCAATTTTCTTTAGCCCCAAAAAGGGCTTTTACAGCAGCTTTTGCACCTACACTCTACATGTGTTAAGGCCATATCAGTCTCATCTTCTGGCTGTTAAGCAGCAAGATAACAAGTTGAGCAAATGTCACCCTAGACTAGGTTACAGCTTCTTACCATCTCTTGAGTTATAAATCAGGTATTTTTGTATTTTAAGAAGTCAGTGATAGTTCTATAGGAATTACAGATTTCGTTATGATAGACAAGGAGTTCTGAGTTAAATTAATGGTGTTTTTACCATTATACCTTTGAATGTTGATTATGCATGTAACCTCCTGACACAGGACATCACTGAGGTCATTGCAAAATGAGTGCTAAACTGGTGGCTCTTATTTTGGTTAAAGTCAGATTTTGTGCATGTATTTCCAAAAGCAGCAATTCCTGTCCTACAGTTACAGCAAGTTTGGTATTTGTTTCAAATATTACAAAGGAAGAGTTTATATATTTAGCTAAGGAGGACAAAAGAAGACTCCGTGTCCATGTACATACTCGGTTTCCTGGCAGCTGGCTCCCACTGTATTCCAAGGTTCTGAGCAAGACTTTGTGCTAGCTCCTGTGCCATGGCCAAAGGGAGGCCATACTGCATTTCAAGAGGAGAGCAATTAAAATTAAAAAAAAAAAAAAAAAAAAGTTATTGAACACTTACACCGCCTCATTCTGGCTTACCACATACTGACTACTTCAGTAATTCTGTACAGCCAAACACAATTCTGTGTGCATATAAGGAAAGTAAACACCATGTAGTACGTAACTGAAAAAATTTTCCTCTCTTAACCTGAGGGAATCCCTGTCCACTAGTTTACCTGCAGAAAGGAGTCCATCATATATATGTAATATAGTTCTGTATAGTATGATTAACCCATGTTAAAACAAGAGATTTTCATTGTCTATTTAATACTGTACTGAGGAAAATAACAATAATAATAAAAAAAAAATCAATACACAGGGACCAAATTTTTCTAGTTTTAACATTAAAAAAAATCAGTAAGAATTACATGCCATCAGCAACTCAAAAGATCAAGTCTCCTACAGTGAGAAGACCCAAAAGGATGTTCAGTGTTATACTTCAAATACTTCTGTCTGAGATTTTTGGGTCTAAATTTCTGTCAAATACGCTAAAAGCCAACTGAAAATCTTATTAAGAGAATAATGCAGACAGGAAGAATGCTTTTAAAAAGAAAAGTACAGTGAGTATAGTTTAATGATGGATACGTGAAGGCTGGCTGCAAGAATTTTGACTTATTATGTAAGTTATCTTCAAAGCTCTGAATAGTGAAACATATAAATTCTGATGTTATAATATACAGTTTCTATTTTATTTCACTTTATTCATGAAAAAAATTACCTCATTCACTCCTACTCCTCTGGTCACAGAGCAAACCCCTCCAAAGTAACTTAAGCTGCTCCTTTTGTAATGAAATGTCACATTCCTTACAAACAAATAAAAATAAAGAAAATATAAACACATTGACATTAGGCACCAAGAACTCATTGAAAGATCACACTTTCACACATGATATGACACACTGCATGCACATTAATCCTCATCTAGCATCTAAAGCAACTGCAAGTTTAGAAACAGAACACCAACATTGAAAGAGTTGATTAGATACAACCTTCAACAAAAATACTATTTTTATCTTCTAGAGTCAGAATCAGTTCCAAATCACAAACAAACCAAGCAGAGAAAGCTAAAGTACCAGATTTCTAAGAAAATACAATGATAACATTACCTTTAAAAAGATAACAATATATTACAATTTATAATCTGTCAGGAAGAAATACTGTACTAAAATGTATCAGTGTTGAGAATTTTTAAAATTATGCTCTTAATCCAAACCAATTCAAGTTCTAGTTTCAATTCCAAATGAAAAAACTGAGAAGTATAGCTAAAGGGAAAATAATTTAATATCACTTTTTAACTCTGCCTCCTTTCATTTATTGTTAGTCACTGTGAGGGTTTTTCCAAACATTGATATACCACATTACAATTTTATTTAAATACTTTTTTTTTTTTTAAGAGCAGCTAAGCCCCAAATAATTTAATTAAACTAATGTAATCTGGAAGACAAATTATTCTATAAAAGGTCTATACACGATTATGAATTATACCTATTTTAACTTCATAGGAGTAATAATAAATCTATGTAGCTTTGGGCATGCATAGCAAATGACTCTAATCTTTGAAAATTAAATCCTTTTACAATAGTAGTATAAATGTCCCTTTAGATCTTTTAAATGACGTGATATTTCTGACAGTTATATATTTGTTTCTTCAGAACATTCTGACAGTCATCAGAACATTCAAACTGCAGCTTAACTATACTAAATGCTTAAAGCTAGATACTTTACAATAGACAGAACCACAGTAAGAGCTGAGGTTGGCAGGCACTTCTGGAAACGTTCAACCCCCTTGATCCAAGGAGGCTCAGCTGGAGCAGGCTGCTCAGGGCCATGTTCCATTGGCTTTTGAATATCCCCAAGCATGGACACTCCACAGCATCTCTGGACCACCTGTTCCAGCATCTGACCACCTTCACAGTGAAAGGTACTTTTCCCTATGTTTACATGGAATTTCCTGTATTTCAGTTTGTATTTGGTACCTTTCACTGTGCACCTCTGAAGAACCTGTTTGCCCGCCAGCAAACTCATCAGAAAGAGACACAATACATTCATGAAAGTAATTAAGAGTGTACATCATCAGCTTTTTCTGTGTGTTATAAAAATGCAATGAACATCGTGTTGCAATGCCTGTAGTAAGACAGTACAGTTATGACATTGCAATTTCATTATCAATATGTATCAACATGGTCACAGTATATACTACACCTTTTAAAAATAGATTAACCTGTTAAAAAACAAATTAAGCTTCCTAAGGAAGGCACGTGTTGACTGATGCAGTAACTACCAAGGAAAAAGGAAGTGAGACAAGTAGACAAAAGCAGCAGAAAGAAAAGTATGTAAAACTCTAATAGTCTAAACCATTGTATAATGGTACATACGAGAGCAGGTGCACAGCATCAGCATGCTGTTTGATGTAGTGCTGTCGGTATCTGGAGAAATCATGAAGCATCTGCAGAGGGTCAGGGTGAATATTAATACGATCTCTGTCTGTCCAAGTTTCCACAGCAACAAGAACCACCCTGGTATTCAGCTGTTCCTTGTATATCTGAGGGCAGAGACAGGACAGGCACAGGAGTAGAACACTGGGTCAGACATGCACAGTTAGCCAGTAAGAGTAAAGCGGAAGGACAAGAGGGATAAAGCAGGAGGGAAACATTGGGAAACAGTTAGACAGTAATGCCTTGGATTTCCTAAAAGTTAATATTCTGATCAACTTAAATTTTATGTTTTAGAGGACAAAAAACCCTTGCTGCTCTTTTTTTGAACTACTCTCTTTTCTTTAAAACTCTCTTGTCAAATAATTTCACCACTGTGTTTTGCAGAAAATCTATACAAAAATCAGCAGAGAAGAAATGTAAAGGTACACTGGATGATCTCAAAGAAAAGAAAGATCTCAAAGAACAGCCAAAGCCAATTCTTAAGATTAAATAATTTCTCAGTTCTCCAATATATCCAAAAATTAATTCACATAATGCTTGATTTTCATTTATAGTATGACTATTTAATGCTATTCAAATAACATGACAATTAATTAACAACATTAATTTTTCTATTAATTTTAATGTCACTGTAGCAATAGAGAAGGAAACAACAATCTGTCCCTAATAATTACAAAACAGCTTTAAAATATCCATTTTAACTTTCTGCATGATACTCGATTCTGAAATAAAACTGCTGCTCTCTTTAGGCTCAGGTCATAAAATGCTGAATTTTATTAACTAAGGTTATTCAGAACTTGCAGGTCTACAAAAGATGCATTCCTTATCCACAACAGACAGTTTGCCCACAAAAAGTCTTACATGGGACATGAAGAACACTTACGGATCATACTTAGTTATGATCTAAAAGCACTGGATGATTAATCCATTGGCTGCCTAACACATAAAATACACAAAACGAAGGTTATTTGGTCACTTCCATGAGGCACCATATTAAATATATACTTATACTATCTTTTTGTCAAATTATACCTACAATACACAACCTGAACTGCAAATATTCTCCTGCAGTTATGATAGGTATTTATATTGAATAAACTAGCACTGACTAGCATGCCAATCTTTTCTATCAAGGCAGCATTATCCTTATAGAAAAGTCAATGTATAACATTCAGCTTAGGAAAAAAGGCAATAAATGAAAGAGCAAGAGAGCAACCAGCTAAGCTCAATTTTGTCCAACTTTGAAGGAAAAAGAATATTAATATGCTTCAATTTGAGGGAGACAGGCTGAGGACATACACAGAAAATGGCTAACGACCTGAGAGAAATCAGTAAAATTAAAAATACACATGGGTGGATCAATAAAGACTTCACTTCTGTTTGCTGAGAGGAAAACCGTATTTACTGAAGCAAACGGGAAGGAAAGAACAGAAGAGTGGCAGAGAACCTGGAAGCCCCTGAAAGCCAATATCCTTTTCCCAATAATATATCAGTAAGAAATACAGCCCTCTCCCTATGAACACAAGGGAATAACAAGGCAGAAATTCCTGCTCCTTTTCATGCTTTGTTTAAAGAAAAGGCCATTAAGATGTCATTTTGCAAGATCTCTGTGAAGGGACTGAATTCTACGCTGGAGAGAAGCTGAATGTTTCTGTATACACACATACAGCAAATAAAAATGAAAAAAACAGAAGGAATAGTCAGAGACAGGAAAGAAAGATTAAATAACTTCTGTTGAAATGCAAGAGAAATAGAAAGAAATACCAAAGAAAAGAAATATCAAAGAAAAAAATGAAGATGCCATCCTGTCTTTGGGAATGTACAATATAAATTGCAGAAATATTATTTAAGTTATTTATATTTTTATCTGCTCTGGTAACTTTTCTTCATACTACTGGCATTTTCAGACCATTACACAAAAACATTCCAAAACAATTCCAATATTTCATATATTCTAAATACATCCACCTACCTTTTTAATGTACATACAGTACCCATACTACTTTATATGTAAGATACTGAGAACCAATACTGTACTTCCTCTGAACTAAATGAACTGTTAACAATGTTTTGCACTGAATCATATCACGCAATTCTACTGGTATCAATAACATCACATGGAAAAGGGACTTCAGAGTCAGAATATTGCTAGCCTTTGTATTCATCATTGCTAGAGAATCTATCTTGGTTTCACTACAAACAGCTCCGAAACGCGTGTGGTCAATCAAATGTGGGAAATCAAATTTCACCACAAATCTTACTTTTCATTTATATGCTCTATGTGAAATTGTTCTAAATTTAGACACAGATACAAGTATGGTATTTGTGTGTCAGTGCCACCCGTTTATAATGTATTACAATGGGATTTTGTTTGGTTTTAAGCTATAAACACAAATTTATAAAGGAGAATTTTTATTTACTCTTGTCCCAGCAGATATGTGTATCCTTTGTGAACCACACTCGCAGCTTCAACCACTTGTGGTTAGATTTGTTTCACAAATCTAAGCTCAATTAAATCTCATTCTTAAGCAGTGACAGACGCTGAAAACTCCTTCAAGTCTGAAATCCCCCCTGCCAAGGGCAAACTCTGGCAGTTGCAAGTTTTGAGAAAAACACCAAGGACACTTTGGTATTTCTTCTACATTGACCCCAGGCTATTCTTCTGCAGAGGAACTGGAAAGGAGTTTTTAAATGTAATTTTTATAGCCGCGCATTTTTATCCTGGTATCTAGTAATGTTAACTTTTTTAAATACAGCGCTCAAACTAACAAAGTCAGTCATACGGTTTTCAGAAGAAACATTGATACTTACAGCATCTACAAGGTTTACCACAGACTTTGCAAAATTGTTTGTGTATGCATTTGAAGAACGGTGCTTTTTGAACTAAAAGGAGAAGAAAAAGTAGAACACAGTGAGAAATTAAATATTTATTACTAATTCTTTACTTTTACAACAAGAAAGGGAAACTGGTATTTTAAGAGAGAGTAAGGGGAAAATTCAGAAAGCTTTTCAGATCACAGCCTACATCTCATATTCAAGAACCCTGGAAGATAAAGGAAGCTATGTATGCTAGACAGCTTTTCACATCTGTAAAAGGAGCATTTAGCCACAAGAAATATCCTATTCAGAATCACGAGTTCAAATGTTTGAGACAAAATTACAGATAAACAAGAACATAAACACGAGCTCAAAATTGAGAGGATGCTGTACCCATTAAAATTGTGCTTAATCTGATGGGTTAAATATAAGACTATACTAGCCACACTCCATGTGGTGTGTGATGAAGCATTTGCCACTTGTCCTGAGTACAGCTCTTTGCGAAGGCATCCTTTCTCTTCTATAGCACTAGACTTTTATGATAAGTAGCATTAGTTATAGCAAAAGGCAAAAAGGAAGAGATAGTGCATGGTAAAAGAAAATATGTGTTTGAACATACATCAGAGTTAAGCTGAATATCTTCAGTTTTAACTTCAATTTTTTTCCATTTCTATAGACTTGGATGAGCTGTATTACAAGTTCTGCTTCCTAATTTCTGTGCATGTCATTATAATTGTTTCATGCCTTTCCTCATCCTGGCCCACAAGTCTCCTCTGTTTCAAGTCAAATTTTCCAAAGATACTGCTATGTTATCTGAACATGAATCCATGAATCCACGACTTTCAAATAATTGTAAAATTATAAACCAAAATTGCATTACACAATATGATTTGCAGGCAGGAAAAATGAGTCTTCAAAACTGCAACAACAAAGAGGATAAAAAGTCTTCACTAAAAAACTCTTACTAATTTCAGCTACTGGCTAAAAGCAACAAATCTCATCACCTCATGAGCAAACATTCATAGAATCACAGAATGGTTTGGGTTGGAAGAGACCTTATAGATCATCTAGTTCCAGTCCCCCTGCCAGGGGCAGGGACACCTTCCACTAGACCAGGTTGCTCAAAGCCCCATCCAACCTGCCAGGGAGGGGGCAGCCACAGCTTCTCTGGGCAACCTGTGCCAGGGCCTCACCACTCTCACAGTAAAGAATTTCCTCCTTATCTCTAATCTAAATCTACCCTCTTTCAGTTTAAAGCCATTACCCCTTGTCCTGTCACTACAGCCATTGTAAAAAGTCCCTCTCTGGCTTTCTTGTAGGCCACTTCAGGTACTGGAAGGCTGCGATAAGGTCTCCCTGGAGCCTTCTCTTCTCCTTTATGAAGTTATCAAACATTATCAAGTTCCCTCAGAATGTCAGCTATTCGCACTTTGAAACACAGTACCCCAAAATAAGAAGGTCTGACTCTTCTCTGAGCAACTGAGTAGCTACTTTCATTAAATAAGTTAGATGATCAACTACCTTCCCAAATGAGAATTACAAAACAGACAAGTCCCCTGTTTTCTAGAATTATGCTTCGTGCAAAGGTGAGAGTAAAACTGGAACACATATGTGCTTCTAAAATTAAACAATCTGTTTGTCAAATTGAAAGGCAGAAGAGTGACACATACTATATTATTAGACAACAAATTTTCCTTCCCTTTAAATTTCAGTGTTTTTTGCACAAGCAATCTAGTTTTATATGGACGAAATGCCACAGAGGTAACAAACATCAAACTTAATGACGACACTCATTCATTTGAATGCAGGAAGATAAATTCTATACACATGCAGTTATTGACTGTTAAGTTCCACAATGCTTCAACACATCCACAGCAGGTCTGAATACCCAAAGATCCTACAACATAGGTTTGCGGAGACCCCCTCACCATAACTATTCTCAGAACAAAGTACTTTCACCTACAGTGCTAGTAGGTGCTTAGGACGTACACTGAGAAAAGTATCTATGCAATGGGATTTTGTTTGCTCCCTAGGGAACCATGATGTATTAGAACAAAACAATGGGAAAGGAAAGAAGGGTGGCTTTGGTTTTTTGTTTTCAGCCAACCCCAAATTTTCCCAGAAGTGGAAAGGCAAAATAATCTGCTTTGAAAAATGTTCTTGATTTTCATGAAAGTATTTAAATGCCAAAATCAATAGCAATCTATGATATAACATGTTTAAACACAGCTCCTAAAGCAGAAATTAAGCTAAATCAGTAAAAAGTGCCACAACCTAAAGACACAGCTAAACTCATCGAAAGAGCGTTAGAGGAAAGGAGAGCTCTGTGAAAACACACCGCGTTAGCCACTGCCCAAGGCCGCGGCCAGAGGTCCGAGACGCTGCACCCGCCCGGCACCTGGCTGCGGGGGAAGGCTGCCCTCTACTGGCACACAGGGAACGCGCAAAGCACATGCCGCGAGCCCCTGGGCCGGCAGGCTGCACCTCCTGCTGGCGAGCACTGCCCGAAGCACATCCATCCTCTTCCTTGAAAACAGTTATTACCTGCTTCCGAGTCACTGACAACTCTGACGCAAAAAACCTTGCATGCCGCTGATCTAAAGCTCTAACACATACAGCCTGAGAGGAGACAACAGTCTGTAACTAGCGTAGTGAACAGGATGGATGGTTGTCCTTTGAGCCTGGCTGTAGTAAGACAGGCCATGGGAAACAGACATAGAAATACTATCTCTCCGCAAGGAACACCAAGCACTGTTCGAGGTCTGTAGCTTCAGTTACTGTGCCCTACCCCCAAACAATTAACATGCTAGCATTCTTAGAATAGTTTCCTATCAGGTGATATTACTAGTGAAAACAGTTGAAGAAATATCTGTCCTACTCTCCCCACCCATTCAAATTCCCCCACATTGCTGAACTGACACAGATTAAATACAGGTTGTTTTTCCCCAGACTATTTCTACGATTTATTAAACAGATGAGGAAAAGTTATAATCTGCTTATTCAGCACTGGAACAAGTACAAACTATTGCATCCCGTTCTGGATACACGCTATTCCTGGCTCTTCACCCTTCAGTGTTGACAAAGAGCGCACAACAACATAAAGCACTGAAAACATGCAGCAGAGCGAGAGACATAAGGAGCTCTTACAGGAATTTAAAAGTTTGTTTAACTTCCACATAAAATAAGCAAAAACTGTTTTATCAACAGAACGTGATTTAAAAAAAAAAGGTCTCGCTTACACAGAAGCAAAGTCATAGCAAGAATTGACAACCCTTATTTGCCTCTTAGTCAACGAACAGCTGAGAAAGCTAAGCAAGACACAGGCTCAGAACAGGGCACAATCAAGTTGTTTTTAGAGTAACTCACTGTTGGTTGCAATATATTCTTTTTTATTAGAAAACTTTAAAGCCTACATGGAGTATTTTTCCATAACAGATATGATCTAGTTAAAATGTAACTATTGGACTCAAATTTGTGATGCTTTTCAAAAAAGGCTCATAAAATAGCTGTTTAGTTTTATAAAACTTAATACTCCCCAGGCCCTTCTCTTCTCATTTTTCATAAGTGTAACATACGGACACTTTGATAGCCATACTTGACATAATTACTGAAAACAGTAATATTTAAATAACAAATGTCACGTGGTCTGATTTTTCCCAATCATCCCTCAAGACAAAAAGGAAAGAAAGTAGGCTCTTTTTGCACCCCCCCCTTTATTTTTTAATCAAGTGACAAACACTTGCTGAATCAAACAAACAAACAACTTGTCTTGCACTTCATTATGAATCCTGTTTATAAGTGTGGAATAGCCAGGAAGAACAATCAGATAGTTTTGTCTACATGCTTTGCTGCATTAAAATTTAAGTTAGTAAAACTAAACTCAAAGTAACAAGTTCTGACCTGTTTCTTTACTACTTTAAGGATAGGATGTAATTTCAGAATGTTTAGTGCATTTTTTCTGGACTTACATAGTTTGTTGCTTTACTTTGTTGGTTATGGGCATATTAAACTATCCACATGATACCAAAGTATTTCACACATATTCTGAATTCTGTAATTGCTGTAGAAAAATCTTAGGTAACGTTAAGCATCATTAGGTATTATGGCCTATACTGTGTCTTACAGTATAAATGTTAACAGCTGCTGATAAACTAAATATTCGACCCAGAAGTAGCTGATGCAGCACAGTGCTGTACATCAACCTACATATTATAACGAAAAGTAAGATTACCACTGAACTGATATACTTACCATTTTATGGTCATTGACTATCATGAGCTCCAGATATTTCATTTCTTCAAAGATACCACGAGATACCTGATGGATTAAAGAAATTCTTTGAGAAATAACAAAGATGTAGTGATTTTCAAAAATAACTGCAGCTGATTTAACAGGCTTACCCATAAATATTACGCAGGTTGCGTAAGACTTTAAAAGCTGTGTCAGACATTCTACTAGGGTAAATAATCACAAATTCAGTAACACTTAGTAAGTTATGACAGATACTGGCTGAGAATCTGAGTCACATCACCAAGAATATGTAGAGTCTATCCTTTTTGGTTCAGCGCAGAAACCATCACTGCTTCCCTCCTCTCATCTTCACAAAGAAGAAAAATCTCAAACGTTAAAAACTCTTGGCCTCCTGGACTATTCATCACAGATTTAATGAAAAGGGAAGTTACTAAAAATAGATGCGCCCTCAAGAAATACGCTGTGGATTGTGCAACTCAGTGAAGAAATACAGATTAATCATCTTTAACTCAATTTTTCCCCTACCCGACACACATGCATAGGTGGATCATGAGGACTGTCTACTTCTGTTCTCTCAATAACCAAGTTACGGGCGTCCTCATTTGGTTTTTTAATTTAATCATGCTACTTAACAAGCCAAATGAAAATAAAGTCAGATATCTACAAAGTAGGCAAGACTTCATTCAAAAACTATTCTTTATACTCAAGCAGACTCAAAATTCTAAATCCATTTTCACTACTAAACTACCATTCAATTGATGGATAGTATTACTGTCACTTTAGAAAGTTTATCCACTTTTCTCCAAATACTCTATTTTTAAAGAAAATTTTCTTGGTTTACCATTTGATAATTGTATTATGTGATAACATTAAGCTACCAAAAATATTTATTTTCTAAAGCCTGTGTTCTCTCAACATTAAAAAAATCTGGAAATTAGTGGTTTTGATTTTGCTTTTATAAATGTTCTTAACTCAGGGTCACACTTCTACTCACTGCTCTCTTTCTTCTCTTTCTCCTCAGCCACTGTAGTTCAGACAGAAAGGGCCATTCAGAGCTAGATTCAGTCTCTGTATAAATTACAATTTAAGAATTTAATGGCATCATTTTAAAGTACTTACGTGCACTGTCCAAACCAAAAGTAGATTAAGATCATCCAAATTAGAAGAACATTTCATATTGAAAAGTTCATTTTTTAAAATACACAAAATGTAAAATATCTCATGTCAAAACTCAAAGTCATTTAGAAATCTAAAGTTAGAAATAGAGCATGCAAGGGTAGACAGATTGTAACCTGGGCTTAGAATATATGTTTCTTTCATCTCATGTCCTCAATAGCATTAATACCACTGATTAAATTAAAAGATTTGCAGAAGAAAGCTAAATACAACGTCTTCATGGCTGGAAATCTTTCAGCTGCTTTTTGACAACCCTAAATTCCATTGCAATAATTGTGAAAAAACCCAGATTAGTATCTATTTTTCAATTTTTTTTCCAAATAATCAGCAATTTTATATAGATTGCTAGGCTATTAAAATTTTTCAAGTTATATATACAATTATTTCCAATGTTGAAAAACTCCCAACATAAGCAAAAACATACCAAGGTCCTGCAACTGCTTGGAGGCTTGTGTTCCGTAAGTTCTTTGGATGATATGTGGTCTACTTTTACTTTCCTGAGAAGAAAAATATGTGACATTTTCTTCTAATTAATAATGTCAAATGAAAAGTGAGACACTTCTTTCAGTATTTACCATTTTCATTATCTCCATGAATTTACTGTCTCTGTGCTGTGAGTTTTCAGCCTTGCAACGTTTACAAGTATGTGCTGCATCAAAATGCATTACATGGCTTAACACATGGCATGTAATACTGATCCTGAGGAGACAGAAATCTTTTTGGACGTAACATTTTCCCATATCTCTGTAGTTTCAGTCACAGCCCCATAACTGACCATCCAAACGATACTGATTCCTCTGAATGTTGATCCAGTTTCTTTGAAAGTGTCAGGAGTCAAAGGTTTTGCAGATCTTTCTTTGGACTCTAAGTTCAGCTTTACAGTCACCAAAATGCATCAGTTCTGCAGCATTACATTATTTGTCATATACTGGTAAGTACTAAAGCGAGACAAGCTTGAGAGCTATGATACAGCATCTGGAATATATCCTACAGATCAAGCAGGACACAAACCTTAAGAATACTCTGTCTCAATGTTGCAGAATCATTTCACTGAAAATCACTAAATATTTGAACAATTCAAGAGGTATAAATCTACCTAGTTTTACTACTGTCTGTGAAATCGAGTCAGTTCTATTAACTGCTAAAGTTTTAGGAACAACTGTATTATAACACACTTAAGAACTACAAAAATAATTATAGTTAGAAAGACATTTGCGTAGCTGCAGTCCTAAATGTGGATCCAGCACAGTCATATATTTGAATATGCTGGATCAGAATCATTTAAGCTATAC
The DNA here is from genome assembly GCF_030867145.1 of Opisthocomus hoazin. Classification (NCBI taxonomy): domain Eukaryota; kingdom Metazoa; phylum Chordata; class Aves; order Opisthocomiformes; family Opisthocomidae; genus Opisthocomus; species Opisthocomus hoazin. The sequence goes on along the minus strand of NC_134422.1, from coordinate 30,400,342 downwards.
AGCGACCACTGATTTGCCACATATAAAGTGTAAGATATTCATATATAATTATCTACTTCATTAAGCTCTTTGTGGCAACATGGCAGGTCAAAGAGCAATCCAACTATTTAGAGAGGGATGAATAAATGACTTCCAGAGATCCCTTCTATGAAGTTATAAATCCTTTAGTTCAAGTAGTAGAGCAAATGATAAACACTTCTTGACAATCCATAACCATTTGCCATGGAAACAGTCTTTTTAGTCTACTCCCAACATCTAAATGATGAACAATAACTAGGAAAAGAAAGAATAAAGAAAAGCAGAGACAAATCTTAGGTAATTCATACTTACACGTATCTTTAAATAAATTCCAGTCAAACATTTAAAAACACTTTTTCATATGAATGCATGAGAGAGGTCACTCATTTATTGATTTATCTCATACTTTTATTTGCTATTCCTTGAGCCCTTTCCCAAAGCAAATAAGCCAGCTAAACTTACTGCACTGTGGGTCAGATCCGTTGGTTCAATCAAGTACAAATAAGTACTATCTTCAAACATGCCACTAGAACATGGAGAAAAAGAAGTGATATTTAGGACTACGCGGCAATTAATTTGACTGCAGGATATTATTTTTGATGAGACAAAACTAAACTTAGGGCTGAAAAACTGATCAATATTAAAATAAATTCCATGTATGTTCATTACTACTGCATGTGGCTAAAGCTAAGAATTTTTTTTAAGAGATCAGGCACATTTTAATGAACTAACACTGAATGTAATGGCAATATAATGATAAAGCGTCAAAAAGCGTAAAGATTTGACCTTGGAAAGAGAAAGTCCTACAAGACACGTTAGCATGCAGAATATAATCAACAGCCGAGTTGCACTTTACATAAATAACCCTAGTCAGGACTAATTTCTTACATTTCCTCCTTGTACAATCTAACAAAAAGATCAATTTTTCTACTGGCAGACAGAATCATACATGAGTACTGAGAACGCAAACTGCTAGACTACAACCCTTGTTTATCCTTTACAATAATAAGTCATCTGGTGAAATAAATATTTGCACTTACCATATGCAAAGGTTTCATGAGACAGCATCAAAAGACTTTAATCCCAATGCAACTAAAAAAAAAATGCTAGTAGTTTGGCATAGCTGGTACTGGCATTTCAAAACATCAAAAATCTTTGGGCCTGGAGAGTTTCAGTCCCTCACATATTAAGAGATAATATTCAAGAGTAATAATTCATTAATAGCCTTGTTTGAAAAATGAGAATGTGCACTTACTGAAGTCCATTACAAGTTGAAAGAGCAACATTGGAACCCTTGACACCTCTGATATTTCCATGGTAGTAACAATGCTCTCCACCCTAATAATGTTTAAAAAACAAACAATCACACACACACACAAAATTACCCTGATTTAATGTCTATTGCTTAAAAGCAAGGCTAAAAAAGATCCAACAACTTGCATTACGTAAAATTTCAGAGGAAGCAGTGATTGCTAAAGTAAATACCAATGACTAGCTCTAATTGCTTGTAAGAGAAAAACTGTGTGCAGTAAAGACTAATTTATGTAAGTCTTCAAGCCATACCATGGGTTATTCTTTTGTTGAAGTCACAGCATTCTTGATCTTTTTTTAAGCACACTTCTTTGCTGTAAATTGATTCTGTAAACATGTTATGTAATGCAGGTTACATGAGCATTGAACTATTTCTTAATGTCTTCCAGATCTGTTAAAATTACAAGTGATACAGTATTCATCAATCACTTTGCATGTATTTGGCTTAGATCTGGATTCTACCAATTTTATCTCACTAAAAATTTATCAATTAAAATGTTACATCATTAGACTATAGGTACCAATATCACTAATGATGAATGAGCCAGAAAGTTAATCTAGTTTAGCAACACTAAAGTGTACAGTTGGATTTTTACTATACATATCAAAAGGGTACTAAAAGCCAGCTCTTGCTACTAACTGCATAAAATTCCAACTAGATGCAAACCCCAAATTATTCAAAAAACCAGTAGGATTTTTGTGTTTCTCTAAACAAGCCAGCAATCATGTTTTAGACAAGGTCCTGCCTTTTATTTAAAAAAGAATATTTACATTACCTAGAAGTGTGTTTAAATGTTAGACAGTTAAAAAAAATAAGGCAAGATACATCTAAAACTGCAATCCAAAACCTCATTCTCAAAGGCTGTAATTATGAAGTAAGGGAGACCTTGCAGAACGCTGCAATGCAAGATCTGAACAGTCAACCGATGCAGGGATTAGGCTGAATAGAATTAGTGCAAAATGTGTTACCAAATAGATGTGCAATGAAACTCTATGTATAGTCTTCCACTTCTCCACAAGAAGGTAAGGGAAGTTGCAATATGTGTACACATGGAGTGGAACGGGACAAAGCAGGAGACCAAAATACCATAGAGAAGAACCGATACATACTCAAAGTTCTGATCCAGAAAAGCCTTGCTCAAACACAAGCTAAAACTCCAGTGAATGCTACACACTTTCCTCTGAATTTGAAGTGCAGGTTCCCTGGACGTGCCTGGTTTTCATCACAGAAGGAGCTAAATTGAGCTCTCCTCTCCTGAAGAAACTAGTTCCTGTCTAAGCTCTCCTTAAAGAATGCAGAGAAGCAACCAAATCATCCAAAGGGATTTCAAGCATGCTCAGAACACACCTAAGACAGAGTGACAAAACGGATCCTCACACAATAGAGTTGCAGTGGCTTTCTTTTCAAAATATTGACCATTACATGCAAATGCCCCTCTCTGGCTAACAACCACAGCACTCATCCCAGGTTTCCCAACTGCTGAACAATTTCCCAGGTCACCTTGAGGAGAGTCAACTCACATCTCCCCACCATCTAAAAGTGTGCACTATCTCCAAAGCTACTGGCTACTTCGTGTCTGAGCACCCTACAGGAATCAAGCTAAAGCAGTCTCCTTTTGTAGAAAACACAAAGATTTTTAACTCAGAAAGAAGGAGCATGATTCTGTACCCCAGAGGCTAGGAAGCTTCTAGCAGAAGGTTTTAACAGCAGACTACAATAAATAAATAAATGATTGAGAAGAGAAATTCAGAAGTAATTGTTTTGTCAAAGCATCACCTACTCACATACAAGAATTACTAGTGTCAAAATAATTTCACCAAGACCTTTTTTATTTTATTTTTTTTTTTTACACTTTGTGGCTTTTCACAATTTGTCATTTTTCTCTACAAGTTCTAGTTTTCTTCCATGTACTAAATTTGTGTGATTTAATTTCTCCATGCAATGGAAGTAGAGTTCTACTGCACTATCAAGAATTTTGTCGTCTTTGATTGTAAATAGCTAAATACATACAAAAATCTAAAATCTTTAGCATATTTTTAGGATTACATACTATATATACACTACATTATATACTATAGGTAGCCACATGGCAAATTATTAAATCCTTTCTTTCTATTCTGACACAGACATTAATTCTATCTTTACTGCTGGACATCAGAAATACTAATCCCTAAAATTCCATACATCACTGAGGAATAAATTGATTATAGACTGTTAGAGGCTTACGGAACTACCTATCGTGACAAAGAGTAAAATAAACTGGCTTCATGGGAATAGTTCAACTGAGTAAACAAGAAGACTCTATTTTCTATCAACAGAAACAAAGCATCAAGAGCACCATTAACTGACTGTTCAAGCTATGAGCGTTTAGAAAGAAACCAAGAAACATTACTTTGACTTTCTAAAGCATTACTTTGACTTTTCTAACAAAAAAGGACTAGTGAATTTAGAAGCTGTTAAATACCAGAAATTCTGCTGCTATATGTCAGTGAAGCTAAAATGAGGAACACTTAATGATCCTAATTTATCTCATTTCAGCAGCTGATCTTTAATGTCTGTCAACAATAACTCCAACTAAACTACAGATAGAAAATAGTCTCAAAAAGCTTTATTAAAATCTTTAAGTGTGGTTGTCTCTCACATGTTCTTTGAAAAACGTACCATTCATCATAAAAATATTCTTAATTCTAGTGTCATATGCCTGCTGAATCACAAACAAGCATATTGGACCCATTCCTTCTGCAATTATTATAACTCAAGGAAGTACCAAAAATGTAAATGGTCTTTAAGTATGCACAGCATTATTTCCATTATGCATCTTATTTAATGAGTTATTCAGATTCTGAATGAAATTTGTAACAGATTATTGTGCCTAACTAAAAGTACTACACAAAAAGCAATGACTACATATTTACCTTTCCATCAGTGAGAATGTATAAGCCTTGCTTTTTAACAGCTAAATTGTATCTATCTTTCTCACAGAATTAGCACTTCAAGATTTTTTTTTTAAAAGACACTCATCCAAGTAAAGAAATTGCTGTTTGTTCTTCAGTGTTTTCACTCTTTCTAGAAAATACAAACACTTTTCATCAAGATCTCGCTTCTTTACATCCACATCAGGAAACAAAATAATCTTTTATTTATTCAGGTCTAAAAAGGATTTTAAGTCACTGCAAAAGACCAGGATACAGTCCTTATTTGATCTACTACACAAATGCCATGTATATTTCCTGAACTTATAATAAAGCCTTTTACAGATTAATGTGACCTCAGGAGCTCTATTATTGTTTCTATACAAATCAATTCAGAAAACATCCACTAGGAAGTCTGGATCAAGTTACTGCAGCATGCAAAGGTAGTCCATTTGCTGAGTCTAAAGTTCTAATATAATCTGCCAGTCAGATTCATGATTCAGCAACCGCAGTGCTTAATGCTAGTGCTGCAGCTGACAATTGCATGAGCTTGTCTAAATGCCAGAGGGAACTGTTTTCTTGCATCATTTAGCATTTTTGCCTATTCTGCAGAGTACTGAGTCTTAACAAAATGAAACAACTTCTTTAGTATGTTACATGAAACTATTTTTCTTCTTCAGTAGAAGAAAACAAACCAGTATATTCCAATAATTATATTGCAATTTAATTGCTTAACTTTGCCCTAATCTTTGATATCTTGTATTATCTGACATTCTCTACAGACAGGGCAAAATAACAAACTAGACATCTAACAACTGGACAAACAACAGTCCCAACTTGCTGAAGGTACAAATGCAACTTGAATGTTTGCTTTCCTCCACTCTGAAGAGAGATATATTTCACACATAATGATATGGAAAAAGTAATTCCCTGAAAACGTAGTTTATAACCTTTCCAGGAACCTACCAGTTCTCATTTTGTTACTACAACAAACAAAAAGAATGACCTGGTTCCCTTAGTCAGGGCTGAACTATCTTGCATAACTTTAATCTCTTTGTCCTTGGATCAATAGCCTAGGGCACTGAATTCAATTTGGGAGCTATTTTGACAAATATAGTTACTTGGATGTCAAGCAACATGCTGGTTTACTAATAGTACTTGAAACCTCAACCTCTGGAATTAAGTCGTCCATTTTCTGTCTCACAACTGTATAATTCTTGCAAAGAAAAGTCACTGCAAGTTTTTTTTTGTTTGTTTGAATGTCTCATTTTACCATTATCCCTTCACCTTGCACTTTGTGCTAAGGACATGTAAATAACAAATGAGGCTATACTGATGGTGACTTCAACCCCTCCACCCCCTACATTTTACAAGATGTAGTTGTTGGCAGTATCTGGATCATCTTCACTACCACCACTTATCCCTCACTCTGACACACAGACTTCCCTTTTTTTACAATTCTTTGTGTATTACTGAGGTATCCTTAAGAGATGAGATCACAGTTACCTTGCATGTGTGGAAAAAGGCTTCTGGTGGTTTTAAGTGTTGCCAAACTTTTTTTCTTTTTTTAGCATTTTATTGACATTGTTCCCTCAGAAAGACCATTCTGAGACATTTAAGAGCACAATACCTTAGAAAACTTTGGTTTTCCATCTTCATAGTGAATCTCCACATAACTGGAAGATAACAAGTCACTGCCAAAGAAAGGAAAATCAAGATGAGAAAAATCTGAATATCCTTTCTACTGCTATGTGTGGGTTTGGTGTTTTTTGGTTAGAATTTTAAAAGCATTTTTTCCTTCCTTGTAAATCAGTTTAAAAATGTCACGCCACTTGTGTCCAGTAAATGGTTTTCTGGTACACTGGATGTCATGGTGTGTTACAGAAGGGGGAATTTCAATCTGCAATCTAATCCCCTTTATTTTAGCTTTGCAATAAGATTATTAGCCTTTTAAATATGCAAAAAAAAAAAAAATCCCATGCCTTTAGAACTTTCTTTGCTACCAGTAACTGATACTGACAAAATGTATGTTTAGTTCATGATTGCTTTCAAATAAGTTTTATATTTTATCTAAAAATTAAACAGACTGTATGTAAGGCTGAACAAATACATACACAACTGTTCTGAAGACAAGTGTATACTTTCCCTGTACCTCAGTTTCACAACTGCAAATCATCATTTTTTCCCAAGAACAGTAATGTTCTTAAAAAAAAAAAAATACACACACACAACACCACTACCCCCCCCATGCTACCCCTTTTTTTCCTTTCACTTTTTCTTCTATTATTTTTTTTCCTAAGTCTGGCATGAAAAATTTCTGAAGCATAAAAAATCCCCACACTGTATAACTCACAGTTCAAATTTCTTTTTTTTTTTTTTCCAAATAAAATTAGCTAGCCTGTACATATCCTGGAATAACTTCAATGCCCCATTCACTTGTCACCCTGTTATAATCAGGGTTGAAGCATAGTGGCCAAGGGAGACAAAACAATTAAATATGTTAACTGCCCCCATCATATAAGCAAGCTAAGCATTTTACTTAATGTGATCCAGAAATCTTTTTTTTTAAATAAAAATAATCATCATTATGGAAGCCTGGTCTGACAAAATCGCTCTGATGGGCATTCACGATTAACAACAATTTATAATAATGGATATCTCAAACTCAGATTAGACTATTAGCAATCCTGATAACACTTTAATTTTGGGATTACTGGCTCATAAAATCAATCTTTCATGCCACATTTATCAGGCACTACACTTCTCCGAGAAGATCCTGCAGAAGTCAGTTACCAGTGGCTGTCTTGAAAGCCCTTTTTCATGGAACTGAGAGACCACACCATGTGCACTCTGTGCCTGCAAAACCAACACTAACAGCCATGAATAATTACTGAAGTCTCATAATTTGTCTTAACTTTCATTTTGATAGCAATATTTAATAGTTTTTTTCTAAAGTGCAGACTTAAAAATAAACTCAGTTGCATTAAAAAATTAACTTTCTGTATTTGTATCATAGTAAGCTACAAATTTTCTGCAAGTGAATACAATTGCTTTATAAATAGTGTAAGCGCTTGACTACAGTGCAAATATTCACTTCTTCAACATGGCAAGGTTTGAAGCTTCTAAAGAGGATTAAGCACACAAAGCAATTAAACTTTAGAGTGTCGATAACGTCCTGTTCTTCTTTGCATTTTCCATACTTCTTATGAAGCATAAGAACTGGTGTCCTCAATACTTAATGGGACGGTACGGACAAGGCTAGAGGTAACTGACAAAAGTAGGAAAATGAAAAATGCTAATTAGATACATGTTTAAAAAAATCACTGAGGATGGTTAAACACTGGAACTATGGTCAGCTTGAAAGAGCCTTGACCAGATTCAGACTTTAACAGATACTTCTGCTTGAATTCACAGAGACCGTTTGGTTTCCTCAAACCGATTCCAGGATCGGCAGTTATCTACTCATTTCCAAATCAAGCTCATGCTCTCACACCCCCTTTTGCCCTCTGCTAGTAACCTTAAACAACTGATCTCAGAACTGCTTTCAGTGCTACCTAGTGCTTTTGGCATCTCGTAAGACTTGCAGGAGGTGATTTCCCACTGTGTCTACTGACTCACAACTGCAGTTACATTTAGTTAAAATTAAAGCATTTCTCTTAGATTTATCCCATTTCATGTGATACAACAGCTGCTCAAAATTTCTTTAGTACATCGTTTGCAGAATCTTTCCAGAGTTCAGTGTTATTCTCTTGGACTTTGGTTGAACTTCTGTTGTAACCTTTATTTTTTTTTTCTTCATCTGCCAACCTTTTCCATTCTTTAGCTTCTCATTACTTCCAACTGCAAAAGGATTCCTGATTCAGGTAATAAATACAGTGTCCCACATGACAGGATATCTAACATGACATGCTTACGATAGAATACTCCCATATATATGTATATATATATATGTGTGTTACATGTGTAAAGCAAGGATGCAGCAGACAGCAGCTTTTCCAGTAGACTACACCTCTCTCATCACTGACTTTCCAGTGCTACTGTCCTGTGGGATCTGCTGGATACAGGGCACATCAATGAAACTCTCCATATTGAACAAATTCCCTCCATAGAAAATTGAGGCTTACTATTCACAATATACTTCCTAAATGCCATGTTGTAAATAAAACGCACCTTTAATCTGTGAACCACCCTTTTGCCAGATGTAATACAGTACCTACCACCTAGAAGTTGGAGTAGAAAATCCATTATAAGGCTACTGTCTTTCACAAACTCTATGCTGTAGCAGGGTATTTAACACTAGTTTCTGATCACTGTTATGTTCTTAAGCTTGTCACATGTAACCATCAACATACTGCATGGGCATTTTTCTCTTAACATTTCCCACAGGGCAGCAAGAATTTTGACCTTTCCACTGAAAAAAATCAGTCATTGTCTTAAACTGTATGCCTCTACCATGGTGAGTACCTGATTTGCCAAGCACTTATTTCTATTTCAGGTATCTGTCTACACTAGCAAATATCCTAAAGAACATCTTGCTACCAATCATCCAGAAATCCCTCAATGCATACTGCTCATCTGAGACAACCATGATCTTATTTCAGGGGAAGAGAGGGAATGGGAGAGGGAGAGTAGGTTCGCAGGTATTTTCCAACATGGCTCTGCTAGTACACACAACCAGTTGCTTCTCTAATAAAGCTAATCTCAGTCCTGTTCTCTATATTCACAGCAAAATCAGTACAAACACATCCGTAACTATGCTTGTAAATGGTTAGTAATGAAACATGATATTGCAGAGTAGTCTAGGACTGGAAAATTCAGCAAAAACGTTCCACTATTGCCACAAAAAACCCCACAAAATTTTGGTAAGGGAAATTGTTCTATATTTTGCTAAAGCTCCAGGAATAACAACAGCTGTAAAAAATAAGCTTAAAACAGCTACTGCAAATTTTCCCTACCAAAGGTTTTACCTGCTATTAATACTGACAAATCTGACAAAAGAAAGGAGAATTTATTTAAGGAAAAGAAAAAAAATGAACACTTAACCAAAATAACATTTTTTCCAACATGAAAGACAGATACACAGAAGAGCACTATAATTTCACCAGTAGGTGTGATGAGATCCTTTATGCCAGTGGCATCAAAAAGAAAGGCCTAGAATACAGATTAAGAGCTCATATAGAAGTGCAGAAGCCTGAGGAATGAGATACAGGACTCATGAATAAAGTAGGAATCTCCACATCACAAAATCCACTTACATTTTCATTGAGCAGAAATGCATCCGGTATAGCAAATTTGTTTTTCAATATTATGAGCACCAGAAACAGTGCAAGCTTTAATTGAAACAATTATGTAAGCCATGATCACATCAGACAAAAGCATATTTAGGCTGGTGACACATTAGTATGATGCTTTACAATGAACACATCAAATTGCAACATGCTGAATGAACACATGAAAAAAAATTTTTGTCTGCTGTGAACTTTTCTACAGTTCCTCCCATCCTGCCCTGCTTGTCTCAGGTAATTATTTTTATTAAGCGGTCCTGCATCACCAGCTCTTCCATCAGAGTTACACTGAGAGATGCAAAATAAGCATCAAAGGGATATGCCATTGCCAGTAGTTGTTGCCTTTGAAGACACAGGCCAGCTGTTCAAGCAAGCAGCAGACACTTTCTGACAAACTCGCATCCACTTCCCTAGCACATATTTCACTGCTGCTGTTTTCATTAGCAGGAGAGCTGCAGCATGAAATGTGGCTTATTTCAGCTGGCATCTAACCATCCTGATGAAAAGAATTGATTTGGGTAGGTAAAGGCTATGAAATGACTAAAAAATCTCATACACAAGTAATCGAGTTAGCTTCCAGGAACCTAGTATGCAGCCTGCAGAAGATCAAACTACAGCTGAAATCTTTCTTGCATACTTCTCAAATTATCTTTAAACTAATCTACTACTAAGGAATAATTTATTAATTTTTTTAAGTATCCTGAAATGATTCAATTTAGTTGAATTACTTAACAGAACATCCATCAGATGTTTTTGCGCATGATGTAGTTTAGTAGCACATAAAGATGTGAAAAACAAATTGAGACCTTGCTACGGCATCTTGTAAGACCATCAAGACACTGTTAGCTAATAAAATGGCCATCTATAGCCTTGTTGCTATCATCAGATTCAATTATATCCACAAGCTTTGTTGAATCAACTGTTCTTACAGGAATTTATTATTATGTTTCTAGTAAGTATTTACACTAGTCTTTACTCAGCTGTTGTCTTTGAAGGTGCTCCAACAGAAGTGTCTCCAAGGAATAAATACACTGCAAATATTCAATATTATTTTTAAAAACACAACTAAGTTCCACAACTTTTTCTTCTATTATCTTGAAGGAACTTAAAAATAAAAAGATGATACTGTGGATCAAGCATCTGTGTTTAAAAGCAATTAAAAGAAACAACTGATGATGCAGGTGTATAGCTCAACTTCTTCATAACTGGAATCAAGAGTCCTCACTCACTTTGCTATTAATACCATAACGACTCTGTAACAGTAAATAGTACAGTTATTTAAAAATCACTTCTTGCACAGTCTGGCTCTTATTGTTTTTGTTTGGCTTGTCTTTCAAGTGGAGAAAAGGATGACCCGACAACAAACTTATTAAACTGAAATTACCTAGGTGATACTTTAGGTATTCTGAAGAGGTCCTCAAATAGGGAAAGATCTCCAAAAATACTGACAGGAAAGCACATACTGAAGTTGTATAAAATGGTGCAGAAAATAGCCCAGGTTCTTTTGTGGATCAGTCTGCCTCCCTCAGTGCAAGAAGCCCTGAGTCAGTTCAAAGAGTTCAGACAACAGACTCTTCATGATCCCTTCTCTGGTTATGTCCTGAAGCCCTCCATTTCAGAAGGGAGCATGCTATATTTTAATGGCCACTTCATCAAGTGTTTTGAAAGTAGGAGCTTGAAGAGTTCTTCAGAATGTTAAGAACAGTATCTTGCCTAGTTTCCGCCATATTTTCCTTTACCATAGCACTGATGATTGAACTGTTCATTTAATACTGCATTTTAATTGATCCCTTTCTTCCACCACTGTTACCGGAAAGCGACAAAGTAATTCACTCTCTAAAACTTAAGTTTGAAGCTTTAGAAAGCAGGCATTCTTTATTGCAGGGCTGGACGCACAGGGGATAACTCCACCCAAATGTGCGTGCTGAAAGGACATAACCGCTAAATATTTCTACTACGTTTATATATTCATGTTTCTTCCCAGACTTCATTAAAATATGTTAATATCCTTTGCACATGTCCATTAGCAGCTATGGGTGGTCATCGGGGGTCTTCGCATGAAGGCTCATACTCTTCATCACAGTGTCTGCTAGCTGACCTTTGCTTCTGTGCAAACTCAGTTCTGAGATCACGTATACTGTGTCCATCAAGGTTTTGTTCCAGTCTTGCAGTCATCTTGCACCTTCCTTATTTCTATAATTCTTCACGTCTGCCCATCCAAGGCTGAGCTGTCTACAGCGGGATTATTCAAAAACTTCTGATCTTAAAACCATCCTAGTTATTCACAAAATTTACTTCTGTTTGGTCACATCTGTTATGCAGCAATTCTAACAAAGTAATAGCTTCTCATCTATATTCACAGGTATCACCATGAGCTTGGAAAATAGGTGGTTTTGCATTATAAATGAGAGTTTTATTAGCCTGTAGTGTAAGGTTCAGGGCTGTCACCTGTCTTCACCAGAATGGTCTCATTCAATTGCAATTGTATTTGCCAAAGCTTCCTTCATTTAAAGCAAGCTTTTTTATACACAGAAGAAACTTGTGTTTCTCTTCCTCTTAAGGAATTCACTTAATACTCCATGTTCTATTACTTTGTGTCTACTGATAACAGTCCAATTTAAACCATCTGTTACTATGAAGCGAAAAATCCAACCAGATATGGGCATGGGTTTTTTTTATTAATTTCTTTTACTTCCAATACCAAAACTAGTGAAATAAGTTTATTTATACTTATATAGAGCTGACACTACCACCTTTAGATTAGACTAACAACTATACCAGAATCAGAGATAAACTTTTAGTTTGCTGGAGTACCAAAATGTATTTTGGTTCACTTAGTCCATGCTTCCACATTGCACAACTTTAGCTCTGTCATTGAATCAAGCTAAATTCAGTGATACAGGCTCTTAGGAGCCAGTTTAATTAAATTAATCATTAATCACATGTCAAGCATATGCAGGCTTCATACTAGCTTCAAATCCAAAGATTTCAGCCTGACTGTAATAGAATCTGAGATCCCAGTAATTCACTTCAGCATAAAGATCTCACTACTGACAACACTGGACCATCTCAGAAACAGAGTGACAAATCTACTAGATTAGAAAGACAACAGTTCTTCACCACTGCCATGTTACAGCGGTTACCTGTGAGCAACTAGTACAAAAACATAACTTAAGAAAGGATGCATCAAGTCAGACAACTGCTTAGTATGTTGTTTGACAGCAAATACAACACATGTAGCAATTTTTCAAGGAGTTTTCTCAGCATCCAGTGATGCGTGACACCAGGATTTCATAAACCAGAGTTGGTGTAATTGTTTTCAATGGCCCTCAGTAGATTTCTTTTCTGTAAGCTCTTCCAATCCTTTAACTCCTGTACATAGTTTAATATGCACAATATCCTGTGACAAGATTTGCATTTTAATTTTTTTTTTTTTTGAGAAGCATCTTCTTCCAAACCTCCTCCTGTATTTGATATCTATAGCTGTTACATGGGACGAAGCAATAAACACCCTCATCCTGCCACAAAGAATTTTACAGCATTGTCATATTGCCCCAGATGTGTGTTTGCCTTGCCCTGAGCTTGTTGACCCTAACAATCCACCAAACCTGTGGCTGCAGTGGCATTTCAGCTGATAGGCATTCAAAACCCTGTTCAGAAGGGTAAGAGATCCACTCTTAATTAAATCCAGGATCAGGAATGCACAGAATGAAGTCTTTTCACTCCACAAGCAAGTGGTCTGACAAGAGGGCTAACATTCACAACACCAATGCCTGCATTTTAAAAGACAAACAGCATGTCCTCTCAAGTTTTTGTGTTTGTGGTTTTTGGGAGTTTTTGTTTGTTTTGCAAATTCTTTGAGATACCTCTTCCCAGAGGTTCCCAAATCCCATGCAGGAACATACTCCCAAGAGCTCTTACATCAGCACAAAAAAAAAAAAAAAGTGGAATTTCAAACAAATTAGCCTATGCTGAGTTTCTTACAGTCCTGTTGAAATAAGTTCTGCTGTCAATGGTTTTATTGACAGTCATTTTACAGAGCACAACTCCATTCATGCATAGCACAGTGAGCATAGGGACATTAATTACCACAGGGGAATCCAAAAGTTGAGCATTTGCAACTCAAGGACTGCAACATTAATTTCTATGGCTACAGTTATAAATTCTCCCCTTTAAAACACATATAGACACAGACACGCTTTTTATTTTATCTATATTTCCCAAAGAGAAGCAGATGAGATGAAGAATAAAGAGATCAAAAAATAAGAAAAAATATTAAAAGGACTGATCTGGGAAGTTCCAGGAGGAATGAACGAAGCAGATGATAAGGAGCTGGAAATGCTGATGAAGAGTGCAAGCCCTTGGTCAACAGCAGGATTGGTGCTGCCTCCTACTGCCCTCATGGAAGACTGAATGACTGAAACACTAGACAGAACACATTAGTGAACATACAAACTCACATGTATATATAATTATAAAATACACATTTTTATCATGACCTTAGTGATGGGATGGAAAAGAATATCTGAAGAGAATTTGCATTAAAGACTTAAAATTACAGAAACAAAATACTAAGAGAAGACAGAATAACTAAAATATTGCTTATAAATAATGCCTCTAATTTATAGCTGAACACAGTAATTGTGGAGGAAGCTTCTTCACACCGTCAGGTTTTTATAATTTTTAAAGGAAAGCTTTTTTCACACATTAATATGTCTTGAAAAATATGGAGAGATTTTAGCATCAGTCTGTAAATCTTTCTGCACATGAAATGCCCACTTAGTCAAATGATAACTTGATGCCTCCAGTTCTTGGAGTGGCAAATGAGGCAGTAAATCTCTATTACCTACAGCTGAGACACTCTAGACTGCAATTACTCACAGAAGTACACACACATTGTTGCAAAATCCTAACACTGAGTTCGTTGCATCTCAACTGTAACAAATTTTTAAAAGCAGACTAGAGTTAAGCTTGCCACAGTAATACTACCACATTTAATTTACGTAATTTATGTATCTTACAGGATCCATTTAGTATCTTAAATGTTTAAGCTTTTATTTAAGACAATGCTACAAATATTTGAAGTTTCCTTCTGAAAAAACGTGACTAGTTTCCCTGTTTCCATTAAAAAATAATTCTGAGAAAAAACAAGAATCAAATTGATTCTCATATAATCCAGTTACTGCACTACTGTTCTTAAATTATGCTAACAATGTAATCTCCTCTGGGACTATTCTCAAGTTAAATTCAGCCCTACAGAAACATACAACACAGACTACACAATAATAATAAGCTTTAAACTGATGGAGCTGCAAGATGTTGGCTGTAATGGTGCACTTCACATAACAGATTGACTGCTCACAAGAGTCATCACATTTTAATGTCTCTAATATTTAAGTGATGTTACAGTCAAAAGTGGTGGGGGAGAGGTTTCAGTTCATGCCAAAGCTGCCAGATTTTTTTCATATGATCTATTTATTGAAAAGAAAAATCCATTTTCCTGTAAATCTAGGTGGATATCTACAGGAAAAAGAAACAAAAGCTGAAAAATACAGACTCATTTTGGTGGGGGGTTTTTCCCTTCTTCCCCCAAAATCCTAAATTTTGAGGCAAGTTTTCAGTAGGGAGAGAAGTTTTTGCCTTTGATTTTCACCTTCTGTTTCTGCCCAGATTTGGTACCTAATTCCCCATTCTTTGTACGTGCCTCAGCCACTACAGTCGCATTGGGGGAAGGCTCTAGCACGGCTCCAGCCCCCAGTGCTGGAGGACACTCCTTTATTCAAAGGCTGGTGCCAGACAATCAGCTGAAAACTCCAAGACAATATAGCCAACTTCCCTCATCATTAAAAAAACAGCAAGTAGACAATTTTAATTCACTGCTTTTGGTAGTATTGCTCTCTAATGTGTTTTAGTACTACACCAGAACGTAAAGACTGCTAGCTTTAAACAGGACATAAGAGATACCTGCAAAAACGCTTGTCCTTCAACAGAAGAATTGCAAATTAAAATCCTTTTATATGTTGGTGGAAGAGAGATCATTGAAAAGTAATTTATAAGCACCTCACAGACATTTGTTTATGTAAATAATACATAAATGAAATAACAAGAAATTGTTTAGATACACTAGGATCATTGATTACTCAAAAAATTGATTGACACTATGGTTTGAGGACAAAAATATGAATTTACTGAAATTAATGAACACCTTTAAAGGCTTTCTATGTAAATTGGATTTTAAGCCAATGCTACATACTACTTGTTTCATATGGAATTTATCAAGTTTGGGCAGACAATCATAGCTGAATTACAAAAAGTCTAACTTTTCAAATGGGATTAATCATTACTCCAGTAGGAACCTATAAACTTCCATTTTTGCACCAAGAGAACTAACCAAACACATTATTTAATCCATTACAGATTAGAAAATTTATTACTTTTTGCACCAAATTATTTCCATAATCCACATTTCTGCAATTATTATGCATTGCCATAAATTACATCACACTGACAGCCTGAAGTTGGTCAAACATTTAAGTGTAACAGGAGTAAACTTCAGAGTAGCCCACCTTGTTAAAGAGTTCAAAACTAATCTTTTTTCCTGAGACTTCTTGTCAGAAAAAAATTGCCATTGAGCTTTATGATAACAAATTATATTTCATCTGTTTTAACTGATATAACATACATAGAAAGTAGGTGACATTAACTGACCTCAGAGTAACTGATACAAATATATATTCTACATATTCAAGGGTATTCTGGATTTTGAGTACATATTCTCCACTGGATTATTTTGGCCAACAGCACTTAACAGCTCAAGTCTGTGGCCCTGTTGCTCTTCCACCTTTCTCTCTGACTAGACATTAGTAATACCAGCATGTCAACTAAAACTCATTGTATTCAACACAGTAGCAAAAGGCAGCATTTTGCTGAACACAAATGTAACTGAGATACAAGAATGGGTCTTTCTCAAATCATTGTCTACGGGTATTTGCCATTTATAATGTTACAAGTTTTATGACTTACGGTTCTAGAGTCTTAGGTCAAAAAGTACGACAGGTTTTTGAAGTCAGTTTTTTCTGGAGCAAAACCAGATAAAAAGTCAAAAGTTTATGAGTCAAAAAACACTTAGGAAGCTAGGAGAAGACCTAGTGTATAAGCAGGCAGACAGAAGGGATACCAGTCAGGCCTGAACACCCTGCACCTTACAGACAGCCAGTAAGAAAACTTTTGGTACCTGCAGAGCAGAACTTGTTTGCATAAGGTGCACAGAAAGTGATCTCCCTCTCTCTTTTTGAAGTGAAAGACATCGCATTTCTGGATTGCCGATAAAGCAACCACAGTTGGAAAAAAAATGTACATTTACTTTCTTCCTGAACCATTTGTTCTTATAAATAAGCAAGGACAAACAACAGGGATGGACAATGGGTAACACTGCAAGGATATGGTGAATGTAAGGCTATCTGGTTTGTGATGATATTTGGTTAACAGCCATTCAACATAAGAGACTAGGACAGAAAAAGCAACCAACACACACACACACAAACCCTAATGAACAGGAGATAAGAGTTCTGGACTTTGTTATTACCTCTGTTAGGTCACTGACTGACAGGCCATAGAAGCCGCCACTCAGGCACAGCCTTCAAAAGGTTCAACCAGAACTTTAGAACACACAAAAAGCGGTAAACAATGTCATCATGGGTCTCCTGGGAAAGAACAAACATTACAAGATTTCTGCAGGGGCTTGTGGAAATGTGCAAACATTTTTATGGGATGTTTACGGGAAGTGCCATGTGTAGGGAAGGTGAATCAGGGTGGAACAAGTGTGGGAAAAGGAGAGGAAGTGGCATAAAATGGAGTCTTCAGTGCAAGCTGCAAGTCAGTAAGTTTGCTTGGCCCAGCCCTGCACCTGATCACTGCAGTCTGTCCTATGTTTTTACTGAGTCCTACTTGTAATATTTTCTACGTGACTTTGCTCTCTATTCTGCACAGGTATGACATGCAAGCAAACTTCAGAGTCAGTCAACAACTATGAGGAGACCTGTATCTGGAAAGACATAGGGTCTAAGTCAGTGACCAAGTAAGAGACCTCAGGCCTAAAGACGAATGTTTGATGAACTTCAAGCCTGTGTCTGAGTCTATGAATGGGGGCATGATTGTGAATCAGAAGAGGGCTGGTGCATGTGTTTCACTAGCAAGCTTCCAGTTCCCACGAGCTGGAGAACAACTTCATCAGGCTGTTTGTATTCTTGTTCACCTACGTGCTGTCTGTGTTCATACACAGTGCCAGAAAAGGCAATGTTTTTTTCTCTGTGATGGCCTCTGTGACCAGCTATATCCTACATATAGTGCCATCTCAGGAATGTGCACTCAGTCTTGCCACGGGCTGGACATGCAAACAGGAGCAGTCACAAGAAAATCAAGAGGAGATACTCCCTGTACCTCAAAGGCCACCAGATATAGGTTCCCTTCACAAATACTTCATTATTATCCCACTGGAATTACTCTGCATGGGTGCAGCTACAACTCTCATAAAACACTATAGTCTTGCACTACACTTTAGTTCTTACAGACACTAGAGAAGATGCAGTTATCTTTACGTGTTCCTTGTCCTTCAATTCTGTGTGCCATTCCCTGCCTTCATACCAACTCATCCTTTGCCAGCCACTCAAGACTTTGTGTCACATTTTAACAGACGGAGATGCAAGAGCAACCTAACTTCAGAATCATGCATGGATGAAGGAAAATGTTTCCAGTTCACCTTCACAGAAAAGCATCTGATAACTAGTAGCCAAGCAGAAAAAATACAACAGTTCAGCAAATTTTTAAAAGCCACAGCGTGCTGCTTTGGAAAGTTACTACATTTAATAAGGTTGCATTTTTGTCCCTAACAAAATTTTCACTACATGACAGTCAAGACCAAAATAAAACCTCATATGGACCTCAAGACCAGAGGAACACATTGGGTTTTTTGAAAACCAGTATGCAATTGTTTCTGCAAATTTGTTTCACCTTTAAGTGTGCTGAAAGGCTCAAGAGCAGCAAAGGGGCAAATGCACTTTTAAGCAACACTGTAGACAATTCTACCTGTCCAGTATTTAGTACTGCTTTTACACTTCCTTATTCTTAAACTTTCTCAGTGTAAACTTTCAGTGGCAAAAATACTTCATTACATTTTTAAAGAAAACCCGTAGTTTGTAAGTACCTTGAGCTGGGAATATAAGTACATGCGATACAACCAACTAAACCACCACTGACCTGTATTACAAGTCAGATCTTCTACACCTGACAATTATCTAAAATTGTCTGTCTTACCAGTAAAAGGCCCTATCTGCACCTTTCAGTACAGCCAAACGATTAGGATTTCCAACTCGTTAGGAACTTCACCATTACAGTGACAATAGCATGTTTTCCAGATCATTAAAAGATGAACCAGTCATACAATTATTTACAATCTTCCTACACACCAGCTTGAGCAACTAAAACAAAATCTGCGTGATAGTTCATCAATAAGGTAAAAAAACGCAAAAGAAAATCCACGTTTCAAGCACTACTGGTACTGAAATCTCTCTATTGCCATTTATGTTATCATGAATGATAAAATTTTAAAGGTATGTATGCTATGGGCAAAGGTAACAGTTACCTAGCTTAAAAAAGGCTAAATATGATTTTGTATTAGTAAACTTGGATAACAGCATTTCTTCCGCAGTTCTTGGGATTTCACATGCCCTGACCTCATACCATAAGTTAAAGACAATTAGAGCAGGAAAGAAAGAAACCTCAAGTTGTGCACTTACTTATTCAATGTGACGTCAAGGATGAATTTGGAGCCAAAGGCCTCAATCTGGAAACTTGCCTGGGCCAGATGTACAGCCTGTAAACATGAACACACAGGAGTACTATACAGTTTTGCAGAACATTTAAAGTTGTCAAAAGAATCACTGACCCTTATATGCAACAAATATGTGACAAACAGCTGTGAAAAACAAAGTTATGGAAAACATGCTTATTTTCATGAATCTCACAGGCATATGAAAAGCTTTGTCCTTGTACCAAATTTGGATTTAAAACGATTTGCCTTTTTAGAGGTTAAATGAACAGAGAGAAGCAAATGGTACCTGAATATCATGCTTTCAAATACACACTCATTCTTCACAAAAACAAGAAAAAAAAAAAGAAAAAAGAAGATTCATATAAAAGTCTATATTTTGCCATAACCAGATGGCTATGAAACAAAAGCATAAGTAATGTCGCATGCTGTTCTTTTAATTATGCTACTGCATTCATTCACTTAGAAGGCCTGAAATAATTAAAGCATTTGTGATACACGCCTTCAAGTAAGAAAATCATGGCAAGGCTTGTATTACATGTTAGGAAAGACTCCTTCAAAGTAATCCCCACACAATTGGTACTTGGCATTTTAACCAAACCAGTGTACAGAAGACTGATGCTGCTCAACATACAACAACAACAAAAAAAAACAAAACCCAATACTAGCTTGTCTCACCTAGGGAGTTAACTTTAACTTTCAGGATATTCAATTTCTGTCAGAGATATAAATTGTATTCTTTATTCTTTTCAATAGTGTTGTAACTGAAGCCAAAGACATTTAAAATGTGCTCATTTGTTTCTAGAAAAACACGGAGAAGATAAGAGATGATCCACGAATTTTTTTTTGTGAAGACAATGTTCCAGCAGAGTGGAAGAGATTAGATCTGAATTTCATAGAACCTCTTCCTTGAAAATGTTCTAATCAAATCATGCTTATTTGTAACTAATTTGATACAGCATTAATAATTACATAAAGATGGAATATTATGACTAAGTCTTTTAATCAAAAGACAAAAAAACCACTATTTTGTCTTAAACACCACAATGAATCTTCAGGTATGTCTCAAACTATATAAAGTTCTAGCTAGTTTACAGTATAACTTTAATAATATGAAGGCTAGCTTTTAGAGCCCACAAGGCCTACAATATTGTTCCCCTTTGGAAATTTTTCCACAAAAGATAAAGAATTCATGTTCCTCTTCCATTCTTGCACTATGCAGAGCAACACTAGCTTTCATCTTTTTTCTCAGCAAATGTATCCATCATCTTTTATAAAACCCTTCAATATAATCTAAAAAACCCCATTTTTACGTTGCTATAGTGACTAAAATCAACTGTGATGTTTCCTGTGTTAGTTTGTCATTCTGCGCCCCAGAATTATCATTTCCCTTTCAACAAGGTCACAGACTTTTGTTGTCAAGCTTCTTTGAAATATTTCATAAGTACACACTTTTCTGGAATATCTTTCATATCATTAAACAATCTCTCATCTAAAGCCTGTTTTTTGTTTATTAAAAAAATACAAGAATTTAAAAAATTGTATTTATAGGTGATATCTAAAATAATATGGAAGCAAACCAGTATCAAGCTCTCTGTTACGTTTTTTGGCAAATTAATATTAACAGTTGTCTCACCAGCTCATCAATTTGCTGAGATAACACTTGCCTGGCAAACTGAGTTTATAGCTGCTCTGAATCACCAGACAGAAACAGTTTAAGTATAAAGACAAACAGGTGACTTGACGGAGATTCTCCATGAAGAGAGAATCTGGAAGGATGAAAGCTAGCATATATATTAAAAAAAAAAAAAATCATAGAATCTTAGTTTAAATGCATGCCTACTAGGAGAGGCTTTTTAGCCCCTGCTCCCCTTTACTGCACAGTGAAACCAAGGAAAAGTGTCACAAGCAGAAACCTCATTATGTTTTCAACATGCACATGTATTAATTTAATTTTTAAAAAAGCATGACAATTTGTTGCAGGAAAAGTGTTGCAATTAGTTTTATCCCATAAAGATTCCACTTAGAGTTGCAGGAGGTACTGCTTTGAGTCTCCTTCACATGTAACCTTTACCTAAATTGTGTATCTACATATATATGCCACAAACAAGACTTCAATATTAACTATCTGGAAAGTTTAAAAGAGCATGTACTATTCCATTAAGATCATTCTGAAACACAAGAAACGAGAACTACAGATTTTCTTAAAGTACTTAATTTTTATTATGTGTATATATATATATAAAATTTTGGAAGCTTTTAAAAATATCTCCTGCTCAAAGATAAACATAGTAATTTTGAGTATCTGCATTTTTACACAAAAGCCATGAAGATTGAGTCTTTCCTTTAAGATAAGATTATCATTTACAAATCTATGACGTAACATTTCTGACACACATAACATGGCAAAAAGTGACTGCCCAATCAGGATTTACCCAGCTTTTTTTATCATTAATTGTTTGCAAGTAATTTTAGAAACAATACTAACTACCAGTGATCCAAAACACTAAATCTAGACAAGTTCAGCAAAAAAGTAACATCAGAAATGACTATATACTTTTTCCAAGGTTAGTTTAGCAATAGAAAAAACACTGTCTTTTCAGTTTGATACAAGTGCAGCATTTCTTTCACTTCTCCTAACAGATTACACACTACTTAAAATGCGTATTCTTTCAAACACTTTTTAGAACAAGAGAAGCATTAAGGCTAAATAATCACCTGCAAGAGAGAGATACCCAAGTATTTTGTTTCCTACTTCAATTTTTTTTTTATGACACTACTGTTTTTCTGACTGCCAATTCCAAACCAACTAAATAAGTCAAACTCTTGAATATCTTTCCTTTCGATAAGATTCAAGCTACTTAACTGATTAAGAAAATGCTTAGGCATGGAGGATGACATACCACTTCAAATAATAAAACATGCTTCAAAAGCCATCACGGTGTACTGAAACATGCCAAAATCCTGAAACTTCAGCACAGAACCTCACAGATGCTAAAAACGTACGTGAATAAAAAAAACCCCATGGATAACCTCGAGAACAGAAACTCCCCTCAATGGCTATTAAATCCAAAAGACAAGTTCTGGTTCCCAGAAGATTCTTAGCCACAAATTGCTGGAGCCTGGGAGATCAGTCTAGGAAGTAGCACCCCATGACTGTTACACTCCTATATCCCTCCCGAGGCATCTGTTACTGATTGCTCTCAGGGACAGCCACATGGACATCTAGTCTGATCTGCTATAGCTTTTCTTTAGTCCAATCAACCCTAGCAATTATACACATATATGATCCTTTAAGCTTCTAAGCCATCAACCATTTATTCTTTATCTTTCTGTAATATGAAATTATTTAGGGCAATTTGTATTCTCAGTCTACAGTATCATTAGAAAAAGTTCATCTTGTAGGATTACATATAATATCTTTCCTATTTCTGAAAACAATTACTTCTGTATATAAAAATATCACTTGCTATCTATTACTGTGCCTCACTTCACAGATGTAGCCAGTACACACAAGCAATTGCTGCAAAGCAGCTGACACTAGTTTGCTCCCCTGCAGTAGGGCGAACCCAGCTCAAACCATTGGTTACAAAAAGAACACTGAATTTTAAATCCCTGCAGTTCAGCAAAAACAGTTTTGAATTCAGGTGAATGTAATACACCACTGCTGCAGCACAATACAGATTTTGTCAAGCCAGTTTAGTAACAGATAACGATCAGACCAGTGAAAGCCATAAGCCAGAAATCAGGTGAAAGTAACGAGACTAAAATACTTCATCCTGAACCTGACACTCTTCCTATAACAAGTTAGCACAAAGAGCTACCAGTGAGTTGTCACCAGGTGTTTTAGCAGTTACAACCATCATGTACCACCATGATGGGAGGAAGTCTTTCAGAAAAGTATCTGTGGAATTCTGTTTTACAGTTTATAATTTCACAGTATTCTCTTATCAGCCACTGTGTAAAACAATGCCTAAAGTATAATCTGAGATACGGTGTTCTTCTGATTGGCACAGAAATAGAAATTCAGACAAGAATATAATGTAGATTAGCATATATTTTTAAGAAAATATATGGGCTAGATATCTGACCATGTCTTTTCACAGGAGAAATATTAAATATCACCTTCTTACACCACTTGCATACATACATATGTTCATATCTGCATGAGTATTCTTTACTTACATAAACAACAGACCAAGTTCCTTTGTACATCTTTATTTATCATTTAAAAACCTCTGCAGAAGTTCCCACTTTGACAGCTATAAGCCACTCTGTCCTGGGTTTGGCCAGGACAGAGTTAATTTTCACCGGACTCCAGGAAGGGGCGCAGCCGGGGGGTGGGGGCTGACCCCACCTGGCCAAACAGAGCCCGGTATTCCATACCATGTGCCGTCACGCTGGGTTCCGGTGGGGGGGTGCGGCGCGGCGGGAACTCTCTCGCGACTCGGGAGCATGCGGCGCAGGTGCGGTCCGAGAGAGCGGGTCTGTTTTTGTCGTGTTTTCTCCTTATCTGTACCGTTGTTGTTCTTGTTTCCCTCTGTTTGCTGTTCTGTTAAACTGCCCTTATCCCGACCCACCGGTTTCTGCCTCTTTCTTTTCATTCTCCTCCGCACAGCGGCGGGGGGAGGGGCGGCCGCGTGGCGCTTTTGTTGCCGGTGGCAGCCGAAACCAAAACACACTCCAACAGCAGAGCTGCAAAATTACATAAAGTTTTTCTGCAGCAAGGACTTACTGACCATATATAGAGGAGCAGGTTGAAGGAGGGTCTGAGTCTTCAAAATTTTTCTTGCCTCCAAATCCAAATTTTAGGGAGAAAAAAGTCTTTTTTCACTGTTCTGGAAGCTCAGATTACTAGCGCAGTCACTGTAATAAGAGATTCTTCATACCAGTGACATACTTAGAGTGCTGTAGCTGCTTGTGCAGAGCAGTAGCTCTCAGGTTTTTTTCGAAGCTAAACATCCCTATACATAAAGAAATCCAGTTTGTTTCAATTCAGTCACTAGCTTACTGCAAGTTTCAAGATAAAAACGGACTAGAAGGCTGTGTCACAACTTGAACACTTTCATTGTTTTCATTACTGCGCTTGGGCATCATTTGTCCATAATTCACTTCTTATAGACTTTCAGGAATTTTACAACCATCAGTAAAGTACTACATTCGCTTTACTTTCTTCACAGTAAAACTATGCCAAATGTGATAATGTGTCATCCCTTCCAAAACTCTAAGTTCTGTCAAAAGTCTTTAAACAAAAGTAACAGCATTATTTAACTGATTGATAGTACCTATAGGTCTTTTGATATATTCATACAGATATGATCTCCAAATGACAAACTCATTGCTTTTAAAAATCTATTTTTGCATATAGTTCTGCTGACTAAAACAATGGCCAAAAGCTGCCTCTCTCATTTCAGTAGCTGAGCAAGGGGTTTCATCACTCCCATTTTGGAATTAGAAACTGAAGTCAGATTTAGATGGATTTTACATCATTAAAACATTTTTTGATCTAGACCTTCATTCTGATAATAGTACAAGTTTTGTCACAAACCATTGTGACTTACTTTATATTAGTTCCCTATTCTTCTTTTAGCTTGCTTGCCTCTATCCTCAGACTTCATATAGAAGCCATCCTTCTTCAGTGTTTAGGAAACATCTATTATATAGCACATATGCCAAGATAACCTTCCACTATTCACTGGAAATAAAGCATTTCATACTGAAACAGCATACATAAATGCCACAGCAGCATGTAAAAACTCATGCTTAAAACATGCAGGATTTCAGAAAAGTTCAGTTTTGGTCCTTAGTAATTAACAATAGAGAGGTTACTTTGATGCACTTGAACCTCGAGCCTTGAAGACTGTTCTTTAAAAGAATAGTTGTCGGCATGTGAAAAAAGGCTTGGGCCTACCTTAGAAAGCAATCCTACTGTTGCTCTTTTAATCCCAGGGGCCAGAACCCACCATTCTCTCCCAACATGACAATACTTAAGATACCCGCCTGTAGTTACACTGACCTCTAAAATCATATCCCTCTCAGGGTTTTGTTCACAAGACTCTGCAAAGTAGTGCATCCATATCTTGGACCATTGTCCTGCAGTACCTAGCTTCTCATAAGTGCTAGAAATCCTATAAACTTCTTTTTTTTATTTCATAACAAGCCCTAACATGTGCAAGTGTTGCACTACTTAACATTTAGGAACTGAAACCTTCTATAGGTTATTGCTTGAAGCTCATGAGAGGACCCAGGACTATATTTGGGAAAAAAAACCAGAAGAAAAAAGTATTTAGAAAGTTTTAGAGATATCATGACCCACATTCCAGCTAGGAAATCAAAATGCAGATCTACCCGAGAAGAAGTTGGCATAAGCAACATAGCCTTCTACTCCCAGAAACCAAAGAAGATAGGAGAACCAATTTCAGCCCTCCTGTTAGTGACTACTGAAGCCACGAAGTCCAGATAAGCCATTTGCATTAATATAAACTCAGTATAAACTAGGAAAACAAAGTACACAAAATCATCCATTTGCCAGTACTGTAAATTAAAACTGCACCACAGAAAATTCTAGGAAAAAAAAAAGCAAAGCCAGCTGAAGTACGACAAAGACTCTCCAACAGTCTTAAACTCATACACATAAGCCACAGGTTCATTCATTATTTTGATCACTTTTCATTACACGGGAATTAGAAGTGAAGACCTGGCCTAAGACAGGCAAGGGAAAGGAAGACAATAATTAATACTTATGATTTTTATCTGGATTTTAGTAAGAATTCATGTGATGCTACCTCTTGAGAGATTATTAATCATGATCTTTCATCTTCTACAACAGGCCTGCTTTTTCTTTAATACACCTCCTTCGCAATGGATTTGACAGTTGTTTTCCTTTCATCTTAAGGATGCTTTCCCTCTCAACTCTTGAACACTACATACCAAAGCTGCGTAAAGGACTGCGACAGCACTGTATCTCAGCCTTTAAATCAGGGCAACATAGCACAAAACACAACATTCAACCTGGCAGGAATATTTTCTTTATTCAAATGACAAACAGCTCAGCTGAACAGAAGCACCTGGAGTTTTCACCCCAAGAAAAATAGCACAAAATTATATTAATTTGGGGGGGTAGGGAGGGTGGAACTATCTTCACAGTCAAAACTACAATCACATACTTTTTTTCCAGTCATTAGAGTCTGCAAAACAGTTTTCTGAACACCTCCTTCCTCCCCAAAATTATACTAACAGCTTAGAATTACGCATGAAGACATTGCTTCTTCACAACTTCTGAGAATTCATGATTCGGTGATCTAAAAACAGTTAGAAATTGTCCAGCAGATAGAGTCTTCCTTCATTTGCACCTGGTTCAAGCTATTTTCCACTCAAAATTTGGTGAGGTTGCCATGAGCTGTGTTTCTCTGTCAATCCTATTATCTCAAGATCACGTCCTGTGTTGCAAGATTTTTTTATCTGCTGGCCATAATAAGGACTTGCTCCTAGCTGTTTGTGACAAATGTGTCCCACACAGTCTTCCCACTAGGTCCGAACAACCCTGTTATGACTGCGAAGTGTCTGCGAGAATGAATCAAAGCAGTCATCTGGTTCAATAAAGAGACTACCAGTTCATTCAAAACACTACCTCCATCTGCAGAAGTTTAGAAAGACAGAGCCGCACAACACAGATGACTCAAACCTCTTCAGCAAGTTTAAGGATTCTTGTGAGCTTCTTCAGTGTTTTTATAAACAGATGCTCATTTTTGAGCATTTCACACTAAAAATAACTTCAGAAGAACTCAAAAGGCAGCTAGCTTTAATATGACTACGAGGAAACAGGTATATAGATTTTAGAGTCTTCAAGCATCAAGTATTTAAAAGATGAAAGAGAAAACAGATTATACACTAAAACTCTGTCCACCTTGGAGACAGATGACTTCACTTAGTTCAAACTATGGTGAACATTCCTTTTCTTCAACAGTGAGAAAAAGCTTCTTAGAAAAATAAGGAGGAATGAGAGAATTTCTACCAACAGTTTAGATCACATACACTCTCATTACGATGGCGTTTCACCAAATTCAAAAGGGGATAAAGAGGATCAGTGCTAAGAAAGCAATTTATTATTTAAATTTTCAGTTCTCTAGTACACCGTTTTCTCCTCCAGCCCTTCATCGCTACATACATTTGATGAAGAAGATTGCAGATCCTTACTTCTAGGAAGAGACTTTAAAAAATAAAATATTTCATATCATTTTACATTATTATATTTCTCTAGCTTTACCTCTTTCTTCCCATATGTACACAATTTCCTCTACTCTTCCCCTCTCCTTATAGTGATTCAGCATTTCTGAGGTATTCAGGCCTAATCCCATGAACTATCCACATGGCTTTTATTCTTCTGGTCACTATAATTAAGTTCCACAGAAAGGTATCTACTAAGTAATATCCATAGTTAGGGAGTACATCCACATCATATGCCTATAAATGGTATATTAACGCTGACAAGAAAATACAGGTTAAAGGATGTATTGTTCCATGAACAGTAAAAAAAAGGAAAAAAAAATGGTATTTTTCTTCCTCATATACATACACAGTGGACAGCTAAGGTCATCATATTTGTCTTTACTTTTTTCACACACTAAAAATGAATCCTAAACATACATTTCTTTCTTTACCTAACTATAAAGATATTTTGGTTATTTCTTTGTATTGCCAATGTGGGAGAAGCAAAATCTTGCAAGTAGGATTTATTACAATATAGTATTTATTGTAATTCTGGGAAAGGATAAAAGCAAATACTAAAAAATTCCCCCGCCCCAATTAAAACCCTTGTGTATCTTTCACAATCCAACTGCATTCTGTTTTCTTTATAGGTTGTTTTCCTTTTACATCCTAGGCAGACTTCCCCCTTGCCACAATTACTGCTCTACAGAGATGATTATAGTGAATTTTAAACAAAACAAAATAACCAAAATATTTGTTATCATATTATTGGTAAAACAGATGGAAGGGCAAATAAATGACTTCATGCAAGGAAAGACACCAGATGCAAGTTGGGGGGGGAGACCTTCTATGGTGCTCTAGAAGCACGACATGCAAAAACCAATCCAGACAAGGAATGTAATCAACCCTTTCCTTCAATTAAATGGATCAAAGCAATAGAAGTTTTACGCCAGAAAAATGAAGTCAACATAATGTCACTCTCTATGAAGCACCAAGCTTAAAGAACCCTTCTGTGGGAGAAACTGCAGTGTTAGCACTCCCTACACTTAAAAGGGACACAGTGAGTAGAAAGGAGATCCACTTTACACAATGCTCAGCAGCAAGCATACCCAAGGAAATCAATACCAATTCCATCAGCACTGATTTCTGCAGAGCTTTACCCCAACAGGGTAGGGCATAGGAAGGATAGGCAACAGCCGCAATGTTCTTGTAGGAATGCTGGGTAAGTAAAGAGATTGGTGGACATTCTCATCTGTGGATTCCCAAGATAAAACTCATGTGGAAACACGGAAGAAGTACTATTCCCAAAGGCAGGTCTGTGAGCACTTGTAAATCCCTTGCTTCCCACACCCCTATACAAACAGGGGAACAGAAATCCCTAGTGTTTATTTTAAAAAGTAGTCTCACTTTAAAGAGGGATTAGTTCTGAATGTAGTATCCTCTTAAGTAGCTCTATTTTCCAAAAATCAAACAGTTTTTCTGTGCCATCCATAACATACTGGTGTATTTACATGCATCCAAGGGCACATACTGGTATCCAAGTTCAATAAGCTACGAAGCAATCTTTCTTCCCATTAAAACATCAAGACTACGCAACCATCACATCTTTTTTTCAAGGATTATACAGTATATATAATATTAATTCCACACGTGCAATGGCACATAATCAACATCAACAAAAGCACATATAATGCAGAATAAATTCACTTTCTAAAATTTCAAAGGAAATGCTATTCCATAGGTAGGAACTCCACTATAGCCAAGTCCTTCAGTAATATCACACACACCACACCCTGATCCACTTCGCTGTCTCTCTTTTCTACCATGGCAATCTCCTCCTATACAAACCACCTTTACCTTCACTTTACCTTTTTAACCTGTAGGAAGAAATTAATATTTCTAATAAAAAATTATAAAAATAGGATGGAATCATTTTAAGTGGTGCCTACTAAGTGATATAGTTTAGAATACTCTTACTTTTTTACCAAGTTATTTTAAAAAACCAAAGTTTGTTCCATCCCAGTAATTTTTTTCTGAAATTGCATATCTGCATCTATACAAAATGAAATATCTTGTCATTAAAAATGAAAAATGCAGGTATCATTTGACAAAAAATGGTAATATTTTACAGTGGTCTTCACTGGTCATACACTGGCAGGAAACCAATACCTCATTTATTAGGTAGTGCATGATCCACTCAAAGCCAAGTAACTCATGCTGCAAGTTCAGGATTCTAAAGAAACTCCCTGCAGACATTTCTGCAGTCCAGAGCTATTTTGGAAAAAGCATTTTGTTGATCATTGTATACAATAAGTCAAGACAGCGGAACCTATGCTGATCAGACAAGTCAACTTTGCGTAATTCCCATTTGTTTTATCTACAGTTCAGCTCCTGAACCATCTTGAAATTCAAAATGATTATTTTTAAATTAACACAAGGGAAATTACATTCTTGTTTAATTACACGTCCTCCTTTAATTCCTAAAAATAGTGGTAAGGACCACCATTAAGTCTCAACGATCTACAGAACAAAACATTCAAACACAGCTCCACATCGCATATTACCATTCTGAAAATTCTGCAGACGAGCCTCTTTTTACCCTACCTTGTCGTGTTTCTGCTGGTGCCTTGCCCTAGTATCCAGGATATGGTAAGGGGTTTCAGAGTCTCTGTTGATGTAATAGATTAGTCTTGAAGGCAGTGTGATTTCCTTCTGGACTGCATTGCTGTAGCTGTTATTTTTACCATTACTGCTTTTATTCTGTTGAAATGTATTCTCTTCATCTGCCAGTACTCCCTCTATACCACCTGCCGTTTCATTCCAATGCAGGTCTGAGAAAGAAAGATATGCCAGCCATAAATTAGATGGCAGAACATGTTTATTTCCATAAAAAAGCCACCTACTTAGCTTACAGTATTCTAATATTTTATTAATCACTCAAGCAAACAAAAAAGATAGCTTACTCATTGAGCTAGATCTGATTCATTTTTCACACATAAAATGGTTTCAGAAATAACATTAATTATTTAAGTGCATATACATTTTCATATGCAGCCATGGATTATACATAATTTAATGCCTCTCAGCATCCAAGAGGGCAAAAAAACCCAACCAACTTAATGGATATTTAGTTACCCCCTACGCCCTCTTCAACAGCTACATTCTCTTCTCTCAGACACACACAAAAAACAAGTATACCTCTAGAAAAGGCTAAGAGTACTCCCCATGTTCCTAAGACAAACCAAATTCAGAGTCCACGCGCACTGAATGCTAATCAATTTCCTTTACATAATAGGAAGTTTTCTACAGCTCTAACTTTGACAAGAGCCCTTTTCTTCAGCGGCAGCTTTTCAGATGAAATCTTGTATCCTTCCTTACTAAAATGTCGAGACACAGCCAACCAACGAGCAACTTAACGCTAACAGTACTAAGACAATGCACACGACTATTCCACATGCCATCTACATGTCAACAAAACCAAATAAACAAAAGTCACACACAAAAATCCATCCCCAAAACCAGCCAGTCAGCTTCCCAGTGGGATCCCCGTGCACACGCACCCTAAGGCAGACAAAACCCGGCTAAGCCTTCTTTTGCCGCATAGCTCGCCGGTGCGTTCCATGCACGCCATCCTCTGCCTAAAGCGCCGCAGCACTGACTTCAGAGGATCAGAGGGGAAAAACCTCACGTTTCTCTCTTTTTTGTCAGCAAGCAAGGCAAGGCAGTATCTCCTGAGCCCCGTTTTTCTACGCGCCGGAACAGACACGTACACACAGCTGGAAGGGGCGGAGGAAGAAACGGTTCGGGGCAACGGGTGTTACGGGTTTTATCATCCAGGGCGGAGGCAGGGGGCCTGGGGAGCGCGAAGACCGAGGAGCAGCGGCCGCCTGACGCACGCACACCCCCCCAGCCCCGGCATACCCACCGGCGGCCGCTGCAGCCGCGCGGGCCCGGGGGCAGGAGGAGCCATGGAGGAGCAGGAGCAGCGAGACGAGGCGGCCGAGGAGCGGCAGGAGCGCGGGGCGGCAGGCGGCGGGGAGGCGGCGGCCGCAGCGGGGCCGCCGCATGGAAACGCTGCCGGGCGGCTTCATGGCTCATAGCGCCCCGGGGCGGCGCGGGGGGCGGCCGGCCGGCGAGCAGCGCGGCGCCCTCACCCCCGGCGGGCCGTTCCCGGGGGGCCTGGGCGGGCAGCGGGCGGCGGCGGGCGGCTCCCCGCGGCGACACCCGCCCGTCTGCCTCCTCGCTCCGCCGCTACGGCGGGCCGTCACCTCAGCGCCAGGGCGGGCAGCGGCGCGCGCGCACCTTCCCCTTCGCCCCCTCCCCAACCGCCAACCCCGCGGCAGGCGCACGCGCGCCGACCTCGTCCCACGGCGGGCGCGTGAGACGGGGCGGGGCCGCGCGGCCGCTGTCCGTTGTGCTGCCGCCGGTGGCGGAGGGAGGGAGGACGGGCACGGGCACGGGCACGGCGCCCCCGAGCCCCCGCGGCCCTCAGGCGCGCACCCCCGCGTCACGGGTCACGGCGGGTGCTGAGCGGCGCGGGGGTCGGCGCCCTCCGGCCCCGGAGCGCGGGGGCGGGCCGCGGCCTACCGGCAGCAGCTACAGCGGGGCGGCGGACAGGTTTTAACCGGGACCTGGGGCGGGCGGGGGTATGCGCTCCCGGCTGGGGCGGCGCACCGGAACCCGCTCGGGCAGTGTGCGTCGTGGCAAGGAGCCGAGCGGGGAACCGCTCCGAGGGTTCCGAGAGCTTCACGCGAGCGAAAACTGGCAGCGCAGAGCAAAGGCCTGGAGGAGACGCTGGGGGAGACGGGAAGGCCTGGAGGGGACGCTGGGAGCCCGGAGGGGAGCGCAGGCCTGGAGGGGACGCTGGGGGACGGGAGGGGAGCGCAGGCCTGGAGGGGACGCTGGGGGACGGGAGTGCCACGAATCGGTTTGCTCCCAGGTAAGCTCTGCGCGTGCATGGATGAGGCAAACGGGCCATTTCACATCTTGCAGCCCTCCTTCGCTCCGTGCACCCTGCAAGCGTGGTGTGTAGCTTCAGGCTCCTCTCCGCTCCCACCCGACACCTCCAGTCAAGGGGTTTGATACTCGCGTCTCTGCTGTTGTTCTTTACTCCCTGTGACCCGTTCATCTTTACTGACTGCAGCCAGCCTGCGATGATGTGGTTGTGGAAGTGAGAACCAAGTGTTGCCAAGGGAGCGTACAAATACTGACAAAGAAAATGGATGCGTGCACAATAAACAGAGAGGAGCACTGCGGTAAGGTGCACGATCAGACTGTGACCCGGTGTAAATCCACTCTGCCATGCTGTGTTCAGCAGCAGTCTGGGTCACAAACAGAAGTATTTGTGTACGGCGAGTAGTATCTCTTGTACTTCAGTCCAGCATGCCTGGAGTGAACCGCCAATATGAAGAATATTTGCAAAGATAAAAATAAGAGATGCAAGAAGATTAACCTGCTGCTTTGTATTCATGCCACGGCTTTAGGAGTCAGAAAAACCTGGAAGCTGAGTTCAAAGACAAGTTTAGATATTGAGTTCTTAGTGCACATTTTGCCCACCAGACTTCTAATATCCAAAAATAGATATGTTTTATTTTGGTGCGGGTCTCACTGCTGAGGAAATAAAGATGGTTCTCCTTTTCTCTGGATATTGCTTTTTATGTGCCAGCTTATTCCTTCTAATCTGTGTCTGGGTACCACATGGATTTCCAGAAAGACAGCAATTTTCTTTGCTTCACATATTTTTCTTTATATTTCAGCCTGAATTCATTATCATTGTTAATTTAGAAAGTATAAGGAGTTTTACAAATCATTACCATGTAGACTATTTCACAGCAGTAGTGTTACTACTTTTTTAAAAAAATTAATTCTGAATTTTCATGCTGGTCAAATAGGTGCTACTTGTAGAAGCTCAAAATCTAAGCGTGGAATGGCAGACAAACACACAGAAAACACAGACCCAGGGGATGACCAGGTGTGAAAAATAACAGAAAACGTGCCTTAGGATTTCTCTGTTGTCTGGGTCTAGGCAGAAAGCTGTACCAGTTTTCTAGATATGAAATGGCCTTCCTTGATTCCCAGACATTTTCCCCATGCAGCCCCCTAGCCCAGCTGTTCCTCATCATTAGATATCACTAGAACATTTCAGCCAACAGCAGTTCCTGTTTCTCCCCATAAATATATAAACAGATCAAAGGACCAGTTATGTCAGTGCATCTAGATCTAAAATAATTAAATACAATTAAAAAAATATTTTAGGAGCAAAGAACAAAAGAGTAGAATGAATATACAATTAAAAAAATAAAATCCAGAAACTAACTTTCACCACACAACAAAAAAACTTAAGTCTAGCAACAATGAATGCTAGAAACACCTGCTCTCTGAAACTACCAGTTCTTATTTTTGCTGTACAGATTTTGAGGGGAGAAAATAATGATTACCTTTTTCTACAAGGGTTGTCTAGGGCAAAGATTTTCTAAAGTTGTTTTAACTCGTGCAAGTCTGTGACAGAAATAAATCACCTGAATAGCCATCTGAAGCAGACGTGCCTAGTCTCCCAGTCCCTGACGGAGAGGTAACTCAAGCTGTGTTTCATAAACCTGCTACAAACCTTCAGATGGCCCTGTGCAGTTCACAGACCATAATCAGCTCAAGATGAAATACCCCACTAGGAATAACAGCTGCTGGGTTTTTTTAAACCTACTCTCATCTTTGAAAGACACTATGAAATAATGCCAGATAGACTGCACTGCTGATGTATGAAAACAAAACAGCAGAAGCATGGATTATCATAGCAACATCTGTATCCAATGAAAGAAATTGAAATGTCTAAGTCAGAAGCACGCATGAAACCCCCGGTAGCCGGGGCTTCAAGACTGGCTAGGGATAAATGCATACTACACAAGGTATAGGCATACTTTCAATCTGGGTGACAAATAAATTTTACATCACATCTCCAGATGATTGCCCAGAGCTTGTAAATTCATTTCTCCTTTATCAAGATGGGGGCCAGTGAGCACATGGGATGAAATTTTTTAATGCTACAATTCAAATCAAAAAGGCTTCAGATGCAGAACTGCTGATAGTAGGTCTTGGCTGTTCATACTGACGGCCAGTCGGGAAGGGTTAGTTATCTTAGTGGTAAAGATATAACCTTCCAACACAATCAAATGCCTTTTCTGATATCACCCGAAAAAAGAAGACGGTCAGCGTATCAACTGACTTGGCCAAGTCTCTATGTAGAACACGTTAAAGAATTTGCTCCTTACCAAGGCATAAATAGTATTGACCTTGCTGAGTGAGCACAGTAAGACTGTGGCTTACTAGGAAATAAAATTTCTGGATTTCAACTGTAGTCTCTTGTCTAACACTTATTTTAAGAATCCAGTTAGGTCCTGTAACACAAGAGCAGGTGGCATATTCCTGGATATTCCTCACAGAGACAAACTGTTTATCATTTTAATAGAAAGAGAAATATTTCTGTTGCAGGTGGGATATGAAGGAGACAATTTCAGGAAACACAAGCATGGATGACTAGTTTATCAAAAAGCTTTTGCAAGGATGCCGCAATAACACTGACTATCACGTTTACAATGGTGATGATCATTACAGAAGAGGAAACTCCAATATTGAATATTCAGTTTAACAGGAGGTTAAGCATAGGAAGACTAGCATAGTTCCTCTGGTAATAACAGGTGATACCAGCTGGGCAGCTCAAGACTGGCCTGGGGTGCTGAAGAGTATAACTGCCGTAGGGAACAGACAGCACAAACAGCAGAGTAGAAGCAGCTAGTGCTGAACTCTGCTATCGGGTGAGTGCAGTAGTCAAGTATGATTATGATTTATTCATATCACTAGCAGGCTCAGCCGTTGGCTGAGGCCCTGCTGTGCTCCGTGCTGTAGAGACACAGGACAAAATGACAGATCCGTTAGAGAAATTGCCTTTTGATTTGGAGTAGCAAAGAAGTCAGCCAGTACTGTAAATAACAGAAGAAATACAACAGCTCTAGGAAGGGTACCAAGCACACTGCAGGTCTAAAAAGCAGTAATTACACAGGAGACATACAACAACAATAGAACCTCATTAGCTGGCACATAACTAATCCACACAACCTGTCATTTGCATGCAAAAGAAGGTGGTAGCCTTTCTCTGTTTCTCAACAGGGGGTTAACAGCTCAGACAAAGCTGTACTGAAACTTCATACCACTCATGTTTCCTTACTCCATCCCATATGCAGTGTAAGTATGGATAATTTATACTTAGAAGAAACCGGGCAATTGCAATGAACAATACATTGCATTAGTATAACTTTTTTTTTAATCACACATGTCTGAATACTCACTGATTCTCCGTGTTCAGCTATTCACAAAGAGCTTCTCAGTCATGCGTGTGAAAGAATATTTCTATATGAAGGGCTGTTAAAAATTTTTTTTTGTAGTGTCACAATCTCTTGCTACACATCCCACCACCTAACAGCCCACCAGCAACCCAGCATTTGGTCAGAAAAATAAGTACTTTTCATTTATTCTGTTCCTTTCAGCTTCTTTAAATACCTTTTAGCAACTGCGAGGAAAAAAAAAAGCATAAACTTCACAGTAATGTGAAAAACACATAAGAGTGATGCAAGAAACAGAGTGGTAGCTCTAGATTCTTCTGAAGCAAGCATCACTTCCCAAACTGTAGATCTAACAGAACAGGCTTTCCACTGCTCTTCACTTCTCCATCTTCTTTAATTCAACTTCATACTCTTCAGAGGAAGAGATTTCTCCTGCTACTTAGTCCATAGTTCAAGAGAAACTTTAACCTAGCTTTCCCCTCCGTGTGCAGTAGAGGAACAATGTACAATACTGGGCACAACATGATTTTAAACACAGTAATAATATAAAACAGAATACTGTAAAAATGCCCCTTTTCCATCAGAACTGTCACTCATTTACCAAGCTCTGCACGCACATCATTGTCAGCTACTCCTCTCACCAGTAGTACTATTAACTCTTTTGCAAGTACCATCTATTCCAGCACTACAAGATAGAATATACACAGTAATTAGGACATACTTGCCAGCCCCTTCCCCTCAACATTGTGAAATGTTAATGGTAAAGTCAAGAGAAGAAAGTAGGATGTTTCGGTTTCGGCTGCCGCCGGCAACAAAAGCGCCATGCGGCTGCCCCTCCCCCCGCCGGCATGCGGAGGAGAATGGAAAGAAACAGGCAGAAACTGGTGGGTCGGGATAAGGGCAGTTTAACAGAACAGCAAACAGAGGGAAACAGGAACAACAACGGTACAAATAAGGAGAAAACACAACAACGAACCGCACGACCCAGACAGCCACTCTCCCACAGAGCACCGGCGCCGCGTCCCCCCCAAGCCACGAGAGAGTTCCCGCCACCCCGCCCCCCCCACCGGAACCCAGCGTGACGGCACATGGTATGGAATACCAGGCTCTGTTTGGCCAGGTGGGGTCAGCCCCCACCCCCCGGCTGTGCCTCTTCCTGGAGTCCGGTGAAAATTAACCCTGTCCTGGCCAAACCCAGGACATTATCCACCCCTTATTCCATACCATCTACGTCATGCCCAGGTCCCCCATGGTCCAGTTGATCACCACCACTTCTCCTGTCTCCAGATATCATTCCCTTAGTCTATGGATCATCACTCTAAAGTGTCCGTTGAGTTCATTTAATCCATGACTTCCGCTCCATCTGTCGTAATGGTCTTCCGTGGCAGGGGAGGTGATGTGTGGTGATGGGCGGTCACTTGCTGCATCCGGAGCTCACGGCTGATGTATCTGGTGCGGCCCGTGCCCACAGTCTGCAGGAGATGTCGATATTGATGAAGTTGCAGGGTGCCAGTTGTTGAAAACCAGGTCCAGTCCCGTCATTGCTGTGCTCTGCTAGGTTTTCATTGAAAAAGTCCATCCTTCTTTAATCTGGAGAATTCTTACTATGCTACTACTGGTACAAAATATAACAATTATAACAGTGATAACAGACAGTGACAGGGTTATTTAACAATTAACTTTATACAATTTATTTATGGACTATTCTCGCCCAAAATTAAATCCCCATGAGGTACACATCGGACTTCCCCATCCTTCCGCATTACCCACCAGGTACACCCAGGTCCTTGAGCAAAAGCAATCCCGCGGACGGGCTTGCCTTTGCCCAAGGCAGGACTAACCCAAACTGTCTTCCCTAACATGTTCCGCATGTGCACTACAGGGACTTTATCCCCTTCTACGGGGCACTGAAGTTTTGACTGGGCAGGACCAGCCCGGTTGGTGGACCCTCTGGTGTTAACCAACCAGGTGGCCTTCGCTAAATGGGTATCCCAGTTTTTGAAAGTCCCACCCCCCATTGCCCTCAAAGTGGTTTTTAGTAGCCCATTGTAACATTCGATCTTTCCAGAGGCTGGTGCATGGTAGGGGATGTGATACACCCACTCAATACCGTGTTCTTTGGCCCAGGTGTCTATGAGGCTGTTGCAAAAGTGAGTCCCGTTGTTCAACTCAATTCTTTCGGGAGTGCCATGTCGCCACAGGACTTGTTTTTCCAGGCCCAGAATGGTATTCCGGGCAGTGGCATGGGGCACAGGATAGGTTTCCAGCCATCCGGTGGTGGCCTCCACCATTGTGAGCACGTAGCGCTTGCCTTGGCGGGTTTGTGGCAGTGTGATGTAGTCAATCTGCCAAGCCTCCCCGTATTTATATTTTAGCCATCGTCCTCCATACCACTGAGGCTTTACCCGCTTGGCTTGCTTGATTGCAGCGCATGTTTCACATTCATGGATAACCTGTGCGATGGTGTCCATGGTCAAGTCCACCCCTCGGTCACGAGCCCATCAGTGTGTCGCGTCTCTTCCTTGGTGGCCCGAGGTGTCATGTGCCCACCAAGCTATAAAGAGTTCACCCTTATGTTGCCAGTCCAGATCCACCTGAGCCACTTCAATCTTAGGAGCCTGATCCACCTGGTGGTTGTTTTGATGTTCTTCAGTGGCCCGACTCTGAGGGACATGGGCATCCACGTGACGGACTTTTACAGCCAACTGCTCCAGACGGGCAGCAATATCTTGCCACAATGGGGCAGCCCAGATAGGTTTGCCTCTGCGCTGCCAGTTGTTCTTCTTCCATTGCTGCAGCCACCCCCACAAGGCATTGGCCACCATCCAAGAGTCAGTGTAAAGACAGAGCACTGGCCACTTCTCTCGACTGGCAATGTCTAAAGCCAGCTGGATGGCTTTCACCTGTGCAAACTGGCTGGACTCACCTTCTCCCTCGGCAGTTTCCGAAACTTGTTGTGTAGGGCTCCATACAGCAGCCTTCCACCTCCGCTGCTTCCCCACAATGCGACAGGACCCATCCGTGAACAGGGCATATTGTTTCTTATCTTCTGGCAGCTCGTTATACAGTGGGGCCTCTTCAGCACGTGTCACCTCCTCCTCTGGCGATGCTCCAAAATCTTTGCCTTCTGGCCAGTCCATGATTACCTCCAGAATTCCTGGGCGGCTGGGGCTTCCCATTCGGGTGCGCTGGGTGATCAGAGCGACCCACTTACTCCATGTAGCATCGGTGGCATGATGCGTAGAGGGGACCCTCTCTTTGAACATCCAGCCCAGGACCGGCAATCGTGGTGCTAGGAGGAGCTGTGCTTCAGTGCCGACCACTTCTGAAGCAGCTCGAACGCCTTCATATGCTGCCAGAATCTCTTTTTCAGTGGGAGTATAGCGGGCCTCAGATCCTTTGTATCCCCGGCTCCAGAACCCCAGGGGTCGACCTCGAGTCTCCCCTGGTGCTTCCTGCCAGAGACTCCAGGTTGGGCCATTCTCCCCGGCTGCGGTGTAGAGCACGTTTTTAACATCTTGCCCTGACCGGACTGGACCAAGGGCTACGGCATGAACTATCTCCTGTTTAATTTGTTCAAATGCCTGTCGTTGCTCAGGGCCCCATTCAAAATCATTCTTCTTCCGGGTCACGTGGTACAGAGGACTTACAATCTGGCTGTAATTTGGGATGTGCATCCTGCAAAAACCCACAACACCCAGGAAGGCCTGTGCTTCCTTTTTGCTGGTTGGTGGAGACATAGCTGCTATTTTGTTGATGACATCCATTGGGATTTGATGGCGCCCATCCTGCCATTTTATTCCCAAAAACTGGATCTCTTGCGCAGGTCCCTTGACTTTACTTCGCTTAATGGCAAAACCGGCTTTCAGAAGCATCTGAACTATTTTCTCCCCTTTCCTCCGCTGTGTCGCCCCATATAATGATGTCGTCGATGTACTGCAGATGTTCTGGAGCTTCACCTTTTTCCAGTGCAGTCTGGATTAGTCCATGGCAAATGGTGGGACTGTGTTTCCACCCCTGGGGCAGTCGATTCCAGGTGTACTGGATGCCCCTCCAGGTGAAAGCAAACTGTGGCCTGCACTCTGCTGCCAAAGGGATGGAGAAGAATGCATTAGCGATGTCAATTGTCGCATACCACTTGGCTGCATTTGACTCCAGCTGATATTGAAGTTCTAGCATATCTGGCACGGCAGCACTCAGCGGTGGTGTGACTTCATTCAGGCCACGGTAGTCTATTGTCAGTCTCCACTCTCCAGTAGATTTTCTCACTGGCCATATGGGACTATTAAAGGGTGAGCGAGTTTTGCTGATCACTCCTTGACTCTCCAGCTGGCGGATCAGCTGATGAATGGGGAGAAGGGAGTCTCGGTTAGTACGATACTGTCACCGGTGCACCGTTGTGGTCGCGATTGGCACCTGTTGTTCTTCAACCCTCAGCAACCCCACAACGGAAGGATCCTCCGAGAGACCAGGCAAAATGGACAGCTGTTTAATTTCTTCCGTCTCCACAGCAGCTATGCCAAAAGCCCACCGATACCCCTTTGGGTCCTTGAAATAGCCTCTCCTAAGATAGTCTATCCCAAGGATGCACGGAGCCTCGGGGCCAGTTACAATGGGGTGCTTCTGCCACTCCTGCCCAGTGAGGCTCACTTCAGCCTCCAGTACACTCAGCTCTTGGGACCCCCCTGTCACTCCCGAAATGCAAATGGACTCTGACCCTTTGAACTCTGATGGCATTAAAGTACACTGTGCACCAGTGTCCACTAGAGCTTTATACTCTTGTGGATCTGATGTGCCAGGCCACCGAATCCACACCGTCCAATAGACACGGTTGTCCCTTTCCTCCACCTGGCTGGAGGCAGGGCCCCTCTAATCCTGGTCAGAGAATTTGCTGCTCACCTGCTGTAAAAATGACTTGGAGGTTCCCTCCAGAGGATCGGAATCAAGGTCAAACTGTCTACATGGTCTGGAGAGCTGGCTTCTGGAAACTGGAGTGGCATTTTTCCTAACAGAATCCCCTTTGGTGATTGTTTTACCTTGCAACTCACGTACTCGTGCCTCTAGACTTGAGGTGGGTTTTCCATCCCACTTCCTCATGTCCTCTCCGTGGTCACGCAGGTAGAACCACAGGGTGCCCTGTGGTGTGTAGCCTCTGCATTCCCTCTCCTGAGCATGGAAATGCTTGCCCCTAATAGCTGAGACACTGGCCTGTACAGGTGGGGAGTAGGACCTACTCTCTTTCATTTGTCGGACCTCCCGGGCCAGTTTCTCCACAGCTGAGACAAGGGAGGAAGAGAGACTTTCCTCATATTGCCGGAGTCTGACAGCCACCTCATCCACTGTTGGTGCCTCCTTACCTTTCCAGTCTACTATTGCCAGTCAGTTAGCATATGAGGAGGGTGCGCTCCGCACAAACTTCCTCCACATGGATTGTGAGCACTGGAGTTCATCTGGGTCTGTGGGTAGCTGCTCATCGTCTGTGTCACAGTAAACCAGCTCCCGCACAGCTAATTCCCTCAAGTACTGAATACCCCTTTCCATATTGGTCCACTTGCCAGGATAACACACAAAATCGTCACTGAAGGGGTACCTCTCCCTCACGCCTGACAGAAGTCTCCTCCAGAGGCTGAGGATTTGTTCCTTTTTCCCAATGGCCTTGTCAATGCCCCCGTCCCTGGCCAGGGATCCCAGCTGCTTGGCTTCCTTGCCCTCTAATTCCAAGCTGCTGGCCCCGTTATCCCAGCACCGCAGCAGCCAGGTGACAATGTGCTCGCCAGGGTGGCGGCTGAAATCTTTCCGCATGTCTCGCAGCTTGCCCAGGGACAGGGACCAGGTGATGATCTCGGTCTCTATCTCCCGCGATGACCCTGGCTCATCATCAACCCTCCCGGAGCGATCTGCTCTCTTTGAGTCTTTCTTTAGTTTTACAGGGGCAACTGCTACTGGCACAGGTTGGTCATTGGGCTCAGCCGCGATGCCTGCAGCTGGAACTGGGGCTGGAGCAGCTGCTGTGCCTGCCAGGGAAACCAAGGCAGACCCTGCAGCTGTGGCAGCAGCAGTGGCAGTCGGGGGGACTGTGACTGCCTGCTGGGCTGGAGGGGCTGCAGGGCCAGCTGGGGGGGCAGCGCCAGTCACAGCGCCTGCCGCTTCGCTTCCCCCCCTTTCCCCTTTAGAGCACTGAACACTGTTGAACATGGCTCGGTAGGCGTGGGCCAGACCCCAGCATGTTGCGGTGATTTGTGTTTCTCTGGAGTTCCCAGGGTGGCAGCACACTTTTTGCAGATATTTTACTAGTTTGTCCGGATCCTGTACTTCCTCAGGGGTGAGTTTAAAAAACATCGGGGGTGTCCACTGCCCTAGGTACTTGCCCATGCTGTCCCACACACCCAGCCACTCACAGCTATGCGGCCCCGGGGTAGGTCTCTTAACGACTTGCTTAACCCTAAACAAAACCTGCAACCCATTCAGGAGGCAGAACAAAAGGAGAGTGCTGCCCTGAGCATCCCACGGGTACTCGAAATTATCAAAAGCCATTAGGACTGGCCTGAGGGAGAGAGGTGGGGCGAAAGAGTGGGGGAAGGTATCCCCTTCGGTTTTCCCCACAGGCTGGGTTTGATTATTCACAAATTCTAAGACATAGGATCCGAGGTACGGAAAAGACCGCAGTGCCGCATGCAAATACAAGCCCAATTTCATGCACATTGATGTTACCATGTCATAAGTCGATATCGTACAGTAGAGCAAAATTATCATCCTGATCTTTTTCCCAGCGATGATGAACAGCATGGCATTGAATACATACTGCAAATAAGGATTCAAAAACCACAGCCATCTGATCAAAGACAGAAACATTTTTACCAGCGACTATTTAACACAGAAAAATTCATATAACAAAATTTAACAAAACGTAAGAAAGCAGTTTTAACACTTGCTGCTCAGCCCTGCCATTATCCGTGCCCCACGTTGGGCGCCAATTTAATGTTTTGGTTTCGGCTGCCGCCGGCAACAAAAGCACCACGCGGCCGCCCCTCCCCCCGCTGGCGTGCGGAGGAGAATGAAAAGAAACAGGCAGAAACTGGTGGGTCGGGATAAGGGCAGTTTAACAGAACAGCAAACAGAGGGAAACAGGAACAACAACGGTACAAATAAGGAGAAAACACAACAACGAACCGCACGACCCAGACAGCCGCTCTCCCACACAGCACCGGCGCCGCGTCCCCCCCAAGCCACGAGAGAGTTCCCACCGTCCCGCCCCCCCCACCGGAACCCAGCGTGACGGCACATGGTATGGAATACCAGGCTCTGTTTGGCCAGGTGGGGTCAGCCCCCACCCCCCCAGCTGTGCCCCTTCCTGGAGTCCGGTGAAAATTAACCCTGTCCTGGCCAAACCCAGGACATAGGATAATAAAAATAATGTATCTTACTGACATTCAGCAAGGAAGGGAAGGGAACACAGCTGTGCTGCTAATAGCAAACAAGTCAGAGGTTTTATTAATTGCAGTTCAATTTGTATCCAGGTGAAACTTAGCACCAGTAATCTACTTTTGATTGCAGGAAAAAAATATTTTTAATAAACCACACCAGACTGTAATTTCAGAATTAACTTACTGTGTACTCGTGTGTAATTAAATACGCATTCATATCCAAAGGATTTTACAAGTCGTTTAGTAGGATTCCTCAGCAATGTTTAAAAAACTACGTGTAAGTCATTGTATACAAGATACAGCAGTGAGGTATTTCTGCTGTCAATGGAAATATTATGATACTATAGGCCCCAATTATTCACCATATTGTCCAATTTATTAATAAGAGACAGAGAAGCAGCAGAAACATGCTGGTCAGAGATGCTATCTAGAACACATTTGTCAGCTGTTCTGATACGGATATACTTAGCGAGTAAAACATATGCCACTAGCAGAAAAAACAAATGCTGCTTTTCTAATAAACAAGCAGTTCTAACTGTGGCTGTGACATCAGCTTGCTCCTCGATAGTTCGTTTCACTCTTGTGAGTTAAAGTGTAAAAACAGTGTCAAGAAGGTAAGACTGCGTGGCAGGGGAAATCTTACTTCAATATGTGCTTTGATTTATATTTCCTTCAAACTAAATACATGGTCACATCCCAAGGACTTGCCACAGCTGATGAAATACTTCCAAGTGGTAGGTTCTAAAAAAGTCAGACTGCAGCTATTCTAGTGTGACTTTGCAAAGTGGAGGGAAGATATCACCACTCCTTCATTGACCCACTTGCACATGCACAGGGGAGAAAAGGGCTACAAGGGATCTCTTGAGTCATCAAGTCCAGCCCCTTGCTACCACTGGCTATTCCATCGCACCTTTCCTTTCATACATTGCTTTTAAAAGTAATAGGGGGTTTTGCCCTTCTACTGCCACTGGAAGGCTGTTCCAGAAGCTCATTGTTAGAATCACTACGTCAATCCTCCTG
This sequence comes from Opisthocomus hoazin, assembly GCF_030867145.1. NCBI lineage: Eukaryota > Metazoa > Chordata > Aves > Opisthocomiformes > Opisthocomidae > Opisthocomus > Opisthocomus hoazin. Next base: position 30,356,004 of record NC_134422.1, on the reverse strand, counting down.
CTTGCCAGCCTAAATTTGTTCATGCCTAACAGAAACCCATTTGTTCTTGCGCCAGTGCTAGCATTAGTAGCTCATTCCCCCTGCTGGTAGAAATGACCAGACTCTCGATGCTTACAGCGACTAAGCCCAAGTGATGGGTGAAAATTTCGTGAGACTGTAGCTGAAAACATTAAGGATGTTGTCTTCAGCACAGAGAGATGCCCAGAATACCAAGGACTGCGTTAGCTTGAGAAGCAGAAGGAATGTGGCCATGCCAGTACAATGCACATTTGAGCTACTAAACCTCACTGGGAAAAGGAACTTACTAGCTACAGCTACTACTACTTGGAAGCTGGTTCACTGGGCATGAACATGCAGCATTTCAAGGTGTCATAGTTGCTTTTCTTATGTTCACCTAAAAATAAAAATATTCTTCCTCTAATAATTTGCAGGTGCTGAGGCTGCTGCTCAGGTAAGAGACTTCTACAGTCTTGCCTTCTACACAGTCCTGCACTCAGCAGAGAGACCTGTGCTGCTGCAACTGCCATCACTGCTGTCATCCTATGCTATAAAAGGTAGGTAGAAATGCTGAGAAGCAGCAGTGTTACTCAGCTGGGGAAAATCCTGATGTTTCCGTAAAATGTAGCTCTACAAAATAGGAAAAAAAGATAGAAACTGCTATACCCAGTTACGTGTCCTGCTTTTTCTCCATAGACAAACTTGGACCAGTTTCCCTGCTCCTTCCCTGATTAGGCATAAGGATGAATCAGACATGAAACACACTATCCTGAAAGATTCCTGTTTGAGGATGTGTCTAGGATTTGGCACTGATTCTTCTAGAGAACCTAAAACATTTAACCATAATTTCTCTGAAGAGATGGTCTGAGTTTTTACGAAAAATCAGTGAGAAGTATTATCAAAGTGTTGCACTAAAGTCCTAGAGTGTCCCCAACACATTTGAGTTACTAAAACACATTTTTTGTCACATAAATAATTTTCAGTGTTGGATGTGGACCACAGATAGGTGTGTTATCATCCTCCCCCCCTCCCCCCCCCCACCCCGACCTTTTAAACTAATTTCCTTACAAGTTTGATACACAAAGTCCTGTTTCAGCTTCTCCCCACCAATCAGTCTGGACCTATGGATTCCCAAATTTTAAAGAGGTTGGTCACAGAGTTGGTGATTCTCATGACCCATCCACCAAAGACAGCCTCTGGTAATGTCAACATAGTTGCTCTGTAACATTGCATCAAAATTATGCACAGATCCCAGTGAATGTTTCACATAATTTCTGCTGTTAGTTCCTTGAGCAGATTTTTGCTTCCTAAGGAAGCTCCAGTAAATTTTCAATCTCCCAAAGCACAGAAAAAATCACAGCCCAATATTTACTGCTTTACTAGACTTGAACTGCCAGTGCCATAATGCAACAAATACTTCAGGGCATACTTCTTCTGCTTTGTCAGCTTGGTACAGAGGCAAATAAGCCCCAAATAGTCTCTCCTGATGTAGTGTGCACCTCTCAGTCTTCTTGCTAATTTTCTGGACAAAAGTCTCAGCCACAAATCTCTAGAGCATAAAAAACCCCGAAGTCCTCACAACCATGGAAGTCCTCTCTCACACCCACAGGAGCCACATGCAGCCTGACCATGCGGATTGTCATGTCGAGAGCCCACACTTGGGGGATGTGAAATTATGCCCTTTACCCCGCTGCCTCCATTCTTCCTCTCGCCCACATGAACTCACACTTAGTCACCCTTCAAAGATCTTATTATTTCTCTACATGCATATGTTCCCTGTGATTTTCTGGAGTTGCTTATCCCACTAGTTAACTACAAGTTCAAACACACATTATTATTTGTTGTTACTATGGAAATGTTGCAATTTTTTTAAGACTTCCTTGAAAATTAAAGTAGAATTATTTTATCCTGCATGGAGTATCTTTGTAGCATATATGACTGAAATAGCACTAATTTTCATATACTATGCCCCACCAAAAACATGTTTATTATTTAAAACCCATACTTCAGAAAAACTTTTTCTATTATTACTTACGAAACTGCTTCTTACAGGAAATCAATGAATTTGCTTTCCTCTCTTAAATTCTATCCATATCTTATGTCTAAGAAATGTTCCAACTTTAACCACCTTTCAGTTTCTCATCCTCTTCATCTTGCTTTTTACATGTGAGCACCAGAAGCCCCATAAATAAAGGAGGTCACTTCCTTTTTCAAGACTGTTGCCTTGAGAAACCAAAGGCTTCAATGCATAATGATGCCAGAACAATTCCTTGCTGCAGACGACCTAAAGAAGCATGGCAAAGCTGCCTGTACACATACGTGTGCCAGCTACTGCTGGAAGTGAGACATCACCAAAAGCAGTTCATACCTCCAATTAACATTTAGTTGCACTAACTACACTATCACAGTTAAAGAATTTCACATAAATATTAAGAAAACTGGAGGAATGCATCAATTTGCAGCAGAAAATATTTACTTATGGTAAGCAACTCCAGAAAATTAGCTGCTCCTACCTGTAGCCGAAAGGGACCAGTTTGCTGATAATCAAAGCATTTCAAGAATCAGTTGCCTGAGCAAGAACGAAAATCAAAAGAAATCTCATTTCTGATTCAATTGGGTTTCAAACCAAACCATCTTCCCATAACAAATGCATACACAAAACTTCTATCAAGGGGCTGCAAAATAAACAACTTAGAGAAACTTGAATTATTCTTCATTTTTGTTACTGAACTCATGTGTTGATACTGCATGTGGAGCTTGACATGCAAAAGAATTTCTTAAATAAACAAATACACTTCAACTGGTAGAGCTTGGTGGATTGAAGCATTAAACAGCAGGGGAACATGCCCAAAGGTAGAAAGCAGATTAACTGCACAGTCCAAAGGACAATCTGATCTTTGCAGGCCAAAGGCAGTTCAGGGCACTTCCCACTGGACAGTGTTTTCCTGCCTTTATATTTTTATATTATTTTAGCTGCGGCCCAAAATTTATGTTGCTTTCCAACACAGTTGCATAATTGATGAAACTTCCATTTACCAAAGAAATCCTGCTAAGCATAAAATGTGTCTTTTTCCTCATTCTGCCTATAGATAAATTGACTTTTCTTGTAGAGAGAAAACTGCTTCTAAACAGCCACAACCATCCATTGATTCGGCGACTATTTAAGCAATACAAGTCTTTCACAACATTATACCACCTACAATCTTTATGGGAGAAATAACAATAGCTGAATAGATATGGACAAGGAACATCACTAATAAAAATTTAAAAATCATGCTTAGAATGAAAGTGATGCAATCAGAGTTCTATAATCTCTTTTGTACTAATTTGCATTCTTATAGCCACAGCAAACCCATGCAATTCTATTTCTGCTTCAGGAAGGCTGGCCCCTCAACAGTACACTTCAAAATGTCAGCCTGTTTTACGATAGCTAAAGAATCACCCTATTTTCTTGACCCCGGTTGTTTTAAACTTGACTTTCTCACTCTACATTGCAGTGCAGCACCCAGACCAGTGTAAAATAGCACTGGTTACCACCCAGGAGCTACCATGCTTGAAACATCTCCCTGGTTTCCAAGTGTGGATACCGACTAAGACTTTCAGACTTTTCACAAGACCTTGGATTCTCTGTGGTCCTGTCTTCAGCAGTACAGCAACCCTAAATCTGCCTTCATTGCGTTTTTAATGTTTCCTTTTCGAGAGGCAAATTGCTGGGCAGAGCTCACATGGTACCTCCTCTTTGCTGCTAGGCTACAGGGAAAGATGCTTTCTATTTAGTAATTCCTAGTGCCAGAGCAGCCCTTACAGATGTGGCCATGTGGTAACAACCCTCAGTCTAGGCTTCGATACGTACACAAACAGGTTTAAAGTGGCATTTAAATGCCAGTTTCTGAAACCCTTTTTGGTCCCAGACATATGTGTAAAGGCAATTAGTTGCACAGCCAAAACTAGAATCTGTACTGGAAGCACTAATGTGCTTATCCAGTCAGGCTATAAAATGTTATTTGGCTTACACAAGCTGTCATGTAGCTGAACTGCAGAGCTCAAATTTAAAATATTAATGATCATCCTGGCAATCTTTCCCTCCCCCCCCTCCAAGAGGGCAATGAAGAAACAGTCTTACATTCTCAGATGTAACTATTTGCTTTACAGAGGGAACATCTTTTGTTGGGCTGCCAAGCCTGAGTCATCCCTACAGACTCATTTCTAGAAGAAGCATGCACATAGGACTGACAGCTGATCACAAGCTGTCTCCTAACTTCCATAAGGGTCTTATAGGTTTTAAAGCAACCTAGTAAAATTAAGACACAGTAACCTTTTGTTTATAGTGGCAAACATTAACAAAGTTCTCTGCTGCTGCAGTTAGAAGAGGGAAGACTTTTTTATTCATAAAACTAGGTCACTGAGGAAATAACATGCTCACACAGCAGGGGAACACTCTCTGAGCATGCAGATAGCATATTTCCCAGCTTGCTACTGTGGCTTGGACTGCTCTGTTTGCCTCTCAGCTGCTCCCACTGTGGTTCTGGTGTGGGACCTTGCAGGGCTCCCAGCAGCAGCGACACAGGCCAGTAGCAATGGACCACAAAGGCTTCTCCACCAGTATCACCGTGAGCAGAAATGGGACCTTCTAGTGGCAAGAGTCAGCACAGAAGCTTTAGAAGCTGGTTATGTTAGAGTATTAAGATGGCAAATAGCAGGTGGTAACAACTTTAACTGCTAAAAAGCACAGATACTGGGTAAATAACAATCTTCCCTTTGGGATTCTTTTTGGCTGATGCCACCATATCAGCCAGAACGGGTCGGTATTGCCCACATAACCTGTGGGCAGGGAGATCCTTCCAGCTGGCTCACTGCTGCAGAGGAGATTGAAAGAGCACACGACTGCTGTCTCTCCAGAGGCTGGGTCACCACGGGGCATCCACCTTCTCGGGACAGGCTTGGGCAGGGATGGGGTGCTTGTTTCATGAGGGTCATCTTGGCAGAGTAAGTCCCTTGGTAAAAGGCTCTGAGAGTGCACAGGGAAAACAGCTAAGCATCATGCCCAAGACCTGCAGTGTTTGGGCCTGATGGTCTTTGCTGGAAACATGAAGACAAGGAGGCCCCCAGGTGACTGGCTACCTCCAAGAACCCAGGAGGCTTCTCATCTCACACTCACAGGTAGGTACTGAGCTCCTTCTCCATCCACACTGCCATCTCCAGGCTCTTCTTTGGAAGAAATCTCACTGCCGGGTGAAGACACAGGTCAGCATCTCTCCAAACTCCCCACCTGCTGCCAGCCAGATGAGGCACTAGCAGCCCCCCAGCAGAACTGCTGCTGCAGCCAGGTCACCTTTCACACTCACTGCCCTGCTGAGTGGCAGGGCAGGGGCAGAGCCCCTTGGTGGCCCTAGCAATTGGGTAAGGGCAGCCAGGTCTCTGCGGGTGTGAGGGCAAGCACCATATCATTTTGTCTTTCCCATCCCTCGACTTCCCATCGTGTCGCTGTTGGAACTGAGGCATCTGCAAACGAGGACTTTGGGTCAGCACCAGGGTAACTCCCCTCTTTGAACAGCTCTGGAAGCACAGGAGGAGCTCTCCAGGTTGCTTTGATGGTAATGTGTCTCAGGTTTCATCGAGTGATTTTCCCATGTCAGGCAAGTGGCATTTTTCCTGGGATCTTTCTGGCTCCTCTGCTGCAATGCTACATTATCATTTCAATGGAACTGCAAATAACAAGAAGTGCCACACACTCACCTGGTGACCCTCACACCATGTCTTTCACAGGTCTCAGATGGCTGTGTCAGAAGGAGACGCAGAGAGATCCTTTGCTGCCTCCCCTGAAAATTGACTCTGTTTTGCTGGCAGCAGCTGTAATCTCTTCCCACTTACCCTGCCAAACCCGATCTCCACCCTGCATAAATCTCTGGTGGGATCTGTATTAGGCTGACAGCAAGCCCTGTTACTTTTCCAATTGACAGTTGGAGATACAGATTTCTTACAGTTTCTTCATTTTTACAGTAAAGATGTCCTCAAGGAATTTACATGGAGATCTTTCCACTACCTTCCCCAGCAGACATTTCTGCCCTATGAAAGGCAGCTGAACATCGAGAAGGCTCTTTGCTCGAGGCACATAGTAATTAGCATATCTTGTGCAAGGAGGGAGAGGATTAGACTCTCCCAAGCCATCTGCTGAATATACCTTGACAATGTCAGAAGAGCATTTTGCTATATAAACTGCAGAAGGCATATATCCATATATGATTTTGAAATTTAGTAATTTTCCATTGAAAATAAAATCTGGTTTTATGTAGTGCAAAAAGGAGAAGTGGAAATGCACCACAGCATAACAAGGCACAGGGAGCGATGTTATCGAATCTTAAATTTTACCTTTGGGCACACTGACAGTAGAAGGAAAAAAACGCCATGTAACGCAAATTCTCAGAGATGTCACAAATCATCTTCATGGCATCCATACTTGCTCAGCAAATACTTACGTGATTAACCAGCTCAACAGGAAAATCAGAACAGGCATGTGAGATTTAAAACAGATACTTTGAAATTTATTTGGCAAAAGTAATGCTGTAGGGCCTAGGAGGAAGAGACACCCATGTTCTCTCAACTTTCATTTGTTACCCCATCCTTCACCAAAGTATTTTCAGTTACAGTAACCGTTAAGTTGTATTCTGCAGAAAGGTAAATTTAATTTTCTGGTGGATTTTGATATATTCTTGCATTATATTTCATTGCAGTCTGGATCAAAACAGACTTGTTTTCAGTTGTGTCCCCCTACAGAGGAGGATGGAGCTCCATCTCTGGAAGAGCCTATGTCTCTCCTCTCCAGAAGCTGAGCTGCCCAGAAGCTGGCAGACATCCTTACAGAGACTTCTCCATGCCTGACCCCATTCCACTTGCTCAGGATTTGGAACTGCTGAGTAGTAGGTACATTAGTATCCTCCAGGCAAGTCACGGAGACCTTAGGAGTAAGGATTTCCAAATACTTTATCCACAGCAACCCACCAGCTATACCCCTACAGGCGGACTTTCCTCCTGTCAGGCCTTGAAGCAAAATAGGACCTCGGTGCTTCTCTGCCTGCAGACGCTAATGCAAACAACAGAAGAAGTAGGAGACGAGAGAGAAGATGAGATATAGCCTACTGCCAACCCACGTCTTATGCCAAGGCAGAAAACACTTATCAGCAAATTAAGCCTTAAATACCAGCTTTCCCCTTGCTTCAATATTCATAGCCTACTAACTCAATCTTGAAATATAATGAAAACTTACCAAGAGCTGCTGAACAGCCTCAGCATCCACCAATTTCAGAACATAAAATACGTTGTAAAGACCAAACCTGGATGGAGCTTTATGCCTAAAAATAATTTTTTCTATCTCTAATTTTTGTAATTCCTTTAAAATCCATACAACAGCTCTGTTATGCTTCATGAGCCTTGTCACAAGTACAAGACTTCACGCTGGCACATTTTAAAAATAACCAGTGAGTAAGATCCTGTTCTCATTTCTATAAAAACTCCCCTGCTGATGATAAAAACTGGTTAATAATTTAACAAAGTAATCCCAGTGTTCTAAAAGTAGCACAGAGCTATTTATATTTAAAGAAAGTGCTTAGTTATAGGAGATTAATCTGCAAGAGAGGACTATTATTTAATAAACACTGCCAAAATAATTTGCACCTACCTGTGGGTAACTTTAGGCGATTCACTCCTCGTATTCCCTGCTCTCATGCTTAGAGAACAGCTCCACTGAGAAAAGGCTGGCTACTTACAGACTGAAATATTACTCCACAGGAGGTTAATAGAGTTTGGCCCACATAATCAAGATCTAAACTCCACGGCTTCACTCAGGACCAAACAAAGTCAGCAGAAAAGTCAGCCCCCTGTATTACCATTTATTGATCTGAAAATTCGAAAGAATTAGAGGGTTTGTGTTTCTTTTGTGGATTCTGGAATGTTGCTTATCCCCACATTATCAAGGATCTCCATTTATGTTGAATGCCATTTTTATTGATACTCACTTCAGGTTACCTAGGGCCCAATCCTCATACTTATCTGGCAAAGACTTGGACCAGCATCTAGGCCATTCAAACCTTGAGAAGTTTGTCAGTGCATCTTGATTTGAAACTTGATTTGAAGAAGGCCAAAACTAGTGAACATGTTTAAAATGTTTCTCTTCAGCATCCTACCTCACTTTTCCAACCTTTAAAACAAGCATAATACCAGTATTAAAAAATATTTTCAAGAATAGCAACTAATTGGAAATTATGGGAAATTAAAAAATAAATATGTGTTTTCTTTATTTGGTTAGTGCATCCCCACATAGTTCACATTTCATCTTGCAGGTTAAGGTATAAAAATGTTTTAAAATGTTTTATGACCGATGTCTATATTCCAAAACTTAAAGAATTTGACAGTTATGTGGTTTGTTTAATATATCCTTTTTATTCTTCAGACAAGTTAGATTTTATAACCAAATCTATGAATAGGGAATACTGAGCTTCTGCATAGCTGAAAGTGAAGCCTGAAAAAATACAGTTCCAAGGCATTTTCTAATTCGTTTTATAAATAGATGGCTTTGACATACCACTCACAAAAACAAAGCTATAGTTAGCTTGCCTGAGGCAGCTGTGCAGCTGGGAGAGGACCATACACTGGCAGGCTAGCTGTGCAGTCACCTGGGTTGTGATACGTGCTATCAAAACACCAGTGAAGAACACAGGAAGAATTAGCATTTTAGCTTGAGGTGGAGTGATAGGAAGTGGTCTTTAATTTTATGTTATCCAACACGTAAGCCATTGAAGAAAAGTAAGCTAAACAGATTCCTAACTGGGAGCAGCAAGTAAGAAACTCTAATGCAACTAATTTTCTTGGGCATTTCAGTACAAGGCAGGTGGAATCATGAAAATCACTATTTCCTGTAGCTGCAAAGCTTTTAACTATTGAGAACTGTATAGCAAAATAATGCATATATTTAAGTGAAATGAACAGGCATAAATATTCTCGGTGTATGAGTCATGGAATGAATACCCCACAGAATGGCACATCCTGTTTGGGGCTGATCCACGCTCATTTCTATCACTGGAGGTTTTCGCATTGACACCAGTTGATTCCAGCCCAACCATACGGATGAATATGCTGCTGTACCTGCAGCACTCTGGCACTGAAACAGCACAAAACCTTAAAGATTTCAGCTGAAGCTCAGAAGTAGGTCCCTTTGAACTGACAGAAGCTTGCTGTTTTTCAATGAAACACTTTCTAGCTGACCGATAAGCCCAGTGGCATGCACAAATACGAATGGATAAAACCTTGATATCACACAGTGAATGCTATAAAGGCCTTTTATGCTATATGCAACATTGTTTTTTTTATCAAGAACAGTGTTTCCTGCCCCTTTACTTAATACTTTTTCCAAAGTCAGTTTTCAGCATAGTAGACACATGCATTTTTCAATCACAAGAGAAAAAAATCTCTGTGTGTTAAGGATGAAAAAGAACAGGTATCCTCCCACAAACTGCTTACAAAATGATCTCTAGACTTTTGAGATGCTGCATGACCTTCACTTACATCAAGTGCATTAAGTTTAAGCCTTCGTTTAAATAAAAAATAACATCACCACAACCTTTCCCCACAGAAGCATCCACACTTGGCATACAAATGCCATCAGAATTCATCATTTAGAAACAAAAATTTCCTCCCTTGAAAGCACAAACCTGATACTGTGGTGTAAGTGATAGTCCTCTTCACTTCTAAGTGTCAGAAACACGAAAATGAGAATTAAAAACAAGAGTCAACTTATGTCTGAGTTTCACCACTCAGTCCTTTCAAATTCACTTACAGCCTGAGCATTTGGACTGTCAAAACATTGATAAAAGCGCAATGTAGCTCTTTAAAACAGTGCTGAAGAAAAAGGAAGGAGGAAAAAAAACTAAACCCACCACAACTTAAATATTTTACATCACATTTCCAGAGGAGTCTGAATGACTTGCAAGCTCATGTCTTTCCTTCCTTTTCAGATGTAATTCAAGAAATTAGTAAGGTTCATACAAACTGACAGCAATGGAGCACAGATTCATTCAGAGAAACAATATAAAAGGAACAAGCAAAAACAACAATAAAAAACTCACAGCCCAAACAAGCCCAAAAGAAAAAGGCCACAGCAAGTTACCCAGAATACTACGTTTGCAAAATATTTATTAAATCAAATTAATACTAAGCCAGTTAAAACAAAATATTGGACACAACGCAAACCAATCAAAAAATCTCAAGTAACAACAAATGGAGCTAAAAACAAAGATGAAAAAATACAGGAAAAGAACATATGCAAGTACTGTATAGATATGCAACAAATTTACAATTGTAGCAAACAACTATAAAGTTTTAGATTTACAGTCAGCAAATCCATATAATTTGAAATATTCCAAAAAGAACAAAGGAAAAAATCTTCCACTGGAAAAAAAACCCACCTAACTCCTGTAGGATAAAGAGAAGGGAGGGTGAAGCCTTAGGAAGTTGTTTTAGAGGACCCATTTCACCACAGAAGCCAGGTAAACCACAGGAAAAACAAAGCCTATGCAGGTCCTCATTGGCATGGCTGTTTGTCGCAGCCACTTTGTCCTTTATGCACTGGGCTCCCTGCTTGCAGAAAATCTCCCCTGGCACAGCTGGGCAGGGGTTCCAGTGCCAGCTGTTGCCCCCAGTCTCTGGAGACCGTGCCAGCAGGGACACAGCACAAGCAGCAGTCCAGCTGGCAGTGGACAAATGGACTCTTCTCAGCAGCACACCGTGGAAGGACAAGAGGTACCGAGCACAAACTGAAACACAGGAAATTCCATTTAAACACAGAGAGAAAAACCTTTTTAAACTGTGAGGGTGGTCAGATGCTCAAACAGGTTGCCCAGAGCACCCTGTGGAGTGCACATGCTTGGAGATACTCAAAATCCCATGAGATGTAGCCCTGAGCAGCCTGCTCCAGCTGAGCCCGCTCCAAGCATGCGGTTGGACTAAATGGTCTCCTGAGGTGTCTGCCAGCCGCAGCCCTTACTGCGGTTCTGTGAGCTTAGAGGAGAGCGGGAACACAAGGCTTGCCAAAATACAAGCATCAGGTTTTTGTTGTTTCCTCACATATGCACTAGAACGTGAGTCTTACAGGAGAAACTGGTTGAAAAAGGACTTTCAACCCATTTTTTTTCCTGTGAATTCAAAAATTTTGTTTTCCAACATAAACTAGAGTTAAATTAAATAAGGTAAAATAGAGGAGCTGACCCACTGGCCGCACTATGAAGCTTGAACAGGATGCGGTAGGCAATAAAACAAGACCCAATGGCTAGAGACAGACAGGTGTGGATGCTTGGCTCCCTCTCACAGCTTCCATGAACAGGCAGAGATGTCTATGAAGGCATAGACAATAACTGCGTAATTACATAAAACTATATTAATGATACAGCCAAATGACACTTATCATACCCTACTCTGAGAAAATAAAGATGGAGAACTCTGCATTGCAGATGAATTCTTATTTTAAAATGGTGGAGTGTGAGGGAGAGAAAAAGAAATTTGCTAAGCACAGAAAAAGTGAACCGTCTCTGTAAAGTAGGAAATAAAAATATGTAAAATACAATTTCATTACCGTGTTCACTTTTAAGCTCTGAAAAGAAAAAATAGTGCTTACCAGTGCATTTCACAAACAACATTGAACACTAGCATCTAAATTAAGAATGCAGAAGACAATTCTTGATAATATTGAACACTTATAAGAGTTCTATATATCCACAAAAAGTGCTGTATGAACATTAACTAGTTGTGGTAGGTGAAAATATGCTGACTTTGACTCCAGCATTATCCTGACCCCAGATTCGAACCAGAACTACAGTGTGTTGGCAATAACTCAGGAAATTACAATTTGCTAGAACAGACCAGACAATTAAAGTGTTAGACACACTGGAAATCCATAAAATATCTGTTACCAAAAAGTCAGTATGTTTATTTTTCATTAAAATGAAAAGCACAAGTGTTTCCATCATCACTTGGGCAACTGATTGATTAGTCATCATTAGGTCAGAATTGTATCAGAGCTCCTTTCAGTGTACATAGAAATGTGCTGGTAGCCACATACTGCCTTACAACTTTTCTCTTTAGCCTTGGAAAAGAAGCATATGCACAATTTTTGTTAAAATATTTTTCCCTTCCTAGCAGTAGCTGAAAGGATCAAAATGAGCAGCAGTAAAGAGTATCCATGTACTAAGCAAATAAAAGTTACATACCAGAAGAGAGAATGATGGAATCTGAGCTGAACCACCACAGGAAGTAGATGGATTTTGACAACTGTTTGCAAAAGGTTCAGACAAAACAGAGATAAATACTAGAAAAAGAACAAAAACTGAATATTTGTCTAGTTCAAATCTATACTACATCTTTAAGTCTTACTCCTCACTTCTACCTCCCTCTTCATCTTAAAATTTTAGTGTAATAAAGAGTAAGTCATGCAAATGCATTGCATCCACAAGGGATGCAACACGTACGCCGAGAACTATGCCCACCCCTTTCACTGTTAATTCTTACAGCACAATCTCCAGGTCAGCAGTGCCTAAGCTCTCTGCATGAGCTAGTAAGGGTATATTTTGATTCTGCAGCTTGCTTGTACAATATCAATAATGACTAAGTAAGCTATAACCAACATTATCAGTTGCACCAGTGCCAATATTAACATAATATGACAGAGCAAATATGAAAACCTGAGAGCTTTAGTACACTAAACTACATTTTTATTTGAGGATGTGAGAGATTGAAAAACCTGTTTACAAATGCTAATATTTGGGAAGAAATGTTCTTCTGTTTTCCCTAAGGAAGGAACACTGACAAAGAAAAAGCCTGGGTTTACAATCACATATGCTGTAATAACAATCTGTGCTCATACATTTCATAAAAACAACACTTCTGCATTTCAAGACAATCATGATGACTTCCAGGACCACAGAAACACAACTATTTTGCACATCAAACCACTAATAACCCCAATGAATCCAAAGCCAACTAAACCCACGTTATTAGTTTCATCATAACTCTCAAATATTTCAACTTGAACTGGACCTCTGTTGTAACTGACACTCTGTAAGCACATCATTAATTGCTTTATTTTCCATGAAAGATGCAATCACCAGACTTAAAATTTGGTTACAGTATCATGTTTGTAACTAAATATTTAAATGGCTGAACAATGCTATGTCTTTAATGAATTATTATGTAACAGCACAGTAGTAACTTCCTTCAGTCAACTACATAACACATAGCTATCTTCAAGTATGGGCTGAAACCCTCAAAGGACATCCTGAAATTTTATGACATATTGAGGCCTCAGGAAATAATATGCCTATGCCTCTTAGCCATTTATTGATCCGAACTGACACATCCGTGTGCATCATTCCTGCAAATCATCATGCTAGTTTAAACAGGCACTGTTACAAACAGCAAATGACTACTAAGCTTAAAGAACAAGGTATTCTACACAGGCTATTCTATTGTTCAAGGTATTATAGTATTCTCTTCACCAGAAAATATCTTAAAAGTAATTTTGCACAAAGCTTTGAAGACAGTTCTGCATGCATTATAAGATCATAATCAGGATTGATTTGGTCTGTGATTACAGAGAAGGCAATCCATTTTGCGTAAAATAGAAAGCTACTTAACATTTACTTGCAGCCACTGCCCTCATTTAAGTGCACATTCTGAAAAAAAACTGTTCATGAGCAAGTTCTGCAGGTATCTAGCTTGCCATGTGGTTGGTGCTTCTTGTTTTCCTGCTGCCAAAATATAATTAGACACATCCGATGCTTTTTCAATGCCATCCTAGGATGTTATTGCTTCAGTTGCGATAGGCTGGGATGCATCTTGGCTTCACTGAAGTCAAGAGAAGACTTCACCGGGTCAAAATATCACACAGTTGTGAACAGCTGTTTAAATTGACTGGCCTCCTTCAACGTAGTAGCTTATTCCATACGATTCTGTGGTGTTCTTTCCACAACAAATTACAGTGAATAGTTTCAAGTTAAATTCCACTTCAAGAACAAAGAAACTACAAAACCACAAACTCAGTCTTTATTTTATTAAAACATGATTTCTTCTGCTGAAGGAATGAATAAATTCATAACTGCAAAACACAAGCAAACAAGAAACAAAACCTTTGCTTCTGGGCATGCTCAGACCTACGCTACTACAAAGTCTTCTGAAAAAGATTATCAAGAATGCTCTGAGTCATTGCTAATAAATCACTCAAGGCAAAAATTCTGGGATTTTAATTGCATTAGCAAGTGAGATACATTTTACTTTTCTTATCTGTCCCCAAAACATCGACAGTTGAAACACTGTTCTATTTCCAGAATAAGTATGAATTCAGATTACTCCATTCTCAGGCAGAGTTACCCTAGGTGAAAGAAGAAGGAAGACAGCTAAAGAAATGAAGAATCATTATGCCACTCCTGTTTCACACCATTCAGACAACTAAGTGGACTCCCAAGCACAGAAGCACACATAGCAGATTGTCCTCTGCACTTGAGATCAGGACACCATCCACTTCTGTTACGTGTCACTGACTGAGTTCCAAACAGAATATCCCGTCCTGTAATTTAGCTCTTCACAACATAAAAAAAATCCAAATGCATGACTGAGGAAAAACATGGAAACAATAAATGTGAAATTAAATGAGCTGAAGATACAAAGAAAGAAAATCCAGCAACAGCACCTCTCTTGGTTTCGGCTGCCGCCGGCAACAAAAGCGCCATGCGGCCGCCCCTCCCCCCGCCGGCGTGCGGAGGAGAATGAAAAGAAAGAGGCAGAAACTGGTGGGTCGGGATAAGGGCAGTTTAACAGAACAGCAAACAGAGGGAAAACAGGAACAACAACGATACAAATAAGGAGAAAACACAACCACGAACCGTACAACAGCCGCTCTCCCAAAACAGGACCGGCGCTGCGCCCCCCCAAGCCGCGAGTGCCTTCCCGCCACGCCGCCCCCCCCACCGGAACCCAGCGTGACGTCACATGGTATGGAATACCCGGCTCTGTTTGGCCAGGTGGGGTCAGCCCCCACCCCCCGGCTGTGCCCCTTCCTGGAGTCCGGTGAAAATTAACCCTGTTCTGGCCAAACCCAGGACATTATCCACCCCTTATTCCATACCATCTACGTCATGCCCAGGTCCCCCATTGTCCGGTTGATCACCACCACTTCTCCTGCCTCCAGATATCATTCCCTTAGTCTATGGATCATCACTCTAAAGTGTCCATTGAGTTCATTTAATCTATGACTTCAGGCTCCATCTGTCGTTACGGTCTTCCGTGGCAGGGGAGGTGATGTGTGGTGATGGGTGGTCACTTGCTGCATCTGGAGCTCACGGCTGATGTATCTGGTGCAGCCCGTGCCCACAGTCTGCAGGAGATGTTGATCTTGATGAAGTTGCTGGATGCCAGTTGTTGAAAACCAGGTCCAGTTCCATCATCGCTGTGCTCTGCTAGGTTTTCATCGAAAAAGTCCATCCTTCTTTAATCTGAACGATTCTTACTATGCTACTACTGGTACAAAATATAACAATCATAACAGTGATAACAGACAGTGACAGGGTTATTTAACAATTAACTTTATACAATTTATTTATGGACTATTCTCGCCCAAAATTAAATCCCCATGAGGTACACATCGGACTTCCCCATCCTTCAGCATTACCCACCAGGTACACCCAGGTCCTTGAGCAAAAGCAATCCCGCGGACGGGCTTGCCTTTGCCCAAGGCAGGACTGACCCAAACTGTCTTCCCTAACATGTTCCGCATGTGCACTACGGGGACTTTATCCCCTTCTACAGGGCGCTGAGGTTTTGACTGGGCAGGACCAGTCCGGTTGGTGGACCCTCTGGTGTTAACCAACCAGGTGGCCTTTGCTAAATGGGTATCCCAATTTTTGAAAGTTCCACCCCCCCATTGCCCTCAAAGTGGTTTTTAGCAGCCCATTGTAACGTTCGATCTTTCCCGAGGCTGGCGCATGGTAGGGGATATGATACCCCCACTCAATACCGTGTTCTTTGGCCCAGGTGTCTATGAGGCTGTTACAAAAGTGAGTCCCGTTGTTCAACTCAATTCTTTCGGGAGTGCCATGTCGCCACAGGACTTGTTTTTCCAGGCCCAGGATGGTATTCCGGGCAGTGGCATGGGGCACAGGGTAGGTTTCCAGCCATCCGGTGGTGGCCTCCACCATTGTGAGCACGTAGCGCTTGCCTTGGCGGGTTTGTGGCAGTGTGATGTAGTCAATCTGCCAAGCCTCCCCGTATTTATATTTTAGCCATCGTCCTCCATACCACTGAGGCTTTACCCGCTTGGCTTGCTTGATTGCAGCGCATGTTTCACATTCATGGATAACCTGTGCGATAGTGTCCATGGTCAAGTCCACCCCTCGGTCACGAGCCCATCAGTGTGTCGCGTCTCTTCCTTGGTGGCCCGAGGTGTCATGGGCCCACCGAGCTATAAAGAGTTCACCCTTATGTTGCCAGTCCAGATCCACCTGAGCCACTTCAATCTTAGCAGCCTGATCTACCTGGTGGTTGTTTTGATGTTCTTCAGTGGCCCGACTCTTAGGGACGTGGGCGTCCACGTGACGGACTTTTACAACCAACTGCTCCAGCCAGGCAGCAATATCTTGCCACAATGGGGCAGCCCAGATAGGTTTGCCTCTGCGCTGCCAGTTGTTCTTCTTCCATTGCTGCAGCCACCCCCACAAGGCATTGGCCACCATCCAAGAGTCGGTGTAAAGATAGAGCACTGGCCACTTCTCTCGACTGGCAATGTCTAAAGCCAGCTGGATGGCTTTCACCTCTGCAAACCGGCTGGACTCACCTTCTCCCTCGGCAGTTTCTGCGACTTGTCGTGTAGGGTTCCATACAGCAGCCTTCCACCTCCGCTGCTTCCCCACAATGCGACAGGACCCATCCGTGAACAGGGCATACTGTTTCTTATCTTCTGGCAGCTGGTTATACAGTGGGGCCTCTTCAGCATGTGTCACCTCCTCCTCTGGTGATGCTCCAAAATCTTTGCCTTCTGGCCAGTCCATGATTACCTCCAGAATTCCTGGGCGACTGGGGTTTCCCATTCGGGTGCGCTGGGTGATCAGAGCGACCCACTTACTCCACGTAGCATCGGTGGCATGATGCGTAGAGGGGACCCTCTCTTTGAACATCCAGCCCAGGACCGGCAATCGTGGTGCTAGGAGGAGCTATGCTTCAGTGCCGACCACTTCTGAAGCAGCTCGAACGCCTTCGTATGCTGCCAGAACCTCTTTTTCAGTGGGAGTATAGCGGGCCTCGGATCCTTTGTATCCCCGGCTCCAGAACCCCAGGGGTCGACCTCGAGTCTCCCCTGGTGCTTTCTGCCAGAGACTCCAGGTTGGGCCATTCTCCCCGGCTGCGGTGTAGAGCACGTTTTTAACATCTTGCCCTGACCGGACTGGACCAAGGGCTACGGCATGAACTATCTCCTGTTTAATTTGTTCAAATGCCTGTCGTTGCTCAGGGCCCCATTCAAAATCATTCTTCTTCTGGGTCACGTGGTACAGAGGACTTACAATCTGGCTGTAATTTGGGATGTGCATCCTCCAAAAACCCACAACACCCAGGAAGGCCTGTGCTTCCTTTTTGCTGGTGGGTGGAGACATAGCTGCTATTTTGTTGATGACATCCATTGGGATTTGACGGCGCCCATCCTGCCATTTGATTCCCAAAAACTGGATCTCTTGCGCAGGTCCCTTGACTTTGCTTCGCTTAATGGCAAAACCGGCTTTCAGAAGGATATGAACTATTTTCTCCCCTTTCTCAAAAACTTCCTCCACCGTGTCACCCCATACAATGATGTCGTCGATGTACTGCAGATGTTCTGGAGCTTCACCTTTTTCCAGTGCAGTCTGGATTAGTCCATGGCAAATGGTGGGACTGTGTTTCCACCCCTGGGGCAGTCGATTCCAGGTGTACTGGATGCCCCTCCAGGAGAAAGTAAACTGTGGCCTGCACTCTGCTGCCAAAGGGATGGAGAAGAATGCATTAGTGATATCAATTGTAGCGTACCACTTGGCTGCCTTTGACTCCAGCTGATATTGAAGTTCTAGCATGTCTGGCACGGCAGCACTCAGTGGTGGTGTGACTTCATTCAGGCCACGGTAGTCTATTGTCAGTCTCCACTCTCCAGTAGATTTTCTCACTGGCCATATGGGACTATTAAAGGGTGAGCGAGTTTTGCTGATCACTCCTTGACTCTCCAGCTGACGGATCAGCTGATGAATGGGGAGAAGGGAGTCTCGGTTGGTACGATACTGTCGCCGGTGCACCGTTGTGGTCGCGATTGGCACCTGTTGTTCTTCAACCCTCAGCAACCCCACAACGGAAGGATCCTCCGAGAGACCAGGCAAAATGGACAGCTGTTTAATTTCTTCCGTCTCCACAGCAGCTATGCCAAAAGCCCACCGATACCCCTTTGGGTCCTTGAAATAGCCTCTCCTAAGATAGTCTATCCCAAGGATGCACGGAGCCTCGGGGCCAGTTACAATGGGGTGCTTCTGCCACTCCTGCCCAGTGAGGCTCACTTCAGCCTCCAATACACTCAGCTCTTGGGACCCCCCTGTCACTCCAGAAATGCAAATGGACTCTGACCCTTTGAACTCTGATGGCATTAAAGTACACTGTGCACCAGTGTCCACTAGAGCTTTATACTCTTGTGGATCTGACGTGCCAGGCCACCGAATCCACACCGTCCAATAGACACGGTTGTCCCTTTCCTCCACCTGGCTGGAGGCAGGGCCCCTCTAATCCTCGTCAGAGAATTTGCTGCTCACCTGCTGTAAAAATGACTTGGAGGTCCCCTCCAGAGGATCAGAATCAAGGTCAAACTTTCTACCTGGTCTGGAGAGCTGGCTTCTGGAAACTGGAGCGGCACTTTTCCTAACAGAATCCCCTTTGGTGATTGTTTTACCTCGCAACTCACGTACTTGTGCCTCTAGACTTGAGGTGGGTTTTCCATCCCACTTCCTCATGTCCTCTCCGTGGTCACGCAGGTAAAACCACAGGGTGCCTCGGGGTGTATAGCCTCTGTATTCCCTCTCCTGAGCAGAGAAACGCTTGCCCCTAATAGCTGAGACACTGGCCTGTACAGGTGGGGAGTAGGACCTACTCTCTTTCATTTGCCGGACCTCCCGGGCCAGTTTCTCCACAGCTGAGACAAGGGAGGAAGAGAGACTTTCCTCATATTGCCGGAGTCTGACAGCCACCTCATCCACTGTTGGTGCCTCTTTACCCTTCCAGTTTACAACTGCCAGTGAGTTGGCATATGAGGAGGGTGCACTCCGCACAAACTTCCTCCACATAGATGCTGTGCACTGGACTTCATCTGGGTCTGTGGGTAACTGGTCATCATCTGGTTCATTATAAACCAGCTCCCGCACAGCTAATTCCCTCAGGTACTGAATACCCCTTTCCATATTGGTCCACTTGCCAGGATGACATACAAAATCGTCACTGAAGGGGTATCTCTCCCTCACTCCCGAGAGAAGTCTCCTCCAGAGGCTGAGGATTTGTTCCTTCTTCCCAATGGCCTTGTCAATGCCCCCGTCCCTGGCCAGGGATCCCAGCTGCTTGGCTTCCTTGCCCTCTAACTCCAAGCTGCTGGCCCCGTTATCCCAGCACCGCAGCAGCCAGGTGACAATGTGCTCGCCAGGGTGGCGGCTGAAATCTTTCCGCATGTCTCGCAGCTCGCCCAGGGACAGGGACCGGGTGATGATCTCTGTCTCTGTCTCCCGCGATGACCCTGGCTCATCGTCATCCCTCCCGGAGCGATCTGCTCTCTTTGCGTCTTTCTTTAGTTTTACGGGGGCGACTTCTACCGGCACAGGTTGGTTATTGGGCTCAGTCACTGTGCCTGTGGCTGGAGCTGGGGCTGGAGCAGCTGCTGTGCCCGCTGGGGAAACTGAGGCAGACCCTGCAGCTGTGGCAGCGGTGGTGCTGGTCGGGGGGGCTGTGACTGCCTGCTGGGCTGGAGGGGCTGCAGGGCCGGCTGGGGGGCAGCGCCACTTGCAGCGCCTGCCGCTTCGCTTCCCCCCCTTTCCCCTTTAAGGCACTGAACAGTGTTGAACATGGCTCGGTAGGCGTGGGCCAGACCCCAGCACATTGTGGTGATTTGTGTCTCTCTGGAGTTCCCAGGGTGGCAGCACACTTTTTTCAGATATTTTACCAGATTGTCCGGATTCTGTATTTGTTCAGGGGTGAGTTTAAAACACACCGCAGGTGCCCACTGCTCTAGACATCTGCCCATGCTGTCCCACACACCCAGCCACTCACAGCTATCCAGCCCCGGGGCAGGTCTCTGCACGATGTTCTTAACGACTTGTTTAACCCTAAACAAAACCTGCAACCCATTCAGGAAGCATAACAATAGAAACCCGCTGGCCTGAGCATCCCACGGGTACTCGAAATTCTCAAAAGCCATTAGGATCAGCCTGAGGGAGAGAGGGGGGGCGAAAGAGTGGGGGAAGGTATCCCCTCCGGTTTTCCCCACAGGCTGGGTTTGATTATTAACAAATTCTAAGACATAGGATCCGAGGTATGGAAATGACCGCAGTGCCGCATGCAAATACAAGACTAATTTCATGCACAGTGATGTTATCATATCATAAGTCGATATCGTAAGGTAGAGCAAAATTATCATCCTGATCTTTTTCCCAGCGATGATGAACAGCACGGCATTGAATACATACTGCAAATAAGGATTCAGAAACCACAGCCATCTGATCAAAGACAGAAACATTTTTACCGGCGACTATTTAACACAGAAAAAATGTGTATAACAAAATTTAACAAAATCTAAGAAAGCTGTTTTAACACCCGCTGCTCAGCCCTGCCGTTATCCCTGCCCACGCTTGGGCGCCAAATTAAATGTCTTGGTTTCGGCTGCCGCCGGCAACAAAAGCGCCACGCGGCCGCCCCTCCCCCCGCCGGCGTGCGGAGGAGAATGAAAAGAAAGAGGCAGAAACTGGTGGGTCGGGATAAGGGCAGTTTAACAGAACAGCAAACAGAGGGAAAACAGGAACAACAACGATACAAATAAGGAGAAAACACAACAACGAACCTGATAACTGTAAATGTAACAAATGTAACATGTAGGGAATGTTATCACTTCAGGTGGTCAGAAACAAGTCTTGGTTCTTTGTGAATATTGGGATGGTTGCAAGACAAGAGACTCCTGAATAATCCCTTTAGACACCTGGGCCTTGGGAGAACAGGTATGCAAACTACAGAGATAAGGAGGCTGCAGGATAATCTGAAGACCCCTGCCGAGAGACGCCAAACAAACATGTGCGACGGACATTACCATATATTAATGAATTCTCGGAAAAGCCATTACTATGATAAACATTTCTTGGAAATGTAATGAATATGTATGTTAACATAGCATAAATACCTAGTAACTGTGTCTCTTCGGTGTACACGTTTGGAGGAGAGATCCCCCGTGTGCCCGGCGCCGCAATAAAGAATACCTGCTTAATAGTCTGCCGACTATTGAGTCTTCAATTCTGGCTTTTCACGGCATCATTTCTGGCACCCCAGATGGGACCCGCTCTGCTCGGCTGCAGGACCCGCTGAGAACAGGACTCCCTAGGGTACCCCCGGGATTTCCCGGAGGGACTCCTCGCCTCACTCGGATCACTGCGGGAGCAGACAAGGACCATCTAAACGAGTATTCTTTTTTTTCCTTTCTTTCTCTGTTTTGGTATGTGAGACCGGTCATTTGGAGAGTTCTCGTAAGTCGTAGGAGACGTCCTATGCTGAGCGCTGTACACCAGGCTACTAGTGCCTGAGGGTGTACGTCTTGGTACGTTGGTGCAGGCACGGATTAAGCTTTGCACTTCTGTAATAACGTGCTTTTGGTAATTGTGCGTTGGTACAAGCATGGGTTAAGTTTGTACTTCTGTAATAACGTACTTTTGGGTATTGGTGCGTTGGTGCAGGCACGGGTTGTGCTCTGTACTTCTGTAATAACGTGCTTTTGGTAGTTGTGCGTTGGTACAAGCATGGGTTAAGCTTTGTACTTCTGTAATAACGTACATTCGGTATGGTACGCTTAGGAAACCCGCTTAAGTTGTACTTCTGGCGATACGGATTTGTTGGTATTGAACTCTGATATCGGATATCTCGGATACTGGCTTGTTAACATACCCATCAGGCATCGTAAAACCAAAAAAAAAAAAAAAAGCCAAAAAAACCCACCTTGCACGGTGAACCTCTTTTCTTGTGACCAGAATATTAATTGTGACATTTTTGGAACGTGGTCAGAGCGGGACAGAAGGGGACGACAGATTAAAATTGTTAAGATAAAGACTAACAGAGGTACAGAATCAACAAAGTAAAATGGGGGACAGCAAAGCAGTGGTATTTTAAAGAAAAGCCCCTTAGGATGTATTCTAGCACATTGGAAAGCTTGTGTGACTGTGTATGAAGCCTCTGTGTGAAAGACAAATATGTCAAAAAAAAAAAAAAAAGAAAAAAGAAAAAAACCACCACGTACGTTTGGTATGTTCCGTGATTTCCGGTTTTTGACTTGGGACTGTTGTATTTGAACTCTGAGTCTTCGGGGCCGTGGTTTATGATTTCTTAAGTATCAGTGCAGGGTCTTCCCACGGGGGGGATTTTGAGAGCCTCTCCCAGGATCTAGACGGCAACATTGGGAAAAGTAGGGGAGACCCCTCATTCAACAACGTCTTAATAATGTATGGGGTTTGGTTTGCTTAAAGAAAATCAGCATGATTTAGGAATTGAGTTGGGAATTTGGGGATTGGTTTTAAAATACAAGTTGGTATATATCGTGGGGTTACAAGTTCTCTAGTTATTCGGCATTGATCGATCATTTAGGGACTCTGGTTTTGGGGTATGTATTAAATATACTGTATATATTGTTTTGAAAGAGCTCTATGTATATAAACATGTTAACTGAAGTGGTTTGCCTGTATATATTGTTGTACTTAGGTGATACGGTTTGTAAACAGAAGGATTTTAAAAGATCGCTTCTAGGTTGTGTGTGTGTGTGTGTGTGTGTGTTGTGTTAACCGATTGGTGGAGAAGTTGAGAAGTTATTTTATTGTAACATGAGCTTCGGAGGGAGGTGATCCCCTCACAAGGAAACAATTAATTGAATTATGATATGTTGTTAGAATTGATGCGGTTTTGTGGACAATTAAAAAGTATAGGAGATGAAAAGTTTAACGCGGTA
Organism: Opisthocomus hoazin; assembly: GCF_030867145.1. Classification (NCBI taxonomy): domain Eukaryota; kingdom Metazoa; phylum Chordata; class Aves; order Opisthocomiformes; family Opisthocomidae; genus Opisthocomus; species Opisthocomus hoazin. The sequence goes on along the minus strand of NC_134422.1, from coordinate 30,332,732 downwards.
TTGAAAAAAAACAAAAAAAACCCAAAAGGAAAACCCCTCTGGATTTTCCGAAGGGTTGTGTAAAGTGATTAGAACAGAAAGGTATCAAGTTACAAGCTGCTTTGCTAGCTGCTGCTCTAAATGAAGAAAAAAAAAAAAAAAGCAAAGTTCTTAGAAGTTAAGCAACAGAAAAACAAAATGAAAAAGAGGGGAAACAAGGTAACTTTTTACAGTATGGACTACTAGTGGAGTGTGAATCAGAATACAATACTCCTGTGTTACCAGTAAAAAAAAAAAAAAAAAAAAAAAAAAAAACCAGGTGGAACTTACTGGGTAGTACAGGATTTAAGAGAAGTGAATAATATTGTTAGGGGCATACACCCTGTGGTAGCAAGTATGGTTTACGGTATTGGATTTAAATGATGCATTCTTCTGTCTGCCTTTAGCCAAAGAAAGTCTGAATTTATTTGCATTTGAGTGGGAAAATCCTACCACGGGTAAAAAACCCCAGCTTGCCTGGACAGTGTTACCCCAAGGTTTTAAGCATAGCAAAGCGATCTTTGGAAATCAACTAACACGAGAACTTGAAGCATGGAACCCGCCCTCCAGAGATGGAACCCTTTTACAGTATGTAGATGACATTAATAGCAACTGAAACAAAACCTGACTGTATACAGTAGACTATCAGTTTGTTAAAGTTTTTGAGATTAAATGGGTATCAAGTCTCTCAACAGGAAGCTCAGATGGTGCGGCAACGGGTAACCTACGTTGGATGCAAGCTGTCTGGACAAAGAGAACTAGGAACAGAACAGAATAAAGCCATCTGCAGGACTCCCCTCCGTCAGACGGTAAAAGAGCTTAGGACCTTTCTGGGACTGACAGGTTGGTGCTGGTTATGAATTTATAATTATGGAATAATAGTGAGACCCTTATGTGAACTTTTGAAAAACAACCCCACCCGATTGATCTGGTCCAAAGAAGCTCAAAATGCATTTCAGACACTTAAGAAGGATCTAATGAAGGCCCCGGCTCTGGGCCTGCCTGATGTTACTAAACCCTTTTGGCTGTTTTCTTATGAGACACAAGGCATAGCTCTGGGGATCCTAGCTCAACAACTGGGACCCTAGAAAAGAGCTGTGGCCTATTTTGCTAAACAGCTGGATGGAGTAAGCAAAGGATGGCCAGGATGTCTGCAAGCTGTGGCGGCGGTGGTCTTGACTATTCAGGAAGCCCGAAAATTCACCTTGGGCAAAAGATCACAGTACCGATCTCACACAGAGTATCAGCTGTACTGCAACAAAAAGGGAACTACTGGCTTTCCCCATCCCAATTTCTACGATACCAGGGACTAATACTACGAACCCAGCTTCTTTTCTCAGCGGATTAATCTCTGAACCATTGGTACCTGATTGCTTAGAAACCATAGAGACTGTGTACTCCAACAGACCAGATCTGAAAGAGGAACCCCTGGAAGATGCAAAGGACTCCTGGTTCACGGATGGAAGCAGCATTGTCGGACAAGGTATTTGAAAGGCCAGGTATGCGGTGACAACAGCAGCCGAAGTAGTTTGTTCTCAATCACTACCTGCTAGAACATCAGCTCAAAAGGCTGAAACTATTGCCCTAACTAGGCCTCTGGAGTTAACAAAAGGAAAAAGATAAATATATGGACAGATTCCAAATATGCCTTTGGAGTTGTCCACGCTCATGGGACAATTTGGAAGGAGCAAGGACTACTAACTGCACAAGGGAAGCAGATTAAATACGCTGAGGAAATCCTTTGACTATTAGAAGCTGTTCAACTACCAGCAAAAGTTGCCATCATGCACTGCCGAGGGTACCTGAAGGGTAACACTGACCAGGAAAGAGGTAACAGGTTGGCTGACTCTGAAGCTAAACAGGCAGCAGAGAGAATGTAAGAGATTTTAGCCTTAATTCCAGATTATAGAAATAGAAACCTGAGTGACCAAGAAAATGTTGAGTATTCTAAAGCTGATGAAGAATTAATAGAGGGATTAGGGGGCCAAGTTCCATCCCAGGGGTGGGCCTACTTAAGTGATGGCAGAATTATAATCCCTGCTAAACAGATATGGGGGGTGGTTAAAGAAGAACACAATAGGACACACTGGGGAGTGGACTCCCTGTACAAATTTTTAAATCAGAAATTAATAGGGAAAAATTTGTATACTACAGTCCGACAAGTAACCCAACAGTGTGAAACGTGTTTAAAAATAACCCAAATACAGGTAACCGGGTACAATTAGGAGGTATTGGGAAGTGAAGTATACCGGGACAACATTGGCAAATTGATTTCTCTGAACTTCCAAGAAAAGGAGGGTACAAATACTTATTAGTACTTACGGATACCTTTTCAGGTTGGCCAGAAGCATTCCCTTGTAGAACAAATAAAGCAAGGGAAGTAACTAAGGTATTATTTAATGAAATAATACCTCGATTTGGGGTACCGACAGTTATCTCCTCAGATAGGGGGACGCATTTTTGTGCAGAAGTAGTGCAACAGGTCAGCAAACTGTTAGGAATCAATTGGCAGTTACATACGCCCTACAGACCACAAGCCAGTGGGCAAGTAGAAAAGATGCAAAAATATGCCAAAAAGCGAATCTATATTGGTACCAAGCATTGCCTATTGCACTACTTCGGATACGTGTAAAACCTAGGGCCAAAGAAAATTTGAGCCCTTTTGAGATACTATATGGGAGACCATATCAGGCTAAATATCAGGGGGAAGATTTGAACCAGTTGGGTATCTACAGAATTATGTTATATCCTTAGGAAAACAATTAGAAAGGATTAGTAAAAATTTGGGTACCAGGGCTAAAGGGTAGATCACTCGATCCATCCATTTCGCCCTGGAGATTGGGTTTATGTTAAGAATTTTTCAGGTGATCCACTGAGAGAGAAGTGGAATGGACCTTACCAGGTATTGCTGACTACCTTCACTGCAATCAAGATTAAAGAACAACCGGCCTGGATCCATCGAGTGAAGAAGGCTCCTAAACCAGGATGGATGGTCGAAAAGGCTGGTGGTTTGAAACTATGATTGCGGCGGTAACTTTGTTAAACCTAGGCTTTTTAGGATACCGCGATCATGACAACTCAAGCTACATGACTGGACCAAGATGTGACCTACAGATATTAGATAAAAACACCCAGATATAGGTCAGCAATAATAGCTGCCTATGGAAAGCAAGATCCAACACTTGTTCGTGCTGACCCCCTTCCATACACACAAAAATTGTACTTGCAGAGATGGGTGGAATGATTATTTGATCAACAAAACTACAGTAGAAGTAGGAACTTGGGATTTGAAAGGGACAGGCGCGATATATATAGATTTTTGTAACAGAACCCAATTAGAAACCTATAGCCCCTCGAACTGGGATTATTTTAGGAATGTACCAATTGGCTGGGTAAACCGCGGAACATTTTGCAGAGCTAATCTCACAGCCACTGATGGGGCCCTGTAAATTACACAACACATATTGGTGGCTATGTGGTGATGGCATTAGCAGAAAGCGACTCCCTGCGGGTTGGAAGGGAATGTGTACCATAGGTCATCTAGTCAGCCAGGACCAAATATATAATCAGTCCCAAATACCTAAAGGCATATTGAGAACATCATGGAGACAAGCCAAACGGGAAGACAACCCACTTGTAAGTAGGGGAACAAAATTTAACCTCTTGGCTCCCCAATTTAGAGTGATTGAAACAATTGTTCATGGGAATGATCACACTGGTGGTTTTGGGAATACTTGTTTGCATGTCTCTCAAATGTTTCCTTTGGTGTTGTCAGGGCTCAGTTGAGACATACAGTGACTGAAAAAGGAATAAGATTAGGCACCAAATAGAATTATTTGAAAATAATACCTACAAAATAGAATAGTGAGGATTCATAGCTTTCTAGCTACAAATCCTCAAAAGAAAAGGAGGGATTGATAACTGTAAATGTAACAAATGTAACATGTAGGGAATGTTATCACTTCAGGTGGTCAGAAACAAGTCTTGGTTCTTTGTGAATATTGGGATGGTTGCAAGACAAGAGACTCCTGAATAATCCCTTTAGACACCTGGGCCTTGGGAGAACAGGTATGCAAACTACAGAGATAAGGAGGCTGCAGGATAATCTGAAGACCCCTGCCGAGAGACGCCAAACAAACATGTGCGACGGACATTACCATATATTAATGAATTCTCGGAAAAGCCATTACTATGATAAACATTTCTTGGAAATGTAATGAATATGTATGTTAACATAGCATAAATACCTAGTAACTGTGTCTCTTCGGTGCACACGTTTGGAGGAGAGATCCCCCGTGTGCCCGGCGCCGCAATAAAGAATACCTGCTTAATAGTCTGCCGACTATTGAGTCTTCAATTCTGGCTTTTCACGGCATCAAACCGTACAACTCAGACAGCTGCTCTCCCGAAACAGGACCAGCGCTGCGCCCCCCCCAAGCCGCGAGTGCCTTCCCGCCGCGCCGCCCCCCCCACCGGAACCTCGTGTGACGTCACATGGTATGGAATACCAGGCTCTGTTTGGCCAGGTGGGGTCAGCCCCCACCCCCTGGCTGTGCCCTTTCCTGGATTCCGGTGAAAATTAACCCTGTTCTGGCCAAACCCAGGACAGCACCGGACAAGTTTGTAATATTACTGTGTTTTTACAGACTCACATTGTGCCAAAAGACCACAGACAGCAGACACAGAGAAGCAGGTAAAAAAATCACATCATCACGTAAGAGTATTGCAAAAGACATTACCAATTACAAGAACATTAAAAGCACAAAAACATGTATTCTCATTTGGGCACAAATTTAGCATGAAACTTAAACACAACTTCAGATTAAGTCATACTCTCATTATAAATACAATTAAATACCTCATTTTCTCTGAGTCCCAGTGAGGAGTACTTTCACACTACAATTACAAGAACATTGGATGCAAATGTTGCCGTGAAAAGCCGGAATTGAAGACTCAATAGTCGGCAGACTATTAAGCAGGTATTCTTTACTGCTGCGCCGGGCACACGGGGGATCTCTCCTCGAAACGTGTGCACCGAAGAGACACAGTTACTAGGTATTTATGCTATGTTAACATACATATTAATTACATTTCCAAGAAATGTTTATCATAGTAATGGCTTTTCCGAGAACTCATTAATATATGGTAATGTCCGTTGCACATGTTTGTTTGGCGTCTCTCGGCGGGGGTCTTCAGATTATGCTGCAGCCTCCTTATCTCTGTAGTTTGCATACCTGTTCTCCCAAGGCCCAGGTGTCTAAAGGGATTATTCAGGAATCCCTTGTCTTGAAACAGTCCCAATTACTCACAAAGAACCAAGACTTGTTTCTGACCACCTGAAATGATACATGTTACATTTGTTACATTTACATTTATCACAAACTTGTCAGAAAGAACTAGAAAGCAACAAATCCTACCAGAAAATGAACTGAAGAACTCCTAGGTAGATCAGACACCTAAAGTTTTGGGGACTTGCTGTTCTATGTCTGGTTAGCACCTGGCACAGTATTAAGTCTGGGTCACCTCAAGGTTCACAACACAAGCAAATAATAAAAATCAAGCTGCTTAGAATGAGATTGTTTTAAAAGGTTGAATGAGTACTTTGTGGGGGGAGAAACTTTTCTAAAATTATGAAATGTGTAAAAAACTTAAGTATGAACTTGCAGAAGGTCAAAATTACATATGCATAGAAAAAGAAGTGATTAATATTTTTCTCAACTGTTATAAAACATCCTGTATCTAACTGCTGCCAATTAGATTAAAAAAGCATTACTTCATTCCTCTTTAATCCAGTTATCTTTTCTTGCTTTTCTAGACTAAGACATGCAAGCATACTGACAACCATCTGTGTCCATGAATATTAAAAAACCAAAAAAATAAAAAACTTGCCACCTACCCTGTCCTGGGTTTGGCCAGGACAGAGTTAATTTTCACTGGACTCCAGGAAGGGGCACAGTCAGGCGGGCTGACCCCACCTGGCCAAACAGAGCAGGGTGTTCCATACCATGTGCCGTCATGCTGGGTTCCGGTGGGGGGAGCTGGGGGTGGCAATTCACTCGCAGCTGGGGGGCTCAGCAGCGGTTCGGTCCGAGAGAGCGGCTGTGTTCTGCGGGCTCTGTTCTGCGGGTTTGTGTTCTGTTTTCCCCTTATCTGTATTGTTGTTCCTGTTCCCTTTGTTTGCTGTTCTATTAAACTGCCCTTATCCTAACCCACCGGTTTCTGCCTGTTTCTTTCCATTCTCCTCTGCACCCCGGCAGGGGAGGGGCGGCCGCGTGGCGCTTTTGTTGCCAGCTGCAGCCAAACCAGAACATTAATTTGGCACCCAAGCGTGGGGCGGGGATAACGGCAGGGCTGAGCAGCGTGTGTTAAAACAGCTTTCTTAGATTTTGTTAAATTTTATTATACGCATTTACTGTGTTAGTTAAATAGTTGCTGGTAAAAAATGTTTCTGTCTTTGATCAGATGGTTGTGGTTTTTGAATCCGTACTTGCTGTACGTGTTCCCTGTGGTGATGTTCATTACCTCGGGGAAAAGGATCAGGATTATGATTTTACTGTACTGTACGATGTCAATTTATGACATGATAACATCACTGTGCATGAGATTAGGCTTGTATTTGCATGTGGCACTGTGGTCTTTTCCATACCTCGGATCCTATGTCTTAGAATTTGTTAACAATCGAACCCAGCCTGTGGGGAAAACCGGAGGGGATACCTTCCCCCACTGTTTCGCCCCCCCTCTCTCTTTCAGGCTGGTCCTAATGGCTTTTGATAATTTCGAGTACCCGTGGGATGCTCAGGGCAGCACTCTCCTTTTGTTCTGCCTCCTGAATGGGTTGCAGGTTTTGTTTAGGGTTAAACAAGTCGTTAAGAACATCGTGCAGAGACCTGCCCCGGGGCTGGATAGCTGTGAGTGGCTGGGTGTGTGGGACAGCATGGGCAAGTACCTAGGGCAGTGGACACCCCCGATGTTTTTTAAACTCACCCCTGAGGAAGTACAGGATCCGGACAAACTAGTAAAATATCTGCAAAAAGTGTGCTGCCACCCTGGGAACTCCAGAGAAACACCAATCACTGCAACATGCTGACCAAGCTGCCCTGTTTAACAGTGTTCAGTGCTCTAAAGGGGAAGGGGGGGGAAGCGAAGCGGCAGGCGCTGCGACTGGCGCTGCCCCCCCAGCCGGCCCTGCAGCCCCTCCAGCCCAGCAGGCAGTCACAGTCCCCCCGACCAGCACCACCGCTGCCGCTGCCACAGCCGCAGGGACGGCCCGAGTTGCCCCGGCGTGCACGGCAGCTGCTCCAGCCCCAGTTCCAGCTGCAGGCATCGCGGCTGAGCCCAATGACCAACCTGTGCCAGTAGCAGTTGCCCCTGTAAAACTAAAGAAAGACGCAAAGAGAGCAGATCGCTCCGGGAGGGATGACAATGAGCCAGGGTCATCGCGGGAGATAGAGACCGAGATCATCACCCGGTCCCTGTCCCTGGGCGAGCTGCGAGACATGAGGAAAGATTTCAGCCGCCACCCTGGCGAGCACATTGTCACCTGGCTGCTGCGGTGCTGGGATAACGGGGCCAGCAGCTTGGAATTAGAGGGCAAGGAAGCCAAGCAGCTGGGATCCCTGGCCAGGGACGGGGGCATTGACAAGGCCATTGGGAAAAAGGAACAAATCCTCAGCCTCTGGAGGAGACTTCTGTCAGGCGTGAGGGAGAGGTACCCCTTCAGTGACGATTTTGTATGCTATCCTGGCAAGTGGACCAATATGGAAAGGGGTATTCAGTACTTGAGGGAATTAGCTGTGCGGGAGCTGGTTTATAATGAACCAGACGATGTGCAGTTACCCATAGCCCCAGATGAAGTCCAGTGCACACCATCTATGTGGAGGAAGTTTGTGCAGAACACACCATCCTCATATGCTAACTGACTGGCAATAGTAGACTGGAAAGGTAAGGAGGCACCAACAGTGGATGAGGTGGCTGTCAGACTCCGGCAACATGAGGAAAGTCTCTCTTCCTCCCTTGTCTCAGCTGTGAATAAATTGTGCCGGCAGTTCCAGCAATTCAAAGAGGATATGTCCTACTCCCCACCTGGGTGGGCCCGCATCTCAGCTATTAGGGGCAAGCGTTTCTCTGCTCAGGAGAGAGAATACAGAGGCTACACACCACGGGGCACCCTGTGGTTTTACCTGTGTGACCACGGAGAGGACATGAGGAAGTGGGATGGAAAACCCACCTCAAGTCTAGAGGCACGAGTGCGTGAGTTGCGAGGTAAAACAATCACCAAAGGGGATTCTGTTAGGAAAAATGCCACTCCAGTTTCCAGAAGCCAGCTCTCCAGACCAGGTAGAAAGTTTGATCTTGATTCTGATCCTCTGGAGGGGACCTCCAAGTCATTTCTGCAGCAGGTGAGCAGCAAATTATCTGACGAGGATTAGAGGGACCCTGCCTCCAGCCAGGTGGAGGAAAGGGACAACCGTGTCTATTGGACGGTGTGGATTCGGTGGCCTGGCACATCAGATCCACAAGAGTATAAAGCTCTAGTGGACACTGGTGCACAGTGTACTTTAATGCCATCAGAGTTCAAAGGGTCAGAGTCCATTTGCATTTCGGGAGTGACAGGGGGGTCCCAAGAGCTGAGTGTACTGGAGGCTGAAGTGAGCCTCACTGGGCAGGAGTGGCAGAAGCACCCCATTGTAACTGGCCCCGAGGCTCCGTGCATCCTTGGGATAGACTATCTTAGGAGAGGCTATTTCAAGGACCCAAAGGGGTATCGGTGGGCTTTTGGCATAGCTGCTGTGGAGACAGAAGAAATTAAACAGCTGTCCATTTTGCCTGGTCTCTCAGAGGATCCTTCCGTTGTGGGGTTGCTGAGGGTTGAAGAACAACAGGTGCCAATCGCGACCACAACGGTGCACCAGCGACAGTATCGTACCAACCAAGACTCCCTTCTCCCCATTCATCAGCTGATCCGTCAACTGGAGAGTCAAGGAGTGATCAGCAAAACTCGCTCACCCTTTAATAGTCCCATATGGCCAGTGAGAAAATCTACTGGAGAGTGGAGACTGACAATAGACTACCGTGGCCTGAATGAAGTCACACCACCGCTGAGTGCTGCCGTGCCAGATATGCTAGAACTTCAATATCAGCTGGAGTCAAAGGCAGCCAAGTGGTATGCGACAATTGACATCACTAATGCATTCTTCTCCATCCCTTTGGCAGCAGAGTGCAGGCCACAGTTTGCTTTCTCCTGGAGGGGCATCCAGTACACCTGGAATCGACTGCCCCAGGGGTGGAAACACAGTCCCACCATTTGCCATGGACTAATCCAGACTGCACTGGAAAAAGGTGAAGCTCCAGAACATCTGCAGTAGATCGATGACATCATTGTATGGGGTGACACGGCGGAGGAAGTTTTTGAGAAAGGGGAGAAAATAGTTCAGATGCTTCTGAAAACCGGTTTTGCCATTAAGCGAAGTAAAGTCAAGGGACTTGCGCAAGAGATCCAGTTTTTGGGAATAAAATGGCAGGATGGGCGCCGTCAAATCCCAATGGATGTCATCAACAAAATAGCAGCTATGTCTCCACCAACCAGCAAAAAGGAAGCACAGGCCTTCCTGGGTGTTGTGGGTTTTTGGAGGATGCACATCCCAAATTACAGCCAGGTTGTAAGTCCTCTGTACCTCGTGACCCAGAAGAAGAATGATTTTGAGTGGGGCCCTGAGGAATGACAGGCATTTGAACAGATTAAACGGGAGATAGTTCATGCCGTAGCCCTTGGTCCAGTCTGGTCAGGGCAAGATGTTAAAAACGTGCTCTACATCGCAGCCGGGGAGAATGGCCCAACCTGGAGTCTGGCAGAAAGCACCAGGGGAGACTCGACGTCGACCCCTGGGGTTCTGGAGCCGGGGATACAAAGGATCCGAGGCCCGCTATACTCCCACTGAAAAAGAGATTCTGGTAGCATACGAAGGCGTTCGAGCTGCTTCAGAAGTGGTCGGCACTGAAGCACAGCTCCTCCTAGCACCACGATTGCCGGTCCTGGGCTGGATGTTCAAAGAGAGGGTCCCCTCTACGCAGCATGCCACCAATGCTACATGGAGTAAGTGGGTCGCTCTGATCACCCAGCGCGCCCGAATGGGAAGCCCCAGCCGCCCAGGAATTCTGGAGGTAATCATGGACTGGCCAGAAGGCAAAGATTTTGGAGCATCGCCAGAGGAGGAGGTGACACATGCTGAAGAGGCCCCACTGTATATCTAGCTGCCAGAAGATAAGAAACAATATGCCCTGTTCACAGGTGGGTCCTGTTGCATTGTGGGGAAGCAGCGGAGGTGGAAGGCTGCTGTATGGAGCCCTACACAACAAGTTGCAGAAACTGCCGAGGGAGAAGGTGAGTCCAGCCAGTTTGCACAGGTGAAAGCCATCCAGCTGGCTTTAGACATTGCCAGTCGAGAGAAGTGGCCAGTGCTCTATCTTTACACTGACTCTTGGATGGTGGCCAATGCCTTGTGGGGGTGGCTGCAGCAATGGAAGAAGAACAACTGGCAGCGCAGAGGCAAACCTATCTGGGCTGCCCCATTGTGGCAAGATATTGCTGCCCGTCTGGAGCAGTTGGCTGTAAAAGTCCATCACATGGATGCCCATGTCCCTAAGAGTCGGGCCACTGAAGAACATCAAAACAACCACCAGGTGGATCAGGCTGCTAAGATTGAAGTGGCTCAGGTGGATCTGGACTGGCAACATAAAGGTGAACTATTCATAGCTTGGTGGGCACATGACACCTCGGGCCACCAAGGAAGAGGCGCGACATACCGATGGGCTCATGACCGAGGGGTGGACTTGACCATGGACACTATCGCACAGGTTATCCATGAATGTGAAACATGCGCTGCAATCAAGCAAGCCAAGCGGGTAAAGCCTCAGTGGTATGGAGGACGATGGCTAAAATATAAATATGGGGAGGCTTGGCAGATTGACTACATCACACTGCCACAAACCCGCCAACGCAAGCGCTATGTGCTCACAATGGTGGAGGCCACCACCAGATGGCTGGAAACCTACCCTGTGCCCCATGCCACCGTCCAGAATACCATCCTGGACCTTGAAAAACAAGTCCTGTGGCGACATGGCACGCCCGAAAGAATTGAGTTGAACAATGGGACTCACTTTTGTAACAGCCTCATAGACACCTGGGCCAAAGAACACGGTATTGAGTGGGTGTATCACATCCCCTACCATGCACCAGCCTCTGGAAAGATCGAGCGGTACAATGGGCTGCTAAAAACAACTCTGAGAGCAATGGGGGGTGGGACCTTCAAAAACTGGGATACCCATTTAGCAAAGGCCACCTGGTTGGTTAACACCAGAGGGTCCACCAACCGGACTGGTCCTGCCCAGTCAAAACCTCAGCACCCCGTAGAAGGGGATAAAGTCCCTGTAGTGCACATGCGGAACATGTTAGGGAAGACAGTTTGGGTTAGTCCTGCCTTGGGCAAAGGCAAGCCCGTCCGCGGGATTGCTTTTGCTCAAGGACCTGGGTGTACCTGGTGGGTAATGTGGAAGGATGGGGAAGTCTGATGTGTACCTCATGGGGATTTGATTTTGGGCGAGAATAGTCCATAAATAAATTGTATAAAGTTAATTGTTAAATAACCCTGTCACTGTCTGTTATCACTGTTATAATTGTTATATATCAGTAGTATCATAGTAAGAATCGTCCAGATTAAAGAAGAATGGACTTTTTGATGAAACCTAGCAGAGCACAGCAATGACGGGACTGGACCTGGTTTTCAACAACTGGCATCCAGCAACTTCATCAATATCGACATCTCCTGCAGACTGTGGGCACGGGCCGCACCAGATACATCAGCCGTGAGCTCCCGATGCAGCAAGTGACTGCCCATCACCACACATCACCTCCCCTGCCACGGAAGACCATTACGACAGATGGAGCGGAAGTCATGGATTAAATGAACTCAACGGACACTTTAGAGTGATGATCCATAGACTAAGGGAATGATATCTGGAGACAGGAGAAGTAGTGGTGATCAACTGGACCATGGGGGACCTGGGCGTGACGTAGATGGTACGGAATAAGGGGTGGATAATGTCCTGGGTTTGGCCAGGACAGAGTTAATTTTCACTGGACTCCAGGAAGGGGCACAGCCAGGCGGGCTGACCCCACCTGGCCAAACAGAGCCTGGTATTCCATACCATGTGCCGTCACGCTGGGTTCCAGTAGGGGGGAGCTGGGGGTGGGAACTCACTTGCAGCTCGGGGGCTCAGGGGTGGTCCAGTCCAGGAGAGCGGTTCTGTTCTGTGGGCTCTGTTCTGCTGGTTTGTTTTGTGCGTTCCCCTTATCTGTATCGTTGTTGTTCCTGTTCCCTTTGTTTGCTGTTCTGTTAAAACTGCCCTTATCCCGACCCACCAGTTTCTGCCTCTTTCTTTCCATTCTCCTCCGCACCCTGGTGGGGGGGAGGGGCGGCCACATGGCGCTTTTGTTGCCGGCCACAGCCAAACCAGAACATACCCCCAAACCAACCAACAATCCCATCACTTTCAGTGGAAAAGTATTTCAGCTCTCAAGTTTTCCATTGGTGTGGTTCACAATCATGTTTTGAAGTTTCAGCCATGCTGCTAATGAAACACGCTAGTCAATAATGGTGGCAGCATTTATCTATCATTTATCTAACAGGGAAGTGTCTGACTAATTCCTCAAGACCCCAGAAAACTTCTCTTTTCTCCTTCATGCACGTGCTATTTGGAGTGTCTCTGCAATTTTTTGTTTTGCACATATCGTCATCAATTCTTTTTGCAAAGCAGTTTCTACATTTACTTCTTATATCACAATCTCTGCTCTTTTTCTAAGCAGTCATTGAGCATGCACAGAAGTGGTTTCTAAACAGGAGTGAGGCACAGAGTATCATCCAAGCTTGACAGTATCAAAATAAGATCTGCTGTAATCACAAATGTTTCCAGACTTGCAGCCCAAGTCGTATTTTTTTAGACAATTGTTACATTTTATACTTGTTGTTGTTTTTCTTTTTTTAAGGAAAATACATAGCTACTTACACTTTTATTTAAATATAGTACATTTGTCTTTCAAAAAAACAAACCCTGACAAAGGGGTCTATTATTTACAAAAAAAAAACCCACCACATTACAGGCTAAAAATATTAATCATTCTATAGTCCTCAAGATACTTTTATTACTCAAGGTTTCAAGGAAAAGTTGTGTGCTGGAGAAACACAAGCTTGCAATGAATGAGTATAGAGAACAGTATTTTTGGCTGTAAACAAATATGCACTAGTGATCTTAAAGTACAACACACATTAAACCTTATCCACACACAAAACAATTCATGCTCTTCATGTGTACAATATTGTGAAAAATAAGATGGAAGTAGTCAGATAGGAAAACACTCTTGTATCATAAAAATATGTTAGAATGGGACTATCGATAGAGTTAATTTAAAGCTTTGCTTTAAAACGAATTTTATTTAAAAATCTTCTTTTGCTTTATCTAAAAATTAGCCTTTCTATAAAAACCATTCCTTTAAAACTTTGCTTTAAAAAATCAGTCTTATATTAGACAAAATATTAAATTATATAGGCACAATTAGTTAAGAGGGCTATAAGAACACATTATAACCCTTCATTTTCCAGTGACTTGCAATACAGTCATAAGATTCTGTCTACTGACAACCACAGGAAAATTTATCCATAGAAATCAACATTTATTTAAAAAATAAATTTGAAAAAAAAAATCTGAGACACCATATTTGACTTGTAAAGGAACTTAGTTTCCAGCTGGCTTAAGTACATGCACATCTTTTATTTATCCTGGAAAATGTGCACATACATTCAAAAAAAAATCCCCAAAATGTTTTTTGAACAAGTGGTTTATGATGACAGCTTTTATATTTCCTTCAGACACTGTATACTAAAATAAAACATTTCAAAGTCTACCTTTATCTCCATACCAACCAATGACCCTTGACACTTCAGAAAATGAATCAAGAATGATCTTGGTTTTTATGGGGAAAATGCACAGATATTATGTTCAATGGTAGAGAGAGCAGGGTCTGGTCTTTTCTATGTTTTTCTTGTGTTCTGAAAGATGTATTGTACAACTACAGAATTTAAAAAGACCTTTAAAGTAAGATAGATTATATAATATACCAAACTTCAGACTTACAAACCAGAGCCCTGATTCTGATTACATTTAACTATATGCTTAACTTAATACAAATGAACAATTAATCTTGGATTTTAAAACAAAGAAACATCTGCAAGACTGAGGTTTATGTCCCCTGAACACATTAAATGAGTTGTCACCATAATAACTATTAAAAACCAAACGACCAAACAAACCAAAACCAACAAAAAACCACACCAAAACACAAAACACTACAGTCTTTTTTTGCCATAAAATTATATTAGTTACAGCATCAGTGGCCAAACATGAATCACTATGGAATATAATTCAACTAAGTATTTCAAATAGATATTCAAACATCTGTTTAAACAGATATTTGAACTCTAATACATTTAAATGGATGCTCCCTAAGGTTTATTTAAATATTTACTGAAAGTTTATTAAGTTTCAACTACAGTATATAAAAATGTAACCAACAGTACACCCCATTAAAATCAAAAAAAGCACAGAAACTCTAATTTAAGGCTGAAATTCTAGAACAACTCATTGCTATTTGTTTGTATTATAACACTTCCATCCCCCCACTAAGGAATGTGAAATTCACCTATAAACTTAATCAGTAAGCTACTTTAAAATAAAGAAACCAACCAAAACCAACACCACCACCAAAAAAAAAACCCAACAAAAAAAACCCAACAAAAAAAAAAAAACCACCCAACAAAAAAATCTTCAACCCAAATCATAAGACTGTATTTCTTTTGGAATTCGGGATTTCACTTTAGCCACCACCATCTGAACAGCGCCCTAGAGACACATATTTCCTTACCGGCACAGTCCATTATTGCTTGATGAGAGCCCACAGTGACTTTTTGTCCAAAATAACTGCTTCGGACATGGTTTCAAGAAAAAAATCAATATGAAAACATGTACAGTTATATTTCATTTCAAGAAAGCACTGAATTGATCTGAATTGTATCATACTGTATTAATTTTAATGCCACTCCATAGGCAAGTATATATATGAGGTGTGCATATACAGATACAAAATACATACACAGAATTCAGCCCAGATTAATGTATCTTCATTTAATTTCTAGCATAACCACCATGCCATTTTTTGCATTTTAGAATTATGTGGAAAAATGAGAATAGGCACCATTAATTAATACAGCTTCTAATTTACGTTATTTTGGTGCACTATTACGCACTGATAATACCATAAAAACAATATGATACTATTCAAGCTCATTTCTCTGATGTACAGGTGCAATCTAGTAAATAGGATTCTAAGTGCTTTTTAACTCAAATGCACAACTTCTGCAGCTTTACACAGTAGAACAGTGCAATACATTATGTCTCCATATTCCAGGAACAAGAGCCGAGTTTACAGTTGTACTTCTTTCACCTGTTGGACTGACTTTGCAATTTCTGCAGCTCTAGTACTTCAACTGCTACATCTATGACTTCCTTTTGTTCCCTTTCCTTTTCCTCAATCTTTTTCCAGGTGCTGGCTATTAAAAAAAAAGTTCTTCTGGTAGCTAGCTCTCACCTGGTAAGACAGTTTCTAAGTAATGGTACAGAAACAGTTCTTCTAGAGGGTTGGTTCACAGTGCTAGGGTGGCCCTGATCTCCACTTACTTCCCAGTTCCTAACTTCAGGAGAAGCTCGCTCTGGCTTCTTGGGAAAAGATTCCGATGTGACTTTCTGCCTCTTCTCAGGAATACCTGTGACAACTGTTGAGTTCAGAAATGTTCTTTTTGGTTTCCTCCTCACCTTTAATTTTTTAGCATCAGGCTTTTCTTTCTTAAGGTGCTTTCCCACTGTAGTTTTCCTTGTCTGGCACCTATGGATGGAGAAAGCAGAAGATTTCTGGGCACGAGGACGAAGTTTCCTTCTCACTCCTTCTTTTTGCTGTTTTTTAGTTGTGGAAGTTTGCTTGCCTGCGGTTACTCTGTTTCCTCTCCTCCCAGCAGAACATCTGACAGACATGGGTCCCACAGCCTTTCTGGAAAAAATTGCTTCTTTTTTAGTGCCTTCTTTTCTCTTCCATATTGCCTTTGGATTCTCCCTCTCTAACCACTCACTCCTGATGGATGTCAGAGGACTTCTGGTAACTCTACTGGTAAATGGAGTTAATCTACCATCTCCTTCTACCGCAGACTGGTAAGAGTTCAAAGGTGAAATGATCAGGTGTTTAAAAGAGTTCTCAGAGTGACCAGATACCAGACAATCTGTTCTTTCAGTGGAAACAGAAGATCCATCTGCCTTTTGACTTGAGGCTGCATCATTCCATTTACCTGGATCTGGCAGGAAAGATGCTGAAGGTGAACTATAGAAGTCTGACCAATTGAGTGACTTTGACAGTGTGGCTTCTCTCTGTGCATCAGCTAGTTTCCTCATATTTGCATCAAAGCTGAGACTTCTGAAAAGCTGTCGAACATGGGAGGGCTTTTTGGCCTTTTCTCCAACTGTACTCTTTGGAGGCGTTTTCAGAATTCGGTTTGTCAGTGGGTCATAATATTTAAAAGAACACTGTTTGTATTTATACCTTACAGAGTCCTTGCTATCTGTGGAATTACGATTTTTCCTCATTTTGGGAATATCTATAGGTTTACCTTTACACTGTTTTATCTCTGGGCACGAAAGTACATACACCACTGTCTTGGGCTGCACAGGACTCATAATCTTGCTATAGGACTCAGGAAGTTTAAGGGCACACAGTCTAGTTTTCATGTTTGGAGTTTTTTCATTTTCTGGCCATATGATGCTTGCTTTCTGATCAGCTGGATCAGATTCCCTTCTAGACATTTTTCTTTTTGCTACAGGGTAGTTCAGTAGACTTGTTTGGGTGCCATGGCTGACTTTAACCACCTGGCATCTTGAAGCCAGGCGCCACGTCCGTTTCCTAGGCATTTCAAGAATTTGTGGGTTGCATAGTTTATCTGAGGCTAAAGATGGGTTATCAAAATCAGAGCCACCACTTAAAGCATCATTAAACTCTGGCAATGCTTTAACTGATGCACCTTCTGTCCTATTACCCTCAACAATATTGTTCTTCTTTTCATCCTTCTGCTTTTTTTTCTTCATTCTCTTCCCTGTACAGTTGGCTGAGGATTCACTGTCAAAGTAGCAGCGAAAACGACCTTCCCTGAAATCACGCACAAGTTCTTCAATTTTTATATCATCTTCATACATTATTTGAGACCAAGTCTTTCCCACAAAAGAAGGAGGCACATGAGGCAGAGCTGGAAGAACTGGTTCTTCAGTATGTACTATGACATCATGTTTCACTGGTTCTATTTTCTCCACTGACTCACTTTTTAAAACAGAAGAGAGCTGTGTTCCATAGTCTTTATCTTGCAAACTTATTTGGACCTCTTTTAGGAATTCTATACCTTTTATAGCTGCCTTGGGTAAGTCTGCTCCTGCCTGAACAGGTGCATCACAGTCAAAACTCATTTCAGAACCATCTAAATGAGTATGGTCCAGAAGTGATGAAAAAGTTAAACAGGGATTATTCTGTTCTTTGAAATAAATTTCTCCAGATGTAGTTCCATGGCAGTATTTCAAAATAACATCTTCAATAGTTTCATCCACTGAACTTTCATCGCCTCTGTTCATGTTTTTGCATCTTGCTAGCTGTGGGGATGTCCCAAGATCATGGGAGCTGCTGATACCCACAGTATCCCTGAGAAGGAAATCAGACACCAAAGTTTCATCCTGAGTTCGTAAACCATCTCGTTTTGAGAGAGATTGACCTGAGGTAATACACAAAGAATTGCTGTGGCTGCACACAGGATTCTGATGAAAAACTGAAGGACGTTTTGGGTGAACCAGTTCCGGAGCAGGATTCAAGCATGGGTTCAATAACCCATCAGTATTGCATACCTCCATTTCTGTTTTATCACATCCACTATGCAGAATCAGATTTGATGCTTTCAAATTTCTAACATTTTTTCCTGTATTAGGATTAACAGAAGAACTCACAGCTGTGAACTGGCCTTCATGGCTATGATTTGCAATTTGAGCATCATTCAGGGTATCCCATTTCTCATTGCTATGAATGCCCATAGACTGCTGGGATATTCTTCTAACACGTTCCTGCCCTCTTTCTAGTTTTTTAATAAGTGTTTGTGTTACAGAAGTTTGGTTTTTGCCCTCATGAGACAGGCATGAAGCAGAAGAGCATATTTTGCCAACAGACTCCTGGTCTTTGCTGGAAGTCTCCCGCCTGTCTCTGTTCCTCTGTTTCTCCATCTCTTCTGGGGACAGGCAAGCAATCCTATCAGCCTCTGGAGTGACAGGGAGTGGCATGTCATCATAGGTTGGTCTACAGAGGAGGGAAAAAAAAAAAAACCAACACCTTATACAAATCCTGTAAATATGCATAACATTTTTGAAACAATAATGTGGTGGTTTTTTGGGTTTTTTTTAGAAAAAGAGTAATTACCTAGAGTGCATCACACCTAATGAACAAACTCAAGTTACCAGATCTGCTACTTTAGCAGAGATACTTAATTTCAAAAAACGGTGGAGGAGGACAACGATCCACAAAGCTAACAATAACAATTCGAGCATTAGTCAGTTAGCCTCTCTGTGCAGTCACCCTTAAGAATGGTCAAACGTACATTATGATCATTTTATAAATACAGAAAAGCCAGAAAAAATAAAGATACTTCCTTTGTTTGAAATTGTGAGCTTATAAAGAGGTTATTTTAATAGTAAAACTATCATTAATATTGAGCTTTCGTAGAGAAATGGAACATTATAATATGGCACAGTATAAAAAATATTGAGTATAAATGCCCCTTTCCCTACAAAACGTGGCTGCCTAACTCTGTACATGCTGCCAAGGAATTCCATGCTTACTGTTTCTCACAGACATACCACAGCTTCTCACTCACTTCTATAAGAAGCCAAGTTATGATCTGTTCAGCCTTCCTGTGACAACAGAAGATTTTTACATATTCTGTAACTGGCAGTTCTGCCTTTAGGACTGCCTCAAATACATGTGATTATGTCTTGCAGAATTGACAGAACAGACAGATATGGACTATTTCTCTTGTGCAACACAGGAACCCACAAGGCTTCAATGTGTAGCAGCTGTGCAAATCCAAAGAAAATAATTTTTTAAAAAATAACTATAACTGAAGAAAGAATACTATGTTTCATTTGAAAGTTGTAACCAAACCTTGTGAGACCCAAATGGATGCTTACTCTAATACATAGCAGACAGCCACGCACTTCTCATGGTGCATTCAACTGCTGACAGAAGTACTGTGAATAAATTTTATTGTACAGTAATTTCCTTGGTTATAAACATGCCGCTTCCACATTTATTGAAAGTTAAAACAGTCAGGAGCCAATGGAATTAGCAATGCTTAATTCTCAACATGTGCAGAAGTCCTTGAAGGACTCAAACATTAATTACTAATAAAGCCAGCTGATACCAAGCAAACTTGTAGCAAGTATTTCTAACTAGCTATTTCACAATGAAAAACAATCACAAGAGAACTTATCTGAATATAGCTATGTCTCAGCCTTTTACTGAGATATGACAGATAAAACAAGAATTCTCAGCTGGGAAGAACTGTTTTATAGTTGAAAAAAATGATAGGTTTGGCCAATGTTTAAAACAAAAAAACAAACAAAAAACAGCTGTCATGGCTCATGCATACCAGAAGCAGGAATCTCGCAGAAGACATGGCTATCTTGGTCAAAGGAAACAACAAAACAAAAACTGACATAACTGAGACGCCAAATTATATTTTTGCACCTTTACTGTAAAGGATGTTTAATTGATAC
Source organism: Opisthocomus hoazin (assembly GCF_030867145.1). Classification (NCBI taxonomy): domain Eukaryota; kingdom Metazoa; phylum Chordata; class Aves; order Opisthocomiformes; family Opisthocomidae; genus Opisthocomus; species Opisthocomus hoazin. The sequence continues at coordinate 30,312,761 of NC_134422.1, read as the reverse complement.
TTGCCACGGACTTTGGTTTTATTCCTGGTAATGCATGTGGAATGCAATCACAGGCTGAAAGTCTGAATCAAAAATGCCACAACAGAACATTTCTCTTATAAATAATTACAGTTATAGAAGACTGTAAGGTATTAAATACATTGCTGACATTTAAAAACATAATGAAGTTATAGGTGGCAACACAAAACATTTCATAGCAACTAAAAGCTTTTAGAGCTGTACCTGGCAAGTTAGCCCTAGTAACAACAATTAAAATAAAATAAAATAGCTGGAAGACTGTAAGATTTAGCCACCACCAAGGCTTCTCAAGAGAAAAAGTTGTATTTCACTCATCTCTGGACTACATGTTATGCAGTGATAACCGAGTAGATAAAGAAGAAAATATTTACTATTTTGATATGCAAAAGGCCTCCATTAAGGTCCCTAGGAGTCTATTAAAAAGCTAAACAATCATTGGGGGACGGGGGAAAAAAAAAAACCCCACACACACTCAAACACCAAGAACTAGTTGCTAATATCAAATAGGAGGGTTGAACAATCACTCATCATCATAACAAAAGATCAGAAGCTGAATGCCCTGCAGTTCAGGCTTACTTGCCCTTTTGAAAATTTTTGAAGAGTAAAGTACTCAAATCTTCAGATGACAAGGAAATGCTAAAAGGATCCTCTGAATAATTTACATAAAGAAACACAATAGGGATGTTCAGTCAAATTTTGATAAACAAGGGATAAAACTTACAACACACTTTGCATGACCCTAACAAGCCACACTGATTCACCAACAGCAGTATACAACTCCTCCCTGCTCAAGATACATTATTTTCAATGAAAAATAGATAATATTTTATGACACAACCTGTTACTCCAAAAATACAACACTTTCCTCAAAGATGTCTCATCTTTTAGAATACAGTGGAATTCTGGTTCTCCAAGAAAAGGGGATAGAATTCATCAGAGTACAGATAAGTGTTATAGAATTGACTAAGCAAAAGGAGAAACCTCATATAACAAAACATTAAAAAAAAAAGATTATTTCTACTCTCGTATGAATGCAATGTAATCAAATACATCAGATGATCAAACAATGCCTGTCAGGTGAACTGCTGTGCCCTACTGCTGTATGCATTCTTGTCCACCTAAGCTCTGAGATAAAACACCTTTGTTCAAATTTCAAAATCTTACAGATCAGAATTAGACCTAAAGGGAAGGCCAAAGGCAGTAGAAATAATCTTTTGACTTTCTCACTTCAGAGTTCTTCCACCTTTGCATCAAACACCTGGCATCTGGATACTGCTGAAAGACTCAATATAGGACTACATAGATTTTGGTATGGATAAACTACAGCAAACGCCTAAGCTTCTAGCTCGCGTAACAGCCTATATTCAATTTTCAAAAATTACTTGTAAGAAAGTCTCTGGGGCATAGAACTATTGTCCTACAGTTAGGAACTTCTGATGTTTTTTCTACAAATCAGCCCCAAAAGCAGAGTGAAGATTTACTCTCTTAAATGCTCAGTATTATTTCTTAAAAAACTTTGACACCAAGAGCTTGGAGGAAGCAATGATTTGCTGGTTTGTGTGGGTTTTTTGTTTGTTTGTTTTTTACTGGGGGGAGGGGCAGAACAACAATATCCTTTGAAATTCAGTACAAAGCAAAGCTCTGATTAATTTCTTTTCATTTTTCTGCATCGCTACTAGGTATTCTGGTTCTGCAAAACAAATCAAGTCTCAGAAATATTTCTATAATCCTTTCAAATGACACTCTTAAGATCCTTTGTGTGCATTCAGCTAAATAGTAAAAATAGGTATTTAAGAACGGAGTGAAACTGTGTATCAATCCAAGTGTTTTTATGTAAGAAAGAAGAGAATCCAATTCTTACCTCAGATGCAGTTAAGAATGTGACTCTTTCATTCGTTCTTCAGAGCAGGATCGCAACACAAATCTATTCACACTTTCTTTTCCATCTTTTCTTTTCTTCCTCCAAACTCTGTCTAGATTCGGGATTACTCCTCCCCCTTCTCCCTCCAACTTCATCTAGATTTTGTACTTTAGTTTTCTCATTCCATTCATTCTTCCAACAACTTAGAGGAACACGAGTAGCTTGTTTTTCCTAGTTAGTAGATTTCGTTCACCAAAGGAATAACCTTGTATTAGTGACACCTCAAGAGAGGGCTTTTTTCATTTTCAGGTTGCCTTAAAGTGAATCTTATGTTTTCTCCATGGCAAAAAAATTGTTGAAGTTCTTAAGCTAGAAGGATTAAATTTATTTATTTATTTAAAGTGAAACTTACTTATTTGTAGTGATGCATACATGTGCTGGGCTAACTTGTCCTAGACTCACCTATTAGCTTGTTCTGTCACATACCTGATAATATCAATATGACTGCCTTCAGGCAAAACACCATTCTACCTGTTTGTGAGATCTATAGCAGAGCTGTATATCAAGATACACTGTACTGGGTTCATTCTGGGATTTTTATCTGCCTTGCAGAACATAACAAATGAGAAGCGAGATGCAATTGTATTCCCTTCATCTACACAGAAAAACTTACACACTGACCCTCATCACTCTTAAACATCCCCATGATAATAGAGAGAACACTTTTCACAATCTGAACATTAACAAATTGGCCAATAAATGTAATTCATGTAAGTATTAACTGAATGTGTGAACTGCAAGGATAATGAAAAAATAAACATACATTCACCTGACATTATCCACAAACAACAAGCCAAAAAAACCCCTCTTTCCAAACATACCATAAAATATGCTGCTAAATATATATAGAGCATAGAATTTTAAGAATTGTAATAAAATATATATAAAACCCAAACTACAAGAAATGCATGTCAGATTGTACAGTCTTCCATTATACCTGTGACCAATATACTCCTTTTTTCAGCTCTTCCCATTTAATTGCTATCAATAGTGCTATATCAAAACCTCAAGTAGTGAAACAAAGTTTAAAAGCGCAGAGACAACACAAAAGCAATACACTTGGACAATGTTTATATAAATACACTCCTTTCTAAATTGTCTTCAGTTTGAAAGTTTCACCTCATATGGGCAAAATTTACTGCTCAGCAGTGGAACAGAAATAAGAACTTGTAATACATGCATTCTGTCAACACACATTTAAAAAAAAAGAAACCAGCTGTAGTCTACCTGTTGTCATGGTATCTGTGGGGATGATGCTGTAAAACATCTTGCAGGAACCGTTCCATTAGGCTACTGGTACCCATACGATTCCTACAGTAAGTGGTAAAATGTCTGTGCTGCGAGCTGAAAACATGCTAGTGAAAGATAAAATAGATGATTAGTTTAATACTACTAGCAACACACTTGCCTGTTCCTAAAAATTACTTCCCAGGTTAAACATTACAATATTGATATGAAAATATTTAAATAAAAAGAAAAATCTTCAGCTTTTTCTACTTAAAGGCCTCAATTCAATGAGATTTTTAAACATGCTTAGGGAGTCTCAAATAATACTAAAATGTATTGCAACATCTTTCTGAGTTGGAACGTAAATTAGCAGCTCTGACACCTGCTCACAAATCTCTTGTAACTAGTATTAATACTCTAACTGTATCTATAAATTACTTTTAAAAATATTCCTGAAATTCATATGAGTAAACATCCCATAACTCATTCAAATTAAGGAGAATTTTCATAAGCATAGAACATTAAGTAGGCTCCTACTTTCTAATTGAAAAAGTCTAAAAGACAGAAGACTGACATAGTTAAAGAAGAGAAAACAGTTGACCAAATGTCTTCAGCCTTGATATCTAACATATCATCTCTAATACTTTATAATATATTCAGATTTCAAGATTAAAGCCACAGAAATAAACCTACTGGATACAAAGCACAGCAGTGTGCCACGTGAGAAAAGCAGACTGCAGAAGCCATGCCACTCCATCAGCATCTTTTTAACAGGTAACAGATAAGAAGTATCTTCTCTGTGTATACATTGTGCAATTCAGAAATTGATTATCTTTCATTCAGCATTGGTTGTTCAGTGTAGAAACTGGTATTTTATAAGCTGATAAAGTCTTTTGGTACTCCTTGCTATCTGTTGCTGAATTATGCAGAAACCTTCTCACCTGTTCCAGATTACTGTAGTGTACATGGCAACAGCTGCAGTATCCTTGTCTGTTCTGCACAGTGGATACTCCAGGCTGAGAATGTTCTTGCCCTCTTGTGTGTAAACTGAAAGAAGCAGGTAATATTACCAAGGCATTTCAGTAGGAAAACGAAAAATGTTGGGTTGTTTAATTCGTCTTCTTAACATAGAAATTCTAAATAACTATCATAGTACAGAGTTGGAACAAACTTGCAAGATAAATGTTTCTATTTCAGAATTGTAATGGCAGGTAGGACTACATTTTTTAAAGTATTCCCAAGCAAATTTCCCTAGTTTTTCTTAAGTGCAGAACAAAGGACAACAGGTTGAAGGTACAGCTAACACAAATGATAATCTCAGTTGGCTGAAATCTGAAAAGAACTGTATCTCCAGAAAAAGGCAGAGTCATCTTTTCATTCTTCTGGTTTTTAGTATTTTGAAGTTTTAACAAACAGACTGAAGACAAAGAAATATTGACAACCACGCATTCATTTTGGGCACTACAATGCACCTTCCCCACAGTTTTTGGTGGTATGTGGGTACAAGACAAAACGGATCTCCATCATACACTTGATCTATTTTGCATCACTGCCACCCATTACCCAACATAACAGATAAAGCTGAAAAACAGATTCTTTGTGTTTTGCTTTGTGTAAGCAGTAAGCTAGATGCCAGTTAGATCATCACCTAACTTACCTGCTATTGCTGTCCTGTCGTAGTGAGCCTTCAACACCATGTCTTTCAACTCCTACAGAAAAAAAAAAAAAACAACACAAAAACCATAATATCAAAGGGATGGAATGGAGTTTTACTTGCAATTAGTTACTTCTCTTACATTGTATTTGTCAAAACTACTATTTAAAGGAAGATAAAAGTTCAGTAAGTTCAGGAAAGCATGTAAGGCGAGAACTTTTTGTCCTCCAAGTTCCTCTAAGAGCTTCATAAAATATGCTTTACTCTTTCATGGTCAAGGTCAGTGGGAATATTTATACTGATGTGTTTGGGATCAAGACTAGGCAAACTACATTTATACTGCTACATCCGCGACCACTGAGATAAAATGAAGCATTTCTTAAACAGCTTATTACAGGACAAGAAAATTACATCTACATGGAAACTTTGTGGATGATTCAGAAGTCACTTCTTCCATCTAACTTCTGTAATGAAATTTAGGAAATCAAAGTATGCCATTGAAACTACAAGGTGACCTAATGCTTCTACTGTTAATTATCACATTAAAAAAAAGAATAACTGCAACAAAAACACCTACTTTAAACTTCTCACCTTGTGTTGAAGAAGCAGAAGCTTCATCAGATGGCTTGATTCTGTCAAACATCTGTAGGTAAAAAAACAAAATAAATGAGAATAAAAAATTTTAAAAAAAAACCAACACAGTAAAGCCCATCCTCAAGTTCATCCTTCAGTCCAAGATCCACTATATTGTGTTCGGAAGCACTATATTGTTTCAGCTATAGACCAAAACCTGACTTCAATGAAGCTGCATTAAATTTCTGCTATCCTGGGTTACCCTAATACCATATTTAACAATGCATGTTAACTTTGATAGAAGGGGTTAATTTCTGACCTAATTAACAAAGTCAAATACTATACTTACGAACACAGCTTAGACTATGTTAATGTTATCAACCAACAACCTTGTCAAAATCACTTAATTTCCTAAGTTGCCTTTACAATAGACATGAAAGACTTCTGTTAATAAAAAACATACAAGACCTAGACCACACAAAATAATTATCCAGGCTGCAAAACTAATGCTTATTGCTCAAAAGACCTGCAAACCAATACTGAATCCCACAATTTTTAACTAAAGTATGACTGCAGCAACATGCACCTACATGCTTCAGGGTGCCCAAACACAAAGGGCTTCAGAGTTTCACAGAGTCCTTTCACATTACGGAATGCAAGCATAAAATCAGCTTTCCAGTACAAACCTTACAGTCATCAGCCTTCTTCATCCACCAGAGCTGACTCCAGACTAGCAAAGAATAAATGTTGAACAGGAGGCTGCTTGCAGTGCAGGACACTTCTCTTTTCTCATCCCATCTGGCAACAAAGTAGTTAAAAAGCCTTTTAAGATAGAGTTAATAATGCATGTTTTCCATGCACTAAGGCATGTAAATTTTTCTGTGCCACTTTGCAAACACGTCAGTTGATAAAATTAATAAATTCCTTTTTGAAGTCTGTAGTACATCCTTCTTCCTTATTATAGAAGTTGTTTTGACAGTCTTTCCTACATAAATGTTAACTGTTCCTTCTGGAATAAGTTTGTTTCTTCTTTCTTACTCATAGTCCCTACCTACTAAACATTGCTGTCCATTTGTATGCTAGCACTCATGAAATTAAGTACACTTATACAATAACAGAAAAGAAAATCCTCAATATTAACCAAAATGAAATTAATCTATTTTGAGCACCATTCATGAATCTGCTTAGAAAACAATGTTTTATTTTCCTTGTATTACATAAACAAGTTAGACATTGCAGTAATATATGTACTGGAAACTTCACAGTAGGTTGGACATCAAAGCATTTTATAAATTAATGATCATATACTCAATGCAGGATCATCATCAGCACTATGGACAGGAAAACAGAAAGGCCACAATAACCTGCACAATCACTGTCACCAGCATAACAGTGAACGTATCACATCCTGTCTCAAAACTCAGGACTTAGCAATTATTGGATCTGCTCTTGGCTTAACAGTTACATAATTGTGGGATGACAAACTTAAAGTTTCAAATCAACCACTTTTACTTTTTGCCCTTTATAAACTGTTTTTACACAAATCATTTCTTCCCCTCTCTTTTCCTGTGTGGGGGGGATGGCAAGGCTCGACCGAATTGCTTGTTGTAGAAAATCCATTTTAAGCTTAGCACACGGTGTCCTTGACAGAACAAGGAATTTAACAAATCAACTCTGCGGTTAGCAAGAATGTGAAAAACAGGTTGCAGCTGGAGAAGAATGAGGGAGTATGGGCGGAGTTGACATTTAGCTGGCTAGCCAATAATGAGCTCTAACTTTGCAATATGTAGTAGCTAATTAATCACTCTATAAATTGTGTAACCAAACTGTAATAAACGAAGCTTGCTTATCACTCACATTGAGTCGGCTGCATTCTTCCGCCGCTTCTCCAGGTTCGCGACCCTCGGGGCAGGACTTAGCCGATCGCCCCAACATTTGGCGCCCGAACAGGGACCTGGAGCAGCGGCAAGGAGCGGGGCACTGGGAGCAGCGACCAGGGGGCAGAAGCGACCGAACACTGCGCTGTGGTGTGTCGACTTAGGAGCCTGACTACGTGATTTTGCGTACGCTCGCCACCGCAAGGGCTACAGGTTAAGGGCTGCAAGGATATCGCTTCGGCAGGTATATGTTTTTAATTGTTGTTAAAGGATAAAGGCTTATTGTTAAAGGTATGGATAAGGAAGTAGCCCTAGAGTTATTACAGCGCTTTTTAGAAAAGCAGGGAGTAGAGCTTGGTTGTATTAAACAGCTAGCGGGACTAGTGGCAACCGGTAAGCTCAAGGGGTTTTTTAAGACTCCAGATTCGTTATTTGAGGAGAAGGAGTGGAGGGATTTTGGAGACGTGTTATGGGATATGGTGATTGATGATGACAAGATAGGTAAAAAGTTAATGAAGCCGTGGCGGGAGGTTATCAATTGCATTAAGAGGTATAAAGTTGAGAAAAACCTTGCGGCCGTTGTTACTCAGAAGTTGGAAAAGGTAGAGCCGTCAGCCCCCCCGCCGGAGGCGGGATGTTCCTTGTTTTCTAGTGGAACCACGGCACCCCCTGGAGACAATGCCTTGTTATTTAGCACGAGTAAGGTCCCGGAGCCTCCGTGCTGGGAAAAAGTGAAGGTGACGATGGAAGGGTCTAGTAACAATCAAGAGGCTGAGGAAGAAAAGGAGTTAGGGATAGGGCGGAAGGTGGAGCAGCAAGGGATGGAGCAAGGAAAGGGGGAGCAAGGGAATAAAGAAACGGGAAAGGATAGTGGGACCTGTAGGAGACCGATGGGTATTAATTGGAGGAAGGTGGCAGACGAAGCGTCTGAGGCAGGGGAATTTCTCCCCTTGGCCTTTCCGGTAGCGTTTGAAGAAGATGCGCATGGGGATTATCATGGTAATCATGCTCCGTTAGGCTGGAAATTGTTGTCACAGTTACGGAACACGGTGAATGAATCAGGTTTGCACGGCGAGCCATCTAAGCAGATGTTGAATTATATATGGGGGGGTGCTGTGCTTTGTCCTGAGGATATTAAGGTTATTATGCGAATGATTATGACTCAGTCGCAGTTATTGTTGTGGCAGGCCCATTGGCAGCGATATTGTGAAGCGTCCGCTCAAACGCCGCGGGAGCAGGGCGATCCGCTGCGAGGCGTAACAGTAGAACAACTGATGGGGGCAGGTCCTTTTGTCACAATCAGGGCACAACTGCAGATGGGGCCGCAGCGATGCTTGGAGGCTATGCGTACGGCTAGAGCTGCTCTTGAACACGTTAAAACCGCACAGCCCTCGCCGTCCTATATGGGCATTAAGCAAGGAAGGGAGGAAACTTTTGCTCGCTTTATTGATCGCCTCACTAGTGCCATAGAACAGTCAGATGTACCGGAGTGGATGAGGGCAGCTTTGCTAAGGCAGTGTGTTATTCAGAATTCGAATACTCAAACTAGAAACATCATAAGTTCTTTACCCGCTGATGCCACAGTAGAACTAATGTTGGATAGAATGAGTAGGGTACCGGTAGGACCACAAGCTATGTTGGTCGAGGCTATGAAACAGTTAGGAAGCGATATCCTTCAAGCCCAACAACAGGCCTTCACAGCCCAACAGCAATTCCAACAGCAAGTGTTCGCCGCTCTGCAACCCCTTCGAGTTAATGCTGCAGAGGCACGACTGAAGCCGCCACGAAACTTTAAGTGTTACCGATGTGGGCGAGAAGGACATATGAGACGTAATTGTCAAGCCACCAGGGTGTGGTGTGAGAACTGCCGTACGAACAATCACAATACTGAGATATGTCTCAAGTCGGGAAACGGACGGATGAGCGCGTCGAGCCGTCGCGCCCCGACACAAGTAGCAGCTCCAGCAGTGCAGCAAGTGACTGCCAACTTATAAACGCCCACAGCGACATCAGCAGCCAGTTACAACCAGCTACAGCCGGCAGCCTCGGAATGGATGTGGCAACGGCAGTAACTGTCACCCTATTGGATCAAAGACTCCAACGAGTACCAAGCAATGTAAAGGGACCAGTGATTATTAATAAACAAGCATGTGAAACGTTATTACTCGGCCGCTCGTCAACAAGCCTAAAAGGTTTGACGGTCATCCCAAGACTCATTGATGCCAATTTTACTGGGACTATTAGCATCATTGTCCAGACATCGTTTCCGCCAATACATATTCCAACAGGCAGCAAAATTGCCCAATTGATACCGCTGCCGCACCTGACTGCGGGTATTTCCCCGAAAATCACCACCCCCCGGGAGGACCGAGGATTTGGCTCAACGGGAGCAGAAGTATTTCTGACCATGTCGATGAACCATCGACCGACTACGATGGCTACGCTAGAGGCCCGGGGTCAACAGATCCACCTCTCGCTGCTGTTGGATACAGGTGCTGACTTAACTATTATAGAAGAAGGGGTCTGGCCTAAAACATGGCCTACGAAACCAATGGAGCGAGGAGTTGAAGGAGTGGGAGGATACACTCCGGTACAACGGAGCGTGGACCGTATTTTGATAATCATAGACGACAGACGTGCGACCGTGCCAGTCACTATCATGCCCCTCCCGACTGGAGTGAATGGTCTAATTGGAAGAGATGTTCTTGACCAATTGGGGGTGGTGCTAACCACCGAGAAGGTTTTTCAGTAACGGTCACTGCAACCTGGGCTTTCCCGATCCCATTGCAGTGGATAACGAACGAACCAGTGTGGGTCGAGCAGTGGCCGTTAAAGCAGGAAAGCCTCACCGCCGCTCATCAAATAGTGCAAGAACAACTAGACCAAAAACATCTGCGGTTATCGACAAGCCCTTGGAATACCCCAATTTTTGTGATCAAGAAAAAATCTGGAAAATTTAGGCTAGTACATGACTTAAGGGCAGTTAACACTCAAATGCAATCGATGGGAGCGCTGCAGCCAGGACTACCTAACCCCGCTATGTTACCAGAGCATTGGAGACTGTTGATAGTGGACTTAAAAGATTGCTTTTTTACTATTGCATTACACGAGCAAGATATGCAACGCTTCGCGTTTACTTTGCCCTCTGTTAACAAAGAGGCGCCAGCACAGCGTTTTGAATGGACAGTATTACCACAAGGGATGAAGAATAGTCCCACGCTGTGCCAGTTGTATGTGGACAATGCACTACAACCCTTAAGGAAATTATGGCCACACACGTTAATTTATCATTATATGGATGATATCCTGCTCACGCAGGAGTCGGAGTTCAGCGCCGAACAAGTTCAGCTATTACATACGACACTGAGAGAGAATGGCTTAATAATAGCTGTTGAAAAAATTCAAACGAAAGCGCCATGGCTATATCTAGGCTGGAAGATTGCTGACTCTCAGATTCAACCACAAAAACTACAACTCAACACGTCAATCAACACGCTACATGATGCCCAGAGGCTGATGGGAGACATCCAATGGATCCGTCCTGTCGTCGGAATATCCAACGCACAGTTGGACAGCCTTCGACCGTTACTACGTGGGACAGACCCAACCACACCGGTGCAACTTACGTCGGAACAGCAGCGTATCCTCTCTCAAATTGCTGACCAGATTGCCTCACGTTTCGTTCACCGTCGTGACCCCGACCTCCCTATTGACCTTTGTGTATTTTTAACAAACTCTCATCTATTAGGAGCCCTATCGCAATTTAAAAAGAAAAAGGGGGAAGTGTGGGGGGGATGGCAAGGCTCGACCGAATTGCTTGTTGTAGAAAATCCATTTTAAGCTTAGCACATGGTGTCCTTGACAGAACAAGGAATTTAACAAATCAACTCTGCGGTTAGCAAGAATGTGAAAAACAGGTTGCAGCTGGAGAAGAATGAGGGAGTATGGGCGGAGTTGACATTTAGCTGGCTAGCCAATAATGAGCTCTAACTTTGCAATATGTAGTAGCTAATTAATCACTCTATAAATTGTGTAACCAAACTGTAATAAACGAAGCTTGCTTATCACTCACATTGAGTCGGCTGCATTCTTCCGCCGCTTCTCCAGGTTCGCGACCCTCGGGGCAGGACTTAGCCGATCGCCCCAACATTCCTGTTTTCATATATGTAGAAGAGATGCTCCTATATGAGGCTACATACCATCAGGCTTAACAGATGTGTGGTTTGTTGTTTGTTTTCTTTAAGCTTGATTTGCTCTTTCACCAGCTACGCACTGCTCATTATAAAGTAGCAGGGCTGTTATAGCAGTTGTGGTCGGAAGAAATATCTTAATATCTCAACTAAAAAAAAAAAACAACCACCCAACCAAAACACCAGACTCATTCTCATAGTATATCAATTCATGTAATAATATTAAAAACCACAAAAACTCACACACCACAAAACCCCAGCTGTGCTTATAAGCCTTCTCCTCGGACAACTGAGAAAAGCTTTCTTGACAGATCGACTGATCCCAGTCACCCTGTTCTGTGTCCTATACACAGCTGGGACCCAAAAGAAAGTGCAGGAAAAACCCACATGACCATCTTTCATGAATGATGTTTTATGGAAAATAACTTGTTTCATGTGCGCAAAGTCAACTTACCAATTTTTAAACTTCTTAATCTCTCTATATATGTATTTTCTTACGATAAAGCTACAAATGTGGGGTGTAGTAAGTGTGTTGCAACCACAGAGCAACCCCACTGACAGGGCGGTCAAACAGTCAGCAGGAAGCACCACAACCACTCATCCCCATCCACTGCCCCAAAACTGGATTAAAGCACTTCGATACGCAAATATCTAGTTTCATCTCAGCAATGCCAGGCAGTAGTAATTGCAATATGCTGAAGGATAACTACTACAACAGTTAGTTACTTCCTTATTTCAAGGACTAATTTCCATGGTGGTATGCTACTGGAAGTTCACTCCTCTGCAAGTACAATCCTGTAAGTTACACCCCACGTCGAAACACAGACCCATGCGCATTTGAACCAAACTAGGAGCGCAGTAACTTTAAACAGCACAGGACTGTGAATATAACTAGACCGAATTACTCCAGTCTGGATCTCCTCATTATCTTCCCACAGTCTGAGATCTGATGGACCAGATTTTCTCACTGGAGGAAGGGCTCGTTAGGTAAAACTTGTAAAAGCCTGGCTATCTCTTAGTAAATGACAGAAAAACATCAGAGGAAGATCTTTCAGAGATACTTATGTACAAAGCCGACAAGAAAGGAAAACCTATTCTCTTTATCTCAGCGTTTTATGAGAACACTAGTGTTCAGGACAACGAAAAAAACTGAACTATATACAGCTTGCTTACCATCTGAAGTCAAGCTCAAATCACAGCTTAGTAACTTAAAGGACATCTGCTATGTAGATACCTTATTTATGTTGCCAGTATCAGAAAAACCGAACTACAATCCTTACTTTATCAAAACAGAAACTGCAGCTATAAATCCACAAAGGGTTTTTCAGATGTCCATGCAAAGCCTGCAGAACTGTAGCTTAGTTAAAATATTTTCAACTGTAAATATCTTAAACTGTTGGACTGAAAAAATAATTATAGCTGTACAAGCTTTGGCGTAACCATTTTACCACTGAAAAATCCTGTAAACTGTAACAAATGTAAAAACAACTTCCTACGTACAGAAACGTTTGATTTGGTATAAATCCATCCAGGCTACTTTAGCTGTCCCTCACACAGACGCTTCTTTTTGGTTTTACGGAATTACTCTGCAAACAGCAGCCAGAAGATGAAAAGCCTCTGACAATTCCATTTAACAAGAGAAACCCATCAAGAGCCAACCAAAAGGCATGAAACGTACTCATGAAAAAGATCAGTGGGACATTCTGACAGAATGTAAGTTTCAAAGGCATCAAAGAAACCCTCCAGGCAGCGTCACTCTTGCACCGCAACTGGTAAAACATAAATAAAAAGGGGCAAAAAGGCCAATGGAAAATGCTCCTCCACACACACCTCACAAAAACCTCTGCCGCCCCTTCGCCTGGGAAGGTCTGTGCTGGGCAGACAGCGGGAAACCAAGGGGGGAACCTCCCCCTTGGACAAAGTTATCTGTCTTCCAAGAGCATGGGCACCAACAGCGAGGCGGTAACTTATTCCAGCAGCTGCTTTTAGCCCATCGCCACACAGCACCAGCTCGGGTTCCGGGTCGGGTCGGGTCGGGTCCCGTCCCCACTGCGCCCCGACCGCGCCGGGCTGCGCGTCCCCGGCTCCCGCCTCACCGCCCAGCCGCCGCCGCCCAGGGCGGAGCCGCAGGCAGCTCCCAGGCCCCGCGGCTAGCCGCAGGCGGAAAGGGCCCGCCCTGCCGCATGGCCGAGCCGCCCGCCCTGCTGCAGCGCTCCCCGCCGCGGCGGGGGCTGAGAGGAGGCTGGCGCCACCCGCGCGCGCAGGAGGTTCGCTGAGCAGCGCGCGGCCCCCGCCCCAGCGGCCCAGCCCCGCCGGTCCCATCGCCCGGCTCCCTCCCTGGCGCTGTCTCACCTCCAGCCCCTCCCCGCCAGCTCTTCTGTGCCGCGGGGGGGTCACGGGACGCCATCCTCCGCTTCCTGCTCCGGGTCGGCGCGGCGGGGGCGGGGCAGAGGGCCGCGCTACGGGAGGGGAGGGGAGGGGAGGGGAGGGGAGGGGAGAGCGGGGAAGGGCGGGGCGGGCTCCGCCGTTTCCCGCCCGGGGCTGAGGGGCTGCGCCGCTGCTTCGTACCCGCTTTCGGGCGCCCCCTTCCTGCGGCGTCTCCGTGCGCCCACCCGGCCTCCTGCGCGCCCCTGCGCCGGGCAGCCCCCTGCCCCGGGCAGTCTCCCGCCCCTGCGCCGCCGTTTCCCCGCTCTCGTGCCGGCGGCCCTGGCTGTGGCGGCGGGGCGGGGGGTGCCCCCCCGGGCGGTGCCCCCCCGGGCGGTGCCCTTGGCCCAGCGCTGTGCTTGAACGGAGCCCGGAAAGCCCTGGATTCTCCGGCCGCAGGGCTGGAAGCCTGCTCCAGCAGACCGGGAGTCGCGTATTCTTGTCAGCTCCGCCCGGGGTTTTTCTGGTTTTGGAGGCAGCGTCTTTGAGAGGTTTTATTTCAACAGCTGTGACAGTTGCTTTCTCCTTCAAAACACATTACTTCCTATGCTTGAGGGTGGGCCATAGGGTTTGTACTTTATTTTCATTTTCCATCACTAAAAATGTTTTTTTTTTCCTGATGTGCCTTGTTTAGGTAGATTTTACCAGAAAGTGAAAGGTCTTAGTTTGACTTTTTGCTTGAGTTAGTGATAGATCTGCTTTTCTTCTCAGAAATAGGCTTAAGAATATGACCTTAGTTGAGGTTCTTTTTTGTTTTCAGTTACAGGTTTTTAACGTTTACCTAATCTGTGGGGAACCGGCTGTTGCACAGTTCTCGTTCTGTTGAAGCAGCAGGATTTTTTAAGCAATCTGGACAGACACAAGGATAATCAGCACCTTATGTGTGAGGAAAGGTGCAGATACAGGCCTGGATTGTGCAATGGGGGAAAAAAAAAATCTGGAATGCATCATAGTACAGAGAACTTCGACAGAGGCTGCTGTAAAAAAAACGCTGTTGTGTGGTTATGAAACCATAGCTTAGAAATGTCCATCCGTGCCGAACAAGGGATTGAATGCAAATCTCGGATGGAAGAACAGCAGGAGAAGGCTTTTCTTTAGCAGGGGACTGCCTTAGTTGTCGAATTATTTTGGTATGTGCATAGCTATGAATACATTTTTATTGCTGAAAAATAAGTGCTTAATACAGAACTAAAGTTGCCTAGTGATATTGTCACCAAAAATCCGGGAATAAAACCTCGTAACACCAATGTAGTGTTAAAAGGCAGGCATTCTTTATTGCAGCGCTGGATGCACGGGGGATAATTCCACCGAACGTGCACACCTCATACTCCTTCCATGCAGCTTATATAGATGAAAAATATACATATTTATTTTATTTATGCATATTCAATATTATTCTCTTTGGCGATTGGCGTAAACTTCTCTCGCTTCACGTTTAAAGGTATAGTTTACGAAAAATCAAGAGCGCAGACTTGAAGAGGGGTGGTCGCACCTCGGAGGCAGGTAGCCTTTGGGATGGAGGTGTGTTTTGGTATTAAAATGATATTAAAACAAGCAAAGTTCACGAGAGGATAGCACTTTGGCAAGGTTTCAAAAACCTGTTGGCTCAGGGGGCCAGATGAGCTGCTTATCAGTTCTAGAGGACCATTTCTTCCCGCTTTATCATCATGGAGCATGACCACGGAATCTTCACTCCGCTACACCCTCTACGGTAGGTTGCAGGGAGCTGCTGTGTTAGTGGATTCCTTGCATGCGTGCTGCGGCTGTGTCCCACTCCATCATTTCTCTTGACAAAAACACAATTACCTACTATGGTTAGCATTAATGGTTACCTAGAGAATAGACCCTCCGTCCTAATGTCCAGGTGGGTCGGGTTGTACCAGGAACATAACAGCACTGTTCATGTTTATGGTCAACTCATTTCATCACCTTGGTTACAATATTTTGTTGCCTAGTACCGAACTTGGCAAAACTGGAACTCATTTAAAAAAAGGAGGGGGGGCGGTGTGGCAGAATACAACTTTTTAGTTGTTTAGTTATGTATAGTGTAATGTTTCTGCCTTTTAAGGCTGACTGGATCCATTAATCATTCTACACTCGTTTTAGTTATGTTATTTTGCTGGAAATAACTAAGTAAGATGATGGCTTAGTTGAGGCATCTTGGCAGACACAAGATTTCAATACAAGTGTATATGGGGGAATCAATCACTTCAATAACACAGAAAGGATTTTTTAATTCAGTGTCGGACAAGTGAAAACATGGTTTTAGATGGAATCTTATGGATAGGAGTGGAGATCTGTAAGCAGCAGTCACAAAATTTTGCACCCACAGTATTTCTGTGGAGGACATTTACATGCTTGAAGGCTCAGGCATGTGCCCAAATTATTGCATGTTAGCAGAGCTGCATTGTTTAAAAATATGGCAAACACTTCAAAACATGTTATCTTAGGTTAAAATAGTTTACTTTTATGGTGGTTTATAGCAAGCTTAGTGAGTTACTGTGGCTCAGCTAACCCTTCATAACTTGTTGAAACCGAGTAAGCTTGGTTACACAGCCGAGGTACTGACATTTCTTTTCCAGAATGGCTCATGTAAAACCGAAGCTCTGGTTAGCAGAGAGGCAGCTATAGAGCCTGTCTTACAATGCCATTTAACTTGTCCTTGGAATGTTCCTGAATATTTTTGCAAGGATAGAGCATAATATTCTATCTTTTGGACTGTCATTCAAAGAGAGCAGAACTTAGGCTTGTGTTGCCAAGTTTTTATTGTCTTTCAACTCTTTATGTATTTATGAACTTTGGGTTGCATCTTGATTCAAGCTCAGGTAAGGAATTGAGAGATACCCCTTTCCCTCAGTCTCCTGTTCCCCCCTAGTAACCTACTCCTCATATGTGCATGAACACTGAGCAGGGCTGACAAACTTCCTTTCCCCTTTAAAAAATTACTCTCTCTCCTGGTCTAAGCATCAGATGTTTTTCTCTTTGCTCATGTCTATGCTCATCTATTGAGTTTCCATAAACTGTCCCATATGCCTTTCAGTGCTTTGCTTTCTACTTTTCCTTTGATTTGCTATGTTTTTCCACTTCCGCTGGCCTAATGTATGTCCAGGCTATACCTATGGAAAACAGTAACAAAAATTGACAAAGGTGAACAACAACTATTTCCTCAAGAGAGTCTCAAATTTCTTCCAACAATTGGGTTCAGATTGTAAAGAGAGAGTGTGACAAAAGAAAATAAAGGCTGGTAGAACTAGCTGTCAGGAAACTTGTCTAGATTTTTAGTTTGTTGTATATGTGTTTCATAAGCCTAATTTATCCTTAAATTGTTGTTTTGGTAATATTCTTCAAAGTATCTAAGTGTTGACTGACTGACAGCGGTTGAGGGCTGGGGTTTGGGCCATGCAGAGAGTACTTTTCCCAAATGTCCACAAAGATGGACTGCTAGATCTAGCCTGGATTCTAACAAGCACCACAGCTTTCAAGACGGTCTGCGTACATGTGTAGATTTTAGAGCACTCCACATTCAGAGTAAGCTTGGGAAACGAGATCTTTTCAACTTAATAGCAGAAAGGATGTTCCATAACACCTGGCATTACATTAAAACCTTTTAATTGCTAAGAAGTGTAAAATTCTCTTAAAAGACTTTTTCTGAAGTCTGGTGCTGGCCACTGTCCAATATCAGATACCAGACTTATAATAGATCTGTTCTTCTATGGTATTTCATTTTTTTTCCCTTTAACATCAATTCAGTTGTAATAAGGGTTTTGAAAGTAAAAGAAAATAATTCCTGATCTGTGTAAAAGGCAAGGATAATCTCTTCTCAAAACAGAGCTGCTTCTTTTCTTTGGTCTGCTTTACTGAGACTGCTTGCTGGGGTTAGCAGATTGCTATTACACATTTATTTTCTCTTTTATAAGCATTTTTCTCACTTTAAAATGAAAAATACATTTTTAAAAAAATAATAGCGATCTTTTATTTACTTTGGAATGGCACTGGCATTAAATGCAAGCCAAAGAACAATTATTTTTTAGGAGTCCTGTCTTACGAGAAGGCAATCTTCTTATGGACATTCTGCTCACTTCCTTATTATCTAAAACTGAGATTTCTTTTTTTGGGTTTACTCAACGTTTTGTAAATTTTATAATAAGAGTTTTACCTGAGATAACAATAAAAACAACCTCAATACATGGGATATGAGCTTAGTCCCCAAACTTAAGGGATAGTCTAAAGGTTGTTCTTTTTATTTTTCATTCTCTTGCCAGAACTACCTTCTTAAGATTAGAAAATTGCAACATCATTTTAATTGCTTAACCACTTTGTAACCAAGGTGATGGAATTAGTTAATCATAAAGCACAAACAATGCTGCTATGTCCCTTGTACAGCCCTGCCCATCTGGACATTAGGTCTGGGAACAGAGGGTTTAGTCCCTAGGTAATCATTAATGTTAAACAATAATGGTGAAGAGGGATTTTTAATAGAAATAGCGTTACCAAATAGTTGCAGGTGTATTTGTGGTACCTATCTATTGTGTGAATTAATTGAAGCAAAAAGTCATACATCTCCCCCCAAAGAAGTTAGTTTTAATTAAAACCAGCAGGTGCCTAGAACTGGTCAAGACGACCCGTGCCGCAGGGACAAGAGCCAGAAGAGGACTGAGTTTGCGCAGAAACTGTGATGAAGAGGATAAGCCTTCATCTTAGGACCCCCGACGACCACCACTAGGAGGCACTGCGCAAGCGTGGGTGGGAGGAGTGTATGAAAATGGACTGATTTGACTATGAAAGGAAGGGCTTATGTAATCAGATGAATATGTATATTTTGATCTATATGGACTGCACAGAAGGGGTATGGGGTATGCACGTTCGGTGGAATTATCCCCCGTGCATCCGACGTCGCAATAAAGAATGCCTGCCTTTTAACACTACATTGGTGTTACGAGGTCTGTTCCCGGATTTTCGGTGACAACTTCAACAATCAAAAAGCTTAGCAGTTGTGTTATAACAGAAACACCATTGGATAGTGACCAAGGAAGAAGTTTAAAATTCCTTTTAAAACTGAGAGGGTTATAAAAAGCATTTTTTAAATGCATGGACTAAGAATTTTCTCCTAAAAATATTATTGTACTTTCATGTAATCAAGTCTTTCATTTTTAAAAGGTTACTTGAAGTACTTCGCAGTTTGAATCTTTTTGCCTATCTTATTAGAACCAAATAATCTCTAAGTCTTTTTTTGACTATTATTTGAAGGCTGTGCTGCTGTTTTCATGGGCTTATGTTTTCAGAGTTTGCAGTTTTTACACTTCTTTTTTTGCACCAAAATTGCTCTCAATAATACATTTCAATATACATGTACTTTGGAGGATACAAAGTTTTTGATTATAATAGTGCTGAGCAAAATTCTGAGATACGCTGATCCCAGAGCATTTTATTATTGCTGTTACAGCTGCTGTTGCTGTTCGCTTGCTGGCAGGTCCTCCAGAAGGACTAGCTGATGAGACAACTCTAAATGTGTCGTTTTAAACGGTATGGCTACAAAATTTATTCAAATTCAGTGTTTTCAGAAAGTTTCTGCATGATGGGTTACTAATGTTCTTACATTTCAAATCCATAATCTGGCACTGCTCCAATTGTTTTGAATCTGTCTATTAGCTTACATTAATAGTTTTTAAGACTTTTTGTGCTAAAGAAAATGCAAAGAAATTAAATCAGCAGTTGAGAGGTTTGCATGCTGTGGCTCTAACACTGCAAGAAATTTTTCTTTACTGGACCAAGCCTAAGCGAGCTGTACCTAAGCCAACAAATGAATGTGGTCTCGGTGTCCAGACAGCCCTCTCGTGGAGCACAGTAAAATTTGCGTGAGTTAAAGCGAAGGGGAAAACTCGTCTTCGGATCCTTTTTCCCATTTGTACCCAGAAAGAGCTTTCTCATCATAAAATGCTGAATAGTGCCATGTTCACCGTCATTTACGTTTTCTGTTAATGACTGTTTAGCCAGTTCATCTCTCTGAAATAACTACGCCTGTTTTTTTAGGGACGTGACACAAAGAAAAGGACTAGGTCAGGAAGTAGGTTGGGGGTTGCCTGTAGGTGACTTCTAGTGAATTGCAGGATATTCTTTGACCTTCATGTTGTGCATGGAATTTTTTTTAGCCTCAAAAACAACAGCCTCTTAGAATTTCTCAATTTTATTTGCCATTGTTTCATATTTATTTTCAAAAATAACACAGATTTTAAAATTGTCCGATTGATACAGTCAGATCAACCCTTAAGAATTAGCAAAGTTTTCAAGTATAATTGTTCATTACCAAATTACTTGGAAATATACATTAATTTCTGACATATACGTGCTGGAAAATGCAGTGGAAAGTCATACGGTGATTCCATTTCCTCATGCTGAAGGAAGCTTTACAACCTGAGAGCCTTCAGCTATGAAGGGAACACAGTAACCAATAGGTTCCTGTATTAACCACAGCCAGATAACATGACTGAGATGCACTTAACACTCAGAACAGAATTACTCTTACCTGCATGGCAAAATGTTTTGCTTAGCATGTTTTAAACCATCCTTTTTTATTATTATCCATAAGGTACAAAAAGAATGTGGATTTTTTAAATCAGATGCTGATGTGAGTCTTGAAATATTTTAAATAAGTATGGTAGATGACTATTACTCCCTTCTAGCCTACGTCACATTCTGTCATAGTAGCAACTCCAAGGCATTTTTGCAAAAGTAAATATTAATTCCCATTACTCAAGCAGGGAGTAATGTTTTTCTCATACAAAGAGATCATTTTCTCAAAGCTTCTTGGAGGGGTATTAATTCTGTTTTTCAAGAATTTTCAAGCTCCCAAAAGTTGAGAAGCTGCCTTGACCCCTTGGAATATTCTGAATTAAATGTTTATATCCATCAATTTCAATGGAAGTGTTCTGGCTTTAAATAGATGCAGATGAATAAAAGATGATCCTGAATGTAAAATACCTCTGCAGCTTCCTTGTCTCTAGTGTAATTTATGGGAGTTAGGGAGATCCAAATATATATACTATTATGTTGAGTCACTGGATGTTCTGCAGTCAATTTAAGGTGGGATCAAAATGTATTCCCAAGGTAGTTAAGTAAGCAGTATTTTCCTCTGGACTGGCTGTTCTAAATCATGTTAAATTTTTTTAATGTTCCCACAATAAACCACATATTTTCTTACAGCTGAGAGCAAGCAGACTCCCTACCTTGCTTTACCTTGGGAATAATTTAGAGAAAGATTTCTTTATCCTCTTTAGGAAAAAAAAGCAGGAAGTTAAACAAGAGAAGTTCTGGTTTTTTTCCAAGGACAAAACTTAATTTTAAGCTTGGAATGCTGATAAGCAAAAACATCAGCTTTTGAAAGAAACCTTTCTCATAGTTTGAAAATATAGCAACTTTTTCACAGAAATATTTGAAAAGAGAGAGAAAAGAACTTTTGAACAAAGAGCCTTTTACTTGATTTGTGTTTCTTCAGCATTTCACATAGTATTACTGGAACTGCAGTAGTTCTTTGCATCAGAGTCTAGTCTCTCTCTTGTCTGGTCCATCAGTGAAACCAGAAGTCTCTTCCACGTTGTTGGATGTTCTATGTTTCTCACACTAAAGTAATCACGGTTCAGTTTCTGGTTTGTACCCAAGCTACATACAATGAGCGTAGTTCCCCTTTGGCTCGTTTCTCATGTTGAAACGGAGAAGTGGCCGTTTCCTTCTCCACAAGCTCCCTTCTCTTTCTTTTGAAAAGAATGGAGGCTACTTGTCTTGAAAAGTAGCTACTTAAATAGCCTTTACAGAAAATGCTGCAATTCTGGTCTCTACGTTCATGTAAATTCCATATTCAAGTTCATGCTAAATGCTGAATTTGGGGCACATAGTCTTCCCCCCCAAAAAAATTAAAAAAAAGTTGCAAAGTAAGAAGGATTTAAAATTAACCTTTGTGTGTCTTGATACAGCTTAAGCAGTAGACGTAGAATGGACCCCCTAGAACTGGGGGGTTTAGCTGCCTTTTTGCTTAGACTGATTTCCTATGCTTCCTTCCCTGAGCTCACTTTCAATTTATTAAAGGTAGTGCTAGTTTTGCTTTAATTGAAGGTAGTGGAAGAGTTAATATTGACTTAATAGACTGAGCCCTTAACTAGCAAAGCATGTTTCAGAGCTTCTAATAATTTGCTTTGCCTATATCACAAGAAGCAGGTTTATTGGCATTTATCAGCCCCCATCTCATTAGAGAGGCTGAGGGCTGGGTAGGGTTTAGAAGCAAAACTATGTTCTCTCCAGAGAGACCGGAGGAGACAGCAAATGCAGAGCAGTAGGCAGAAGCTTGCATTAGTTCTCTTGCATACATTTCTATGGACAAATAACTTACACCCCCACGGAGTCAAGGTTGCCTGGCACCTTTCGCAAAATATGTTTACATCCACTAAGCAGAAAAGCAGTCTGACAAATGTAGCTGACTATAAAAAGCAACTTTAAAAATACAAACTAGTATGTGCTGAAATCACTGACTACAGCTTCTCAGAACATTGATAGTTGACCAAGTTTGATTTGGATGTGATTTGCACCAGCTTTGCACTGATGTTCAGGTGCATAGGTGTTTCTCTTACCGAAGATTTTGAGTAGTAATGCTGCAAAGCAACAGCCTTGCTAGATCACCCATGAGTCCTGTATAGGCAACCTGCCTATTAGCATGCAGGGAGCTTAATTTTGTATCGACCCTCAGCTTTGCTCTGTGTCTTTTGCAGGGGATTAGAACACCTTTTCAATTTCCCTGTTTGTGGTTTGGTAGTGTTTAAGACCAGCTGTGTCACAGTGAGCACAGGAGCTCAGAGCAATAGGCTAGCTGCAGAATAGTGAGGGACTGGAACTTGTCATCCTCTCCTCCCTGCAGATCTGCGTGTTTAGTGTGTTGTTATTCATCAGGAGAGGCTTCAACAATTTAGCTGTGAATTGTTAATAAGTTACTGCAGAATGTGAAACTTAAATACCTTTTGGGTCACTGAGTCATGTCCATTGTATGTAACACCATAATATAATCCTATTTGAACTGTGGATTTGGGGTCTTTTGATTAAAAGACCTGTTACATAAAAGATGGATGACTGAATCTCCAGAGTTTAAATGGAAAATCATAGAATCATTAAGGTTGGAAAAGACCTCTAAGATCATCAAGTCCAACCATCAAACCAACACCACCATGCCTACTAAACCATGTCCCAATGTGCCACATCTACACTTTTTTTCAACACCTCCAGGGATGGTGACTCCACCACCTCCCTGGGCAGCCTGTTCCAATGCCTGAGCACTCTTTCAGTAAAGAAATTTTTCCTAATATCCAATCTAAACTTCCCCTGTTGCAACTTGAGGCCATTTCTTCTCGTTCTATCGCTAGTTACCTGGGAGAAGAGCCCAACACTCACCTCACTACAGCCTCCTTTCAGGTAGTTGTAGAGAGCAACATGATCCCTCCTCAGCCTCCTCTTCTCCAGACTAAACAACCCAGTTCCCTCAGCTGCTCCTCTTGACTTGTTCTCCAGACCCTTCACCAGCCTCACTGCCCTTCTCTGGACACGTTCCAGCACCTCAGTGTCCTTCTTGTAGTGAGGGACCCAAAGCTGAACACAGTGCTCCAGGTGTGGCCTCACCAGTGCCGAGTACAGTGGCACGATCACCTCCCTACTCCTGCTGGCCACACTATATCTGATACAAGCCAGGATGCCACTGGCCTTCTGGGCCACCTGGGCACACTACTGGCTCATGTTCAGCTGGATGTCAACCAGCATCCTCAAGTCCTTTTCTGCTGGGCAGCTTTCCAGCCATACTTCCCCAAGCCTGTAGCATTGCATGGGGTTGCTGTGACCAAAGTGCAGGACCTGGGACTTGGCCTTATTGAACCTCATATGACTGACCTCAGCCCATCAATCCAGTCTGCCCAGATCCATCCGCAGAGCCTTCCTACCCTTGAGCAGATCGACACTCCCCACCCAATTTGGTGTCATCTGCATGTTTACTGCGGGAGCACTCAACCCCCTCATCCAGATCATTGATAAAGCTATTAAACAAGACTGGCCCCAAAACTGAGCCCTGTGGAACACCACTTGTGACTGGCCACCAACTGGGTTTCACTCTGTTCACTGCAACTCTCTGGGCTCAGCCATCCAGCCAGTTTTTCACCCAGTGACAAGTACATCTGTCTAAGCCATGAGCAGCCAGCTTCTCTAGGAGAATGCTGTGGGAGACAGTGTCCAAGGCCTTACTGAAGTCCAGGTAGACAACATCCACAGCCTTTGCCTCATCCACTAGGCGAGTCACCTGGTCATAGAAGAAGATCAGGTTGTTCAGGCAGGACCTGCCTTTCATGAACCCATGCTGGCTGGGCCCTATAGTTCCCAGGATCCTGCTTCCAGCCCTTCTTGTAGATGGGTGTGACATCGGCAAGCATAAGCAAATAAGATCTCAGTTCTTTGAAAGAATAGGTGTAGGCAGCAATGCTGGTGACTTGGATCCCAAGTGGACGGAGACAGCTAAAATCCTGAAAAGGTGTGGCTCAGGTTCATCTCTGTGCTTTGGGTTTCTTTGAACCTAGGCTGGTTAGGCTTTGGGCTGGTTTTGAGACATGTGACTCAATCCACATGTTGTAAATTAGACGCATAACAGTAAATTCTGGCTTCCCTTTTGAGGGCTTCTCTCCTAAGACCTCTGTAAGTGACTCTAGTACCTGGTAATTTATGTGAGGTGAAAAAGTGCAAATTGGTTAATCCCTATAGCAGTACTAAAGATTGTGAAATACATAGTGAAATAACTATAGTTTGCATAGCCTTATTTTTGTTTCTGTAATCACTGTAGCTTTCTCCAAAATTATTTTTCCAAACACTGGCATTCCTTTGAATGGGAGGAGACAGCACTTTGGCTAAAATGGAAAAATACTGTTGTCAAGTTGGCTATTTAATGATTTGATGACTGTAATCTTTAGCACTCAGTGATGTACAAGGAGGTTTGTTGTTAAGACACCCTCTGAAAATTCCATGGATTTCAAGTGTTACCTGAGTGGCAGCTATAATCTCTTATTTTATTGTGACATGAATACAAAATTTGAATAGCTGTGGTCTGAAAGTTATGTAGAAAATAATTCTTACTTATTTGTGGAAAATGAGAAAACCCACAAGTATAAAAGCAAACTCTATGGAAAAAAAGGCTATTTCTAATATTATTTTTTCCAGGTATCATTCTTCATAATAAGAAATATAACCTTTTCTTTCCCTTTATTGTAAATTATTCTCCAATATTCATTATTTCATAGAATGTAACACCCTGCTCACTTTTTTTGCAGGAATTACATGAAGTGCTGCTTTTAAGGATCCTGCTCAAACTTGTATGTATATACATATATATATACTCATATACACACATACAATTCATTTATATGCTATATGATTCCTTTAGTCAGTGTGATTTGACTGACTAAAGTAATAGATGAAGGATTTTGCCTTCTGCAGAATTACTGAATTTCTTCAACCTATTATATATTAAAATCTTCAGATTTCTAATATCAGCATAGAGGATATGGACCTGAATAAATGATCCAGACCTCCCTTCAGCAGGTGGTCTGGTTTAAATGTGTCACTGGAGAATTTTGTCGTAGTTGCTGACTATGGTACATAGCAGGCAGTTAAGCCACAAGTAAACATTACAGCTTTACCGAAAGGATAGGCATGAATAGTCATTAGTTTCACAGGAAGGGAGGAAATGATCCTTTTCCTGATTTGTCAGGTAGTTAAACTCTGTCTTTTCAGAGTGGATTTTAATCGATGAGGTGTTGATTCAAACAGTGAGGACAAAGGAACAGTGAAGAATTCTTTTTTAAAAAGAGCAGAACTATAAACAGCTGAACCCTCAAAAGGTAAGTAATTTTTCTTGTGTTATTCATCTTAAATTAACCCTGAGAATAACTAAATATCTTTTGGTTGACCTAATTTGCGAATTTATGGTTGGCACAACTTAATTGAATTGGTGCACATTTAATTGAGCCTGGGGTGTTCGTTAGTGCTGAGATTAGCTGCACATACTAATAGGCAGTTTAGTAAGATCCGGTGGTCCCAGCAGTGGGAAATAATTATCAGAACTATCAATCAATTGTTGGTAATCCAGGTGAATTAAAGCTACTTTGGTTTTGTTTATTGCTTCATAATATGTGCTTTGGTTAATATTGGTAACGTATTTCTGAAGGCTTTTCCCCTATATCTTTTTTTCCATACATCCTCAGCCTTTGTTTGTTTTTTTTTATGTTTTGTTTTACAGGGTTAAATAAAAAATCAGAAGTGCTTTTAAAACTAATTTGCTTTACAGTAGACCTAGGTTATTCAGTGCTGGACAACCTATAATTTGTATGAAAATGCTCTCCTTGTTCTTTTTCTATCAGGTATAAAGTAGTGTTTCTCTGCTCTGCAAGTCCCCAAGTTCACAAATGCATGTCCCTCTTCAGTATAGCTCTGGCACATTGCCATACTTACTGTAGAGTAAAAACTCCAAGACTTTGTTAACTTACTCTGTTGAAAAAGCACAAATGACATGGCAAAATAAAATACAACTTCCAAGCAGAAAAATGAGAAGACATGAAAGCAAACAAGGTACTTTTTTTCTTTTTTCTCATTAAATTTCTTCCAAGCTTGTAACTTTCACAAAATTATCTGAAAAGATTACACTCATAAAATTATGTCAGTGGTTAATGGGTTGCATGAAGGTGCGTATTAAAAAGCCATGTAATTTAGGACTCGCCATTCCAGTTCTACTGTGTCTGAGCATAAAAGGAACTAAAACAAGGAAAGGTTTAAGGCCCAAGCTTACATTCTTCAGGGACTTAAGATTCCCACTGTGGTTAATCAAAGCTGTAAAGGAATAAAATTCTGCACTTAGCTCTGAACAGGAAACAAGCAGAACAAAATCCTTTGCCATTAAATGCAATTTTGTCTGTAAAATTCTGTTCTTTTTTCTCCCAGATATGTTACATGTACTGGTTATACTGTGCAGATTTGGTAATTGTGCAGCAGAGCAACAGTCACTTTCAGTTGAAAAGGAGCAAATGTAGGTAGGACAGATTTGTAGAAAAATTCTTTTAAATGCAGTAATCTGCTGTTCTTGGGAAAAAAAATCTCATTTTCTATGAAAACTTACCTCCACAAAATGTCTTCTGGGTCCTTAGCAGTTGTGATTTCATATTTGGTACAGTGCTAGGAGGGGTGAGGAAGGTTGCTGTGCGAGGTTTAACTTTCCCTTGCTTCTGAAGGATGAAGAAGCTGAACTATCATCCCCAGTAGTCCCAGGCCTGCTTTAGTTTATGGTGAAGGAAACAGCCGCTTAAAGACAATTCCTCACTACTGCAAAACTACTAGAATCCATTGCACTCCCCAGAATGCTCCCTGCACTGAGAAAGAGCATTTGGCAAATGTGTGATTCTACTTCATTTGCTGAGATTTTTTCTTTTACCGTAGATCATGTGTGAGGGTTATCTACCCAGTGATTTCCTCTTTTGTCCTACTGAAATAGTACTGAGCAAGCCCTTGAATTAACTGCCTTACAGTAACTGGATTTGGCAAAGTGCATAGACACACAGACTCAAGCTATTACAAGCAAAAAAACCCTCAGCAGATCTGCTGTTAAACGGTGCCTAAATTTACACTATCCCAATATTTACAAAAGACGAGAACGACTATTAAAAGAGCTTTAATCAATGAAAGTTCACCAATCAGTTACCCAGAGAAAACAGGAAACCTTTAAAATGGAAGAAGTAAACAAGTGAGGTGCCAAATCATGAGGTCCTTGTGTCTTTCCATGCTCTTTCCTGAGGCAACCTCCCTGTTTTTCTCCCCAATGTCATATATTCACAGGAATCATGCCCCCTGTCCTTTCCCCCTGGTTCAGGGACTCCATTTCCCACCATAGCATAATCTCTATTCTCTTTTAATTCATAGCTTTTTCTGCTGATGTACAAGCTATCAACATTTTAAGTTATATTGACAATACAGGAAGACCTGTCATGGAAGGAAGACAAAGCAGGTTAGTTTTGCTGCAAGGAGGGAAGGAGTTTTTGGTTCCTGTTAAGAGAATCTGTGATCTGTGGACCAGAAGAGTGGTGCTTAAAACGGGTGGCCTTGCTAACCAGATGCTGAAATTTCAGTTTTGCTGCTTCTCACTAAGCACTTCCCTCTTCTGTGTTTTTTTGTTTTGTTGGTTTGTTTCTTTCTTGCTTTCTTTCTAATTTTCACTGAAATCTGTAGAGTTGATATCTGGAAAATTTGGAATTGCCTAGATAGTGTTTTGCATTAATGACAGAGGAGTACCGCTGTTAGATTATTGCTTCCACTAGAAGATTTGATTTTTGGTAAGGGTAGACTGACAGATACTCAGCTGATTTAAAATGGTATGATGAGTGCAGTACCATCAGAGTCGGGGGAGGCTATGGTATATAGATACAAGTGGAATAATATTCCCATTTTACTGGCTGAGAAACTAAGCTTCATGGGGATCATCAGACCTGGCCACAAAAACTCACCAGGCACTTTATAGAAGCGGGAATCAAGCCATGTCTTCTAAAACCCAGTTCGAATTTCTGACAAGTGTTGCGCTGACTGACAGACAGAGGCACTAATTAGTGATGTTTTGAGGAGCTTACTTACCTCTTACATACAGAAGGAGATTAATCTACTAATCATAAATACAAAATGAATGTATCTCACTGTACAGTTACAAAATGATGCTTTCAGTGTGACTTTTTAAGCATCTTTCTGCTCATTCAGCATTATTTTCTATAAACCAGAGTGCTTACAAAGAAATACTGTTCAACGTCTTCTCTGCATAACAAAAAGCAGCCTACAACTGTAAGGTCCCTTTCCATTCATCAGCCACCACATCTGTTGCTTGCTTGGACACTGACCAAAATGATTCATTCACATGTCTAACATTTATTTTTGGTGAAATGCTGGGATTATACAGAAAGGCAATATTTCAAAATTGGGTCTAGAAAACCAAGGGAAGTTGGAAACAACTTCCTCAGCTGAAAACAAACACGGCGTTATATCATCCTGCAGCTTTATTAGAAGGAAGGCAGTAGCCAAGTGAAGCAGCTGGAATCACACTGAAGTCACTCTGAACTCTGCAGATCATTCTTCCTGCTGTAGAGCTCACATCGCTGATTTACAGTGTGCTTTGTTCCACAGAACAAGGTATGTCAAATATCTCTGTTGTATTTTAAACCTTTCTCTCCCTCCTTTCTAAATAATGTGTTTTGACAGCTACAACACTTGCAGGCCAATCCTCTAAGGTAGTGTAGCATATACTGGCTAAAAGAGCTTCTTGGAAGAAAGAATGCAGTATGTATTTCAAAGATTATTTTGAACTACCCCTACAGCAAGAAAAGATATGAAAGTAGGTGTAAATTTAATTTTTAATGACTTTTGAATGTGTGTATCCACACTTCAAGGAGTCTTTTATCCTGTCAGAGAACGGTGAGTGACCTTGACTTAAATCTGTCTCCCAACCCCCCCCGCCTCGCCTCCCCTTGCGTGATGGTTTTAATTTGTTTGGTTTGCTTAGGGATAGAATGTCTCCTGTAGCTATAGCAATTCCCAGTATTATTTGAAACAAGTACATCAGTTCTGATCTGAACAGATTCTAGAACAGAAAATGGAAACTTTTTTCAATTTAAGAACCAGATTAACAAAGTAATTTAATTCTGAAGAATTACAGTCACACAGAATTAAAAAGGGCTTCTGTGATCTGAGCTGGCAGTTGTGTGTGTTTTCCCTGACCGTCGTGGAATAAGGTAGGGTGTGGATCTAGCTGTCATGAAGTACATGGGAGCGTATTTCCTAGGAATTGACAAGAAGATTTGAAGCCTTATATGCTGCCACACAATGAGACAGGGCTTGATTCCACCTCCTATTCAGACTTAGTGATAACCCTGTCGTCACCTGTAGCACTTCTAAATGTAATCTTGCAAAGCCAAACAATATCCCAGAGCTGTTTTTGTAGATTTAGAGAAGATGTATAGGTTGTCTGTGAATTAAAACACATTTGCTTTCTAGCTGGATAAAATTGTATTACTGAATCATTTTAAGTATTTATTAATTCACAGCTAAGGAGAAAAGAGTGAGTGAGGGTATGTCAGGGTAAAGGAATCTTTTAGACCAGGTTTGTAGAAATTGATTCAGGGTTAACTTGCTTATGACAGCTTACTTCCAATAGCATCATATTATGTTTTGGCTCAGCTGAACTAGGAAATGCAAACACTTCGATAACCCAATTTACTTTTGTTAAATGTCACCACAGCTTCTGCCCGAACTTAAAACATTGTCAGCCACTTGTGCCAGGCAGGCAGGATAGAGGTCCTACCAAGTTTACTTTAATCCTAGGGATTTTATATGTGCTATGAGTGATACTAAGAGTCCACTTCTGTTGCACTTAGAATCTGTTTCAGTGCA
Source organism: Opisthocomus hoazin (assembly GCF_030867145.1). Lineage (NCBI taxonomy): Eukaryota > Metazoa > Chordata > Aves > Opisthocomiformes > Opisthocomidae > Opisthocomus > Opisthocomus hoazin. The sequence continues at coordinate 30,282,392 of NC_134422.1, read as the reverse complement.
GTGTAGTGGAACTTACTTGACTGTGGAGAATGAATTTATGGTTTGGATTCTCTAATTGCCTTTGTGGAGAGGGATCATAAGTCAGGGAAACTATGTGTAAGGATTCTTAGGCAGGATCTGACCATAGATTTTTACTGTACTGGTGAGGGCAAAGGAAAACTATTGATGACCATAATGCAATTTGTATGTGATATACATTATAAATTCCTCCTCTTCATTTTAAGAATTTCCTTGTCTGCTGACAACCTAATGAGCAACTTACAAAATGCTGTTAGATTTGTGTTTATTTCTGATAGATTGATTCAAGAGGAAAATCTACATCTGTTTCCTAATAAAGCCAGTTGCCTTGAAGAATTTTTTTCTCCTTATGTTTTTTAAAAGCCACTTGAAGTTCATCATCTGTTCTTAGGTATTAATTTTTTATTAATAACTCTGCTGTTCCAAGCACTAAGCAGCAAGTTTTGCAGAGGACTGTAGTCTGTTTAATGGTCTGGTTATTTGCTTATTTATTAATTTTGTCTTATGGAATGTGCCAACAGTTCAGCTGTCTCTCTTACTGTGGTGGCTGGTTGTCTGGGTAATTTTCACTCATTATTTCTGATAATGGTTTGATTTGTGTTCATTCAGTCTGCAGTTAACAGTTTCACAACAGTGCAGGGCTCTGTTGTTGCTGGCTTTGCAAAAGAGAGCTGAGTGGGAAGAACAGTTTCTCATGGCCTGTTACCAGAAGAAGGGATGCTGTGTCTGGGGTGGGTGGTGTCCAAGAGACATCTGGTTTTAGAAGGGAAGATGCCATCATGCACAGATCAGCTCTCCCACACTTGCTTCTACTTTTCTAATGTGCTTGCGGCTCCTGAGACAAAAAGAAGTATTTTGTGTCCTCAAAAGAAGCATATAGTACTTCTGGGGAAGCTCAGTTAATTCTGTGCTCTTTGTATCTTCAGTATGTTTCAGAAGTTGAGGGACTGGAGACAGGAGAAAAAAGCCCTGTATCAGCCCATGGCTGTTCTTTTCCAGAGAGACTTTTTGCTGGCTTGTTGCATCTCCCTTATACCTGGCCCACTGTTTTACTGCATTACATTTCTTTAGATGAACTGAAGAGACCTGCTGCAGATACACCACTTTTTCGTTAGTTGTCTCAAAGGGAAGCTAAAAAATCCCATTGCCACAAGATGGATTTGTTTGCCAGGGTTATCTGCAAAGGCCAGCGCTCTCAAAGTCTCCAGCCCTTGGCAGGGACATTAGCTAGGGAAGAGTTTTTAGCCTTTTCCTACTTCTCTTTTGCAGCCCAGGCTCTCTTGTCCCCTTTTGATACTTCTCGAAGGATGTATTTCAAGAATCACAAGACACAAGTATGAAGAACCATCACCTTTTCCCTATATCCACAGAAGATATTTGCCTCTTCATTCTTTTGGCAAGGTCTGAATTTGGCCTCCAACTCTACCTTTGAAACTACTGTTTGGCTTTGGGCAAGATACTTCTGTTCCTTTCCCTACTCTTCTTGTGTCTGTTTATTCTGTGTAATTATAAACAAGGCAGGAATTATCTCTCATTATGTGTTTATAGTGCCTAGATCCAGTGAGGCTTTGATCTCAAAGGCTAGGGCCTTTAGGTACTTTCCCAACATAACATACTTGCCTCTTTCAGCAAGTCGAAGCCTGGCACAGAAGTTTTGTTCTCTTTCGAAGCCTTCTAGGTGAGAAAGTGGTGAGTACTAAGTCCTGTTCCATCAGTGTAATATCACTTTCTACAGTCCAATTTCTTTTTTCCTGGCGATCCTCATTTAATGAACTCAGTCCCACATCATTTTAGTGAGATGTTTCAGAAATGTTGAGAACTGTTGTCCTTTTAAGAGAACTGAGTAACGTGTTGTCGAGGCCCTAAACTCTTAATTGAGGGTGTTGCACCATATCTGGTGGAGTCAAATTCAAAATGATTTGCAAAACTAATATGGGAAGCCTGTAAAACCAGTATTTCCAAGTTCATAGTTTAACACCTTGATCATAGATGCCATCTATTCTTATCAGTGCTAGGGGGTGTTCCCAATGCCGTGTAAGGGACATGATAGAGAAATATCCAACCCTCCTGAAATTGTATGAACAATATGAATTCTTCAGGTTTGCAGGAATACAGGCAGTGCTTATTTTAGACTTGATTTTAATAAAAGGGTTACCTTTGTATAAGTTGGAATATTAGAGTAACACTGATACCAGAGTAGACACCCTTAATCTACTGGACACAGTGATCCTAGTATATTAACAGTGAAGACAAAATAAAGTCTGTTATCAGCTGGAATGTTTATATACTAGCCATATTTTGGAACTGGATGTTCTGATATGCCCATGCAAATGTGTCAAGAGTAATAAAACCATAGCAATATTACAGTCATGCTAGAATAAACTGCTGATGTAGATTTAATGAGCAGTAGAATAAACCTAGAAGAATAGAGGTCAATTCAGAGGGCAGTATATAACCAATCATACTGCTAGAAGTGACTGGGAAATTAGTATGTGAAATAGAACAGGATGTAAGAAAGCACGTTTGAGGAATGAGTTGTGTTGCTAATTTTCTCTGGGGATAGCTCTTAACTCTTCTTGTTAAAAGGACTGTAAGTATAACAGGTTGTAAGCTATTTTTTATCTGTTATTTGAAAAGATTTTCTGTCTTGCTGGAGATGGTTATTTTTTTTTCCCATAATGACCTGTTGTTACCCTGCAGTAACTTTAGAATGGCTGTTGTCTAACATATGTTTAATTGGCCTTAATCAGTCTGCTGAGACAACAATTGATAGTCTGAAAGAAATCTCTGCATTCTCTCTTTATTCTCTGCTCTCACTTTGCTACTTCCTGTTAGGAGGGAGTTGTGGTTAAAGCAGGCACTTGCTAAAGGAGTGCAACCATTTAAAAAACATGCTCAGAGCATGATCATGTAATGATCCCATGAATGTTAGTCAAAATCTTTTTTCATTACAAGTATATGACACAGTTGCAAAGTAAAACTTCCATATAATTTTTGCATGAAAAACTTAAAAAGCCATGCTTGATTAGAAATACAAGCATCCATTATCTTATCAATCCAGTCTCTGTGAAGCTGATGTGATTTAAACATTTTAAATCGGGTATCTCCATTATTCTAGGTATGTAGTTATTATGGTGGCTTGTAGCCAAAGAAAATACTGCTGGCATTTGTGGAGGAGTAGAAAACATGTGAAACTTTCCTGGAACAATACTTCATTAGTGTGCATATCTTACACACTGAGGACACAGCCAATACGATACATGGTGTACCTGCTGGGCTTTTGTCATCTGAGAGGTGTGCCAAATGGCTCTGAGGTATGTCCTTGGCCTGTAGAGACAGGTTAACGTGCATGACAAGCAAATGGTGGAGATCCAGGTTCCTCTTCTCTCCAGTGCAGAGAAAACAAACCAGAATCTGCGAGTGCTGCAAGGTGCTGGCTCCCTCCAACACGGTGGTCATGACGGCATAGTAGAGAGCCTCTCCTCAGGAAGGGGAAGGTCTCCCAGAGGTGAAGCTGTGGATTCTCCGCTCCATCATGAGTGAGGGCACAGTGTTACATTTAGGAAAGGAGGGTAGGTCTGTCGTTGAAGCGCTAGGCAGGGACTTTAGGTTTAGCACCCGGTTTAATCAGAGACTTCCTGTAGGTCATTCTCAGCCTTCTTGTCTGTAAACCAGACTGATCATACTTCTCACTTGAGTCCACTTTCACTAAAGGCTGTGAAAACTGAGGTGTTATAGCTGGTTATGTAAGTATTTCAGCAGTGCTGACACATACAATATAAGACCATATTTTAAATCTCAAGTGGCACTGCTTACTTAAACTTCTGTTTTTACCTACTTGTAAGAATGCTTAGATTTTTTTGTTTTGTTTTTCAGAATGGGGCAACTTTTAAGTGTTTCACAGATACCATCCGTCATTTTCTTGACTCTGCTGTAGTATGTTTGTGGTCACATGATAGACTTGCAGTGGTTATGGCAACTCCTTACATTTAAAAGGAATATTAAAAAGGTCTACTGTAAGCTGTATAAATGGAAGGGAATAAGAGCAGGAGAAAGCACTAATTACACAGCTATCAAGTGGGCTCCCCTCATCTCCCAGTGCATACCCTGAGGACACTGGAGTTTCTTTGTCTGCTTTGGGGATAGAAGTCTTGGTGCTTGGGGTCAGCATGAAAATAAATCACGTTTGATGATACGCAGTTGCTGGTAGCAGACATTTATGAGTTACCTGATTGTGGAAATGGTACGCTGCTCAACTGCAGCAGTTGTCTGGATGTTTTGTTATATTCAGTCAAGACCTGCTGTAGATACTTTTCCTATTACAGCAGCATTATCTAGTTATAAAGTTGGGTTTTCCATTTGTTGTTTAACATTTGGGTGGCGGCAAAACTGCTGGTCTGAAATCATTGCTTTACCAATACTGAGTCTGCTCTGTAAGGATTTGTTAATCCCACCATAACACTCACTGTGTAAAATGTTATGAAGTTATTATCTGGTCAGATGACTTCAATACCACAGATTAAGTGGTGTGTTATGACTAATATGGTCATGTTTGGCCTTGCTCAAAAAGACAGTTGTTTTTGGCATAAACTTTAGGAGATGCCTAGCTAGCACATTGTGTATACATGTCTAAAACTGCTTCACTGAGAGACATAATGGAGAATGATGGTTATTTGCATTCTTCTCTTGTCTGCTAGAGCAAATACATCTATATCATAGCTTGAAAAGGTTTCCAGTCACGTATCATATCTATTATGACCCATTCTAGTTGTTGAATTCAGGACAGCTTACAAAATCATTTTGTTACCGTACGTCTAATGACCATTAAAACTGTAGTCAGGAGATAGGCATCTGTGTATGCGTCTATGAAAGAGAAAACATACACACAGGCCTTGATTCTACTTTTGTATATACTAGCTAAAAGTGCTCATTTCCCAGGAGCTTTGTCTGCAGGGGCAGCTTTGGGCTTAAATTATAGCATAGCTATGATTTAATTTTGTAATGTGGGTGTATCAGGCACTTCCTGCTATAGGAGTGTTTCTGCATGGAGGCAAGTGGTCATCTTGGCTGTGTTCTTTTGAGGGAGAAATATGAGTCTATGACAGTTTGTAATCTCATCAGTATTCCTTGTGAGTTTCTTGGCTTCTTATGTCTTTGTAAAATACTTGCCAGAAATATGTATGTACCTCTAACAAACTTGCTCAGGCTTTTGTGCTTTGAACTTTGCACTACTTTTCACTACTGGGTGAATTCAATGTTTCTGTATTTGTAGCTAGATAAATTAAGAATTTAGCATCTCGAAAGTTCCAGGAAATTTTTTGGGGGGCTCTCAAATGAGAGCATGACAAGGAGGCTTTAGATGATCTTTTGAGAAACTAGTTATTCTCCAACATTTGACTCTGGTCTCAAATGACCAAAGTTGAAGTGAATCAATCAAATAAGCTTTCCTTTAGCCATAAATCATAGACATGGATAGTGATATGGTCAGAATTATTCATAAAGACATTAAAAGGAGGGTTTGTGTAATATATTCTCTCTATGAAGTTAACTGTTGAGACAGCCAATGCCGCAAACCATAATTTTCCTATTAAGTCAGGACCCATTATTGTGACCTCTGAAATCAATTTAGCTGACCATAGGCTGTGAGCACTGTTTATCACACTGAACAAATAGATTTTGGGACTACCACTCAAATATTTGTGTTAACTTTTAACTAACATAGACAATGAATAAGCTCTTCCCTTGGACCTCTCTGTAAATTTTGGAAGTAATGAGAACTAAATGTGAGAGAGAGGTTGTGTGGGCTATAGCCCAAACACGTGGCATAAACTACCAGTGTAATTAAGTTGGAGCCTAACTTACGTGGTACCCAGAGAACTTTGAACCTCCAGGAAGACTTTGCATCAAGTGAAGTGAGTGGAAATTGCATCTGTTTTGTTTGTTTTCTCCTATTTTAGACTGAAAACCCAATGTAATTTAATTCCATAGCCATTTCACTGACCTCAGGGCTGAGGCGTGGAGAGGTCAAACGACTTCCCCTGGTCAAAGAGCATGCATGTGGCATAGGCATGAATAGAGTCCAAAGTACTGGTCCCATGTCATAACCGTAAGGCCATTGTTAGTGTGACAAAAGCTGTCCTATATTAAGCAGATCCAGTCATTTGTCCAGATTGTCATTATGGCTCAACTTTACGGAATACTGTAATGGTGGCAGAGAAAACGAACTCTAGGTATTTGTAGTAAAAAGCTATGAATATGTCAATTGAGATCTGATTCTGTAATTCCCTGCTGAAATTCAGAGAAAGACAGTTCATGTAGCACATGAAGTCTTTTCCCCGCAGTTCTGTGGCTTTGTATTTTAGAAGTATTTCCTAACAGTCTCTATTTCTTGGTAATTCTGTTTTCTGTGCTAGGATCTAAAAGGTACTAGCACCAAGTACCAGCCTGTGATATTCCTATGAAGTCGTTTAGTAATTAACTCCTGTTTTACAGAAGGGGACAGGAAATGAAACCTCCTGGTCAAATGTTACGAAGCCTATTATTTGCTTAAAATTAAGCAACTATATTCATAATTAAGTAACTGAATCAAGGAGTCCCAGTTTTCAGAGTCGCTTGTGACCTCAGCAAACAGGAACAGACTCCAGTCAAACAACTGCTGAGTGTATGCTTTACTCAGGCTGTTTACTATTTAAAAAAAAAAAAAAAAAAAGACAGGATGAAGTCTAAACTTGGTTATATTCATCCATATGCAGCACAGCACTGTTCTGTAACCTGTGGCTGCCCCCAAGTCCTGTTGCCAGGCCTCTAACCACACTTTCCTGTTTATTGAAAAATATTTTCCTCCCTCTGGCTCCTTTTTGCCACCTGGGACCAGCAGGGACTGAGCCAGTGAACTGCACCAAACTTCCTTTACCCTTTCTAGCAGTTGGCTTGAAAGCCAAATGGAAACTGCTAGCAAAAAGTCTTGTTTTCTCTGCTGAGCCTCTGTTTGCAGACAGGTTCATGAGTGTCTTTCCAGCCTGGAAATTCGGCTGTTTGTCAAAGATCATACAGGAAATCAGTGACGGAATAAGGAATAGAATTAAATTTCTTCACAAGACCTAGACTTGAACTGCAAGACAGTTCTGACTCTGGACCATTTATTAATAAATAAAAACCAAACTCACGTATTTGAGAGAGAAGACAAAGAAACATCCCTGCTTGAATGATGATTAGTGGTTATCCCAGAAGAAAAAATCTGTGTCCTTATTGACGTAAACCAGCATAGCTCCACTGAAAATCCCCTACTGCTTATCTTTTTCAGGGCAGGGCTTAGCACTGTGAATCCTGTAATAGAAGTGTTTCATACATGTGGATGTCAGAGGTAAAAATTTCTGGGCTTTGCAAATGTAATTGCCATTCTTTGCTGAGCTCTAGCCATAGAGTCGAGTTGCAGCGTCTGTGCGCTGGGAGCAATGGTAAGCAATGTTCCTCCTGCTTTTTTCCCCCAACTGTTAAAGAATTACTGAATTGCAAGACTAGGAGTTAGAGATAAGGAAAAATACAAGCTTGGGAAAAGAATTGCATTCTAGAGATGTGCTCTTTCAATGGAGGAGTTTTAAACTACAGGAGGCTTGGTAAATATTTGGTATTTATTTAAGTATGTTTTCTTTCTCCTACTATACATAATCTTTGAAACTCTAAATATAAAATTAACATTGTTGGGCAGTAGGCAACTGGCTTTTTTAGCGCCATTAGGAAAAAAATTTTGGGGACTACACATATAGGGAGGAAATATTTGAATCCAAGTATTGTTGCGTTATGCTAGCTCTTGAGAAACATAAAAGCAAAATTGATTAGTAACTGGAATACATGATGTTAATCAACAGGAGTCTGAAAAATTTGATTTTTTTAAATTGCATAAATTTGATTTGAAGGTATAGTTCTGTATATAGGCAAAGACACTTAAAAATCCAGTTATTAACCTGACTGTCCTCTGATGCTGTCCAAATGCAATGTTGTTGCAGATGTCAGTGGTACTGCTCCTTGTTTATACTATTTCTCAGCAGCTGTTAAGCGATTTGAAAAAATGACTCAGTTGGGTGGTACTGGTATTAGATGCAGAATCTACCCCCAAGGGGCATGTAATTATATAAATGCAGCCCAATAAGTATCATTTTATTAGGACAGCAAACCAAGTAACATTCCTTTAGCCTGATGTAAATTACAAAGGGCAAATGTTATCATAGCCTCTTGACAGAACAGGCTGTATTGACTCTTATTACATATTTCTTTTTAACGAGATATAAAATTACAGAACTTTTTTCCCCCCCCTTGTCTATCCATCTACAAATGAGAAATCTAATCCTGCTAATGTGCGTGCACATGCGTAGCTTCACTTTACTTCCTTTCAAAGTAAGTGAACTGCTTGTTTGGAGGAAAGGTATGTACATGAATACAAGCTTGCAGATGTGGTTCTACAGGCAGTGTACTCTGTAGACCCTGCTCCTGTTGTCCTTAGCATGCTAAATTTAGTGGAATTACAGGAATGCAGGGCCGGGTTCCAAAAACGTGGGCTGAATTTCAGTTTCTCAATGGAGCTAGCACTCAGAAGTGTACCGGTGAGCTCATCCATAATACAGCTAATGGGCTGGTTGTATCCTGCTCTCAGGGACAGGTTTTTAGTGCAGCTGAGTTCAGGCAGACAATATAGCTTTAAATGATAACACAATTTAGGAGAATATTTGTTTTGACCATGGCACATACTTTTGTCAGACTGTGGACGTCTGTGCTGTGCTGCAGCTTTGTCTGTACTGTGGAATGAACACGTAACTTCTGAGTGCTTTTTCCTGTTCACGCTCTGTTTGCTATCTGTTTTCCCATTCAGTTCTTTTTCTGTTTTTTACTTTTGGCTTACGTTTTCCTTTTCCCCCTCCCTTCTCTCCCTCCTACACTCTTCGTTTGGAGTTTTAGAAGAAAATTCCTGTGTGAAAAATCATGTTGTACTTGTAAATTCCAGAAGCTTTTGCAACAGAAGAAAACTGAGACCGTCATTCTGTCTCAAAAAAAGAAAAAAGGAGACACACGTATTTTCCTCTATAGCTCTTACTGTGTGTCTTATTTTCCTGGGAAGCTTTATTTTCTTTCATCTGTTACCTGTTTCTCAGCTCACTAGTGGAAGAATACCACAGTTGTATGTATTGTCTCTGAAATATGTTCTGTGTACTTTCTGCTTTACATCCTTTGCTGCTTTGAGGAAATCTAATAAAGTGAATGTGTCTGAAAATCAGCATTCCTTGGTACAAAGATAGATACATGATAGAGAGGAATCAACCCGTGAACTTTCAGTTGCTGGAGAAATCATTGACTATGATTTTGTTAACTATAATTTGAGGGGGCTGGAGGGAGGGGTGGTAATTTTATAAAATATGGCTTCCTGGCATTTTAACTGCACTTTTTTTGCCTACGTAGATGCCTGGTGCTTCTCTGATTTCTGACAGATGTAATGCATAAAACTTGCTTCAAATAGGAACAGAGCAGTAAAATATGAAACCCAACTAGAAAAGAATAGAAAAATCACACTTTAATAAAACTTTGCAGCTGGTCTCTGAGAAATTTATCAGTAATGCTGTGCTCAGTGCTCTCTAATAAGAAATAAATGCAAGGAAAACAGTTCCTGAAGATTTGAAGTGTTGTTCTTGACTTGAGCATTTCTTGAAATACCTGTGACCAAAACACTCCACAAGCTTTCTGCTAGCAACTGACAGCTAAAAAGTGATAGATAGGTGAATGTTTGGGGGGTTTTTATGACCAAGAAGTTAAAGGAATTGCAGGTTACTGTTTGCAGTGCAGTAAAAGACTTCTCCTTTGACTGTTCCATTTCTTTTCCTCCCCAGAAAGCAACTGTGCAACATGACATTTGAAGATTTTGAGAACTACTCTTATTTCTACGACCTGTCTGAGGAAGATGAATCACCCCAGTCCTCCCTCAGCATTGCCCATATGATTTCCCTTTCCTTTTACAGTGCGGCGTTTCTGCTGGGAGTGCCAGGTAATGCCATCGTCATCTGGTTTATGGGCTTCAAGTGGGATAAATCTGTTTCTACACTCTGGTTCCTCAACCTGGCCATTGCAGATTTCATTTTTGTTCTCTTCCTGCCCCTCTATATTACATATGTGGCAATGGGCTTCCACTGGCCTTTTGGGAAGTGGCTCTGCAAAATGAACTCATTCATTGCACTACTTAATATGTTTGCTAGTGTTTTCTTCTTGACATTCATCAGCCTTGACCGCTACATCCGCCTAGTCCACCCAGTCTTCTCCTACAAGTATCGGACTGTAAGGAACACCCTCATTCTTAGTGGGATCATTTGGATGTCAGCTGCAATTATTGGTGGCCCTGCCTTATACTTTAGAGACACAGCTACAGTTCTCAACAATGTCACCATTTGCTACAACAACTTTCATGTGCATGACAGAGAACTTATTTTGCTGACACATCACATTCTCATTTGGGTGAGGCTTGCATTTGGTTACCTCTTTCCTCTATTGACCATGGTCATTTGCTACTCATTGCTGATTGTCAAAGTGAAGAGGAGAACTGTACTGACTTCCAGCAGGCTTTTCTGGACCATCATTGCTGTAGTTGTAGCTTTTTTTGTTTGCTGGACACCATATCACATATTCAGCATTGTGGAACTGTCTGCTCACCACGATGAAAACTTGCATGACTTACTGCAGGACGGCATCCCCCTCTCCACTGGCCTTGGTTTCATCAACAGTTGCCTCAATCCAATCCTCTACGTTCTGATCAGCAAAAAGTTCCAGGCCCAGGTCAAGACAACAGTCTCTGAGGTGCTAAAATTGGCACTGTGGGAGGTGAGCCGCTCGGGAACTGTCAGCGAGCAACTGTGGAGCTCGGACAACACCCATGCGCCTGTGCACTATTGTGAAACTGCTCAGTGACTGCTTGTGTCACCATCCCTCTCCAAAGTAGCTGACAGGAGATTTGGAGGTGTTCTTGACTTCACATCTGCCAGTCAGATGTGCATTTTTTCATATACAGTTTTATGTAAACAGCTGGCTTAATTGCACTTGCTGCTTTCCCTGAAAGGTTTTTAAAGGACACATCGTTTGGGTGTGGTGTACTTGCAATGCACACACACAGCCTGAACTGAAAGTTGGCAGCGTAAGTGGAATTGCTCTAACTGGGTTTTTGATCAGGAATGTTGTTGTAATCCTGTTGTTTTGTTGCAGCTCCATACCTCATTGATCAAAAGAGCACATAATAAAAATATTCCTCCTTCCCATCACTGGTAACACTCATGATCAAGGCATTCTCATCCGAGAGGTTGTGGCCATACATCAGTGGGTCACGAGTCTCCTGACTGTTTAGGTTTGCCTTAAGCAGGAATCACCTGGCTGCATCCCAGCTGAGTGAAGCTGTTGGATCTCCACTCTGCAGCTGAAGAATGAAGTGTTCAGAGAACACTGAATCACTGCCTTCTCTTGTCAAAGAAAGAAAAATACGGGAATAAAATCTGTTTTCTCCCAGTGCTCTTCATCTTATACTCAGAACTAAGACAGGGGATCCCGTGTTTCCTGGTCACTTATTCTTGTGCTTCTAGCACCAGTTGGGTGCACAATATTGAGCACATGTTTCATATAGGTATTGGGCTCATTTGGAATGTGCAAAGAATTAGTGAAAATGTTTCTTACGGAACCTGAGATTAAAGGGCCCTGCCACACTTGTTCTTTTTCTATGTTTAAACTTCCAGGCTCAAAGAGGTTTAGAACTATTGGTTGCTCTTTATTGCTCTGTCAAACGGAGGTAAAGAAATAATACAACATTTTGTTTGTCTTAATGCAAATCTTTAAAACAAGGGCGGAGTTAATTCAACAATATTCTGTTGCAAGGCTGTAGCCAAATTTCGACTTCTTTGCCAAATGAGAGGCAAGACAGTACATCCAGGAAATCGAGTCCATTTCTATAAGAAAGATGATGTACTCCCAGTTATGCTGTATTCTGTTCCAGCTTGTTGCTTGTTGTAGAATCACAGGTGCACCAATACAAATACATACGCTAAGTGGAGCAGACAATTTCTGATGCAATACCACTTAATTAAAAAGTTGAATGGGGGATAAAACTCCACTAAAAGCAAAAGCATAATGCTTTGGGTAAATTTGAACTGTATTTTTCCTTGTTATTGGCCCTGGTATATAGAATAAAACTGCCTTTCAGTCTACCTAGTTTCTATGGCCTGCCAACACTAATAAGTAGCATTTATACTGTAATTGAGACCTTATATGTAAATATGTTTGCTTTTGTATAAGATACGTGTATACATATGCATGCATGAGCACATCCAGTATTGGTAGCTGCACAAATAGAAACAGTCTGACTGTGGTCTGTAACTGTTTCTCTGGGCTCTGGTTTCAGAGTTTGGGGGAATCAGACAGGATCAGTGGAATTTCAGTGTATTTCACTTTGGGCTGGAAAGTTGGTAAGCAGCACTCTTTCCTTTGAGTCATTTGCTGCCTGGTACATAGTGACTCATAGTATCTTGGCACCATGCTGCTGAGTGTGCCCAAATCAAACATTTTGCAGTTTTTCTTTACGTGTTCCCTGACGTCTTTCTAGGAATGATATACTAGTACTACTGTCTTGACTGTACTCCAAGTGAAGTAATAAAATTTTGTTGTTTCCACAGACTGTGTTCATTTGCTTTTCTCAGCAGCAATATGCAGTGACTGTCCGTCCTTAGAACAGCTCCTTCCTGATTCTGGAAGATGAAAGCTAGCCCTGACCCTTTCTACTACAGGAACTAAGGTTTATGTCAGCTTTCTTCTTGCGTATCAGCTATGTGAGCATACATACTGCTATACACAGTAAAGAGATTGATTTTCAAACGGGGGAACACACATATGCTGTGTTGCATAAATTATGAGAAAGCCTCACCTGAAGTAGACAACAGAGATACAGAACAGAATTGAATAAGGCCAAAGTCAGCCCTGGTCTATGGAATTAAGTAGATTAACAATTTTGCAATGTAACAACTACCTCATTCACACCAAGATCAGTTACAGAATTGTCTGCAAATCATTTCTGCAAGAGTAGTGGAAGATACCTAAACAAAACAGATAACACTCTAAGTTTCTGTTTCCAGAGAGTCCCTGAAGCAATCCCAACAGTTCTGTGCTGCCTGGACTCAGGAACACTCATTCAATGCGCCACAATGGAAAAAAAGCCAGACGAAGGGGATCTGTCTTATCACGCTAAAAGGTAGCATAGAAAAACACTTCGTAGGAAGTAGCTCTGCGATCAGCCATTCATTGAAGAATAATAGCTATTGACACGCTTGATCATAGATGGGTTCTGGTCACTTACCTCTTAGCTGCTTCCTGAACAGCTTGTACTTCTAAAGGTTGTTACGTAGATTAGCTTGCAACCGATATTTCTGTTGAAACTGTTTTCCCAGTATTCCTGTATATCATATATTTAAGTTATGGAACTTTCTGCTGATCTGTCTGTTACGTGGTGCACTGATTTACTCCCAAGATGCTGATTTTTCCCAGGCACAGTGACACAGTGACATAGCAGCATGTACTCAAACACTGCACAAAACCCCTAACGTAGATGTATGTGGATTCTGTGGAATTCTCCTGCCCACATGCCTATGTTTTGTAACTGGGGAGACTGTGCTCTCTAGCTTTGTTTGTTTTGTTCCTGTGCAGCAAGTTTCCTTCTACCATTGGGGGAAAAAACCACAAAAGAGATCCCAACAACTCCAGAGTTTGTACATGCGCGCTCAGCATGGCTGAAACACACACACAAAAATCCAGTCTGGCAGGTCAGATGGATGGCCCATAGTGCTGCATTTTAGCAAAGTTACAGTCTACAAATCAAAAAATTGTACCCACTTAGAGCCTTAATTTCATGATCAGAGTTTAAAGGCAAGAAGCACACTGAATGGGAAGTCAGAAACGGTGATGGCCAAGGATAGTAAGAATCACATTTTTGTTGTAGAATTTTTTTTTTCCTGATGCGGCATTTGCCGATTTCTAACAGCACCATCACAGCATTGCTCAGACGAAGCTACATGGTTTGGCAGGAGCAACAGTGAGAGAGCTGCCACAGAAGGGTACCGTGCGTCAGCTACAGGCAGGGTGAAGCCAGTCCTTCAGCAGTGAGGTTTATGGACGGGGAGAATGAAGGCTGTCATTATACTCACTTTCAGTTCTTTAATCATGCTTTAAACCTCTGGCAGGCAGATTTTTTTTCTGAGACAAATTATAAAACAAAGCTCTTGCATAACGTGAAGTTGGCAGGCCTTTGAACAAGGAGAAACGGGACCTGCTGTGCCAGATAACCACAGGCAGATGCTCTGTGAGAAAAACAACAAAGTTATTTTAGCGGCTGCTGTCAAGCTCCGGCCCGGAGCCCCTTCATCTTGGCGGGACCGGTGTGGCCCATCAAAGGCTCCCAGCTCGGGGTCACAGCAAGTTCTCTGTCCGGGTCCAGCAGGCGGCCTAGCAAGGCGGGTTTTTTGAGCAGCTTTACAGCTCTGACAGCTTGTACCTTCGCACCATCCCCACCGACAGCTTTCGGAAAAACAATTTGGTTCCGGCAGGCTCTGCCATCTTTAAAAACCCGTCAGAATGAGGCCCGGCAGCAGCCCGGAGCCAAGGCAGCCGCGCCAAGGGCCGCCGGCCGTGCCGCCCCCTGCCGGCCGTGGGACGGAGCGCCCGCTGTTCGGGACTAACACCGCGGCCTGCCGCGCGCTGCTGGCGCCAGACGCCCCCGCCGCCCCCTGGCGGCCCTCGAGCCCACAGCGGCTCCGCCGCGGCCCGGCCCCGCCCCCAGGCTCGCAGCGCGCGCGGGCCCGGCAGCACGGAAGCTGCCACCGACACCCGGGTCCGCCGGCGAGCCCCGGAAGAGATGCGAGGTGCGCAGCAGTGACGCCACGGCAGCCATCCCCACACCCCGGGGGACCCCGGCTCCGGCGGTCAGGTGCAGCCGCCTGGAGCGCGGTGCGGGGCCTCAGGGCCTCCTCACGGCCCTTCGCCGCCCCCGTCCCCCGGCGCGGCCCGGCCGTAGCCTTCAGCACAAGCCAATCCGGCGAGTCACCGCCCCTGCTGAGCAGCAGAACAAACCCTCGTTCAGCTGCTAAAAACAAACCAACCCCAGTGCTCCGCACTCCGCCGGAGCCCTGCGCTTCTCCCCGAAGCCACCCCCCTTCCAGAGGAACTACAGAAATTTCCAGAGATGCAACTCCCCCCCCCAAAGGGAGCGAAGGGCATTTCAGGTTTGTAAAGCCACGTAAAGGTTAAATCTGGACTGACGGTAAATGTGAATTTGCTGTTTCCTCTGCTCAAGCTCTTGCGTGCCACAGCGGGGTGCTGGAGGAACCCTGAAACTCGGTTTTGCCTTCTACCTTACCACTGAACCAAGTCACAGCATGACTCTGAATTCACCACAGGCACAGCCCAATTTCTGCAATTACATTTATTCTAGATGTATCAAGACTTAAATCTTATTGAAAGCAGCTACATCCATTGATTGTACGTAATCTTCAAAAGCTGTTATTCTCTCTTCCAGCATATCTGTTCCAACTTTATCGTCTTCAACCACGCACTGGATCTGAAGCTTTTTGATACCATAGCCAACCGGTACTAGCTTGGCTGCAAAAAAACCCCAAAAAAGCATTTAGTATCAATCAATATTGGTGGAATCCCTTAAAAATGCAAACCGAAGACCGGACTGACCAAAGCAGTCTGCAGGAATGCATACACACTGTAGTTCGCTCCGTATTACAGGGTACCTTGTCAACAACACAGCATGCGTTACAAGATGGTCAAAAAGGGTTTGTTTTTGTGGGTCCCTCCCACCCCAAACCAGTGACGTGAGCCTAAGGGCGTTTGCTGGCTGCATCAGGAACCGTACAGGGAGATGCAGGATAGCAGAGACAAACTCTTAAAGCTTTTAAAGCTGTATTTGAATCTTAGCCTGGCCGCTGCACTAGTACACCATTTTGACTATTTTAACATACTGAAGTACTGTAGTGTCGTAATTCCCGCGCTGTTTTAGCCACCCACACTTTCACAGATCAGCAAACACTGACCACAAGTCTACCTATGCAGGTACTACCGTAAGAAACCACGCCATCTCCCCTCTCCCTGCTTTGAGATCTTCTCCTACTTACAAGATCCCCAGACCAGGCCGTCTGCTTGAATGCTTCGAACACACTCCTCTAGTTTGGCCATGTCTGTCTCATCATCCCAAGGTTTCACATCAAGCAAGATCGATGATTTGGCAACAACAGCTGGTTCTGGGGGAAGAATATCACCATTGAAAGACACGAAATTTTCAAAAGCTCATGAATATACTTGTAAGCTAGCTTTAAAAGAACAACTTTCCTAATTTCATCAACAAGAACCTCTCCTCACATAGCTGTGACAGGCCTCTTGTACCGGCATACACTTCAGAAGTATTTAAGCTATGCATATCCCGATGTTCAAGATGTAGATACACGTGTTCTTCAGAAACAGACTCATCAGAAAGCAGTGATTAAGAGGCTAACATTGTTTGTTACGTAGGAAGTCCTTCTCAGAGGATCTGAGCAGGAGCTTAATACCATGTAACAGTTCATGTTCCACAGAGGGAATACTGCAACTGCTACAGTTCCAAACAGTTCCAGACCAGTAGCTGTGGAGGGACTTGCGTATCGCAGCCGTTCCTCTAAACTTTTAAGAAAATCCTGGAGTTTTATACGGAAAGCTCAGTATCTGGTTAAGACAAACAAGAGTGTATTAAGCAGGGCAAAAACTGTGTTCAGGTTCCCACTCGCTATGGGAAAGGCTAAGCTCACAGGCAACTCAAGTGAAGCTAACTACTCCCACCTCATTCCAGTCAAGTTTATCTGTTACGGTTAGTTAAGTGTTTCTAGCCATCCTCTTCAAATGCAGGAAAATTAACCCAAACGTAAAAGATTGCTAAGTTCTTGGTAGACTTACTTTTGGACTTCTTTGATTCATACTGGGCCAGACGTTCTTCCCTCAGTTTCTTTGCTTCTTCACTTTCCTGAAAAGAAATCTGAAGTTATGGAAAAGCACCAAACCCCTGCATCTTTAAAGCATTACCAAATTGACTGGCATCTACTCAGACAAAACCAAATCATCACAACTGTCAGTCGAAAGATGGTGATTTTTTGTTTTATTCATCATGTAACCAGTCAAAGTTAAGTGGTAGACAGTTCACCGCATTGCAACACATTCCCTTCTGAGTTTTTACCTTCCGAGCTTTTCTGTTCTGCAAAGACACCTGAATTTGAGAATTCCGAGAGCAGGATCTGGTATCAAGGTCACAAACTGAAGTAATGTAAACTAGTTAAGGCAAAAATCTGCATACCTGGCTATTTCTAAAAAGCCCAAATATAATATAAAGAGGTCACAAGTACCTCCTCATCATCAGATCCAAAAAGATCAATGTCATCATCATCTTTGCTATCTGTGGCTGCACCTGTTGTGTCCTCAACATCAGCAGGACCATATTTCCCCAAAGCCTTCTTTACTCCTGGCAAGCTGAAAGAAAACAGTAGATATTAGGAACCTACTCAAATGTCCACACAAATACTGCCAATTTGTCAATGAACCTACAAGTGCATTCATAGTAAAAATGCTGTGCTAAAATAAATAAATATCTAATTCTACTACTTGAAAACAGAATCTCCCCGAACACAATCCTCAATACTCCTGACACGCCAGCTGAGACTACAGCAAATCCCATGTTCAAGATTGTCCATCTAAGCCAATGTGATCCTGCCCAGCACTGCTGCTCCACCTAAGTACACAGATGGAAAAGGCTTTCTTATTAGATACAAAGTAATAGTGACAGAAAACACACTACTGCAAGGTAACTAACTGATCCTGTGGCTTTAAAAGTTTCAGTGAACACTTTACTCTGAAAGCCAGCTCTCAACAGCATGTGAGGGACCAGAACCGCCTGAATTCATCTTCTCCTGTCGCTCGTACAGTTCTGTAGTCTTACAATAAGCTCGTAGTTTTCTGTCACTGTGAACAGAAGTTACAACTGTCATAAAACTAGCTTCAGTTTTCAGGAACTAGTAGTTGTTTCCACAGAGTCGACTTTGTGAAGCAACTTTACAACCTCGGTCCCCTTCAGCATTTTAAGAGCTTCAGAAATGGGCTGGTGAGTGAGCCACCAAACTTCACAAGAGTTCCCTCCAAACAGTACTGAGGCAGCGTAGCAATACTGACACTACCTATGCTGTACCTTTTTAGAGAGGCCTGCAGACTCCACAGATGTCAATACAGCACCTTTCATGAACACTAAAATCACTAAAAAAGAAAAAACATAACATTTGCTTTGATATTTCCCCTTCTTTATATGGGCTTCTGCATTGCAAATCATTGATTTTGCTTTATCTTCCAGGACTAAAAACCTGAACGAACTACTTCCCTTTTTATCATCTGCGTACTGCGCATTTACCTTTAAAGACTCCTGTAATACTTTCTAATCCGTGCTTGTGTTCCCTTTATGGGGTCGATTACCACTAAGTAATTTCCAGCTTTCAGCACAGTTATCTGCGTAAACGGCTGCCACAAAACTAAAATCTTTCTTACAAGCTTTAGCAGAAATCTCAGCGAATGAACAGAGACACAATCCAGTTGCCCAAAATTTAAGTGAGAAGTGCAATGTACTGATAGAAGAGGTCTGCTTTGCTTCTAGACCTGCTCCTGTTCCAACGGCAACACGAAAAGCCACGTGGCGCCCGTGAAAAACACTGGCTTGTTCAAACTCGAAGAAACAAATGCAACACTTCGTAGGCCAGTCTGCACATTCCAGCTTTGCAGTCTAACCATACCTTGCCTTCTGCTTTTCGTACGACTTGATATGATTGTACCACCGAAGAGCATGAAACAAGTCTGCCGGGGGCGGGGCAGCGATTGCTTCGAAGACGGCTATGTCAGCCTGGGAGGGGACGTACCTGCGGAGAGCGACCCGCGGTTAGCCCCCGTCCTCGCTGCGCCCAGGAAGCCGCAGCCGCCGAGCAGAGACGCCGGCCCGCAGCAGCAGCTGCCAGGCCCCGGGGCCCGCCCCGCGGAACGCGCCACACGGGCCCCCCTCGGGCCCCCCCGCCGGCTCGGCCGCTGCGCCTCCCTCAGAGGCCTCACGGCAGCCGCTGCCGGGGACCGGAACACCCCCGGGCCACCCCTCCCCCCGCGGCCTGGGCGGGCATGCCGGCCTCCCCCGAGCCCCTCTCACCCCTCGATATAGCTCCTATCAGCCAGGAACTCATTGAGGACCCGGAGGCCGGCGGCGGACTTCAGGTCCCCGAAGCCCATTTCGCCAGCGCCGCAAGACACACTCGCCCGGCCGCCGCGCAAAGAGGTCAGGCGGCCCCTTCGCCGCCCTTATATAGCGGGAGTATCCCTCCGCGCGCGGCACGCACACCTATCCCTCCGCAAGAACGAATCGAGAAGTAGTTCCTCCCGCGTTGGCTGCGCTCGCGCAGGGCGTGCGGCGGGCGGGAGGGCAGAGGTGCGGGGAGGGAGCGGGGTAACGCGCGTGAAGCTAACGGTAAGGCGCGGGAGACTTTTCGGCGTTGCGAGGGTGTTGTACCACCCCCCGCCCGCCTCGCCCGCAGGCACCACCGGAAGCGCCGGGGTTGGACGAAGAAAGAGGCGGAAATTGCCGAGGGTGGCGAGTCTGACGGTGGCCGAGAAGGCGCTGGGGGCACGGCGGAAATTGCCGAGTTCCCTCGTCCGCCGGTACCTGCCGGAAATCCCCGAAGCGGTCGGTTCCGAAGATTGCCGAACGCGGGCGTCGAGCAAGCGACACGCGTCGCCGCGGCAGGCCGCTCCGGAGATTGCCGAAGGAGGCTCCGGGGAGCGGCGGAAAGGGCCGAGGCCGCCGCCATAGAGGCCGAGGCGGAGGGCATCCCGTATAGCGCAGGGAAGGCCGAGGCGCCTCTGCGTTCCGTCCTGCGCCAGGTAACGGGGGACGCCGCGGCGGGGAAGGCGGGCGGAGGCGCCGCCTTTACGGTGGCCCTCCCTGCTGCCGTCGGCGCTGCCGGTGCCTTTGGGGGGCTCGGCGGCTGGCCGGGGGCTGCCTCCAAGGTGACCCCCGCACCGGGCGACGCTGCCGGCGGCCGTGCCCTGGGCCCCGGCGCGGCGGCGGAGCGGCGCCCGGCCAGGCCCTGGCGGGACGCGCCTCTGCGCTTGCGGGTGACCACGGAGCGGCGGTGGGGGAGCTGCCGCCCGCCCGCGGTGGCCGCTGCTCCTTCGTCCGCGGCGCCGGAGCGCGCGGTCGGTGACAGGCGTGCGGTACCCGCGGACAGGCGCGGGAGGACCAGCCGCGTCGTGCGGCTGAAGTCAGTGCTTCGTGCTCGGCTGGAGCTCCGCGCGGGCTGCTCTGCCGCTGGCGCGGGTCGCTGCCCGCTCAGAGCCTGCGTGTGACCCGGTACAAACCTCCGCGCTGTTTTCTCTCCTACCCCAGCGCCATGCTGCGACTGCCCGCCGTCCGCAGGGCCGTAGCTGGGGCCGCCCGGTCCTCCAGAGCGCCCGGTAAGTCTGACCGGTGTATGCGTGTGGCCATAAAACGCGTGTACCTGTCATTGCCCTGCCGAAGGGCGTCTGCGCGTGCCTCCTTTGCGGCCTGGAGCCCCGCGTTGTGCGGTCTGTAGAGCTGGAATTGGACCAGCACGGTGTAACTGCAGGATAAGAGGCGTGGAGCTCTGACGGTTTGCACCTGACAGTAACGGAAAGCTTTTGGTTTTTTTTTTCCGTGTCTCTCAGGGCGTGCAACTGCGACAGCGGCCAGCAACCAAATAGAGGTGTTTGTGGATGGCCACCCTGTGTTGGTAAACCCGGGAACCACAGTACTTCAGGTGTGGGGAGTGGCATGCTGGATTCTTCTTGGACTCCCCACCTCACTTCTTGGCAGCATGTTGTTTTCTGTGTAGCAAAAAACAGACCCCTTTGCGTTGTTTCTTGCAATTCTTCGGGGGTGTTTTCACAGACTGTGATACAATCTCATGTGGCAGAAATCATTTGGGGAGTTCAGTGTTTGAAAAAGAAGCATCTGCCATGGTAGCCTGAAAGAAGATGCAGGCAACTTGAATCCCAACTGCAAAAACTTATGCAATGCGATAACAGACTTTGATAAATTCTGGTTGAAATTCTAGCTCTGGACTCCACGTGACCTGGTGGTCTTTCAGAACCTGTTAATTTTGTATCTTGTTAAAGTGGTGTCTCAGGTAAATGAGGGATTGTCTCCTTTTGGTTATTAGTTCTTACGATTCAGGATGCTGATCCTTTGCTACTTTTATTATTCTTGGTGTAGGAAGAAATGGAACCTGGATCTTCCAGCCTGTACTCGGCATCGTTGCTTTTCTGGCTGAAATTTCAACTAGATCTTTTCCAGTCTAACTTCTTTTTAAGAAGCCATTAAATGGGGACATGGTGTAGTGAGTTGGAACATTAAAGTACATAGTGCTTATTTCAAAATATATCCCTTGTATTTTGGTTACAAGTTACTAATTTATTTAGGCATTAGAATACTCCTAGCAGGAGTCTAATGTAATATTTTCTTAAACGCTATTTTAAATTAGCTTTTTAATTTTGCTTACTTGTGATAACTTTTTAGAAATTGACAGAAAAAATGAGATCTTGTTCGTTGTTTTTTTTTTCTTGAATTGAGTGGTGTTTCTTTTGGCAGGCGTAGCTAGCGCTATAGCGTAGATTCCATCAGCCATGGGCATTTTACGCAGGAAAGGCCATCTTCATCTGTTCTCTGGAAATATGTCATCTCTGTCCTCCTGTCTCTTCTTCAGACATGTCGTGGAAGAATGTTTCTGAGTTTGAGGTTCTACTGAAGTTGAGGATTGACTGTGCTTTAGTACCTTTGTAGAGAGAGTCCAAGTTGTTGAATTATCAGAAGTCATTAGGCCCATTGTTATTTCCTTTACATTTTTCAAATTTTCCTCTTATATGCGCTTTTCTTTAAATGGTGCATGCTTTCTCTAAAAAGTTGCTTTCATTGCTAGTGTCCTATCTGTTAGAGAGAATTCTCTCTGTTCTTGGAGGAAAGAATGAAAGGGAGGTCAGTTCTCATTTCCTCAATCAGTTACAAATTTTGGAAGAAATATATTTGTAACTGATAACCTGACATGTTTCTGCCTGATCGCTGTTTTTTATTTATGGTCAATTCTTAAGATACAAGGTCAAATGCACGATATTCCTGAGTACTAACACTGTTACTTTTTGAAAAAATGAATCATGTTTTATGAGTGGAACTGAAAAGTCTACCTAAATTTAATTTTCCTCTGTTTCTTATTCTTTATAGGCCTGTGAAAAGGTTGGAATTCAGATTCCTCGTTTTTGTTACCATGATCGTCTTTCTGTTGCTGGAAACTGTAGGATGTGTCTTGTGGAAATAGAGAAAGCTCCCAAGGTATTGGTCATGTTTCATAGGAATTAGAATTTTCTGCTGTGCTTAGGGCCTAGTTTAAATCTTGTAAATAATTGTTTGTACTATCATTAGCATGCAAATTGTTGTCATTCAGCTGCTCGAAGCAGGTTTTTACTTTTTTCCCACTGGACTGCAGTGATTGCCTGTGGATTGAAGTCAGTTCTCATGCTTTTAAGGATTATCTTGCTTCTGGACGTGAGAACTTGATAGCTGTGCATTTTCAGTCAGATATATTTTTATTTTCTATAATTGAGGTGTCAGCCGCACATTTGCAGCTTATATTACCCAAATAGTAAACTTCAGATACTGTGTGAACTCAGCTGTAGGATTAGTGTCTGCAGGTTTGTTCTAGCTAAGCAGAGATTGCGGTTACTTATTAGTTTCTATTTTAATGCATTATGTACCATTGTTGTCTGTTGTAAAACAGTAATTGACTTCAGGATTGAAGGCTGTCTTCAGCAGTATTAAGAAATTTATGCATATTTAAGCATTCTTTTGGAGTTCAGTCTTGGATTGCATGCTTATGTTCACATATAAAACTTCAGCTCATCTCAACTTGAATTCCATAGTTTGAGCTTCGTGCTCTGGAAATGTTGGGTCATCACTAAAGATAGAAGTCACGATGGTCTGTCTCGTGATGTAATTGAAAAGTAGAATGAATTTGTTTTCTGAGCAGGAGTTTTTGTTAATCTTGCAGTAACCTTGTGAAAGATTTTATTCCAAGACTCTTTGTATAGGCTTTGTCCAAATAAATGATGCATACTCTGAACTTCAGTTCTAGAGGTTTTCCAGATCTCTGCTGAATCTCTTTGATACGTCTTATATCTGTCACAACTTTCTTCTTGCTATTAACTACTTGAATTGGAACCCGAAAGTATAAAATTTTCAACGTTAAAAATAAATCACAACTAATTAACCTTTTAATATACCATATTATTAATAAATACGGCTTCTAGCAACTTTATTGGTTAGATTTTCTTTTTTTTTTTCTTTTCAGATACCTTTTTGTTTCTACAACGTGTTAATTTAATAACAGATGCCTATGTAAGAATTTGGGGGGAGGGAGAGGCTGGGGTTTGTGCCCACGTTGAGAAGAAATATGTTGTGTTCATGCTTGCTTTATATGATGATTGCAGCCAGTTGCTGCTTGTGCCATGCCAGTTATGAAGGGGTGGAACATACTGACAAACTCTGAGAAGTCCAGGAAAGCAAGGTACCTTTCTTTTAGCCTTCTATAGCTGATTAGTTGTACTATCTGCTAAATGATATAAAATTGACATTAATTGTTGAACCCAACAGAGAGGGTGTAATGGAGTTCCTGCTGGCAAATCACCCATTGGACTGTCCTATCTGTGATCAGGGTGGAGAATGTGATCTACAGGTACAACATCCAATTAAATTGTGTAGACTTACGTATTAATACTCTTGTCTCAAGTGAAGCTGTGCTTTCCAACAGTCTGGATATTTGTGCTTTCTGTTGTCTGTTCTAGGATCAATCCATGATGTTTGGCAGTGATAGGAGTAGATTTAGAGAGGGAAAACGTGCTGTGGAGGACAAGAACATTGGCCCATTAGTCAAAACGATCATGACTCGGTGTATACAGTGCACTCGATGTATCAGGTAATATCCTTTATTTTTCATTGGAGGGAGCACTGAGCAGGTGTATATATATGAGTTTGTTACTTGTGAAAGAAATACCATGAGAGGCAGTAAGTTTTTCTTACTTATTTTCTGACTGTACTTAAGAATTTTATTTCTGGTAGGGACTGATAGCCGGTTTCCCAGAGCTACCAGACTGCTGTCGTACAGGAAATAGATGGCCAAAACATGAAAATGAAATCAGAATTCTACAGGGCAGAACTGGTCCCTTGGTGTTAGTGCCAGAATGGATTTTAAAACATTAAGTGACTTAGCCATAGTTGCAAGATTTATTCTTGACAGCCTCTGGTAGCTGTATTTATGCTGTTCTGTAGTCCTGAGATTCAGTACCAGCTGACCTGAGCCAGATGGAAAACAATACAATGTACCCACCTAGTTCTGGAAACAACTTGTTAGTTAGGACTAATCTTGGACTCGGACTGTGAAATTCAAGGAGCAGTGAACTGCTCTGTTATTTCATTTAACCACACGTAGTTTTTGTAGCCCCGTCTGGATGCAGTTCTGCAGATGTGCAGTCCTGTGTGTGCTGGCACTGACTAATGTAAATAATTGTTTTCTTCTTTCAGGTGCATGAACTAAGGCTATCTTAAGAAAATGAGTTAAGGGTTGAAAAATGTGCTATGTTGCTGTTGCATGTTCCAGATTTATTTTTCATTCTTTTTGCATCTACTAGGTTTGCTAGTGAGGTTGCAGGGGTAGATGACTTGGGAACAACTGGAAGAGGAAACGATATGCAAGTTGGTACTTATGTTGAAAAAATGTTCATGTCCGAGTTATCAGGAAATATTATTGACATCTGCCCAGTTGGCGCTCTTACCTCCAAGCCATATGCCTTTACTGCACGCCCGTGGGAGACAAGGTATGTATCTTCACTCATACCGAAGGTGCAACTTTCTCTGTTTCTGTCATACACTTTATCTTAGAGTACATCCATCTATGATACCAAGGGTTTTCTCTGATTTTTATTCTCTGTGTTTTTGTTGTAGACTCTTTTGTAGCCTGAATCTAACACAAATTCTGATACTCATTCAAGAAAAGGAAGAATGTTACAGTCTGTAGACTAGTCTTCCCTTATATTTACTCTAAAATGTTTCAGACTTGCAGGTTGCGCTGATTGCTCAGTTAAAAAAATGTGTATAAAGGAACATTCAGATTCATTA
The DNA here is from genome assembly GCF_030867145.1 of Opisthocomus hoazin. Classification (NCBI taxonomy): domain Eukaryota; kingdom Metazoa; phylum Chordata; class Aves; order Opisthocomiformes; family Opisthocomidae; genus Opisthocomus; species Opisthocomus hoazin. The sequence goes on along the minus strand of NC_134422.1, from coordinate 30,257,083 downwards.
ACTCAGTAATTGCTGAGGATATTTGTAAAACATCTTGTGAAACTAAGCTCTTATATCTAAAGCTAAACCTACAGCACTTTTTTAGTCGTTATTTTGTTTGTTAGGCAGTCTGTTCTGCTTGTATACAGAAATCTGCAAATGGTTTATTTGTTCTTCTAAACAGGAAAGTAGAGTCAATTGATGTTCTTGATGCCGTTGGAAGCAACATCGTAGTGAGCACAAGGACTGGAGAAGTGATGAGAATTTTGCCAAGGCTGCATGAAGATATCAACGAGGAATGGATATCTGACAAAACAAGGTGTGGGGGAGGTTTTTGTACCCGCGTGCGTGTTTATGCACACATTAAAGGCACGCTTTGCAGAACCAGAAACGTAGACAGTAGCACTGACTTCTGGATTCCACTGTTACTATTGTAAAGCTATAGTGAAGAATAATTGGTAAACCGTGTTTTTAATACTATAATTGAAGTTACTGAGTTTTCTAATGTTTTTGGTTTTGTAGCTTTTTTTTTTACAGTAACTTTTTTATTTGTATCAGATTTTTTTGCTTGTTTTTGAGAAGGAAAAGTTAAACTTTCACGGGAAACATTTCTTGTGCTTCTTTTTTCTAGTCATTGCAAGCTGTTAGAAAACTCGATCTTAGAAAATAATTAGTATACACAATTCTCTTTTGTCTTTGCTCTTTAATAATGTTAGTGGTGTTCACTTAGGTTTGCTTATGATGGTCTGAAGCGTCAGAGACTTACTCAGCCAATGATCAAAAATGAGAAAGGACTATTTGTTTATGCCTCATGGGAGGATGTATTAACTCATGTTGCTGGTGTGGTAAGAACAATTTTCAATATATGTAGCAGAAGATTAATTTTTAAAGCTGGGCATAATACAGTGATTAATATGAAAACAGTCATATAGAAAAGGGCTTTTTTCCTTAAGGTTAGGGGGGAGCATTTGACTTCTGATCCACTGTATTTCCATTTAAATTTCTTCTTTTGAGTATTATTTCCTGTTTCATGGATTAGACCATCTGAAGAACTTTGTCTTGTCATGAATTCATTTGGGGCATTGGGAGAGAAATTAACTTTTATTTAAATAGGAAACTAAACTGTTCCTGCAGAAATCTAGGAGGAAGCAGCTTTCCTGAATTACTCTGAACTATCTGAAGACTCCTTTAAATTTATTTTTAAACTGTGCTATCACCACTTTTGCCATCAGAGCCATTAATTCTGTATTACTTATATCTGAATTGTGCTTGCCTCAGTGCTTTCTCTGTGTGGTGACTGATGCTGCTGCTCAAATGAAGTGCTGCATGAGTGCTCTGGATTTTGATTAAAAATTTTATGTGGGATGAGGTAGAATTGAACACCTGTACTTGAACTTTCCTCAAGGATGTTTTTGCCAGTGGTACAGTAGCAGGATTTGTTACGAAAGCTATTGCTTCTCAGATAATACCTTTGAGCTGAGTTTACTCCCTGAGCTTGTGTTATGGAAGTTTATATTCCATCTGTACTGTAGCGTCATTAAAATAAAAGCATTCACCAGCCTTCCTCTCCTCACCACAGCAAATGAAAATTAGCCACATCTGAGCAATAACTGGGGAGAGACTTACACAGAATACAGAGAGCTGTTCTTTGCTTATCATGACTTCTGAAGCAGCTGGAGTTGCTGCGTTGCAGAAGTCAAGACAGTGCTGATCAGCTTGTGCTACGCCAGGCCAGTGGATTGCGCTGTTGGCTTTCGCGCATCCTAATGTAACAAACATTTACCTGGGCCAAATGGGAATTTATTTCAATGGTTTCTTTTGCTTATGCTTATACATTCTCTCTCTCCAGCTACAGGCTGTCGAAGGTAAGGCAGTAGCAGCGATTGTAGGAGGACTAGTGGATGCAGAAGCACTAATAGCTCTGAAAGACTTACTGAATAGAGTAAACTGTGATACGCTCTGCACTGAAGAGGTCTTCCCTACTGCTGGAGCTGGGTAAGAGTTCAGGCGATACTGTAATTAGTATGTTAATAAACTTTCCAGTCTGCACATCATCTCATGGTAAGATTATGAAATGATCAGGGATAGCAACTTCTGATGCATTAGCAGGTTTTGTTTGAATTTACAATATTCATTTATAGACAATATTTATGGATTGTGAGTTGATACATAGTCTCTACTACAGCAAGGGGTGCACACTTTACTGTATGTTGAGGCTGCTGCAGTTTAATAGTAGGCTACTGAAAGCCACTTACACTCTGTTGTAAATTGGATAATTTAGTCTATTTTTATTTGTGTTGTGAAAACTTCAGTACAATTACAACCTTGTAAACTGTGTAATAGAAGATGAAGTTTGTGAAGGGTGACAATAGCTGTAAATGTAGGAAATATCCCCACTGTAATTCCTTTGTTTTGCTGTCTCTGATACTCATGAAAGAGAGGCTCTTACTTCTGTTTGCGTTAGTAGTTCAGACTGAGAAATTTCTTCTTTCCCTTTCTCCTCCTGAGATGAAAAATTATTTTATTACATCTTCATTCCTTCCCTTTACTGAATTCTCATCCTCTTTTTTTCTTAAATCTTTTTGTTATAGCACAGATCTACGCTCTAACTACCTGCTTAATACCAAGATTGCCGGAGTGGAGGAGGCAGATGTCCTGCTTCTGGTTGGCACCAATCCGCGCTTTGAGGCACCGCTTTTTAATGCTAGAATTCGAAAGAGGTTTGTATTCCTTGGTGGTGAATAAGCATGCAGATCCATCTGGATTTGATACAATGCTCAGGTAGAGCCACAGGCAGTAAATTGAGAGCATTCATCCAGATGGACTCACTGGATTTAGTTCACCTCTTAGTAAAGAGAATGGTGATACAGGTGTAGAAAAAGGAGGTCTATTCTCCCTGTAGTGTAAGCTATGTTTTGTTCATTCTTACTTTGACAATTTACCTAAGTTCATATAATTAGAAATTTATTTCTTCGTTACGTTACACAGACACCGCACGTTTTCTTATAAAAGTTTGTTAAAGCATGTTCCTTAAAGAATTATTTTCAGCATCAGTTTGCAGCTTTTTGTATTGTTGTTGTAACAAATTAGACTTGCTGACGTTAGAAGCAGTCATTCAAGTTTAACATTTTCTTTGGCAAGTAATGCAGCTTTCCCAAACTTCTGAACATAGCTAATTCAACTTCAACAACATATGTCAGCAGGAGACAACTGAAGTTTATAAAAGCCTTGTCCTGCCTACTGCTGGGATCTTCCAAAGTACATCATTTTAATCAATAGTGGCCTTAAAATTTTGAGAGGAAAAAATGCAATTAAATTTATGAACTATTCATCTACTTTTATAAGTCTGTGCTATGAGAAGCTACAAAAAAGGAAAAATTTCTAACTAGCTAAATTTTTCTCTGTTTATGTAAGAAATAAGTGGATTTCTAAAACCATGAGCACTGCCAAATTCATAAGACTCACAGAATCGTAGACACATTTAGTTTGGAAAAGACCTTTAGGATGATCGAGTCTAACTGTTAACCTAACACTGCCAAGTCCACCACTTAACTACGTAACTAAGTGCCACATCTACACGTCATATAAATACCGCCAGGGATGGTGACTTAACCACTTCACTGGGCGGCGTGTTCAAATGCTTAATAACTGTTTTAGTGAAAAAATTTTTCCTAATATCCAATCTAAACCTCCCCTGATGCAACTCGAGGCCGTTTCCTCGCGTCCTATCGCTAGTTACTTGGGAGAAGAGACCAACACCCACCTCACTACAACTTCCTTTCAGGTAGGGCAATAAGGTCTCCCCTCATTGCTCCTCTTCTCCAGACTAAACAACCCCGATTCCCTCAGCTGCTCCTCATAAGACTTGTTCTCCAGACCCTTCACCAGCCTCATTGCTCTTCTTTGGACACACTTCAGCACCTCACTGTCCTTCTTGTAGTGAGGGGCCCAAAATTGAACACAGTACTCGAGGTGCAGCCTCATCAGTACCGAGTACGGGGAAACAATTGCTTCCCTACTCTTGCTGGCCACACTGTTCCTGATAGATGAAATTCTTTCCTCTTACAAATGACTTGTAACTTCAATTCTGAAGTAACTAAGAGTTAAGTCAAGCTAAATAAACTTAATAGTAGTTGTAGGTGTGGGTTTTTTTGTTTTATTTGTTTTTGCCTAACAGTTGAAAAGATGGTTTAAAGTTGTAGCACCTCATTTTGTGCAACCTTTTTTTCCATTGATCTGGCAAAAGTTTGAGGGGAGGAGAGAATTGAGTTATGAACTCTCATATAAGGTGTGTTGCTGCACTGGTCTCAGAACGTATGTAAAGAAATAGTCCTTCTAAAAAAACGTTAAACTTGTTTAACAGTCAGAATAATGCTAAACTGCATGTTACCAAAACAATGAATGCTGTTTAAATTACTTTGAAAGAATTTGCATCCTATTTCAAGTTCTTGCTAACATTATAACTGGTGGATTTGGGTAAGTACAACTCTGTATTTCTTTGATTTTTGTAAAATGTTTACTGTGTTTTCAGCTGGCTTCACAATGACTTGCAAGTGGCCCTTGTTGGCTCTCCTGTGAATTTGACCTACACATATGATCATCTAGGAGAGTCGCCACAGATACTCCAGGACATTGCTTCTGGAAAACATGCATTTTCCAAGGTATACACGACTTGAGAGCATGACTGTTAAAGTTCAGATGTATTGAACAATAAACTGGATCCCCCATAGAGAGAGATTTTAAGAGAAGTACCGTGTTGTGTATGGGGTTATTTGCTTTTAATCAAATGCAGAGATGAGGTAATGATCAGTGTGCACCAAGTATGTGTGAACTGTTAAATATATTCAGGCGTGTAAAACTTTGCAGTGCAGGAAACTCCTGAAATATTTCTTGATATAAAACAGGCTGTTTCAGCCACTGCCGTTTCCAGTTAAATGTCTGGTTATCAAGAATATAGTTGTCTATTGATAGGGTAGCGTACTGCTTACAGCATTCTGTTGGCTTTATTTCTAAATGAAACAATGACCATTTCAGAACTGCAGCTTTGCATGGAAGACTTCTGTAGAAATTACGTGATCTATGACATGATCTGCACTAAGAATTGTCTTCAGAGCCTTGGAATTAATTTCTTGATTCTTTACTTGCACAGGTCCTTGACCAGGCCAAAAAGCCAATGGTGGTGGTAGGTAGCGCAGCACTGCAGCGCAGCGATGGAGCGGCTATCCATGCTGCCGTTTCCACTATTGCACAAAATGCCAGGACTAAGAGCGGTGTTGGTTCTGATTGGAAAGTCATGAACATCCTCCACAGGTTTGCTTTAAAGATTTTTTGGGAGCCACTTTCATTCATGCTGGGCCTACACAACTTACCACAATGTATGTGTGCAGATTTCTTTGTGTACACGCAAGCGGCTTACCAGGTTAGAACCTATAGGGAATACAGAAAATAGAAGTACAGACTAGCAGGAACTTTTTAATAAAAACAGGTTCCTTCACCTGGCAAACTTTTCAGGCTCTGCATGAGATTTTATTATTCTGTTATATTTAAAGGTAGAATTTAAAGTTTAAATTTAGAGGTACAGAATACAAGAGAGCTTAGTAACATACCACAGTGCTCAGCAGAATGCGGAGCAGACCAGCGTCATTTGGTAAATGATTACTTTTTATCTAGAGGAAGAACACCAAACAAAATGGCAAGAGTACTTAAATAATATGGTTTCTTGTAATACTCCTTTTACCGTGCAGCTTCTTAACTGAATAGTTAATAGAAAAGATTCAAAGTGCTTCATTTTAGGGCTTTTGATCTTAGTTATTCAGTTTATTGGGATACTGTTCCTTTTCATAGGCAAGCTTCTCTTGGGACGGTCCTTCCCCACTCTCTTTCTAAAACTTCATCTGTCAAATTGACAGCCTCTGTAAAGGAAAAACTATTTCAGCAGATGTAGTGGTGCTCAGATTCAGAGACTCGACAAAGTCCTTCTGCCAAAAGCAGCTTCATTGATGTAAAACTATTATAGCAAGAGCAGGGCTTGGTCCTCTGAAGGGAACTTGAATGTAAAATCCTGCTGTTGAAATTGAAACATTTAATACCAAAACACTGATGAGTTGAAGAACACTCATGATACCTTTTTTTACATGTGATTTGGCAGTCTTTCATGTTACTACTTCCATGCTTTTGGTCCACCATCCTCTCTACCTTGCGTGTAAAAAAGCAACAACTTATTGGAACCTATATGTCTCTGTCAGACAAACATGAGTAACACTGAAAGATCTGTACTCTACAGACAGAATCTTTTCTCTTTTAAGTATCATTGTAAGTCTGGCACCTGATTATGCAAAACTGTTTCTCTGGAAAAGAGAGTGCCAGAAAACAAGAGTTACTGTTTCATTCTTGTAGAAGTATTTTTACGTGTGAATAAATGAATAGTGATGAAATAGTGGTCTTAAGTCTTACATGCTTCAGAGTAGCTGATGGTCCAGTAGCTGGTCTTTCATCTTTCATGTGAGTGCCCTAAATTAAAGGCCTCTTGAGTTCAATTCATAGCTGAAATGTGAACCTTGATGTTCTGGATGACAAGCGAGCTGCCTGCCACTAAGCCCTGACCTGGCATGTCTTACTTTATTTTGCTATCCCATCTTCAATAGGTGACATACCCCATGAGAACTTCAAATGGCATCAGTTTGTCAAAATGCAAAACCAACCTGATACTGTAAAAATACTCTTGTCAAGATTTTCAGGTGCCTTTATACTTCATTTTTGTCCTGTTACTGTTAGAGATGTCTTATGTCCCTCCTAAATATTTAGTCAAAAAAAAAAAGAAGCTAGATCTGTTCTGATGGGAGAGGGAGAATTCTGAAATATCTTAAAAGTCATAATGTGTTTGTTCCTACAGGGTTGCAAGCCAGGTAGCTGCTTTGGATCTGGGTTTCAAACCAGGAGTGGAGGCAATTAGGAAAAATCCTCCCAAAGTATTATATCTCTTGGGAGCAGATTCGGGTTGTATAACACGTCAGGATTTGCCAAAGGACTGTTTTGTCGTCTATCAAGGTAATTAGTAGATGTAACTTAAGAAATGTTGCTATCTAATAGCTGGAGAGGAAGCCTAAACAGTGGCATAGTCTTACAAACATTATCCGACCCTGTGATAAATTCCAGCCTTTATTTTCTGCCAAGAGATGGAACTTCCAACACATAACCGATATACTGGTTACCTATTTCTTAGATAAAAATGAGAAACTGTTGATGAGTAATAATGTAATATAAACCAGTCTGGTCTTCTGGAGCATAGCTTTAAACCTGGCAGACAAAACAGTGTTGGTTTCCAGCTGTTCAGTCATACCAAAACATGGTCTTGTCTTCATTTGCTAAGCATCCTTGTTCCAGGAGCCCCCCAGAGCTGAGTGGCTATAGAGACTGAACTACCATGTACTACTGCTTGTAGTCTGTTTATTCTCCCCACAGTATTAGGCAAGTAAGACCTCAGACCAGTCAGCTTAACAGACTTTATATTACTGGTTAAGCGAACCTTAGACACTCCCTTTTTTTCTGGGAACACAGAAATTCTGTATCGTGTTAGTAAAGCATTTTTCTTTATTTTGACTTACTTATGTCTTATATGGTTGTATACTGTTCCTCTTTCCATGTACTCAGGACATCACGGGGATGTGGGAGCTCCCATGGCTGATGTTATTCTCCCAGGAGCAGCATATACAGAGAAGGCGGCCACATACGTCAATACTGAGGGTAGGGCTCAGCAGACAAGAGTAGCAGTAACACCTCCTGGGATGGCAAGGGAAGACTGGAGGATTATTAGAGCTGTCTCTGAGGTACTGCTGCTGTTACAAATTGCTGCTAATAGAAGTATACTGAGAAGTTAAGTTCTTTTTGTATTGAAAAGTGTTTCCAAAAAAGAGGTACATTTTCAGGGAAATACATGATTGTAGTCTTAACAAATAATGTTTTCTATTGAATCCTTTGTTAATTCTGTGTTTTGAATCATGTTGTTTCCCTTTTGAGGATAGCACTAATAGCGTAGCTGCTGTATGCTGTTGGAATGCTAATGGGTGAAGCTTTATCTGCAAATTCTGCTGATCTTTATTAGTGCTTTAGAGGATACTGTTGGGAGGATGCAGTTTCTTGCTTTTTAGAAGAGAACAGCATGACTCTGAAGACAGGATCTGGTATTAGGTTAAATATGTGCTTACTAGTCAGTGGGAACAAGATACATTGATAATTGCATCAACTTTTATCACATTTGGTGGTAAGCTAAGGAAAGTGACATCTGTACGGAAGGAGAAAAGTACTTCTTGTCTTTTTTCTTTTGTATAGCAAACAGGACAGTCTAGTTTTTTAACATGGGGAAGTCTTGACTCTAAGCATCGGAAGTCCAACAGAATACTGTGACTTTGCTTCAGTTTGTACATTATAACTGCCTATGTTTTTAGGAGTGTAGATTTTTCCTGATTTTACATTAGGTGTGTCAATGGATTGGTAAACCCCTAGACTTGATGGCATTTATTTCTGTGAATCTCTTAGTTGGCTGGTATGACCTTGCCTTACGAGAACCTTGATCAAATACGGAAGCGTTTAGAAGAAGTATCTCCTAATCTGGTTCGATACGATGATGTGGAAGAGGCTAACTACTTCAACCAGGCAATTGAATTGTCTAAGGTAACCAAAATGGAAGCATCTGGGCATGATTTAGTGCTGTTACATAGCTTGATGATTTTTAAAGAAATGGACCTTCTTCTTATGTAGTACTATAAGCATTCTTTGACCTGCACTGAATGCAGAATTCACTAAACAAATGCTTTGGTAATGAGTTCCTGTCATAAAGCTTTCTTTTTTTTCCTTTCCTGCCACAGTTAGTGAAGCAGCAGCTTCTTGCTGATCCTCTTGTTCCACCTCAGCTCACAATAAAAGACTTTTATATGACAGGTATGTATAGTATGGCCTTTCCATAGTGAAATCAGCAATGCATTTTACTTAGCTATACAGTAAGATTCTTATGAGGTGTTTAAAGCTTTCCACTAAGATACACAGGATTTGAGTCTTTTGAAGAAACAAAATGTTCCAGTAAAATGATTTGAAATTTGTATAAAGCACAGACTATTGGACTATATTATCAGCTAAGCAGTTTTCTTTATCCTCTTTGTATGCAGTCCTGTACTAAATCTCTTTTATTTTGTGTCTGTGTGTAATTTTGAAAATTAACAGTTATAACACACTGACATGTGTTTTGGAATTTTTTTTTTCAGATTCAATCAGTAGAGCATCCCAGACAATGGCCAAGTGCGTGAAAGCTGTTGTTGAAGGTGCTCACGCAGTAGAAGAGCCAGCCAGCTGCTAGAGACTAATCAGACTGCTACCACCTCCATCCAAGTATTTGTTGCAGTTAACTGCTGTGACTGATATTTTTTCAAATCTATTTGCTAGGTCGTTGTATTTTTCTTTTTTTCATTCATATTTTTATCAGTTCAGATAGTCCCATAATATTATAGGACTCTTGTTCTGAGAGAACATGCAGCACTCAATTTACTGTACCCAGAAGCAGTGTAAGTGATGATTGTATACAAATAAATTATAATACCAAACAATTCATTACCTATGTAGTTCATATAGCTCACACCTCTTGCATGAAAAGAACTCAGTAAGTCTTGATTTGCTAGGAACAAGTCAACATGGAAACAATACTAGACTGTAACCTTCTTCCAGAGTATCCAGGTATTTTACTTTTAAGCACTTGTGAGAGTGTGAACATGCTATTTTTGTAATGCGCTTTCAGAGCAAGTTGTCCCTGTTTTGAGTCAAACATACCTGGTTTATGTCAGTGTTAAGACCTACCACGGTTCTAGATATTTGTATGTTTCTCCGTTTTGTTGAGAAGCTACTCATGGAGGACATAAAAATAATTTTGATGTCGTGAAAAAGAAAAGCAACAGCTTCCTCACATTGAACTGCTTTAAAAATTAAGCAGCTACACCAGTTCAAATACAGAAAAGATCTCCAAATAGTTTCTCTGTGTGCTGATCTTTTTATAGCACAGTGGGGGAAGACGCTTTTGGTTGTTTGTTGTGGGTTGTTTTTTTTTTTTTAAGCTTTAGAATTACTTGAGAACAGTGACTCTCTATTATGTTGGTTAATGTAAGTTTGGAAGAAGGATAGCTTCCTCTTCAACAGATTATTAGGGTAATAAGGTTTAGAGTAATCCTTCCAGGAATGCAAATAAAAACAGTACCATAAAGCCATCACTTCCAACTTTATTAGAAGTGTTCATTTTGTATGAGAAAAAGCTACATTTTTCAGTGTAGAATAATACTGACTGCATGACAGAGCTGCTGTAGAAGCCTTAGATTTGTAAAATTCCTTTTTTCTTCCATGCTTGAAATTTTTCAGTAACAAGCAAGTAATCTTTAAAAACTGTTTTCCTTCTGCCCAGGAAGAAAACTCTTCCTGATTATCCTGGTATCGCCCAGTGTCCTTACACTAGCTGGCTTAATGTTGGACACTGAGTCAGCCTGTCATCTTCCAGTTACCAACAGGGTCAGTTCTCTTTGTGGTACGTAATAAAGACAACTATTCACTTTATTCAAAGATGCTACTATGCGTGTTAATGAGACATCTAGAAATACTGTAGTCTGTTTTTAATGTGGCAGTTCACAGGACCCCTTAGTGTGTATGTCCACATGTGTGACCAACTACAGCATAAAACCTTCATGTTGTCCTTGTGGAATGTTACTTCTTCAGGAGGAAGAGGGTTTTATGGCAGGGACATAGCAAAAGAAGAATGTGTGTGAGAACATATGCCAAATGCAAGGCAGTTAGCTCTTCTCACAGATGGTAGGTTTAAGAGGAAAGGGTGTAGCTGAATCCTATTTTCTGTAAAACATTTGGTTCTCAGGTTCCTAGGATGAAAACCTTATTTTTTCTTTCCTGAAAATCCACGTTGTACAAACACAGAGGAGTAATTTCAGCTGTGCAACAAGTCAGTTATCACTTCTTACAGAGGTTCAAAAGCTTCAGAGAATTTTTTTGTTTGCCTTAAATGTTATAGCATTATTTGGGAGCTCTAGCACACATTACTTTTTGGTTTTATGAAAGCTCTGCATCCTTTAGTTGGTGTGTATAGAAAATCCTTATTTCTGTTCAAAAAGCGTCCAGCCCTTACCTTGAAAGACAAAAAGGATAAGAAGTACGTGTGGTGCTGTCTGTTCTGCTTCTACCCACCTTCCCACCTAACTAGTGACCGAGTGTAGAACTTTTCAGCCAAACTTGATAATAGCAACAAGGCTCTACAAATTTGACTGTGGGAAACTACACAATAGAGAGAAATCTAAATTAGCATTCTTATCAACTGAGTTTACAGCGTAGCCGTTCCCTTATCTCTTCTGTTGGCTCTGGTGGCTGGACAGTCAGTGCACATGTGGACTTTCGCCCAGCTAGCAATAAAAGGATAGTAGGGGTCTGCAAGGGTAGGGAGGCGACATACACTGGGCAAAGTATTGGAACAAAACAGTTAGTGCTGCTGCCTGCTGGTCCTGAAGCTGCAACCTCAGATTAAACCAGAGTATTATGCGAGGGCAGCAATGAAGAGCTGGGATGTTGGGAGATGAACATGCTCAAAGTATTCTTCTTGGCTATTAAAGTAAGGGTTTATTAGCTAGGTAATACAGTTCTGCTGATGCGGCTAACCTCCAAATGCAGTGTTGGAGGGTGCATTTATCCAGGCTCTGTTGGGAGGTGGGCGGGGGGTTTACTGTTACTTAAAGCCAAGGTCAGAACTGAAGGAGATTTAATTCCCTAAATGCAACCCTAGTACCACCTGGTGGCCAACTGGCAGAATTTCTCACTGGTCGCATTGCCAGTTACGGTCCAGCAACCTGCATCTCACTTCTTCTGTACACTCCTGCCTGCACAGACAGCGTGACAAAGGACGCGTATGTGTCTGGGAGAGAGATGGATGGGTTTAATCATTAAGTATCCTCTTCTTTCAACACAGCACTGTGTAAACATAGCTCTTATGTGCAAACAATTAACCCCAAACATGGCTTAGATTAAACCTTGCCTTTATGTAGTCTTGTCTTCAGCAGAAGGTTGTGGGGCGTGGAGAAGGAAAAAAGTGCATTAATTCAAGGTAAAACCCTACTAAACACATTTTCAAGCAAGTTTAGGACAATTTAACACCAGCAGTCAGATCAAAGAGAAACTTTGTCAAAATACTGCTGGCAGATTTAAGCATCTAAGTCTAAAGCTGTCATTTCAAAAATTTTTTTTTAAAACCCCTGTTCAACAGCCACCTTCCTGGAAGCACCAGCATCCCATAGGTGCATCCCTACAGTTCCAGAGGGAGACTGCTTTAAATCCTGCGTAATTTAGTTAGCTTCTTCAATAAAAAGAAACCAGACAATGTGGTCCCAAATGGAAGTCCAGTCAAACTGAGGTATGTTCTCAGCAAGACACTGAACAGCCAATAAAACTATACCATTCATAAAAATAGTTATAACTGACTCATTTTTTTAAATGTATTTTGAAGCATGGCTCAAGGCAGAAAAAGAAGTGTCTGTAGCATTTTCCCAAGAAGTAAAAGATTTGGGATCAGTCTGAGGCTGATAGCAGACACTGTCTTGCAAGAATCTATTTGCTTGCTTGGGGGATATGCTGTACGTTACTGTTCAAGCCAACAGAAAAGCAGCTCAGACTCAGAGCTAAAGAAAAAGCAGAGCAGCAGCCTGGCATCAGCCTTACTCCAGATAGAAGAGGTAATAAAAACTCATCTCTGTCCCTGTCCCCACACGCCTGCTCCTCGTAAAATACTCTGAACAATGGCTAACCCAAAACATCCTCTCCCAAAACAGTCTCTTAATAATGATTTGTTGTGTTGTCCTTCGAATATGCAATTAGATTAAATCATCTTCAGTGATGAAGGGCTGAAAGACCGAAACTTTCAAGGGGCACGACCAGACAAAGTGCTAACAAGCAAACGGATAGAAGAGGACTTAATTGTGACTGCCATCATGGAAAAAAAATAGCAAAAAGTAAGTGGGTAACTATGGAGATCACCTCACTGACAACTGAAGTAAGCTTTTTATCAGGAGTACATGAAGACGTTTTAAGGGGTAAGTTCTCCCAGAGTTACCCGAGAAGTTATCTTGCTCAAGAAGCAGTTTTTAAATTCCTATTTAAAAACAACCCAACATATTATTAATTTGTTAATAGATATTAACATTATTATTATTCATAAAATGTCAAATGGGCACAAGTACCTTTGGGAATGAAACACTGAAATTTACAGAGAGTCACAAGGAAGCCTTTGTTCGGAAACACTGAATCCTTCACTGTGGCGGGGCGGGGCTTATACAAGTCATGGTCCTCTCTGCTGTGTGAGGTTTTATCCAAAAGACACTTCACAGGAACAGAAACACATATTAGCTGACGGAATGATGTCAGCAATGTGTCCCAAAGCACCTGGGTATCTCCAACTCCCCATAGCTGAGCACAACAGAGGAATGGCACGGACCGTCATAAGCGATGTATATGAAACCTTGCAATTCAAACTCTCAGTGACTCCATAATCAGCAGCCTGCTATGCTAAACACTGTTAATAAATGTTTTCCTCCGGCTACATGCAAGCGTCCATTCACAGTGCCTAATGCTGAGAAGCCTACAGAGATTTAGAGGCCTCTTTGCATAGTAAGACATAATAGCTGGTAGAGACATCTCCTCACTCTGATGCCAATACTGAATTTTGAATATGCTTAACTAACATTTCAAAGAAATAATTTTATTTCTTCTTCTCACCTTCTGTACACCTGTGTCTATGAAATGGATCAGAGATGAGAACCATGTATCAAAACATACTAAGAGCAAAAAGCTTCATGTGTAACAAACAACTTTTGAAATCCACTGGGATCTCATGACCCTAGACACTAATTAACCCTTATGGTTTCATGTTAGCTCAACTCCAACTATTTTTGAAAAAGCCTGTCCTGCATACTTTTCATTTCTGAATTACCCATCACAGGATATTCCACACCTTTGTCTGAAGCATCTTATACAGGCTGCTCTCAGCAGACTAAGAGATCGCTAATTTGGTCCGGAGTGGGAATTATCATCTTTCCCATTTGCAGTGATGACCAAGACCCATGCTAACCTGCATGCAAATGAGTAACTGAACTAATAGCAGAAAGAAGGACTGGCCATCAAGTATGCAGCTTCTTAACTGCTACAATTACAGTTAATGAAATACCGATAGAAGCAGACAGTAAAAACACAATAGTATACTTTGAATTGACAGTGGGCTTCCCAGTAAAATGGGACTGAATCAGAGCATTCTGCTGGGACAGTTTATTCCATTCATTTGTTGTCCATTTAAAGATGTCTCCACAGATGCCCACCGCGTAGTCTGGATAGCCTTCCCACAATTAATACTCTTACTATTTTGACTTTGCTGAGCTTTAGGAAGACAACACCATTTATTTAATGCAGATTAAAATACACAATGATAATAAAGAACAGATTAGTTAAGTCTTAGTTAATTACTATTTTCAGTACAGTTCACTTTTGATTAATTATATTATCATGCACTAGCTAGCATACGTCTGCTCCCAATTGGTTAAATACTTCTGCAACTATACTCCTACTGAAATCCACAGCAAAATTCCCATTGCTCCAGTAAGCTTTAATGAAGCCCCTAAGACTCTGGAAAGCAAGGCCAGTCATCTGTACGTTGTGTTGCTTTGCTAGCGTTTCTAACTTCGAGAAGCGAAGTGACTCTGTTCTACATATGGTTTGTCCTATACTTTCAGCTGTGCTATCTGCCATGTAGGAGGGCACTAAAACATGGGTTTGAAGGAGTTTAGCAGCTGAATTTATGCCATAACTTGGGTGTATTTGCTAGAGAAAAATCCTCAGACTGTAGACCATGGTTTTAGTACAGGGACTCTGACGTCTTGAAAAGTGGCAAAAAGCACACTGGCTATCAAATACAAACTACTGCAGGTAACGGAAATTCAGATATGCTAGAGCCAACCACTGCAATACAATTTCCATGTTAAAGAATCTTTGAAAAACAAGCAGCAGCATTTTTCAATAATACTAATATGCTGGGCTTTAATGGTTAGCTTGAGCTAACCCGGAGCTTACCACAATTAAATAAACCAATACCACACAAAACTGCTGCTCAAGACATTGCTTCGAAGAATGTATCTAATCATAATTTTGGGTTTTATTTAATTTGTCACCCTTTTCAGTGTTTAAATGTCTAAAGCCAAGGTCTTCTAGACAAACATGGCTCTGTGTGTTAAAGTCTCTAATGAACATCTACACGCTTAGTTGTTCCTCCCCTTCACAATATTCACCTGCATTTTCAATAAATTGCTGATCCCTTTCACAAGCATTTGAAGCAGGACATTAGAACTGTTTCGTCAGAATGTGTCTTTCAAGGAATAATACCAAGACGCTGACGTTATAACACTATTTGCTGAAAACCCCAGACTCTTCACCACATGCAGTGTCTGAGTCACACTTCAGAAATTCCTGAGGGCACTTGGGGTGCGCATGACCTTGGGAGAGAGTCAAGGTTCATTTATTGATGCAGCCCCCTCCAGTAACTGGTATACAACCTAAAGCATCTACTCCATTACCTTTACTAGACTCACAAAGCTCATTCACTGTGTCACTGCCCTCTGTCTCACTATTAATACCAGCGAGATGCATAAGCGAAGTATGCCTCATTAGCCAGAAACTAGTGATTCAGGGCACATCAATGTTCTTTGACCACTCTCAGCTCAAGCGTACAATATGTTTACTGGCTGGAGCGGTTGGTCCAGGGATGCAGCCACTTAAAGACAGGGCAGACAGACCTATTCTGCAATGAAGAAATGGAATTTCCAGAATCCAATTCTTCATGTTGCACAGGGCATGTTTCTTTCTTTGGGTTCGCGCGCCATCCTTGTACAGGAGTCTCAGAGTCCAATTTGTTCTCCAACATAATTTCAGAGCTCTACTCTATCAAGATGATGCATCTCCCAACTTCAGAGAAGAGTCTTGTCCAAAAAGATAAACAAAACTTTTTTAAAATCTTCTTTTAATTCTGCATTACTAAGCTAGCAGACTTTGCTCCTTTAGAGCGTTACTGTGTAACATTATGTTGTCAGCAAAACAGTTAAAATAATATTTGCAATTTTTAATAAGTTACTGAAAAGCAAATCCTTTTAATCCTCTCAGGTAAATAAACAAAGTTTTGTCAAATAAATTCCTCCATCCGTAACGTAGAGATTTTAATTTCTCTGTTGAATGATTACACAATAGTCCCTGTAACTAAGATCTAGTGAATTTTTCCTCTTTTCTTTGCCCTTCTTAAAAAGATTCTTTTTTTTTTTTTGTACAAGACACTAAAAAATATCCCATTTCAGTTTTCCTATTTTAAACTAGATGCAAAGTATTTCTCCTTTCCCTTAGCATTAAGCTTCTGGCTTTGCAATTAACACACATCAAACAGATCTCAGGATGTCACCAAAATGTGTAATGCTACTGAGGTGCATGTTTAAATTTAGGCATGCAAGTAATCAGATTAAAGTCAGTATCTGCGAAGTCAAGCACATAAGCCAAAGAAAGAGTTTAATATTGTTTCCGTGTTCAGCTTCTCAAGTGCTGTCATAGCCATTTCACTAACATGTTGTATCATCTGCATCCCATTTAAAAAAAATGCTAAGATACCCCTCAGTGGGCTGCACAGATATTCTCAAGAGTACCACAGAAAGACTCAGCACAGACCAGCTGTTCATGGTATGCCTCTCTTCCTAAATCACTAATAATTTCATAGTAATACAATAAAGAGAACTAACTTGAATTATAGTTTAATTCTACTGAATTACAGTTAAAAGTAGCAATTCTCTTGTTTAACAAAAAGCTAGATACAAGAAATCGCTTAGTGCAGTAACTGAATTCGGTACTCTAGCAAAACCCTACCGACTTGGTAAGAGTTTTACGCAAGGAAGTAGCGAGTGATTTGTCAAACAATTCTGAATTAATCAGGCCTGCAAGCACTTGCAAAAGTGGGGTATGAGAATGTCTTTTATTTATTGAGAATAAAAGAAAACACGAGTTTATGCTGCACTTGTTGAATTTCTAAATACATTCAGATACATTCACTGGCAATATTTCAAAAGGCTTTTTTCAGTCATTCCATGTATGACCAACATTTGTAATCCCTGTCGTTCCTGTAATGAATTTTAGATATAGAACATAACACTATTTTTTTGTTTAAATACCTTACAAAAAGAGTCATTATACTTCATGCTCCAAAACACACAATAATGACTGGTAAGATTATAAAGTACCCTAATTAATGCATTACTTCTATAAAAAATACAAAATATTTTAAAATATTATATAGGAGCAACATATTTGATTTTTTTTTTGTTATTCTAATGTGAGAGCAGAATAATGCATTTAATGGATTATTAATCTGATACAGAAAAATATCTGCTATGCAATAACTCCACAGAACACCAACACTCTGCATTATTAAAATATGCTAGGTAGACTAACCATAACTTTAAAAAATTCCTGCAGAACAAAAAAAACACAGTTTGATACATGGATCAGCTGACTTTTAATTATGCTTTAATTCAAACTAATTTATCTAAATGAAAAACCCATTATAAATGCAGGAACTACGCTCACTATACTAGCTAGGCAAACTCAGAAAGTATGTTTTGAAAAGGGAGCGTATCTAAATTCAGGAATAAAATTTTTTTTTGAAGATTGCAGTAACTGAGCTAAAACAACATCTTTGAGGCTTGACAGAGGAGGGGGAAAAGCTGATAACATACTAAGTAATTCAATACCTGCATTCATATAACCTTAGTCTGACTGCTGTTCAATTACCCTATACCACCTGAGTAATTTTTACAATGGAAAAAATTTCAATACTTTTTTTTTAATGTATAGCTCATTAGTTTCCTAATTATTTCCCCTTCCTGTAGGACAAATAAAACGGCATCTTCAGAGTTCACCTCTGAATAGGGCTGTGCATAATCGTATTTCAAGAAACATTATCATAGGTCTGCTGAATACAGTGATTGGTGTCTTCACCTATAGATACACCCTAGTATCTCACATTGTTTTGACATAATTTTGACAGCATTGCATATACTTTTTACAATCTAATAAAAACATCTGCAACAAAAAACTAACAATGATTATTTTATATTACAACTCACTGTAATACAAATTAATAGCATTTCTCAACTCCGTAAAGAAGTCAGGAATAACAGCATTCATAAATCTCAGGAACAAAGCCCCCAAATCAGAACAGTAACTTAAAAAGAACCAGAACAGTAACTTAAAAAGAACCAAAACAGATTTTAGAAGGCTGCAAAGTGCTTTGAACATATTAAAACCAAAATTCAGCTATTGCCTCCAATTTTCTTACTATGAGCTTCATTTTTTTCACATCCCATCCTGAAGGGCACACAAAGCTAAATTTATGACAGATTATCAGAATTTCTCAGATAGATATCACAGGTTCCACTCACTTGCATTAAATCTCCCATAGCTTCTCTACATGGCCCTACTATAGAAAAAAAGTATAAAAATAAAAATTTAAAAATAGCTAATTTTTCCTACCTGTACATTCAGGTTTATTTACAATGCCGAGAGAGAAAGACGTAATGGTACAGTTTCGCCAAACTACTCCGCATCGATCTCAGCTGTTCTACTGAGAGTACGAGTACCAAAAAAAAGTTACACTAACTTTCACAATTACGCATTAATTTATAGAACTATAACAACGACAAAAAAGTTATCAGCTTTATAAATTACAGGAAAAAATATGAAATTTTTAATTTTTAAACAAAAACAAAGTTACTAAAAATGTATTTTTTACTGTACCTCCTTTTAATTCCCCCCCCCCCGAAAGCTGATCTTAACAGGTTATAAAGAAAATTATTTCTTCAGCCACATGCCTTTGTATTTTGTTTTTATTCAAAATAAAAAGTCATAAAAGTGATAAAAAAATCCGGTTTTGGCCATTTGGCTCCCTCCCCCAAACTGACACTTTATAAAAACCTTCTGCACTTTTTTCCCCCTCCCTCTCTCCCTCTCTGCTACCTCCAAGATGGTAGGAAAGTTGTTGTTTTGGAGGGCAGAGGAGCCGCTCTCTGATGTTATGTCCTCTCGGTGCCTGTAGTGGTGCTGTAGGAGGCTGCTGGCTCTCTTCTTGAGCAGCCCCAGCAGCCCTGCCTTCTTTGCTGGAGAATATATTCAGGGATTCCCCTTAATAATCACCTACCCTCTGAGCACTTTGTAGTTTTAAAATAATAAAGAGCCCCCAAAGCTTCCTCTCCACAAAAAGCAGGATCTTCTCAGAGCCAGGGGGGCAGCAGCTTCTCAGCACAGAGCCCGAGCCCATTCCCAGTCCCTCTGCTGGGGAGGAAACTCTGATCTGTCAGCCCAACAGAGGGAAAGGGGGGAGAGGAGAGAGAGGAGAAAAAAAAAGCAGCTGGAAAGGTAAGCCAGGCCCGGCCTGCATCCCCGGGCTCGCGTAGCGCGGCAGGCGGTGCGAAGGGTGCAGGGCGGGCGGAGAGGCGGGCTACGCGAGGCCGGGGATCGGCCGGGGCGGTGTAGGCCGCAGCGGGGGGTGAGGGGAGCCGGGGGGGGTTTTGGGGCTTTCGGGCGCCGAGAGGAGCGCCAGAGGGGGGTGAGACGGTCGCCGGGGCCCAGCAGGAGGGTCGGGGCGCAGCGCCGCAGCGCATTTGCCCGGGAGGTGAAGGGCGGCGGGGGAGAACGGGGCCGGGGGGGCGCTAGGCCTCAGCGCGGCGCGGCCCGGCAGCTCCGCTCTCCGCCCTGCCGGGCCCCCCGCGCCGGGCCCTGGGCCCAAAGCGGGCCGAGCCCCGCTGCCGCCGGGGCTTGGCGGGTGGGGGGGAGGCGGCTGGGGCGCCTCGGCCGGGGCCGCTGCCCCCCCGCCCCCCCCTCCTCCCCGCGGAGCGGCGGGGCGAGGGGGGGCGCGGGACGGGGGGTCTGGGGGCGGCATTAATTTGCCGAAATGACTTTTAATGAGTGGCGGTGGCTGGGGGGGAGCGGCGCCCCCTCCTCCAGCCCGGTCCGGAGCCGCGGAGGCGGTGCCGGTCCCGCGGGGCGTGCGGGGCCGCGCCGGCCGCGGCCTGGAAAGTTTCGCGGCGTTTTTGGGGCGCTTCCCCCCCCGGCCGCCGCCGCCCGCCCCGCGGCCGTGGGGACGGGGCCGGTGGGGCGGGGGCGCCCCGGAACGCGGCCACGGCCCCCGCCGCCCGCCCCGTGTGTGTCCCCCCCCATCCCCCCCGCCGGTGTCCCCCCTCGGCCCGGTGATTCGCTTCACAACTTTTTTGGGGGGTGGGGGGCGGTTTTGGGGTGTGGGGAGGCCGTCGGAGTGCCCCCCCGCGCCGTAAGCTGCAGGCACGTGGGGTCCCGCACCGGCGCCCGAGGCAGGGAGCGGGGGGGGGGGAGGGGGGGGGGGGGTGGCGGCCTCGGCCTCGGCCTCGGCTTCGCGCCCCGCCACGTGCCGGGGCTGGCAGCCACCTCAGCCCCGCGGGGCCCGCGCCGGGGCCCCTCAGCCGGGGGATCGCCTCAGCTGCCTCTGCGCACCAAGGGCAGCATCTGGGCTGGGGCCCTGGCCCCGTCGTGTCCTGGTGGGGGTCCTGCCGGGGCAGGGGGGTCCCTGTGAGGTGCTGCTGTCCCCCAGGACTGAAAATGAAAGGCTTCTTTTTTTCAGGGACAAAGAACGTCTGGTAGTTGGGAAGTGAGTCCGCTGGAAAACCCACCAACGCGCTTCGCCCCGCACAGGTGAAACAGCTCCGGTTTCTAATGCAAGAGGTGCCTAGTTTTGGGTCAGATGTTCCTTAATATGTTGTTTAGCTCAGAACGTTAATGGCTTTGAGCAGGTAACCTGGAATGAAAGTTGGAAGTGACAGCAACACTTACCTTAAAGCCTTATATTATGACATCTGATTAAAATCTGTAGATCTATAGTTAGTTCTAACTTTGTTACTTAACAACATACGGTGAAGGTTTATTTTAAGGCTGTTCTCAATTTTTGAGGATTGGTAGGCTTAAAAAGAAAACTGGCAAATTTAGGGCACCGCATCCCTCCCCTGTAGTCAAGTGCCCTCTCCTGTGGGCACCCCCATGCTGGCAGGGTTTCACGCTAAGGCCGTACCCACCAGGTACCGCTGCTGATTGAGGAACTGGAGCGCCTGTGTTTTGTATGAAGCTGTCACTTTGGTGACGTTTTCGCAGCCGTCTTCAGCCTTCTGTGTGATTTGTTTGTAATATATATGTACATCAGAGAAGTCCTGTTGCTTGTAAAGCTAAATTGTCTGCAGAAAGCAACCCAAAATTTAATTAGTGGGAGTTATTTTGGTGTTTCAATATTTTTATGATGAGTGAATGAATTTGTATGTGGGGCCTGGTCCTACGGAGTTGCATGTACCGCGTTCTCACAGTATGGTACATCCTCAGGAGGTACAAAATTATTGTAATACCATATTGAAACTTTGGTAGCTTGTAACTGCTAAAAGGCTGCTCTGTGAGGAACTCTACTGCTTTATTGATTGAATATTCCCACTGAAGCAAGAATGATATTCCTGTATTGTGTGAAAATAAGCTTCTTTGTCTTTGCAGCGTTGGGACTAAGAATAAGACTAAGGTATTTTATTTAACCTCATGTGCAAGTTATCTGTTATTTGAATAAATAAAAGACTTGGACTTGCAGCCTTTTTTCTGTTCAAGTACAGATGCAAGGTATACTGGGGTATGTTTAGTCTCTGCTTTCTCTCTGGGTCATGGTTTTGATATTTCAAGATAACATTTTAAAGTGTATTTCTTCGATGTTGCAATGGCCTAAATGTTCCATTTGTTGCTGCATCTGAAGACTCCCTTTCTGCAGCCCCGCTTGCCCTGGCAAAACCTGGGCCTGTTTATAGCCACATGGAAGTGAGTGTGCTTCTGTGCAAGCATGAGGATCTGCCTGTGAGGATGTGTTTGCAGGACTGGGGCCTGAGACCTGCTGCTCAAATAGAGAAATCCTTGTTCAAAAGACTTCCAAAGATATGGAGCCTGTCTTGAGCCTTAGGTCAGGAATAGCCATGTTTAGGAAATTATTTTATTGAAATCTATAGGAATGTGCTCTTAGCAACACTCATGAATCTTCCTACTTCACATCTTTTCTCTTTAGAAATCCTTTGAAGTTTCTAAATTTCTGAATTCTTAGAGTCTTAAATGTTTGTTTTTTAGGCTTTGGGCTGTCTTTGTCATGTTTTCTTTAAGGTGCTGTTTATCAGCTGAGTAAATCAGCTGATACTAAAATTCCTGCTGAAGTTCATTTTGTGTAGGAAAACAAAAAGAAGAACCTGTTCAGTTTTGGAACAAAAAGAGTTGTTTCCTCTCAGTTACGTTTTCTGCTGTTGATTCAAACTTGTTACAAATCTGTAAGTTCTCTAGCCATTACTATTATTAGGGATAATACTTAATTCTGTATTTACTGCATTATATTCTGATGCATAATCTATATTACTGCTATTGCCTAAAATATACTGCTGCTTTTCTGTTAATATAACAGACATCCTTATGCAATATAAACTGCCTTTTTGCAGAGTTGAAGTAATAAGCTTTCTAAAAAGGCAGAATGAGGACAGTGTTGCTGCTTCTATCTTCCTAGGTAGATTTTAACATATGAAAAAGGTAGTCCAAAATGTGATTCCAGGTAAATGTCTGGTAAGATCTTAACATGTTAAGTGCATTGATCTGTCAGGGTACTTATATATGTGTGCAGTACCTTGACTTTTGCAGGGCTATTCGGAGGTCCTCTGGAGTGAGGATTGTGCTCTAGTTAATAAAACAGTTCCCTACAGGAACTCTTGCAGTTGACTTTGGTTGCTTCCCAGTGTTTTCTGTCTCAGTTTGGATAGTTTTACCAACAAAAAGACTCTTGTTTCCAGAATTACAGCAGGCTTGGTTTGGTAGCTGAGCGTAGTAGAGAATTGAGCTGTTAAATAACCAGAACTAAGCCAAAGTTATGGTTAGATCACAGAATGGGGTCAGAAGTTACAACTTTGTGGTGTTGATGTCGACCACAATTAGATGTGGTGCAGCTTCTCTTGATAGAACAGAGCACTTCCCAGAGAGGTACTAGTTGCCTAAAGTCTCTTAGCATGAGATAGAAAAAAGGAATGTTTTTACTTTCTCTCTGATAATATAGTTCTTACTAATACTGACCGAAAGGTTTTACTGTAAGGTGTCTTGTAAGTGAGTGTCTTTTTTGCAATGATTTTTATGGTCTCTGTTCGTCTCTGAGTGGATGAAATTCCCCATTGCCTAAACATCTTTATGTGTTTATTGTTAGTTTCGGCAAAAGGGTCAGACAGTGGCAACGCAGGGAATTTTTCTTTCTTGGTCAAGTTGAGGAATCAATAAAACTACTGTTCATATTATCTGTGTTTCTGTAAAAGCTGAGGTTCTTGGAGATCCATGTTCCACTTCTGGCCCCAAGCTGATGGTTTTGGAAGCGTATGTAGATGATTTTACCTTGTCTGTGAGATGTCATGAACACACCAATCAATTTAACGTGAAATCTGCGCTAGTATTAGCAAATGTGAAACAACACGGTTAAGACCTCTTTAATCGTGGCTTTTGTTTGGATGCAATGTGTGAAGCTCTGAACTCAGTGCTCTTAATTATACATCTTTTAACCACCGACATATAATTGCCTTGCAATTTAAAATGCATTTGGGGATTCCATTGCCTAAAAGGGTCTTAATGTACCTTGTATGTCAAATTCTGAGCGTAAGTTTAAGAATGTATCCAACCCACAAGATTTAAATACTTGAGTATTTTCAGCAAAATTACCGATTGATTTTTGGGGCCAAAATGCTTTGGGTTTTCTAATAGTGACTAGCCCATTAACTTCTTTGTAGACTACAGATGATGTCAGGAACCAAACTGCTGTATGACAATACTCAGTATGGTCTAGTGAAGATTCCCCCTCAAAGTTTGCTGCTACACTGTTTCCCAGCCTCTCTGAAAGACTTTGTTTTGGGAGAGGGTAGGTGGAGTGCAGGGCTATACCTTTGTTGTCTTGGAGCTGGTGTGCACTGCAAGGGAACTGATTATGCCTGCTTGCCAGTACTAAAAGCAGTTGGGAGCTGGCTTCTTCCTATGCCTGACAGCAGGTGCTGACGGCTGCACAGGTGTGTACCTGTCTGTATTTAAGTCTTTAATTTCTCTTTTTACAGTCACTTTGCAAACCACATTCTGTTGTCTTATGGACCACCAGTGGCTGCACACAGCAGGGAAAGTAGCTTTGCTCTAAGTGGTGATGTCGCAGAGTGTGGCTGTGCTGTGTCCTGCCTGTCTTTCCAATAAAGCCTTGCTGGGATGCTAAGTTTGTTGCTCTTCACATGTCCAGATAGGGCTTTTACCAGGGGGAGAATATTTTCTTCCAGTCAGCTGCTCGGTAATAAAAAGTGGGAGAAGGGGAGAAATGAATGTGTTACCAAATTACAGATGTTAGTAGTAACCTCATAAGAACATATAAAATTCCCTGCTGGGTCATATCAGGGGTCGATCCAACTTAGTGTTCTGTTTTGGGCAGCAGGAGTAAGTGATGCTGTTTAGGAGAGCGTGAAAGCCCAGCCACTTTTTAATGTTTTCATCTCTTACTCCTCCAACATCCATATTTGTTAAATTAGGCATGGTAGCAGGGACATCACTTAGGTCCCTATTGTCTGTGAACTTTTCTGCTGTCTTTTTGAACCTGATGGCACTGTCTGCTTCCATATCCTTCTGTGACAGCAAGTTCCAGCAGTTCACTACCCGTGAGTAGTAAAAATGAAGAAGTCCTTCTTTAATATGTTTTGAGTCAATCTCTTATTAACTTTACCAAGTACCCCTGGTTCTAATATTGTGTGATATGGTTTATGACCATTCTATAGTCACCTTATCCCCTACTGTGATTTTTTTAAACCTCAGTCATGTCTTGCATCGTTTGGTAATGGCACACATTTTTGGGTTCTCTTCTGGTCTTTGCCCCACTGCTTCAGACTAGATAAAAATCTTTTATTTAGAGGCAGCTGTTTAAGGAAAATCTAGGTTCCTCAAGAAGCAGCCTCTGTTTTCTCATTCATGGGTTGTTGCTAAAGCCAGTTTGAGCATATGGAGGCATAAATTATGTTTCTGTTGAACGTTTCTACAGCTTCAGTGTAGAGTATATATGCAAAACCCAAAACAGCTTTCAGAAAGTTTTGTACCCTGATATTTTTTGAGCGAAGTACAGCTGCTTAAGCATTTGATTTTTCCAGGGGAAGTCCATGTTTCCGTCGTCTTTTACTGATTCCTGTGGGACAAAAATAATTTCTCCCCCACCCACTATTTAGCTAAGCATAGTTTCAGTTCTCTTCAATTAAGCTACATGTGCCTATTCCATTCTTGTGCTTTTTATGTAGCAGCAACCAAGTTCTGCCAAGGGCTCCCGTATATTTTGTTCAAAGTAAAATACTGCATCAAATTAAATCAGAATCAATAAATTTAAAAGTCTTTTTTTGTTGGATGGTTGTTTTTTTTTCTGTAATATATATATAGTATGCTATGGTAGTAAAAATAAAAATCTCTTTTTAGATTAAGCAAAACTCCAGTCTCTGATCCTGACAGCATATCCACAGAGTGCCACTGTCTTTTGGGGCGTCTGTGTAAGAATCTACCAATAAAGATATAATTGCAAGTTTGAGAGAGCAGCTGTAGGGATTTTTGTAGTATAACATTGTCTGCTAGGTATATTAGCTTTATTTTTGTTCGTTGCACTGTAGCTGCGCTAATTGATTTGTATCACGGTTTTTAACATGGTTATATTTGCATGAGCTTCTCTTAGTGTATATATAAACCTAAAAATTCGCGTTCAAGCTCATTGGTTTCCCTGAGGATTATGGTCAGTATTTTTGCTTAAATGTTTCATATGGCATTGTACTTGTGCCCTGTATCTTTCAGACCAGTGAGAAGTAAAACACTATGCCTGCCTTAACACAGTCAAGTTAAATGCAAAAATAAGACTTAATTATGTGTTAAATCCAAAAATAAGACTAGGGGCACAAGAATAAATCCAGGATTGTAGTGTCTGGGAACTGTGGAGGAGATTCTTTACAGAAGCTTAACGGAGGCACACCAGGTATGCATTTCTTGCTGTTTACTTTGGAACCATTCTGAGGAACTGTTGCTTGATAACCTTCACTAAAGAAATATTGCTGGGTTGTGCAAAAGAGAAGGTCATTGATCTGTCAAAAACTCTGCAAAGCATGATGATAGTAGCTTAAAAGAAGGTGGTAAATAAAACAGAAAGAAATAGAGAGCAGCATGTGAGTCACCCCAACTGCAGGATGTACTTGTTCTTTCAAGCTTTCCATCCTGTCCAGTATATGCCACCAAATACAAGCTTTGGTTAACTGTTGAGAGAAGCAAACTCCAGAGCAAAAGGCTTTCCAAAAGCTTTGTTGTGAGTATGAGATGCAATTAGCTAAGACTCATTTGAGTCTACTTTTAGCTCATTAGCTAAGACTCATTTGAGTCTACTTTCGCTGCAATAGTAATGGAGGAGGCTTTCAAACATATGGGACCCAAACCCAGATCACAGCTCCTGTAGTGGGCATGTCATCATGGGATTTGTGTTTTTCCTTCATGTTGTTGCTGGATAATACTGAAGTCTGTGTCAGTATCTGCCTTAGCAAAGGTGTCTGAAAGGATTATTTGGTTCTCAGCATGCTAAAGAAGAGATAGTTCCCTCTTCCCATTCTGTGTTTTTGAAGGGCACAGCCAACAATGAACTTTGTTAGGGCTGATGTGTTGTGAAGGGTCATACTCCAGTGATTAGTTTCAAATATATATAGTATGTGCTCTGTACTTTGATGTGCTTCCATGCTTCGAGAGAAGTTGGTGAAGGTGTTTGGAACTGGATTAGATGTCCGTGGTTGTGTTCTGGCTCTCTGATGTAAGCAAAGTGCAAGGCCGCTGCCCCTGGGGGTGTGTGCTTGCATGTGTGCATGGAAAGGGAACTATGTGTATAGAGAGGAAATATGAAATGATCCTTATTATTGTCAAATGATTAATCAGGTCACTTGTGCTAGTTACATTTTGTAGCATGTGTCTCCATTCTGTATGCTGTGTACGCTGCACGTGTGCATATACAGCTGTTTCAAGAAGTGTGAGTGTTTTAAAATTTTTAGTAGTCTTCTGACTTACTGCTTCTACAGCTAGATGTATGTTAATAAAAGGCCTGGTTTATGCAGTTTACTGTTAGAAGAGTGATAGGGTGTTTTGTTTTACCTTAGTGACTTAAAGTTGCTTTTCTAGATCCCCCAGTGCCATCATGCTTGTCCTTTTCTCAAGGCGCTCTTATACAGTGCAAAGTGAAGGCTTGTACCTTCACAAGAGGAAGCTGCATCTTTCCTGCAAAGTCTGTGTAGGCTCCTTCCTTGCAGTTGTGTTCTTGCCATTTTGGGCCGTGGGAAACACGAGTTGACTGAGGTGGTAATCTGTACGTTTGTCATATGCCTGTAATTTATTACATGTTTCCTGAATATCACCTCTGTGTACATTCCTTTGCTTGGTGTATAACACATATAAAACTGAACTGAGTACTGAATATACCATGTTCAAAAGAGTTTAATCCAGTGCTTCATGATGGCCTTTCTGAATAAAAGCTGCTTTTTGCAGGGTAAGCTGAGTGGAACAGAGTAGCTGCAGAATATGTGTAGTGTTAATTTTATTTGAAGCTGCTTTAGGATGTTTTGGTTTGGTTTTTTTGGTTTTTTTTTGCTTTTTCTTTTGTAAAGTTGATTACCAAAGACTCCATAGTGTTGGGAAATGAAAAAATACCTTATAATTGCATGGATTTGCACTACATGAGTCTGTTCCAGGGGGAAAAAAAACCATCCTCTTGATGAAATGACATTTCAGCCCTCCTGGTATCTATGGGAGTACTGCCTCTGACATGATTAATGCCTGCATTTACCTAAAATAGGTACAGTAAGGATGGAGAAGGTCTGAAGAACCGTGGTGACCTTAGGAAGGACTGCCTGTTGATGCTTGCAGAAGCTGTGGGCAGCCAAAAGATCTGAAGATTGTTTGTCAGGTTTGTCATCTTGCGCTGCCTGATGAAATTAAAATTTTGCAGAGCAAGGATAGTCACCAGCATTTTTGTAAGCAAAGATACTTGAAGTAAAACCTCTGCAATCAAATGACTTAAATCATCATTCAGCTTGATTCCTGAAAGCAAGTGATCTAATCTGACACTTAACCTTTTTCAGCTTGTAGCTCGTAATCATTTTCTGGTAGGTGACTGGAGTTTTGTTTAACGGGTTTAGGTGCAGTGGCGGTAGAATTTTATTTCCCCCAACAATTTCCTTTCATGATTTCCAAAGATCTGTGACTACTGATTGAGAAGTATTGTGCTAGTGGATTTGGCTTATTGGATGCTAGCTGAACCACAGGTTTAGTGGCTACATCTAGACACTTACTTATGAAAGAGTAATAATATCTATTTTATTCTGACTGACCTTTTTGATATTTTCCTTAGACAATCTGCTTCATCTTGATTCATCATCATTCCAGGATAGCAGTGTCCTTGGGGCTCCCTCTTAACATTGATATGGTACAGAAGATTTAAAATCAGGTATTGTTTTGGGTGCCTCTTTCCTCTAAAATGAAATACACAATCTAGGACTGAATGCATTCTTTTTCCTTATGTGATTTGTCTTAATATTTTGATTATTTCAGCTGATGTTCACAAGGAATAGAGTCACGTGATGTATGAAGGCAAACACATACACTTCTCTGAGGTTGACAATAAGCCCTTGTGCTCATATAGCCCCAAACTGTGCAAGCAGAGGCGACTTAACGGCTACGCCTTCTGTATCAGACACGTTCTGGAGGACAAGACTGCCCCCTTCAAGCAATGTGAATATGTGGCCAAGTATAACAGCCAACGCTGCACCAACCCCATCCCCAAATCTGAGGACCGTAGGTGAGTTGTGGTTACCGATCTGCGAAGTGGGAAGTGCCTGGGACATAGGCATGAGTTTTCTTTTAAGATGCTGCCTGATTTCAGGATGAGGGAGGAACTGGCCTGAGTGGATTGAATTCCAGGATGTTCCTTTGAGGGTTTTGTTTTAAGCCTAGTAAATTTTATTTTGTTTTCTGTGGGAGTAAAGTACTCAGAAAGTGGGCAGTAACTTACTCCCAGGGAAATTTTTGGGAGAGTTCATTGCTTTTCTCAAATTCACTGTAAACTGTTTATCAAACCTGCTACACAATACCTGCTGTTCTAATTAATTTGCTTTGTCACTCACAGTATGTGCTCTTAAAAGGGCCTGCTTGTTTGGCCAGCTGTGCCAGAAGTACACTTCCATCTACTTTTTCAGGACAATTGAAAATGCATACCTTCTGGGCTTAGTGAAGTGACACGTAGGGATGAATCCAGAATTACGGTTCAATGTTTGTGATTTGGTATTGGTCTGTAACGTTGTATTACTGGAATAAAAAAAAATTACTTGATAGTAGATGAGCCAGCTGGGAAAGTGCTGTCCATTCCCTTTCTTTTTTGCTTCCCCTCTTCCTCTCCCCATTGCTGCCCAAATGAAGATGCCCAAGGTGCCCAGGTATTAAATGCCTTGCAAGAGATAGTCCTTGAAGTTGTTGGAGAGCTGGGAATTCAAACCAGATTTCCTGAATTGCAGCCTGTGCTGTAACCGTTCTTCCTTGCTCTTTAAGACTTCCTGAACATCAGTCTCATTGGTGTTGTTTGGGCTGAAATACCAGTATTTGTCTGATCTTGGCTACCAGGTGTATATGACTTTAATTTTTCAGAGTCATTGTTGAAGATTTTGCCAGTAACACAGTATTTAATTAACGTGTGTTAACTGTCTGAGGCTTGTTCTGTTAGAAATGCATCTTTTAACCTAAAATATAAACCAAATATGCCAAAAAAGAATCAAACCACTATTCACTGACCTTTCACATTATTAGCTGCAATTCACTAACCTTTTGCATTATTAGCAGTGTTCCCACTGTGCCCTACATATAACTTCCTTCTCAGCTCACAGCTCCCTCTCTTGTCTGAAACAACAGTTGGACTGTGCTCTAAATTAACTTGCACTTCACCTGCCATTTCAGCTGAGGAGACTGATGAAGTGAGAAAAAAACATGAATGTTTGTCAAAAGCTGTAGGGCAAATGCTCAAATGGCACAAGATGAATAACTTCAAGCTGTAATTTGACAGTTGGTGACTGTTTCTTTGCTACTGTACAGTTGAGGCTCTTTGCAAATAAGCTCGCAGAAATGATCATGGAAATTGCTAGCGCAAATGGTATGCTGTAATTTCAGATACGAGAGCTGACTGAGCCAGAGTTGCTGTTTGCCAGGGGTCATGCTTGAAAACAATAGAAAAGATACTACTTAAGGACACTTTTTTAGGTTTCATATGTTCCCATGGAATTTGAGATTTTTCTTTACACCTTGAACTGAGTTCACACTTTGTTCTTTTTGATTTTTCTCAAGTTGAAGTGGAGTGTGGTCATGACATCTGGTGTATGTTATATTAGAATAATTCAGTTGCATGTCGAGTGTCACATTACAGTACTTGAAGAGGACAGCAGGTGTCTGAAGGAGAAAATAAACTTTTAATTTCAAATGAGAGGATGTGATAGTTTGAAAGAATATTTTAAAAGACTGCTTCTCAGGGCAGAGTTTAATTTTAACAATAAAATTTAGTGAATGCTAGTGATAAGACTGTTTCTGTTCTAAACATTTTTGGGGGGGGGGGCAAACCTGTATCTGTTTCTTGGGAGACTTTTTTCACACTCTGTTCAATATAAAGATGTTTGCTGTGTCTGAGTTTTTCACTCATAGCTTTTAATTTTCTGTGTACAAAATTACTGTCAGATGGTCATTTTGTCACAGTTTTAGACATGTAACTGTACCTGATCAGAAGCAGGCTGTATGATGCTCTGACAGCTGTCTTCTTACATACTTTTAAAGATCATAAAAAAATAAAATGTCTTAACAAGATGCATGCATTATATGCCAAAAGTTTCATAGTCTGTCCACAGATAATTAAAAAAAATTGTCACTTGACCCCAGACAAATGAGATGCCACCAGCCACAAAGATGTTTAATATGCTGCTATATTATTAGATTTCTTATTAACCATTAGCATTCTACAGATTAAATCTATTAATAGTGCATGACTTCATTGCCTTATTTGAAGCTAGTTTCTCTATTCACTATCTTATTTTTTTTAAGGGTATGTATGGGATGATACAGACATGGGTTCTGTATCTGTATTTCCTCTGAACACGTCTCCTAATTCTTTCTTATCCAAATACATACATGGATAATGAAGTTCAACTTAATTTTTAAGTATAGGGTTATTACAATTTAGCTGGGTTAGACACCATGTTATCTCTAATTCTTCTCTTTCAAGAGAATCTTTGAATATTTTGTTTATATGCAAGATGCTCTCCAGTTTATTTGGATCTTCCTTTAAATAAGTGACACAACTTGCTACCAGTCTGGGATATACTGAGAAGCAGAATGCAGTTGTGGGTGGAAAACCTTGCTGTCTGGATTTGTGCCCTCCCAATGATTTGGGAAACTGTGCAGCTGAAGCCTTCAGAGCCCATCACCTTTTGTGTGCTTCATGTTACGATAGTTTTAATGGATATCAACCCACTGCTCTTACCAAATGTGCTGACTTCCTTCGACGTCACCTGCACAGAGTGAGTGCCTTTGGCACTCACCAAGGAAGGGGGAAAAACCTGTATTAGATACTCAGTGTGATACTGTCAGCTGAGAATAACTCACAGGTATGGAAGTGACAAATTGTGCACATAAGACAGGCACATCAGAAATGGCTGTCATAGAGCCATTTTGACCCTAGCGGGTTTCAAGCTCAGAGCCATGTGAAAGGGACTGTGCTACTTGCAGGTGCTATTCCAGTCTTCCCAGTAATCTGTCTTCCATGGAGCATGAATAACTAACACCTTCCCTGGCGTTATATCTGGTCCAAAGAGTTTATTGCCTTAACTCAGCTGGTTATAGGCTGGTTCCAGCAGAGTCAGTTAATGTCTGCAGCACCGTGCAAAGTCAGAGCCAGTTTGGTTCAGGGCCAACTAAAAAGCCATCCTGGAACCTGAAGGATGGGGAAGTGGGGGTGTGTGCCCGCCTGGCTCCGCATGGGACCAACTAGAGCCTGGCAAGGACACGGCTGAGTTGATGGTAATAAATTATGCCTGGCCAAAACTGCCTGCATGTAGTCTTCTCTACCCAGAGAAGACTTAAGTGCTCTTCCCAGCTTCTTCCTCCTTTTAGTCCAGCAGGCAAGGTGTTTCAGCCTCGGTTATGCTGGAGTTTATGACAGACAGACCCTAAGGCACAGAGCCAAGTCAGTGTGCACTGGAGTCTGCAAGTGCATGTGATCTGTATTTTCATGATGTTGTAGCCTGGCATCTGTGGGTTTGTGTCTAGAGGTGATGCCTGTGTAAGATGTTGCTGGCTTTCAATGATGCAGTATAGTCAGTTGTAAGAGGCAAAGCTTTATTCTCTGCCATATAAAAATGATGCTGTTAAACAAACAAGCAAAACTCTTAATATTCTAACTCAGAGGATGTGAGCAAGCTAATTACCTTTTCATAGGTTTATTCACAATTTCTATTTTTTTCCTTCTCTTTAGTTTTCACACTGAAAACAGACTAGCCAGTTTTACCTCATCACTCCTGCACAAGCACAAGGTGGCAATATTTAAGTTCTGAACAATATAAAGGAAGCATTCACATTGAGCAAAACTCTCTTTATTAGAATAAGGGGGAAAATATTCCATTGTATGTCTTGTCTGTTTATTGTTTTTTCTTCTGTCATACTAAAAGTGCTGTTCTAACTGATCTCATCAGTCTTGTTCAAACAAAATATTTTAAAAGTGCTTAATTTTGGTTATGGGAATAGTGCTGTTGACTTTAAGGGAAGCTTTATTGAGCACTCATTATATAATTTTATTTTTAGAAGTGCATCTCGTAGTAGGAGAGTGTATTCCAATAAGGACTCCACACGTTGCTGGCTTTCAGCTTGCCTCATTTAGACTTATTTATTCCTTACAACTTAATGTAATAAAGAAATTATTTAGACAATAATATGTAGCAGTACTATTCAGTCTTTTCTGATTCATGAATACTTGTGGGTGTGGATCCCTCAAGAAACTACATGTATGGAGATTGTTGAGGAGCATACATGAATTTGCTTTTTCTTTTTTACCTTTTATGGACCCTTTAGAAGCAGTTCACACATTGCTGCTTTAGGGGTGGAACAGCAAGTTGAAAGTCACTAAACTGAAGTGTTAAACCTTTTTGAGGGTTGGGTTTGGGCTTTTCTGTTTATTTTTTTTCCTCCATGAGGACCAGGAATAATTTAATTTTAATCTACCTGTTCAACAAATCTTACTTTTCTCAAATTCATACTGATCAGATTTTATACCTTCATGGTGTATTTCCGTATCTTCTACTTATTTGTATCCATGAATACATTCATGGATATGTCCTTAGCTTGTTCATTAATATATTGATGTAGACATCACTTTTTCCTCATATCTTTGGTTTAATCTATAAGCTGCGGGTTACGGATGGGATCCTGCAAGGGCAGAAGTGTGATTGCTGGTGGCATTCTACAGAGGCAGGAGGGCTTGCCTGTGTGAAACAAGAAAAGGATCGGATCATGGTTCCTATATTTCTGTCACCTGCTTTGTTTTAATCAGAAAAAAAATTAACTGTTTGCTTCTCAGTATGTTGTCTGTGGCCTTAAATTGTAACTCTTCTTTTAATTTTCATGCCAAACTTTCAATGACTTTTTTCCCTTTTTTTTTTTTTTTTTTTAAATAACATGGCTTTAAAAGCTTTTTTGTATTAGAAGAGCATAATGTCCAGGTTTGTGGATTTTATGTATACATATTCCTGGCACTGTGTAAACATTTTCTAGCAGCAGAGCACTGCATTTAGACTAGATTTTTGTTTGAAGAACATGCAGCTAATCCTCTGGCTACAAAATTCATCACGTTGAACTACTAAAGCAGAACTTAAACATTTATGCTACTTGTTCATTAAGTGCAGGTAGTGACGCTGCTCAGCAGGTATCTATAGTGAGATTGTCCAGGTAAGAAACTGCTCCCTACTATAGTGGAATTCATAATAATAATGTGTGTGTTGATGAAAATGTTAACTACTTCCAGTGAAAAAGCTAGTGAATGAAAGGAAGTAGTCTTCGATGTGCTTTTTCTTGGGGGCTTTTGAAATGATCACAGTTAATGGCTTGAGTTCTTACTGTTTTATGTATCAGACAGTCCATTTGTTTTGTTGGCTTTGTTTTGTGAGTATTTACCTTATTAGAGAGTAAATATTTTGAATGGTTGTGTGTCAATCTCCTATAAAGACTGAAGACTTTTATATATTGAGATTACAAATTGTCACTCGTATCTGTTACCGATAGGGCACACCACATTTACCTGCTGTATTAGAAGCAGTTGTGTACACTTGTTATAAAACCTCTTGTGTTTCGATCTAAATTCCCATGAGATGAGTGTGTGGATTTCCCTTTAGCGATGCCTGTTTTCTTCAGACTTTACTTACAAGAGCTGAATTAATAACTGACTGCTTTTACTTTTTAAAGGTACTGCAACAGCCACCTGCAGGTACTTGGCTTTATACCGAAAAAGGAGAGGAAGAAAAAGAATGATCCCATAGAGGAGGTAAAGGTCAGGCATCAGATGGATGCTATGGCCTTCAGTCTGACAGTGCCCACCCTGGCTTTGAAGATGCCCAATGGACTGGATGGGATGTCGCTTTCCCCTCCAGGGGCTAGGCTTCCTCTCCACTACCTGGAGGCAGAATTAGAAGACCCCTTTGCTTTCAACGAGGAGGATGATGACCTAAAGAAAGGGGCGACAGTGAGGAAAAAGTTGCAGAGCAAGTTGGCTCAAAACCGGCAGCGCCAGAGAGAGACAGAGATTTTAAAAGTTCGCCAAGAGCACTTTAGCCCCCTTCCTGCACCTTTGCAGCAGCAGCCTCTGCAGCAGCAGCACTCCCATCTGCCACCTTCATCAGCTTCGTTAAAGCCGACAGGGCTACCGCAGGGCGTAGTCTGCAAGTCACCTCAACCTCCGAACACCAGCCTACCAATGCAGGGAGTGGCACCCACCACACACACTATAGCACA
The DNA here is from genome assembly GCF_030867145.1 of Opisthocomus hoazin. Classification (NCBI taxonomy): domain Eukaryota; kingdom Metazoa; phylum Chordata; class Aves; order Opisthocomiformes; family Opisthocomidae; genus Opisthocomus; species Opisthocomus hoazin. The sequence goes on along the minus strand of NC_134422.1, from coordinate 30,221,833 downwards.
AGCCCGGCAGTTGTCTAACAAGAGACCTCTGCCTCTCCTGCCACCCGCTAGGGCTCCTGTCACAGACCCTCCAAGGACTGATCGGGTCCTCATGAAAGCCACAGCCTTCACTCCGCACTCATCCTGCATGAGTCGGCTACAGAGACTGGTGAAACTGTGCACTCGAAAACAGCAGCTGGACACTGATCTGTTTCCACATTTAGGTGGGTAGATAATAGATGCACTGCCTGCTTATTTTTTAACCTGAAATCAAAAGACAAAAGGGGAATGTCTTCCTAGCCCTGTCCTGCACTGGTGTGTGGTCCTTACAAAATGACCCTGAACTGGATAATCTTTTGGTGTTTTGTTTAGCCCTGTTCTCTGTGAAGGGAATGCTGGGACCCATCGCTTATGGTTTATGGCATTTTGGTTGTTTATTCTTCTTAATGTCCTGTTAACCATTTGAGAAATCAAAATGAGGTATAGAAAGCATTGCTTGGATGATACAGACATGGTACAGAAGGTTTGCAACGGGAGTAGTAAAAGTGGCACAGCTGTACCTACATGAGTGGACAAGGTTAGATTGAATGTTAAATATGTGACAAGAGCACGTTACAAAATGAGTGCGAGTAGAAGTTTGGAGATTTGGCCCATTGTTCTGTGCAGATCCAAATTTCTGGTTGACTTGACTGGGAAAATTGGAACATAAGAGAATTTTTCTTGACTGGGCCTATTCTGGGCTCGTAGGGAATGTGGATGAACAAAAGCAAAAGATTACTGCAGGAGGGCAGCACTGTTACAGCAAGTAATTGGAGGGGTGGAGTCTTGTCCACGTCCCAGTGCAGGAATAGTCTCCTCCTTACTTACTATCTAGAAACTGTAATAATCAATTGCTGCTTGTGAAAATGTAGGTGAATATAACCAAGTTGCTGCTATGGCAGTAGTGCTCTGTAAAGCTTTAAAAAGGCCGCTGACTTTGTGGCTGATTTGTCTGATTATGGGTACTGACCTAGGTACACCTCGCTGTCCTTGTTATCTCTCTCACCCTCCAAAGTTACCTTACTTTCCACTTTGTTTTAGACTGTTCTTTTCTACCAAGTAAAATACTGACAGAGAAAAGGCAAACATGAGTCAGTGTGTGATATTAGAGCAGGAACGCTGTTTATGATGTTTAAAAAAAAAGTCTTCAAATAAATCCGGACGTTCTTCCTATAAAATCTTATTTAACTGCAAACATCTGTAATTTTTGCTATTTCAATTAACCTTTTTTTAAATTTGCTGTTAAGATCTGCCCTTTGGCCCTCGTGGGATAGCTTGGCTATTTGTTCAGAAGATAATTAGCATCCCATAGCATGTCTCCAAAGGACGCTGATCTTCAGAAAATCGCTTTGATGGTCCTCCATATGATGCAGGTCTTTTGAGGAATAGCAACTCCAGAGGCACTGCTGAGTGTCACAGACCCCAATAGCTTAGAAAGTGACCTGTGTTTTGAAAGACTGTAGTAAGATCACTTTCTGTGTTTAATGTTTTACAATCTCACATGGTGAAGAGAATAAATTCTCCTAAAAAAGAGGCGTAGTGAAAAAGTTGATCAGACCTATAAGTGTAGAGTTATGCGGATGCATAACTGTGTGTGTATGCAATTAGAACATTTTATATTTGGCAAAGTAATAGAATTCACATACTAATTATGTGAGAGTGGAAAATATAGTTGTTATTTATTCATAATATGCCTTAATATTAAAGACTGGTTATGTCAGTTTAGAGAATTTCAGGATTTCTTTTTTATGATAGATTAGCACTGGAGATGACTGCATAGAATCTTTAAAAAGATGCAGCCACTTTTATGTCTAACTGCATCAGAGCCATGTAACTGGAGATTAATGTAACTGCAGTCTTCAGTGTGAGTATAGCTGAATCTGTATTAGATTTTATTCCTTCATTGCTGCGGTGCCCATTAGAGTAAACAAACCACTGAAGTTGAAAGTATAATTCTGGCATTTTATCAGATGTCTTAAAAGATACCTTAATTTAGTTCAAATGTGTATCTTAAAAATAGGAATGAAGAACAGAATTTTCAGGATGGTGAAGTTCCTGAAAAATAGAGTTTCTGGTATTTCTGTTGTATGATAAAGTGTTGCTGCTAAATGATGAAGGTCCTCCTGACAATTGCATTCTAAGTGTGTGTGTGTGTGTGTGTGTGTGTGTCTAACTCTGAAAGTAGGTGAGCAAGTACTGATGCATTTCCCAAATTCAAAGCATCTGACTTCAGAATAATCTCAGATGTAGTTGGTTTGTGTACTTTTAGCAAAGATGAAGTGCTCCTTAACTCTATCCCAACTGCTGCTTCATTTTCAAAGAGCATGCAAGAAAGTGAAAAAGTGATAATACTGGCTTGTAAGTGCAGCTATGGGATTTTATCCCACCTGTTGCAAGGAATTGGCGAGAATTCCACTGGATGTGGGAGAGAGAGTAGGAAAAACTGCAAAGGATGAAGCTCCAGATAAAATGTTCCACCTGAGACCTGCCTGGATTTCTGTTTCTGGCTGTTCTGTTCAATAATTGTGTTTAGCTTGACTTAACTGAGGCTGCTGGTGCATACAAGTTGATCCTACTGCATCATCCTTCAGCGAAAGCATGTTGCTTACTAAAAGTGCAGGAGTATTTACATCTCTCTATTTAGCTGTCTTTTCATGCTAATACATGCATTTGGCAGACAATTACAGAGACTGAGCAGAGGAACATCCTGTGTAACTGTGTATCTATCTCTGTCTGAGCTGCTCTGTCTTACGGTTTTCCTATTCTCCCTGTGTTTTGGCACAGAGGAGAGGTCAGAATATAAACAGAAATGGAGGTGACCCATTTAGATCATATCATTTTAAAAATTGCGAGGCAGTCAGTTCTTCATGGCAGGGACTTCTCTCTTAGACCTTGTCTCTAAAGATTCTGTGTGGTTGGTATGAAAGCTTATGATATTTTTCTGTAGGTAAGAAAGCTGGTGATTTTTCTTCTTATGGATAAAGAAGCCAATATGGTGATTTTTCTTCTTATGGATAAAGAAGCCAATATGGATTTTAAAAGGAAAACTCAAATTTGACAAAAATCAGTGCTTGCTCTTTGCAAACTGTAATGGAGCTGTTACTGTAACTTTTCCTGTGTAATTGAGAAATCATATGAGTTAATCAAACATAATTGCGCTTGTGACTATACTACACGTTCACCTTTTTTGCCATAGATTTCTCAGAGACTTATATGAGGTAGATACACTTTTCATCCAGCTTTCACATTTTCAATTCCCTTAGGGCTGGATTGGTCTGAAGATAGTGGAGAAGAGTTGGAGGATTCAGAGCAAACCTCCGCTTACCAGGTTGCATGGTCTATCCGAGAAAGCCTCAGCTATGAAAGACATGAGTGAGTATGATTCTTTAGTATTCATGCTGGCCTTGATGGAATGAATCATGTAAATACGAGCTTCACTTCAAGTGGAGTCAGTGGAACCTAAGCGCTTGTTTGAGTGCTTTGCTGAAACAATGGATTGTTTGAACTCATTTGTTTTGTAAGAGCTACAAAACAGCTTGTCGCCTGCTGTCCCAGTTTCCACCTGACTTAGAGACCTTTGTGCAGCCTGCTATCAGAAGGATGCATCAGGAAAGAATTTAAGCTTATTTGCCTAAATTTAATCGAGTTTAGTGGGATTTGTTCATGAACTTGTGTGCCTTGCTGAGTAGATGTATTTACTGAATTAGAACCAAATGAAAGGAGTTGTTACTGGTTTCTTATCTTTCCTGCTATTTATGAATAACTTTGTTAGTAAACATGCTACATTTTACTCATTAATCCTTATGGTAATTGTGCAGGATGTTGTTTTAATGTGTTGCTTTTGAAGGGCACAGCATTTCTTTTCTTAATTAAGTGTTGACTAAACCTCTGTCAGATGGTTGGGAGCACTGAAAGGAAGTGATGTGATAGAAGGGATAAGCAGAGCAGGTTTTAGCTGTTGATGCAGAATGGCTTACAGTGTTCTCCATATACTGCTAAGTCATGAATCAAAATTTACAGCAGGTTATGATAACATATGTCTCTTTATAAATTTTAATGTGCAAAGTTAAGGCAGAGCATCTCAAGCGTAGTATTGTAATGAAACTGAAGCATGTTGATAACAAAAGGAAATTGGGGTCTCACTAAAGTTTGGTTGTAGTTTCTGTAACGTGATTCACTGTGCAGCTGGACTTCTTGATACTACACCTCTCTCCCATTTGTTTAATTTTTAAATGTCATAGAATAATGATGTTAATGAAACCTTATATTGTTGTTACACGAAAATTCTGAAACTTTCCAGAACTTCCTGCCATCTCTAAAGATTGTCATTGAATCATATAGTCATTAAGTTGGAAAAGACCCTTAAGATAGTGGAGTCCAGCCGTAAGGTGAACAAGAGAGCTGTATCTCTGTCATCAGGACAGACACCAGGATACTAAATACTGAGAGCCTTCAGTGAATCGAAGCTTAGTAGCAGCATGTAGATTTTGCTTTTATAAAAGAAGGGGATTTTTCATTTGTGAATGGCCATTGCTTTTTTAGGGCATCAGCAGCCAGAGAGATAGTGAGCTTTCACAAACTTTAGTTTTAACTTAAAAGGCTACTTCTAAATAAGCTGTTTTGGGAAAACATGATCAGACTTTCAGACTTTTAAATCATACATAATTTTCAAAGCAGATATATCTAGTAAATAAATTCCATTACACTCTTCTCTCTTTGACATTTGATCTGGTTCTTCCATAGATCCCTATTTTTTTGTCAATTTATAAAGGTCATCTCTGTGTGTTTTGTCTTCTATTTGTCTTAACTTCCTTTGGATTCTTCCTACTCTTTTCACATACTGAGAGAAAATAATACCATGTCTTTACATTTCCTTTTCCATTCTAGCATTTTATGCACTTCAATTAAACACTGTCTTAACTAATCATGATGGATAAATTTTTGTATGGTATTTTTCTGATTTTGTTTATGGATAAACGTTGATATAATCACTTGATGTCAGCCTTCTAAAACTTCAGTTCCTATTCTACAAGCTTCTGTAGCGGTTTTTATTACCTGAAATGTTTCACTTTGACACTTTGGCAATGTGGTCTGTCTGCTGCTGAAGATGAATTAGTTCAGACTAAGGTTTCTTGGGTGATTTGATTTGTCAGAATGACTCTGTCTTGCTAATCTGGCGGTGCAGACTGGTTTGTCTGAACTTTATCAGACAACAACTTGTTATGGCTCTGAATTTTGGAGGCTAATTTTGCCAGAAAACCAATGGAGATTGTTTCCTCGCAACATTTAGATTCTGAAATAACATACCGAAACTTGTGGGAATTTATTTACTGTTTTTCATAGCAAAATTAAAGCTATTTTTTCTCTGTTCATTTATATCTGAGCTTGCGGTCCCTGTGTGAAAGGCGTCACTCTTCACCAGCTAACTCCATTCTGTCCTTTTCCATTTGACTCTGTGGAAGACAGTGAGAGGGATGCTGCTCACAACAGATTAGTAAAAAATTAGTAAAACAAAGTGAACAGTTAATTTCTGCATTACTGGACAGTTTGTTCTCAGCATGTCTGATTGTGGGGGGAATCCTCTAACTTTCTGTTGGACTTCTTGTGTGATACTCTAGCTACTCTTCAACTCTCAAGAATTCACCAAATGGGTTTAAAAGTAATGGCTGAACAGTAAGACCGTTTTGAGTTCACTTGCCTTCTGGCCTTTTAATCTGTAAATTCATATTGTGGCAGTCACCTGAGGAAATGCAGGCCAAATGTTTGCTTTTGTTATTCTGTCCTTTAATCTTGAGGAATATCGGTTCCGGTGGCCGTAGGATCCCAGGCGGCAGCCCTTGGCAGCAGGCACAGGAGGCCTGAGCTCTGGCAGTGATGCAGGCAGGGCTGCTGGGGTGGGAGCAGGCCATTGCGGAGGAAGAGCAGGGGCTGTTCCCTGCTGCAGGCTGGTGGAGCTTCCTCCTAGATGATTCGATTACTGGGTGTTGTAGCTTAGAAAGTACTAGAAAACAAATGACTTGAAAACAAAGCAGGTTTTCGTGTCCTGCGGTGAAATAAAGTGAGTGTTTCAAGTAGCCAGTTTGAAAAGGGAGTGTGAGGATTGGAGTCCATTCTCATACCAGCTCACTGAAAGGAGCAAATATCAACACTGTATTGTCAAAGTCGGATTAAATAACTCCCAATAATTAGAAGAACTAAGAGCAAGAAGGGAAGATGTTTCAAATCCCTCCTTACAGAGGATTTTGAGGTACAGTTGCTGTGTGTCTCAGAGTAATGAGCGTGTTCTCCTGGTTCCATGATAGTGCCTGTCTGGTTGCTCTATGATTATGCTCTTCATTTCTGCAGCTTCGTGCTGCCTTTGTTTTCTTCATGAACACTCAGCAATAATTCCCCTGATGTTTAGACATGACAGTCTTAAAGGGGAGGGTTGGGAAGAGGTATTTTGGATTATCAGATGGTTTGCGTGCGCTTTCAGAAATATTTTAAAAAATGAAATGCCACACATTAAGTTGAACTTTAAAAGTTATGTGTGCAGCTTAAGAGAATAAACTAAATAGAAGTTGGTAAACTTGCTTATGAAAGGACATTAAAAGTACCTTTCGGTTTCAGTGCTTGTTGGGGGGGAGGAGGTGTTATTGTGACATTTTTAGGTTTCTTTGAACATAGAAATTTGCTGTGGTTAATCTTACTGGCCTGGAAACAAAATTCTCAATAGGCTTTTAGAAACTGTTTGCCTCAGAAGAAGCCCTTGTCCACTGCAGGCATGATTTCTTTCTACATCTTGCATATATTATCTTCACCTACTTTTTAAAAATGATCTCATGAACTGCAGTTCAAAATATTTTAATATGTAATGACTTTTTTTCTGTCTGTTTCAATGGGAGGGAAGTAAAAAGTCTCAAATATAGAGAAATTTGCATTAAAAAACACTCTTTCCACCTAAAAGAAACACTTTTTTTCCCTAAGCAATATTCATGTCTTTTCTCAAAGTTAATTTGTAGCCATATTTAAAATTAAATCAGTATGTCTGCAACTTTGTTTAAAAATCTTGTCCCAGAGCAGGAATTAAATATCTAAGACCTTAGACCTACCTATATCTTACTGATCCCATCCATGTATTCCTGTTTTCTGATGATATATTGAAAAAAGGAAAATCTATATTAATTAACTCACAACTAAATTTTTCTAAACAAGTTGGTTTTCCCAGTAGGCATTCTTTCCTAAGAGATCTTAAAAATGCATTTTCTTTTCATCTTCAGTGTGAAAATATTTTAAACATTACATATGTTAAATATTCTTAACAGGTTGTATGTGCTGCTAAGCGTTTAATTGCAGAGGTTAATTACTTGTAATTTATGCTTCTAGAAAATAATCTGTAATCTGTTTTAACAAACAAAGTACATAGTATGGTTGACTTTACATAAAATTTTATAAAAATCTGCATTTGTGTCAAGGCAGTGTTTGCTCCTGCAGAGTTTTTGTGGGCAGCCTTAGGGGAAATGGATGTAGTCTCTTAAATTTAGCATGCATGTGAATGGAATAAGGTTTTCTAGAAAGGAATAGGTCTTAGTCGTATTTCCTTTCAGGGACAGCTATTCTGCCTGCATTTCTGGACCTTACTTTATTTAGTAAATATCATGGCCAGTATTTCGCATCTCTTCTTTCATCGGCTAGCTGTGGTCTGCTTTGCTGTGCTCATGTTTGGGTGTTAGCTCATTCAGTCTCGCTGGCCAAGCTCTGCAATCTGAACCTTGGGAGCTTTTGATTTGCTTCATATGTTTGGACTTCTTTTCTTCCCCCTGCCCTTCCTTTGTTTTACAGATAGGAAAGTTAGGAAAATATTTCTCTGTTCTATAAGGAAAAACTTAAAGGAAAAACTGAACAAAGTCTACCTTGCTTAGGTTCAGTGCATGCTCTGGATAGCTTCATGGACCTTGTTGTTTTAACAAGTCCCAGTGATGATTTTATTATGTTGTATGATTTTTACTTCACTTAACTGAATGTGTTGGCGTGGTTTGATGGTCTTGTCGATATGTGCCTGGACATTCAGAAAGCCGAAGGGGAAAAGACTTTCTTAAGCATGCAAAGAATTGGGCTGGTCCTTCGTCTGGCCATTACTGAGTCCTGGTCCGATTTTTCCCTCGGTACCTGTAGAGTTAAATGTGCATTTCTTCTCCATGGCTGTACTGTAACTCAACTTTAACTCTGCAGCAAGGGGATAGCAGTATCAACTGCTAGCTCTGTGAGTGTGTATTTTAGTTTAGGAAGGAAAACACCACCTGGCAAAGTAAGAGGAATTGCAAAAGGTCAGCAGTTTTGGCACGTTAGAATTTGACCATCTTCTCCAGCATGACCTTTCTTCAATAAATTTCCACTACGTAGTTCCCCACCCTTGTCCTCTCCATTAATTGCACTTTGATTTAAGAGTTTGTCTCATTTGCTGAGACATTTACAGTAAATAAAGGTTAACAGTATAGATTTTTTTGAACAGCAGGCTCCAGACATTTAAATGTGTCAGGGTTGATGATAAATTGATGTAATCTCTAATAATGACATACTAAGAAGGGTAAGTACCTTTAGAATTCAAAAAGGATCCTGCCCTTACCATTTCTCAAGCATCCCTGCCTGATTTCAGCCTTTCGATGTTTGTGGGGCTAGAAGATGGATGCCAACTTAAGAATTCTATTAAAATGACAAATTAGCTTCCTTGGAAGAAAAATACTTAAAGTCCATTTGTTTTTATTTTCCCTCTTTCAGGTTTGATGATGACAATGCAGATGACAGGAGTTCCAGGGTGACCAGACTTTGCACTTACTTTCAGCAGAAATACAAGCACCTCTGCCGCCTGGAGCGGGCAGAATCTCGTCAGAAGAAATGCCGGCATACACTCCGGAAAGCATTGCTGCAGGCAGCCAGCAGAGAGCCGGAGCGTGCGGGGCAACTGATACAAGAACTCCGAAGAGCTACGTGCGCTCGTACCAGGTTAGACCTTTCCCTGTGACTGCACTAACCCAGGGTCTGGACAGGGTGGAGATGGGCAGAGTATCCAGCAGCTGAAATGCTGAACTCTGGAACCAGTAGGCATGCACAAGGCAGAAAAAACATGACACCTAAGTGCCTGTCAGTGGACTGAAATAAACATGGCATACAGTGTTTTCCATGAAGATGGGCATTCTCCAGTTTTGTGTTTTGAAATGTGGATTGTTTGTTCAGCAGTATCTGGGCCCATTTCTTAAATGTCACAAAAGAAGTTAGTGGCCTGCGAAAATTTATTCTTGTTAATTAATCTATGTATTTTGGCTGCCTTCAAATATGTCATACTTTTCTAAGCTCAGTTCTTTAGAAGGTGTGCAGTCTGGTCTGCAGTTCACTGCTTCAATTCAGATTCAGACAGCTTTTTTTGAAAAGTCTGTGCCTCCTCTTAATTCTCTTCCCAGCAAATCGAACCTAAACTCATGCTTTTTGTTAGATTTAACTCAATCCAACATTAAATGAAACTTGGCAACAAAATAAATATCTTCTAACAACTCTGAAGGTTACCTTCTGTGGGAATTCTTTCTAGATAATGTCAACATCCCTTCAGCTCTCGGCATACAGAGAGTTGGTTGATTCATATTTGTGCAGGAACAGAGTAAGTCTGAACCCTGGCGTTATGTCTAGAGTATCAGCAGCATCCTTTTGCTGTTGTGGTTTTGCTTTACAGGATATGTGACTGTGGGAGGTAGGGGGGGCTAACATGAGAGGCAGGCTGGAGCAGGGTACTGAAAGTATATTCTGATTATGGGATGCTTTTGTTTCTGGACAGTGGGCTGTGGTTCATGATGGTTGGAGGGTTCATTGTTAGGGAGGTGGAGTGATACTGAAGAGCTGCTCAGAGTTGTAATGTGGAGGTACATTACTGGTTTATGAAGTTGTGTAAATGTCTCTGAACTGAAACTACAGCAAAATCTTGTCAGAATTGGCAAGCTCTTGCTGATTTTTTTTTCCATTATTTTTGCATTTTATTACGCAAAAAAGATTACGTTGTTTTGAGTAGACTGGCAAAGCCAGATATGCCTGCTATCACCACTCTGGTTAATTTAACCAGAGAGTCTTTTCAGTTATTAAATTTTTCACAGGAGTAATACTGCTAACTAAAACACTGCTCAGTCAAAATGCAGTTGATGACAGAAATGGCTGAAAGAAAACAGTCAGGCTACAGCCAGCTTTTTGTCAACCTAGAAAACAACGTGTACAGAGGTGAAAGTCAGCCCTGGAATCGCCAGCTTTGTCTACATGAAGGTGACAAATGCCTCAAGAGCAGGCTAACACCGAGCGAGCTGTGTAACGCTTGCAGTACTCATCCACACTGCTGTCTGGTCGCCTGCTTGCAGCTCAGGCTCAAAGCATTGAGGCTGTGCTGAGGAAGCGCTCAGCTCCGGGCACCTGCTGGTGGATTGGGCTGTAGCACGTTGGTGAAGGAGAGCTTTTACCCATGTTGAGCACGCTCAGGCTCTGCCACTCCAGAGCTCAATCAAAGTTTGTCTGAGCACATGCTTGCATGTAAGCTCTGGGGATGCTCGGCATGTTTTGATTTATGAACAGGCTTGGAAGTGCACTTGACTACCCCGGTAGGCATACCCAATACATTGTATTCTGACGATTGACCTCAAGTTAAGGATCACCTGTGTTGACACTCACCTACTGCTGTCCTTGGCTCTGTTGCAAGGTATTGTAATTCTACATGGTAGTAGCACACAGCACCTCCCATTAAAATTAAGGACCTGTGAAATAAACAATAATCCTGTTGCTGCAGCCACACCTTCACCTGTCATTGACATCTATTCTGTATCCCTGTGTAGAGTCTGGTAGTGGTATGCACCCAGCTGGATCATCACACACACACACACACACACATACACGTGTGTTACAATTTTTCATCCTACTGTGCCACATTCAGTGCAATAGTTGTGCTAAGTAACCACCTGAGACTGGGGGTTTGTCTCTAAACTCTTGTATGCTTTTTTTTTCAGCACAAGCCAAGCGAGGCAGAGAGATGCAGAACCAACAACCTGTAGTGGGACTTCGAAGGGAGAACAGTGCACTAACAAGGCCCTTCCGTTCACCAGGCATTGTTTTCAGCGTATCCTCTTAACTCTGTTGGGGAGTTGCATTCAGGCACGGAAGCTGTTCTGTTTTAGGAGGTTTTGTTTGTTTGTTAGATTTTTGCATTGACAAATACATTTTCACAAAGAAATACCTATTTGTTAGTGTCTTACCAACTACTTTGCTTTTAATTTGTGTGATTTGGATCTGTAGACAGTGAAGATAAGAAGTTTGCCACTGGTATCTATCATAGTCACATTGTTTTACTTTGTAAGCTGTATTTAGAAGGGGCAAGAAAAATTATCATCTTTCGCAGGTGGCTTTCAGCCTCATGGCTTTCATACAGTTCGTGGTAGGTAGACTACCTACCTATGAAGGGTTTATGGGAACAAGTTCTTACACATAGCATAAAAAGATGGCTTACACTGACTAGAAAGATGGAAATCTGATACCTTGCATTGTTGAAAGAAGCAGAATAGAAGGAGGCACAGAATCCAAATTCTAGATGAGGAAGAATTGCCTGTACCGGGGATTTCAAGCAAAGCCTGAAAAGGGTGTTAAGAGTGAATGCATGAAGGTTGCAGAAAGGAGGGAGCACATTAGATGTGAGGTTTGATTCTGGAGGTTATAAACAGGCAGACTTCTGACTGGGAATACTTAAGAATTCTGCAGACTGTCTTTTTAGTTTTAGATGAAGAATTATTGGCACTTTTGTTGGAGTGACTCCTTTTGTTCAAAGTTTTGGTATTTTAAGTAACTAGTTCTGATCTGTTCCAGTTGCTATCAGACTGCAGCACCTTTTCAATCTTTTCAGTTTGCAGGTGCCTTGTTTTTCTTGGTTGATTTTTGCAGGCCCCTTAAAAGTAGTCTGCAGAGCAGTTCAAAACCTCTCTATGAGACACCATTGTGGTGTGCAGCTGTGTTTGGGATTTGCCTCATGATTCTGATTTTTTTAATCTTTTATTTTTTTTTAATTTAAGCGGTCTTGCTTGTTGCTGTGCATACAGCAGAGAAGTCAAGACTACTGATTTTGCATTTGTGCCCATTTTTTCCCTCTGCACTTTCTTCTCAATGGAAACGGTCTTTCCTAAAATGAGTGGGCTCTTGGTTCCGACCTGTCCATCCAAGTCTGCCGTCTGGACTGTTCTGCAGATTTTGCATTTTCTTTGTCCTTTCTTTTGGGTTTTAACATTTTGCTGAACATACATAGTGATGTTGAGGTCTGAGAACTGTTCAAGATTGAAGGAGTACTTCTAATGTTGTTTGAAAAAACACAATGAAATATCTGTTTGATTTGCTCTAAGTCTGGAAACATTTTCACTCCTGCAGGGGATTTTTCTGAAGGAAATCTCAGCAAGCTTACGTTTGGATTTACTTGACCTTTCTGTCTGATTGCACATCTTTTTTTTCAGAGGAGCAGGAAGGATCTTGAAACTTCTTTGTCTGTGCTCTAAAGATAAATGCCAAGAATGTACCTTAAAAGATTGAATTAAGAAATACTCTTTCTTTAATGTTTCAGTATGGATTGTCATTAGTCTGTAAGGAAATAGTCCTGTTGACTACACTGTTCCAACTGCTACTATTGATCTATTGATTAAGACTCCAGGAAAAGGCTTCTTTTAGCTAAGAACTCATTAGTGAAATGGCTGCTTCCATAAAACTATCCCAATATATAATAAAATCATTAGAGATTCTGCATGAATGCAGTTTTTCACTTTAAAAGTTGGGTTTGAGCCTTACCTAGCTTTGAACTTGAATAACAAAGTTAAGGTACTCATTAAAAATAGCATCTATGGACAGGTAGAGTTGAAGGCTCTGATCTTCATCAGATTGGTAAATCAAAGGGCGTTCCTCCATTGTTGCCTTGTGTGTTATTCCTGATGCAGAAATGCATAGATATCTTACTGAACCGTTCTCAGCAGCTCTTCTCAAGTTGCACAGCCAAGTTTGCAGATGGTCAACAGTGCTCTGTGCCAGTTTTTGACATTACACATCAGACACCTCTGTGTGAAGAACATGCCAAAAAAATGGTAAGTACAAAGCCAAAACTGTAATAATTTGTGTGTTGGGATGATCAGGAGTTTTAGCCCCAGTCTTTCTATGAAATCTTGCTTGACAACTAGCAAGTTTGTGAATTGAAGAGCTCATTTCCTTTTATTTTTCTCAAGAGTGTAAAACATGTCAGACATTCCCAGTTAGTATAAAGTATGTTGTGAAAATCTTTTACATGCTTCTAAGGATATAAAGTGTGCATGAGAATATCCTTGACCGAAAGAAATTTGATTCCTCTCTTGAATCAAGAAATAGAAAATCATTGTGAGACATCCTGTGGCCATTTTATTTGGGCTCACTCCTATCCCTTGGGTCTGAATATAGTATGAGTGTGGTATGGTAAGAACACTGTGTCTCAAACAGTCTCAGTACATCGGGCCCAAAATATTTTCTAGAGGAAGTGTAGACAGCAATTACAAGCATACAAATAATGGGTTTCCTACTTTATTTACCTTTTGGTGACTATTAGAATTTATCTTTAACCACCTTCAGGGATCTGTGGATCCCAGAGGAAAAAGCAGTGGCTTACTACAAGTTGAGAGAATGTAAAAATTAGGATGATGGCCTCTGCTCTACTCTTACGCCTCGCATCTTCCAGAACAGAACTTTTAGGATAATTCAAAAGCCCACTACTGTCTTGCCGCTCCTTCAAGGCATTGCGTGTAAAACTACATATTTTTTTATTGTGGGTTGTTGTGGATTTTTTGTTATTGTTTTTGTCCAGCCTCTCCAATACTTGTGAATTATGGAGTTTCCTGGATTAAAATGTGAGGGTCTGCACGGCACAGATTTGTATGGGATTTTCCTCCTTTCCCAGGCAATCTTCAATGTGTCTCTCAAGATCTATTTCTGTAGCACATATGATCCTCTACCATTCCCAGTATGATGGCAACTGAAAACTGATGATGGTTTGATATATTTTTTAATTGGTCAGTGATTGCTGTTCAAAAGCTCTGAGGCTTTAGTTGTTTACCCACATCCTTACCCTTGTCCTACAGTATTAATTCTGTTTCCTCTCTTTTATGGCAGTGGGCACTTGAGGATGTGGGCTTCAGCTGCTGCGCACTATCCCCATTATTGCCACCTCACAGCAGTGTTCTGTCTGTAATACTTAACAGGAATGCTGCCAAAGGTTAACAGTTTTGCACTGATTTCATTAGGATTTGCTATGATGATCTTTAAAGTGACACTGCACCATCTCCTATTTAGCATACCTCATAATTTGGTGTATGTGATTTTTGCCATTGGGATCAATGAGGAAGGAAACAGCTTAATTTTCTTGCATTACATATGAATGTCTGTGGAATGACATGGGGAAAAAAGCAAGGAAGGTAGTTCTTAATATGCTCCCATTGTTTTATTCCCAAAGGACAATTTCTTGAGAGGGGACAGCTCCCGTAAAGTTCAGCACCAGCAGCAGAGGAAACCCAGGAAAAAAACGAAGCCACCTGCACTTACCAAAAAACACAAGAAGAAGAGAAGGCGAGGGCCGCGCCGGCCCCAGAAACCCATTCCTCCTGCAGTGCCCCAAGGGAACCTCACCATGCCTGCCAGTGTCTCACTGCCAGTAGAGATGCCCCACATACGGTCAGTGGTGGCCCTGCCTCAGTTTGCCCACTGATAGCCAGAATGTTGTCAATGAGCACGGTAGAAAGGTGTGATGTTGTGCTGATCAGCATCTGGAGCGGGGCTAGAAATTGCATCTGTGTGTGACTGTTGAAAAAAAACCTTAGAGTGGATCATTTTAGATTTGAGCAATTACTGAGTTTGAACGATAAAATGTCTTGCTCCTGATGCCCATCCTATGTATCTAATCATTAGGCTAAGCATAAACTTCCTAAAGAAACTTTCTAAAAGCATTTTTTTCCTAGATGATGAGGGAGGGAGAGATGTGGAGAAACACCAGTCATAGACTGATACGCATTCATGGTTGTTGTTTGGAGGAATCAGAGTGGAATACTAACAGTACTTTCTGTCCAGGAGCCCCTCCACACCAGAGCTGAGTGCCGATGAGCTGCCTGATGATATCGCCAACGAAATCACAGACATTCCACACGACTTGGAATTGAATCAGGAGGACTTCTCTGATGTCCTGCCACGGCTGCCTGATGACTTGCAAGATTTTGATTTCTTTGAAGGTACCATTTTATTTTACTTTATGCTAACGTGAACACAGTCAGTGAACTGAAGAAGTGAGTGTTTCTAAAATGCATTTTGAGGGGTTGCTTGCTTTTCTACAGAGGTAATAACTTTTGGACAAGGAAGTGTGCATTTGCTCTATTGTTTGTGAGCTCTGAAGTAAAGCAGACTTTAAGAAGACTGGTGTGTGTAGTTCTGTGCTTGCTCTTATAACTACTGCTCTGAAAATCCTAATTGGTTTAGTATTTTAATAATTCATTTTATGTTTTTACTGACTGTCAGTGTTGCATTTTAATCATGAGTATTCTCAGTAATGGCATCTTTCTGCCATCGAGTGGGGCTGGAATCACAGTCAATGTTGCCCTTTGATAAAAGGAGAAGAGAGTGTGAATAAAATCTTTAAATACATTTTTGAAACAAGCTTTTGATCAGAACTATGCCTGAATTTCTGGATTCTAAAGCTCAGTACCTATCACAGATAACAAAGAAATTAGAACAGCCCAGAGTTGGAGTATGTGATTTCTTTGGTCATTTTCTGATATGACATGACATGACATCCGACTGTGTTTGAGTTGAAATGAACCTAAATTACATTGACTATGTAAATTTTAGATCCAAGCTGTAATTTGGTAAATAGAAGGGAGTTTGTGGACTATTTATGTTATTGCAGCATTAAAGAAAATCTTATTTAACCAGGTTTACTTTGTCTAGTGAGTTTGGGAGGCATCTTGTATTGTAGTATGTGGAAAAGGAGGGCAGAGAGAAGGAATTCCATTGACGAGGAAGGTGTAATTTCTCATTTTTCTGACCTTGCTTACCTAGTGAGCACTGGTGAAGGAAATTTTCTGTGTACTGTGAGCCATTCTGGAAGATTGTCATACTCTGCAGCTCTGTACTGAACTGTCCGTACGTCTGCATCCTTAGAGTGTCAGTGCCAGGCTCACCAGAGAGGAGCGCTCTAACTTCTGGTTTCCCTGTTTCTGCAGGTAAAAATGGAGATCTCCTTCCGACTACAGAAGAGGCTGAAGAACTGGAACGGGCCCTACAGGCTGTAACTTCTCTTGAGTGCCTGAGTACCATTGGAGTACTTACACAGACAGATGGTGTGCCAGTTCAGGAGCTGTCAGATAGAGGGATAGGGGTGTTCTCTACAGGTGCTGGAGCTCCAGGAATGCAGTCCTTGAGTCGAGAGGTTAACACGGATCTGGGGGAGCTGTTGAATGGGCGTATAGTACATGATAATTTCTCCGGTCTGGAGCTGGATGAGAACTTGCTCCGTTCTGCTACCTTATCCAACCCACCTACGCCCCTGGCAGGGCAGATCCAGGGGCAATTCTCCGCCCCAGCCAACGTCGGCCTTACTTCTGCCACTCTCATAAGCCAGAGTGGCCTTGGGGAGAGAGCCTTCCCAGGACAGTTTCATGGACTTCATGATGGCAGCCATGCCTCCCAGAGGCCCCACCCTGCCCAGCTGCTGAGCAAGGCAGATGACCTGATCACCTCACGACAGCAATACAGCAGTGACCATTCACACTCCTCACCCCATGGAAGCCATTATGATAGTGAGCATGTGCCGTCTCCCTACAGTGACCATATCACATCCCCTCACACCACATCTTTTTCTGGTGATAACTTGGCAGCTACCTTCTCAGCAGAGATGCCCATGATGGCACAGCACTTGCTCCCAACTCAGCTGGATGTGCCACTTAGCGGGGTGGTCAACCCCAGAACTCACTGGGGGAATCTTCCTGTCAATATTGGGGACCCCTCTCCGTTTAGCAACCTTCTTGGTGCAGATGGACACCTCCTGTCCACCTCCCTGTCCACACCACCTACCACCTCGCACTCAGAGACCACACAGCCTGCCTTCGCCACTGTGACCCCCAACAGCTCCAGTGTGCTTCCGGGGTTACCGCAGACCAGTTTTAGTGGCATGGGTCCTGCCTCCGCTGAACTCATGGCCTCCACCTCCCCTAAACAGCAGCTCCCTCAGTTCAGCGCAGCCTTTGGGCACCAGCTGAGCTCCCACAGTGGCATCCCCAAGGACCTGCAGCCCAGCCACAGCTCCATAGCTCCTCCCACGGGCTTCGCAGTGACCGGTGCCACCACTACCAGTACCAGTAACGCATCTGCACCCTTCACCACCTCCAACTGAGCTTGTCTGCCTGGCTCTGTGCAGGTAGATAGGGGACCTGTGTTTTCTATCTTTCCTTTTTTCCTTTTTCTTTATTTTTTCTGTCCTCTCTTCCCCTTTTTTTTAGGAGGGGGTTAAGAAGAAAACCCCTGCTTCAGTACTGACCAGGGTTAGCCCTCTGTGAACCTTGCTGTAGCGTTCACATGTGCTTGTTACGCACCGGTGCTCATTTATTGCAGGCGGGTTCACTGTTCCCCAGTAATTCCTTAAGGATACAGCACAGTTACTGGATATAATTGATCTTAGCAGTAAGACCTAGAAATGGGAAGATACCTCAGATTACTGATGCATGTTACTGTTTCCTAGGGTTTGGATCAGTGCTTGCCGTCCCATTAGCATCTGGTAGAAAGTTTTCCAGTGGGCGGAAGTCCCTTGATTTTTTTTATTTTTTTTTATTTTACTTTTTTCCAAAGGTAGCATCTGGCATGGAAAACTTGGCTGCACGCATTGATTTGAGAATGGTGCACTGAAGTCCTAAATCAAGACCATGGTTCAAGGATGAGTTTGGCAGTTTCTTAAAATAGTCTCTTGACCTCCTCTGTGTGCGTGTGTTTGGGGTGCAGGGAGCAACAGTTCCTTTTCTTCTTTTGGTGAAGAAGTGGGAGTTGTCCCCTTCCAGAACTGGTTGCTGTTCTTACTGCATGCTGATTTTTGACCTTTTTATAATAATGATTTTTAATTCATTGAGCAGCAAGGGGATCAGTTGACTGGTTGCCCAGAATCTGAAGGCTGATACAAAGTTAGCCCAGGGGAAAAAAAAAAAAAAAAAAAGAAAGAAAACCAGAAGGATTGAAATAGATCATGGATTAGTGAAGATTCCTGTGTAGAAATTTCCTCCCTTGCTGAATAACTGTGGCCTTTTAGCATTGATGATTTGCCTTTTCAAATGTGGCTTTGTCCAGAACTCCGTGTCTGACAGGCTGAGAGGTATTTATCAGCTGAAACTGGAAGAATTTGGTTGGTATTCTGCCTGTCCACACAAGTCTAGGTCAGACCCTTCGGTAAGTTTCCAATGGATGCGTTTCTCAAATTATATCTAGCTACTGAGACTTTCTTTGTTAGTTTTTTCCCCCCGTCTTGGAGCCATGTAGTTTTTTCAACACTTGTATGTTTGATGCTCTGTATGGGAAGCTGAATGTATGTAAGGAACTAGCAGGTACCTATTAGCAGTCATGGCTAACCAGAAGAGAAATCACTAAAGCAAAATAAATAAGAATTCCTTCTGTTGGCAGGACAATTTTGCTTTTACTGCCCACCTGCTAAATATAGTATTCAGACTCTTTGGTAGTAATTTCAATTCTTAAAGAAAGAAGTCCAGTAGCTTTTAGATTTTTAAAAAATTTTATTTTATGTTTTTTAGTCCAAGAGATAACAGCAGCAGAAATTCTGAGGTGTTTACGTGCATCTCTTTATCCTAAGGGAAAAAAGAAATTTGCTTGTGACTTTATAGGGCCCAAACGTGCTACTGTACTCTGACTGTAAAAGTAGCTCCTACTTAATATAACAAGTCTCTACGCTTCTTCATTTGTTGCTGAGATGCAGATAAGAGAGAATAGAAAATCCCACGTTACTGCAGAAGACAGGTTTCGTTGTACCTTACAGTAAAACATCCTACTGCATGTATTCTAGTCTAATTCAGTAAGTTAAAAATATCAAGCACATGTAACAGGGAGGCCTAATAAATTGTTTGAGTAAGGGATCATTGAACAAAGTTTAGTTGCTGTAGAAATTCATTTTGTTAGCAGTCAGGCCCACACCAAAATCTCTGACCCAAACCTCTCCTTCCATCTTGCTAAGGAACAGAATTTAAACGGGATAGGTCTTGTGTCTTCTTACTATCATAGCAATCATACTATCCCTCTTTTCTTGAAAGATTTGTTCTCCTTAAATACAAAGGAGTATGGATGATGCATATGTCCTTTTCTGAAATTGCAAGTGTATGTGGGTGAAGGAAACAAAAATGATTTTCATGTTTCTGTTGTTATGAAGTCCTTATTTCATACTTGGTAAAATAGATCTTAATAATATAAGCCGAATATTTTTAAGTGGTGATTTAAATATGTTTGTAACATTTAAATGTTTTAAAATCATGTAAAAAGTTGAATTGAAGCATATGAAATCCTGCTTGTGATTGTCCTGCTGATTGAGGAATGCCCAGTGGTATTGTGAAATGAGGCAAATCTGACGAGGCATTTATTTATTTTTGTATTATGTTCCCCATACTTTGTTGAGGAGACAGCTGTTTGATTTGCAAATGATTTTCGTTGTGTCCGTATATCTTCTTCAATGTTTTTGGATGACTGGCTGAAAAAAAGTGGAGAACTAGTATACCAAATGGTTAATTCTTTAATCTGCTTGTATATTCATGTCATTTTAGAGGATATGAATTTCTATAAATTGTTTTCAGGACTTTGGTCTTGAGATCATTCTTGTGCCCATCAAACTCTTAAATGAAGCTGCAGCTAGTGCAGTGTGTATTTGCCCCGCATTACATTTCTCTTTCTTAGCAAATGCTGGGGGGGGAAGGAGGAGAGGAACTGAGAGCCAAGTTCTGCTTGCTCACGTTGGTAGAAATTGTGGAGGAGCTCTTTGGTATAAGGTCACTGTGAGTTTGTACTGGTCTAACTCAGAACAAAATCTAGCTCCTAATCTGAGCATTGATTTAGGCAGGGAGTTTCAAAATCTGTCAAAGCAATGCAGGTCTGTAATTCTCATTTGAAATCAATGGCCATTATGTACCTGCATTCCTTTAAGCTAGCCTAGGATACCAACTTCCTTCCCCTGCTGAGGCTTCAATTTTTGTATATCCCTTGATGACTCTTCCCTGAAAAGTGGCTACATAACATTTTTCAGTGAGCAAACTAGGTTTGCAATAAAGCTGCACTCTTAAAAATAGACTTCGGTTTGTATATGTTTGAAATAGGAATCCCTCTGTCCTGTCTGACATAGAGTTCTGAAATAGGCCACCACTCTTGCCTTCTCCTGGTTCACCTCCTGTTTTTTCACTGCCGCCGATTTCATGGTTACAGCCTACCAAGCAGTTACGGGTCTTGATCTTAGCTTTACAAGGAGGATCATTCCAGGTGGGCTTCTACAGCTACAAAACCTGTTGACTTCAGTGAATCGGTGTCTTGCTGTTGGATGTGAGAGATCCAATCTGAGAGGTATATGCAGCCAGAGATGTTTCACACCTCTTCCTCTGGGAAATACGGCAGGTCTGGTTAATGTAGTTCTCAAGGCTGTTATTTATGTGGTTCCCAAGTAGAATCTATGTTCTCTCGCAAAGGTTTTTGAGTATCATGTCCTCCTATAGCAATTAGCACTCTAATCACCCTTTCACCAAAGAGCCAGTGTAGCAATTTCAGTCCATTGATTTGAGATGGTCGATATCTGTCATACCCTTTACGTGTTAACAAATGGAATAAAGCTAGTTGAACCTAAAAGTTAATCTCTTTACATAAGATTTGAATTTTAAAGAATTGGAAAAAAAGATTAGACTTAGAATACCAGTAACATCATTTTTGGTAATAATAGCACCTCAATTAGGCTTTGTACGAAAGTACTTAACACACGATGAACTTTGACAGTGTACAGAGGCTCACCAAGGAACAGCCTTGTGCTGGCCTGGTGTGTAAGGCGTTCTGTAAGACATGCTTAGATGTTTGTTTTCACTTAGGAAGACTTTACGCCAACTTTGAGGGGAGCCATACACACTTAGATACCTCAAAGTTGATTTGTTCTTTTTCTTTGTAATTACTATGATACAAGAAGATGCATGTATGATGCAAGAAGATGGAAAATATGCATCATTGTGTCTCCTGCCTTCCAGCTCCTCCAGCTTCTTGCTTAGTTCCCATCTCATTAGTAGCATGCTTCTCTGTATGGTTGGGTATAAAGGCTTTAAATCGATAATGCTGAGAGGTAGCACAGTTGCTGGTCTGCCTCGGGCATTGTGGAAAAGACAGCAACAGCTAGATTTCCCACTTCATTCAGCAGGTTAGTGAAATGAGGATTTGTAGTTCTCATTTGGAAAGCATTGGAAGGCCCTGAGAAGCTTGTCATTTGCTAGGCAAAAGTCAGAGATGATATTGGAAGTACGAATGCAAGGAAAAAAATGTCAAAAGGGGAGCCATGCATAATAGCAAAGAGAAGCCAAGGGAAGTGTCTTTTTTTTTTCTTTTTTAAAGGGAAATGGGTATTAGTTGAAAAATTTGGAAGTTCTGTGTGAGCTGTTAGGCACAGTGTGATGCCACTGGCTTCAGGGGCTTGGCCAAGGCGCAAGACCTAGGACTGCACCTGCAAACCAGTAGCCGAATTCAGTTTGAATGTTTGCTGTAACCACATCTAAATACAGTCTGGGGTTGAATCTGCTTGCCAGGAAAGAAGAGTCTCACAAAGAAGTACAATAAACAGTGGACTGGTGTCTTCCCTAGGAAGCTGGCCCTGGTGGTTACATACATGGGTGGTTAATCTGCTTCTGACCTCCAGCTGCTCCCTGAGCTTCTGCATCATCGTGGCTACTGCATTTCCCTGTAGGCATCAGCAGGGCTCCGGGAGTGTTTCTCCATGCCTTTGTGCTGCAGCGAGCTGAATCCACTGGTGAATTCTCCCAACAGTATGAGCCTTTGGGCAGAGAGGAGGGAAAAATGTTCAGAAGAGCCAGCTACCTGCAGTTTCATCTTTCAAGACTTTGTGGGGTGCAGGGGCAGTGGCGGGAGGTGCTTTCAGCAGGCAAACAATAGAAAACTTGCCTGCAGTAATCTTCTACAGTGAGGCATTTGTGTGGGTGTTTGGACAGCTTCCCTGGTGGAATGTTTATTTTTGCTTCTGTATTCTTAGCAATACATGTGAAGGAGTATGCTGTGCAGGCCTGTTGCATGGTCCAGTGGTGGTGGAAATATTAACTGAAGGAATAGGTTTGGGCTAATGTGCTGACCGGATCTTTAGGTCTTTCTGACCTTCTGGTCACAAGGTCTTTCTGATCTTTTGGGTGACTATTAATGATGGGATGTTGTGGGCTGCTTCTCGCACCTCCTTGATTTTCTTTCTCTCTACATTCTTCATCGTTCTTTCTTTTATTCTCCCATTCTCAGATACTTCTCCAATGTAAGTAATGCCAACCGGTAAGTCTTCCATGGTCCTGAGCGAATCTGACTGTAAATTCATAACATACGTTTTGGATGTTAGAACGACAGTGCAATAGATCAAAGTATTTCTCAGATCAGTAAGATGATGTTTCACAGCACGATAATGTGTCATGAACTAGATGCTGAGGGCACAACATTGATCATGCAAGTGCACACGCTAGCAGTGAGTGTGCAGGCATTTTTAGCAAGAGTTTACCTTCTCACAAGTCCCTCTTCATTTAAGAAAAGTAGAAAGTCATGAAGAAAAATTTAAAATATTCTTTTTCGTACCCACAAGCCCAATTAAAAGTAAAGAGGGCTGGTGGAGAAATCTACATTTGTGTTTATTAAACTTGGACTTTAGGAGAGGTCTGGTCATGAGAGACCTTAGCTCTATCAGGTAAAGTTTTGGTTGTGTGTTTAAAACTAGACAAAAACACTGTTGTTGGGAAAGAAAAGTTTGGTGGAGGAGAAGGAGTTACAAAAGGTATGTCTTAGAACAATTTTCTTACTCATGTCTTTGGCCTTTTTTTTAAAAAAAAAAAATGTAACTGTTTTGGGAGCTTTTCCCTTTGTTCTGCTACTTCTCATGGTTGTTGGGTTCTTTGCTTTCCCCTGTTTTATTCTGCTTTCAAGTACCCCTTCTCTGGCTGCTATGGAGTAAGGTAACGTAGTGGAAGCGGGAGAGGAGAAAGTGGGCTTGGCTGTAGATTGACAGCAATAGTTGGAGAAGGCTTTCTTTTTCTTTCTCCTTGAAGTAAGTGTTGGAACCTTTTCAGTCTACTCTGGCTGGTAGAATTTGGTTTGGAAGTGAACAGGATGAAACTTGGACTTTTGACCTTAAAACTGTACTTACTCTATGTAGAAAAATGCATTCTTCCTGCTCCTTCCCCTTGCTAGTCCCCCAAACATACACACAGTGACATGTCCAGAGTTACCCGCGTATCGACCACATGCGCGTGTTGAGCTTGGTCCAGTAATGCTAATGTTTTACCTGCTTTCTGTCATTGTCAGTCGGTGCCCATAGAGGTGAACTCTGGATAGGTAATGTTCCCAGATATGCTCTGGAAAATTTTAACTTTGGTGCAGATTGCTCTGGTGTAGCTAACTGCGATGGCGTTGGCTTCTACCTTGGAGTGGACTGATTTACCCTGAAATGACTCGCTAGCCTGCATCTTAAACAGTGTAGTTGGTTCCGGTGCAAATAGATTCATTCTGAAGTGATGGACAGTTCAATTCTCATGCAAAATAGCTACATCCTACCAGAAGGGGTTGAACCAGTTTCTCTGAACAGTGATGACCATCACTGTACAGTTTTGGGTATGTCTCAGGGATTCCTTGTGGAAATAAGGGCAGTTAACAAAAAATAAAAAAGTAAATAGTTTTAAAAGTAAATAATAATTTAAGGTAGAGCGTCACCTAAGTGAGAGCGCAAGAAGGAGAAATCTTTGTTCAGTTTTATAGTCCACGGTGTCTGGCTTAGGGACTCTTTCTCTTCTCGGGGCTCTCATCTCAAGTTCAACATACAGAATCTTTTTCATCACGCTCAGCTTTAAACTTTTTATTTAAAAATACCCTTCCCCAATGAGCTTTCAGAATACTTATTGTAGATTTTAAGAGAAATGGTATATTAATTTATGCTATTAACACCACCTCATAAATTATAAGTTTTATACTAAAGCTGTATTGAGTGTAATGAATTATGTTGCATATGTGTTTTTAATAGCTATAAAATTATATACATGCTTTTTTGGAAAAACAAACTAGTGAAGCACCTTTTTACACTGGATCTTTGCCGTGTCAAGGTGTACAGCTATTCTTTGCTACCTTGCAGATATCTATATCTATATATAGATATATATATATAAATAAAATAAAATGGTATCCTGTATCAACAAGCATAGAACTCTTTTTAATCCTTATATTACTGTTCCTATAATTCTTTTTAATTTTTATTTTGAGTGTTACATTCTGCAATAATTTATCTGTGGTTTGTACCTATGATTAGAAATTTAGTTACAGGGTAAATAGATCAAATTAAAAAATATCCAACTACTGTAGCTGGAAGTTGTGAACCAAGTTCGTAAGACCTTTTCTTTTTTAAATGTATTTATTTCCAGTTAGCTCTGTGAGTTGGAATTTGAAAAGTCGGAACATTAGGAATCTACAGTGTCTTATTCAGGAATTTTTCCCCTCCTTTCCTCACAAAGGAATTCCCACTGTGACTTATAAATAGAATTAGACTGCTTGTGTGCATGTATGTATTATATATACACACAAAAAATATGCATTGGGGGGGATGTATGTGCGATACGAGTGTGTATATTGTATGTAGGTCATAGTTTTGTAAAGAGAAAAGTAGTCGAGAGGTGATGGAATGTATTGTAGAAATGTGATTATTTAGTAGGGGGTTGTTATGTCCTCACTGTTGTATAAAGAAGTGAAACTCTCTACTACATAATCTTCTGTTATAAGGCTAACTCTGATATCATGTCAATTTTACTGTTTTTTAAATGAGTTGCTTTGAGCCCTGTTTAAAATGCCATGAAAATACCAAGCTCCCAAAGACAGCCTTTAAATAAAACAAATGGGGAAGGAGGAGAGATGGCAGAAATGAGTGGTGTTTTTCAGGAGAAATGTAAATGGGAAGGTTTGCATTTGGTGGGATGGGGAGGTGTGGGAATTGCTGTATCTTTGCAAATTAATACCTGAATCTCCAGTGCTCTGGCTTGGAAAATGTTGTCGATCAGTGTACTTGTGTTTTCAAATTAGGTTGTAAAGGGCACTGTTTATGGAGGGATCTCCATTCTGTAAAAGGATGTTGTCTTCAAAGTAGAGTCTTTTCTTTCCTGAGGGTCTTTACATATATTAATTTTGCCCCCAGATTGCTGATGTGAGGTTGCAGAACAAAATACACTTTCAATCCAGGGAGTTTCACTTGTGCTGTGAAATTCTGAATTTAAATATGGCCACTTAAATTTTTTTTTTTTTTTTTCATAATTGGAGAAGGAAGATTTCTTTATGGGAGTTCTCACTTGAAACTGTGAGAAGTCAGAAACATTCTTACAGATTGGCTTACTCTTCATACTGTTCTATTTAGGCTGGAGAAAGTAACCTAATTGTTATTTATTCATACAGTGTCACTTTTAATGATGATGATCCTGGTGACTTTAAAAATCTGTTTAGAAGAACAGAGCTTCCAGTATTGCACAGACATTTGGATTTTTTGAAGGCTTTTTTTAAGCAGTTGCAAATCAAATCTCAATTTTCAAAAATTTTTTTTATATCCCCCCTCTCTATCAGTATGTTAATACCCCCAGGCATCCCTCCCCCTCTCCCCTCAGTTCGTTTCTGGCACATATGCATATAAGTGAAAGGGCAGGGAGGTGGAAGTTGTCAGAGGCCTTTCCTTCTGCTTATTTGGTGGTAATGGGCGTTAGCAGCATAAATCTTTATGCCTTTATGGGGAAGAATAGACCCATTTTTGTGTATACCTGTACAGAGAGATATATCTGTATATGAGATGTTGGTAGCACTTTGCTGAATGTGGACTTGCCCTCATGATGTATAATAAATACATATGAATGCAATCAGTCTAAATCTGTATATACATGCATACAGATGTATAGATGGAGTATGCGTTGTATCACACACATACATTAGTTGTAAGATGAGTAAGTGTGTGAGCTAGAGAGAGAGACTATCCACGTAACGTATGTTTAGCAGGTAAGCACTTGTGCCAAACAAGGTTGTTTTTAATTCTGAGGGATTTGGATGACATCAGTGACTGATCTGAGCTTGGTCACCATTGTTTTGTGTTACCTCAGCCCTCACAGTGGAGTTTCCTTGGTACGTTTCTGCTTTTGTTTCTTCTATATTAATACTTGTTGGGGCCTCTTGCAACACCGACCTCTTCTGCTTCTCTGCTCCATTGCCTCCATTCCAGCTCCTCCTTGTCCCCACATCTCTACAGTTTCTCTTGCTAGCAGCAATCAGCTTTAATGGCCCAACCCAGCTCTGCTTATGTAGTAGGGAAATTCTCGTCGTGACTGTAGTGGCAGCTGTCTTGGGCCCTGAGCACTTGCTTGAACTTACGCAGAATTTCCCAGCTATTCAATTGTGCTTGAGTACAACTGTGATTGATTTGCAGATGAACACAAACTTTTTTAGAACCTGATGCAAAGCTTCCTAGCATATTAAAAGGTTAACCCAGCATTGTATTTTAGAGGTAAATGTTCAAAACAAGAAAAACGCACCCACTGAAAATTATCTTCAGTTTTCAGCCCCAGGGAGAAAAAAGGAATTTGGTTTGTGTTTCCCGTAATGCAAGCAGTAAGCAGAAGGTAGCCCTGTGCTCTGTTCTGAGCAGTGGGGATGTCATCAAACGTATCAAGAGAAACATAGCTCATTACATTTTACCATTAAACAGATTTTAAAACGAGCTGCAGAGTTGACCATTAACATGTTAGCACTTTGCATCTAACTGATCTTGCATATGCAAGTAAATTGTGCTTGTAAGTATTTTATTTTCTGTTTTCTGGCTAAGCGGAGCTTCTATATCCTTTTAGCAGAAAGCAGCTGTCAGAAACCTGCTCAGTCACATTTAAGCACTGGTGAAACTCCTGGCTAACTTAGGCTTCAGTTTCAATGGAGAACGCTGCTCCAGTTCTGTCATCAGGCTGTACTGCATTCCACGTTTTCGGTATGGATATGGCACGGTTTTTCCTGGCCACAATTCAGCCATGGAATTTTGTCTTCCTTGCGTTTCTATTAGAAAAAAGTAACTGGTGTACTGTTCCATCTGAGCTTTCATGCAATCATACATGATGATTTCTATAATACATATGTTCGGGCGTGTGTGTGGGTATGTCTGTACTGTGTGTGTATAATACATATTTATACGCACACATATATTACGCTATTTTGATTTATGTATGTGGAGAACATACCTGTTGGTTCTCTCCTGATATATACTCATGCATACGTATATTAAATATGTATATAGAGTGTAGATGTCCTGCATATACATGTGTATATGTTATGAACCTTGGTTGGTAATTTTTTTCCCCCACTTTTTGCAAATTGCTGTCCCTTATGACATATTTTCATTGAAGCTGCATTATATAGAAGAAATGGAGAAATGTGTTATCAAAGTTTTATTTTAAAAAGGAGACTCCTAATTATCTAAAGCCATTTGTAATTGTCTTTTGAATTTTTACTAGAAGTGTTGTTATGTAAAAAAAAAAAAAAAAAGAAAAGAAAAAAAGAAAAAAAGAAAAATCCCAACAAAAAACTGAAATCAAGCAGACAAGCCCATAAGAAAGGAATAGAAACACAAGTTTCTAGGTATTTATTTCTTTCAGGGGTTTCTGAGGCATACTGTAATTGCATTCTGCCCCATCCCCCCCCTTTTGTCCAATTATAATTAATGATTCTTGGTTTCTTTTACACAGCTTTTTCCCTCATTACTTTCGTAAATCATTGTTCACCTCCTACGTGCAGTAGTACTGATATCACTAAGGAGATTTCATGTCCTGCAGTCCTTTTCAGGAGAAATACCAGTGCATCACTATTGTGTTACATTTTAACATACTTTGTGGAGGATGGATGTTTTTATTGAAGATGTCTGTAACAAGTCTTTAACTTATTTAATGTGAGAAGCCTTCACTGGAATCTGTCGTTTGTTTCCAACGAGTTTCTGCAACTGTTTTTTCACCAACATATTAAGTAGTTCCCTTCTTATTTGATGCCTGAGGTTTTAGGCTTTGAATTTATTGTTGTGGGCTTGGTTTTGGGCTTTTTTCCCCCCCTCCGATTCTCCAAAATGTTTATCTGCAAGTGGAGCACAACACATGTCGGAATCTCAACCAATATCGTTTTTGCAGTTAAGGGTAAATATCTTTATCCTAGGTTTAATAAAAGAGAAGGTGGCAAATGAACAATCCAAAGTGCTAGAGGGAATGCTCACTCTTTTTAAGGCTGTCTCAGAGAAGTTTGTGTTTGGTGTCATTTTAAAGGTAGCTTGATCACACTTTGATATCAGAAACAGCCTTGTAACAAAGAGCCTCGTACAGTTGTTTGGCCACTAGAGTTTAAAATGTAAACAAGTTGCAGTGGGAAAGCAAAGGTGAGGCAGTGTATTTTGAACCAGTGAATCGTAGCTTGCAAACGTACCTGATTTTGAAGTAACTGCATGGTAGCAAGGATTAGCAGTCTCTTACACCCCTTCTTTCTTCCTTCTCATCCCCGACACGTGTTCAACATACCGTACATTGGGAAAAATAAGCAACTTACTCTAGCAAAGCTAAATCCACTTAATGACTGCTTAAAGGGAACATACAAACTTGCATTGGCGCATCCTGTCTCATGGTATTAGCTGGAAGACTAGCTAATACGCACAAAAAGCCCAGTCCAGGTTGCTTCTGCGGATGTGTCGCTTTCAGAGAGTGCGGTGCTTGGGGATGCCGGAGAAGAAGGGTCGCTTCCTGCGGGGTCCCTGGAAGCGATAGTAACTCACACTACTGCTTCTAGTGATGGAGGGTCACGGACAGCATTCCAGGGGCGGGTAGGAAAGCTGGCGTTTGTACTTTCCCTTTAAATAGGAAAGGTTGGCTCATATGTTCCTCATACTTCTCAATGAATGTACTGTATTACCATTTAAAAAAAAAAAAATCAATGATAATAGATTGGTCTCCTTTTGTTATCTGGTCCTTGTTTAATTTGTTTAAGGGTTTTTGTATACAAAAGTTTACATTTTTATGTATATTTTTCTTGTGTAAAAACTGATGTAATATGTGTATAAAACACTGTATGTATTATCTGTATATAGTGTGACAAAATGATTTTCTTTCTTTCTTTTGGATGTATTAATAAATCTTGCTGTGAAGTAGCCATGTTTACTATGGTGAAACCCTCCGCTTCAAGCCATTTTGCTAAGTCCAAGATGTATGAATAGTGCCCAGGCTGAAATCTAATCCATGAAGTGATTTTTTTTTTTTTTTTTTTAACATATCCCAAGTACAGTTATTAACTGTCCTTTGCTTAGATAGCTGTAGAGTCTGATTCTGCTTTTGCTTATTCTCTATTGCTTTCTAATAACATTAGCTAATTAGTTTTGCGAACAAACTAGGGTCTTCAGTCTCAGTCCCAATTCTAATTATAGTGCTTTCTGGCTGTGGATCACTGGGCTGGAGACCAGATCATCTTGTTTTCTGTTTGGAGTTGCAGAACTGTACTTCAAATGCAACGTAAGGGGTATAGAACAGAATTTTGTCTTATATGTTGTTACGTTTTCTGAGATTTAAAAAATACATACCTGCTTCATCACAAAAACTGGTAAGTTGGAGTTTGGTGTTATTTTGAGGGTTAGGGTGTAGATGAGAAATGATGGTTGCTGAGGTGCCGTGGGGCTCCGGTCAGCTCTTGGGCAGGATTGCGGGGCCAGGGCACGCATGTGATGACTAGCTGGATGGTCAGATGCTGGGAATCGCCATGGCCTTGTTCGGACACAGATGGCTGTGCACTGGGGAAAAGCTGCCGTTCCTGCCACCTTGCTGCGGCTGGTGCGAGCTAGATGGCCTTGGCTGGCACTAAGCTTCCAGCGCTGGGTTTGCTCTCTGCTTGAAGGATGTCCTCTCTTCAGACAGAACTATGCCTTGGACACTTTGCAGTAAGTAGATGGGTGCTGCATCTTCCTCTCGCCATTTGTTTTGTGAAGTCTTCCCCTTTGCTTTCTGACATGAGGGTATGTGCTTCAGCTGGTGTTTGCCTTGCTGCTGTCCATCTCCAATGTGTCTGAAGTTGTGAGTGGCAATCGAAAAGCGGTCGTGTCCTGGGCAAGACCATCTTCCAGATTCTGTTTTTCATAAGCAGTCTCACTTAGTGCTGCTCTGATCATCAGAATAATTGTCAGCAGAAATTGATGAGAAGGGGATTCAGTAATTTGACTTTTCTTTTTAATGAACAGTGGCCCAGCCATTCTAGACAGCATAATTAGAGCAGCGTTTCGCAGTGCCTGGTTGTAATTCAGGCCGAGGGGAAAGCGGTGTCAGTGAATGATGTAGTCTTCCACGCTAACACATGCTGCAAAGGTTTCCTGGCAAAGGACGAAACTGGTTTGTGCTTTAATACCTTGCCTTCCTGGGAGATGGGAGTACACTGAAAGCACCACATTCAGACATTTGTCAAGGCAAATGGCAGAAAAGATGAGACACTTAAACAAGAGGAGAGTGCAGCAGCGTAAGCTCGATGCAATATGGCTGTAGAAAATCTACCCTGAGCTTGTCCATTCTAGGGAATTTTCAAGGTTATGGGCCTGAGGCATTTGGACAATGTAGGAGTAACAGTGACGAGGTGGTTGTGGGCTGTTACTGATGTAGTTCTGGCTGTGCATGCGGATGTTGCAAAGCTGATCCTTCAAGGTGTTCCTATCACAAGTTACACTTGAAGTCAAAATGGTGAGAGGTGGAAGAATTGATTTTTATGGAGAAAATAGTTGTTAAAAGTCTGCTTTTAACAAAACAGCAAAAGTAAGTCGCTACTTGGTGTAACGTTTGAGGCCGCAGTGAGGAGTAAGAAGGTGGGAGTTAGGAAAACGGGGGCTCTTCCCTGGGGATGACTCCCTGGCTGAAGCAGGATTGCCTGGTCTGGTCCCGAGCTGGGCGTTCTCCAGCGTGGGCTTGACAAGAGATGGGCTGAGACTCCTCTGCTGACTAAGGCAGAGACCAACTGAATCACCTGGGGTTTTATTTCCCAGCACTTCCATGAACAACAAAGAAATTCTACTCTTAGAAAATGGTTGCATGGTTTCAGTCTGAAACTTTACAAAAAACAACCAGTCCTAGTGCCACATTTCAAAACACAAATAGTTTGAAGTATGAATTCACAAAAAAGGGGGTACATCTTTCTCTGTAACAGTCATCTCGAGCTCCAACAGTAGCCTTTTAATAGTTGGCAATTATTTTCTCAGGAAAGCTCATTTAGTTTGTACTTGAAAAGCAGGTGACATTTTGTTACACGAGCAAGTGTTGCTCTCGTACTCGGTGAAGCAATTAGAAGGAGAAACCTTTATTAAATTTGGGAGCTGGGTTCCTGCAGAGGTGAAGACAACCTGTCTTTCTCCCTGCGTAGTCACAGGCAGTTGTCCCATCTGCACAAAACACTGGGGGCCACCTGCCACCCTCCTCGCTGAAGCCTACACCCCAAGCACGGGGCTGGTACTCTGCAGCTGTCAGACCTGAATTGGAGGTACAGAGTGCTTGTTTGAAGGGGCTAAGAGGTGACTGTCACGTTTGCTGGCGTGAGGTTCAACTCAGGAATGGCTGCCTTGTTTTACTGCTGTTGCTAATTTATGGCTTGTGGAAGGTGCTAGTGAAGAGTCTTGGTACCATTGAATCTAGTAAGAAAATTGAAGTGTTGTGCTAAAAATGTCCCTGAAAGCAAAGCAGCTTTGATGTTCAGATGCATTGTTGTACTTCTGTAGCAGAACTGCAGTACAAACTTTCTATGCCCGCATCACATAACTCCCTTGACAGATGTCCTTAGGACCAAGAGACTTGTTGTGTCCTGTTCAGCCCTCACATCTCACTTGCAATGGCTGACGTAGCCACCAGTGTGGAAGAGTCCTTTACCGTGAACTCACTCTGGCTCTGATGCCTGTTTCTGCTCAGCTTGTGCACCAGCTTCCAGTTCTTGCCTGTTTAAATTTAGAAATTAAAGCCTTTGCTTTTGTGCTGTGCAACACTTGGTGGAAGAAGCCCCGTGTAACCAGCTAGCAGCTGTCCCAGAGGGCTCTTGCAGATCTGATCTGCAGGGCCCTCTGCTGTGATGCCTATCAGGGAGCTGATGCTGGTTAGCTGCTGACACAGATGTAAATGCTGTTACACTGACCAATATTTTCTTACAGCTCCCTTGCGTTCTGCAAGCCCACGTTTCCTAGGAGGGTGTCAGACTTCAGCCACTTCCAGCTTCCCCATTGCAGCCGTGTTGGATTCACCGGTGCTGTGAGCCTGTGCTGTGACCCCAGGGAGGGCAGTAAGGCTTATGAGGAGCACAGCTGGCATCTGATGTGGCACCCTCCCCTGTCTGTGTAGTCCTTTGTCAGAGCATCTGTGTGGTACCTGGTACAGTATGGTATGGCTCGTGCTAGAAAGAACATCATGGGTGCAAACAAGTCTTGGTTTCTCTTCGGTTTTAAGTGTGTTAGAGCATTTCTCTTCAAGCTGTGGCTGTCTTGCACCAAGGCTTTGCACATGCTGAGAGTGACAGCGCTCCTGAAGAAATGCATTGGGCCCAAACTCCAGTTGAAGGGGTAGCAGCAACCCTGACGCAACCAGCTGGTACCAAAGCATCAGCAAGAGAATAGCTGATTTATGTCAGGTTTGGGCCAGTACTCTGCCAAAGTTTGATTTCGAGCTGTGAGCCTCAGTTACAATACTGCCACATCATCGGAGTTGGTCCACATTTGTGCCAGTGGAAGCTGTGCAGAACTACACCCTGGAAGTACTCACAGATATTTCCCAAAGTGACTGTCGTCACCATTTCTACATGAGGCATGTGGTACCTGGTTACAGCTTCCCTGTGTCTCTCCATGGTGGTGCTGATCCCTTCCAGTGCTGGGAGAGCAGGGGCCTTGAAGTTCTTACAACCAGTTTTGAGCAGGTCTTCAACATAGTGCCTTTGTTGGATTTTATTTTCCATTTGCTAATGAAAAATGTTCTTTGCCATCACTCCATTAGGATGAACCCATGTGGGATGGGGAGAGAGGTTTAAGACGTAATTCGTTAAGTGCCTACAAGCATATGGATAGATTAACTCCAAGACACATGGGGCATCGTGGGTGGTTCTCTGCACATTCCTGCTGTCTGTTGGTGCAGACATTTGAACTTGCCGCCTGAATCAAGAGACACATATTAGCATCAGCAGAGGATACCTCCCTAAGTGCGTAGTCTTCTATAATTTGTGCTCTCAGCAATTTACATGCATTTGCTATGGCTGCTTTAGTAAAGAGGTTTTCTAGTCCAGCTGAGTGTTTAAAGTCCGTAAAGCCACTTGGCATATCTGAGAGCACTTAGTTGTTGGTTTTCTGGGGGTTTTTTTCCCCCCAATCAGTTTAATGCTCAGTTTAATCCTACAAAATTCAATTTTTCTGTTAACCAGCATTTGCTCAGTGGAGCCAGACAGTTTCCTCTGTTATTAATCTCATTTTTTCTGCTCTCCCTTGGGTCCTACTGTTTAATATGGCTTTTGGGGTGTTTTTTCCTCCTCTTTTTTTGCCCAGTGTTTTGCTCATTCCATACAATGTTTTTGTCTTGTCTTCTCCGTCTCCTCTCCCCTCAGACTGCAACTAACATTGTTGCTGAAGAGATTCTGGTAAGCAAAATTAGATTCCTAGAACTCAGAATTGTTCCTTGTCAGACCTTATCCTCTTCACTCGGCTGCTTTATCTCTACCAGCTCTGCCCAGGTACAAGGCCTTGCTTGGCAGAGCTACTCCTAATACCCCTAATTAAGAAATTAGAATCAGTCAAGGTCTCGTACAAATATATGTGTTGTCTGAGGTAGGCCCTTTCAAAGATGATGAGATGAGGATCTTGACAAATAACCTCTCTTAGAAGAATTCAGCAAAGCTGCTGTGATATTTCGCATGCCCTGCAAAGCTGGCTGCCTGTAGCAAATTTCCTGTGATGACACGCCAAAAAGATGATGCCTTTATCAGACACTGTTTCCCATTAAAAATGCTTAAACAGCTAGCAGTTCTGCTCATATTGGTTCCCGGTTTGCCGTGATGTCGGCTGCTTTCACACAGCCCTGTGCTGCAGGGAGCAGAGCGTTCCACAAAGACCGTGCTGTGTCTCTCTGAGTACGTCCCTGCTTTTGGGCAGACTTTGCCCACAGGCAGCACTGCTGCCATCTGCCTTCGCCAGGTGACAGAGTGGGGCTGGTGGGTGGCAGCTTAACTCTTACTCAATTAATTGAATACTTGCAGGCACTCTTTTCCTGAATTTCCCACCAGTACCACGGCATATTTATCCGCAATTCTCTTCCTGCTTCTTCCCGGATTTTATGACTGGTGTTCTTAACCAGTGCCAGAGTCTGTACTGGGCTGCTCTAAGCTGAGTCTGTAAGAGGCAAACAATGCATGGATCTTCTGCTGGCTCTAAATGCAATCTAAACTGTACAGAAAATGATGGAAGACACCAGCAGAAAAGAGAAATGACTCAATGTGACTGAATCTGTTCAACATCAGTGGGTGACACAAAAAGACACTCTGCTTATCTTTCAGTTCTGGTGCCTGCATGCATTTTGGAAGCCCATCTCACAGGCTGTCCATAGCCCCATGCACCTCACCGTCCCTGTGGCACCTGGCAGCACAGCTGGCTTCACCATCCCCTGGCAAACCCTTTGCTCCACATCTTCCTCCTTCTCTATGTGCTGCCCAGTGGCTGTCTCCTCTGGTGGACACCTTGCAGATTTTGCTTTCTTACACCCCAACCTACTGCAGTGGGTCTTGCTAGCATCTCTCTCTGGTCTGCTTTCTTCTGTTGTCCAAAGCTCCAGTCTGCCATCCGTGAAGTCATGACAAACAGTATTTTTCATCCTCGTGCTGCCTTATGAGCCCCCCCCCCCAGCCCACGTTGCTCACCCTGTCCTGTATGGGTGACCATCCAGGTGTGAAAAGCCCAGGCTGGAAAACCGGTGGTTTTTAAACATCGTGTCCCCTCTGTGTTACTCTCTGGTCCTATAATTGAAACGCTGTTTGTGATGCGTAATTCTTAAATACATCAAAACTACAGAAGAAAATCCTCTTTTTATCTTAGTCATCTCTAATGCCATAAAAATAAATCCACTCGTTCATATAATTCATAATTCGGCTTTGTCTTCCTTCTGCCTTCAGTTTTTCCACCAGCTGTTTGGGACCTGATTTGCAGTGAAAGGTGGTGTTTGATGAAAGGGATACACCGATGAGAGCAAATGGCTTCAACCTCTTGCACCCAGAGTATTAAGTTTTATGGGTTTCCCAGTGCCATAAAACCAACACACCCTATTTTATTTTTCTTTTTGACATCATTCTGTTTATTTTTCTTGCAAGGTTTTATACCAAGATAAGCGTTTGCAGAGGTTTTTGTTTACTCTGGGAAAATGACTTGGCAAAGGAAGTATTACTGTGCAAGGCTTGCATCATGAAATTGGTTTATGGCTGTAATTTTTGTGTCAAAGATGCCAGACTATTAACAATCGAGAATTAAGTTTTCTCCTTCTATTTTCAAACAGGTAATTGGCTAGTTATTTACCTAGGGATTGTTCCTTGCTAATGGCCTAAGTCCATGGCATACTTATAATAACCCTGCTGTCATGACCTATCAGGAGAGAAATGCCGTTCCCGGGACAGAAGTGGAGAAGGTAGGCAGCGGCGAGAACAGGGCAGCGGTCCGAGAGCTGCCCTGCTCTCCTCTGCAGTCGCCGCGGCTGCCTCGGTGGCGGGTGCGTAGGGCGTGCAGCGGCCAGCAGAGACCCAGCTGCTCACAGGACGTGAGCTAGCGTTAGCGCTGTTAGCCACAACGGTCTGTTTGCCCCAGCCGCAGAGCAGGACCCAGGTGGATGCCTGCTGCTTTGTCCTCCGGGTGGAAGCGGCCTGCTTGCGCCCACACAAATGTGCAATGGTGGAAGAGCATCGTCATCGCAGATTCAAGTACAGCTAAGGCAGGACAGTAGTCTATTCCCACTTGAGATTCAGGCTATTTTCTGCAACCCAAGGCCAGAACCTGAAAGCCATGTTTTTGAATTGTTCTAACTTTACAACTGTAGTCTGCAGAGAGTCTCAGACAGCACCACAACACAACAGCCGCCTGTCAAATTCACTCCTGATGGCGAGACCTCTCTGTTGGATCAGAAAGCTTCAAATCAGAAGGTTTGCATTTTCTCCTTCCTTCACCAATGAACACTTGCTGGCGGTGCAATGCAGCTCTCCTGTTTAGTCCCCCTATGTCTGAACTACACCCAAACAGAGCCATGTCCTCCAGACCAGCACTGGTGTTGATACTACCTCCGACCTGTGCCAGGCTGGCAGGGCTGTCCTCGGTCAGAAATGTGGTCCCCAGCAAGTGTGTGGGAACTACTGAACATGGTGTCAGGCCCTGCGGAGCAGCAAGAACCCAGGCAGATGGCCAAGGGCAGGGCAAATGTGCTGCAGCTTGCCACAGAGGGTAACTTGACCTGCTTGGTCCCTCAGCTTTAGTTTTGCATTCCTGGTTTTATTTCATCACCCAAACTCCGCAAGGAGCAGCAGGCTGTTGTAAGAGGTTTCTGTAATATAAGTACTGCCTGAGTTTTTACTGATCAACCCAAAGTCATTCCTGACCTGCACCAGGTTTATTCCAGAGCGGCCACGACGGTGCTGCCAGCGAGTGCCCGGCAGAATTGACAGCGACAGCTCATGAGCTGCGGGGCTGGGGCTGTGATGCTGAGAAGCAGGACAGCGCCCTCGGTTTCAATTGTTCTTTTCAAACCCAGAAATTACATCTTGCAATATGCAGTATAGTCTGTGCAGAGGCTCACATGAGCAGAGCCGATGCTCCCCAAGCAGTGTGAGATAAGGGAAAGCGTGGGGAAGTGGAATATCTTTATTACTTTTTTTCAAGGGGAGATTCTCTTTCACTTTTCATTTCCTCTTGCGTTTCCTTTCTG
Organism: Opisthocomus hoazin; assembly: GCF_030867145.1. Lineage (NCBI taxonomy): Eukaryota > Metazoa > Chordata > Aves > Opisthocomiformes > Opisthocomidae > Opisthocomus > Opisthocomus hoazin. Next base: position 30,184,535 of record NC_134422.1, on the reverse strand, counting down.
TATTTGTGCTTTAACATTAGGTTTGATTCTGTCTTGATAGCATTCAAGTGGAGGCTTACATATTTCATCAGGATTGTCTCTTGTTTTCAGGGCTGAAAGTCCCAAACAATATGAAGCAGTCACAGTCGCGTACACATCTGGAGTCCTTTCATCCGCTCCAAACAGGCACTTTCCTTTATTCCTATTCACCCTCATTACTTAATTTCCTAAAGAGGCTGAAGCTCTTCAATGCCTGAATGACGTATGTCAAAATGTCTTGCTAGGCTCTTCCACTGTGTGATAATTCAGTATACCCTGTTTCCAGAGCCAAGGAAATACATTTCCCTCACTTTGGCTCATTACTCTTTAGGAAATTGCTTTTCTTCAATTATCCTGACAACCTGGATTTTGACAGCTCCAGACGCGCTGGGTGAAGCTCCTGCGGTCTCTGCAAACACTTTTTTTCCTTGAGACTTCTCTGTCTGTCACCTGTCATGTCCTTCCTAGAGAGGACCTTTTATTTGGGACTTTTCTTACCTCTGCCAGTGGATGCGGGGCGTCAGGACACAATTTATAATGCTGATCCTGAAGGTTTACAAAAATCTGGTTTACCGTCCTCTTTCTGGCAAGGTAACGCATTACTTTGCCAGCTCATGGAGATCTCCGTAGGTGAGTTTGTATTACCCATTCCTGTACTAATGTAAATTTTATGGCCAAGTTTTATAAGAAGAGCCATCAATTGCGTGGTCTGGAACGGGATCTTAAAGAAAGCATTAGCAAAGATAAACTATAGAGAGCACTCCTCAGCACTTTCTAATCCAAGAGCCACTTAACCTATCCGGAGGAAAAACCACAGATTATCATGCAGAGAGCTGTCACGAGAGGTTTCACTTACTACCAAATACAGATGAGTCTAAATTCCAACAGCCTGAACATCGCTCTCCTTCCTCCTTCGCGCTATTGCCTGTGCATGTGGGAAGATGGGCTTGCCCTTTCCCATAGCTCGTGGCCCCCCAGCCCCCTCCCCGGCAGCAGCGGGGGGAGCCAGCACAGCCCTCGCTGTGCTGGTTTGCTCAGTAACTCCAGTAACTTCTTGCTGGCTCTTTCCCAATGCTTTGTGGTGTCCTTTGATGTCGTCCGAGTAGGCTCAGGTCCAGAGGGAGGGTGGCCCTATGCTGAGACACCTGGTTATCTCATGGCTAAACCAGAAATATCTTGTGCTCCTGCACGTGCTTCTTGATGCTGTAGGCTGCTAATAGCACCTTCCTACCTCTCATGGACGTCTTGGAGAGAAAGTATGTGACTGTGAGGAGTTCCCATGCTATGCGAGGGAGGAGGCAGCACAGATGGAAATCTAGACCAGTTCTTAAGAAGAAAACACTATACCAATATGAGGAACTATTTATACTTAATGGGAATCTGGCATTTGAATCCTAGACCTTAGTAAGCCCATTTTTTCTTCAAAACCGCTTCACTTCACCTGCACGAGGGTCGTGATTGCAAACCAACCCACCTCTCCTAGAGGCTGTCCTGACCCAGTCAGTCGTCTGTCTGCTGCAGAAATCTCATCTGCAAGCAGAGCGATTCTCCTTGTTTTCAGTTCCCATCAGCTGTAGGTGACATGCTGAAGAATGGCAGTCCGTGGCTCCCCCCAGCCTCTCTCGGGCAGTAAAAAGCTCCCGGCTCTTCCCTTTCACCATACACCACCCAGAATTACATGTTTTATGGCAAAGTTTCCCCTTCTTTAACCAGGCCCTCGCTGGCAATACCAGGTAAGAGGTGTTTATTTGCTGGAGACCTGCAGACACATGTTGACGTTACTCCCTTCCTAACCACTGCTCTGAACATGTATCTCATTTTCAGGTGTAATGAACCTCTCTAAGCTTCTCCTTGTCTCATCTGTGAACATTCTTTGGCAGTTTCCTGTGACAGCCTGATGGGAAAGCAGCTTTGCTAGATGAGCGTACCACTTGCTGATTATTGTTTTTTTCCTGTTTTGTGATGAAAAAGCTCCTGTTGGGCATTCATCACCTGGGCTTTCCTTCAGGAGAGAAGACAGACTGGCCGGTGGCAGCATCAGCATTAATGAGCTGTCAGGCAAGTCGGTCTCGTGGTCCTTTTAGGGACATGGCAACTGTGCCTGCCCAGCTCCACAAGCGACACCAGCTGCTCTGTCCTTCTGGTGTGGCTCTTCTGCAGGCTTCACCAGCTTGCCTTAGTTTGGTCCTGGGTTTCATAGCTGTCTTGTCACCGCTTTTAAGACAGCCTGAAACCTGCTGATGTGCTCCCCTGTTGACAACTCTTTTGCCTGCAGTTAAAGCCAGACACCAAACTGTGGGGAAAATTAATGGCACCTGCGAATTATGTGTGCTTAAATACCGAGCTGCTTCATTTGCAAGTACAATCAGGTATTTTGGTATCTGAGGCCTGTGCCTCATGCATCTGCATATCTTAAGCGTGTAAACAGCTGGAATTTGCTCCACAGACCTGCTCGCATTGGCAGGTAGGAGTGCTGGTGTGGCTGTGTGCAGCGCGGTGGAGACGCCTCCTCTGCGCGTCCAGCGTTGTGCACGCAATGTTGGTGATCCCTGCCAAAAAAAGCAGCTCCGGCTCTTCCCCTGCCCTCTGGTAGCTTTGGGAACGGCTCTCTGCCATTCCCTTCAGCACACCTGATTGTTGCTGAGGACCCGAGGCTCATCTTGCACCTCGCACTAGGGTATCCTAGCCCAGCTGAGATCCTGCACCTCAGCCAGAAGGTGAGATTTAGGTCCAGGAGACCTGTCCGGCCCTTGCTGAGCCCGGCACAGCCTTGGACACTTAGGAAGAGGACCCACACGTCTTTGGCCGAGGGTGCAGTTTTCTGGAGCCCACCAGGCCCCCTACATTGCCTCAGCTTTGCAGAAGGGCAGCGTGTGCGTAGTGTACAAACAGTTAAATTGAGCAGGGATGCGCTGCTCTCCCTCTCTCTGTTGTTCCCCTCCAGCTAATTTCAAGTAATTTTGAAAGCTCATATTTTGATCTCACTGTATACAGAAAACATAACAGCTCCAAACCCTCATCCCGGCAGCACACAGGAATGCCATTGCTGTGCTCGCCATCAGCATGCACAGCTTTCTGTCGTGTCCTGGGGCTTGGGGCAGTGGGCAGAGCTTTCCTGTGAGGGTCTCAGTCTGGCAGGGGCTCAGGTAGCTCCAACAGCCTGGCAGCAGGACCTCACGCCAGGGAATATGGGTGGAGGTCGCTCCCCAGCCCCATGTCCCCTTTGGAGACAGGCAGAAACAGCAGCCGCTTCCTCGAAGAGTGGGGAGAGAGGAGCTTCGGCAGCGGGGCGGGGAGGGGGTTTCATCGCCGGCCGAGGCAGCAGCTGGTGTGGCTGTGCCCGTGTCAGCCCTGAGCTCTCACCCACGGGGCTGCTGGGGCGAGGACACATGGGCATTCCCTGGGGAAATGGAAATGCTGTTCTTTGAATCCAAAATGCAGTTTTAGGCACCTCATCTGCCAGGTTGTGCTGTGGGTGGCTGGAAAGCTGGAGGCTCATGGCACTGTCCCGTCCCTCGGGCTCTCTGCTGCCCTGCTGGGAGCCAGAAGCCCCAGGGACATGACTGTCCCCAGGGCTCAGCGTGGGAGCAAGTTGGGTGTGGGACTGACATTGCCTCTTCCCTGTTGTGAACATGTGGAGCACAACATGTGGCAGATCCTAATTTTAATCCTAATATTTTGTTGCTGGAGCAGCTGCTTGATCCCCAAGCCCCCCTGCCCTCCAGCCGCAGGGGTATGGCTGCAGGCTGCCTGTGCTTCCTCCTGCAGCTGAGGCTGGTGATGTTTCCCCAGCAAAGCAGCCCTGTGCTTGGCTGGGGGATGCCAGCTGCCCCTCCTTCTCCCGCCCCAGCTTCCTCACCCCCCGGGAAGGGCCAACTCTGCCGTCCCCTCTGTGGTCCGGCCATGGGCAGTGCCGTGTGAGGCCGGCATTTACGGCTGGGTAAGAGGGAAAAGCTGAACTGCTGCGAAGGTGCCGAGCTGGGCGCGCGGGGGGACGGGCAGAGTGAGCTGCCGTGAGGCAACTGCCCTGCGGGACAGACGGACGATGTGAAGTCATTAGACAGGCGAGTGAGCTGTGATCAAACGGAGCAAAATTACCTGCAAATGCGAAAAATCAAAGCGTGTCGGGGAAAGCGGGAACACAGAAGGGATAAAGAGCTCAGCGTTAGCCTCCTCTTGGGAAGAGCGGCGGGGCAATGGTAACTTGCCGGGGGTTTGATTTCTGCTGAATGCCGACAATGTGAGCGATTTGTCCGCTGCTGGCAGAAGATTTTGCTGGGGGTGAGGAGACCAGGGGGAGCTGCCCACGCTCGTTGTCTCTCTCCAGATAAGGAACCTTTTGATGTTGTGGCACCTCTGCTGTCAGAGTGGGGAGAGCTGGTGGGCTGCTCTGCATGGGCATTTCGGTCCAGCTGGCAGCACACAAGGTCCTATATTGCTGTTTCTTATGATTGTAATTCTTATTATTATTGTTATTACTATTATTTGTTATTGTGGACACCTGCCAAGACACACAGGCCATTTTGCCTTCCTATATGCCAGCACCTATTTTGTTAGCTGTGGAACTGTGGGCAAGTACCTGGGCAAGCCACAGCCTACCCTGCCTGCGTGCCGATGTGGGAGCGTTCAAGGCGGGATCCTTGGCATGAACTGGGCCAGGCATGGGGCGGGGGGAGCATATGCACATCCATAAGACAGACTGTTGTTTCTTAACCATCTTGCTCTTTCCTCCATACTGCAATGCCCAGACCAGGTAAAATCAAGCTCTAGTATGTGGAGAAAACCGTGCCTCTGTACCCTTTTGGATGCCCAAGCCTTGGTGTCTCATAGGGCTGCGGGCTGGGTGTGTTTGTGTCAAATTCCTGATACAGCTGTGGAAAGTCAGAGCTAAAAGACTTCAAAGTGGTGATGTTTTCAGGTGCAGAAAAACTGACTAAGACCATTCAGTATCCTCTGCATGGGACTCCTGCCCTGGAGCGCCAAAGGCAGCGTGGAAATCAGATGCCCAATGCTATTCACAGGGAGAGTCAATGTACATTTACACCCATGTCCCAGACCACACAGACAAGGGTAACTGGGGTCAGGCTCCCTTGAAAGCAAGGCAAGGCATTGCAGTGACTTGGCTGGCATGGGGCTGAGCCTCAGGCCAGGAGAGATGAGGCAGTGAAGGGATCCTCCATAACGCAAGGTCAGAGCCAACGCTGCTGCGGCAGGTGGATGGCCAGGGCGCAGGCGGGAGCACTGTTGGCAAAGCTCTTGCAGACTCTGATTTACACTTGCTGCTGTCTTTCCTTGCACAAAGGTGCACAGAGGAGGTGGGTGATGTCTGGATTCAGCTGATCCACGAGGTGGAAGCAGCAAGCCACAGTCTCTGCAGCACCTGAGGTCTGTGTGCCGATGTAGCACCCTGCTAGCTTAGCCACCAGCCCTCCCTGGGCCCTTTCCAGGTGCAGACACGGTGTGTGGCACCAGCTCTGAAACACAGAGCACACGACAGCGGGAGCACTGCGAGACCGCAGGAAAGCCTGGGCTGCTGATGAGGCTGTTAGTGCTCTTTTAATCACCTGATGTGCAAGTCCTGATGAGAAGACTCTGGCTTAATCTCAGCTCAACTGGAAAACTGCCGATGACTGGAAATGTCATCAGCTGCCTGTGGGCCAGACTGGCCCTGAGCTGATAAGGAGCAATGCAGAATAAAAATGTCAACACAAAACTGGAGAAACACAGAGGCTGGTTGCATCTCTCCTCCGTCCTGCAGGAAGCAGGGCCCCTCTGCTGCCAGTCCTTCCAGCAGCCGGGCTTTCCCTGAAGACTCCGTGAGAAACTCAGAAACTCTGCTCTCTCTTAGAAAGGAGAAAAGTGGCTGATCTCAGTGATGCAGAGAAAAACTGGAACTCTTGCCCCATAGACTGAAACAAAGAGGATAAGTAAACACAGCTTTTGTTGTGTTCTTTAACTTTTACAAAGTACTTTGTAAGTACTAAAGTACTTTTGCGTACTTTAACAAATCCTGTGACATTCTGGGTTGGAATCTTGTTTTCTTGAAGCTGTGGTAGATGGTGGGGAAGCAGACCCAGTCAGAAGGAGAGCTGACCCACCTCCCTCGTTGGCTGCCTGGAACATGGGCTTGGAGCCCCACCTGGGCACTGGATTCGGGCAGCAGCTCCTCTCACCCCGTGCAAAGTGTGCGCTTGGGAGCCTGCAGGAACACCAAATACTGTGGCCCTTGGGCAAGGAGTAATGCCAGAAGTAACTATCTAACCTTCCCTCTCTGGCGGGAGGGACATTAATTCTCCATGGGGAATGGGGCGCAAAGCTCAAACCTTGTGATTTCTGGAGCAGAACAGTGTCTTAAAATGTCACCTGAGCCTTGAATCTGTCTGCGTCCTTTCTCCAAGTCTACAGAGAAAACAAAACCTGGATAAGTTTAGGGAACTGTAGTTGCACAGCCAGCAGGTTATAAGTAACTTATGAACCCATGACAACAACCCGTGAACATTTCCATCTGTATTTTAGTAAGGAATCTTTGAAAGAAAGACAGGAGCCGTAGCGAAGCGAGGCAAAGAGTGCTGCACAAAGGCTGCGGCTGGCATCAGCGCCGGCCTCATGTCAGCGGAGCACCGGGGCTTCGGCGGGAGCGAGGACGCACGCGCCCCGCACCCCGCCGGACCCGCTGGGCCTGCCCGAGGCACGGGGGCCGCCCGCGTTGAGCTCCTCGTCCTCGGCCGCCCCAGCGCTGGCGTCGGCTGCGCCCCGCGGGGAGCACCCGTGCCCAGGGGCAGCGTCCGGCTCGGGGACGCTCCCGCAGAGGCCCTGCCGGCTCGGCAGGCCTCCCTGGCCCAGGTTCCCCGCTGCCCGCCCGACACCGACGGCAGCGTTCACGGGGTCGTCCTTGAGACTCGGCCCCCGGACTCCCCCCCCGGCGCCGGTCTGGCGCTCGCAGCTGCGGGCCCGGGGCGGCCGCGCGGTGCCCCCGGCCTCGGCGCTGCGGGGGGCGGGGCGAGGGCACCCTGCGCGGGGGCGGGGAGCGGGCGCCAGCCCGCTAGGGGGAGCTCGGGGCTCGCGCGCCGGCCCGCCGCGGCGCGCGCCCCCCCGGGGCCTGGCCGTGGCGCCGCCCCGCGGCGGAGCAGGGCAGCGCAGGGCAGGGCGGGGGCTAAAGATGGAGGGGGGGAGTCAGGGAGCCGGCGGCAGGCGGCTGTGGGGACAGCGGAGGGAAATGGCGCGGCCGTGAGGGTGTGAGAAGCGTCACCCTCGCCGTCAGCCGCTGCCACGCGTCTCTGAAGCGCTGTGGCGGAGCGGGGCTTCAGGGGGAGGTGTGGAGAGGCACGCGGGGTGGCCGGGCAGGCACCGAACTCCTGGTGCGCAGAGGTAGGAGAAAGGGGAAAAGCTTCGCTAGAACGCTTTATTCTTTTGAATGGATAATTTAATCAGTGACATTAAGTCCTCCCAATTATTTCTTGCCGTAGGTACTGCCTACTTATTCATTTTCTTCATATAAATCCATCGAGCTATTGTCACACAGCGAGTAAACGCACCCCAGAGTTTAGATGGGGCCGCGTAAAAGCAATCGAAGAGGTTAATTACGGCTGTTAATTACTTGCTTTGCAGACTCGGTTGGGCACAGCACCACCTGGTGCCCTCAACGCTGGGAAAGCCCGGGCGGTGGGGCTGGGGGGCGGGGAGGCAGCAGCAGAGGGCAGGGAAGCCCTGCCATCGCAGGACACTCGCAGAGGGACTGACAGACGGGTGTCAGTACGTCCAGGCTGGGACAGGGAGGTTTGGTGGAGGCCTCTGGACACCAGTGGGGCGACCAGGAGCAGGTTTCCTCACCTTCCAGAGTGATTTGCTTCATCAACCTTGGCTTTCTGCGCCATCAGCCGGCTCCTCGGAGGGGCTGCGAGGGGCTGCCCGGGGAAGAGCTTCCGAAAGAAGAAGGTTCAGAGTCTGGAAAGCTTTCCCTGGAGGGACCGTGAAGGAAGTTTCAACTAATTTACCATAACAAAGGAAAGGTTAAAGGTGACTGGATCATCATCTCCAAGTACTTACTTAGGAATGAGACTTCTGGGAGCAGAGGGCTGTTTAATTTGGAGGACAGAGGCATAGCAACATACAATGCCTGAAAGATGAAGACAAGCAAAACAAAAGGGGCGTCTGCCGTGTTAATGCTTAAGGTTATCTACTAATATTATCGTGGATGGTAGCATTTTCATCCTTCAATATCTTTAAATCCAGACTGAAGATCTTTCTAAAAGGCGTGCTTGGGATCAGACAGCAGTTATGGACTTGTGATTCTGTGGCCTGTGTCTTTGCAGGAGTTCATATTAAATGATTTTATCTGATCCTTTGACCTTAAGATCTGTACGTCTCCTTCCAATAGATAACAACCTCTGCAAACCTGCTAGATCCATCTGGCAGTTTGTAGACAACCATGACGTGATACACTTTGTGTCCACCTCATCCCAAAACACGGTCCTGATCTAGAGCCCGGACGGCTGTGCCGTTGCGCACAGCAGGACAGCCCTTGAGCCCCCCTTTTCCCTCACACAGATTTCAGTGGTGCAGCATTTCCCCCACGCTAATTTTCTGTCCGGGGTGGATGAAGACTTGCTGCTGCACAATTTGATGAAAGTGTGTTTTGTGAGCTGACCTCTGCTGTTTGCTGAGGACTACCGAGGTGTATGGCATCATCCGCAGAGGCCATATTTACTTGTGCTGATCTCTGGCTGCTCAGAAACGCATCGGTTGCTGAAATAGCAGGAGCCAATACCTGCTTTTATAGACAACTTTACAGTTTGGGAGAAGGAGTCCTCTCTTGCCCCTAAGAAATGTTCAGGTTTCTGTTGGCCAGGTCCAAATTTGCCTGATGGGGTCGTGAACCTAAAGCTCTCGGCTGCCAAATCCTCCTGATTTAAGGCTGCTGCATGGTTTGAATTTCTCTCCTCAGAGTCATTGCGTTGCTCAGCTGAGCATTGTGTTAATGCTGGGCTTTGAATTTGCTATTCCTCCCTTCAATTGCTATGCTCTGTTGCCCAACCATGCAGTAGTTCCTCAGCTGATGTAAATCAGTTTAGCTCCACTGCCTTTGCTCCTCTGTCACATATCCCGGCTCACGCTGTCTCCCCGTAGCCCGGCGCCCCGAGGCAGCCACCACAGCAACCTCTCTTGCCCCCATGGGCCCTGCGTGGGAAGGTGAGGTTTGGCTGGAGATGCCAATTAAAGCCCAATCAGCGGGGGCAGAGCTTCAGTAGAGCGGTGCTCTTGTCGTCTTGGTCCTGGGGCTGGGACTGGGCTCTCGTACCTCCTACCCTTTGGAACAGGCAGGTGAAGTGTTGCTGTCTGTCAGCCCCCTCAGTGCCGGTGGTGAGGAGGGTTCGCCCCGGTGAATGTCACCATGAGCAGTACGTAAGAAGGCAGCATCCCTGTGCTAGGTCCTTGACTTCAGCAGGCTTCCTAGTGGATTCAGACTTCCAGCATGACTCAGGGTATTGCAGTGTATCCTTAAGATAACATCTTTTGCTTGCCAACATGTAGGCTGGCTGCCAAAGGTGGGGGAGGAGATCTGTTGTGAGTCGTTTGTATGTGCTCATAGTAAATAGATACATGCCAAATTGATTGCACTTGCATTTCTATTTCTCCGCTAGGAATTGAAGGAAGGGAGGAAGTAGTCCCCCGTGGTCTGCCCCAAGCCACTGCACCCCAGCGTCGGGATCCAATTTTTGCAGCGTGGTTTGAGATCCATGAGCTGTCGACCCGGATGCTCTCACCTCCACATACTGCTGGGTGAGAGAGGTGCTGGTGTCCCTGGTTATGGGTGAAGGGAACTGGGGTGCAGCAAGGCAAAGTAACGTAGCAATGCTGCTGGCCAGGGTCAGAGCGGCTCAGCCCCACCTCATGCCCTTGGTTCTTGCCTACTTGCAAAACACCAGGACAGCGTCAGTTTTTGATCTACTGCCTCGTTGCCAAACCATTAACTTTTCCAGTTTAAACGTTTAATACAATGGCCGTATTTTGAAGACTGCCAGCTGAGCTGCCTCTGCTTAGGACTATCATTTCCAACTGTTCTCTGGCAAGATGCTTTCTCAGATGATTTAAAAAAAAAATAATCAAAGTTGCAACCACATCTGCGTCTGCCTTTATCTCTGGGAGCAGGAAAAATTAGCTCGGAGGCTGTGAGGTGCTTTCTGAAATGGAAGTCTTCTCCTGCAGACGGCACAGCTCCTGGCGGTGGAAAGACCAGCCGCTAATGTGGCTCTCACTGAAATTTCTGGCACTGGTGTTCTGTGGCTGAGTGAAAAGAGCAGCCTAAAAGCCCCCTGATTTAGGCTGTTATTCTAAATCAGTTGTGGATTCTCTTTACACACACCATCCAGCTGTGCTGATACATTGGCAGGCTGACCTGGTAAGGAGGTCTATAGTGTTAGTGAGTGGTTTTACTGAAATGCTTCTCTTTTGCTATGAGTTCTTCCTAGGCTGCAATGTCAGTCCTCCACCCTTTGCTAGTAGAAGCTGGCAGAGGAGGAAGTTGGCAGAGGAGGAAGCAACACGAATTTTTGCCTCAGTGGAAGAGAACGGCAAAGGTACAGAGACATCTCCTGTGCATTGCTCCTGAATCAGCAGGCCAAATTGTCCACTGGTGTAAAGTAACCCACCTCAATGGCATACCACTGCGGTTACACCGGTTTACTGCAGCTGAGTCTCTGTTTCAGTCATCTCTAGGAAAAGTTGATTAGGTCCAGTGGGTTGCTGACTTCTTTTATGAAGAAGCTGTAAAAAGTTCTTTTCTTCTGCTAGCGCTTCTCTCTGGGGAGTTGTTGGCAGAGAGAGGCGAGTCTCTCTGCAATAATACATTTCAAAGTTATTATGCCAGCAGAAAAGAAACACAAGGATTTGAACTTGGTAATATATATTTTTTTATGACAGGCCAGAACACTAAAGGGAGCCATCCCCCCGCCATGCAGCCCCCCTGGGTCTGCAGGGCGCCTGGCTCGCTGCGCTGCGGGATGGCGGCGGCTGCAACCGGGACCCCGTTTCAGGGCCGGCCCCTGGGGAAGGTCATAAACGCAGCTTTTGGTTTTGGCGGCTCGGTCCTGTCACCGAGCCGGCTCCTGCACTGGCTGGGAGGGACGGAGATTTGGATGGAGCTTGCCCGGCCCCTGGGCCCCTGGGAATCTCCCTTCTTCTGGCTGCGACAGATAGGGTCACCTTGTCCCTACACCTCACTGCTGTAATGAACCTACTGGTCATGGTGATGCATTCAGGTAACGAACGGTGCAGCTGAGCCCAAATCTTTCTGCTGCTGTGGTAATAATAGTGCTTTCACGTAGGAAATGAGTGAATTGTCAGCCGAGACCTCCTCTTTTTGTAATGATTAACCCTCCACTAATGACTTGATATGATACTGGGCGACGTTGAGTGCTGCGATATTGATGTTTAATGTGGTCCAAAGCAAGGGCTCAGGAAGCAATAAAGATTTACTCTAGCTAATGTGCAAAGGCTGCGTTGTCCCTGGGCCCCATGCTAGCTGGGGGCTCGCCTGATGTGTTTGCCGTGGTGTGGCAGCCTTGCCTAACAGAAGCTGAATTTCTGGCTAATAATTTAATGAAGGCTTTGCTGTATTTCCAATTACTGGAAAAAGCCATGATTCTTTTTTGCTGTATGCTATAAAATCAGCCCTTCATACTCTGCGGAGCCAGGGGAGAGCACCTCATCCCTCTCTTTGAGTTCCTAATCAGTCCTGCAGCAAAGCCTGCCCACCCTGCAGCAACGTGCCGGGGCTGTACGCAGGCACTGCCGCAGGACTGGGAGCTGGCTCCCAAATGGAGGAGGGTGGCACGGCACCGGGGAAACTACCCGGCCCCAGGACACTCCTTGCCCCGCGCATGGCTGAGGGGGATGGAGCTGGCGCAGACTGGCACCACAGATAAGGTGGTGTGGGAGGAAAACTTGGAAGGACAAATTCCCGCGAGTATTGATTTCTCCGTCTGCTTGCAGAGGGATTTCATTTAGCAACACTGCCAATGACATTATGTGCAGGATCTGGTCCATGGCTGGTTCGGTGGCATTAAGAGAATTGCTCTGGCCTAATGAATAGGAATAAGAATATTTCAACCTCCTCCCTGGAAAGTAATGGTGGATCATCAAGTGTGCAGCCAAGTTCAGGTCTAGTCACTTGCCAAGTGAATGCAAATGACAGGTTGTATTATTTAATGGAGACCATGGTGTGGTGGCCAAAAATGTTGTCTCTTTTCTCTGCAGATTGGTTCCCCCCCATCTTCTAAATCAGACTTTGTCTCTGTTCCCGACTGGCTTTTTTTTTCAAGCAAAAGAGATTTTTGCTGACTCTTGTGCTGAAATCTGCCTGTAGATTGCACCAGACCCCCTCAATCAGCTGCATTTTATACCATGGTGCGGGAGGAGGCAGGAGCTGGTGTACTGGTGGTGGTCACTGCCAGCCTGCAGTGGAGCCAGAGCTCCCTGTCTTCTTCCAGCTTGGAGCCGGTGAGATGCTCCCTTGATGTCCCTGCTGCCCTACCCTGCCATGACCCAAGGGACATCGTGGAGCCCCACACTCTGGCATCGGGTGTGGCGTAGGAGCACCTGGGCTGCGATGCACTTGGGTTTGGACAAAGCACTCGGTCTTGCAGCGCACCACCACTACCTCTGCCGCTCAGCTGCCGTTCGGCTGGGTGCCCGCCAGCCGCTCCACTCCAAAGCCTATCCCTTCTCCTCCTCCTCCTCCGGTGCAGCCCACGGGCTGCCGCTTCCCTGAGCCGCTGCTGTTCACCAGAGGTTTGCGGGGTGAAAGCCCCTGCGCAGGGCACACACACACAGCCCGAGTGCCGGGCTGGTACGCCGCGCTGCGGGGTCTGGGTGCTGCAAAAGCAGGGCTGCACCCCCAGCCCAGCTCAGGGTCCAGCAAACTGAGGCCAGGAACCCTGGGGACAGGGGGGGGCCCCGTCTGATCAAGGCTTTGATTTATGCTACACTTACACTGACTCATTAAACTCTTCCAGCACAGGCCGTGCCTCGCCACGGCTCACAAACCAGATCAGCATGAGACAAAATACCATCACGAACCAGCATTTTCAGATGGGCAGCGGCATTTTGCTTCATACAACAGTGATGGTTTGTAACAGTCATGGCTGAGGGTGGGTTTTTCCCCTGTTCTTTTGTGAAAAGCAGAAAGCGTGTGCAAAGTAAACGCTGATGTTTCAGCTACAAACCAGTCACCTTTCAGATGAAATGGCTGTGACTGCTCATCAGCGGTTAATCCTTGCATGGAGCTTCTTGCTTAAAAAGCTGGAAAGAGGTGGGGGTTTTGTTTATTTGTTCAGAATCAGGGTTCTTTCCTAATTAATTTTTTAGTTGACAGGGAGAACAGGTTTCTGCTTTGTTTCGCCAAGCGTTTTGATGTATGAGCAGAGATGTCGTGCAGGATATGTGTTTGCAAAAGAGGCTGATGGGAAAGATCAAAACTGATTTGTTACATTTGCAGAGAAAGAGGCTCCATATCCACAAAACAGAGCGGGGAGTGACTGAAGGCTCCAGACACCAGCATTTTGGAGCTGAAATTGTGGCTGTAAGCTGGTGACCCAAGTCCTGCTGACCTTGCAGAAGCCATGATTTTGTGCCAGGTGTCTGTCCTGTCCCGATTCCCCCTCCCCGTCCCAGTGTCTGACCTGCCCTGGACAATGTAATTCAGCACAGCTCTGCTCCCTCTTCCTGCGGGACAAGCGCAAGGGCTTCTCCTGCTCCAAGGCTGGGCAGAGCAGGGCCTGCTGGGCGGTTTGGGAATGAACTGTGCTGGGAGAGATGCTGGGCAGGTCTCCGACCATTTGCAAACAAGCTGCAAAATCGTACTGACAATAGGCCTGCAAAGCTGCCTTTTGGCTGGAACCACGCCTGGAAAATGTATTTCCCAAGCAGGGACTTCAGCGGTTACGAATCCCTGACTGATGTGGTTGAAGGACATGGCAAATATATGATCTGTCACTACGATCTGCCAGGCTGGACCCTGCTTATGTGCTTGTTTAACCCTGTCTGACACCATCCAGAAGCTTCTGCCTCCATGCACCGCCAGCATCAGCCCATCCTGGCGCAACCCTCCCTGTTCCCGCAGGCACAGGCAGATGGGAGCTCCCTGGAGGAGAGCTGGCTTGGCTGCTGGGAAAGCAGCAGCGGAGAGCATGGGAACGGGCGAGGAGCTGGCTGTGCCGCTCCCATGGAGAGCCTGAGAGCGACTGCTCAGCGCGAAGTCTCACCAGGGCGGTGGCACTGATGCTGCTTGGGGTGGGGGACTGTCACCTCTTTCTTGACATGTGGCTGCTTCTGAAGGCTGTCAGTCCCCCTGGCTCTTTTTCTGCTGCCTAATCCTTCGCTTGCAGCCTTTGTCCTTCGTGGCAAACCACTGCCAGGGTGAGTGGGCCATGGTGTTTGTCCGATGCTGGGATGGATGGAGGTCCTGCTTGGGCTCCACAGCCAAAACCTGTGCTTCCTGGGCATGGTGGCATGGCTTTGAGGACCCTCAAGGGCATGGGCACCACGGGGGCAGCTCCCTGTCCCACCTTGCTGCTCGCTGAGGATGTTCACCTTCACAGGCAGGCAGCAGCAGCGAGCTGCCATAGTCATTCCAGAGGTGTCCTAACTTGTCTCTGAGGGGTGTCTAAGAGCACAGCCTTTCTGGACTGACCGTCATCCACAGCAGCACCGTGGCTGGTCCTGTAGCTGGTGCCAGCTGAGCTGCTTTGGCTGAGGTGCAGAGACGTGGAGCTGGGTGCTCTTGCCTCTCCAAAGAGCCATGTCCCGGTGTTGGCATGAACCAGCGCTGTGCTTGATGAGTTCAGAGGATGTTTTTACACAATTGGGACCGGGAAGGATTGTAGAGGTTTTCTTTTTCTTCCCCTTTTTAAACAATAAATAAAGGCAAAATCCATCTCCTGCCTCTTTTAAAAACAGCTCTTTTTCTTGATGGATAGATAGATATAATGAGATTCTCAAAGTCATAAATCTGCTGTGACTTTATTACCTGCATCTGCTGGAGATGATGTGAAGAGAACTTCATACAAAGAGGACTCTTGAAAGGTTACAAAAGGAACCAGCAGTCTTCAGAAAATCTTCATCTAGAGAAAACAGCCAAGAAAACCCGCGCAGAAAAAAGCACTTGAGCTGGATGAATAGGTGTCAGGGCTGAATGCGAGCGACACTGGCAGCAGGGCACCTTGCCGTGAAAGCGAGCTGAAGCCTGTCCCCTGCGTGGGTAGCACTGGTGCAGGAGCCAGCCCGTGGCTGCCATGCACAGCCCACAGCCCCAGCACCGGGCATGCAAGGGGGTGGCTGGCACCCCTGCCCTCACACGCCCGAAGCCCCTGCGCTGGTGAGGGGGAGCCACAAGCAGTGGCAGCATTAAGACAAAAAGGAGAGCTCAAATGCACTGCTGCTTTTTTATTTGCCCTGTGGTGAACGTGCCACCATTTCAACCTCTGCCCCGGTGCAGGGAGACTGGTGAGAAACAGCCTTGGGGCTCAGACCCTGCTCCAGGCTGCTGGGTCCGCGCAGTGGGCAGCGCTGTGGGTGGGGTGATGGCACATCACAGCCTCCTACATCCCTGCACCGCCCCACCTTCCCTCTGGGCTCTCATGAGGTCACCAGTGGGTGTGTGACAGGGGAATGGGGAGGGGTGCAGGAAATGGGCACAGAAAATAACTATTTTTTAGGCTGATCAGTAGATGAGTGGGGATCTGACTGGCTCCCAGGTGAGCTGGTGGCAGCTCTGTGCTTGGTGTGGAGCCTTGGCCCAAGGACCGGCAAAATCCTGGAAAGATTCCTGTGACTCCTGAGCAGGGTGGCTGTTTCTCAGCTGGGACAGGTACGTGCTTGATGTGGCTGTGGCCAAGAAAGCAGCAGGTAAATGAGGATGTCCCAGCCCCTGCCTGGCCCCCGGGCCAGTCCCAGTCCTGTCAGGGGACTGCAATTGCCAGACATGGTGAAAATGGGCTGGAGATGGTGCTGGAAAGTGCATCCTGCTCCCTGAGCACAATGAGCTGTTGTGCAAGGTCATGTCTGCAGTGTGATGCAATGATGTCTTCATGATGTCAGAAAGCAAGCTAGCAGTTATTTTAGTGTCAGAAAGTAGGTCTTAAACCTTCCTTTCCTCGTTGCAGGAAGGTAGAGAAAAGGAGGAGCTTTGCTTGTTGGCTTTTCTGCCTAAAGTAGCCTCTGGTCTCATTTGACACCTCACCCTTGCTGAGCCAGGGAGGCAATCCAGAAAGCAGAGCTGCCAGTGGGGAGAGAGCAGACGACATCTTTAAGCTGTGATCATTGAAGAATATTAACCGATCTCAGGCTTTGTGACTGCCAAAAAGTGATGCTTGAGCAACGTGGCGCCAGGAATCCTGAAGTCACTTTTGTAGCCTTGGAAAATGCAGCTGCTTTGGGATTTCAGCCCAAGACGGCTGTTATTATCCACTGTGCAGAATGAAGCTTCTGTTGGGAGCTTTTACAAAGGCCATCAGTCTTCCCAAACAGTGGTTGTTTTTATCACCTGGCAGTAATGATACTCTCTGGTCCCTTTAATATCTAAGTATGTTCCCAAAGTGAGACCGGGAAACTCATTTAGGTCTCGCCCCCTCCAAGGGAAACAGCTTACAATTTTCTGCCAGGTAGCCCTTACTGTTGTGAGAAGGGGCACAGCTCACCTAATAAAAACCTCTCTGACAGACACGACCTCCTGGAGGTTTATCTAAGTTGTTTGCTGTGGAGCAGAGCAACATATATCATGGCTGAAATACGCGCCAAGCAGCAATCCTACCGCACACGGTGCTTCTGCTGTAATTGATTCTCAGGCAGGACAAATACCCGGCGGAGAGTGCAAGGGGCTCTGCGTACTCTCCCAGCTAAACCGATATAATGGTGTGTGAAACGGTATTGCTGAAGCCCGTGGCTAAAATCCAGCTTGTAGGCTGGCTGACTGTAAAAAAGCATCTCCCAAAATATGCCCATCCCTGCCTGCGCTGGCTGTGGTACTCGGGCTCCAGTTCAGAAGGAAACTCATTGATAACCGGATCAAAAGCCGTGACTCTTGCCAATAATGTGTGTGCAGCATCACGTGTGCCTCGACTGCCATTTTTTGGCTGATGCTGAGATTTATTGTTCCTCTAGGTAAATGCTGAATCAACAAAGGCCTTGTCCAGTTGCTTGTTGCAGTTGGTGAAGGCAGCCGATGCCCTGGGTAGGAGGCACTGCTGCCTGGGACCCGCGTGTTCTGACCCCCCAAACCAGAGACGGAGTGAGTGACGGGACCCTCGCCACTTAGAATGGCAGCGAGCTGTGAATTTTAGGGATGGCTAAAGTTGATGGAGATGGCTCAGTGTGGCACTGTGGTTCCTCTCCCACCCTGGCTGTAAAGCTTGGGGTGGCTCTGGCTACACCCAAGTCTCCCCGCACTGGAAAGCAGCCTTAAAGTTCATTGCTCGTCCGGCACCTCCTATGCGCAGGTAGGGACAGCTGTGGTACTGCCTCCCCATCGCTCAGAGACTGGGGGACGTGGGGTGCAGAGGTGCCCGGAGAGGTGCAAAACCTCACCAGACACCCCTAAGCAGCCTCCTCAAAAATATGGGCTGGCTGGGGGAGCGGGCGTTGGGGAAAGGCTGCTGTCTCCTAACAAGCTGCACAGGGCTGCTTCGCCACGCGTGCCCCTGCACAGGATGAGGCAGCATTAGAGACTTGATCCTTGGGAGGTGCTGGGGGAAATGTCTTACGGTGCGAAACCAGAGGAGCTCAGCCTGTTTAGCTTATTAAAAAGAAGATCAAGAGGTGACTTAATTGTGCTGGGTGAAGTACTTTCACGGGGAGAGAAAGGCAGGTATTAAAGGACTGTTTAATCTAGAGGAGAAAGGCATCGCACAAGCCCGTGCCTGGAAGCTGAAGCCAGACAAATTCAAATTGGGAATCAAGCAGACCTTTTAAAAAGTGAGTGTTAATAAAGATTAAACTACCCAGGAGAGCAGTGCATTTCCTCGCCTTTGATATATTTAGACCCAGACAGGATGCATTTCTGCGCCATACACTTTAACCAAGCAGGAGCTATCTGGCTCGGTAGAGGAGTAATTGGATGCCAGACTCGGCCCTGCATCAGGGAGAGGTCAGGCGAGATGATCTAATGGTCTCTGCTGGCCATCGGTCCTCCTGCGCCCGGCGGCTGTGATTTGTGTGCCTGCGGCCGGACGGCTGACGGGGACACAGCTCTACCAAGAAAAATCAGTGAGAAAATGCAAGGAATGTGGCATTGTGTCAGCAGGGACAAGAAGATGACAAGCAAAGACTGACAGGCGTGTGGGCAGAGTCCAAATATTAGAAAGGAAAGACTTTTAGCCCGAAAATGGCTTTTTATAAAAAAAACAGATGAACTCTGTGGACATTAGCAGACACGTAAATTTTTTGTGCGTAGCCACTCCGAATTTTTGTCACTATTCTTTAAAAAATAAAACCACCTCCCAAGTTCTATTTTTACCAGGAAATCAAGGCTTCAAAAGGAAAACCTCATCTGGGGAAAGAAAAAGACAAACCATAACCCAATTTCATGCAAGAAGGGTATGGTGAAACAATACCTGAAAATCTCAGCGAGACCCAGGAATGTCTCAGGAACCACTGCTCACTTGACAATACTGAAGTACGTTGTGAACTTACTTTTCTCTATATTTTTATGAGCCCCTCCTGAGGGCTGGCAGGTGAGTATGGCTGCAGAGAGGAACTGCCTTGGGTTGCTTCTCATTGTTTTTAATGACACTCTGATTTGGCAGAGCTCATCTCCCACTCGGTGTCCAGAGTTGCTGCCCCGGCCCTGTGGGACGGTGTGCCGGGAGTGGGGTTTTGAGATGCAGCACAAAAGCGTGGAGGGGTGCTCCGAGCCTCAGACCCGCCTCGCGCTGAGCGACAGGCTCCTTCAGCGAAGGACGGGGCCTGTGGAGCGCTCTTGCTGAGGAGCTGTTGTTCAAGGTGCTTTTCATAATATTTAAAAAATGTGTTTGCTTCCTCTTGCAAATGTTCAAACATCTTTAAAGTGTCTGTGGTGCCAAGCTGCTTCTCGCCCTGTTTTAACGGAAAATAAGCTTTCTTAAGCAAAAGGACCCACAAAAAGCGCAGCAAGCCCAAAGTTAACAGCGAGCAGCACATAACTAAATTAACATCAGCAAGATTTCAGCTGCCCCTCCGAAATATTGTGTCTCATGGCAAAGGGTCCGGGAAAAGATGGGAAAATGGATTGTTTTAGTGCATCTTTGCAGTGTCTCTGCAGCACAGATGAAGCTCAGGCTGGGGCCCCTTCCCCTTGCCAAGCCTGTGGTGGGGACTCCTGGCCCCCATAAGCGGACCGTCGGAGGCACAGGCTCAGCAGTGCCACAATGTGCCAGCAGTGGGTCCAGTGCCGTGGGGCGATGCAACTTGGGCTGGTGCAGCTGACCAGGTTGGGGAAGCATTGCCTGTGAAACTGGGGCATAAGCCTGAAAAAGGAGCCTGGCGGGGGGGGAAGAGCCAAGGGATGAAGCAAATTTGCTGATGACACCAAACTGGGAGGAGTGGTAGACACACCAGAAGGCTGTGCTGCCATTCAGCGTGACCTGGATAGGCTGGAAAGTTGGGCAGAGAGGAACCTGATGAGGTTCAACAAAGGCAAATGCAGGGTCCTGCACCTGGGGAGGAACAACCCCATGCATCAGTACAGGCTTGGGGTGGACCTGCTGGAGAGCAGCTCTGCGGAGAGGGACCTGGGTGTCCTGGTGGACGACAGGTTAACCATGAGCCAGCAGTGTGCCCTGGCTGCCAAGAAGGCCAATGGGATCCTGGGGTGCATCAAGAAGAGTGTGGCCAGCAGGACGAGGGAGGTTCTCCTTCCCCTCTACACTGCCCTGGTGAGGCCTCATCTGGAGTACTCTGTCAAGTTCTGGGCTCCCCACTTCAAGAAAGATGAAGAGCTACTGGAGAGAGTCCAGCGGAGGGCTACAAGGATGGTGAGGGGACTGGAGCATCTCCCCTACAAGGAGAGGCTGAGGGAGCTGGGCTTGTTCAGGCTGAAGAAGAGAAGGCTGCGAGGGGATCTAATAAATGCTTATAAATATCTGACAGGTGGATGTCAGGAGGATGGGGCCAAGCTCTTTTCAGTGGTGCCCAGTGACAGGACAAGGGGCAATGGGCACAAACTGAGGCACAGGAAGTTCCCTCTGAACATGAGGAAGAACTTCTTCCCTCTGAGGGTGACGGAGCCCTGCAACAGGCTGCCCAGGGAGGTTGTGGAGTCTCCTTCTCTGGAGATATTCAAGACCCACCTGGACAGGGTCCTGTGCAGCCTGCTGTAGGTGACCCTGCTTCGGCAGGAGGGTTGGACTAGATGACCCACAGAGGTCCCTTCCAACCCCTACCATTCTGTGATTCTGTGATTCTGGATGGGGAAGGAGAGCCTGGCCCTTCTCCACTGCCATGAAGGCAGAGGTGAGGAAGCAGGAGTGTTAGCCATCGGCTGTGATGCCAGAGCTCCATGCGGATTGCATTGGCCAGCTTCAGCACTGGAAACAGACGGCTAACAGAGAGTTCCTCTTTGTAACAGATAATAGTCAAAACAGCTTGAAAACTATTCACAATGAGAGCTCTGAGACAGCCAATGCTACACACACACAGAGCGAGTACTGTCATTAAGCACTCTTTGGATGACAGTCCCAGCAGTTCATTATCCCCTATCACTGCTTGGGGAGGGCAGAGGAGGAGAGAGAGGGGTGAGGGTTTTTTTTAAATAATGCCTTTTTTCCCTAAATTAATCTCCACTGTAAAGCAGAGCAACAAAGGAGCAGTATAAAAATGGCGTCCCGCCTCGCCAGTGCCCTCCGAAGCTGGACTGTGGGGCTCTTGCAAGAACCAGTCAGGAAAATCAGGCACGGACCGGTGCGGAAAGCAGACGGCGTTGCAGCGAGCCGGGCTGCAGCCTGCCTCAGCGCTGCCGAGGGCCCTTTGCAGAGTGAGGTGTTGGGGGATTGTGCCAAGTCTCCGGCTCTTCCCTTCCCTCTTCTTGTATGTGTATTTTTCGTCCAGGCCACTGCCCATGCTGCTGCGGCTAATCACACTGATCCCTGCTGGCTGCGGTGCTGGCGGTGGAGGGAGAGCCTGTGCAGGGCTCCTGCCCTTGTGGCATGGCCCCAGCAAAGGCTTTGCCACTCAGTGCCACCAAAACACAGCTCCAGCCTTGATTTTATTTAATTATCTCTATGCTTTCCTCCTTTTTTTTTAATATGTGGTTTCTGGGTGTATTTTTCCCCTCTGGAAGTGCAAATGAAAGTTTACTTTTAAGACCCTGGCTGACATTTCTGACCCACATTGGGCAGCGTCTCCAGCAGATGTCAGCTCCAGCTTCACCACCCTTTTGGAGCGAATGATGCACCGAGTGCCAGGAGGCTCCTTCTCTGTGCTCGGATGCTCGGAGCAGGCTGCGCCTTCCTCCCGTGGCGAGGCACGTGTCCCGGGCTGCACTGCTGACGCCCCATACGCGCATAACTGCCAGGCAGGAGCGGGTCTCCCAGAGCTTGTCCCGCAGTGGATTGAACCCCGCGGTTCCCTGTGCTCAGGGAGGAGGTGCAGGGTGACAAGCCTGGTGCTGGCAGCGCAGTTTGCATTTGCAGACCAAGCCGGAGTGAATTCTGACTTGGCTAGACAGGGGTGTCAGGGGATGGAGTTTTATCATTCACCTCCTCATTTGAAAAAACAGTGTTTGTTTTTGTCAGGGATGGTGTTATGGTAGAGCTTGGATCTGCTGACCAGAGGTTGTTAGACGTGGAAGTCCCCATACGCCCAGAGGAGACCTCTGCGCCCCACTCGCCTGGTCAGAGGAGCCTGGCGCCCTGCCACTGCCACCCAAATTCAGGGCATCCCTCAGGCGTCAGGAGAAACATGGACGGGGCTTGTTAAAACTTATGCAAATATTTTGCTAGCCTGCCAAGTTGCCTGGGCAGCTGTGATGAGACACTGTGTCTGCACAGTCCCTCCATCCCCGCACTTAATCAGCATTATCTCCCCTTCAGCTTCAGTATCTGGAGGAATCGGCATCCCTTATTCCCAAGCCAGGATGCTGAATCTCTTCAATTCCGGCAACATTACTGTGTTCACAAGCTTGTCATTATCCTGAGGCCGATAGCCTCAGGCAGAGGTGTTCATTTTTGAAGTCATTGAGCTATGTCCTGTTTGTCACACAGTGAGTATCCAGAAATACAAGATACGGCAGCCCTCTCCACCCTCCCAAATCGCCTGCTGAACCCTCCACCGTTTGACCCAGCCTCACCGTCCTGCTTAGCCATTGAAATAGATCCCAGTTTAGAGCAGACTGGCTGCTCCTCATGTGCCATGGCCTGGCATCGCTGTGCGGCAGGGCCTGCCAGGGGCTGCAGATCACTATTTTAATGTTGTTACCACGACACCTGAAGCATTACACCAGCTCGTTCCCAAGCATGGCACTGCTCTGTTTTAATGAGCTTTGGAGATTGCATTGGCAGCACGGACCCA
The DNA here is from genome assembly GCF_030867145.1 of Opisthocomus hoazin. Classification (NCBI taxonomy): domain Eukaryota; kingdom Metazoa; phylum Chordata; class Aves; order Opisthocomiformes; family Opisthocomidae; genus Opisthocomus; species Opisthocomus hoazin. Next base: position 30,161,981 of record NC_134422.1, on the reverse strand, counting down.
GCTGTTTGGCGACAGTCAGCAGGGCTAATTAACCTGGTGAGCGCCCAGAGCCCTGCGCCTGCCGCGGCCCTGGCTGGGGCATCGCCCACAGCACGGCTGGGCTGCGGCTGCGACGTGCAACGGCCTTAGAAAGTGTGCTTAAAGGGGCCTGTTCTTACCCAGCTTTCTCCCTGAAATTAGCGTTAGATAAAACTGTTCCCAAAGTCGGTGGGGACCAACTTCTTCCTTTGTAGGTAAGAAAAAGGACCATTTCCGAAGCAAGGTCTGAGCGGGACCCTGACTCACTCCGTAACGCCGCCGGGCCCGGGTGAGGAAGCTCCGCGCTGGTGCCTGTGCCTGCCCTGGGTCTCTGCCGCGGCCGGTGCTCCCTCTCCCTGGGAGATGGGCCGGTGGGGCTCCCTCTCCCTGGGAGATGGGCCGGTGGGGCTCCCTCTCCCTGGGAGATGGGCCGGTGCACTGCTCCTCCCCACCGATGCCCCGAGGCACACAGCCTGGGTTGCCTTCCCTGCGGAAGGGTTGCAGCGCGGCCGCCTTCGCCTATGGTGGCTGCAGCCCGGGTCCCCGGCGTTTCCCCCGGCCCGCTGGCGGGTGCTGCTGTGCAGGCTGGGAAGGGGCTGCTTGGTCGGCACCGAGGCGTTTGTGCATTGGAAGTTCAGCAAGGCGAGAGTCGCCGAGATGGCTTTTTCTTTGCTGGAGGAAAGCCAGAAATGGGGCTGGGCTTTTCTGCCTCCTCCTACCCCTAAAACAAAACCAAACCAGGTTTTTAGCTGCTTCAGCAGTTACTCACTGCCTGCGTGTCAGAAAGAGCCGTGGGAAACCCCCTTCGCTCCATAAAACCGAGCAGACACGTCCGCCCCCTTCTCGACACAGCTGTCCGGCCGCGTGTTGGCAGGGAAGTGGCACCTTCCAGGCACTGGGATTTTCTTGTAGTGACGGCAACAGGCAGCGGCACGGCTCCCCTGCCCGTCCCCATCCTCGTCCCTATGTGGGCTGTGAGGGGCGGCTGGCCCCAGTGTGGTGCTTGGCTTGGCCTTGGCGCAGGGCAGGAGGTGTTTGGGCAGGGCCCCCGCAGGCGGGGAAGCCCCCCGGGCGGAGGCCGGGGCTCCCATCGCACCCCGCGTGGGTGCGGGAGAGGGATGTGGTGGGGACGGGAGCGTGCTCCTGGTGACCCCGGCTGAAATGGCGCATGTCACCCATCGAAAGCACCAGGCCTGGTTTGCTGCATGTTTGCAGGATGTCTCCTCATCCAGGAAAAGAAATAAATCGATAAACAAGAATTGTGGGGCGAGACATGGTGGCAGGGTGCCAGTCCCAGCCCAGCTGATTCATTTGCAGTTCTCATTAATTTGGGCTGACCTTTGCTCACATTTCCACCATGAGCATGTTCAAAACAAGGCAGATATTTAACTTTGTTTTGGGCAATGTTACTCTAATGTGGCTTTTTTCTGCATAGCTCTCTTTTATGGTAATCAAATGTACTGCCAACTTTTCTCTTGCTGTGTAGACCAGCGAAGGGAACCAGATGCTTCGTGTTTTCCTCCGAAATGTATCTGAATATTGTTTTTTGTTTAGCATTTCAGAGGGAGGGCTGGCTTACAGACAGCATTTCGTGAATCCGGCCCGCATTGCACCCGGTGTCCCAACTTAATGGCGGGTCCTGGCTGTGTCTCCAGGCTGGATTTGCCTCTGTCCTTGGCACGGTGTGGCAGCAGCCCCCAAGGCAGCACAGGGCTGATCCCTCATCCCATGCCAGCTGTCCTGGTCTCAGCGGGGCATTGCCACTGCCCAGGGACACCCCATGGCAGGGGGATCCCCACCGATGTGGATGAAAGGTGTGGGGCTGAGCAGATCTGTCCCACTGGCCTCTTGCACCACAGAGCATCTGCAGCCCCAACATCTTGTGCAACCGTCCACGGCTCTGGGAAGCTCTGGGGTCAGCCCAGAGCCATGTCTCATGGGAGCCAGCCCCCCGCTCAGGAGCAGTTTGTGCTGCTCGTGGGGAGCACACGTGGGTTTGCCTGGCGAGTGCTGGTCTGCCTCTGGAAACGGGGGGGTTTCGCTCTGGCATGCATGAGGTTGCTGGGGTTGTGTGGGGCTCCCTGTGCCCACCCCTCCTTGCAGCATGGTTTAAAGCTTGTGCTCTGCATGGTGGGGACCACTCCTCGTTACCTGTCTGTGGCGGGGTCTAAGTCATTGAAGCCCACCCTTTTCTTGCTGCACAAGAAAAACAAGCTATCTTGGGTAAGTGTGTCAAAAATACCTGTGCCACCGGGGCACTTTTTGCCATTTTTAATAATTTTTCTCTTCTACTTCCATCTGTACTTTTGCTGCTCTTTTTATAGTCGCTTCTCTGCTTTCAACTCCTTATCTTCTTTAGCTTTCATTCTCCTTTTCACTCTTTATGCCCTAAAATCTTTTCATCGCTTTTTTTTTTCTTTTTGGGTCTGATTGGGCTTTATTTCTTCTCCTGTGCCAGATTTATGTGAGTTGTCAAGTCCCGCAGCCGTTTGTCTCTGCCTGATGACAGACTTGCCTTCCCCCCCTCCCCCCAAATCAGATTCATGGCTGTTCTTTAAGGCCCTTTAATATTTTAATGCTCCAACTATAAATTTCATTTTCTGTAAGCTTCAATCCTTCTGCGGGCCTTGCCGGGGCTGGGTTTGTGGCTGCCCCCTCCCTGCTCCCTGGTGTGATTTGCAGCGTGTCGCAGGCGGCGTTCGGGGTGGCTTTGCTCCGTGCATGGGAGCGGAGGGCAGGGGAGGGGAGCGTAGCAGGAATTCGCTTTTCCTTAAGCTCAGACGATCCTTCAAAACTTGACAGGAATTGACTTTTTTTTTTTTTTGCTTCCAAGCCATGATTTGTTGTGGGCTCGTTGTGCTTTTTATTAAAATACTCTCATGGAGTGCTTAAAAAGGTTGGCTTTACGGAGCCCCAGCTTCCTTCTTTAATAAATGCAGCCTCGGCTTACAGTTTTTCCCTCTGATGTGTCAGCTGGGGGACTCGCTCTCCATCTCAAATACACCCAGACTGCTTAAATCATCCTTATTTCTCTCAGAGGGAGAGAGACTTTTTGCTCTCCGAAACTTTTCACACCCTAAGTTAATAAAACTCCTCTGCTGAAAGGGATGGATGTGACACTGCTGAAGATTTCATGGCCAAGCGCTGGGATATTGCTGCGGTGTAAAGGGCTCCTCAGCTCTGGTAAATACATTGAATGTCTTCTTAAAATATGAGGTTGACATTCATTTGGCAACAGCTGTCCCTGAAGGCTGCTGGAGGAGCTCTCCCCCTTTGCCGCTGTGGCAGAGCAGGACGGCTCCGGGAAGCTCTTCCCAAGGGGCAGCACAGCCCAGGGCTGCCTCGGCATCGCCCAGCACAGCCCACCGGGCAGGCGGTGGGGCCAGGGGAGAGCTGCCCTGTGCCTCTGCTGAAGGCTACTCTGCTCTGCAGTCTGTGCTTCGAGGGGTGGGAAGCAGGCTGGGCGTGAAGCCAGGGCACAGTTGCTCTCTGTATAAACCCAAGAGACCAGGAGGGCAAAAACAGTGCTAGAAATTTTGATGGTATTTGTAAAGAAGTCAGTCAAGTCTGTTATTAAGCATGAGATTGGCAACTGATTGGAAGGGTGACAAAGCAGCCCTGCACTGTACCAGGAGGGACCTGATAGGAAATTATCAGCAACATCTGGGACAGCTATTTCCTCCGAGTTTGTAAACATTTAACGGAGGAAATGTTAGCAAAGTCTTTTGCAGCAAACAGCCCCGAGCGGCCAGCCCACGCTGGCTCATCCTGCAGCCCTCCACACACTGCAGCAGCACAAGGAACCAGGACTGTATTTCTTCTGTTGTTTTTTGGCACCCAGGCCAAGGTGGGGGTAGAGCTGCTGAGTGTTTAATTCAGTGCTTTCCATTTTGGATATTAGTGGTGCAACTGAGTTATAACACAGGAGCCGAGAGAGGAGTCATTCCCTCTCAACACATTAAGGATTAGTTATCTTCCTATTAAACTGCTTTAGTCATGGTGAGTTTGTTGCCTTGAAATGGGTCGCTGTGTGTAATAGGCGTTGATAGGAAAGCCTAATCCTACCTGATCGGTGTGAGTGACAATACAGACCTATTGAATTCAATGCAAATTTTGCTACAAACATGTACGGACCAAAACTTGGGGTCCCCTCTGTATTTACAGCCACGGGGCTCTGCTGAGCACCCGCCGGAGCAGCCAAAGTCAGACTGAGAGGAAGCGGCGTGGCCACAGCAGCGATGGCACTGGCTGCACCGGCATTCAGCTCACTCGGGGTCACTGCTCAGGGGTTCACCATCGCCTCTCCAGTTCGGGCGGGTTTGGCCCATCTGGGGTGCAAAGCTGGGAGGTGTGAACTGTGTCAGAACAGCTGCAGTAAAGAGTGCAATCAAGCTTGCCCAGTCAGGAGATGCTGGGTGCTGCCTGGCAGAGAGAAGGTGCCTTTATGGGTGCCAGTCACCATGGTCTGAGCGTGGGGAGCCTGGCAGACAGGGAGACGAAAAGGCAACGTGCTGCAATGGGCAGGTTCCCCATGGTCCCCACAGAGGGGCTGTGAGCACCAGCCTCTATCCTGCCTGCCAAAGTCACTGTCCATGGCAAAGCTGGCACTGAGTTTTACTCAGTCCCCTTGGACGCTTGGTGATAGCTCCAGGCTCCAGGAGACAGAGGAGCTCTTCAGAGAGAGACAGAGGAGAGAGAGGCAAAGGGAGGCTCCACTTGCACCTGCCTGCAATTAATTAATTACGAATCCACTCATTAGCTCAGCCCCATGGCTCCCCCTCACTGCCAAGCCCCCAGCTGTCCAGAGAGCAAGTCATTATTTGAAAAGATTTCCCATTAAACCCAAAAGCAAAGGAATATTTCAAAGAAGAAGGAGTGAGAGTGACAGTGAGGGTGCGTGCACAGTTGCAATCAGCTCTCGAGGACATACTGGAGCGGCTGGATCCTCATCCCGGAGCAGGCTGAGAACGGTGAAATCGATTTTGTTAGCCCGCTCAGCCGCTGATTGCTCTCGTGCTGCATGAAGTGTCCCCGTGTCCCCCCACTCCAGCCCCTGCTGGCAGCGGGTACCTGCCTGTGCGTGGGAAATGCAGATGGGCCCCCCCACAGACCCCCCACCCTGCCAGCAGCCCACCCAAATGCGATCCCAGCTCGTGCTGAAAGCCCCTGAATATTTCAGTTTTCTGAAGTGGGTGCCTGCCTCCCCTTTGTGCCCCGGTGGCAGCTGCCGCCCAGCTATCAGGCTTTTAACCCAGCCGGTGCACACATCTGCTTCGCCCCCCGTTTTTCTATTACCTGCTTTCTGCTCCTCGCTTTAGCGGCGGCGCCTCTTTAACCGCAGTGATTTACAGGCGGTGTTACGGCAGGACAGGTCTGACACTGATTGAGTCGCTTATCTGCCGTCTCTGTCCCGCTCGCTGACAGCCTCTCCCCCAGGTATCAATCTGCACATCAGTTCTTTATTCCTGGGTGAAGGAAGAACTGTCAAGGTTGCAGCTACACTGTCATCTTCATCTAAGCTGCCTGCTGCCCTTCATCGCTTAAAGACCCTCTTTAACACACGCGTGCTTTGGGAGGGGGCCACCACGATGGAGGTAAGGAGGCGGCAGCAAAATTTCATTTACTCTGGAGGTGCCCAGGGCTTGATGGATTGGGTCAGGGCGCCCGTAAATAAACAGGAGTTTCAACTTTCCGCGCTGCAGCTTCAGCCCCGCTGCTGCTCCAGCCGGCTCCCTGCAGCTCCGTGCTGGCTCGCGGCCAGCTGGTGCAGGGAGAGCAGCAGGGTGCCGGGACCCCTGCGAGACGTGAGGCTCACCCCGGGCCGGGGACACCATCAGGGTGGTGAGACAGGGTGAGGAGGGGTGGAGGAGACAAGTGTGCGGGGGCAGGCTTGCCTGTGAGGTCTGCCGGATGCCTCTGGTGACACCCAAGGATGGGCCTGCAGCCGGCTGCTCGCTGCGTGGTGCCCGTGCCACCGCGCTCTGAGTCACCCCCAGCCCCGTGTGCAGCCGGGGTGTCCCCGGTGTCCGTCCCCCCGCATCCCTCTGCCTGGCCATTACCATGCTCTGCGGTCGCACTGCAAAGCCTTGATGCACCCTTCTGCTCAGCGCCGAGCCGTCCTGCTCCTAAATGGGGTTTTTCTTAGCCTGAAGCTGCACTCGTCTCCGGGATCGCCGGCAGCGCTGGGCAGCGGCGCAGGGTGGCTGGAAGGGACCTGTGTCTGCTTTCGGCTTTGTGCTCAGGCGCTGTGCCTGGGCCAGAGCAGCTTCCAGCCACCCCCGGCTCCGGGAGGAGAGGCCGTGTCCCAGTGGGAGGACGCGTGCCTGCACAGGGTCTGCGTTAGAGCCCCGTGTCACCTCGGGGTGACGGGCAGCCCAGGCAGCGCACAGCAGAGGAGGGCGGTAGGCATGGCCCCACTTGCCTCCAGCCGTGCCTCAGTTTCCCTGGCCGGTTCTGGCTGCCCATAGCCCTCTCAGTTCGGTTTTCTTGTTGCTCCTTCATAAATAAAAAAGCCACTGAAACAGAACCTCTACCATAATGTTTATTAAATAGTACTTTTAAAAGGTTTTTATACAAATCATATAAACACAGTTTGATTTTTTTTGTTGTTTTTTTTTGTTTGGATTTTTTTTTTTACACCGAAGAATCACAGTAAAAGCTCTTTAAGTCCATAAGTCCTGGCTCAGCCAGTGAACGGTCAAATACCTTGAACTGCAAACCCTGGAGAAGTTCCATTTCTGCATATAATTTCTTAACGGTTTAATTCCCATGCTCACCCCCAGCACCTTCCCACAAAATGAAATCACCCGGCACTACAGACTGCCCGACAGCAACATGTCCTCGCCATGGGAAGGGTGTGGAGGCAGCAGCCCATTTCAGCAACGGCAATACACCAATTTCTTTTTTTAATTTCTTTTCTGAATTTCACAGAGGGAATTGCGATCAGCAAACCTAATCTATTTGCAGAGGAGGATGCAAAGAATTGAATGCACGGACGACTTTTTTTTTTTTTTTCCCCTGTTGAAGTTACAATCAAACACAGTTTTCTGTTGAACAGTAAAGCACCCAGCAGAGGTAAGTGAGGTATCGGCTTTGCAGCATTATTGGCCTGCTCCCGCCCGGCAAGTGCAGGCGCGTGGGCCCTGCCCCGTCTGGAAGGGGCCAGAGGGACCCGCAGGGCAGACGCGTCGCTGGGCCCATGCCGAGTTAGTGCCAAGATGAGCAGCACTTTCCTGCCCCAGATCAAGAGATATATTAACACGAGTCAGTCCCACGGAATAAGTCACATACACGATACATACAGAGAATTCACGGGCGTGTGCAAACACACTATTTCTGAATATATGTATACACGAACTCCTCTCTGTACGCCTACTAGACACCATAACGTCACCTTTTTAATTATATATTTTCACCTATTGTTTGCCTAAGTCGACTCTCCTACTGTACGGTCCTTTTCCATTCATCCTTCCCCTCACCTGTGATTTGAAGGGGATAAAATCATCGAGCAGCAGCAATCCAGCTTTGAAATGGTCTGGTACATTTCCTCTTGCTGCCTCTGTTTCTTTTGTACAGTAAAATAACACCCCTGTGGAATTTGTCCATGAAGAATGCCAGAAGAAATAAGGTGATTTGAAAGGAGAATCCGAGATACATTTACTGCCGTTTCTGTTGGGCGCACAGTGTGAATTAAAAAACTGAAGGCCTTTGTGTGTGTGCGTCTCTGCGTGTGCGTGTATGAACCATGGATGTTTTGATGACACAGCTGCTGGTATCTGCTTCCCCAGTAACACATGCGTCTTTCTTACAGTGGAGAAGTCTTTTTTTCTTTTTTATTCTTCCCTAAAAACTTACTGTGTGACGGAGCTTTTCATGAAACACTAGACAAATGTTCCTATTCCCACCGCACCGAGGAGCAGCTGTGGCACTGTCCGTGCTCATCTCCTCTCCAGATGCTTCTCGTCTCCCCGAACACCTGGCCTCCGGCAGGATGTGTTTGCAGGGGCTGTGCAAACTGAGCTTCACAGCACGTCACACCTTCGGTGCTCTGCGGTTGTGAGGGGAAAAAAATCCATCCCCAACCCAAACTATTTGATAGGCAAAATGTAAAATCAGGACATGTCATATATTTCCAAAGAGCCCCTGGAAAAGCAAACCCAACGTGCTGAAAAGGTTTCTCACTTACGTATGTGCAAGCTGATAGGGGCGATCTGCCTGTACTGAACTGGAAATGAAAGCATTCGTTTGGGGCCCAGCATTTGAATTCTTTTTCTCCACTAAATTGTTTTCATAACACTCCTCTCCCACGGCACAGTGGTAAGTGGAGAGGTATCAGCTGCCAGACAATGTAGCCAGACCACTTGAAAGTAGAAGGACCAGACTTCTTCAGCCAGGCTCTACTCAGTAGAGAGCAGTGCAGAAAAGCATTTTGCTGGGGAAGGATGAAGGCCTCACTTCTTGTTTGATACAGCACTGATAATCAGATGGAGCAAAAATACTTCTTCTAAGGCACTTATTCAAAGTAAACCAAAACACAGTTCATAAATAAAACTTCGGGTTTTTGCTGCTGGTCAGGAGCAGCACAGCTTTGCTCCGCAGGGGGAACGACGGCAGCCGTTTGGTCCATCGGTGCTGGCACCCACTGCTCCAGGGAAAAGGGGAACGCCGTGAGGGCGAGGGGGCCGGTGGGTGCCACGGCTGAGGTCCCAGGGCTGGGGGCATGGCTCCAGCCTCTCTCCCTGTTCACGTCCCCTCCCTGCCACTTTAGAGAGGCCTTGGTGCCGTGCCTCAAGTCAAACCCCGAGTGAAGCCCCCTTCCCAAAGCTGTCGCCTGAGCGTCGGGAGCCTGACAGTCTCTATCTTTTGTTTGCTGCAATTTTCTCTTTATAGGAAAAGAAAAAAAAAAGAAAAATGGCTGGATCAAGAGGGGTGGGAGATTCAAAGAAAGGCCTTCCTGATGAAGGTCTCAGCTGCTGCAATCCAAGATCTGGATTTAATAAATGGCTCTTAGTCACAAATCACTTTAAGGCTCTTCAGCTTCTCTCAAAGAGGTGCTTCTACACATAGGGTTTCCTTTCTATTTTATTTCTTAATGACTTCAGAAAGCCCTGCTGTTACCATCGACACCAAACCCGGTATTCCACCTTTCCCCCCCACCAGCAGGAGGAAAGTTGCAGGTAACAACACGCTTCCATTTTCAGGACTGGAAACTGCACCTTCCAGCACTTAGCGTGAGGTGCACAAATCCCTACACCAAAATGATATCTGGACAGAGTCTAAAATGGACAGGGTATGTGTTTGTGTCATTTCTAAAGACAGGGTGGCTGAAGAAATCCCTCAGCCTTCTCAGCAACTCACTAGAGAAAGGAGATGGGAAATAACGATCGATATTTAGCTTCTCACATCCAAAGGTAAACCAGTCTCCCTTGCCACATCCCAGCCACTCGCATCAGCAGAAAACGAAGATGAACCAACAAGCAAGGGTCTTGGTGCCCCCTTGCCCGGCACAGTCCGGTTGGCAGGAACACCCGCCCGGTCCTGGCAGAGCATGACCCACCAGTGGGACACGGCGGCAGGAGTAGCGCCTCCCCTTGCTGCTCCCGCACCCCTCATTCCTCGTTATGGCATTCAGTTCCCATAGAAAACAGCAAAAAAGTAACCCCCCGCCAGCCCACCTCACTGGGCGCAATGCTGAGGGTGATCCCCAGGGCACCCATCAGGCCTCTGAGCAGCACTTCTGGTGGTTCATCTTGACCTTGTGCTTGATGCCATCATACAGCTCGAAGTTGTAGTTCTCCAGCGTGGTAGAGCTCCGTGAGGACAGCCCGGCGTATGAGCATGTGCAGTAGAGGAGCAGACCGGCACAGATGGCCCCAAGGAGGACGCCGAGAGAGCTCATCGCTATGATGGTCACCAGGATGGGATCCAGGGTGTAGAGCCAACTTTTTTCTTTGTCCAGCTTCGGGGTTCCTGGAGAGTTAGTAGAGAACAGTGTGTCGTTCCTATCCGATCCAAAGTAATCTGCAGTGGAATGGGCACTTATTATCCAGGGATCACTTTTTTCCCTCCCTACATTTATGCATTTCTTACTTGGAGCTGTGATGGCCTTACAAGTGTATAAGCTCCACCACAGGTATATCTCAGCAGTAATCTCTAACCCAAGTCTAGAAATAATGCAAAGCACCAAACTACCAAGAGAGTTAGGTGCCCTAATTCACTTTTACACCTCAGACTATGTAAATAGCACACTGGCATTTTACACCCATTGAAACTCTGGCCCTTCAAGTGCCACTGGGTTCAAAACTAAGGAACCAATCTCCCACAGCTCACAGACTTAATTTTCTCCCTTTACAAGTCAAAATGCCACACAAGCAGCAATTAATGCTTGAAAGATCAGTTCCACTTGTCCTAACACAAATACAATATATTGACTTTGCAAGGTTGCTCGCTGTTGAAAAAGGAAAACAAGAAAACTAATGTCTTTGTCCAGGCACCGCGCCACCACCTGAGTGTACATTCTCAAGTGTGTTCTAGATCCTAACCCCCATAAAAGTTGAGGTTTGTGAGTAATTGTAGCATCTGATACTGAAACACAAGCACCCCCAGATAAATCACCTATGTGACATTTGGCTACCAACCTGGATCATTGTCTTCAAAGTCTTGCTCAGAGATTGGAAAGTCATCCTCCATTCTTGGGAAGTTCACTAGAACAACAAAATGGGAAGCACTATTTGTTTAAAGAGGTCTTTTGGGGGCATTATTGCCACTGGTCACTGGATTACGAGACTGGCCAGAGGAAAGCAACAGTTGAACTACTGCAAGGCTCTTCCTCGTAGAAGAAGGAAGAATTCTTCCTCTTCTTCCTTTGGCCAAAGTCAATGAAGACTCTTGCACGCTTGAGAGAACAGGATCTGCCCACTACATCACCACCAAATGACCAGCTTTTAAGAAGAGAGCAAGCAAAAAGCAAAGCAACCACATAACCGGAATAGTACTAAAATATTGTCACTGGTGCCTGCATAATGGCCGTAATTCACTATTAACATGTTCATGGGTATTACCCTTACAGCTTTGAATAGGATCTTAGTGCCTATCACTATTTGCCACTAATGCTAGATCCATTTAGCACACTCTGATTTTCATCTTTTCCCATACATCTTACTGGACACAGCTTCAATGACCCAGTTTCTCTTTGGGTTTCAGATAAATTCATAGTAATCTGAGGAAGTCACATATCTTCATTATATGTTTTAATGCAAAAGCTGGTTGAAATGGGGAGAGCAGCAAATGGGTGTCCATATCTGGGCATTTCTCTGATCCAAATTCCTTCTAGGGGTGACATTTCTTTTTACTGTTCAGCACACATCAAGCAATAGTAACCAAATGCACATGCTGTAATCTGAGCAGAAGAAAGTTATTTTCCTGTGCAGTCTTCCTAGCATTATCTCTACATATAGTTACCATGTTTTCAGCTTTTCCAAAAGAAAACGCCCTTTCATTTTGATCTGCTTAGATTTTTCAAAGCTGACTGTAACTTGGGGTGCTCACCTGAGAAGGCACCTCGAAATGATCAGGAATGCAGAAAACTAGGGACTACTAGAAAGCGGTAGAAGTCACATCATTGGAATAGTTGTGGTTGAAAACCAAGGCTACTTCATGTCTTGCGCAAAAACAGCAAGGAGAGTTTTAAGAGATTACTTCAACCAACCAGACCCAAAGAATGTAACTTGCGCCTAAAAAGCCACATGCAAAGAAACTATTCAAAACCTTATAAAAGAAGATTTGTGAATATGTGCACAGAGATTTAGGACTGGAAAAGGCCTCCTGAATTGTCAAATCTATTTTTTTGCTATCCCAGGCAATGGTATCGGGCAATCCTGCCAGCGATGTTTCAAGGTTCACTTCCAGAGCAGGGGGCTCTGCTGAATGTCACACCTGACCGCAGTGATCCTCCATGCCGGGACTGATGATACCTTCCTGAATACCCATTCTTTGGGCAGCATTGTCTTTTGCCCTCTGCACTCAGAGGATTAAGACATTTCTTTGAATTTTCAAGCGAAGCTGGCAACAGGAACACACAAAACCCAACACTTGCCCCTCCTGATTATGAGCTCTGCATGTAGTGAGCCAGGCAATTAAGCTGACTCGAGGCTGCTGGTAGCTTGTTGAAGAAACATAGGTGCACACCATCTTCTGTAAACCCTTGCTTTAGCAGCGAGTTCACATGATTTCTCAACACTTCCAGAACTGACAGGCCCAGATGGCAACATCTTAGGGCTGGGAGAACTGCCTGAGGGCCTCTTGCAAACATTTAGAGCTGAACATGTGGAAAAAGAACTCGCAAAGCAGTTCAGACGCAGAGACGTCTGCTTTGCTAGCCCTCCATCAGAAGACAAGCAGTGACATTTGCCATCCATCTCACCCACACAGCCCTATGGAAACTGCAGGTTACTCGTACACGAGTAAAGGCAGAAATTGGACCACGGTCTGCCCAAGGAGTCCATGTGTGGAGAAAGGCCGTTGGAAATATTTTGCCTTTCCATACTGTAGCCGCTCTAAATTTTGTGTGAGAACAAGCCAGCAATTTGGTGCTTTTTATTTCCCAGGGTAGCCTTGAGGGAAAAGCCAGAAAAAACAAAGTATCAGTTAATCAACACTTTCAAAAGAACACCAGTTCTTCCAGACTGAAAAGAAGGAGCGCTGGGAAAACTTGAAAAGAGAGAACATTTATACAAAAAACCCAGCCCAAAATCTATTTACTCTTCTAGCAATTTTCTCAATTCCCCATGCTAATATGACTCCAAGTCCTGCTTAAATGATATCTTCCTCCTTGCCCGTTCTCCTTCCTGCTCAGGCCCGTGGTAGGCCCTCATTCTTCTGTTCCCCACATGCCATTTCATTGCTATCAGATTGTACATTGTCACGCAGGGCTGTGAAAAAATACAACTCAACATTTCTTTTTCCATACTGGGGTTTCTCGAGTCATTAAGACAATCAGCTCTGGCTGTGTGGCTGTCTGTGGGAATTGAAACTGGTGGTCTCAGTTCAGTTCCTAGTGGAGATGATTTCCCGTCACAGAAACCAGCCTGCTATTTGTCATCAGTTAGGCTCCTTTGTGACAAATCTGAGCAATATCGTCACAAGTGGAGCAGGCCATGGAAAGTGACCCACTTGGAAAGCAGTCCCCCTTCAAGCTGCTGGGCAGAATGGGAGAAACATGCATCGCCCTGTGCTGTGGAGAGCTCCTTCCCCAAAGGGCAGCTTTCAGGCACCATTTACTTTGCATTTTAAAAGGAAAAAAATACAGTGAAGAAATGTAAACAAGCAAGTTAGGGGGAACTGCATTTAAACAGGAGGAGCACCTTCTCCAGAGTGCAAGGCCCTTTTTAAAGCGTGTGTGCTGAATGATGGCTGCGAGCACCTAGCTGGTCATGCCCAAAAGATGATGTTAACGATGCTGTTGGAAACGGCCGGATGCGGAGAAAAGGCTGTTATCTGTTGGATCTGAGAGCACTGCCAGCTAAAAGGCTAATTTATGGGACCTGAAAAAGGGAAGATGAGATTCTAATCAAAGACAAGGAGCAACTTAAGTACCATGTTCGTATGAACTCACATGGAGGGAGAGCAGGAGAAAATTAGTATTTGCAGAAATTAAGGAGCTTTAATGTATGTCTGTTTAAAAATAGTAGCAGGGGCAGAAAGGACTGGGGCAGGGAGGGGGTTACTGGTAGTGGGGGATGACGCGCTCGATATGCCTCACCAGGGTGGGCAGGGGAGGCACAAGAGCAGCAGATGAGGTTCTCCAGTGGCCCACCACAGACATGGACATGCTTCTTGCAGGAAAGCTCTCCAAACCTGCCCAAGTCAGCTCATCTCTGTGTCGCACAGACTGGCGTGGCCTTCCTGGTACCATGCGTGCTCAACGCCGGCCTGCCTGCACCGGCTTACCAGCAGTGCCCACTGCCTCCAGCAGAGACCTTTGCACCAAGCCAAGAGCTGTTGCTTTGGAGAGGACACCAGTTGCTGGAAGCTGGACACAGTCCTCCACGGCAAATGACCACCATCAAGAAAAAAAATTGCTGTTTGTTTCTAGACTGACTTTATCTGGTTTAAGTCCAGGCACTGAGCGCTGCCTCCTGCCAGGTCCCTCCGACCCAGGGCAGAGCTCTGTCTGTCACCACACATCTCCCTACACACAGGCATTTGCAGACGGTGACCGCAGCTCCTCTTGGGCTCTCTCTAGGTGAACAAAACGAGCCTCTCAGCATGAGAGGAGGTGCGGTTCCCAAAGAACATATCAAACTTGCAGCAATTTCCAGTCCTTCTTGTTGCCTGCCTGCAGCCCCTCTGATGCAGGGCAGCCTGGCCTTGAGGGCGCCCAGTATGCACTCCGGCCGTCCCCGTGGTCCTGCTCCCCGCTTCCCACAGGGGTCCGCAGGCTCTGGGGCTGAAGGGGATGCACCAGGTGATGGTGACTTGTGGGCTCTGCTACCTACGGCCTTTCGCTTCCCCAGTGACAGCTGCTGCTGTGCCTCCTGGTGCATAAGAGGAGTAGCTGGGGAAAAAAACCATGCAGCTCGCTTCCCTGAACACAGCAAGTGCCCTCCTACGTGCTCACCCCTCGCTCCTGCTGCCACAGCAGCCATCTCGGCCAGTGCTACCCCGCCTGGCAAGGGGAGCATTGGAGGTGCACAGCTGCCATGCTGCCTGGCAGCACCCACGAGGGCCTGAAATGGTAAATCCAGCCAAGCCCAGGAAAATGGGGTCAGAAATTACCACTCCCAGCCTTGGCAGAGAGAGGCAGAGCTGCAGCTCAGCTCTGATCCTCGCTTTTTGCTCATTCCCAGTCCTCTCCTCTCTGCAGCAATAGCGTGACTCCAACAGACATCGTTTTGTTTTGACACAGCAGAGCAGCCGCCGCGGCCTCGCCTTGCCACGGCTCGGTGTGGCGGCGGCGCTGCTCCCGGGCTGGGGGCCCTGGGGGCTGGGGGCCCACACCTCCCACTCTCGGGGAACCGCGAAGGGCTTCTCAGAGCAGCAGCACAGGCACCAGGCAGAAACACTCCCTCTGAATCCCCCGCCACTCTATTTCCAGCCGAAAATCCGCTTCACTTCTCTTGTCCCCACTCCTCCAGAAACACAGAACGGTTTTAGTTTACAAAAGGGCTAAATCCCTGCCAAACTTCAAATTAAAACAGTGCTTTGGCTACAGCTGAGCATTAGAGAAAGCAAACAAGCAACCTCGCCCCCGGCCCAGCTGCCCTCCGCAGCACGGGAACCCCCGGACCTTGTCCTCAGACTGCCTTGGGGCAGCCCCGATGGCCATGCACGCTGCATACCGCGGTACCATCGTCAAACCAGGGGCACCGAGGAGCCTCCCAGGCTTCCCATCCTCAGGGCAAGTGTGAATGGGCCCGTGAAGACCCCCACCAAAAGCGCTCAGTGACATGAAGCCAGGCTGGGTGCTCGGTGCGGAGGTGAACGCCAGCAGGCAGCTATTTCCAGCCCCGGCACTGCCCTCCAACGCATCTGCCCTCGCTGCAGGCATGGCACCTCCCCGGCGCATCTTGATTTTGCACCTCTCGTCGTCACCGGTACAAGGCCAGGGAAACAGTGATGGTGGTGTGCATGTGTACGGCATTACAGTGGCATGACAGAGCACGGTTTTCCTCTCCCACCCCCTTAGTGCTGGACTACCCGGGTAAGAAGCCACTGTTTGGGTTCAGCACTCCATGCCGGAGCTCAACAGTCCCAAACAGAGCAGCTCCTCAGTGCAAGGGCAGCGCTGCCAGTCCACCACCACCACACAACGGCTCAGAGCTGGGGGGGAAGCCGACAGCTCTACGGCATCCTGATATGTTCATCGCTCTCCCCATTGTCGCTGTTTGTTTTTACAGCGGCAACGGCTAACGACACTATTCCTCAAACTGGCAGTCACGCCTGCAGTCGCTGCGAAGAGCCGCCAAAGCCACTGATGGAGGAGCTGTGGCAGAAAGCCAAGAGGCTGTCCGAGCTTGCCTCGGGGCCCTCGCCCGGTGTCTGCGTGCCAAACTCTGCTGCCCTGACATGGGGTAAGCTGGGGCACCCCTGATAAAGTCAGCAGGATTTCACAGGGTTTCCAGAGGGGCAAAAATCCCAACCCAGCCCCATGCACAATCCGGTTTCTACCTCATTCCCTTGCAGTCACCATCAGAGGGATTCCAACTCTGCCCAGGAAAAGCCAACCTCACCCTTCCAGCCCGGGGCAAGCAGCTCGCGGTTCCCGGTGCCAAATGTCATCTTGCAGGCGCTTGTCCTGGCAGGAGGCTGGCCCGGCTGTGCGTCCAGTCTCCAGGCTGGGTGAACGAGCACCGTGCTTTGCAGCCTGCTCCTGAGCCATCATCCAGCTCGGGCACGCTGACATTGCCCAGGCGAGGCGCAGCACAGCCCTTCCCACAGCACCCTTTGCTGTGCCAGGCCATCGCTCCCGCCTGCACAGACCCGTTTGCCACTGGCTTTGCCCCGGTGCTTACAGAGAGTGCCCATGGGCCCTCTCCCACCAGCCGCACAGAGCTGCTTTCCCTGCAACACAGCAGCGACTGTGGAGATAAACCGACCGACACCGTCATCCCACGCACAGCCGGGGAGCCATGTCCGGACCCTCCCTGCGGCGTACAGCAGACGCCAGGCTTCCACCCCTAATGCCACTCGCTGAAATACAGAGGCCCCACTGCTGCCCCAAAAAGTTTACCCTGTTTTTTTAAAGTAGACTCTGTAATGCTTGAAGATACCTGCAAGAAGCAGTTGCATTAAAATCACACGAAGTTGTACTTGTTTTTTTAAACAAAGCATGCTAATTTTAGCTGCTTTCCTCCCTATGATGCACTGCAGCCTGAGCAGCACCCAACTTGCCGGTCAATCTGGCTGCGGCACACATACAGAATATTAAACCCTGAACGATTCCTCCCTTTTCGTCTGTTTACTTAACAGAATTTTTTTCTTCCTCATTGGGAAGCCATCAGTCAGCCTCTCCCTCCCTGCTTTTCGCATGTGCATATTTGTTTTGAATTTTGCTTGGACAGTCACTGAAGTGTACAAAATGCAAATTACAAGTGTATGGGCTTTGCTGTACAATTAGAGAAAAAAAAAAAAAGCGGCATGTGTCCTCAGCTTTGCTTGTGTTTGAACAGCCAAAGCGAGGGACCACATGTGAATTATTTTTTTGTTGATGGCCTGAATTCCTAGTAAAGCCAGGAAGTTTCATTGCAAAGCTGAGCTGTATGCCAGGGTAAAGAGAATGATGGAAGGAAAATAAATGCAGGAGGGAAAGAAAAACCTCTCAAACTGGCAGCAAAATATATTTCACATGAAATGCGCTGCTGCTGCCTCCTCTAAGGGGGTGAAAGGTGCACCTGAAGAAGATGGGAAGGACAAATGCTGCAGCAAAGGCGCCTGTAAGAAGCCGGGAAGGATGCGGTGGAGGGACGGCAGGGCACACACACCTCTCCAAACCATCGGTGCTGCAGCACCCAGGCTGCTCCCACGCAGCTCTCCTCTGCAGTCCGACACGCAGAGGCCTGGCAAGCACTTTACAGAAGAGGAACACGTTCCCATTTTCATTATTAATTTTGGTAATGGCTTACCCAGTTTTCACGGTGCTCGGGGACAGAGCGCACGGCTCAGCTGAGCTGGCAGCCGAGCTGGCCCCTGGGGCCCCAGGCAGTCGGTTGTCCTGTCTCCAGGGACCCCGGCCAGAGAAACTCTGCATAATCATATTGAGCAATTTAGCACTTAAGCAACGTTAGCGAAATCCCCAAACAATCCTAAGTGTCAGTCCAGCCGCGCAAAACTCCCACTAAGGACTGGTACAAATGTAATGGATCTAAAAGCCGCTATTAATGGCTCGATCCTGAGTGCGGCGAGGCAGGGTGCGCACACCAGCTGTGCTGCGGGAGCTGGGGGTTAGCTGCAGGCAGCAGGAACCGGAGCTTCACTGTCCTAAAGGACATAGCCTTGATGCTCCGAAAGGAAACAAGGAGTTTTGGGACACCACTTTGCTTCATTTCACAGCATTCTTGTTAGCAAAGACAGAAGGAAGAAAAACCCCAGATATTTGTATAAAAATATCATCATTTTATTACATTCTACACAATACATCTTCAAAGAATTTCAAATTTCCACAAGATATTTTTCACACACAGGCAACTGGGCAACGCTGGGGATGTCAGGGCTTGAGGAGTGGGGGAGAACTGGGAATAAAAATCTCGAAGTGACCTTCTGTTTTGTCTTTGGTGATTTTGGTTTGAAAGACAGGGTGCCACATTCTCCTCTCTGACACACCGATGCGCACTTGCTAAAGTCTATGGGGTGAACCTGGTCGAAGCGAGGGAATTGTCTGACCTAGGGAGATGGAACTGAGTCTGGAAACGTGACGGTATCATCTGCTGACACGGCTTGGGCTGACCTGAAAACGCAGCAAGCGCATGCCAATATTTCACATCTGTTTTAATTTGCAGCTGGCTGAGGCGGGGGTGGGATTTGACATCCCGAACCATACACACGGCAACACCAGTGCTGCGTAAGGAGGAGGCTCACGGAGCAAGCACCCTGGCCCTGGAAGCCCCTCTCCGGGGACCTATGGGCAGCACTGCCTGCAAGGTGACAGGAGCTCCCCTGGGTCCCTCCCAGCTCTGCCACCCTCAGAAAGCTCCTGGGAGCCAGGCCCCAGAGGAATGCTGCCCCGAGCACCCACCACTCCCAGTGTGCTCACCATGCCAAATCACCCTGGGTTTTTCTGTGCTCCCTGCGTGTTTTTGACACTTGCTGCCGCAGCTGAGGGAGGCCTGCTGAAATCTATTGGGTAAACAGCATGAGCTGAAACAGGCTGCATGAATAAAGGCAGGGAGGGAGGGGAGAGTGACACCCCGGTCGACAGAGAACCCCTGGGGAGAGGGCTCCACTGCAACAGGGGCCAATACCACCTCAGCACAACACCGTTTGTGTTTCCTCTTTTTTCCCAGACCAAAAGGAAGCTCAAGACTGCAGTTAACTGAAGTTAACAGAGCTGCTCGCTTCATTTTATGCAATATTCATGGGCAAAGGAGAAGTGAGGAGCACTAGCAAGTTTAGGAGCAGGAAGGGAATCTGATCACTCATCACAAATGAACACAAACAAGATGGAGAACCTTGCTCACTGGAGGTACTTTTTTTGCCTGCAAACAGATTAGAGTTAACGATTCAAACCACTTTTGCATGTCATCATTCAGTAACTGATATAAGGCATTTCCACTACAATACGCTGGGCCATTCAACGGTTTTCAACGGTTGGAGGCGTGTTGGAGGCTCCATCTTGCCTCCCCGGTTAAAGCAGCAGCAATAGCCGGGCCCCCCAGGCGTGCCTGCTAGGCTTTGCTTGCCAAATGTTACTGATGCTTTAAGAAGCAGAACATTAGCAAATGCAAAACTAATTGACATTCTAGAAAGTCAACTGGCAATTTTTATGATTCAGCAGCTATGAATTGGGCAGAGGAAAAAAACCAAACCCAAAACCCAGAAAGGGGAATTATACTTGTCCCTTGAATGTTTCTAGCAGAAAGACAAGGAGGAACCCTCTCCCCCTTCCCCGTGTAAAAGCAAAACCATCAGCACCCAGAGTGATGATACTTACAAAATAAATAAACCTTAAATTCTCAAGAAACTACAGTATTTAGCATCCACCTTAGACCTGCTGAAGTCTATGTGTTGCCCTAAGGCTGGCTTTAACAAACAAAACATTCATTATGGGCTTCTCTGATATAAGGCAACTTTAAATATAGATTCACTTGCGGGTGGGGGAAGAGGAGGGTTCCCCCCCCCCTTCCAAACAATGGCTGTGTTATCATGTTGGCTGCAGAAAGAATAAGATGGGAGAGATCTTACTTTTTGGACGTCTATGAACCTCTCTGCATTCTTCTATCCATCTGAGGTGGACATTCCTACTGTCCAGCCTGGCCTCTTCTTCTCATTTTGCACCCGAGACATTAACACTATCAAACAAGAAACGCAGCCAAAGCTAGATAAGGCAACAAAAAAGCATTGCTCTCTTCCCCAAGTAAACAAATCAGGATATTTACCATAAAGTGTCCCAGACCTTCCAGAGGGGAGGCGGGAAGGGGGAAAATTTAAAAGGGGAAAAAAAAAAGCATTCCCTGTGCAAGTAGAAGCAATAATACGCAAATTAAAAAGGGGCTGTTTCTAAATATACATTCAGTCAGTCAGACGCACGCGCTCCCATGCACACTCGCACACACAGACTTGGCACACACGTGCACGAGCCGCACACACAAGCTTCCAGGCTCACCATCAAGTTTCCTTGCAGGTTGCCTACCGGTAGGAGAAAAAACCAAACCAAACAAGCCTACCAACAAAAAAATACTCCCCAAACAAACCAACAAAACAAAACAAAGAACCCCACCCGGCACCCCAAGAGTCCTCGAACAGTAATCGAAAGGGAGCGTTCACTTCTGAAGTGAAGGGGCGGTGTGTCTCTTCTGGCGATCCAAGATGCAGCATTAGTTTAGAGTTTGAAAAAGATTCGGGCAGGGCTGGGGGGACGGAGAAGGGACGGAGATGTCTAAGAGTTCACACGTATGCTAGGTAAGGAAAAAAGTGCAAAACTGAGGCAACGTATTTGAAGTCTTAGTTTCTGTCTGTCTGTCTGTTTTGTGTTTTGTTTGCTCTCTTGTTCCTGTTCGGCTCTCAGCAGCGCGAGCTGGGGTCTTGCTCTAGCTTTATGGTTAGGGTGGGCTCCACGGCCACGGGGGCCCCGTTGGCATAGTGGGAGGTTTTGTAGGTGATGGAGTGATCGCTCTTCTTGGCCGCATAGCGGAACCGGTGGTAGTGGAGCACAAGGGCCAGCGCGACGGAGACCAGCACCACAACAGCACCTCCGGCGGCAATAACGTAATACCAGTAGGCTGGGATGGGCTGCACTGACACCGTGTCCACTGTGGGCTCGGTCCCTGGCGGGAGGGTTGCCCCTGGGGAGGAGACACAGAACAGGGTTGCTAGGTGGGAGGCATGCAGACGCACAAAAAGAAACACACATGCTTTCAAAGTACAGCACGGAGTAACACCAGGTCCCGGGGCTGCCTCCGGGCATGGGGCGTGCTCCTCGGGGGGAGCACAGCCTGGTGTTTGCTGAGCCTGCATATTCAAGCGCCGCCTTCTTCCCTTTTAATTAACCAGGCTGCCTGGATCGCAATACAAATTCCATATGCACGCTATTATTACTGTTATTTCTGGCATCAACAAATGTTTTTTTCCCCTCTCTTTTTTGGCCTTCCCCAGATCAGCCGCCTGGTTTTGTCTCCACATGGCAGATGTTGTCAAGCAGTGACAAAACACATCACGTTCCTAACTGGAGGAAGAGCGTAATCTCAGATGGCCGAGGAAGTTACCGAAGGAGACTGGGAAAGAAATTACAGGGAGAAACATTTGTCTTTCTTATGGAAAAGACAGAGAAGAAGATCTGCACACAGATCTGGTCTCACTAGGTGCCCCATCCACAGACTTACAGATTTCCTTATTATTTTTTAAAGTGAGAAAAGATGGTTCCGATTATTTACATGACACAGCCTGCGAAATTTAACCCAACGCTCACATAGGAAACTCATGCTCTGCAGCTTAAGCAAGCCAAGACTATGAATTCATGCCGATAAAGCAAACACACTGAGGGAGGGCTGGAAAAGCACCTGCCTCCCTCGGATTCAAGGGCAGGCAGCGCCCAGGCTCAGCCCAGCGATGATTAACCCTGCCTGGTCTCGCAGCCGCAGCATGGTGGGAGGCAGGGCATGGCTACAAGGCACTGCCCCGACTTCCCAGGTCATCCCGGGACAGCTCGGCACACGCCCGGTGATCAGATGCCCATGGGACCTCGCTGCCAGCCCGCAGAAGCATGGCCGCCCAGGCGGCTCCCACCGCCCCAGCTCCACTTGTGGGGGCGAGCGACGGATAACGCGGGAGAGATGCACTTTTGCACCGTATTTATTTACTGGCTACTTCAAGGGAGGACAAAGTCCCCGGGGAAACTCTTCGAAGGGTTCACTCTGTCACTGAACACGTTGACCCCCCCTACTCTGCTCGCCCTCTCCTCTTGCCCCGGGCCTGCTGGCAGGGGCAGCCCCCCATCTGGGTGCCGGCAAGCAGAGTTTTGGGGGCTCCTGCGGCTTGGTCTCAGCATATCATTTGGCTCTGTGCTAACCAAACTCCAGCTCGGTTTCTTGAGCAGCCTCGGAGGATGCCAAGGGGAACAAACAAAACAGTGCAGGACGCACCTGGCTTTGCCAGCAGCAAAGGCACCTCGTGGCACGGCCTCTGCCCTCCCCTCCAAACGCTGCCCTGCCAGCAGAGCCATCAGCTGCATCTGGGACGGCGACAGCTTTCCTGCTGCGGGTGGCACAGGAGATGTGGCAAAAGGACAGTTCCTCCATCAATCACTAGGCTTTCCGCCCCTCCCCATCCCCCGAAACCCGGGCACCGAGAGTAAAAATAAGAATGAACACTGCACCCAGATGCATAGCTACAACAAAAAACCCCCCCTAAAAACCAAGGAAAAAACCCCACACAGGAAAGACAAATCCTGCTTTTACAGAGCAGGAGGCTGGGAACCACCCACATATTTGTCATTACAGGCAAGAAGTTGGGGTGTCTCGGGAGAAGCCTACCTGCCAGATAGGCTGCCCTCGCCTCGTCTCACCCCAGCCACCCCTGGCTGTCAGGAATGGGGGTGGCCCTGTCCCTCCTGCCCCCAAGGATGCCTGGGGAGGGGGGGTCTAGGCTGGGCTTGTGTGCTGGGGGTGGCGAAGGCAAGGAGCAGGCAGCCAGCCCTCCAACCTCCTTCTCTACCCCCACTGTCCACCCTGGCATGGGGGAACGAGCATCGCACCTCCCTGTGCCCCCCCAAGCAGCTGCTGCCCCTGACCCGGCTGCGTGGGACGGCAGCGTGGGACACCCCATGGGGGCCGTCCCAGCCCCCCGTCATGGCAAGCACATTCAGCACTGCTCTGAGCTTCACTGATAACCTGCCGCTGTCTCCCACCACAGACACGGCTGGCCGAGCCGCCCTGGGCCCGTACGCATCTCACCGCCATCCCCAATGGATCAGCAACACCTCGCCTGTGCCTGACAGCACCATGGTGCGGGGCCAACCCCCGGGAAGATGGCAGGGCTGCTCGCTGTGCTGAGGCCACTCATGCTTACACTCGGTGACACAGCGCCTTGCTCCAGCGAGAGATTGAGAGGCGAATAGCCTCTCACACCACTGATATGCACCAGGCCCCGTCAGTGGAAACTGGGGTGGGGAGAGGGGGGCAGGTTTCAGGGATGCCAATGGCTCCTAAGCCTGCAGGGGAGTGGTGCTCCCCTCTGAAAAACAGAGGTGAGGAAAGTTTCTGTGGCCTCCTGATGGCTGTACATTGCCAGGTGCAGGGCTGGGAGTACGCAAGGTGGGTCTGGCCGTAGAGGAGCATGTGCCATGGTGCCCAGCCTGCAACCCCTGCCCCTTCCCCAGGAGCAAGGCAGTGTGATGTGTCCCAGATGATCCCGCTTGTGTGAAGGATCCCTGGGGGATCTCAAGGCAGCTGTGGGTTCAGGACAACCTCTGCTTTGCTCTGACCTGCTCCAGATGTCCCCTGTGCAGCAGCTGGGGCTGCAAGCGGAGGGGTGGTGCAGAGCTCCTCCTCAGCCCCTGTTTCCGCACCTCACAACCCTGCTGAGAAGACAGCAGAAGTCTAGAGAGTTCATTTAGCAAATGAAGTCATTAAGGAATCACACTCAGTTGTCTCTGAGCCCTAACGAAGCCAATTCCCAACATTAATGATTGTGCTTCCTTACACCGTCAGCCACTAAATATAGCTGCCCATCCACTCAGCACACAGCGCGGATGTTATCTGCTCTGTTTTTACTGGCTCTGCTGCTCTCTGAAAGTTTTCTCTTATACCAGTGGAAAAGTTCTCTGCTCAGGGAGATGGAAAAAAAAAATCCATCTTCTTAACTTCATAATTTTTCCACTCCCCTTTGCCTTCCATCACACACACACACGCTTGCCCTTCCTCATTTGTTCACTAGGGCTCTTGTCTTAATAAAGAAATGCCTCCTGCTATTGCTGTCATGTTTGTGGGTGCTGTGTTTATGCACAGCTTGGGACACTGGTCAGTGGAAACCCCGTTTTATCCCTACAGGGTGGACGACTTCATGGGGGTGTGCTGCTGCGCTCACACCCAACCTGGCCAGATACAGCCCCATCCTCTTCTCGACAGGGAGGACTCTACAGGGACCAGTTTCAGAGCTGTCTAGCAGAAATCAAAATTCAAAAGGGGAAAAAAATGGAGAAAACCCTATTCAGAGACCCTATTCAGGCTGCCTGCCTTGCTCTGCCACTGCCGTGTCACAGCTCATACTCCTCTCCAAAATCACTGACATTAACAGCTGTGGACAAGCAACACAGCTGGAATTTTCATAGATGGCACAGATGAAAGCGAGTATTACACTCATGTAATCTGAATGCCACAATACTGGTGTCAGCCTCAACCCCTTAATTGCTACCTGTCATTTCTCCAGGAAGATATCCCTGTCTTGATTTCAGGATACCCAGTGTGGGAGAATCCAACAGTCTCAAAGGCAAATTCTCCCCGTGGTTTGTCTCCATGCTCTTTGGAATATGTCTCTTATTTTTAGCCTGCTATTTATCTAACTCCTTGCTTCCAGCCACTTGTTATACCTTTTCGTTATGGGTGAGCTGCATCAGCTCTCAAACGCAGCACAGTTTAAACACACTTGAATGGTCTTGTAAGATCCCGACCCACCAGCTGAAAGATATTCCACCCACACAATTCTCTTCGTGTTATTTGCCTTGTGATCCTGGAGCCTGTAAGGTGCATATTTTCAGCTTTTCTCCTAAGCCAGGAGAGGAAGGATTTGCTATTATTTTTAATGGCATCCGACTTTTTCAGCTCATCATGTAACTGCACGAGTGGGGGCTACAGAACATCTCAATACTTCCTGCACAATCTTTCCTCTTGAGCCTCCTTTCTTTCTCCAGCCAAGGACTTCTTCCCCCGTCTTTTGCCCTCTCCTTCTGTTGGGCTTCTCTGTCTTTTGCTCATTTTAATTGCTAGCTTGCTTTCTCCATTCTTCATCTTCACTTCTTCATGTTTTCCTTCTGCATTTTGCTCCTTCCCTGGTCACTCCATCCCTCTGCCTCATCTATTCCTGCCTGTCAGCCAGGGAAACCTTTCCAGCCTTTTCCTGCAATTGCTCCTCTGTTGTGAGCAGTACCAGGATGTCTTCCAGGGAGCCAGCGATGGGCAGGAGCCCACTGGCACAAACTGGCAAGCTCCTGTGTGAAGGGGACTTGTGCCTGCAACGGCATCTGCCTGTGGTGCTCAGGGACCTCACTGTGCTGGGCACAGCATGCCCTGGGGAATGCGATGGGGAAATGGAGGCACACAGGCAGCAGGGTATGGGGTGAAGGGCAAAAGAAACAACATGACTTTGGGACAGACTCAATATAAGAACCCAGAATGAGGTTCAAACTGAATATGACATGCACATCACAAGCCCCAAAAGAGAAGGATGCTGTTTGCAAAATAGTTACCAGACCAGGCCCAGGAGAACACAGAGAGATGGTGTAAGTGAGGAAGGCTTTAACTGTCAGCTGGGAATATTGCAGCAGCTTTTCAGTAACACCGCAAGCCTGAGTGGCAGATAAATAAGCAACGTACAAACAAGCAAACCCAAATTCCTAGTTGTTACACTATGGATATGACTGTAACGTACGGTGTTAAGCCCTACGCATGTCCCTCCTGTTGGTAACGCTCCACAGCCTGCCTCACACCCCAGGGATGGAGTTGTGCATGTGACTTCAATCTCGGTGTCTAATTTTCCTTTACCACCACAGCTCCCACCACATATACCTACCAGAGACAGCTTTGCCCTGCACAGAAAGGCAGCTGCTTCCAGGGTAGAGCCCAGCCATATCTCACAGCCCACCAGCAGAGCAGGGGGTGTGAAGAGTACAGACATCATGTCCAAGTGAAAGCAAAGGGCACATTGACTGAACTGGCAAAACAACTTTCAAAGTTAAGGGGAGCCCCAAGTTTGCTCTTCATCACAACACAACCCCCAGATACATTCCTGAAGAGGCAGGCAGGAAAACAAAATCCAAAATCAAAACGGGGAAAAAAAAAACCTCTCAAACAGACTAAACTGGTCTTCCCCACAAAAGCAGACAGCTTTTCGCACCCCAGAGCGAGACAAACAGCATCCCTACTGACTGCTCAAAGAGCAAGGCAGTTTTTCTGAGTTCTTCACCTTTTGTCTTACTCTGTGGGTTTGATCAGAGAAATGTCGGTTTCTATCCTTCAGGCTAGTATTAAGCTATTAAATGCACCATTTCACCTTGTTTTCCTTTTATTGACTGTCACCTTCAGTGCTCCTCATGGCAGTTTGCTCTCCCACTTCTACCTCCCACCTCCCGTCCCCTTCCAAGCAGACTGGCCCCACCCTCCTTCGCTGGCAGCTCCAACACCAGTGCTGCCAGAGCATCTAGGAACTAGAGAACAACCTTCCCCCACACTAACTGGAAGTCATTGCCACCTCATTTCACCTTTAATTGGCTACTGGGTTCTCATTTAAGTCAGCTGGTAACTCTACACCTCAGCCCTCCCATTTTGGGCTCAGCTGCTCTTCAGGAGGCCGGGTGCCTCGTGGTGGCAGGTTTTCTAATGCTATTCAGCCCCGAGACAGTGGGAATTCTCTGTTTGCCTGCTCCCTGTCACCTAGCAGGAGTCAGGGGGTGCCACCTCCTCCTGCTGCTGTGGCGGGGGAGGCTTAGTGCACGCTTGCCACTTCACTGCTCAGAACGTTTGCTGTTTGTACAAGCACGCACATCGCTTTCCTTCAATGTAAAAGCCCATGCCAGCAGAAAGAAACCACCGAGAGAAGTGCGGTTTTACCTGGAAAGTAGTTCTCACCTGGGAAAGCTGTGATAGGTTCTGCAAAGAAAAAAACAAACCCTAGTATTAGAGAGGCGAATATTACACACAAGGCCACAGTTCATGTCCCTGCCGATTTGCAGTGGCCAAGCAGAGCAGGCGCGTGGCTGTGCCCCACAGAAGCCACTCACTGGAAACAGTGCGGGGTGCTAGCCAGCCTCACCCGGACGGGGAGAAACCCTGTCTTGGCTGAGGAGTGACCAGACCCAAGAAGCTTCAACTCAGACACAGACTTCAGAGAAAAATGTGTTCAAATTTGAGAGTCATTTGGATTCAGCTCGCTGGCCTGAGTCATCCAAAGACAAAGCCCCACCTGGCCCAGTGATGAAACCCTGAAATCCCCTAAAATTTCCAAGAGCAGTGTGGTTTCTGGCTCAACTCTGGCATCGTTCTTCACATGGGAACTGTGTCACCTCTGGGCATCAATGCCCTCCTCCTCTCCATCTCACAGTGCCAAGAAACAAAGGCAAGTGATTTTTTTCTTCTTTCAAGATACTCTGAAGTAATCTATTACAAATTACTGGATCTGAAAAGCAATAATCAGTACTTATTACTGACTACTTTCTCGCAGAAGCAACAGACTTCTGATTATTTTTAGATTACTTCTGCATTATGCCTGTGAGTCACAGAAGCAGACTCTGGCTCTACTGAGTGCTATGAAATCATCACTCAAGTTCAGAATGCGAAAGACACATCTGTCAGAGGAAAAAATTATTGTGAGTTATTAACGTTCTTTCATGCTAAAAAGGAATCGGATTACTTCCCAAGATTATATTTGAAAAAACAGTAGCCTGTGCTGGAGTCAGCTATTCTCGTGGCCCTGACAGAGAGAGAGCAGCCCTGTATCTCTGCTGTTTCATTATTATTTTGGTGACACTGGAAATGACCTATGAGTTATGTTAAAGTTTGCAGTGGGAGCCCTTTGTTAGAAATGCTCTGAAACAAACTATTCTTATCAATTTTAAGATTCCTATCCAACTTCCTAGAATGGGACAAATAATTTTGCGTAGCTTGGTGTTAGTTTTAGGGCTGGCAATGCTTGAAACTTTGTAATTTAGTAATGCTTTTGTTTTGAAATATGAAGCTTTAGGTTCATGGGGCCCAAGATGCAGTAACACTGGAGCTAGGTGAATTGCTCAGCTCTAAAGAAGTTAGATAGGAAATGCTATTAGTGTTAATCATCAGTCTTGCTTCTCTTTAATGCCATAGAAGGCAAGGGATTAAAACACCACTGTCAAGCCTTAAATACAGGGAATTTGACATATGGGGTATTAGCTCCTTTGGCAGACAAGAGACCAGCAGAGTTCAAAGCATCAGAGAAAGAGGGACCGACGGCGCTCAAGAGCATCTCTGGGTCAGTCCCAGTACTCTGTTGTATTATTTATGCTGGTTCCTGCACTATCTTCACCATCGCCTGCCTGCACAGGGCAGCAAGCGACATGACCAGCCCTTCCCAGGCACAATGCGTCCTGTGCTTCCTCCCCTGAGATCTACCCCTTGAAAGAGAGTGTCCGTCCCGCTTGGGTTAGGAGGCACTGGGATCCTTTCCTTCCCTTGGTGGGGGAGAGGAGAGCAGCTTCACTGAACGGGGCCTTTCAAAGCCCAAAGGGAAGAGAGGCCCTGCTCTACCTGACTTTTTCCACGGACTTCAGGATGGACCAGCCTCTTTGCAGGTGTCTAACTGAAACATGCCTCCCCCAGGTCATGCAGAAGAGCAGGGCCTCACTATTGCGGGCAGCTCTCAGCACAGATCCTACTAATTGAACACTGCTGGTCCTACCCTCAGCTGGGATGGCTCTAAATCCACATCCAAGCGAGATGGCAACCAGAGCCATCAGAGTTGTGTGCATGGATATGCCAGCTACAGGAACAGGGCAGGGCAACAGCTCCACCAGCAAACTGCTAAAATACACTTCTTTCTCTTTTTATAAAATCCTCTCTGTCTTTCACTTTGAATGAATCCACCTGGCTTATGGCCTGGTTTGGGGAATGGTGAATTCTAGGACAAAAATTTCTTTTGTTATTCTGTTAGCATTGTTGTAAAACCCCTCTGCTATTTTATTTCTTATTAGAGAAGACTCCTTTTGAACTCATCGGCCCCTCTAAGCGTGTAACACTGACTGACAGCTGGTTTCTTTTGTCCAGCACTTTCCTTTTAAATATGGTGTATGTCCTTATCACACAGAATAGTCCTCGGTAACCCTCAGCTGCTCTTTCAGCTTTCCATGGCAGAGACATGTGCTTCCTGCCTCTCACACCAAAACGGTCAGAGCCCTCATCCCTCAGAGACTGAGTCCCCCTCGTTTCTTTCGTGAGCAAGGAAAGTCTCAGCTGAGATCCAGAAACTCCCAGGAACTCAAGCAGGGGAGGAGAAGCAGCCCACTAGCAGCCTGCAAGCGAAGGCTCTCCAGCCCTGGCTGTCCCCACCGCCATCCCCGACCCTGTGGCTGGACATAGCACGTACCCATGCAGTTCTCCAGTGGGATGTCGGTGCCTAGCCGGATGTCATCAAGGGCGAGCTCTCCCGAGTGGCCGTTGCGTATAAATCCCTCAAACACAATCTGTGAGAAATTGGGACAGAAACGTCAATGCTAAGCTGGGAAGCAGAGAGCGGCTGCTGCTCCTGAGGGAAAGGGCAGGAGATCTGCTCCTGGCATTCCCTGCAGACCTGCGGATGACCTGAGACTAGTTGTGCTTCCTTGCCCTACCTCTGCCACCCCTTCTCCAGGGAAAGCTGCTCTGCAGGGACTGGTTCGGCAGAAAGATTGTTACCTGGCCTGGCAGCACTCATTGTAATTTGTTCAATTAAATGTCTCTCGCATGGAATAAAGACTCAGTGAATCAATGTTCAGCATTGCAGGCCACCCTCCGGCCCTTGCACAAATGATGCAAGTGGCATAACACTGACTTACAGCGCCAGCAGGTTTTGCCCGTGGTATTAACTAGGCTATGGTCAGAAAAAAGGAGGAAAGGACACAAAATGCACAGCTACATTAACTGTAAAGTGCTGTTATGATCAACGTTACGTAAGAAGTATTGAAATGTTAGAGGAGAAGGGTCAATTTATTCCTGCTTAATCACAGGCAAAATCTATTTACAAAAATAAATAGAGTCGTTAGCGCTAAGAACTGCTGAGTGGAGAGACTGGCATTCTCTACATAATGATGCTGTTACTTAGCTAATGCCAGTATATTCATGTTTAACGCACAACGCAGTCAGCCAGTGCCCATCATTCTTATATGTAGGCATATTGCATTTATTGGTATTTTATTAAAAAATCAAAGACACACATGAAACCTAGTCACGCAGCTCCGGTGCAAAGCTTCTCCCTGACTACTCTTGAGGGTCCAAATAATTTCCTAGGGCTACGTATTTCAAAAACATACTCTCCTCATTTTGGGTGCCGCCTTTCTCTGGGGTGGCTGGGCAGCCCGATCCCATGCCTGCGTGCAAAGACACCTCCCTGAAGGGCCATGTGTCTGTCTGTGCACAGGACAGAGTGTCAGAGCTGCTGGTCCCAAGCGTGAGCCATCGACCCATGCGGGAGGCAGCAGTTTGGAGGGGTCAGTGGCCTGAGAGCAGCAGCTCCTCGGGTCAGGGTCACGGCTGGGAGCCAGCGTGAGCAAGGCTCCCTGCCAGGGTGGTCGAGTGCTGGACGTTGGTGTTCCCTTCTGCTTTGGAGGGTGCTGGACGCCATCCTGATGCTCATTAACAAGTGACAACAGCAGCCCTGGCTCCCTGGCAAAGGGCGTGCTGCCCGGGAGAGCTAACCACGCCAAAGGCACTCATGGAAGCAGCAGCCTCTCCGCAGGGCGCTGGCACGGCTGTGCCAGAGAAGCTCAGGCAGCTGCGGCGAGCAGCACTGCTCCCTCCAGCTCACCCCTTCTCTTCCACTGATCTCCTGACAGCAGGACTGGGCCTTGGTCCCACAACGCTGCACCCAGCCCTTTGATTCGGTCTGAGGTACCTGAGAAGCAGATTCACCTGCATTCCCTCTTCCTTCTCCCACAGCAGCACTTGCAGCTGAGGCTGCAGAAGAGCCGTTTGCTGCCTACCCTTAATAGCTGGCCATGCTCCCTCCCAGCTTCCCACTTCTCCTGGCTGCAGGGTTTGGGTTTGTTCCCTGGAGCTGCGCATCTGCCTCTGGTCAGACTATCTGATGACCATCAGCTGGGGGGGGTGGGGAAATGACAGAAAAAAAAGAAGGGAAAATATTTGCAAAGTGGGAGACTTGAAGAATATAAAAGACAACAGGCTGAACAAAGGCTGAAGTCTGTGCAGAAGACAGGCACTCTCTGAATAACAAACAGTGTCGTTTAGTTACCATAGTAACTCGAGAAACACAATGAAAACAGCCACATTCCCTAATGATGAATGGGCCCTGGCTCTGAAACACTGAAATAAAGATGCTGGAGATGCCTGCGTGGCCCAGTACACCTTCCCTGAGCATCTTACCCGGTACTCCATGTCGTAGCTCGGCAAGATGATGCGGCCTTCCCTCCACTCTTCTCCTTGGTCCTCCGTGATGACCCACAGCGCCTTGTGCTCCTGGCTGGCTTCCCGCCAGACCCGCAGCATCACCCCATTGCTGCCCCACGCCTGGTACTGGAAGACCATGCAGACAGCGCTCCGGGGCAGATAGATGGTGGGGCTGATGAGCCGGGCTCGCTGGCTTTCCCTCCGTCTGCTGCTCTGCATCTGCAGGTAATTCTTGCCGTCTGCTCGAAGAGGAAAACACCAATTTATTATTTTCTGCGGCCACTTGCAACAAGTGTCTCACCTCCTGCCAGGTGGCTTTGGCAGTGCTGGGCA
The DNA here is from genome assembly GCF_030867145.1 of Opisthocomus hoazin. Classification (NCBI taxonomy): domain Eukaryota; kingdom Metazoa; phylum Chordata; class Aves; order Opisthocomiformes; family Opisthocomidae; genus Opisthocomus; species Opisthocomus hoazin. Next base: position 30,130,140 of record NC_134422.1, on the reverse strand, counting down.
GGCTCTCGCAGCCATGCCTGCAGGAGTGGGGTCTCATACCGGCACCCTCCGTGTGCACGGCAAGCCGCGCAGCCTGGGCAGGGCATCGAGGAGCGCGCTTCCCTCACCAGTCACTGCCGTCTGGCAGGAGACCAACAGCAGAACCAGAAAGCGGTAAGCCAAAGACTGATGTAATTACAAGAAGTTAAAGAGCAGTTATTGTCAGAAGAAGCGACGCCACAATAAAGACATTGGGGTGGGGTGGGTGGTGGTTATTCTGCTGGGAGCTTGCTCAGCGAAGAAGCCTCAGGTGGGTTTTTCTAACTACCGGTGCTGAAAACTCATCTTGGGATGGGGTTCTCAAGCTGTGTTCATCCTGCCTCTGTTCATCCCCAGTGGTACATACTCCACAATCATGGTCTAGCTGACAATTTTGTTTCGAGGCTACACACGACAAAATGAAAGCCTGGCTCTTGTTTCTTCTGCAATGCAGCAAAATAGGCCCTAAAGCACAGCACAGAGGAAGGGTGTAGTCCCAGTGAGTGAAGTACGCACAGGTGACAACCAGCTAGCTGCAAACTTGAAGGCAGCTGAAATACATACAGCAGGGGATTCACTTCCTTTAATATTACATTTTAAATTGTGCCATGCTTTTTGTCAATTCTCAGGGAGGAGGTTTGGTATATTTGATATCCCAGGAGAAGTTCAAGGCTGAGACTGGAACTGGAGGTACTTGATCTGAATACCAATAGCAGCAAAAGCCCATGGATACAAATCCCTGGGCATGGCTGATTTGGTCTGGAATCAGTGGTTTCCAGTCCTCTCTGATGAGAAGCCTCCTCAAGGAGTTCCCCATTTTCAGCTCGGATGCTTGAAGTCCCTTAGCACAGACTGAAAGCCAAGAATGTAGCTGATCTGATCCTCACCTTCCCCCTCCCATCACGACCGATGTCAAGACAGAGTCCCCTGGGTTGCTCTGACTGCAGTGCCTGCAGTACAAGGTGACACAGACAGGCCAACGACAAACATTGCGGTATTTCGTGTTTCTCTCAACAGAGGGATGAACACGCTTGCTCTGGCTACACAGTGGGCAAGTGTCAGTTATGCTTTGTGGCAGCACATAGGAGCCCTCCTGCAACCCAGGGGTTCACTTCTGCCCCATGACCATACCTAAGGGTCTGTCCCTCCCTTTCCCCACGTCTTGGCCCGCTGTGCTTGACAGGCAAAGCTCTGAGCAGCAGACTGCCTCCTGCTGGCCCTGCTCCCTCTGTGACTTCAGTGTCCACTGCAAGGGCAGAAGAGTGGCGTCTGCACTGAGAATGTTTTCAAAGTGCTCTCAAAACTCCTCCAACACTTAAACCAGAGAGACTTGAACTTAGAGCCCAGTCTCTGAGCATTGAAAGACAGGTCCTGCCCAGAAAACAGCAGCTGACCTCGCTGCTGCTCAGCAATCTGGTGACATCCCAGCCCAAGGGAGAAGTATCAGTGGTTGCACAGCCCCTGGGCCTGCTGCATGTTTGTCACTGCCAGAGAGTTGGGCTGAAACCAACCACCGTGAGCTACACAGCTTTCTAAAACAAATTTAAGACGAGACAGCAGAAAGATTTGCCATCATTTCTGGGATGGATGATCGAAATATTGCAAAAGCGTATCCACTCCATATGAACTTTCACTGATTTTGCTGCGTGAAGGACAAATCTGTCCCTGACCGGCCACATAAAGAAAGAGCAACATTTTCCAGCAATATTTTCCAACACCTATGAAATGTACTTGGCCACTCAGCACTTTATGCCAACAAACAGTAGCAGAAAAAAAGATGAAAGCATGTTTGCCCACTCCTGTTTGAGTGAATCACTTGAAAAAGTATCATGCCGTTCTCTAATGGAGGAGTATTCTTGTGATTTACCTTGGAGTGGTAGTGGTGGTGGAGGAGATGTGGGAGATAAACAAGTGGAGGACGAAAAAAGAACAAGCTGTACTCCATGCCTAAGGAGCAATAAGGCATAATAAGTCATCAAGGTCTCCTGAATTAAAATCCTCTTTCTGTAATTCACTACAAGACTCTTCACAGAAAAAAGCAACAACAGTAAGAAAAAAGCAGCAACAACAAACAAGGTGGAAGAGCAAATCACGCTACAATCATACAATTATCTCACAGCTGAAATGGTTTCACAGATGAATCCTTAATAAAAGCACCAGCCAGGCTCAAGAAGGATCAAATCCAGATCCTCAAAGTTCAGGGCTGACCTTTGGTGCCAGTATCTAGGCAGCCTGATTGAGTGCAGGGATGCGAGCTACCCTTGGATCCACCCAAAGCCCACTGCTGACTGCAGGGGACTATGTTAATTGTGCAGCTGGACACCCCCCACAATCCACAATCCTCACTGTGAGCCGGTGGTACCCAGCATCGCTGCTTCCATCGCTTCAGCAAAAAAGCCTGTATGCCTCTGAGTCACATCCCTCCCACCAGGGACGACATCGACCTCCAATTTGTTCCCATTTCTATCAGGCTGTGAAATCAAAAAAACTCCTGAACTGCAGCCAAAACCAATGCCCCCGCAACCACAAAGGCTCTTTCAAAGCCGCAAGGGGCCCTCCCAATCCCTGCACCTTCTGTGCTCCCTGCCCAGTGCTTGCTGTGGCCCACAGAGCTCTCCAGGACATCCTGGCCATCCCAAGGGCTGTGGGGAGGCTCAGTCTTCAGGTGATGAAACCAGCTGCTGCCCTGCAAGTGGCAGTGGGTTTGGGTATCACGCATTCCTGCTCCTGGTAACAAGAGCTGCTGGAACGGAGAGCAGAGTGCAAGCAGACACAACTTTCCATGTCATTTGAAGATGAAATGGCTGGATCACTGTAATGGCTAGTTGGACCTTCTGAAAAGCCTGGCAAATTCGCTGAGATTGACTGAACAAGGGCACTGTGGAGCTAATTGTTGGAACAGCATGTGGGAGCCCGGTGGTTCCAGTAGTCGCTCTGTTTGATACAGTAAATGGAAGTCTTTGGCACAGAAAGCACCTGAAAGGCTGATTCCTCCTGCTAAAACACTTGAAGGGAGCCTTGCAATGATGAGCTGATCAATTCTTTCAGGATCAGAAATGCATTTTAATCTCTTTCCCAGAACTTTGCAGCCTCTAGTCCAGCTAACACAGCAGGTACATCTCTGACCGAACTGGCACTGGTAGTTCAAAGCACTGGCTCAAAAAAGGCAGGACAAACCTGCTCAGGCATTTTAACCTACCGCTGTTTTTGCAACCGATGCTACGGCATAAATCTCACGGAAAATTTATGGGATCATCTGGATGTAGGGGAGCCAGAGGAGCGTGAACACACAACCATCCCCAGCCAGACAATGGCAGAGTCACTCATATGTGCATGGCAGTGAGTCCCGGATAAATCACTAGCCGGGCCCTGCAAACAAACCATCTGGCCAACACGGTTTCCTCTTGGCGCGCCCATCCCCTCCTGCTAACAAGCCATCTGAGAGGACATTAGGGGCAACAGGGGATGAAGCCTCGTGGTTTGGGTCAGGCTGCAAGCACGAGCCATGGCAGCAGCCCCCTCTGCAAGGTCAGCCTGCCTGTGCTGGGGTCCTGCACATCTCCCAAGAAAAGCACCTTCCCTCATCGGTCTCAGCAGCATATCTGGAGGTTTTCCAGCAAAACATGTTGGGCAGGACGTACACAAGCAATTACTGAGATTTCAGACTCCCTCTGCATTTCCCCCTCGCTGGATATCGTTGAGTTACAGCTGCTGCTCCTGTGCAGGACCCACGCTGAACTGTCTTCACTTACGTTCCTCCAAAGGTCACCGCACTCTTCTTCATTGCAGAGCTTGTTTCACGGTGTGTTTCAGTGGGAGTGCCGCAGCCCACCAGCAGCCACCTCTTGTCTGCCAAATCCCATAGGCGACACCTTTGATCTGGGCCCTGCCTGCTGCCTGCACAGCCCCAAATGCCACCCCTGACCATGCTGTGTCAAGGGCTGGGGAGACATCCCAGCGGGGCCAGATCCTGCTGCCCTTCTGGGCATGCGAGCTGGAGGATGCATCAGCCCTTGCCTTTCCCAGGGAGCAGATCAGCTCAGATTCCCTCACGACTGCAGGGTACTCTGGGACCAGGGGGATGGCAGCTGCATGAATATGCAGATTGAAATTGGATTATTATTGGTTATTACATTTTTAATTTTTTTGGCAAATCATGAAAATTCACCTCAAAAGGCTGCCGCTGTAATTTCAGTGAGTCCTCTCCTCAATGACAGACTTTCATTTACAAAGGGAAATCAATCCTCCGTAAAACTAATATTTATATTAACGAGATCACTGCGTCTGTTGGAAAATCCCCTCAATTTTGATTATGTGTTAATTAGCCTGTCAAGTCCTTGCCATTTCAGTCTCTAAATCAGTCTGTGAAAAGGCATAAAACCCCATACCTGCCCGGAACCTACCCCTCTGCCTGCTCTCCTGAGCCTTTCTGATGGACGGGCCATTACATCCCCTCTCTTAATTAAGCCTCACATCCTCAGCGGGCACAACTGTGAGTCCCACTGCCCCCTCCCCGGGTGCGCAGGGGGGCCACGGTGTCCCTGACAAACCAAATGCCAATTACAGCCTGACATATATGCGAAGTGAGCTGCTTGCCACCACGCTGCGTCCACTGCCAGCCCGGCAGGCACCCTGCATGCCCCTACATGAAAGGGTGTGCGCAGACCCACCCACGCCCGGCGTTTGTGCACGCACGATTAATGGCATTAACCTGCCGTGCTGGCGCTTCTGCCGCAGGCGCTGCGCACGGCAGCTTGCTCGTGTGCACGCACGCTTTCCCAAATGGGGCTCTGTGACTCACAGGCTGCTAAGTCACTGCTGCAAAGCGATGGAGTGATGCACGTGCTACAATTTGAGAGACAGTCTCTTGCTTTCCAGAGAGCGTTCCAGCCTGGCTTTATAAGCAGTGTGTGTCACTGGTGTTTGGGTCCAAAAAGTGACTAAGGACTCAGACAGGTGAGCAGCAAAGAAATGAACGGTTTCTCCTCCTGTGCCTCCAGCTCAGCCCAAGCGAGCGGAAGCTCTGCTGGCAATGCACGAACAGACCATGGCCGTGCCCTTTCTCTCATGAAAGACAGTATGGGCACGAGGACAGCCACAGCCTGGCCTTAGCCTATGGCCAGGGCACTCACACAGCCCAGCTGACACCTAGCAAATCTCCTGTGATCTGGGTGCTGGGGCATCCCAGCTCCATCATGCTGAAGGCGGCCAAGGCACGAATGACTTTTTAGGGTCTTTTGCCCTGCCTGTGCAAACAAGGGTCAGAAGAACCATGTACAGATTTGCTGAGAGGCAATCTGCACCACACATGGGGCGAGCACGGAAAGACAGAGCAGGGTATGCGATCTCCTTCCCACAACGTGCAGCTGCTTACTCACTGCACAGAAGTGCTTGACTCTCACACCACCCCACATGCAAAACTCGTTCCTACTTCAAAGGGGACAGGATTGACCGTAGAAGTCAAAATGTGTCCCCAGGGCACAAGCCCTGAGAGTAAGTCTCATGAGAGTAAATGCAGACCCAGTTCAGTTCAGCTGTGCTCCATTAACACCATGAAAACCTTTCTGATGGTTTGGACAGAGTAGGACCAAGGCCTTCAGGCAGAATTTCTCATGGTTTGCAGGGAAAAAATGAAACTTTCCCTTTTAAAGATCCCATGGGAAAAACACAGGATTGGTAAAGGGTCACCATAAGCTTAAAAACAGCTCAACATTTGTTTTCCTTAAAAAATAAGCTCTTATGAAACTTCAGAGCACTACAAACATTCCTCTGCTGGAAATGCTTTGAAACAAATAAACTTTTCCCTGCAGCGCCCACAATCCGAATGAGCAGCATTCCTGACCCTCAAAGCCAGAGAGGCCATGGCCCACAACAGAAGCCCTCGGTGGGTTTTAGCCGCCCAGCCCAAGAGCTATGTGGTCAGGAGAGCTGCAAGGTTAAAATCGCTTTCTTTCCTGCATGCATGTACAGCTGCCAACATCCGAACAACACGGGGTTCACAATGCTGCCGCGGCTCTGACCCTGCCATCGTGCTCACTCAAATGAGAAGCAGCGCATGGTAAAGGTGCAGACCTCACAGTGCTCTTCTAGAACCACAAGGTATTCACTTAATGGCTGCAAGAAAAGGAGAGGGAGCAACAAAACAGGCAAAACACACTGATTCCAGCTTTTCAGTGCTGGCTTATTAGTGTAGCATCACTGAGAGCAATGCTACCACACCTACTAGCTAAGGATACGACTCAGGATCTTTACACCCTCAGGATCTTGACCCCGATGGAATTCAAAGACAGTGCAAAGTTGAGGTGCCCAACTTACCAACCCAGATCTATTTTCAGGTCTTAAGATGTCTATCTTGACACCAATGGCACATTGCCATTGCATGCAGCAGGAGGGGGGATGAAACCTTATTGAAATCTGAACTTGTTGCTCCTTGAAGCTTGCTAGGTGCAGCTAAGGGGAATCCTTCTAGAGATGGGAAGCATCTGAAAATCCCCAGAGGGAAAAAACCTTGAAATCTCTCATGGGAGCATGGAAAAGGGAGCAACAGTATTTTTCAGGCTTGCAAAGGGCAAGCTAACAGCTGGAACCATGCTGGGTTTCTGCTGAGTTGGGCACTTTGGGTCCACTTTCACCAACAGAGTCCCCAGACGTGTAATGGGAGCCTTCAGGAGAGGACGTGGAGCTAATCCATGGTGTGAAGAGCCCAAGGAACACAGGGCTAAAAAAAGAAATGTAGAGCTGCCTGAAAGAGTATCTTGGAAATAAAAATAGTGGAATGAGAGCAGTGGGTGTCTTGTCAGTCTCGAGAAGATGTTCTCCGTGCCAAAGATGAGGAGGAATTGCATGCAGCACATAAAACGAAATCAGGAGATATCTGAGGAATTCAGGCCTGTCTCTCCACAGACTTTTCTAATCAAGTGCCTCACAGAGGATATTTCACCATGGTCATTTCCTTCCCTCTCTCTCTCGTGCAGGCTGAGCCAGGGCTCCTCCTTTCATTATTTTTCTTTTTCCTTTTAATTTTCATTTTTGTTTTGCCATTTTCAGATGAAATAGAAACACATCCCACATGGCTCTTAAAGGCACCGCACACTTCCTTGCTACCATGGAGCAGCCACGGCCTCTAGCCAGGGCCAACACCTTTAAATCAGAGTAAATTGGGCTCCAGCAGCTTTGAGTTCCCCTTAGCTTTTGTCCTCACCCTAAACCAAGCACAGCTGCTCTCCTTCACCCAACTGCTCACCCTGGGGTGGGGAATTCACAAGAAAAGACCACCCTGAACAAGGGCTTTTCATTCCTTGCTCCCTGGAGCCTGAGGATGAATTTTCTAAGTAGAAACAAAGTGCTGGAGGGAGCGCGAGGGAAAGGCAAAGGAAGAATGGGGGAGTGTGAACCAAACAATGCTTCAATTCTGTCCCTGCTGAGGGGCTGGCATCGCCTCTTTTCCATGTTTCTTGAGTTGCTTTTAAAAGCTGTGCAGGGAGGAAAAAAGCAAATACTTGTTTCCTTTTGTGTCACATCTTCTTAATTCCTAAGAATAAAACCAAAGCGAGACGCGGCAGCGATGCTTTTGCGTGCGGGCCTCTCCACAGCCCTGCGTGGGCAAGGCTGCATGGGCTGCGCTGCATGAGCAAGGCTGATCCCACGGCAGCTCCAACAGCCATTCCGCAGCCCCTGCCCGGTGTCTCTACCGCCGCGGGCAAGTTGCTTCAGCCCCCTGGAGCTGCTGCCTCCTGCCCTTCCTCTGCCTGCCTGCACAGCCTGGAACGTGCCGGGCGCCTGCTGGCACCCTGATGGTGCTTCAGAGGCTGGCTCGGCACAGCGCCGTGAGGAAGAGCTCTCCGCACTGGCACAAAACCAGATCACTGAACTCAGCAGGAAAACATCCCCCCAGCCACACTGATGAGGTTTTGCAACTTATAACTAAGAAAGAGAAGAAAGGGTAGAAGCAGGGTGAAAACCAGAACTGTGTGCTGAGCTGTCTGAGGCAGCACCAGGCTCTCCCGGGCTGTGCACACGTGCACACACGCCTGCGCACGTACAACAGAGTCTTCTGAGAAACTATGGCCAACTAATTGTAGGGAGACTCGGGGGAGAGGAAATGAAATGAAAAATTGAGTCTGAGTTATAAAAATAAGTAATTTTTATCCTACTTGCAGGAGGCTTATATTAATTAAACATTATTATAGCGAATGAGATGGGGTGGGTTATTAAGTCTGGGGCTGGCTGTAAGTGTTCTCTCCTGTTGCCTGAGGCTCCACTGAGCTCCAGATATTAATCTTCTAAAGCACTCAAATGCTGAAGAGATAAACACTTGAAATATGAAAATGTTTTTCTCCATAGCAGACACTGTGACCTTATGTCACACCAAAGAATTTGTCAGATGTCCATATAGGCTGCACTTACAGCATTACTGTGTCTCTTAGAAAAATGCTGGGCACCTCAGGAGCTGAAGAGAGAAATGATATGTGTGCATTTGCGTGGGGGTGATTTGTGTGTGGAGATGTAGCAGATTCTCTGCTTCCCATATGTTTCTGGAATACATATTTTCCTCTTTAGCACTGCCTACCAGGTGTTGGCTGCACGGCTTTCCAACTGGCTGGCGGCACTGCCAATCTGGCCAGCGCCTCTGCCAGGTGGCTAACAGGTTCGCCTGAATGTTTGCATCTCGAGACTCAACCTTACCAGGGGGAGGGCACGGAGGAGCCCACAGCATGCACGGCTCCCTGGGTGCATGGCACACAGACACTGGAGTCACCGGGCACCAGGGCAGAGCCAAAGCAGGGCAAGATTGGCTGATCTCTCCCTGGGGGAGCCTTGAGTTTCGTAAGCAATGAATGATAGTGAAGAGAAGTGATGTTACAATGATGCAATCTACTGTCGTAAGGAAACTGGCAAATGCTCTTTGTGCCACCCATGCCACAAAGTCAACAAGGGGGAGAACAGGGCACTAGTGCTGGGGTGAGTTCCAAGATGTGAAGCTGAGGAACTTGATCCATCAACCACACTGCCAGAGGCAGGCTCCCTTCCAACCCATGCCAGCACATCTCAGTGAGGTCCTCCATAAATTATGCTCTGCCACACTCACGCAAGTCTTCTGCTTCCAAAGCACAGAAGAGAAAAAGACCAAAAGTCAAACAGCAAGAAGCTGGCATAATTCTTCTTTTTCAGGGCTTAGCTCATCCTTCACTTGGAGGAGGCTGAAATCCAGCCTATGCAAACCCAGAGTGCAGAACAGCTGAAGACTATAGGCAATCTGAGCAACATATGGGAGGAAGAAATGCATCTCTAACAAAAGAGGAAATGCATTCTGGGGGAAAAGCATTAGGTCTTACAGAGGACATTTGGATCAGCATGTGAACAAAGCCCAGACCAACCCACATGGTCACAGGGGATTCAAAGCCCAGTGTCCCATTCAAGGCTATCTCAAGAGCACAGTTAGTATAATTCAGTGCCAACGGTCACAGTCCTGTAAATGTCATGAATGAAAAAAAAAAAAAAAAAAAGCAAATCATGTGAAAGCTTCCACGAAAGAAAATGTTCAGCTTTGTACAGCGTTCACAACTCTTGATAGCTGTGCAATAATTGGTCATACTGGTTACACAGAGAAAGCCCCATGATCTCCCTCTTCCCTGCTTTGGTACAGTATTAACCATCTTACCAGGCACAGTCTCAGGGCTTGGTTCAGAGTTGCCAGTCCAGGTGTTTGTAGGCTGAAAAGACCATGTATAACCCGTTGCCAAGTCGTGTGACCAACCACAGAGGTCTTCAGGGAGATCAAAGTTGCAGTTGAAGTTTGCAGGGAGATGGAAATCTTATAAAAAGAAATAGAAGCAAAATAAAGTTGGATTAAAAAATGACCTACCCATGAACGGCTGTTACTAAAAAACAATCCAAAACCAAAATAGTTGGCAAGCCACAAATACTGAAAAAAACACGAAATCTCACTCACACTGATGCTTTTAACCTAGCTCACATTTCAACAGCTCCAGGGATCAGCCTTTAAGTTCTGCATCATCAAAACGCTCACACCATGTCCTGCGGCTAATCCACCAAACTAAGCAAATATAAAAGCAAGTACCAAATGTTTCCAGACTCTAATCAGCACCTTCTCTTCATTCTCTAGAGCGGTCAAATATTAAACACCTTCTTAAATGTCTGGGAAGAACGCTTCCTGAGTGCCCTGTGCTCATCAGTTCCTGCTCTGGCTCCAAAAGGAGAATCTCAAGTGCTCCAGAAACTCAGCTTCTGAGTGACAGATCTAGCCACTTGCACCAGACGGGAGCTGTCTGTCAACATGGCGAGCTGTCACTCACCGCTTCCTACCTTCTCATGGAAATGCTACCAGGGGAAACATGGGGCCACCATGAGCTCAAGTTTTTGGATTCTGAGTGAAAGGAGCCAGCCTCTATTTCTAGCTCCACTATGGACTCACCACATGGTCTTTGGGCGAGTCATTTAACTTTTCATCTGTGAAACAGTTGCAGAGCTAATTCCCTATGTCAACAGCTTTAAAAGCTCTGGAGAGGCTTCCCGCAGAGACAGGTCTGCAGGCAGGAGAGCACATGCCGGTGGCTGCATGTAGCAGCAAGGCAGCTACTGGCTTCTTCGGTCAGAGAAGCAGCCATAAGGCATGGAGGCTGCAGAAATGGTCTGAGACCATCCCAAGCACTCAGCGCACATGCACGTCAGAGCCTATTTACAGGCTGGGTTTTTCCTGAGCAAAGAGGAAGTTTCAAATCACAGTGCCACAAAGTGAGTGACTGCCAGAAGGAGGTGAGTGACTCAAGCTATAGGCATCAGGGGAACTTTGCTGCAAGGGGCAGAGAGCTTTCTTTACATGCTCCCACTTTGAAATAAAACAATGCAGATCATGGATCCTTTTATTCCAATCTAATCTCATACCCTGGAGAGCAGCATTGTTTCTGTTTGGCTGTCATAAATCTCATTGTCCAGAGAAATACAGTCATTGTTTATGGAGTATGAGAATGAAAATCTAAATCTGAGGGAAGCTAATGGGAAGGCTGGTTCCACGCTCCACAGCATACTCCGCTCGCTCTTTTGCCCTGGACTGCACCCAGGAATCATATTGTTGCAGAGACTATTACTGGCCTAAATTTCCTCTTGGCAGCTTCCCAAGTGCCTCAGTGGTAGCAGGGTTGCACAGGCTTATCACCAAGGCAAAGCAATGAGAATCAGGCCCTTTGAGCTGCTCCTGCAACTTACATTTCCAGAACTGAACTACAGCAGAATCCCAATGGCAGGTGTGAAAAAGCCAAATAATGTTCTTTTTTTAATTTACGTATTTTAAAACCCATTATTTTTTTTTCTGTGGGACTGGAAGCTGAAGTGACAGAAGTCCTAGGAGCTATCTCAAAGGACGGGTCTTCCTCCTGAGATTTCTTGATGAAGTCCTTGTGTAAATGTCCCAGCCCCAGTGCTGAGGCCCAGGCTCTGCTGTCGTGCCCAGGAGCATGCATCTCCTGCACGCTGCACTGTACAACAGTCCCTGCACAGGTCTCCCATGCCCACTCCCCTTAATCTGAACATGTCACAAGCTTTAGATGCTTCCATCCCCCTTGCAAGGAGCAGAAGAATATGATGTCTGCTTTTACAGTAGGAGTCTGAGGCAGAGAAGATTAGTCCCCCCCAGTACTGGCTCTTTACAAGTACAGCAAGTAGTCTAAACTAACGTTCAGCCTCTTCTACAGCAAGAAGAGGCAGCCAAGCGCCACAGGTACCAAGCCATTCCCTGTACATCTGACAGTCATCTAAGACAGGGGGTGCGAATTCCTGCCTGGAGTTGGTGTTCTCCTTTTTCTGCTGCCTCCACAAGGAGCCTAGACAGTTAGGTCTTCAGGACATCAGCCTTCTCCACATGTCGTGATTTACTCCCACTGTTGTGACCTCTACAAAAGGAGCCCTGCACACCAGGCAGTCTGAATCTCTCCAGTGAATAACCGTCTGAACTTCTGACACCCAGCCAAGGGGATCTGAAATGGAGGGGCAATAAGTGAGTTGCTTCAGGTCACATAAGGAAGCTGGGAGAGCTGCTCTTCAAGTCTTATACCCTAGGGACTGAATTAGTTGCTATCTCTTGCACTCGCATCCTTCCTTGATATAACTTATCAGATTTTGGCAGGTTTTGTTTGGGGTTTTTTTTTATCTCGGCCTATCGCTAATAATATTACTCTAAGCTTTCCAGGAATCAGCCCCATGTATAGGAGCAAATGGGAAGATAAGAGTATTTGCTTAGCTCTTAACCCATCATTTATTGAGATAAAGATGTGCTGCTCTGATACATACCCTCCTCTTCTCCACAGCTATCACCACACTCAGTTGCCTCTTCCTCAGTTGGGTATGGGGTGGTGGTCCCTTCGCTCTTCAAAGTGGGCACCAGTGTCTCTGCAGTGGGCTTTACATCTGAAAAAAAAAGGAGTAGGGATGCTATTTGCAACAGACAGTACAAAAAGCCCAGGTGGGAGGAAACAAAGCAAAATAATTTTTCTCCTATTCTTATAATGGCAGGAAGAGTTAGAACAAGAATGTCATGAAATTTCCATGTGCTACAAATGTCAGCATGGTTTGAACTTCAGCTGAACTGGCTGTTTCCATATGGGAGTTCCTTTGATTTAGAGTTCCCTTTGGACGAGGCTCTCGTCTAGACATACGTGCTACATTTTCTCTTAATTTTTTAATCTACACCACTGTTGGCGATCCGCTTAGCTGTCATTACTGGATAAGAGAGATCACAGGCGGAACATCTTTCTCTTTCATGAAGGCATGTGACACGTTAAAAAAACAGACACAACACTCCCACCAATTGTGCCAATTCATAAAACAAGTCACTCAAACCCACAAATGACGTAACCACAAATGGACCCAGAGGATCCCCTAGTGTGCTCTGGCTCGCTGCAGAAAGCATCTGGTTTCACACTCCAGGCTCCTGACTATGCTTTCAAAGGGTCTCTGTCCAATTTCCCTCTCTCCAACATGGCTCGTGTGAAACAACCTCCAAGCAGGTGTCAGGGGAAATTTAAGCAAAAAAGGGAAGGATATTAAGATCAACAGTAAACGACATTAGGTTCCAGCAGTCTCTCCTTTTATGAGTACAGGAGGCTTGATTCTTTCCACTTTTAAAAAGAGGCTGCTTTGTCAGTTATGTGTGATTGTGTTTCTTTGTCAGCACCCTTCAGGATATCATTTAATAAAGCCAGAAGCAGGAGGAAATGGCTAAATACATTGAATATTTTCCATAGGCTCCTTTCTGCCCTTTTATTTTCCTGTTATTAAACATGTTGCACATAAACTCTCGGGGTTTATTTTACTTTTTTTTTTTCCCAGTGGCTGCCTTTTGTTCAGAACAAAATACCAAATAACCTCAAAGTCTTTTAATTTGTAAGTTCAAATTTGTTACAACCCCATAAAACTCCAAAAGCTACCAAGAAGCAAATTGCAAGCAGCCAGGCTCAGAAAAATGTCATAAAAAAAAGGAAAAAAAAAGCAGCAGGTGAAGGCAATGTATGAAAAGCTGCAGGTTATTTAGAGCTGGTACATTCTTTTAGGTTGTTGTTCTTGTATATTGAGATTTATAGCTGAAATGTGATAATGTGGAAGGACCTTGAAAACCAGGTCCCATACGGGACACAGATGCTGAGTGGATGTAAATCAAGAGTGTTGCATTGCCCTGGACAAGCCGCAGAAATATATCTTGAAAAATCAGTTACCATGACAGAGCCACAACACGATGGTTACAGGAGATAATGAAAATAGCAGGGAGGGCAACGTGATGTGTGAAATGGAAAGTGAAAAAGAGAAGTTTTGCTTGCTCGCTTTCTCTCTCCCTCGCCCAGCAAGAGTCTGTGCAACTGGTGGTAACTGCTGATCAAAATGCAAAGTCACTGAGCAATTGAAACCAGATGTTTGGAACTTCAAAGGAGAAAAAACCAGCTCCAAGTGAACATTCATCAATCTCCACTCTTCAGAGGAAAATTTTGGCAGGTCTTTGAAAGAAGTCAATTGCTGACTGCCTGCTTCCCAATTTTTGAGCTACTAGCCAACTAGTTTGTGATCCCAGTTGCTGTTAAGTTACCTGTTTGACTCTGTAATTAACATGCTTGATGCTGATATGAAATAAAAACAGCTGGGCAGGGTACAAATGGGCTTAGGCCCTCACTTGAAAATATTTTCAATCAGCTTGTTTTAATCCCTTTCTTAATCTTGTTCCCAAGCAAGTGCAACTGCCTGGGTTTTCACAGTCAGTTCTGTAATGTGCCTGGGTCCTCCCAGCAAAGGAGGGCTGTATCTTGGCTTTGTCTAGGATTGCCTCATGTAGCCAGCCTGGATTTAGCATGCAGATAATGCTATGGGCTATCTCTGCTCCCCAGGTTGCATCGGAGATATAAACACTTTTTATAACATGGTGAATCCACAAGATTACAAGCCCTTCTCTGATTACAAAGCTGAATGCCCGCAGATCAATAAAGCTACGAATATTTAGGACTTGGCAGTTGAGTTTTAAACATTACAATGTGCAAACGATTAGACAGCCACACTGGGAAATGACCACAAAGCACCCTGCCTGGAAAAAACATGGACTGTTGCTGCTGATATTGAAACTGAACATGGACATGGCTGTAGAAGAAAACTTGGACAAAAAATAGCACAAGCAGTTGAGGATGCCAGACCCCTCATTCTGTACTTTGGAGGAGTGCAGTGGAGGGGCTGATATGTATGTGGCCGGAGGTCTTGTGCGACTGCCTCCCTTTGCGGCAGCAATGCAGCGCTGCAATGCACCAGCCAGCAATGGTGTGCAGAGATCTGGCAGCTGGACACTCCTGGGAGCTGCCGGACACAGTGACGTGGGAGCTGCGTGACCACTTCTGCACAAAGCCTCAGCTCCCACTGCTTGCGTGAAAGCCATGGCACCTGCTTCTCCTACAACATCCAAAAGACGTTGTAAGATTTAAATTAAGATCTAGTCTTGATTTAAAGGTTAGATCATTTACAATGGATTCCCAGTCCAAGGGGGAGATTTGGCATTGACTTTAAAGGTGACAATTTATCATTATTAATTGTGTGTACGTGTGTTCTGTGATTTGCTGTTAAGTGTTTGTAATGCATCTCACAGCACATCACAAAGAGAAAAGGGTAGTAAAGACTCCACAAAGGGGTGGAAAAAAGCTCTGTGTCTTTTAAGCTTCCTAGAATGGGAATTCTTACAAGAAAATGTCTTCTACAGATGTGTTTATAAAATGGAAATCATACCTCTTTATCACTGACATCTGGATACCAGATTCAGATTTAAGCAGATTATTAAAAAATAAAATAGATTAAAAAAAGAGACAACTAGCCCCTGGCACTGAAAAGCTAGCATCAGACACAATGAGCTGTTGGGTGCATTTTTAGCTTTTGGGCATGAAACCATGGAGCAATCAATCACCATCAAGCCTCAGAAGGGTCAGAGGCACAACCTCTACTGATCCCAGTGAGTGTACTAGACAGTTTTCACCTCTGTATTAAAAGTAATGGTGGCTGCAAGACATACTGCTTGTGAAAAACAGGTGGGCAAAAGCGTACAAACTTCCCTGGCCTTAAGGAAGTTGCAGAGATGTCAGAGTTAAATCCCCAACCTCGTCTGCAAAAGGATTTCCACATTGGGTTCAATGAGAGAGGAACATTTGTTTTTACAGCAAAACCTTACTGTGGTAGCTCAAGATAACTGCACTGGTCACTGCACCCCTCTTCTGCACCTCTGCTTCTCTTCCTACTTTTTGTTTGATTCATTTGGATTAAAAAGCCCAAATGTTGTCTAACAGGGGAAGTAGGAAAGCCTGCACAACATCCAGATAAAAGATCTGAAAGGAGGGAGCAGGGAGTTGGGGACAAATCCCACACGGGGCTCCGTGCAAAAGCTTGGATTGGGATCCAAACATTGCTGCTACACGCTGCGTCAAGACCGGTTCCTTTTAAGGTGGAAGTAAAAAGATGGGCTCAGGCCATACTGCAGGTCCTGCCTCCATGGCTGCAGTCTCCTTGCCACGGTGTGGCCCTGAGGTGGGACAGCAGGGAGAGACGTAACCTTACACTCGCACCTTGCTGGTTGAGCGCCTGCTGTGGCGCTGATGGACCTGGTGGGCAGAGGCGCAGGGCTCCTACCTGTCCAGTCGCAGCCCAGCACCTCCAGGCGCATTCCTATTCCTGCTGGGGACCACCTCTCTGGGTGCACTCGGATGTACTGGGCAGGAACAGGGTCAAACCTCCGGACTTCAGGGATATCATAGTGGATGTTGCCTTCAAAAAGCTACAGAGAGACAGAGAGACAGAGAGAGAGAGACAGAGAGAGAGAGAGAGAGAGAGAGAGATAAAGAGAAAGGCAAGTGATGTGTCCATCCCACATGCTCTCCACCAGACTTGATAATTTAGGTCTGGCAGGACATAGCCACAGTTTGAAATAGTTTAGCTGTCCGACTCCGGGCCATCGAGCCCAGCTGAGCTGGGCTGTGCCTCCTCAGTTTCAAGAGGACCAGACAGGCTGTTTCTAAGAAACTTGCACAATCTCTCTTGGCCTCTGCTTTATCTCCAGGGGTCAGATTCTGATCCAAGCCACACAGGGAAAGCCTGAGGAACATCCACTAACTTCATATATAACTAAGGTCAGATTTGTCCTTTGGCAAATCAAGAGGCTACTGTGTGTTCTAGGATAGTGTAAATGCTCAGTTTTCCTCGCAGGCCAAGTACTGCTGCTTTTCAGCTTACATGCACAAACTGAAGTCTGTGGGGAATAAAGAGAATGCTAGATAGCATCAGGCCTTTTAAGACTCATTTGTGGGATCAGGAAAAATTAAAACTTACCCGAATTTTCAGAAGCAAATGAGTTTGCATAGAAACAGAACAGGCAGTAGGAGAGTTCATTTATTTCTCAAGTCCCCTGCCACTCCCATACCACTAAAGCAGAAAGATTATGGGGAACTCCAACGACATGGGAAAAACACAGGGAATTTCAGGGTCACGCCAGTGTGGCAAAAGGGACTTCAGATATAGCAAATTTCCCAAGGAGAAGCTGTGATTCATCTTCATCTTTCAGAGGCGCAAGGCACAACAGCAACACTTTTCCCCTTAAAATACGTAACTCATTTGTGTCAAACATAATCAAACACGCCATTTGGTAGGCTCTGACCTGCAGGAGCTGGGAGGAGCAGAAGGTGATGTCTACATCCCCAGGCCTGGTCCACAAAAAGACATGAAGGGAAATTGCCATCCCTGGGGCAAGTTGGAACCTATACCCTCTAGCACAGCTTAGGAGCAGGACCAGGGGACGCAACCTGGTGTTTCATGGTGACAACGCAAACTCCCAAGGTCTCTGTGGGGAGAGACAGCTAATTTCCCAAGACCCCATCAGGCAGACTGAAGCCAGAAGCCAGAAACATATCTCATTTTGCAGCTGCTCCAGCCAGTGCCTACCTTGGCTTGCATTGTTTTGGGGTCCTGGATGAAGTCCCAGTCCTTTCCATTCATGCTGTAGGCCACCTTAAATTTCTTCACGAAGGAGCGGGACTCTGTGGTGGTCACACTGTCCCCTCCTCGAGCCCCCTGGATAATGACGCCTTTGATATTCTTCGGGACACCAAGGTCCACCTGCAGCCACTCCTCCCCAGGCTGGGCTTGGGGGACACGAGGAAACCAGCCTGAGCGGCTGCTCACCAGGCGAGCCATGCCGGGAGACCAGTCATAGCCTCTGATAGAAGAGGCTGAGATCTGCGAGTCAGGGATGAGGCCAGAAAGCATTCCCAGCAAGTTGGAGCAAGGCGAATCTGCAGGGAAGAAAAGGGCATGAACAGTTGGGGCAGCTGAAGCGAGCACCCATGGTTTTCCCCACAGGTTTAAGCTCTGGGCACTAAACGAGCACCAGCACTGGGCACTTCCCTCTTGCCTCTGGGGCCTGGGTGCCTGTCCCCCCAGATGCATCACCTGCAATGGGTGCTTCAATGCGGCTCACAGTGTCACCGTTCCCACCCCAAGCAGCCATGACAGCTGCAGGGGACAGCACCCCAGGACAGGCTGTGGGAGGAAGAGAGGAGGGCTGAGGCCAAGAGGAGGAGAGAACCCTCACCGGTGATGCGGCAGCCGTACAGCTCCAGCCTCAGGGCGATGCCGTTGTGCCAGCTCTGGGGACGGATGCGCACAAAGCGTGCGAGCACCGGGCTGTGGATCTTGTTGAGAACCACCTCCGTGGCATCCTCATTGGCCTGAAATGTCTGCAAGGGAGAGGGGGCACAAACATGGTTATGTGCTCTCCAGGCAGAAAGAAATAACCAGATCAGCAGTTGAAATAATCTCAGCAGGGAAAACTGAGGAGACGCTTTCTGGGCAGGGCCTGCCTCCGGCCAGGGCAAACACCCAGTGGCAGGCAGAGAGAGCTGAGTGCTGGCAGAACTTCCCAGCCAGTCCCTCGCTCCTGCCTCTCCGGCACACAGGCAGCTCGCCACACAGAGACAGCTTTTTGGGGGAATTTATGATCCAACACGATATGGAAAGGCTGCTGCCTTACCAGATGGCCATGATCAATAACTACCAGATGGACGTTAGATCCACCCCTCCTTCCCATTATTTCAATAGGCTGGACCAGGACCGGATACTGTGTTGCTGTTTCAGGTTGCAGAGCCATAATGGGGAAGAAATGGGGGAAAAGAGGAAATACGCAACCTGGGAGTAATTTTCAACCCTTTCTCTGCCCCAGCATAAAAGCACTAAAGCTCACAGGCTGAGGCTGAGGACATTGCCCACTTTCCCTCCAAGCACACAGGTTCTCAGGACTGGGCTGGAGCATCCTCCGATCTCAGCCAGAAGCCGCATCCACACTGAGATGTTGGCTGGGCTCTTCTGCAGGCTCCTACCCTGCATATGCCACGCTAAGCACAGGAGCTCCTACTAAGTTTATCTCGGAGCTAAGCAGGAGAGTGTAATCTCTGGCACCGATCTCCTTCTGCTGGAGGCAAGAGTCAAACAATTCAACTGCAGATCCCTATGATCCAGGACAGAAAAAGGGGTGAGGCTGTATCCTGGCCTCCAACTGCTGTAGGCCTGCAGACAGCACATGTCACTGCTCTCCTAGGATCCAGCAAGCCAGGGCACTCAGAGGGTGTTCGCAGAGAGGGACAGCAGCTGTTTGCAGCATCACATCCCACTCGGGGCTGCCCCTGCACATCACATCCTGCTCGGGGCTGTCCCTGTGCCTCGACGTCCAGCCCAGGGCAGCCACCCCGCAGAGGGCCTTGGCTGCAAGTCTGGCTGGTAACTGGGATTTGGGTTGATGTGAATTTGAGCAGAAATGCTAATCTGGAGAATATACATCATGCTGCTACCGTTTAGCAACACAGCATGGTTTATGTGTTTTTAATATCCTATTTTATCCTGTCTGACCCCACTCCCCATCCTTTTCCTTGCTCAGCAGACACCAGATACCCTTTTTTCCAGCAGGAGGGCTATAGGAAGAGTGGTTACCGTGAAACACTCTCCAGGCATGTGTGTGTGCCTCTCATAAACCTGTGGGAACACACACATGCGCGCACAGGCTGAAAGGATACATTTCCACAGCAAAGCCTCCAGCTTTATGTCAACATAGAAGCTGACACACAACACCTTACCTCTGAACCCAACACCGGAGGACAGGAAATGTTTATCTGAGCTGGTGCAACTATTTTAGTACGAGGAGCAGCACATCAGGTCAGCCCAAAGGTCCCTCTGTCCCATGGGGCGGCTCCTGATGGTGGCCCCAGCAGATGCCTGGGGGCAGCAAGCCCAGGGGAGTCTTCTCCTGGCAACCTCCCTTTGCTTCCCACTATCAGCAGTCTGAAGACTCCATGAGCCAAAGGTTGCATATGGACCAGCATGTTTAACAGTCACTGGTGAGGTTTGCTGCTCTTTTTGGTTTAACATATTTCCAGTTTTGTTCTTTTTTAGCTCACTTCGCACATACAAGCATCAGGGGCCAGAATCCAAATTTACACCAGCGTAATTTGTTGCTGAATTCTGCAAAGTCAAGCTTGACAGAAAGCAGAAGCAGGACTGAGCCCAAAAACTTTATCACTACCACATGCATTGCCGAAAGCGTCTCTTATGCGACCTTAGTCCCAACCACCTGCTTCCAAGGAGAGCAACCTCAATTCTGCTTCAGATTTGGGGCCCAATACTTTCCTCAGGCTAGATCCCATTCAACAAGCTTCGTAACCCTAAACTGGGGCCTTGACACTCCAGACTGCCAGTTTATGAGGGCAGAAACAGCACCTGACTTCCAGCTCTAGTATCAGCCACACTGGCAGGATCTGCCCCAGCGAACCTTGTTTCTGAACAGCCCCAGCTGATCCCAGCAAGTCATTGCTCCACACCCTGTTCAGCATAGCAGAACAGGGCCACGTCAGAGGGCAGGTGCTCAGTGCTGTTCGAGCAGCGGGGTGCCCCCGTGTGCCTGGCCCTTCAGCCTCCCTCCCACATGGAAATGCATCGCCAGCCGGCAGGCTGCTGACCAGCCTCTGACTCCGAGTGCACGGCTTCTCTGCGCTGAAAATGCCGACCCCAGAGCCCGAGCGTACCGTGGAGAGGGTCCCTTTGACTTGAACAGGCTCTACATCCTGCCTCAAATTAGCACACACGGCATGGGAAGAACTAGCAGGAAAATGTGTGAAAATGGGAGCGCCAAGAAAGCAAAGATTTCTTCCCCCTTACCAAAATAGAACATTGCTATGCCTCCCATCCTATCTGCTTCCCATCCCACTCAGCACATATTTTGAGCCAAGTTGTTGAATGGTGTAAATCAACATATCGCCATCGAAGTATAAGAAGTCACAGTAATTTACACCAGCAGAAAAAAAAATCTGGCTGTGATCTAGGGAGACAGATAGACACACACTCAGCAGAGAGCGCACATGTGCACGCACATGCACGCGCACTGAAGGGTGACGGAGCCAGAAGACGAATGGGAAAACCATTAACAAATTAAAAGCACCTTCCAATAAGCAGTCAAGGGAACTCCTTTTCACTGCTGCATCAAAAAGCTGCCCACCCCCTCCCCATATACTTTATGTTTACTTCCATTTTAGTCCAGTCGGCAGGTCTACTTGTAAAATTAAATGGATAATCAATGAGAGCTGATGTGCTTAATTAATTTGCTGCAGAAAGCAAGTGGTGGGAGATGATGCCTGGGCTAGAGGAGGATTGGGCAAGTTTTCCACATACACACACAGGCAGGCTCCACACCAACACCTACAAGTTGTATTTCTGACATGTTGGAACTGCCACGGGGTGACGGAGGGAATTCTGAAGCTGCATTAGTTCCAGTGGGTATGGGAATTGTGCCAATGGCAGTTTGGAGTGAAGGGAGTGAAGGACAGAGAGACAAAAAGCGCCATGAAGTCGAAGAGGCAGCGAGTCAAGGAGGGGGCAGGAGGTAACCTCTCTCCCGCTATATTTATTGTGCTGCTTGGCCACTATGCAATTTCTTGGGGAGCTAAAGAAAGCGGCTGGGGGAGGCAGAGAAGCAGGCCACGGATGGCAGCAGCCCTGCCTTTGTCCATATGTATGTGTCTCTCTGGACCCACTAGATTTACTGCAGGATTATGTTACTCCCGTGGAGACAGAGCCCTGGAACAGAGCATGCTAACAGGATTAGGGCTTCAGGATTTAGACAGAGAAGCATGAAGGAGAAAAGTAGGGGAGATTATTTTCCTTGTCAGATAGGGAAGGCATAAAATGGGGCATGTTTGATGGTGGGAGGATTCTGGCTCGAGTGGAGGGTGGATAGTTCTGGATTTATTAAATCCAGGAACAAGGAGGCAAAAGAAAAATGATACTTGGCAACACTCAACAAAGCACAGCCGTCTGGGCAAGGCACAGCATGCTGGGCTGGCCTTGCCAGCGCCGTGTCTTTGAGAGGTTCCACTCAGATCCAGGAGTCACCAGGGACACAAGGAGTGGCACTCTGTTAGCCTGCAAAGCAGATATCGGGCCCAGAAGTACAAAGCTGCAGCCTTGCTAGGAAAGCTAGGACTCTTAACTCTCCCCTAGTACTGCACCAAGGGTGAATGTGCAGGGCTGACTTTCCCAAAGCCTGACGTCTTTGTCCTGCCTGTGAAAGCAGCAGAAGTAGGCTGGGACCTGGGGATGCTTCTGGGCAAAACCTCTGCACCATGATGTCCCTGTGCAGAAGCACTTGCAGCCTTCTGGCTGATCATGCAAGCTTTTCTTGAGTTTTCCAGTTGAAGAAGCCATAGGACTGAAAGCTATTCTCTTCCTCCCAGGTGAAAGAACACAGGAGACCTCATTAAGAACTGAAAGTATAGAGGAATACTCCTAAGGGGAGGCACAAGGGTCTCCAAAGAGTCATCCTCAGTATTTCCTGCCAGCACCAAACATCTCTGACATCCCCAGCTCCATGCACAGCTGAGATATTTGGCTCTTTGCAGCAATTCAACCTGCCTTCTTGCATCCACGTGAAATACCATGCAGGAAGGTTAGCTGATAACAAGCACAAAGCTGTCAAAATGAGTAGGAAATGGAAAATGCACATCAGTTGGATTTTGCTGCCATTTCTCATCCATTGACTACTACAGGTTCTCAAAGCAAATGTTTCAGTTGCATCCTCCCATTTTACACACAGAGCAATGGAGACAGCAAGAGCACTCATCACAGTCCCAACCCACCCCATATCCTGAAACCCACCCTGTCCCCCAGTCCCTCGCCACACTAGACAATCCCTGTGAACTGATCTGTGCAGTTACTGAGGCAGAGCGGCTCAGACCACACAGCAGACGGAACCCAAGACCCTACAAAGAAGGAAGTGGATCAGAATGGATGAGCACTTTGTTTTCCAACAAAATCCTCATAGCTGAATCTGCACGAAGAAAATGGCAAAAACCAAAAGGTCAAATCCTGTCAGGTGCTCTTTTCCTTCCTTGGGTTCAAGAACATTCAAGAAGTTGCTGTTTTCTAAAGACATTTGCAAAGTGCTAGATAAGATCTCAGCGCACACACCAGGGTCTGTGCCTGGAAGATAACCTCTGGGGCCATTGACACAGAGCGGGATGCCACAGGGAGGGCAAGAGCCAGAGCAGCCTTTCTGGGGCAGGGCTTGTTTGGCCCTGTCCCATGGGGACAAGCTGGTGGGTAGTAAGTGGCGAGTGTGGGGCAATAAGTGGTGGTGACTGCTCTCCTCTCCGTCTCCTCTCTTGGGTGACACACAGGAAGACAGCTCTGCACCTTCAGCCAGGTCGCTGGGTTAGCCTCTCGCCCTGGTCCCATGTCCCAGGCAAGGACAGAGCATCACCTCCTGGGCAGGGAGACGTCTGAGGTGTACTGGGCTGGGCTGTGTGGGGAGCACCCTGCCAGGAAGAGGGAATGCCCGGCAGGGATGGGGGGAGAAGGGGAAGGTGTGAGTGTGGGGCTCCTCTCCTGCCAGCTGCAGACCTGCTGCTGCCTTCCCACTGCCTCCCCACCCCAGAAACACGGCAGTGCTTGACATGGAAACAGGCCAGCAAACCCTGCCTGCTGCGAGCATGTATTAATCTGTTTCCCTCTGCTTCAGCCTGCCTTTCCAGTCTCCCTCGCTGTGAGTGCCAGTGGCTGGGGACTCAAAGGTGAGCCGTCACATTTCACAGGGAAACACCCTGGCCCCACTCTCCGCAGAAACATCAGAAGGAGGGGAAGCAGGGGGTGAAAGAGAGGAGGTCAGAGCTCCCCAGCCTCTTCAGAGAGCATCATCCCCTCCCCAGCCTTCCTGCACTCGCTGGTCTTCTCTTGCTTTAGTTCCCTGATGAAGATGTAAATGTTAGCTGACCCGCCTATAACATGGCAGAGATTTGCTTTCGGCCCGCACAGCCAGCAGAAATTCAGAGCAGTGTTTGATACACCCCATATGCCTATGTGTGCCTGTGCATATATAGATATGTATGTGTGTGTGTATATATATATATGTGTATATATACGTATATAGCTGCATGTATATAGAGGAATAGAGAGTCCCTGTCTGTCCACCCCCTCCTCTCCCTCCCCGCTCCTCATGGCACCAAATCAAGCTGCGGCAGACTTGACAAATCTATTTGGCATGGTTCGCTCCACCGTTGCAGCCTGAACAGTGTGGAGCACCGCACTGACGCAGGGAGGTATCTGTACCCTGAATGCAGGCATCTGGGAGCTTGTCTAATGCAGCAACAGCGGGGATTCACGCAGGCGGGGAATACGGGGCCCGAGCCCCCCAGCACCAGGCCTGTGAGTGAGGGGCTTTGCCCTGGCCCCACTGCGGCTTGGTGGCTGGTGGCCAGCTGTTCGGTGGGGAGGGAAAGCAGTCACCCGGCTGCAAGGGGTAGGCAAGCCACCAAAAAGCAATTACTTATCCTCCAGCCTTGGGAGGTGTTTGCTAAATTGAGGCCAAAACACGGGAACGAAGCAAGACTGGAATAAAGGGGTAAAAAAGGAGAGGTTTGATTTTTCCTCTTTTTTTTATGAAGAGAGAAAACAGAGAAGAAAAAAGGTGACAGGACTCAAATGCGAAATCCTGAAATGGTGGCAATTCATGTAGCCATCAGACTGCTTTGGGTTGACACCAGCCAGGCTTTAGGGTCTTGCTGGAGCAATGTGAATTGGCCCAGCAGCACTGAAACCAGCCGTGTTCCCCTGCTCCACCCTGGCTGAGGGTCCAGTCTCCAATGCCTGGGACTGCAAGGATGGGACATCTACCCTCCCCTACGACTAAAACCATCCCCCAGGCCAGATTCCAGCTCCTGTTAGACTCCAAAAGGTAAATTTATTGCCAGTGGCTATTTGAAACACTGAACTGTGTATTCAGCCCATCGCTCTGCCTCATGTGTTGCCAATCTCCCATCTGCCTCAGCTTGCAGAAATGGTTCCAGGGACACCTCAAACTCACCCGTCTCTATGGGCTGCCCGGGTGAGGAGGGACGGCCCTGGTTCACAAAAATGTCTGCTGTGGCCAGTGGGTCCTGGGAAAGCACAGAGCCTCCACACCAGTGCATGGCCACTGCATTAAGGTTTATGTGAGCTCTGCCATGAGCTGCAGCCCCGGAGCCAGCCTGCCCAAGGTCTGGGGGAGCCCCGCTGCTGACTGTCCTATGGGGTGCTGGGCTGCCCTGTGCCTCTTTTTCCCTACCTTTAATGTAGGACTAACACCACCTCGCTGGCACGCAAGGAGGTTAAATACTCCAAATAGGAGAGGTATGAGACCCTGGCTAGGGGCCTCTGCACAGAGAGGGCGCATTCTGGGAAGCAGAGTGAGTTTGAACCGTGAGACACACTTGTAGGGAAGGGGAAATCACACAGCCCGGAAGGGAAGGAAATGTCTGGATGAACCCTGGACAAGGCAGGCTACTGCATTTCGTGCCAGCAGCGCCTGTGCCAGCAAAGGGAGGGGACAGCTAATTTAACAGCAGCGCTGAGCAAGCAGAAATTGCTGGGACTTGGCAGGGGGGGGAGGTGTGCGGGACCCCAGCTGGTGAGTTCACGCAGACAGATTATGGCACATCAGGGATGAGGACATGACCCACAGCAGCAGTGCTGGTGGGCACCACAGAAAAGCAGGGAAGGGCTTTCCCGAGGTGCCCTTAAGCAGGGGACAACCACGCAACCAAGGCAAGTGACAGAGCAGGACCAGCCCAGCACCACGGCTGCCTTAACCCCCCTCCTCATATGCCAAAGCTCCCATGCGGACCACCTCGAGCTTGTCTCACCTGGCCATGCAGCAGCACCCGCAAGGCTTGGAAGGGCTGAACATCCATCCTTACCCTCCCTCCCCCTCGCTCCCACCTCTGTGTGCCTCCCAGAAACTCCCAGGGCTCAACGCATCTTTGCCGACCGTGCCTGCTAGCGCAAACCCCACAGCTCTGGCAGCCTGAATTGCTCCTCATTATTTATTGTTCATTTTGTTCTCTGGGACGGTGCGATCCCCTCTCAGGATTTGTGCCCTTTCATTTCCAGGCCTCAATAACTCCTGAACTACAGTTTCATGTGGTTTTGTGATTGTTAACCCAGCATGCAGACGGGGCTACAGCCGTAAAAGCTCAATGAATCTTGTATGGCAAAACACAGGCTGTGAAAGCATTTTCTCCTTCATTTGCAGTCAAATAACATACTCTCGCCACCACGAAAGATGTAACAGCAGCCAGGTTTTCCAAGGAATAGTGTTTCCTCATTGCTGTGCAGAGGGGAAAGGACTATTTCTGCTCAGAGCATCATCAGTCTTTTAGCCCTCATCAGAAAAAGTGTCCCTCACAGATTAAACCCTCCAGGCTCATAAAATCTCTCTGTTCTATTCCCTCCCATCAGCTGCAAGTCTCGCTGAGGTGCATGCAAAAGAGACAAAAAGGCCTTTACCTTGTGATTTTTCCCGTGTCGGTACATCATCCAGTCCTCCCCATTGGTGCTGACCTCTAGCTTGTAGGTACGGACATAGTAGCCATTCTGGGTTTCTCTGGAGATGGCACCTTGTGTGGCAATGGCTGTGAGCACAGTCAGGAAGTGGAGGTCCACCTTTCCAGGGGAAAAAGGGACAAGAGAGAGAATGATGGCCACCTGAGAATTCAGGTTGGCTAGTTAGTTCCTCCCGCTGTCTCTGAAACATGAAAAGGCACAAATTCAGTCTGTCTCACTCCATTTGTGGGCACACACTTCCCCGGGCACGAACCACCCGGGCTGACTGCAGCAGGATGCTGGGGACCACAGGACAAGAGTAACTAAGGATCTTCATGTCTGTCTACATGGGACCATCACAAAACCGTCTTCCTGCCTCAGACCAAGCAACAGGATCTGCACAGAAAGTCATGTCTATTAATGCAGGACAGAGGCTGAATTTTTCCATGTAAAATAAAAGCATGATGTCCAATTAGCAAGTGCTGCAGTTCCTGGTTTTCCCTTGCTTTTTTTTTTTTCACAATGTGGGTTGAGAAAGGTCAGCAGAGCTGGGTTGGTAGCACTGCCATGAATGAAGAATGAGACGTCTGCTAGAGGCAATGACATTCTCAACCTCCCGTTCCTAGTGCCCTTTAGCAAGCAGTGTCTCACGGCGATGTGACACAGCCAGAAGCCCTGCGCGGACAGAGACTGTGGATCTAATCAGCTCCCAGGGAAAGCCTTTGCTCTGTCAGCTCGCTACCTGACGTTAGCCTGCTCACGCTCCCTGTATCACTGACGAGAGAAATATTATTCTAGTTGTTTTTCCACGTGCCTACTGGATATTCTGGTCTTCAGGCCAGTGGCGGAGTCAGTGGCCCTTTTAAGTGTCAGAAGTCCCTCAGTCTCTGTCAGTATGCTGGAAAGTCCATCAAGGTTTTGGGCAGGAAGAAGGGGGTGGGAGAGGGACAGCAGGCCGAGTCAGCCCTCGTGCAGGCATGCTAATGGGAGAGCCAGCCTGTCGCATTTCACGGAGGCACTGCAGCTCCCCTGCTGCTCGCTCCCCATGAGGCACAGAGGCAATAAAAAAATCAGCAAGCCTGATGGCCAAGGGTCAGTTTAACAGTGTGACACTCCATCTGGTGGGGGAAGAGGTGAGGGGGCTGGAAAGAGTGCATACCTGGAGGTACTCTTTGTTGCTGTCTACATTGGGAGTCCAGCCATTGTCATCACTGTTGAGCCGGCTCTGTTGAGGGGTCCATCGCCCGTCTGAGTAGGTGGAGGAGGCACTAATCTGCATGTTGGAGATCCTGCCAGACTCCATCCCCAGTGGCACGTTGCACTGGAAGTCTGGAGTGGACACACACATGCACACATGCAGATCAGCTTACAGTCTCTGTCCTTCACTCCCAAGTGGAAGGCAGCCCCGAACTATTGTCCCCAGCTAACCCCAAGCAAAGCTGCCTGCCTGGAAAGATGAACAGACCTGCACCATCTTGCAGGTTGTGTGTGCTCACAGAAGGCACTGAAAAATTAAAGGTGGGGCAGCATTATGTTTGCACAGCCCTCTGAAAACTAATACAGTCCAGATCTTTCTCCCTTTCTCTATGTCCTTCACCTCTGCACAGTTCTGAAGCAATTCTGTCCCTTCCCTCCCTCCATCTCCACCAAGATGTTCCAAGGCCCCTTGCCACAAAATTCCCCATCTTATTGAAGGCTGGAGGTGAAATCTAAGCACTGACAAGGCACAGAGTACAGGCAGGCACAACAGGAGGGTGTTTACTGCTGTGCTGCCAGCAGGAATGTCAAGGCCTGGAAAGGGGAAGGTCTAAAGGTTCTGTGTGGGGAGTATGGACGCACATGTGTATGCCTCTGTGTATATGTGCATGGGCTATATGTGATATCAGGACCATAGCAATTAACCAGACAAGAATATGAAAGACTCCAGGATGCTTTCATTTGGGCTTCCTCACTTCTAAGGCTTTAATAGTCACAAATAGCTCAGTCTTATTGCGCATCTCATATATTTTATGGCAGCTGTCCTGTAAAAGCAATTGCAAAGAAAACATTGATAGAAAATACTGCATGGGCCCAAGCATGCTGCTGCCGTAAACCAATGGGGCTCCACCAAACCGCTTGTGTTTTTAATGTGGCCAAGTCAACCCCGGGTGGAAATGATGGGCCAAGTTAAAATCTCAGTGGTATTATTAAAGTTTCAATCTCACACCAGCATAAATCAAAACAGACCTGGCCCTTTAACAGCTCTTAAGCTTAATTTCTCAAGCTTTGTGTGTCATTAACTTTTTATTTCCCAATACTTTTAAAGAATAGAATAGAAAGAGGATTAAAGAACAGATCAACTGAGTATAGAGATAGGTAATGGTGAAGAGCTCATGCTTGTCTGTGACTCTCAGCCTCAGCAGAATATCCCTAACTCAATCACACAGCAAGAGCCTGTAACCCAGCTGCCCTAGCGCCACACAGCCCCTAGTCTACCCTGCTCTCTGTCATTGGCTTTCGGTGTCAGATCAGGGACCCTCTCTCTTTCTTTGGGACTGAGGGGTGTCCTGTAGGCTTCTTCTGCTGTATCACAGGTTTACTGCAAACTCAGATCAAGAACTGTAGCTCTGATGTAAAAGTACCATGGGAAAACAAACTGAATCTTTCCTCGCTTGCAAGTATTATCACAAAGAATCAACATGCTCTCCATTCTCAAAACACACAACTTACTGCCTCACTCCACATCAATTTACCTCCCTTAATAAGGGTTCTAAAACAAATTTTGGTTTGAAATTCTTAGAGCTTTAGGCATTTTTTAATTAGAAAGCCAAGAAATTCTGATTTGTAGCTTGGGGCTGTGAATTTTTGGAAAACCAGAGAGAGGGAAAGAGTAACTTCCCCCATGCTTTAGTGAATCTGCTGCACCCAGTGGGCTGAAGTCTTCCCTTAAATCATTTGGGCTGAGCACAGACATGAAGGGTTCTATCCCAAAAGGTATTGAGAAGACTTCACGAGCAAGTGAAGAGTCAAAGAAAGGTCAGAAAGCATGGTTCTTA
Source organism: Opisthocomus hoazin (assembly GCF_030867145.1). Classification (NCBI taxonomy): domain Eukaryota; kingdom Metazoa; phylum Chordata; class Aves; order Opisthocomiformes; family Opisthocomidae; genus Opisthocomus; species Opisthocomus hoazin. The sequence goes on along the minus strand of NC_134422.1, from coordinate 30,100,672 downwards.
CTGCAATCTCACTTCTATGAGAAACAGAGAACACAACTAGTGTAAGTGTTGCCTGCACTGCCAGTGGGGACCAGCCCCTGGTCACACTCCTGCCTGCCTCACTCTCACATGCGCCAAGTGAATGACTCGGGAAAATCAGATGACACGACTACCTAAAGTCATACACATGCGTTTCTAACTTACTTTCCGGGACTTCCTGCTGGATCAAGGAGTACTGAGCAGAGAAACCGTCTTTAGCCACTGCCAGGTCCGTGTGGAAGGTGAGCGAGAGGACACCGGTGGTTGAGCGGATGTCTGATGGCATCTTAGTGCCGCAGTACCTGCCTATCAAGGGGCCAACTGCAAAAGAAAGAGCAGCACAAGTAATGCCTGCTTTTCCACCAGCCTCCTGGGTCACCAGCAGATTGGCATCACTCAGCAGGGATGCCTTAGCAGGACCGATCAGGATAAAAGAAAGGCTTTGAGGATGAGCTATTTTTTACATCCATTGGCCTGGTGCCATGCAGTACGCCGCAAAGAAATATCCACTGCAGCAGGCATTTCTCTGCAGTTGCCGGGAAATGCTCCAAACTGCTCTGTTTCTCAGTGTTGGTACAGAGTAGGGTGGTCTTCCCAGCACTGCATGAACCCACTGCCCTTGCCTGAGTAAGGACCTGTGGTGTCTTGGAGTGTCCCGTGGGACATTTCAGATCAGTGGTTACAACAGAGCAGTAGTTTGGGGTTTAATGCACACAGCCTCCTGCAAGCACACCGTCCCCACAGCCGGCCACGAAGTGCCCCAATGGCAGGCTGCATGCTGCAGCCACATCTGAGGTTAGGCACCTTTGGTGTTCAGACACAGACTGCACAGCTTTGGAGCTTTGTGAGACACCAAGAGAGGCTGAGGACAGCAGTGCAGCACCCCATGACTTACCCTGAGGGATGCCGTCCCAGATGTCCAGCCAGTCGTACTTGCAGTCTCCTTCCCCCGCCTGCAGCGGGTCATGCTCGAGGTCAAAGAGCAAGAAGTGGAGGAGGATTTCTGTCTTTGGCTTGGCTATGATGGTGAAGATGCAGTCCAGGTTGTGTGGATACTTGTCAGGGAAACCTGGAGACTCAATAGTGCCATTGGAGGCAGTGAAGTTTCTGGAGCAGTCCTCAGAGCCTGTAGTGGCAGAAAAAACCTCCAGCCTTAGCAACAATGCAGTGTAATGCCAATAGCCTGACACTGTGGAAACCTCATGTGAGCTTAGAGGTGTTGTGTATTCACTTCTGCAAATGTCCTGTAACCCAAGAGCTGCGTGAATTCCTGCAAGGACCACAAAGAAGATTTTCAAAGCTTTCCACAGGTGGAGAGACAAAGTCCCTGTGTTTACTGGAGTGGACAGCATGGTTTTAAATCCCTCAGACAGCTCTGCAAACATAACCTGTATACCACTGCTGATCCCCCTGCCAAATACTACAAAAACAGGACTAGGAGAGTGATCCCCTACAAAGCCATGGCTGCAATTGGGCTGGGCAGCACCCTGCCATGTCCCCCACGCTGGTGGTGGCCCAGTGGGGAAGGGAGGCTGTGCCGAGCTGGGCTGAGCTCCCCCTGCCAGCCCTGCCCACTGTCTGCTGGGCCCCCAACCAGCAACCTGCCAGGAGGCCTGTGCCTGCTGCCCCACGGCCCGCGGAGGGGCTGGCCTGCGCAGGGGGTGCCCTACATGGCCCTTGCAAAGGGCCACAGCAGCGCTGGGTCTGATGGGAGCCCCCGTTTGGGGAGGGGGCTGCCTGGGAAGGGGTGGAGCAGAGTAACGGGGATGTCATCTCTCTGGAAAAGCTGTGCCCAGGGGCTGGTCTCCAGCAACCTCTATTCCTCCGGCATGGACATCTGTGCCTCAGTTTCCTCTTGAGAAAATCAGGAAGCACAAACATTTACACAGTGAAAGGGCCCGGGGGAGGGTGCCAATGTCTCCACTGTTAGCTGGAAACCCTTGGGAAGCACGTGGTCAGCCTCCGGCCCCCTGAGACCCATGCAAAAGACGAGGGCCAGCTCCAGCATACATCCCCACAACGTGGCCACAGCAAGAGCAGGGGTAACAGGGGCCGTGGCATGGGGGTCTCTGCCGAGAGGAGGAACAGAGCCCTCTTTCTCACAGACTGAGCCGTCCACACCAGAAATGCAAGTTATTTCTATCCTTAAGGAAGACCTTTGCGTGGCGAAGAGGGCAGACAATGTTGCCTCTTTTTACTGCTGACCTCCGCACTGGCCTCGGCTGCAGCCGCGCCAGCTCCGTGCCCCCTCTTATACAGCCAAGGTGCCTCAGGGTGGCCGGGGAATGGGGAATTTCTGTTGTATTCATACCACGGTGACTTTGAAACCGCTGAGCTGTGGAGATAGGACAATAAGCAACAGAAATCCACAGCCTGAAGCTATCAGAGGCGAAAGGGGATGTTAACAGAGACTACCGGCCGCTGCTGCAACCCGGTGTTAGCATTCGCAAAGGTTTCTGCTTCAGTTTTTCTGGGACACCCTCCTTCTCCTCTACAAACCCTTCTGCTCCGGCTCTTCCAGGCAGCACAAGCCTTCCTGGGACTAATGGGAGACTTGTTATTCAATTCAGCATTAACCTACAGGAGTCAGGCCAGCAGCCCGCAGTAATAGCAGGATCCCGGCACCGCATTATGCAGCGCCTAGCTGGAGAGCTACTCAGGAGAGGCTGTTAATTGACTACCTAATGAAGCGGCCAGCTTTTCTGATGTGAACCTGTGGGGTAACACACAGAGGCAAAAAATACGGCCAAACACAAATCACAGCCTAACACCATGATCAGGGATAAGGGTGTACTGCGTTCCAACCAGCTTGAAAGACAAATAGGGAAAATAACACAAGCTCTGAGCTAGGGAGAAAATCAAAGACTAAACACAGAGTCAGGGGCCGTCCTCTAGAGACAGGAGAGAGACATAACTATGTCACTGCATTAGACAACAACAGTTTCCTCATGTGGGGCTCTTATCGCATTTGGCATCTTTGTCTACAGTTTGGCTGATACCAGCAAACACAATGATCAGGTTTTTTATAAGGAAGCTGCAGATAATCAAGAGGAGTCATGCTGGCTTCGGCAGCACGGCCCAGCCTGAGAGGAGACTTTGATGCCCAGCGCTGGAGAGCTCAGGCCAGCTCTGCCACACTGACTCACAAAGCCAGCAGCAGGGAGGCCGGACTAGCCAGGGCAGGCGGCTCTTTTGTCAGCCCAGGGACCGCTGACTGCTACCCATCAGGGGATTCAAAGCCTGGTATGCACGTGTTTGTATGCAGATTTCACCTCTCTCACACTGTGATAAGGCAAATTTAGTACAAGGTGTGGAAATAAATGCTCAGTTGAAAAGAGCTGTTTTTTTAGGTCACCTTTAAGAAAGAAAGAAGCTGCAGCCACACTGCCTTTACTGATGTGGACAATGACAATCCGATGACCTTTAAAGCTGGTGACACCCTTGCTGGCTACGCTGACAGCTCAAGAAGGAACCTTCGCCCATGCCTGCCTGCCTGCAAACAAAGGGCAGAGTTTGCTTGCACGGCCGTAGCCTTGCAGCCAGCACTGCCCACCGCCCGCCCAGGGAGCCCTGCAGGCGGGTGGGCTGGTGGTGCCCCCGACCACAGGCTTGTCCCTGCTCCTGTGCCAAAACCTGCCTTGCCACACTGGATTTCATGGGCTGTGGCTGGAAGAAAGCATGGCTATTTCTGGAGAGGATGGCTGCCGGAGGAGGGTAGGGGGGGTGGCAAAAGGAGCCCCAACACCACTTCAGACCTGACAGCAGCTCTGCAGGGACCTACACAGAGGGACACAAACCCAGCTCCAGCCTCCATCCAGCATCTGCCCTCCCAGAGCAGCCTTTGCTTCCTCTCTCTTCTGCCCAGCAGCAACAAAATCTCCTCTTCCCATGAGTTTGGCCCCTTGCTGGCTCCCACCCAGGCAGACAGGGCTCCTGCCTGCCATCTCTTCCCACAGCCACACTCAGCCTGGCCTGACCACCTCAGCCAGCTGGACCCCTCCACACTGCCCCGTGCCCTGGCTCAGGGCGTGGACCCGATGTGGGGACAGGCACAACCCAGCTGAGTCTGCTGGGCTCAGAGGAGGTGTGTGCAGGGAGAAAGGGGCAAGGGAGGATGAGGTGGGTCAGCAGTCTTCCCACCTGAACACAGGCATTCTTTGCCATCCTCCGTGCTGGCAACTGGCTTCAGCAAACCCCAACAGCTGGACAAACCACTAAACTCTTTCAGGACTAATCTGTATCCTAACCACTAACAAACAGCATCGGTGAGCTGGCTCCACAACAGCTCAATGGCCAGTTATACAGCCCAGGCAACCACCAGCAACAGCATTCTCCTCATCCACCTGAACCTCCAGACACCTGCTGTCCACGCTATTTCACAATGAATCTGGGGAGTCCCATTCCTATCCGCCTGCAGTAGAGTCTCCACATTCACATCTACCTGTGACAGGGTTGTGGGCTGCTTGTTCACCTCTGCCTACTGCACACATGGGCCAGGGCCCTTGGGCACTGGTACCTGTGCTCCCTGCCTTCCCTTTGAAGAGGCTGGATAAGCAACCCTGTTGTGCTCCTTTCTGGTTCTTCACCAGGCGTGGGCATTTTTCTTGTGCTGGATGCGATGACGTGAAAGCTGCATGTGTTTTCTTCCAACGCACCACCAAAGGAATGTGGGCACTGGGTAGGTGCCCGTATCCCCATGCAGAACACACTCTTGTTCCCTCGGCGCACAGGCACACCTCTCACCCGCACACAACAAAGCGGGTTTTATTTTCTCAAGCCTCCTTCTTCCCAGATACACAATTCTGGCAAATATTTAGACAGAAACACTATTAAAAGCCTTTGAGCAGCTTCTCCTTTCCTCAGTTATAGTTCCATGTTAAACAGAATTACGAATAGTTCCTCTCATATCTGCCTGGAAAGGCGCTGCCTCAGCCCTTGACAGCACTGCTGACAGCAGTCCCTTGAAAACCAGAGCTCCCCAGTTACAAACCCTGCTTTCAGGGAGAGAAAACACAGCGTCATTGATCAGCCCTGAATCACAGCTCCACAGGAGGGGGAGCTCCATGCGCTCCTAACTGAGGGACAATCCCCACTTAGCCCTAACAAGCTCCACACGTGCCAGGGAAAAAAGATACACATTTCTAGTCCTCAAATACAAGAGAGCATTTAACGAGGAACCCTGCTTTTGAAATGTTTTTGTTTTTTGAATTTTGAATGTTTTGAATTTTTTTGAATGTTTTTGAATTTTGAATGTTTTGAATTTTGAATGTTTTGAATTTTGAATGTTTTGAATTTTGAATGTTTTGAATTTTGTTTTCACAAAGTAAAAATGCTTTTTGAAATGTGTGCTCTTCGAAATGTGATGCAACAGACTGGCTTAAACAAAAAAAAAAGAAAAAGCTCCCTTTATCTCTGGAGACAATGCTAAAAATCATATTGAAAAGGTGGCCAAAGACATCTCCTTGTGAAGATCATTGTGGCAAACAGCCTGGGAGACAGGCACTGACTCAGACACTCACCTGTCTTGTAGATCTCGTAGCGCAGGGAGAAGCCGGCCCCTTGCCGTGCATAGTCCGAGGTGAACTTGATATAGAGAGAGGGGCCAGAAGAGATGATGGTAGGAGGTGCTATGTTCCCACAGTGCTTGCCCAGCAGGTCTGCTGCTTCACTGTCCCCATCTCGGATCTCGATGTAGTCATACCTGTGGAGGCAGGTGAAATGACAGTAAAACCATCTGTCAGGGAGATGCTTCAGGACGCCAGGAACAAACACAAAGCACTTCTTTATATCTGCATATTTCACAGAACATCTTTCAGACAGGTACCTGGGACTCTGTCACTCACACCACATGCTCCCCAATACATTTTTTCCCTTTTGTCTGTCTGGCTACATTTAAGTCCCTTCCTCTGTTGCTCCTCACATCATTAATTTATTGCACCCACATCCACTTCAGGGCCAAAATGCAAAATTTAGGACAAAATTTGCCTCCATTCCCACAAGATTCCTTCAGCAGGGGCGAATCCCCCTCTCCTGCGGCTGCTCTCTTTCGCTTAACTCTCTCCCTAAGTGCCATCACGCTACTTAGCACAGCCGGGTTTATTCGACTACTCAGGTGGGATTTGGCCAAGCAGATACCAAGCATTAAACAAATAGTCAATGTTCAATCCATGTAAGCAGGTAGCTATTTTGTGCACTGTCTGACACCACATTGGTCTTTTAACAAGCGTGGCCAGTACATTCACTTAGCACTTGGACAGTAATGCTGATCCTCTCCTATTAAGTGCTGTGTAAGAGCTGGGTGACCACATTCACTATTTCCTGATCTTTGTACATCCTGTAACTGCAACCTGCCTTTGCCAAACCCTACCTGGAGGTGCCCCACCTGCCCACTGGCATGGCTTCTGAGCATCTGAATGGTCTGGGGGAGGAATGTGTAGGGTTGGAAGAGTTGCCTGCTGGTGCAGAGACAAAAGCTTCTTGTGAAGTCTGGCTGGAAGGTGAAACTCCCACAAGTTTCTTCATATTTTCCAGGCCATGACTAATGGCAAGGTAGTATCAGACTGTGTGTCCTGTGAAGAAACAAACAGCTTTTACGTGAACATCTTGTTCTTCAGCTGCTTTCTAGCACCCGCGCTCTCGCGCCCCTCTTCTCTTCTCTGGCCAGCACGTTGCTATTTACAGAAACTGCCCATCTCTCTTTCACTGTTCATTCGCTTTGTATCAGCCTGTTTGAACAACATACTACAGCTCTTCTCACGGGGCCAGGGAAGGAAAAAGCATTTCCAGGCTGCCAGGAATCTGCCTTTCTTCTTTGTCATAAGATCTTCTGTTTGGGAATCGAGAGTTGAAAGGAGAAGTAACTTGCTGGATACAGAATGATCCTCATGTGACTCATTCCTGTTCTGCAAAGCACACATCGGCAGGCAACAATCTCAAAACAAACTTACAGGGACTCAGTGTGCTCCTCCACAAAGAAAGATGGCTCGGACAGCTTCGGTTTCACTCCTTTCTTGGACCAGATCAGGCTGAGAGCCAGAAGCAAAATGCCTGCAGATAAAATCCTGTCTATGTTGGACCAAGCACTTAGCTAGCGGCAATCACCCAGCCTTTAACTTCATTACGGACTCAGTTGGCTTGGCCAAGGTGAAATCCAAGAGGTCTTTAGAAGAGGCACACTCACAGGAAGAGCATTTGGCTTAGCTGGTAGGTGGACACACAGCAATGTAAATGAAGATCTGTTCCCTCTGCTCTCTATTCAGCTCTGTGTAGCTCCCTATCACCTCATGACCCCACATTACCCTGACACTGTCCAGCAGCACCCTGCGTGACCCCACTAATGTCCATCATGTGTGGCTTGATCCCACAGTCTCCCCAGGGAGGAGGAATATAGAGGACAGTGTTAGTGCTTCTTTTAAGTAGAATTTTTTCCTCTTTGTTTGTCTATTTGTTTAAAGTAGTGCTGAGCAAACACCAGGGACATTTTGTTCTCTAAATAACTACTTGCTTTCAGTGTGCTTGCAGCCTTTCCACATCCGAAGTACACATCTGTGCCGCAGGACTACTGGCTAGTAGTGAAATCACGACTATGTGGCAAAAAATTAATTTGGCAAAAACATGAATGTTGGCAAAAACCAGTTAATGGAGTGCATTGTAAAAGCTGCGATTTGCGTGGCACAGGCAGAGGTTAGCTGCATCCCAGGGAATCACATCTGTTTGTGTCCCCGTGGGGTTATAACTCGCCAACACAGTACATGGCTCCAACTACTTGACTGTAATGATCACAGCTTCTGCTGTAGCCAACACACCAAACATCTCAGCGCTGTCCACATGGCTGCTCAAACCACCCAGTGCTGTAGGAGCCCTGGCAATTTCAGAAGCAAATTCTGGACCAAGAAATATTTGCTTATTGAATGGGTGAATAACTTCCAATAACACAATTTGGGAATATTGCAATCTGCTCATGGGCAATCTGCAAATGGAAAATTAAAAGAATGAATCTAGTAAGTAAATCATCGGGAAATATTTGCCTCTCGGAATTAAACCCTGTTTGGCTTCATCCAAGCATCTAACTGAGATTTCTCCTACTGAAGCTAATCCTTAATAAATCAAATGTTACAAACAACTCAAAAAGCCCCTAGGAGAAGGTCAGGGAGTCATTTTTGCCAAATGTAAAATGAATATAAATGCATAAGAGTTTTCTTTCCTAGTTAAAAATCTTGGCCCAAGCCCTCTACTATTCATATGGCAAAAGTCTCTTTCTTCAGGTCATATAAACAGAGTGTGAACTGGGAGAGTGTTACACTCGGGAGGTAACTCCTGCCCAGATGAGCAGGAGCACCTACTTCCTCTCCAACACAGCAATTAAGCTTTAGGCTTTCCAAATGAAACACTAAAGATGGTTGGCCCAAACTGTGAAACTTCCAAACTTCAGCAAGCTAATCCCCACCACAGACTCTTTTGGTACCATGTGCTTCAGTCGTGTCCATGCCTTGGCCCACAATCAAACAAGCTGATAAACCTCATTCTTTTCATGCTGGGACCCTGGCCACATTAAAATCTAGTCTGGCTAGACCTTTGCTTCTGTTAAGCTTAAACATGGTTTCCAGACTTTGTTCTTCCCGTGTGAAAAACAAGAAGTAAAATTGGAAGGAAGAAAACCCAACCCTAGGGATGCTTTCTACTCTAAACATTTCATTTCCAGATAATTACAGACTCGGGCACAGTTGAGTGGGACACATTTATGCAGCGACGACATCCAAACTGTCTTGACCAGTGCCCTGCAATTTGCATTTCACTCATATAACCAAATCTGTTGTTTCGGCCAACATGTACCAACATCCCTGTGGGCTGACCTCTCCGGCATTACCTCCACTGGGCAAGCTGCCATCTCCAAGCTCATTTCATGGCCACTTCTCCCCATCTAGGCATTGCTCCAGTGAGTCAACCATAAATCTGTGAGGGCAAGGTGCAGCTTCTGTAACCCACAAGTATAGTCAACGGATTAATCAACTCTTCTTGCAGAGAAGGTGACTGCAGCTGGCTGCTCCTCCAGCAGCAGGAAATTTCCAGCTGCTACTTGAGTGGGAGGGCCAGCCCGATGGTTTGGAACCGCCTCAAACAGGGGTTTCCACCAGGGAGTTTTAAGGCAGGGAGGCAAAGCTGAAGTGCTTTAAACTGCCCAGACAATGGGGTGTTCAGAAAGGAGGGAAATGCATTGCTTAGAAGCTGTTCTTGGAGCTGTTTAACAGAATTAAATGGAAAACGTACCATGCTTACAAATATTGCTGCATTTTTATTAAAGATTTTTAGTAGAAAGTGCTTTGCCGATGTTAACAGAGCTTTTATAAACTAATTATAAAGCACTTCTAATGCCTGTATTACTCACGCTTGCTTGCTTGCTATTTCCTCCAGTCAACCCTCTCTGCTTCACAGTCTTTCCTTTCTCTCTGTTTTCCCTAAGTCACTTTGTTGCTGGCTCTCCAAACAAGTCTGCAAGGCACAATAAAAGCAAACAAGCCCCAACTGCAGTGATTATGAGAAGACCTCCACCTTTTCATTTCTTTTCTGTTGTGAAATAGCTAATCTGCTCCCTGGCAATTGAGCTGTGCTCCACCAGTGCCGAGGCCAGTGCAGACCTCCCAGGTGCCCACCCAGGCACTGGTGAGCTCCAGAAAGCTGTGAGCCAGCTGGGGAGCAGCACCAGAGACCCTGCGCCATTCCTCCGGGCGCTCCTCGCCTGAGGCACACAGCTCTGGCACAAAGCACAGTCTGGAGACTCGTACTGCTCCACACATAATCAACAGACTTATTGCCCTTCAGCCCTGGGTCCTAAGAGATGCTGAGTCCTTCCCACTGAAACATGCTTCAAGGATATTACAGGGACATTAGCTTAGGATGGGGAGAAACATGAATAATAAATCATTTACATGTTCACAGCCATAATGTAAGTCCTCTCCATACATAAACTTGTGCAAGCTTTGCCTCAAAGCCTGAGGAGGGCTGGCTCCTCAGACCAAGCTCTGACCTAGCTGGCAGCTCTCTCAGTCTCTTCCTAGAGCTATGATGTGAAGTAGGTGAGGGCTCGCATGCAGCCAAGCCCAGTTTCCAGTGCTTGCCAGGGCCAGAGAGAGTCGCAAGGCTCTAACCCGAACTTCCCCGATGCTTAGTTTGAAGCTGTTATTTATAGGCATTTCCATGGGGCTCATGACTGCACCTGGCAAACAGTAATGATGGGATCCTCGTGAGACCCTGGGAGGTGGGCAGGCAGAGGAGCAGTGGCTGGCCCAAGGTCACACAGGAAGCATGCAGCACAGCCAGGAATAGCAGCCAGCCTTGATTAGACAGATTATATTATATTGGAGGAGTCTGGCCTAGAAAGACAGACAAGTAGGTACTGACTGCTTGCCAACAACCCCAAGTTTGGGAATGCCCAGTGCTGACTTGAGCCTTTGAGACCCTGCTTGAACCATATGTCACGGTGTCTAGAATGCATCTGCTGAGGATAGGAAGAGAAACTGCAATTCTAGTGAAATCCAGCAGGTGTTAATACCTTGCATGTAGAGGGGCGAAGGCATGGGGACCCTGCTTAGCCACAATGGCAGCTAGTAAATGCAATAGTTCCTTTTGAAAAGGTGGCAGGTGGTTTGTTTTCCAGAAAATGTTAAAAAGCATAAGGTTTTTTAAACATCCTCTAAGAAAAGGCTGTTTCTTAGAAATGAAATAGCAGCTGTAGTATAGAGATGGTTAAGAAATGATGAACCAGCAGCTCTGTGTTTGTTTTGCAATCAAGGGGCAGCTAGGATTAATGCCCACTACATGCTAGCTGGCTTAGTTGATTTTTCTGTGTCAACCACCTATCTTCGTGCTCTTTCATACACCACCTTCAAACCAAATCCTTATTTCATGGGTGGTTACATTGTGAAAGACAAGAAAACTTATCTGTGATGTTTATACAATCTTGAGCAACTGCCGGACACATGCTTCAAAGGTTAAACAGCTACAGAAACTACTGGGGACTTTTAAATGTGGTGTTTTTTTTTTTTTATAGCCATGGTAGCAGAGGCAAGCACCACTGCTGTCTGATGAAACAAGAGCAATGAAGTTTGATCTTAGCTGCCAGCCCTTAATCAGTATAATTCATTATAAATACAGCAGATGAATTGGATTCTCCTTGGACTTGAACTGGTTTTACACATGTGTAACTCATCATTTTAAGGGTAATCACTCCTAATTTATACAGGGGTGAGAAGAGAATCAGTTCTCATAGACACAGATCCTGATACAGATTTGTGCACAGACCTGAAAAGCTTGTATCATGACTAGCTTTAGCTAACTAAATGTCCTCTGCTCTCAGTGGAAGCAGACTCCTCACACCCAGCTTGGGATGGGATTAATCATTCTTCTGCGCTGATGACAGAGGTAGTTTAAATCACTCTCGCTGACCAGACCTGGACTTTGGGTGGCTGAACATCGGAAAGATGAATCTGATCTCAGTCTGCAGCTTGTGGGGCCATTTTTGCCCATGCTGAGGCAAAAGATGCTCACAGAGCAGGCAGAGCTTGCCCTTGTTTTGCCCTGATGCGAATAACTGTCCCTGGCAACAGCAGAGAGAAACAGGCTATCATTGCTTTGAATCTCAAGGGATTTCACTGGATTTCAGTGACTACAATGACCAAAATCTGATGGCAGCAGGGGGAGAGCCAGACGGAGGGGAAGGGGGGAGGGCATAATTGCTTAGGATTTCTCAGAAGTTCGTTTTGAATTTGTTGCATCCAATTATGTCTTGTGTAATCACAGTATTCTGGGGTTTTGTAATCATTCCATGGTGCTTTGGATTATTTTCTTATCTTCTCAAAAATCTGACCAGAATTTCTGAGAAATGAGAAAAATCCAGTCATCCAGTCAAAAAAAAAGAAAAAGAAAAAAACAAGAAAAAAGAGACAGAGAGGCAGAGAAAATGACCCTAACAGATTGGAAAACTTCTTCAAAAATGCCTCGAAGACAAAAAATGGAAACTACAAATAGCCTCTATTTATACTCCTTGGGTTGTTTTCACCCCCATACAAGCACTGCTGACGGATAGAGTCTTTCAGCAGTTACTGCTAACTTATGCAGAAAAAAAAAGGTAGCCAAAATACATCTTGCAAAGGGAAGAATAAAACATAGCTGCAAACTGCTCCTGTGGCAAGATCTGATTCAGAAGGGAATTTCAGCTCCTAGCATGCTGCTGCCCTCCCTGAGAGGGGACAGCAAAGGCTCACCCGTGCTTTGCCGTTCATCCTCGGGCTGCCTTCTTCAAGCTGTGTTGCTAGATCGCTGCGGAAAGCCGCGTTGGAGTAGAGAAGTGCTCTCATCTGGGGCATGTCTGGAAAACCGTTCATTATATAAGAAAACAAGATGTGCTAATGTGCACTTTAGGGGTTTTCTTCAGGCTGTTATTCAGGAGTTACACATGGCTGTTTAATTTTGTTCCTGTCTCCAAAACCATATCTATAAATTCCTCACCCTTCTATCTTTAGCTGCAGGGGTCTTTTGTTGCAAGATGTCTTTGGTATTCTTTGGGGGGAAAAAATCATGGTGAAACCAGGAATAAAATATATAAAGCATGTTAAGAATAGCCCCCCTTTCCATGGCATTCTGCCTTCTGTTGCTGCTCTAAGGGAACTGAAGCAACTCACAACCTTTTCATACCCCAAAATGCAGGACACTTGAGAAAATGCATTTGCACTTTCCTCCTTCTGCTACAATCCATCTGTGGAAAAAATTAGACTTTGGTTTCTGTGTCATTTTACTGTCACCACTCACAGGCACTTGATCACTAAGACAAATAAAAAAACATATACAATAAAAGATAACAACCACAAGAGGAAAATTTACTGCCGAAAAGCAGCAGAGCAGGCAGAAGTCAGGGGGCAAATGCTCAATTTGCTCTCTTTGCAGTGGGGGGGAACAGGAGAACAGGCTCCCATCTCCTGATGGAATCCAGTTCCTGATGGCCCAAGCAACAGATGGAGAGCAGTTTGGGCCAGGCCAGCCCTGGTGGCTGAAGGTCTGGGGATAGGCTGGCAGGTGCTGATGAGGATTAGGGGACGCTCACATGCTCTACTGTGCTAGCCTTGCTCCCAGAGGAAAACACCCTCCATGGAGCCATAGTGAGGGATGCCCCATTGCACCTCGCTGGCAGGGCATCAGTCCGTGAAGAATGAAAGCGCTGGTAATAACCGGGATCAGATGGGAGCTTTGCAGCTTGGCTTTGCACATACCGCTCCTTTGCACTGGCTTTTTTCAGCACAAAACCGAAACAAACACCTCATTAAGCACCAATTGTGTAAAGGAGGTTGCAAGAACAGAGCCCTGACCAGCCCACCCTCATACTCCTGGCTGCCTACATCCCTCGTTAATGACGGATGGTCACCCCGGGACCAGCCCACCAGGGCATGGCTTTCTGACCCCGCAGTTTCTCAGACAGAGCCCGTTCACAGCCCAGCTCCTGCCTTAGCCAATGCACAAGTAAGCAAAGCTTTTCCACCAAGGTTGGCCTGCAGCCTCTGCTATTTGGGCACTTCCACAACAACCCAGCCACGCCAGCTTGTAGTAAGAGTGGTTTCTGGGGCAAACAGCACACCAAACCTGCCTGATAGCTCCTTGCAGGTTGTGTAGGCAGCACAGCAGCTCCTACCCCCTTCTCCCCCCAAAATATGGGCACCTGCAGCTCAACAGCCATCTGAACCGAGCCTCGCGGAGAGACTGAGCACAATCAATGCCTGGATGAGGGCGAGCACTGTGCCATGCACATATCACGCCTTGCTGTGCGTTTGCAGCAGCAGTGGCCTCCCACCCGGATCTCAGAGGCAGCTGTATCTATCTGGGGGCAAGGGAGGAGTTAGCTGCTTGCAGGGGCTGGCCCGTACCCCTACCCAGGGTGATCTCAGCCCTGCCTGGGACAGCAGGTCGGGGAGGCAGCCACACCGAGATGGGAGAGGGAGACAGAGATGAGGGAGTGGGCTGCTGGATGAAGCTCGTTGGTAGCTTTTCTCCTTAATGTGCGCAAGGAACAGGGGCATGGGCGCGCCCCTTTTTCTCCCACAAACAAGAGCCCTGCCACTGCTTTGTTCAGGAAGATTTTCTTTGAAGCAACCCTTTGTGTCACCCTCTTGCTCAGCCACGGCAGTGCATCTGCTTTGTCCTGCCAGCTCAGCCATGGAGTGTTTACAAGCCTCCCTCACCCTTCCAGGCTGTGGTTCAGCTCCATTGACACTGAAGGCAACAGACTCCTCTCTCGGCGTGTGATGAATCAATTACTTCCTCTGACACTCTATTACTATAGCCCTTACATCTCCAGATTGCAGATGAAAAGACAGGCTGAGAAGGGGGACAGGGAAGGGGAGAGGTCTCCTGAGGTCTCCTTCAATTGAGTTGTTGGACATCTGAAGAAATCCCCATCTGCCATATTTAAAGACACAGAGAGATGTTTTGCTCCTGAACGGCAGAAAATTCAGAGGGTTTTCACAAAAGAAAACCTAAGAAATCAAATGGGTCAAAAAACTTCAACAAGATGCAGTGAACACAGATCAATTGTGAGTCAGTCCCCTCTGCTGATGGAGATCCCACATCTTGTTCTTACCCACTATTGTCAGCCAAACATCAGTATTACCAAAGGCACAACGTGCTAGAGCCAGGCGTTACACCTTCCTTTTTCACTGCAAAATAACAATGTAAATGAAACCTCACACCAACACTCGCGGAAGAGGAAGGAAGCTGAGCACACGCCTCAAGCTCTCGTGCTGCCAGCGGTGGGGGGTGGGGGGGGGGCCTACTGCTTGTTGGACATCCGTCAACAACCACAGCTCCGAGTGTTCCCTGGAGGTTTCTAACACATTGAGCACTTCCCATGCAAACACCCTGCACGCGGCACAGCCTCGGCAGGCACAGGGCTGAGCACAGGGGCTCTCCCACTGCTGTTGTTTCACAATGCCCGAGCATCCCCGCCAGCAGGCGAGCGCTGCCTGTCTCAGCAAAGGGGATCTCCACCTCAAAAACCATGTCCTTCCTCACACCGACCACAATGTCTTCCGTACCTCTGCGAGAAGTGACATTCGGGGCAGCCAGAGCACACACACACAGAGGAGCCGCCCTGCCAGTTTCTGTGCCATTTGTAACAGGACTAAGTCTTTGGCATAGGATTCCTGCTGTCAGACCCCGCTGCTTCAGGCTCTGCTTCTAGCCATATCTTAAACAGTAACATCGCCATGTCTGTCTGACCCAGTGCCACTTTAAAACCACCACCATACTACTGGGCTGTGATTGCTCAGCAGCGCTGTATGTAGATCCCAAGAATTCCTTGGAATTCGGGGGCGGGGGGGGAAAACCTAACAAAAACCCCCAGGTTATTCACTTTTTCTAATGATCTGCTGATCTACTTGCTAAGCCAGCATAAGCAAGGCCTTTCTACAGTGTGTTTGAACTGATGTATCAAAGACAGTCGCTTAAAACATCCTAGCTGTGATTAGTGGACCATGACTGCTATTAACTTATAAGGAATTCCAGGATCACCAGACTGTGGTTTGCAATATATTATTACACTGCCATTCAACGGTGGTGTGCAGCAGCTTGATTTAAAGAAAACTGAGAACTAGTCTCAGGCTGAAAACTAACCTCCCCCAATTCTTTCGAATAAGCTCTGTGCTGAGCTCTGGCCAAAAGCAACCAGAAATTTCTTCTGTTTCCAGAAGAACTGCTCTTTACAGTCTGTTCTTTTTATTTTGCATTCATATTTAATTGCAGAATTCACACCCGGCCAGAAAAGGCTGGGAACGAACCAATCATTGCCTGCAGTGCTCTGACCTGCTCCTGTGTGATGCTGCTACGCAGCCGTCTTTGGAGGGGAGTCTGCAATGCACTGTTGCTATCTAGACTGTGTTTTATGCCTGCAGAAGCCCAGGTCTTCTTTATAGGGTGGGGAATTTAAAGTGATTTGCCAAAGCAGGAACAGTAAATCAATAGCAGGGAGAAGGAAGAACCCAAATCTCACAACTCCCAGCCCTGATATTGCTGGCGAGTCTGCCACTCCCCTGTTACAGCCTGACAATAGGGATGATATCCATTAAATAGGCTGCGTGTAGCTAAGGCAAACAGTTGCTCATTAAAAGCCTAAACCAGTTCCTGTGGAAATTAAGGCAAAACCTCCTGCTGCCTTTACTGGGCTTTGCATCTGGTGCTTAATAAAACAAGGGTAATTTCTTTAATATCTTTCTGGCACTCGCCTTACATTCACTAAACCTCCTAACTCCCACATCCAGGTGGCAAACCTGTGACACGGAAGAGCACTGCTAACCCTGCTGTGTGATGCAAAAAAAGCAACCAGGACTCATATCCCCACAGACATTTAGGCTCCTGTGACCCACCTGTTTGGGATAAGCCACCGTGAACGGTGCCGCTCAGTGAGCTGGAGCACTGTTGCAAAGACAGCCAAGGGCCTTGGGCTCTTTGCTGAAAGCACCAGCATCTCCACGCTGTGGTTATCATCTGGCTGCTTCAGTGGGATTGTTCTACTACTGTTCTATGGCATCTGCGCTAAGCAGGGTCAGCAAAGATGCAAGGGGCTTAGAGCTGGAGTGTGGCTCGCACTGCACACTCACAAAAGGCACAGGCTTCTGACACTTTTAGCTGGATCCTGAGTGCAGTTAGTGAGGAGTCACCACAGCCAGCCCTGTGCTCACTCCGTCCCCAGACGCTGCAGGGGACCCACAGGTCCTGCTCTCTTCCTCACTGGCCAGAGAGGCTCAGTAAGAAGCGAGTATACCACCACCTCCTCCTCCTCCTCTCCAGCAGGAAGGAGAGGGAGAGGTCTCTATCTCCAGTGCTATTGTTCCCAGTGTCACCAGTTGGCCCTCAATTTGTAATCACGCCAGCAGGAAACAAGGTGCAAAGCCAGATCTGACTCCTACACACCGGATGCTGGTGAGCCGGCGGGACAGAGGAGACTCCATGAGAGTGCCTTTGGGGCCATGACCTTCTGCAGAGCCTGGACTTGGCCTTTCCCCCCAGGGAGAGGCTCTGGGGCACGGGGAAGCACAGCCACGGAGCGAGCAGAGCTCTCACAGCTCTGCAGACGGGCAGCAGAGAAGAAAGATGTGAACAACCTTGAGCTGTTAACTCATGTGCTGGGTTAATGCCGTCATAGCTAACCCCTTCACTGATGTTTCATTTTGGAAAATGACCTGGGCTTGACAGGAATTATGAACCATACAGCGGATGCTGGACAGAGCTAAAAAACAGCAGAAGCTCATTTGAAGACAAGCTGAGCTGCAGTGTCACGTTACCCAGACTGAGTTATTTCCTGTACATTAGAAATGTTGCTTCTGGCTACCCATGCCATAAACGTATGAGCAAGCAAATGCCTTCCTTAATGTGTCATCCTCGACTTCCCCTCTCTGCAGTTTAGAGCTCGACTCCCCCAGTGTTGCAGGACATGCAGTCACATCCCCTTGCATCCCACCGAAGAACCCCCCCCAAGCCCCGGCGTTCTGTAGTCCTCTAAATGTGTTTCTCTTTTCTAAGCATTTTCTCATCTCAAGATGAACTGCATTGTTACTAAAATGTTTACTAATAAGCTAATTATGCATACTTTTCAAAGCATTTACTAATTAGCTGTCCATAATTGCTGCCTCATCTACTCTTAACCTTCGCTGATGGAAGGACGGCTTCTTGCAACATTATGCTCTGGTTTGAAGGAGACAGCCAAGAGAGCCAGGCTGAATGCTGCGGCCCCAGCTGCCTGCCTGCCCGTGGGCACTGGGGCTGGCCGCAGCTCCCCCCATCGCCTGAGCAAGGGACTTGGGCCTGCATCTGCTGCTCTCTAGGAAGGATGCAGAGCTGTTTTGTTCCAGTGCCCAGCTTCCTGGAAGCACAGGAGATTGCCATGCTGCCATAAGAGGCCTTCATGGGCTAGCTGAGCCCGCGTGCCTTACCCTTTGCAGTGCGGCCCAGGAACAGCAGCCTGTCCCTGCCAGGGTCTCTGCGCAGGCAGCGCTCTGCGAGACGGGCGCTGGGAGCCTGATGTCTTCCCTTGCCAAACCTTGATCCCCTCTGGCCTTCAGGCTGGGAGCAGGGGCATATCCTGCCATGCCTGCCCGGTATCCAGCACACACCAGGATGCTGAACTTGGTTCAACTCTCTTGGTACTACCGTGGCGCTTACGAGGTCACAGTGACAACCGCATAAATTTTGCCATTACAGTGGTCCCAGTTCCTGTTTCTGGAAAACTCCAGAGCTTGACACAGGGAGCCAAAGTCAGGAGGAAGAGCCTGACCGTGCAGCGCCAGGCTGTCTCCAATTTGAAGGCTCTTGCCTGTTTTTGGAGCCCCAGGCCCCTGTCTCCAGAGACCCTTGCCAGCATTTGGCATGTGCCACCAGAGGGGGCTGCGAGCCATGGCAGCGGTCCCCCAAATCCTCCCCAGGCAGGGATCCCTTCCATTGCAACCCAGTTACAGCATGTGTCAGAAGGGGCTACAGAAAAGCCTGCTGGCACGGTTTGATTGTCAGTCGGGCTTCTTTTTTATCAAGACAACGTTCCTCTGGTGCAGATGTTATGACTCAGCTGAAAGGTCTGCTGCTTGCAGAGCAAGCACGAGCCCACCCGCTGCAGCCTGGAGGGAGCGTGCCTCTGCCGCCTGTGTACAGCAACGTCCCAGCACTCAGCAGCAGCTCTGCCCGGGCCGAGCCTCTGGCAGAGCCAGACGAGTGCAGCCAGGGACGGCAGAGTCAGTAGCCAATCTCGAGAGAGAGCTTTTCATGGTCCAAAGAGAAGCCCAGCAGTGGGAGGGATGCACGAACGGAAAAGGTGGTTATAAATGTAGTGATTCACACAGAGCTGAGGTTTCTGACTTGGATTTTCCAAGCAAGCAGGGCAGACAGAACAGCAGAATGGCAATTAGGAAGGAGCAGGCAGCTTGGCTACGTGACTCTGCGAGCCAGGGCACAGCCACCCCTATTGCACACCTACTGCAAACAGTACAGGTTGCTCCTGGGATCACAGATAAACCCTGGCATGCACAAGGCTGCCCAGCTACCGTCATGCCATGCAGGGAGTGGAAACGTTCAGCCACAGCAGCAGCAGCATGCTCTTTTCCACTGGATGCCACTTCCCTGTTCGGAGAGCAGATGCCAACAGCACAGGGCCACAGTGCCCGAGCAACAGCTGCACTCGCAGCACAGAGAGGAAGAAATGGTGAGCAGACAGCCTATTACAATCATTTCCGAATAGCTTGGCAGGTCTTTTATCAGAGCATCAAACTTCCCTTGTGGCTCTTCCATTACTGCTGTGGCCCCACAGCTGCAGGAGAGTGCAAACAACACTCCAGGTCCCATACGCCCTGCCACAGCGTGCCCACCCTCCCGCAACGGCGATCCCTGCCATGCTGGCGCACAAGAGCCACAAATAACAGCAAGAAAAGGCCAATTTTCTTAACCCTAAGTGCCTTCCCAAAGTAAGGTGCTTCCTCGGAGCATGGATGAAGCACAAATGGAGAGAGAGAGAGAGAGAGAGAGAGAGGAATATGTTCTGGGGCTTTAATTACACCAAATTACTCCTTTCATGATGGTGGTGGGGATGGGGTTACTTCTTAATGCAGCTGGACACAGCTGAAAAATAAAAGCCCAGATGTGCCTCCAGAAAAACAATAGCAACAATCAGCACCGAGCAGCCGCCCCTGGCTGCCACCTCTGGGCGCCCATCCCCGGCTGAAAGTCCCGTGCCCAGGCAGGCAGGGCTGGCTGCTGAAGCCACTCTCCGCAGCCAGCTCTTGCTCCGGCGTCCGGGCAGCACCAGGTACGTACCCCCTTTCCGGCCAGCTGCCTGGTGAGGGGAAATCGCTGACCTTTCCGCAGAGGTCCCCAGGGTGCCAGGCACTGTACCAAACACAGGAGGAAACGCCTCCCGTCCCAAAGGGAAATCTACAGCAGATACAAGGAAGGCCAGACAGGACATGGTAAAACTAAAAAGACTTCTCCAGATACTCTTGTAGGCCTTAGAATGGGTTTTAGGAATGTAAATGTTATGCTTTATGAGCGAGAAACTTTGGCCTAATAAGGTAAAACGGAATGTTGAAGGAAGAAGCAACAGAGGAAGGGGTCATGGTGTTTACCTCCGGCAGCTGGGAGCACAGACTGGCCCTGCTCCTGCTCCAATAGCTGCCAGACAGCAACTCCAGAGCAGGGGGAACCTTGTCTACCAGGGACAAAGTGCCACAATAGCGTTCGTCATCCTGTCACACTTGTGTGCATGTGCTCTATATTAATGATCAGATGTCAAAAGAAGGGCTCTGCCCTGAGACTATGTTTCTTTGATGCTGAACTCCTGTTCCTGTTAAGGTTCCCACCACCTGCAGCTGCAAAGAGGCCTTCGTTTCTTCACAAAATACCCTCTGACACTGAGACAAGATTTATTACTAGATGGTCATCTATTAGTACGGCTTAATGTCTGAGCATTACACAGTGTTAATATTTGTGTCCTGCTGGTAGGTCACAATAAAAATACAAAATCTCCCTCTGACCTGGTTTTGGTTAAAACAGAGCTGATTCTCTTTTAGAAAATCTTCCTTACAGCCAAGTTCTTCTAAGTAACTACATTTTTCTGAAGTTGGCTGCATATTTTAGAGACAGTGTCTGCTCCAACGCTGATAACACTTGATGTTTATAGTTTCACTGAGCTAACAATAGGAATGAAATGCAGAAAAAGGCCCCTGTTTATAATTATTACTATAGCAGCCAAGATCACTGATAGACATTTTAGCTTCTGCAAATGAGGAGTCATAAAGGGTCGTACTTGCAGGGAGGGGCGGACAGAACAGGTGACCCGATATTGACCCACGAGGTATTCCATGCCATGCGTGTCATACTCGGTTTAAAGCTGGGGGATCATGAGGGTCTCACTCTCTTCATCCATAGCAGCTTCTGAAGAGGATCCTGCTCCTTGTTCTGCCTGCAATCCTGATCCAGATTCTGATCCATGCATTCCTGAGTTCCCATCTACAGCTGAGTCCAGTCTGAGATTTCGTGGTGTTACCTGGCAGCTGCTGGTGGGAGGTCAGCACCCGCAGCACCCAACTCCGGGAAACTCAGTATAGGGTTTGTATATTTTGCCTTATTTCCCTTATTATTAATATTATTAGTATTATCAGTAAAGCTGTTTTAATTTCCAGTTTGTAAGTCTCTCTCCCTTTTCCTCCTTTTTCCTTTCCCTGGTGCAGTGGACGGGGTTTAATAGAGAGCATCTGCCACGCTGTTTATTGCTACCCTGCCCTAAACGGTGACACCCTCCTAGCAATTTCTTTCAGGTCGTGTTTATCATGCACTGTTTTCATTTGTTTGGGTATTCTTCCTGTCTGTGACTGTCTGTGAAGTTCTTTCAAACCCACTACTTGGCAGTGCTGGCTCTGGGGAGCAGGCACCCAAAGTCAGCTTGACTCCCCACTCATACCTGTGGCCAGCAGAAGCCCCAGTGCACTGTGGATGAACCCTGCTTCACTTGCACAGAAGCGGCAGCTAAGAGGATAGAGATGCAGGTAAAACTTCACTTTCAGGAGAGGTTTGATACCAATACCTGGTTTCTAGAGAGCAATGTTGCCGCAGGAGCTGAACTGAATCAGAGACCCTGACAAACCCTCCACCATTCATGTCCCACATGGAGGACCAAACCCCTCCAACTTAAATTTTTCTGCTTTAACTAAAGGCTCCTGGCATGCACCTACACACACAGAAAAGGAAAGGGCAAGACCACGTAGCCGCCACTCAGATGATCTGCCACGGTAAAGCAGAAAGCAGCAAAGGGACAACATCTCCAGCGCGGAGGCAGCCCCTCCAGCACACACCACCTGCAGCTCAGGACCAGACTCTGCTCTCTCACAGGCAGCAAAACATGGCAGAAGTTGTCCAAGGTGCTCAGAGCTAAAATTGACAGTTTCCTACATGTGGAGGAAAACCCAGGTGCCTGTGGGGGTTTCTGGCTCTCGGACCAAGCTGGCTTTGCTTGCCCGAGAACTTAGAGAGGCAGAAGTTGGAGTCCCTCCTGCCCAGCTCAAACCCTGCCCTGCACACAACATTGCCCTGCCCAACACATGGTGCATACTCTGCAGACTATCAATATAGGCCTATAAAGATTTCATTCCTGCAAATTTGGGGCAACCGCATTAGCTATAAGCAAGCTACACAATTCAGCCTGTACAAGCAATAATAAAATCTGATAGCAACCATCATTCTCACACACATCGCCGAGGCCTTGTTGTGTTCATCTATGCCCACATTAAGCCTTTCTCTACCTCCTTGCATCTCTAAATGCAGGCCTGATCCTGAAAAGTGCTAAATGCCTTGCACGCACAGCGACTTCAGGGAGAGTTCATGGTGTTCGAAACCTTATTAGCCCAGGCTTTATCTGTAGGGGGTGATGAGATCCCCAGCGACATCAATCAGCACACCTTCATTAGTTAGAAAAGCTACGCTGATATTATGGTAGCTGAGGATCCAGCTATACACTTCATAACCTTCAGTATATCATCAAACCCATGCTGAATTCTTTGTTCTCCACAGGACTGATTCTACAGCCCCATAAACGCTTTCCCTGTCCCTCTGTCCTTTTTACAAACAGAGTTCCCCTCTCCATATATAACCCCCTTTTAATCAACAGGACCAGCGTGTCTGGCAAGACTGCTGCGTCAGGCCTGTTTTAGGAGACCCCAAGATCCTTCACAGCTCAGGCATCACTGTAGCTGGCTGTGGATTCCAAATTAAACACACAGGTTTATATGTCTGCTGAGACCATGTTATTAACTCAGCCTTTTATGGTGCCCTTTGATGCTGTTAATTATTCTTTACTAGCTGTTAATTGTTTTTCCCCGGACATCTAGTTTCTGAGTCCCTTCTTAGAAGAGAAAAAAAGCAAACAAAACCAAACCCCCAGTTTACCAAACGCAGCAGAATAGCCACTGTGGAGAGTCAGATCCAGCCCAAACAGCTCAGGGCCCCAAGCCCCCAGCCTCATATGGCAGGAGCCTGGGTCTCCAGCCCTAGGGCTCTCTGTGCCGTACCTCTGCCTAGTTACATGCCAGGAAATTGCTCTGCTCTCCCAGCATGGTTTAAAAGGACAGTGAGGCTACTTCAACACTCTGAAAAACAACCTGCCTTTTAACCAAAGTCAAACTCAAATTGAAAGCCAGTCAGCTCTTCCTTTCAGCTGATAATCAGGCTGAGTGAACTTCCAGTTCAATGCAGAGTAGGCTTATCCTGTGTGTCCAAAGCAGTATCTTATAAGCACCCCGTCAGCAGATGCACACTTGCCCCTCAAAGGCAACAGGACAGAGTGCTGTGGGGGTCAGGATGATGCTTTTTTTCCCACACGCAAGGAAGTATGAGGCCCATACCGCTAGGTAAAACTGGGAGGAGATGACTGTACTAGAGAGGAGGAGGAAGGCTCTTACTTGCAGTCGTGCTTTTCGATTTCAAAGTGAGGGTTGAAGTTGAGAATAATCTTCTGGTTGGGTTCAGGGGCATAGATGACCCACTCACAGTTCTGGTGGGAGGGGTAGTCGTTGGGGTACCCCGGGGAGGTGATGTACCCGGCATCCTTGGAGTTCAGGCGGCCCCCGCACGGCTGAGCTGCAGAGACACAGAAGGGAACAAGGCATTGAAATGGGTCCTGGGCATCGGCCGCACACAGCCAGTCCCTCTGGGCCACTGCTAGGGGTGGTCTGATAAAGGCCGTTCCCCAGGCTGTTGACATCCATTTGGTACTCTAATATTTCATATTAATCTCTAGGCAAGTGCAATTATTCTACATAACAAACCTACTCCTTTTCCCCTCCACCTCCTGCCACACTTACATACCACATTTCACACAGACCAGAAAAGAGAAATAAATGCTCTTGCTGAGGCTATTACAGAGCCATAAAGTAAGAGACAGATTGATATCGGATCATCTGGAGCCGCCTTGTTGTATCCCTCCTTTTGCCTCCTTTGCAAGCTGCTCTGTGGCAGTCTCCCACAGCTGCCTTGAGAGACACCAAACTTTGGATGTGTACGACCCTCGGTACAGCTGCAGGAGTGCGGAAAGCTTTGCTGGTCCCAAGGAAGGAAACCGAGGCACGGGGGGGCTGATGGCGGGAGCAGGCCCACCTGCGTGGCTGGTGGCAGAGCTGAGGACAGCCCTGCTCTGCTTGCTGTGCTCTCCCTCCCCAAGCCCGCCTGCCCCTGCCGCCCGGCTTGGCAGACTGGCCTCCCGAAACCTTTCAAGCTAACTCCGCCGTTGGAATTGCAGACGTGGATAATCAGCAGCGGTGGTTTTGTGGGGCTAGCCCACAAATGGCTGGCAACGGCTGCGTGGTGAGCAGAGGAAGCACTCTCAGCTTTGGGTTAGAACAGGCCCTAGAGGGTGATTTCATCTTCAAAAAAACATTTAATCTCCTGAATGCTGCAAATCAAATTTATTATCGCATTACTTGCTGGGAGGAAAATCTGCATCACAGGGTCAGTTGATAACGCACTACAAATCCCAGCAAAGTCCCTTTCTTCATGGGGCCCCCGCCATGTGCCTCTCGCTGCCCCCACTCCCCTGCCACTGCCCCGTCCCAGCGCCACGGCCCCACGGGCTGCCACAGCTGCCCCCGGAGACAGCATTGCCTCCTCACCGCCAGCAAAACAGGCAAAAACCAGCAAAATGGCCCAAATCCTGAGCCTCTCCACAGGGCAGGCTGGCAGGCGTACAGGGGTGACCTCGGTGCCACGTTGCAGAGAGGCTTTCCCCTCCCTGATGACAAGCCATGGGGTGTAACATGGGATGCAAACCCTCACGGGCCATCCCTGCTGCGAGACTGTCCCCACAGCCTCCCCACAGCCCCGGAGGGCTCCGGTCCCGCAGGAGGGTGCAAGTGGGCTTTCCCAGGGCCCACATGTGCACACCTTGCAATGGGGCCTGAGGCACACCCCACGTCCCGAGGGAGCTGAGGCACGGGAGAAGTGTCACCCTCATCGCGGGGAGTGTGGGAGAGCAACCACACGTCCCACGCCCCGCCGGCTCTGCCAGCCGAGGGTCTCCACTGTGCTCCCCATCACCCTGGCCCCGAGGGCAGTTCCTGGCCCTCCCGCAGCAGTGCTTGCTGCCGAGCCCCGGGACAGCCCAGGAAAAGCAAAGTAGCACGGACCCACATGGGCTCAACCCCACGCTGTGGGTCTGGCTGTCCCCCGTCCACGGGGGCCGCCAGGCCCCAGGGGTGTCCCCTGCCAGGCTGTCACAACTCTGCCGCTCTCTCATCCCAGCCTGCCTTCAAGCTGCCCTCTCGCCGGAGCCCATGCGAGAAGCGGGAGCGAAGCAGGACCCCTCGGTGGTAACGCTGCCTGGAAAACAGCACTTTGACTAAACAACCTGCTGCCTGCACGCTTGCCTGCAGAAAGTGCACATGCCCTGTGCGAGAGGAAGGGCAGCAGGAGGGCCTTTCGTGGGGGAGTGAGGCTTCCTTCGCCACAAAAAAGCCCTGTCTCCATTTCCCCCATGTTTTTCATGCCCTCTAACACATTCTTTCTTCAAATTAACTTTCTTCTCACACACCCGAAGGCAGCTCTGCAGCCTTCCCCTTTTTCTTAAAATAATCCTGTAAGTATTCTGAAAAATATGAGGGGAAAAATTGCAATGCTGCCACGGAAGAGCTGAGAATACCAAAAAACATCTGGTTTTGTTCCACAGGAGAGCTTGCTCAACACACAAACATTTACAAACCTACGTTCCTGTGCAAATCTCTTCTCTCAGCAAGGCATATTTGCCCACACACACTTCTACGTGGGTTTGGGGGTAGAGAGAGAGAGAAAGAGACATTCACATGGAAGGAAGAAATTCACGGACTTGTTGACATCAATGTACAAATAGACGTGTAATTCACACTTCACTCATGTACACACTTTCACACCTTCTCATAAAAATTCACACCTCGTTTGCACACATGTCCACCCCCTCCAGCAAAGAGAAATATTCAAGCTGCAGATTATTTTTCTTGGAAAGGGCAAAGTCTCGAAGCAATGAAAAT
The DNA here is from genome assembly GCF_030867145.1 of Opisthocomus hoazin. NCBI lineage: Eukaryota > Metazoa > Chordata > Aves > Opisthocomiformes > Opisthocomidae > Opisthocomus > Opisthocomus hoazin. The sequence continues at coordinate 30,074,588 of NC_134422.1, read as the reverse complement.
ACAGTCAATCCTTCCACACCTCGTCATCCCCTCCCCGTCTCTCCAGCTCGCACACACATGCTACCCGCTAGGCTGATACCACCAACATCACCCACCACTCTGAAGCTGCTAGCCCCTTACTCGCGCCGGGTAGTATGAATACTCTGTGAGCCATTGCAACTGTTTGGAGGGGAACTGCAATGTGAACAGGGGTGTCAAGCTCCAGCTTGCTCCAGCTCTTCCCTGACAAACGAACTCAGAAGCAGAAAACCCTGATCTTAAAAATTCTGCCTCGCCTGGTGGGGCCATGGCAGGTCAGCAGGACTGAGCTAGGGAAATCCCTGGGCTTGATTCTGATTTCAGGTCAGCTGGTGCCCAAGTTAAACTGCTGGTGCCAGCGAGGACAGCCTGAGTGAGAAGGGTTGGAGCCCAGCTCTCTGCCACTGTGGTCTCTGCAGCAACAGAGGGACAAGCAGCGAAACTATTGAGTGGACAGGAGCACCAGCCACATCCCTCAGGTGTTCAGATACCACCAGGAAAATTTCACCATCTTCCTGCAGCAGGGAAAGAGGAAAGCAGGAAAGCTTATCTGAGCCTTCCAGAGGAACAGTGTTTGTCCTCTCATTCACCCCTCCCCAAGAAGTTCCAGAGAAATGAAGGGGCTACTTCAGTACAGTGCTGCCTTGACCACACACAGCACCAGGCCACGTGGTGGGCAACAGCGTACCAGGGAAACTGGGGCTTCTTAGAGTTATCTGAAGAGGCAAAATGACTTTAATATCTTTGTAACTGTTCTATCAGGCTTTTTCTCTTTTGATTCACTGGTATCTAGCAGATTAACACCAGCAACAACAACAAAAAAATCTACCACTGTGCCCACTGACAGGCAAAGGGTTTGCCTCAGCAGACATGCCAACCACTGGCTTTCTGTATAAAATCAGGCCTGTTTTGTCCACAGTAGAGGGTCAAGCTTCTATGTAAATGTGTCTTTTCAAACCGATGCATTGAATCCACGCAAAAAAATATTAAAAAGAAAAAAGGTGAGTGGCATGGCTACTGCCCAGGCTGTATGCTTTGGAAGCAATATGTGCTCCACAGCTAATGGGCTCTGGCAGCTTTTGCCAGCCCTGAATTCACTTAATAAAATTAAAATTAAATTCTGAAGTATAAGCCAAGTCTGCCAGGTGCGTGGGACATCCTGTTGCTCAGCAAGCAAAATGCAGGCATTGCAAGCAAACTGCTGGGGCCCCTGCCAGCCTGCACAGCGGAGGGGCCAGTGGAGTGCTGTGCCGATGGTGAGGCCACGGGAGAGCAGCTGGGCTCCTCAGGGGAGGCTACGGAGGTCGGCACTCCCCAGCGGTGTCGAAGCAGGCTGTGTTCAGAACGGGAAATCCCCAGATCCCCTCCTTCATTAATGCCCACCACATGACTCACGTTATCCCAGCAACCTTCTCCTTGCAGGGCCACCCCAACAGAGGAACTACACCAGAGGATGAGGAGCGAGGCGTAGGAATAGGAAAGGAAGACATGGAGAAGCTCACGAGGGCAGACTCCCGCACAGGCCACAGCGTATGGCAGGCAACTCCAAAAGTTTCCCAGGGAGATGGGTATCAGCAACTGAGCTCCTCACCCTTTGTGAGGTACAGACCCCTCTTTCCCTGCCCTGACCTGCTGGAGACATCCAGGCTGATGAAGCCTCTCCGTGCCTCCCCCAGGCTGTAATGAGCAATCCTCACTCAGGGAACGCAAAAATAACAGCCAGACCCCGGGAACCTCCCCCTACACTTGGGGTTTTTCAGCTCTGTAGCTCATCAGCGCATGCTGAAATCTTAGGCCGGGAGCAGAGCGTCCTCCTACTTGAATTTCCTGCCGATTAAACCCCTCTGGATTTTCCTCACCCCAGGAGAGCTGGGCTCGCAGTTATTGTTGGACCTTGAACACAGAAACTAAAGCCAACTCTGCCTGTAACAAAAATAATCATCACCAGAGAGGCCCATTTCACAACAAACACACACACTACAGCCTCTCAGACCTTGTAGAGTCCAGCAGAAAACTATCACGTGTTTTGATCTACTGTGTTCACTTTACTTTGGGGATGTAATTCAGGGCCGCACACAAAATTTAAGGTGTTCTTGTTGCCTCAGCGGTGAGCTGCATCATCGGTGTCTGTGCTGCTTGGAAAGAACAGCCTTCGAGGGCAGCAAAGGAGCAAGGGAGAGAGATCCTGGGAGTCCCAAGGCAGAGGGATGCACCGCCTGGCCTCGTCACTTATTTCTCTTCCTCGCATGAGGCCCTCACAGCCCAGCTCCACACTCTCATCCAACCACCGCAGAAGATTTCTGCGTCCTGGGATTCAGCACTGGGCAGAGCTTGGCCCTGCCAGCCCTCCGACAGCACAGCAAAATACGGGTCCTGGCCTGCACGACCTACTGCTCTCAGAGCTGGTGCACTTGGCACGAGCCACTGAGCAGCAATCCCTGCGCTTCAGTCCCATTAGTCAAAGAGCTCTGCAACAACAAAGTTTGTCAAGGTCCATGTGTGCCCAAACACTCTGCCAAATCCTGGTAGGGAGGGGACAAACAGATTTCTTCTGCTGAGGATTCATTACCGTTAGTGTTCATCCTGCCTCATTCTCTGGGCTCTGGCCCTGGGGGAGAGAGTCTGGGCACGGCTAACACGGCAGGGGCTCTCACCCCAAACCACACGGCACAACTTTCGCATCAGGCAGGAACACAAATGCGAGCTCTCGGATTTAAATGATACAGCTTAGCCATTGGCCAAGAAGAGAGACATAGTGCAGAGGAAGCTAATAAGATTAGATATTTTATCCCCAGTAGCATAGATTATTTTAACAGAAGCGTGTTTGCTTTGGATTGCAAGATAAAGCTTCAAAGGCTTCCTGAACAAATTAATGGACAAACACACCCAAAAACCACAAAGCACTTACACGCACGTTTCATCCCAGAGCGGTACCCACATCCACATCTTGGGATTTCATACAATCGGGGAAAGTCCCCAGAACATTTCATCGAGGGCCTTTACCGGTTTAACTACAATTTCACTTAAAAATAAAGGCATGGCAAAGCACAATTTAAAGACTGCTTTTGTGATCTCAGCTAGGATTTTGTTTGATTCAAAGTGTCTCAAGCCTGTCACAAGACAGGCTCATAAAAACACTGTCTGGGATTAAGCAAGAAAGGAACGCACCAATCCATCAGCTGAGGAATGCAGCCGTTTGACCACTTCCTAAGGCAACTGGGGAGGGATGCAATATATTCACTTTATAGCGCTGGACAGCAGTGAGAGGGGAACGCTGGAAAGCTCAGCAAATGGAACATTTTAGCTGTGAGCCTTTGCAAAAAGAGATCATTTTAAATTATTTTTAAATAAGAAGGGAGTATTGGAGGGAGGAGGAGAGAGAATGAGATTTGGAGAGTTCTGATACCTGCACTTTCCTTGCCACGTTAATCCACAGAAGAATTAAGTGGAGACCTGAAATAGAGACCTGCTCAAGCTTCACCATGGAAAATGAGAGGGCCAAATCCTGCATGCAAATTCAGGTAATTTGCTTTGAAATCACTTGAGTTCAGCTGATTTCCACACCTGCGGTTCTGGATAGCTGCCTTCCAGGGGCTGGCACCACTTTATGGCACTTCAGTCAGTGGCAGTCTTGACCTTTAAATGTTGCCATTTTGGGGTGCTGGTGGTTTCTCTGCCGCTCCCCCCAAAACCTTCCATCTTTGATGAGATTTCATATCCCGGTTTTACATGGTGCCATCTCCGCTAACTTTGCTATTTGTCATCTTATATCACAGACAAATACAATTCCATTAGGGCACCCAGCTTAATAGTGTTAGTCTTGATATTGATAAGTGTGCGCACAATTCTCCCGGCTTGCCTGTGAATGTAATTGGTGGGTCTGGGATGTGGAATTACAACTCCTGGCTACTCCGGTAACCATTCGAGAGAGCGCGTGAATGTGTGCATGCACATGCAAGGGAGGGGGATGATTACCTATTGAACTTGCAGGAATCAGCCTGTTTCTCCTGCCTCTGCACTAGGGTTTGAAGTCTTGTGGAAACACACTGCCATCTCCCAGGAATAGGTGGCAGCTTCAGGAGACCTTCAAGCTGCAGAGCGGGCAGTTTCTGAGAAAACCTCACCGGTACCGCAAGCGGGGAAACAGAGACTCAGGGAAGCTTGACGGCTCAGAGCAGGGGCAGAAAGAAAGCAGAGGCTTACTGCATGACAGCCTGCCATCCTACCTATAGGATACACTAATATGAGGATGAAACAATTTGCTGAGCCACCCCCGTGAATGCTAACCCCAGGCTGTTTGAGGGAAGCAGAGGAAAAGTGAGAGACATTTCAGATTCCACACATTAAAGAGAGCCATGGATTCACCTAGGATTCTTCTCTACAGAGCTCCAGGCTTGATAAAAGGTGTTCAGTGCCTCTGAAATACTAATTAGTATTGCTATTATGACAATTCCAAGAAGAAAAAAAGCCTGTCTCATCTCTCATCTCCCCCTGAGCCCTCTCAGCTTCCTCACACCTTTTGGGCCCATCTGTCAGGGTCCATTCTTCACAAAAACTGAATCCTGGCTTTCCCCAACTGGCAATGGCAGTTTGTTCCTGCCTCTTCCCAAAGTGGCTGGCAGAGCCTCTCTGAATCCCACACCACCCCTGCTCAGCCCTCTCTCCCAGGGGCCCTGTTGGAGCTGCAGAACGGAACACGGTGCCTTAGCAGCGGGCAGCCCCATGGATGGGATGGGATGAGATGGGATGCAGCCCCTCTGGAGTCACCCGGGGAGAGGCCCCGCTGCAGCTCCCTCCGTGCATGCTGCTGAGCAGCGGTGGCTTCAGCCTTTACGACGGCTCGCTCAAATCAAGCTACTGTTTAGCCTCACTAGTAGCACCAAAGTTATTATACATTCTGGCGAGTGTCTTAAACACATTGTTTCCTGCTGAGCACATATTCAGCGGTCAAACAGAAAAAGAGGAAAGCAGGAGTCAGCCTGGGGCTGTGCATGAGGGAGATAGTTGCCGAGGCACTCTGGGTGCACGAGGGAGGGCACAGGGAAGAGAAGGATGCAGGAGCATGTGTGTGGCAGGCAGCAAGGTGGGGGGGGACCGGAAGGGTCGGTGCATAAGAGAAAAGGTAGAGATTTGTGTGCTTGTAGAGAAAGGAGAAACCAGGGAGACAGTAAGTGTATATGTATGTGTCCCAATGCATAAGTGGTTGGGGTTTTCTTCCCTCCTCCCCCCACAGGCATCCCCTAAAAACTAGGGTCCAAATAAGCCTTTCAACAAAACATAAGCAGAGTGGAAGGACAGTGTCCTTTCGGCTTCACCATCTTCCCAGGAGGGACGTTGAGAAAGACTAAATGTGACCCACCAGAACAGCCGGGGCAGATGTCTTGCCTTTGTCTCAAATGCATGGGGAGAAATCAGGGCAGGTTTTAAAGACCGCGGAGCCCAGCACTTCATCTCTGGAGCCCATTTTCTTTGACTCATCAAGTATGAACAGAGGGGGAGAAGCATTCAGACAGAAAGTCTCTGCAGCCATCCATCCCTGCAAGTAATACTTTAAGCTATTCTACACGCCAACTCACTGCTTGTACCCCTTTTCCCAACCTGTTTGGGAAGAGGCTGCCTCACCAAGGCTGAGGTCGGGGCCCTGGTCCCCCAGTGTTACCCTAGCTGTCCTCCCCCATGCAATCCACAGGCATCGCTGGCACATGGAAAGGGTTACAGATCAGAGTTGTGATTTCGAGTGTTTGGCCCTGTGCCTGCTGACCTCGTGCTGACAAACCTCTCCTCCGTGTCTGCGCTTGTGTCTTTTCACTGCACAAGCATCAAGCCTGGCTCAGGATCCAGCCTTCTGAGATTGCAATTTGGCTCAGGCAGGGAGAAGGCTGACCCTTTGATTCTGAGTATGATTAAAACCATGCTACTGTAGCGCTAAGCTGTGCGCAACACTGCTAGCAACAGCCCTGATTTATGTTGTTGCTAGTATTGCGGTTTCCACCAGGGTGTAGACAGGGATTTCGAAAATAGCCCAGCTACCTCTTTGTCTGTGTGTATATTATAATTAGAAATGTGTCAAAGGGCTGTTACAGAGTGAGAGTAGAGCTGGAAATGTTCACACCCTGCTTCTGCCCCCACCTCTGTGCCGACACCATCAGCCCCAGCTTGGGTGTGTGCAGGCACATCAGCTCTCCACACTTCCCGGATTAGACAACTGTATTCCTGAGACCCCCATGGGGACACGGTGGCGGTGACTTCACCACACAATGGAGAGCAAGTTTAGCAGCTTCCAGTTTGCTCTCAGGCTGCTGCAATCTGCCCCCAACATCGTGGCTAAGTGCCGACTTCTTGTTTCGATTTCAGATAGGATCGCAGGTCTCAGATACAGACGATTTATTTTCCTAGCACAGCTGGCCTGTCAGGGGTCATATAATTTGGCAGCAATCCCAGTGCTTAAAAATTAATTTTTCCTTATTAATACAACTGGGGGTCCCACAGGATAGGATCCCAGCCTTATCTGAACCTGACAGCTTCCTAAACCCCATGAAGGATGCTTTCTCCTCTCAGGCTATCTGTGATACAAGGCCACCATGTCCTGGAGCGCAGCACTAGAGATCTCTGCAAGGAAACCAACCCACCCGCCTGTCTGGAGCAGCACACTGCTGGGACAAGGAGCGCTGCCTTCCCCAGCCCAGCAAAGCAGGTTGCTTTCTCATTATAACCTTCCAAGCCACGCACAAGGTACCAAACACAGGGTAAATACTGGGAAGGGGGCTGCGGGGGGAGAAGGATCAAGGCAGGGAGATGGGAAGTGCCTCTGTAGAGCCCCCTGGGACCAGCATGCCTGCCTGGCACTCCAGACACCACGCACCACGATTTTTCTGCGTCAGGAAAGTTAGGAAAACAAAATACAGCATCCTAACCTGGGTCAGAGCCCCCCACTGAGCTTGTATCAGTCGTTTTCAGTGATGCTCCTGACAACTGCCTGATTCCTAGGCTAAAAAAGCTTTTGTTCCCAGTAAGAACCGAGTTAACAGCACAACGGGCAAAAGGCATCACACGCAATGCTGCGTGGGTCTGTGTGTGCGCATGTTTGTGTGTGTGCGGCTGTGTGCCTGCTTGGCAGCAATTTGTTTTGGTCCCCCTCCCCACCTTGCCACATCTCCTAAGTCATTACTAAAAATACTAGCTTCTAAGCAAACTATTTGGAAAGCTTCAAGGTTGAGCTTTGCTTGGAGCTGCACAAACATCATCTGAATGGCTCGGTACTTGGGTCATTCAAATCTGTTACTTTCTTATTTGATTGCTTTTTACGGGAAGATGAAAAACACACAGCCATCCAGCCTTCAGATTTATCTTCCAGGGTCTCCCACCCACTCCCCTCCATGGTTATCTCAGGGTTTGCTCGGCTACATACAAATTGGCAGCTGCACTGTTTATCTCTTACCGTAGAAATATTGCACAAGGGTTTTTTTCCATGTGGATTATCATATTATTGTCTATTAAAAACATCTCCCCTCTCTACTAACCTCCCTTAGGGAACCTTAAGAGGGACTTTCATAATGGGGGAAGGCTTTCAGATACACCAGACTGAAACATAAATCCACCTACCTCTGGCATGTTTTTCTTACTAGGCTGGCTAATTTACTGGAGCTGAGCGCAGCCTGATCGGACGCACGTCCCGTTACCCCGTGCCTTTGCTCGCTGGGCTAGCAATAGAGTCCTTCGTCCCGGGTTGCAGCACCACACCAGCATCTCGGCAAACGGCCGCCGGTGTCAGCCGCAGGGAGACAACTTCTCGCCGGCTCCCACACCATGTGACGGCCCGCTCAGCCGGGAAAACCCCGCGCTCAAACACGCATTTCCTACAGCGGCCGAACGGCCCCAGCGCCGCGGCTGGCTCATAGCCCCCTCCCGGTCGGGGGTCCCGCTCCCAGGCGAGCGCGGGGGGCGGTGCACCCCCAGAGGCGGGCGCACGGTCGGGCTCAGAGCCGCGGGCCCGCGGCCCGGCTGCCCAGCGCACCCCGGGGGAGCCCGACCCGCCCCGGCGCGGTGCCCACCGCAGCAGGACGGGCAAAGCCTCTGCGACACGGACCGTCTCGGAAGGGGCCTCCCAGGGCTCTGCCCTTTCTCTTCACCCCGTCCAGTGCCTGTTCGTTCGTTTTCCAATTTAAAGATAAGATGGGTTTTTTTTTCTCTCTTTTATAACGGTAGGGAAGGAGGCGATGCCAAACCGGCGACTGAAGGCACACAGAGCGCGTTTGCCGGGAACGTCTGTGCTTTGCTGCCGCAAAACAAGAGGGACTCTCTCAGGCAGCGGAGACCTTCCACCTCCCTTCCCACGGTGGCCGTGCCGCTCCGGGGCCGGGGGACACGCCGGGACGGACGCAGGCACACCGCGCCTCGCCACGCAGCGCTGCCCGGGCAGCCCCCCCCCCCCCCCCCCCCCGGGGCACGTCCCCAGGCCCCGGCTAACGGGAAGGGAAACCCGCGGCTCAGCGGCTCCTGACTGGGCACCACCGTCCTGCCGGCAGCTCCCGGGCTGCTGACCGCAGGAGCGGCCCGAGAGAGCGGTGGGCGGCTGGGTGAGGCACATCCTTCTCCTCCAGTGACTGCTCCAGGTGGGGACCCTGCTGCCCCCGTTAGCAGGACCCAAAGCCAGCGCCCGGGGAGCGCGGGGCCCGGCCTCAGCCCGCTCTTGCCCCTCTCCTGTCCCCAGGCCGAAGCGATGCAAGCGCCGGGGCTTCATCCCAGCCCAGCCTGGCCCTTAAGCGAAGACCGGGGAAATCACACCCGTGCCCCGAAGCCTGCCGCGAACCCGTCATGTCCCGGGGCACCCCGGCAAAGTCAGCGCGGGTCCCGCACGCACCGCGGGCAGGCTCTCCCGGGGGTGCCCCCGGCGAGGGAGCGCCCCCGCCGCGCCTCCCCCGCTCCCAGCGCCGCCCCGCACACTGCCGGCTCCCGGCCAGACGGTTTTCGTTTCTCGCCGAAAGTTTCCCGAAATCGCAACCGGGCTCGGGGCCGCGTGCATCGGGATGCGGTTGCCCGGGATGCGGCCGGTGCCTACCGCTCCCCCCGTGCCCTCTCCGAACACGGGCACGCAACTTTCCAGTGCGGCTCCGTCCCCGCGCCTCTCCGGACAGGAGCCGCGCGGCTGTAACCGGGGAGGGCTGCACTACCCCCGCCCCGCCACACGCGGGAGCCCCCCAGAACCCGATCCCGCCCGCGTCCCCCTCCGCGATGCCCGAGGCCGGGCAGAGCCCCTGTGCCCGCGCACGGGACCGCGCCCGGGCACCCGCAAGCCGGGCGGGCGGGGAGAGCTCCCCCGCCCCGGGGGTCGCCTTACCTGTCTCCGCCGTGCCTCCGGAGCCCGGCCAGCACAGCCCCAGCAATCCCCACGCCAGCAGCAGCGCATCCATCCCTCGGCAGGAATCGACGCCCGCACCGAACGCCCCGCGGCCGCGGGGCCGGGCTTCGCCTCCCTGCCCCCGCGTGGGCGCCCCACTCGCGAGCGGCTCCGGCGGGGCTCGGCGGGGGACCGCGGGGCGGGCGGTGCCGGCGGCGCGCCTCTCCCCTAGGGCGACCCGCGGGGCCGGCGCCTCGGCATCCCCCGGGCGCGGCGCAGCGCGGTGCGATGCGGGCTGCGGCGCCGTCCACGCCTGCTCTCCGTCCCCGCCGGCGCCTCGCAGCCTTTTCAGGCAGGGCGGCATGTGGCTGTCAGCGCCGAGCCGCGGCACCGCCCCCCGCCCGCGCACCGCCCCCTCGGGGCGCCCGCGCGCCGCCCCGCCCCACCCCGCCCCGCCCGCCGCCGCCGCGGGGAAACGCGGGGGCTCCCGCGGCGCTGGGGGTGGGGGGGAGGGAAGGGGAGGGGAGGGGAGGGGGGGCGACCGGCGCGGCTGTGCGCGGCTGCGGTGCACCCGGACACCGTCCCCGGCCCCGAGCGCTGGCGGCCCGGCAGCGCGGGCGGGCACGGAGAGCCCCGGCTGCGGGCGCTGGCGGGGAGCCGGGCCGCGCGCAGCAGACGCCCAGAGACTGTCGGACGGGGGAGCGTCAGGACAAGGATTGTCCCTGCTGGCGGGCTCCCGCCGCGCCGCGCCGAGCGGGGAACGCGGGCTCCTCGGGCCCGACCCCCGGGCTGCGGTGCGAAGGCCGCGGCGGGGACAGACCCAAAACCTGCCCGGGCCCGCGGCAGCGCGCTCCCGGCCGGCGCTCCCCAAGGCGCTCTCCCGAAACCGAAGCCCAGAGCCGCGGCCGCGTTCAGCGGCGTCTGGAGAGCGCTCGCGAGGTTTGTCCGCCTTGGAGTCCCCGCCCGCCCTGGGGCCGCCGGCACCTCGCCCGTGCCCGCCGCCGGAATCCCCAGGCTTTGGGAGCCGGTACCCGGCAAACCGGGGCCGACTCGCACCTCCGTCCTTTGAAGCGCGCGAGTGGAACGAGCCCTAAACCCCTGCCCCGAAAACCTGCTTACAAACAAATGCTCTGCGTTGTTGACCAGTCTCTGGATTCTAGATTCCAGCTTCCAAACACACGGTAAATAAAGGGATGAAAACTACATTACCTCAGTTTTTTTAAGGTGGTAATTAGAGAATACTGGCAATTAGAGAATACTGGCATGTGGCAGAAGTGAGATACATCATTGTGTGGGTGAGAGGGAAAGTACAAACGTTTCACTGGTACTCGTTTAGGGTGATGAGCCTAATTATTTTGTACTCTGCTGTCTATCAGTTACGGGTAGCATCACAGGCTCACGTCAATGAAATCACGCTGCCAACCTGTTCGAGCACATTCACACAGCGCGGACGCTCCAAGTCCCTCCGAGACCAGTGGACAATTCATTGACAGCAGCAGATTTGGCCTGAGAGATAGATCTGATGTTTCAGCCATCACCCTGATGGCTGTAGCATCCCTCTCCCTTCTGTGTGTTTTGGTACCTGATTTTGCCTCTTCTGTGGCTCAAACGTGCTCCAACACCTGTTGCAGTCAATGCAAAGCCAGCGGCAACTGAGTCTACCGCCTTATTTATTGTATTCTGACGCGGAATTATGCAACTATTATTTACTACTTGCTTATAGTTAGACTACTATCAAGCTAGCAAAGTGTGATTTTTTGTGTGTATAAATAGCCCTCGCAAACCATAACACAGATATTGGAGTGCAATATAAACCCACAGCATGAATCATTCCTCTCTTGAAACGTGCATGGAGAAGAAAAAGGTTATCAAGCCCTCATCAGAGATGGCCCCATCTCACACACCGTACAGCACAGGGGCAATTTTCCTCCTGTTACGTTCAGTCAGTTTCCCCCAGTTAAGGTCAACAGAAGAAGCACAAACATGACCTTGAACTGGTATCAGCTCTGATCTGCTACTGAGTGAAGAGAAGATAACCCTAGGAAAGAAAATGGTGATGGGAAATGAAGTTACCTGCTGCTCTACAAAGGTTTCTCTCAGCCGCTTTTCAATAGCTCTCCACAAATCCAGCCCTGTGCTTAGTGTCAGATTGCAGGTTTCCTCTCCACAACATGCCGCTGTCAGGAATGGAAAGGCACAACTGAAATACCAGGCAGCACTACTGCAGTTCCACCACTGCAGGTGTTCAGGACAGGATGACGACCAAGCTGGTGACACCTAGTAGTCCAGCTCAGGTACAAAAGAGTCAAAAATACTTCTTTGGGAAGCATTCAAGACCCAGATCCTTTCTCAGGTTTGAAGGGACTGAGCAGAAGGTGATACTATGCACCTTGAACTTACCTCTGCCTGTTTCCAGGGGCGGCTGCTCCTGCTGTGGGCGCTGCTCCATGCTCAGAGCAAGGCTGGACCTCACCAGCTCTCCATGCCGGGGAAGGCCTGCTTCTGCCAAAGGGCTGAGTGCTCTGCTCTCTGTTCAGTCCTCCTGTGGGTATTTAAAACCCATGAGTAAGCACTCGCCAAACCCATCGGGAACTGCAGCATTTTTCCATATCTGCACGTCAGAAACATCCACAAAACCTCACTGAAAATGAGACAATATGTAATTTAATGGTACTGTAATATGTAACATACCATCTGCATTAAATTTGGTTGAAGGAATTTTGCAGCCCAAGCGTTAGTCAGAGCTGTGATGCAGTGAAATTTCCCCCATGTTTCCCCTCCCCTCCAGCAGAAAGCCTTTGCCTCCTCAGACACTGCCTAGCTCCCCGCTGCTGACCCAAGGGCCGGCATACCTAGGGTTTTCCTTGGCACTCTTCTGCTCTGCTCATCTCTTCCCTCTAATTGCAGCTCCTCTTCAACATTGATCATACAGCCTCATTTATTTTCGGTCACAGCTTCCTCTTCTAAGTGAGTCCTTCTCACCCCATGAGCTGACCATCAGGAGGTGTCTGTAAAGCAGGAAACCCCCCAGCTTCTCCTTAGAGCCTTTCTGAATCCTGATTTAAAAGAAAATAAAACTAAAACCAAGGCGTCATGTATTCCTGTAACCTTCCCTGGGCTCCAGAGTATCTGGACAAACAGGGTCTCTCCCCCAGTTTTATGTCAAAACACACTATTTCCAACGCAGAACTTGACAGCCTTCCAGAGAAAACAACAGGGCAGGACTGAAACAGAGTTAGGAATGAGAGTGAGGAAAAATGATACCCAGCGGCCTAGATAAAACCATAAGTATTGTCAGTCAGCAGGAGAGCAGGGACTCAAACATTTTTGGCAAGCTACCCGAGGAGCAGGAGAGTGGGGCATGGGGGCAGACAGTGTGGGTTGTCTCCCCAGCTCCTCGCGGGAGCGCAGACCTCTCACTGCAGTTTTCCTCCTCCAGACAGTGCTTTGAGATCCTCAGCTAAAAGGCTCTAAGTGCATCATATAAAATGTTTTTATTAGTCTATCAGGTGCATGATTACGAGATCTCATTTTATAGCCACAAATAGCCAATAATTACCTTAGCATCCCATTAGCCCTAGTCTTCAGCCAGACTACTTGCTCGGGAATCTGCCCGTATTCAAACAGCAGGCCAATACCCCAACCTGAAGAAAGCAGCCTGGCACGTTGCATTCAAGCCCATAAACGTCCAGTGTAGAAGCGGCTTAATTAGCAAGCTGCCCGGTTAATTTTTCACGGGGAGTGGCACGGCTGCTAACCTGCGGTTTGAAAGCAGCGGCTGCGGGGTGAGCCCAGAGGCCGCCCCTTGGGCTCTGTGGGTGCTGTGGTGGGCCAGCGCTTGCCCACCCGGCTCCTGCCCACCCCGTCACCGCTCGCCTCCCCCTCACATGTGTCCCCCTGCCACTGCTCCAGCTGCCAGCCCGACTGCAGGGCAGCGGGGAGCTGCCTCATCCCCCCGCCTTGCCTGCTCACACGTACGTCGTGCAGGAGGAGCGTTGGTGGCAGGCAGAGGCCACTCCGGCGTTCACACTGCCGTGCCGCGGGACCAGGGGCCGGTGGAGGGCTGCGGGGAGAGCCGGGGAGCAACACCGCTGCGGGGGAAACGAGGGGAGCGCCGAGGCAGCCCGGAAAGGAGAAACGGAAAGGAGAGAGGAAAAAACCAGGGGAAAAGGGAGAGAAGAGTGGGGAAGGGAGGTGGCGGAAGAAACAAAGAGACATAACAAGGGGATGGGGGAGAATGAATAAACGGCAGAAAACAGGGAGGGGAAGAGAGGAAGCGACCTAATGGAGTTAAAATCCATCATCGGATTAGCGGGGAGCGGGAGAGCGATTCCTCGCGGCTCGGGAGGTGCTTGGGTGGGGGAGGCGCAGGCGTGCTGCTGGGGCCTGCTCCGAGCAGCCGCCCGCGCCGGGCGGCCGGCCGGGGGGAGGAAAGCCCCTGCATCTTCAGAGTTAATAAAAAAAAGCTTTCAGACTTCAGCAGGCTGACTAAATTAGGCTGAATATAAAGGTGCTGTATTATTTCTCAATACGGCAGCGGTATGAAAGGAGGCAATGGGTTTCTTTTGAAGCAGCTGCTGTGTAATCCAGGGCTTTCAGGTGTACTTCAACCAAATGCTCTCCTGGTTTCAGCAGGTTAACTTCATTAAAGGCTCCATCTACTGCTTTAATGTTCACTGAAACCCCACCGGGTGGGTACATTAGGCAGAAATAACCCCCACAAGATGATTGCGTGCTGTTGTTTGGCGCAGTGAATGGACCTGGGAGGGGAAATGGAGGAGGGGAGGGGGGTCGCACAGTGACCCAGGCTGGAGAGGACAGATCCTGAACCACTGTAACATGCCAAGGGGCCCAGCCACCGCAGCAAAACCCCAAGCCTGCAGGGAGCCCTCACTCCTGACCCAATCTCCGCAAATAACCTGCTTGGTTCCTGCCTCACTTCGGTATCCCCCTTCTCCATGCAGCCGCTGGTGCTGACCCCAGTTTGCGAGGGAGGCGCCGATCACCCACAGCTTCTCCTCACCTCCAAAGAGGAGGCCATGGATTTGGAAAGGCCATCTGTCCCTCCACCAGACCCTGGCAATTCTGTCGGCTTTGCTACTGAGGACTTTGAACTGGGCTTGAGTTTCTTACCCCACGGTAACAGTGGGGAGCAGTTCAGACTCTTGAAAAATCAAATAACATCTTGCTAGTGTGAGGTGACCCAAGCTCTCCACATTCATCTGCTAAAAGCACCCAAACTGGCCCACCGACTGTGGTCTCTGCAGGTCCTTACTCACAGAGCAACATCTGGTCAGCTTCGTGCTGGAGAAGCTCTAGTTGGACCACACTCCAAGTAGGGTCAACAGCAAATTTTCCACAGCCTGCATCAGAGGGGCACATTTGTGGACCCCTATCCAGTTACAGTCACAAACCAAGGTCCTCATTCAAAGACTGCTGAAGCTGGTGGGAGTTCATCCATCAACTCCACTGACGTCTGGAAGTGACCCAAGTGGCTGAGCCCTGCAAAGCCAGCATGACGTCTTTAACTGTGAGTGCTGCCATCGACTTCCGCTGGGCTGGCTTCCACAGTGTGTGTCTTGCTCTGTAGTAAGTACTTACAGGGCTGTATGCTCGGTATTACAAAGGGCCACACCAGCAATTTCATTAAAACACCTCCTTAAAAATACACAAATTCTTAAACCAACAAGTCATTTAGACTCCCCCTTGCCTGAAACTTGGCAAACCAATTCCTAGGCCAGAAGTGATTTCTTTTTCCTTATAAACGAAATGCCATTGCCATGCTTTGGCTCTTGGCTTGATAGATCCTGGCAAGAAAATGCGTGTGTATATTTTAAAGGGCTTTCTCCTTTGCTTATCATGCTTTAGCCTTTGACCTCTCCTCTCCCCCCGCCCCGTGCCCAGGCACATTCTGGCTCAGGCTCCCACTGCGGTACGTCGCACAGCCCTCCCAGCAACTGGGGTTAGACCCTCCCTCCAGCAGATAGCACATTCTTCCGGAGCACCGTCGTGGGGGGAAGCCTTGAGCTATGAAAGTTTTCTTTCCCTTTTAATCTTTTATTTTCTTTGATGTTCATTTTAAAATCAATTATTGTGCCTTACTTGTATTACGGTACCTTGTTCT
Organism: Opisthocomus hoazin; assembly: GCF_030867145.1. Taxonomy (NCBI): domain Eukaryota; kingdom Metazoa; phylum Chordata; class Aves; order Opisthocomiformes; family Opisthocomidae; genus Opisthocomus; species Opisthocomus hoazin. Next base: position 30,059,109 of record NC_134422.1, on the reverse strand, counting down.
GAAAGGACTGGGACCCCTCCGCTGTCCAAACACAGAGTCAAACACAGTTCTCATCTCAAACAGTTTACAATCTGAAGAGACAAAGCAGACAAAAACCAAGAGCCAGATACAATGTGGATAACAAGCCTGCGGATTACTTCTGCATTTAGTTAAATTGTAAACCGTTGAGGGAGAGATTGCCGTTTGACTATGCCTGGGCAATATCAGAGGTAGGAACTTTCTTCTGGTGCTGCTGGATATCCAGTTGTTTGGAGATGGCTTTTCAACATGGAGCGCTTAGGTGAGGATCTCCCAGAAGGTCCACGATTCCTAAGGGAGCCACTGCTTTTCACCTGATGTCACCAAGCATGTGTCAGTGACCCCAAAAAGCAATCTCATAACAGAAAAAGCCATATATATTCTGCTAATAAAAGACAGAGGAGGACAGGGAAGGGAACAGATCTAGAGGATCGCAGCTGATATCTGGAAGCTAGGCTGAGCTGTGTTTTCATCATAGCCAAACACTGCTGTGTTTTGAGAACATTTCAAAGCATGTTTGGCACAGGACTTATGTACATACTTACCTTCCAAAAAATTCCACAGTAATGCTATGATCTTGCTGGAGACAGCTCTGCTGGATGTATGAGGCTGAAGACTGTCTTCATAATCCTCCCTTTGATGTATGCACACATCTCAAGTCAGACCTCACATTTATGCCACTTCCTAGACAAGAAATCCATAATCTCAGAAGAGATCTACCCTGCTTCCTTTCCCTTTCTGGGAATGTTTTGATTCACAGTCATCACCCTTTTGCTCTGGGGATGGGGCTGTTTCCTTATCGTTGCAGAGTAGCTCTCTTTCCCGAGAGGTGTCTTCCCTCTCTCCCCAGGATCCTGCACACAGACCCCGTTGATTTTTCAGTGTAACTTCTCATGGAAATCAATGGTGCTAAGGCTGCTTCACAGTCAATGGGACGGCACTGAGGCCCATGCCTCAAATAACTACACTGTATGGTCCTCCAGGGAGCTGGGACCTGCAGGACAATAGTCAGGGAGCTGCCCACCCTATGGCAGAGCTCTTGTGCTCAGCTGTCTTCACAGGACATTAGGAGCACGTGGCCCTCGGCAAATCCAGGCTATGCTTCTCAGAAGTTCAAACTTAGGGCTCAGCACTGATGACTTGCTGAAGTAAAGAGCTGCACTAGAATAAAGACTATCAAGCACCCTGAAATGAGGGGTGGTTTTGTGCAGCCGCAGATTACAAGAATCAGACTTTTGGTCTTCCCGAGCCAGACCAGTGACCCAGGACCCAAACCAGTGTAAGCTGCGGGCAGTACTGGACCTTTACTATACTGTGTTTCGTTTCCACGTCAGCAAAACGGGACTGCTAATACCTTTTCTCTCTCACCACTTGTCTGACTTCTCGGCTCGATTGTGAACTCCTGAATGGCCTCTCCCCATGCGCAGCGCAGTGGGTCCAATGGCTACTCTGACAGAAACAATCCTCAGTTGCAGGTTTTTCTTTTTCCTCCTCAGTGTGCTAGATTTATCAGCATCAACCACGAGCCCAGCACAGTCAGTCTTCCCCTTGCTCTCAGCATCTCAGAGCATTTGGGTTCGTGAATCTTGCTATTAATAATACATTGTGCAAAGTTGATACAGAGCTCAAAGTTTTCCATGTGTGTGCTGGAGTTTGATTGTAACTGTGGGTATCATTATCATCAAAGAGACTGAGGAATGGCAGCTTTTAGTTAAACAAATGGAAAGCTGTATTTAGTCTCTTTTGCCACATCGTGATAGGAAAGAATAAAGGCTTTTAAATATACTTAACAGCTGCCGTTTCTTAGGTTTTTCTGCCTTACAATAGTCTCCGTGGTTCTGACTGGGAAGTTGTTGCAAAAGCTTTTTGTTTTTAAGCCTCCTATTGAAATAATACATATTAATTGCCTCTTTCCTGAGTTTTTTTGTTGTGGTGGAAATTTGGGATGGGGGCTGGAGGGATGAGCTATAAAGCATCAACAGCTGAAAGGGGGGTGACTTGGGTAAGTAATGAGAGAGGGGACTTAGGCAACACACTGCTAGCAAGTGCGAAGGAGAAGAAATGTCTCCCTGGAAAGTGAGAAGACAATTGGCAGAGGAGCCTGAGGCTCTCTGGGGGAGCGGGGCAGAGGCAGAGCTGGCAAGGGGGAGATGAAAGTGCTCAGCAAGGAGATCAGGTGGGAGCAGGGACAACGCTAGAAAGCAGCAACATGAGAGTGTGCTCTTTGAAGGGAAAAAAAGAGCTGGGTTCGTCATACTGCGGCCACCAAAAATGAATATGAATGAAGCAATTAGCTTTGTGAGCAGTGGGACAAATGAATGCTGCTTTCCTAGAGGTGCTTAGCACGTGGTTGGATCCACGGCTGTGTAATAAAGGTTGATCTCAGGTTTTTCCTGTTGTGATGGCACTAACATGGTCTCTCTGCTGTCTCTCCCCAGCTGATTTTGCAAACCTTGCAGCAGATTTATATTTCTGATGAAATTGCCCAATGGTTCAAAAGTTACTGTGGCAGCAGCAGAGAAACACATGATCGTGTACCATATATAAGCTTCTTCTCCTTACGAACTTAAGCTAAAAGTATGCATGTATATCCTAATACTCGCAACGCAGTGCTATCTCGAAGGGCTACAGGTAGTTTAGGAAAGCCACAGTGAGTGCAATTACCTCTATTTTACACGACACAGCAGAGTTACTAGACCCATTCCAGGCAGAGCTGAGGTCCCCGTGCTCCTCACCACCACTCACTTCTATCTTCTGTGCTCTAAGAAACATTTCAACCTCTCACCTACCAGTGCTGAAAAATTTGGAGGCAGTGGCTTTCTCTTCAAAGTGCTCTAACAAGCTCGGACCGAAGGTGCCCAGGAAAGGCAACGTGAGCTCCCTCCTTCTCTTGGCTCAGTCCCACAGCACAGCCACGGGTCCTGTGCACACCGGGTCCTGGGTGGCCATCACCCAGAGGGGACTGGTTACAGTGCTGACGCCAAACAGAAGGTGAGCAGTGAAGAAGCCCCATCTGTTAAACACATGAAAGGTGAATTGATGGGAGTTCCAGCCAACTACTGAAATATAGCTGTGAATCTGAAAGCTTTGTTCCAAAAAACAAAGTCCCACTTAAAAGTAAGTAAATCCAAAAAACCCCATCCTGCTTCCATTGAAGTCAATGGCAAAATTCCCACTGGTTTAACCAGAAACAGGATCAGGCCACTTCCAGACAGATTTACAGCCGACACATGCTGTAACGCTCGCATACTGCATGAGCTTGCTTCTATTTCCAGCCATGTTAAAAAATTATAGCAAATGCCTATGGATTTGTGCGTATGAGTTATTGTGCTGCTAATGAGAGGAAGAATTACCTGAACATGGTTTAGATGGTCATCCGTTGCCAGCACAGATGAAATTGCTGGGTCATTTACTGGCTTCATATCGCTGTTCATCCCATTAGCATTTCCATTAGAATTATTGCAAAATGTAACTCAATTTCTCTTTTTTTTTTGGCGGATATGGGGAGGGATACAGGCTGTGTTTGCAATTAGAGCTTCTATGGAATTGGAACTGAAGCCCTAGGCACACTCTTGTGCCACACTGCAGTCACTAACGGGACACTCCTCTGACAGGACCGCTTCTGCTTAACCGGGGGAGTAGGAGAGGTTCTAGGTAATGAAACAAATCAAAATTTCTTCTTACAGATGAAGGCTTCTACACATATTGCATGCTCATGCACTAGGAAGCTTTGCCCAGTTCATTCCCACATGCTCCTTGCTTTGGGCAGCTGAGTTCGTCCCTCTTAAACGTAAAGTTTGCAGTCTAAACCCCACACTGATCTTGTTTTTCAAAAGTGCTGCCAAGAGCCAGCAACCAGTGGGTTTCCCAGAAGCTGCTGTTTGCCAGACCCTTTGGTAACCAGGCCCCATGTGCTTTGCAGCTATCATTACCAAAAAAAAAAGAAAACAATCTCATGGCTGAAGCCTCCCTCGCCTCACTCCTCCTACTTGGAAAAAAAACCCCATCTATTGTTTTCCTGTAATTGATCAAGCATAAACATTCTGCTCTACAGTTTTACCACTAATCACTCTACTTCTAAGACACGTGTTTGCAGCTATGCAAGGCACCAGCTGCTGTCATTCCAATGGATATTAATTTATATTGTCTCCCACTCCCATCCTCCCTGCGCCGACACACAAAGGGAGCGGGGTGGCGGCGGGAGCTTCAGATGAAGACATCTGCGTGAAAGGCAGACAGTAACCGCACTGCCGAGATTGCAGCTGGACTTTCACTGGAAAATCAGACACACCAGTTGCTTCCTGGCACTCCAGGCTTCGGTGCACACACAGGGTTTTGACTACCATTATTTACTTGTTTACCTCACTCCAAGGGAAATGAAAAGTTGGGACAGGGGGAGGCAGGAAGATTTCAGGAGTAAAACTGAGCTGACTGAAATAAAACATCACAGACTTGTGGTGTGGTGCAGGGAGGGGTGCGGAGGAGGAAGAGGAAAGATGGAGCCTCTAATTTTGCCCCCTGAAAAGGTTCTCTCGTAATGGCTGGCTATGCTTAGCTCCTCTCCACAGAGGCCTACAGCTGCCCGCCCGGGCTGGCGTGCAGGCTGAACCCAGCTGCCTGCAGCCTTGGGAGGAGGAGGTGGAGAAGAGGACTTGCTGGTCGTCCCTCTGTGAGATCCCGCAGCGAAAGAGTGAGCACGACCCTGGCAGCTTGAGCCTCTGACTCCTGCTGCCGCATACAAAGTTGGTGTCCCCCTCACTCCCACCAGCCAGCTCCCAGTAACAGAGCTTAAAAGCATCGCACACAAATTCGCGCGCTCTCCGTATCCGTGGTGTGACAGCCATGGCCCTACACACAGTGGGGACGCGGGCGGTTCGCAAACCACCCCGAAGCCTGCCACCAGACCTCCTCCGGGACCGCCGCGAGCCGCTTCTCCTTCAGCCGGCACCCCTGGGGCAAAGCCCTGCGCACAGGGACATGGGGGGACTAACGCAGGTTGGTAGAATAGCCTGTTCTGCTACGGTGCTCAGATACCATCTCACAGATAAAACAAAGCTGAGGGCTTCACTATAGGGGATATGAAAGATTTCTTTCTCCTACGAGCAGGGCTATTTCCCAATCCCTTCGTGTTCGCTAATCAAATACCAATGTGACTGGGGTCACGTTGCGTTATGGCTGTCAGCTCTAAGCGCATACTGTATTTTTCACATCCTGTCCTGGTCTGTTGTGTTGTGTTGCTGTTTCACCCCCAGAGGCAGCACCAGCAGACTTTTCGTTGTCACTCGCCTCGTGGTTTTGCTCGGAAGCCCTGATCCAGCCTTGGACCCTGCGCTGCCACATCCCATGCAAATGACTAGTGAAAAGTCGGCTAAGCACAGAAGCTGGTTAAGCAGTTGCTCTGTGGGATTTAATTACACTAGTAAATAGCTGAGGGGTGGTAACGTGCAGTTCACACGTGAGGTGCTGTTTGCCTACGTTTCCTGAAGCAATTTTTCAAAAATAAAGAACTGTACTCAGACTGGGGACGTATTTCACTCTTTTTAAGACTTAGATGGACATGAAGGTTATGGATACTTTTTTATAATGTCTGAGCTAGCAGGGTTCCTGAGACAAATCTAAAAATCCTTTCTTGTTACTGCATTACACGCCTGAATTCCCACTGCTGTATACCACATGAAGACACTTACCCTCTGCAAGTGGATATAAAATACTGTTTCTGGTGGAGAATTCGTATCTAGGCATGTTTTGTTTTGCTTTTTGCCCAAGGTAAATGAGAATGCGGGTGCCGGTTGAGGAGGGCATCTTTCTTCCCTGTTTTTTTCATTAGCTTAAGCTGAACCTGTTGATTCTGTTGCAATCGCCTCAGAGACTATAGTTACAGGAAGGTGATGCAAACATCTCTTTTTGCTCCACGAAATTTTCCCTGAGCTCACTGTTTCACTCCTCTACTCTCCCTGCAGGTCTCCTGAGAGCTCTGCTTCCCCAGGGATGCGCAGGTCACAGGGCACCAGCCATGTGAAATATTGGCACTCCCTCTACGCATACATCCTCAAAGAAGTCAAGATATTTTGGGACTGAAATGTTATTTTTAGCATCCCTGTCCCTCTACAGCAGCCACTGCGAGGAAGAAGCTAAGGAGCGCTGACTGTTGGGCCATTAGACATTAGTTTTGGCTGACTAGTCCCACTAAAATATGTGACTCCTCAAAGATGACGTCAGGAAGTAGTACATGTTAACAGACGCTCGCCACCCCCTTCTTTTCTATAAACAGAGACGGCATCTCGAAGGGGCAGGCTGCAGATGGTATTGTTTGTCTCTTAGCGACACGCATGTCCCAGGTTGAAGTTTCATGGGGAATTGTACCCAGGCCACTGGTAAGTCAATATCTCTGAAGTAGTGTCCATTTAAAGGGCTGCTGTCTAGCGGCACTCCTAGGCAGAGACCTAAGGTCTTGAGGCAAATCAGGGAAGAGTCACATCTTATTGTCTCATGTTCCCCAAAACTCTTCCGCTGGATTTCCCAGTCCATTACCCACACTTTCAGTCAAGGTTGTCCAGATTCCTAGGAGGTCTGAGACAGATGATATTGGGATGATTTACTGAGGGTGTGAGATGACAAACAGACCGTGGCAAACCTTTCTTTCTGGCCTTGGCCGCTCAGACAGCTTGGAAAGAGCTTGGGGAGTGAGACAGGCTACAAAGCATGCACAGCACAAACTTTCAATGCCCCAGCCTATTCCACTCCTCGTCCACACAGAAATCTTCACAGAGCACACACTCATCGAAGGGAGAAGCAGATTTATTTTTTTTTTATATTAGGTAAACTCTTAGATGTAACCTGGAATCAAAATCTCAGGGCTTGCCCACACATTGATCTGTATACTGCACCTATGCAATACAGCTCTGCGTAGAAAGCTGTATCTGAAACAACAGCTGCCTCTTTTTTTTTTTTTTTTGCTTACCGTGATTTATTTTTGGAGTGCCGGTGATTTCTGTGTGCAGCCAGTGCTCCCCTCCATACTGGAGACAAGCAGGGTTTCTCTCTCTTGAAAGGGTTAATTGTGCTACGTTTGCAAAGATCTTGGAGAGCTCCAATCTCCAAGTGCCAAGTCGTCTCTTTGTTGCTCTCGCTTCCAAATGCTACGATTCTGTTGGCCAAATATAAGTTACTCGTATATGTACTGTAGCTCAGTCCAAGGGAGAGTAAAGGTGCAGCTCAACTCTCCAAGTCCTTTCTATACGCACATGGTACCTTTCTGCCCTGGGGCTTTTCTGCAGGAGGGACACACACAGGTCAAGCTATTGGGGTGTCAAGGCTTTGGGGCCGACTGCCTCGGGAAGGCACAGAATAGCTGTAAAACAGCTACACTAAACACTTTATCCAGCCTCTGTTCAGGACCATCAGTTAACCACAGGATCACCAGTTGCTGGCACCACTGAGGAGAACCGTCCCTTGAAATGCAGCCACGACCCCAGGGCCTCTCCTCACGGAGGTGAGGGGGGCAGCTCGACCCTCCAGAGGACAGGAACACCCCCAGACGCCCGTGACTATGGCCAGACTACGCAAACGTCCAGGAGAGGTGGAACTACAAAATGATCCCCTGTGCCCTGCCATCACTCCCCTGCCTGCCCGCTGCTGCCAGCACTCCAGCATCTCTTCACTTGCGCCGTAGCAAGAGGGGTGACAAGGGGACACAAGGAGGCTCTTTCTCCAGCTGTGTCACAGGAGCTGCAGATGGTCCATGCAGGAGCAGAGGGATGTGCTGCGGTGCCCGGCACTGAGGGGCTTGAAGCGGACTGGACCCAGCGGATGCCGGGAGGCAGGACCTGCCCGGGAGGCCCCCGTCTCGCTCCCTAGAACAGGGAGTGAAAGGCTGCGGAGAAGAGGAGCGGAGGGCTGGGAGGGGGCCAGGCACGACGCTGTGGCAGGAACCTCCTCCTCCTAGTTCGTTTTCGGCCATGTTAGCAAGCTTCGTGCTTGACCCCGGCTGATCAAAGCCTCGCTAGGACAGTCCCTCATCCTCCTGCCCTGTCACAGGCAGCCGGGGCAGGAGTTATTCCTCTTTGTGTGCCAGGCCCTCCTCCTGGGAACCTCATCTTCCCTCTAATCAAATAATCAGATGCGCTATTGTGGTGGAAATCGTGCCCTCCCCTGAAATGCCTGACCAGCAGCAGCTTCCTGGCTTTGTCTGCATCCCGGCGGCCTGGATCCCACCTCTCCTCTGGTGTGGCCTGGGGAAGCCGCACGGGGCAGCCGGCAGCTCGCGCAGGGGGCCCGTCCCCTGGGTGCTGCGGCTGCACAGAGGGCACCTCAGAGGGGACCTCAGCTGACGGGAGCGAAAACGCACCCACGCCAGGGCTCCTCTCTCTGCGACGAACCTTTGTGACGGGAGAAAACCTGGCACATCCCAAGAGGATGTTTGCATTGGAGAAGACACTGTGTCGCAGCGACACACGAGCGAGGGAGCGGATGGCCACAACCGTGGTGCTTCCCCTGCCTCCACAGAAGCTCCCTGAGGAGCCTGGAGGCCCTCCTTGTCCGGCCACGGTGGCCATGGGGCATGACGTGCCAGCCCTTGCCACCCGGGTTTCCCTGCGAGGGTGAGGGACGCTGGCCGGGAGCTGTGCTCGCTCGTAGCCATCTCACCAGCTGCAGTGAGCTGCCAGCGAGGCAGGCTGGCCCTGCGCCCGTGGGGCGGCAGCTCTGTCCGGGACCCTCGCCCAAGCAGCCGCCGCTGCCGGTGAGCCCCACGGGTACTGAGCCAAGGTCAGGCAGGCCCCGCAGTGCCTCCTCACCTGCCTGCAGCCCTGGCTCTGGGCACACCACTGCGGGGACCTGCGGCTAAACTCTCACTTCACAGGCTCTCCAGCCCAGCCAACAACGTGCTTCATTTTGTCTGCTGACCCCCCTCCTGCCCCCTGGACACATGTTCTATAATGCATATTTTTTTTCCTCTGATTCCATATCCTGTTAGGAAAAGAAATGTCCTGACTGCACAGCACCAGCCTGAATTTTTTGGGTGTTTTTTTTTGTCCGGTTCTTTTCCTGTGTTTACACTCCCACAGCGCAGCACTTACTGATCTGAGTACAAGGACTACTTAAACCATCTTAGCCTGAGAATGCTCGCAGCAGGGGTAGAAGCAAACGGAGCCCACGCCCTGCGCAGTGGTCGGCCGCTGCTGGCCCTGTGTGCCCGCCTGCGCACAGACCGTCCCAGCGTGGCGGGGGACAGCACTGCTGCTCAGCCGCAGCGGAATCGCCGTACCTGGAGCCTGCCTTGCGCGGGGACTCATGCAACACGCCTGCCTCTGGCCTCTGTTGGGCTTATTCTATATTTTCACACCGATCGACGTTCTGGCTTGTGAGCCAAGGCACTGGCTGCAGGAGGTGTGGGGAGAAGGGCAAGACAGAGGTGAGAGGAGCAGAGTGAACTGATTGGAACTGGGTTGTTTTTAAATAAATAAGGAATTTCTTAAAAAAAAAAAAGGCTTAGCAAATAAAAGCAGACAGGCAGTTTACTTGGCAGCTAGAGGATAAAACCTAATATCCTGGGTACAAAAAACACCAAAGTATTCCCCTAAGCCTGAGGGCTGCCCTGTGGCTCCAGTGAGGCTGTTCGCAAGCGTGTTTTCATTCCTGCTCCTGGGAGCCCGGGGACAAGCACACGTGCCCAGGGCAGTGCTGCGCCCAGGCTGTCCCGGAATGGGGCAGCTCATGGGCGTATCGTTGGCTCTTTACACCTAAAGCACAAATCCAGCTGGACTCAGCCTCGTTGAAGTTGGTGAGAGAACAAGGGCCTCTTGTTCAGCATAAACATGCAAGAGGAGACACGTAACCAAACAGCCAAAACAAAAGCTGCTCTCCTTGAAACACTGCCTCAAACGCTGCCCGTGCCAGGCCAAGGGCTCCCATTGTCCTCCCAGGGTCTGCAGGGCTGGGGGCACCCCGAGCTCCCCTGGCAGATGGGCTCCCCTCTCGCCTCCGGGGCGGAGGGAGCACCGACCAGATGTCACTGCTGCTGGCCAGACCCGTGACTAATACAAACCACATTGCAGGGTGACTCCAATCACTTGCTGGCATCCCTGAGCCGGTCCCTGCCAGGGGAACAACAAAGTCCTACAGAAAAACCACCACAATAGAGCCCCTGTCGTGACAGTGACCACCCTGGCCATGCTTTAGGACCTGCTGCTCTGGTTGCCACCTTGTCCCCCTCGCACAGGAATCTCTGGGCAGCAGCCATCCTGAGCCAAGGAAGCCCACCGAAGTAGGTGCAAATCTCAGCATGCCCTGCACAGCTGGGCCCACGACCACGCTGTGTCCCCCTGGCGCCCTGTGTCCCCAGGCCACCGAGGTGACATGGGTGTTACCCCCAGTCTGCAAGGGGGAGAGGGGTCCCAGGACTCCCTGCTGCCTCCATGCATAACTCATCCCAGCAAGCGGAAAAGCCACAACCTATGTGAAGCCTCACAATTTCCCTTCTCTTCCTAATGCTAAACACAGAAGAAAATCCACAGGCGAGAGCCTCAGGAATTCAAACTTGGTGAATGCTGTCTCCGCTCTCAGGAAACTTGGCCAGAAGTAAACGTGCAGAGGAATGTAACCGTTGCAGAAGATGGTGCTTGGCTTTTCAAATCCAAGCCCCTAAATACACTGTGCTTTGGCTGAGATTTAGCGTTCTTGGTTTCTTTTCCTTTTGTGTTTTGTAGCAACGGCCGTCTAACCACCCTCCAACCCACCCTCACTCCCCAGCCTTGCTCCCGTCACTGCGCTGTATTTACTCTGTTGTGCCATCAAAGCAATTTGGGGGATTGAGTTGGGAAATGGTCCATGTTAAAAACAGCCCAGTGGAGAAAAAAGAAGTGAGTCTTTTTTTCAATAGCAACTCAGTTACCTTTGTCCTCTCACAGCAGTGAAAAATTCCTATGACTGGGGAAGGAGAGAGGACATGGGGGATGGGGTGGGACCAAGCGCTAGAAGGGAGGGATGGGGTAGCTAAATGCACGTTGGACTGAGGCCTCGCTGTCCTCTTCTTACAGACAAAGATAAATGCCCGACCTGGAGGGCTTACTTCCAACGGAGGGGAGAGATGAACAAGGAGGGAGGGAAGCAACGAAAGACATTCTCTGTGATAAAGAGGATGTGTGCGTGTGCCTCAGTGAACAGCCCCAGAAACAGCCTTCTCCTACCTAACGCTCCCGTAACCGAGTTAGTTGTGATTGATTTGGCCAAATCTGAACGCAGAGCTGGCAACGGGACATGCAAAGAGTGGCTTTGGCTTCCTCTGCAGGCTGTCAGGCTGCTTAAGCTTAGAGCAGCCCCACGATTGCTCTAGCTTATGCTCTGGTTTCAGTGCCCATAGACGTGCCCCCCCGCGCTTCCCACCCTGGCCAGGCCAGCAAGCATGCTGCCGCTGCACCACGGCCCCGGTGCCTGTCTGGGAGCGCTCACCCACTGCACCCGCCCTGGCAAACCCTCTCCACAGCGGGGCAGGGACCTCCCTGCAAACTCAGCCCACCCCTGCAAACCATCACTTACACAGACGCGGGCGGTGGAGCGATGCATAGCGCCTGGGAATTCTGCTCTCCCCAAAAACATCCTGCTCACTTCGCTGTGCGCAGCTCAGTCCCAGTTGCTCTGTACTTCCATCCACTCACGGACTGGGAGGTCACTGTTTTTACCACTTTTCTCACGTGCACACATCGCTGTAACTACTGACTCTCCTTCAACAGAGAGGGAACAGCTAGAAATAAGTCAGAAAAGTAAACTGGCTTTTAGACCAAAAGGGCCAATACCTAAGTATATATGCATGTATGTATGTGCATATATGTACCTCAGAGGAAGGGAAAAGTGAAGGAAGGAGGAAGGGAGGGTGGGTTTATTTACTTTTATTTACTTCTAAACCAGTTTCTTCATATTTGCTCTATTTCTTATTCTCTTTCATTCCTAGAAAAATCATGGCAGGTGAAGCCTCTTAAAATCGTAGCTTGCTGGTCTGAAAATATAGGCTGCAATTTTCAATTTTTTATCTTTTTTTTTTTTTTTTTTTTTTGTACTCTGGATTGAAGGATGGGAAGTATGAAAACTCCAATTTAACAGAGCCTAGAGATTAAATCACATTGCGTAGGTAAGGTTTTGGCAGAGAAGCTGTGCCTCCTAACCAGTACCAAGAATTCAGAGAAGAATGGGGTAGGTTTTAATGTAAGTTCACTTTTCTTGTAATGAATTTTAATGACAGCTTTCACGGCTGCTTCTGTGATTCATAAGAGAAAATTAAAAACCTACACCTTGAAACTTATACGACAATGCTACTAACATCTTGCAGCTTCTGGCATTATCTTGGAGAACCTTTCAGTCCTGTTTCTATGCCACATTGTTTTCCTCACAAAATGTATTTTAAATATAAAACATTGAATGTTCATTGCTTCTTTATATCATTTTTATTCATTACCTGCTGGAGGCAAAGGGCATGGTTTTATATAGAATCCTCACTGAATGTCTTATTTTGCAATTTTACTCTACTGTACATATTTCCCAATAAATTATTTTCTTTCACATGCAGATATTCTTCTGGAAAAGCAGAGCAGGGCTGTTTCCTCTGCACCGAGTTGTTTTTGCTGTAAGCACAGCCAACTTTGTCTGGCTTGGGTTAGTTTGTCAGGCATATTTTGGGAACAGTAGGGGAATTCATTCTGTTTTAACGACTATAATCACCTTTCTGGCCCCTGAAATCAGTTCAGGATTTTTGTGCCAGGCCAGCAATAAAACAACCTTTGCGCACGTCAAAGACGTGTTCTAGACAAGCAAAAAGATCGTGGAGATAAAATCTGTGTCTTTCTTGCAATCTATACCCGCGAAGCAACTGATTCAAAAGTGGCTGCAACTTGTCCCTGTCTGTAACGCCGGCCCAGCCCCAGCCTAACTTCATGGGAACGCCGGCCCCAGGGGCCGCATGCTTTGACTCCGTATCACTTTCAGGTGCCAGTAAAACTCTTGGTATTGGTTACCTACGCTCACAGATGGCTCAAGGCTTCCCAGCAGTGAAGGCAAAGCTGTGTTTGAAGGTCAACGTGGCTTTGGAGATGTCAGAGATGAGGGGGAACTGGGGGTGAAACAGGCAGTTAGGGAAGGGGGCTTTGTGGTGGTACCCAGGGAGGTGAAGGGAGGTGTGTGGGGAGCAGGCTGTGAGATCTGGGTGGCAAGATGTGATCTAGGGGAGGGGACGGTGATGGGTGTCTCTCTCTCACCATGCTGGCTGATGGGTTTCCTCACAATCCCTGCTTGCCCTTCTGCTTCGTCCCTGAGGCACGGGTAGCTCTGAGCTGCGAACAGGTTCTGACTGGGCTCAGTGGAGGGGTGTCACAAGCCTGGGATACAAAATTGGGGAGCAGCGGTCAGTGTATCAGGAATTGCTACCTTCCTTGTTGGTACATGAACTTCACACACTGGGGACAATCCCTTCTTCGATGGGTGTCAGGAGGATGGGGCCAGACTCTTTTCAGTGGTGCCCAGCGACAGGACAAGGGGCAACGGGCACAAACCGAAGCACAGGAAGTTCCCTCTGAACATGAGGAAGAACGTCTTCCCTCTGAGGGTGACGGAGCACTGGAACAGGCTGCCCAGGGAGGTTGTGGAGTCTCCTTCTCTGGAGATATTCAAGACCTGCTTGGACAAGGTCCTGTGCAGCCTGCTGTAGGTGACCCTGCTTCAGCAGGAGGGTTGGACTAGATGACCCACAGAGGTCCCTTCCAACCCTGAACATTCTGTGATTCTGTGATTCTCTCCACTACGTATCTCCTCCTCAGGTCTGACACCTGCCCCCCCCACCTTACCCCTCCCATTTTAATTTCTCATCTGTTTTCCTTTGCTCCAGTTGCCTCTGCCTGTCATTTCTCACTCCCCGTCCTCACCTCTCTTTCCTGCTTTCCAGAGCAATCCTGTCTCCCCAGTTGCCTGTACCAGGCACTTCCTTCCAGCCCATGGGGAAAAACAGCGGCAGAGCTGCCCTCCCCAGAGCAGATCCCGTGCTTGGGAAGCAGGATGCCTTCTCAGCCTCACCTGTTTCCACGATTTCCAAGCCCTGCCTCAGTGCCTCTGCACCCGCTCTGCAAGGCCGAGTGCACGGAGGGCGGGGAGCCTGAGCAACCTCCTCAGGAGGCCTCCGCAGCTGCTGCCTTTGAGCCAAGGGCCTCTGGGGCTTACTAAAAGCCCCCAATGCCTCCTGGGAGGCTGCAGGAGCAGCCCAGCTCCATGCCAATCTGGTAATGGCATTTGGCTTCCCAAAAGCCTCCCAGGTAACCCAGCTGCCACAGTCCTCACCGCCGAGCTGCTGCCGTGCTCTGGCCCCGGGCAGTGCTCAACTGCTGCCGCACCACAGCAGGTCACCGCGTTTCCGCTGGGGTGCAACACCCAGCTCCAAGGCCCTCCGTGGGACAAGGCACTGCAGCCCATGCTGCTGGCGGCGGAATGCAGGTCTCTGCGGGGGTGTAGTCTGCTTCATTAAAATCAATTAACAGTCAAAGGGCTCCATACGCTTCTTCCTGCAGACACAGCAGTGATGGCAAAACTGATCTTAACTTGAGCCCAGGTGCCAGGGAGGTGAGTGCTGCTGTGGGGACACCATGGGAGACCACCGCTAAGACAGAAGGAGCACCTTCTCAAACCAATGTCACTGGGTCTCCAGCTTTTAACACACTCCTAGTTTGTCTTTTGCCACTCTTTGTACAACTTCAGTGGAAGGAGAAACCAAGGTACATGTGTTCTATTTGTCCAGTTTTTAGCTATGAGTGCAAGTTGTGACCCGGTAAAAATGAGGATCTATGTGAAGTATAATTTAATACATGCTAAAATTGAGTTAGAGTTGCCCATGAACTGTCTTGGCCATAAATACCAAGATCTGCATTCAAAATGTTCTGGACTGCAGTACACATTTATTTTTATTGAACCATTACTGCAATTTCTTGTGTTATATCTGCTATATCTTGTGTTGCTAACCTTCTGCACTTTTCTATCCGTTTTGTTCTTTTACTCTTTCCTTTTTCTTTGTAGGAAAACTAAATTTTCATCTCAGAAAGGCTACATCATTCCCTCTCCCTGTTCTGGTGACTTTTCACTTCAGTATCTGCTATTTTGAAAATGACTTAATCTAACATAACACTCCTGTCTGAATCTCAGTGTGCTCTGCAACTCAGAGCTCTCGTCCTACAAAGATTCACGCTAGTGCATAATCTGGAATATGAAAAGTAGCATCATCAGCTCCAGTGAAATGACCCACGTACCTCAAGTTAAGTACCTGTGTAAAACTTTGAAGGAGTCCTAAATCTCTGGCAAGCCAGTGCTGCAGCCATCTCGCTGAAATACAGCCTCAGCTGGCTGGACCTGGTACCTGCTACATGGCCGCAGAACAGCTTGGTTGTTACCGAGAGCATGAGGAGAGCTCGCTGTCGAGATGAAACCGTCTGGGGAACTCTAGCAACAAACATGCAGTTGCCTAAGCTGAAATTCGCTGAGAAGGCAAGAGACTTCTCTCTCACTTCTCCTTTCAACCAGGGCTATGAAACCAGGGCTGAATGGCAGAACTCAGAGGGTGGTCATCAGCGGCACTGAGTCTAGTTGGAGGCCGGTAACTAGTGGCGTCCCTCAGGGGTCAGTACTGGGCCCAGTCTTGTTTAACTTCTTCATCAACGACCTGGATGAAGAGTTAGAATGTACCCTCAGCAAGTTTGCTGATGACACCAAACTGGGAGGTGTGGTAGATACACCGGAAGGCTGTGCTGCCATTCAGCATGACCTGGACAGGCCGGAAAGTTGGGCAGAGAGGAACCTGATGAGGTTCAACAAAGGCAAATGCAGGGTCCTGCACCTGGGGAGGAACAACCCCATGCATCAGTACAGGCTTGGGGCGGACCTGCTGGAGAGCAGCTCTGTGGAGAGGGACCTGGGTGTCCTGGTGGACGACAGGTTAACCATGAGCCAGCAGTGTGCCCTGGCTGCCAAGAAGGCAAATGGCATCCTGGGGTGTATTAGGAGGACTGTGGCCAGCAGGACGAGGGAGGTTCTCCTTCCCCTCTACACTGCCCTGGTGAGGCCTCATCTGGAGTACTCTGTCAAGTTCTGGGCTCCCCAGTTCAAGAAAGATGAAGAGCTACTGGAGAGAGTCCAGCGGAGGGCTACAAGGATGATGAGGGGACTGGAACATCTCCCCTACGAGGAGAGGCTGAGGGAGCTGGGCTTGTTCAGCCTGAAGAAGAGAAGGCTGCGAGGGGACCTAATAAATGCTTGTAAATATCTGAAGGGTGGGTGTCAGGAGGATGGGGCCAAGCTCTTTTCAGTGGTGCCCAGCGACAGGACAAGGGGCAATGGGCACAAACTGAGGCACAGGAAGTTCCGTCTGAATATGAGGAAGAACTTCTTCCCTCTGAGGGTGACGGAGCACTGGAACAGGCTGCCCAGGGAGGTTGTGGAGTCTCCTTCTCTGGAGATATTCAAGACCCACCTGGACAAGGTCCTGTGCAGCCTCCTGCAGGTGACCCTGCTTCGGCAGGAGGGTTGGACTAGATGACCCACAGAGGTCCCTTCCAACCCCTACCATTCTGTGATTCTGTGAAACCAGGACTCCAGCTCTACAACTGAAAACAATGCAGATTTGAGAGGGAATCAAGTTAAGCTCTGTGGTGTTTTTTTTCTACAAGGCAGTGCACAGCTGTTGTGTTTTTATGTTTTTTGGTTTGTTTTTTTTTTTAAACGTCACTTTACCAATTCTGGTCTGGCCTGATCACACATGATCTTCTGATATCAAATCACATCCAGGGGTGAGGATGACTTTGTAGGTACAAAGAACAGAAAAACTACATACAAACACATTATCATATATAGTCTTAAAGCCTTTATTTTAATGCAAAATAAAACAGGTAAAATTTACATAGCAATATGTAACAAAAGATCAAAATCTTTGATGCGGTACTAGAAAAAAACCTCTCAAATTGCGCGTTGAATTTCTCCCCCCAAACAATCACACATGATTTTTAAATCAGATTCACTTGAACACACAGGTATTGTCAGGATCACAAACACCTCTCTCTCCCCCACGATAACAGAACAGAACAGTGTCTTATAAAGCCTTCTCTTCCACGCAGAGACAGCGAATAGTGCTTCCAACTTCGCACGTAAGGCTCTGAGACTCTGCAGAACAACTGGGACGGGGAGCACAGGTGTAGGGCCTCTCGGCAGCACAGAGCAGCCCCTGCTCAGGGCAGAGCATCAGGATGCGGCCCTGGCAGCGCCGTCGGTAGGATTCACTCACAGCACTAACTCTCTGATAAACAAATCTGTGATGGCTGGGAGGAGGAGGTAGCACAATTCATCTGTAAAAACATTAGGCAGCATGTGAAGCTATTTCTAGCTCAGGAAGCTGGAGTGAATTGGAATTCAGGGCTGCATGCACTTTTTCAAGGCAGGAGCCTTTTTTTTTTTTTAATGTTTAGTTCCCCTTATTTTTCCCCACAAAAGGCAATTGGTACTTCTTTATGCATTCAAGGGGTGCCTAGAGACTTCTGCATCATAATATGTCACAGTGGTAATGTCTGCTTGCAGGCCAAGATCATGGCTCACTAGTGGGTGGTCACTCAGAAAATCCACAGGCTCTTTTTCTATCTCTTAATCTTTCAACTGCTGGGCCCAGCTGGCCCTGCGCCAGAGCCAGAAACGCAGGCTGCACGCCACCAGCTCGGGAAACCAAAGCTTCCAGCCTCACGCGACAGCGGGCCTCTCTCCCCCGTGTCTCGACTCCTGCTCACACGCACACGTACGGCACGCTGCTCCTGCGGCAAACCCAAACCCTCCCTTCACACCCGCTACGTCAGTAACTGTACTGCTGGACTGGCACATTTTGGATGAGGGAGTGCGAGGCAATTACGTGTCAAAAGCATTTCAGACTCATGATTTTCCCAAACATATGGACATATGGGGAAAAGAACAACTTGTTACTTAACGGCTCTTTTGGATTTTGCAAGTGTGTATTTTCAACCGTCAGTTGTAGCACCTCGTGAATTCTGCACGGTACATATTTTTCCACAATATGGTGCTAAAATCATACATTTTACACTGCAGAGAAGCTGACTATATATACTGTAGTTACACATTACACTTTTGAAAATACCGTACCTCTACCAGATATTAAACCAGCAAATGGCAATTTTCTCCCAGAACAATGGCACCAGAGATTGATGAGATGCTATGTAATACTTTTTGGTCTTGTTCCCCAGCTAGGTCAGACTGTTCTTCCTCCTTAGCTCCTCACCTGCAGGATACATCCATATATTGTACTTGTAGCACTTTTTTTTAGGGGGGAGGAAGAAACTGTGTACTAGTCTAACAGCAGAAGCATTATTTAATAACCTGTTGGGTAAGATTAACAGCTCAGAAGGTGTTCGTTTGATCTGCCCGCCTCAACCGAGTGGAGCCGATGCAGTCAAGGGGAGCTCTTCTGGAGAGATTCAGGTTACGGGGAGACAATTGCACAGGTCTTTCAAAGGCTATAAATAACCCTGGAGCTGTTTCCATCCAGATTTTATTTGGCCCTGGCTCCTGAAATACTGTAAAGAAGTTCTGTTCATTGTGCTGTGGTGCCATTTGAAGGGTTAGTTGAGAGTGATTTATAAAGGCAGTAGCTTATATTCAGAGCTGTTCTTAATTGTGGCCTGGCTTGATAAAGCCACTGTCACAAACATATTAGTTTCTTTACAGCTGGATCAAATGTATCAGGGGTTATATTTCAAGGAGGGAAAGGAAAGTATTTTAATTTGTTTTCGCTTCACTTTCAGTGGGCCTTCAATAACACCAGCGGCTACCCTGTGGCTGCCAAGTCCTGGCTGAGTATCCTACAGCATCTAAAACTCTTTGAGAGAAGTACAAGGCTGTGTACAGCACGTACACGACAGGCAGAGTTTCCTTGGGGAATGTGCCTTATTTATGGAGGGTACCGAGAGATATCCAGCTTTACATCCAACTCTTCCTCCAGAGGTTGTTCCCTCCTACATTACTAGGGAAGAGGGCAGAAAGAAATAGGACAAGAACCAAACAAACTTGCTTCATAATCGGTTGCTTTAATCTCCCTCTCTCACTCCCACCAATGCTTCCTCCTGACTGGATTTAGAGCTGCGCCTGCCCCTGCCCCAGGGAGCCCAGCCCTGTATCTGAATCACACAGATGTTCTCCCACCACCCCAAAGCTGTCTCCTCTCCCCTGCTTCCCAGCCCGGCTGGTGGGTAGAGATCGATCCGTGTGAATGCAAACGCTGGAGCCTGCCGGGCAGCTGCACGTGCTCCCCGGGCTGCAGGGCTCTGCCAGTCTCAGCAGCATCAGCAGCGCAGAAGACACGTCAGCTGGGATTAAATGCTGCTTCTCACCAGGGCCATTACCTACCAGTGGCAGCCCCTGGAAAGCAGCAGTGCACAGAACCCCCTGCCCTGTGCCTTACGGACCTCTTACTCTAGCCAGCCCTTTTCCCAGGGACATCTAGTAAAGGGACGCGCTCCTAGCAGGACAAACCTTCCTGGTGATATTTAATACCTGGAAGGTGACCTATGTGATTTAATCTGTTGCATACCAAAGGTGCAAAAAGACACGAGAGAAATCCTTGCGCTCAATCCTTGGCCAGGTCACAGTCTCTCCAGGATGAGGAGAGGAGCCCAAATGGCTAGGAGCACTCCCAAAAGGCGGAAGTTGAGGAATTAAGGACACTTGGAAACTTCACAAAAAGTTTTTCTCAGTGGCGAGACTGCAGGGTTTCCCTGTGACACAATCCTCGAGACAAACCCTGGAGCACCCACGGCCCTGTTGGGCTGGGTAGCACAGGTCCCTGTGGCTGGGGACGTGCCTTTCTGCCCTCCTGCCGGGCTGGCTGCCCACCGCCCTGTCCCCCCACAGCAACGCTGCGCTGCTGGCCCCCTCTCCCCACCCGCACCTGCCCTCCCGCGCACTGCTGCAAAACACTTGCTACAAGCAGCTATTCTCTCCTCTTCCTTCTGGGTCCTGAAAGCCTCCCTCGCCTGTTCCCCCACCCACTGCTGCGAAAAGCCCCCCTCCCCGCCGGCCTGGCTGCAGGGACTGGAGCAGTTTGGCACTTGCCCGCGGCGGAGCTTCCCTCGGGGATGGCGGGTGCCCGGCACCCGATGGCACAGCACCCACGGGGCCTTCAGGCAGCAGCAGGCTCAGCAGGGCCGGGATCGCCACTGGCAGGCACTTCACTGAAACCCCGGCCAGAGCGGGCCGGGGAGGCCGAGGCAGCACCTGATACAGCAACTTCACACGAGTTATGGAGTCCGTGCCCGTGGTCGCCTCCTCAGCCACTTCTCATAGGCCAGCTCCACTGAAACCCCCAGAGCGACACTCACTGACAGCAGCCGAGGATCTGATCTCCAGGGTTTACATTTAACGAGTGCACACTGTATAACTAAGAAATGCTCACAAGCACACACACGCACATCTACAGACGCACGCCTCTCAGGTGGCTGCCTTCTCCTCTGCAAGCCTGCCCAAGCACAGCGGATAAAGCTCTTCGCCTTACTCTAAATGCAGCAGGTGCAGTGAGAGGAGAACCTTGCTACACAAACTGCAAAAAATGAAGGCTGCAAGATGAATGCTGCCGCCACCACACAGAACGAGGAAGACAGAGGCCAGATTACAAATCTGGAACAGCAGCATCCTTAGAGCACAGAGCTGCTGGTGTGAACGTGCCTGGAATGCAGCCGCCACCTCTGTGGCAGACCCTTGTCAACTCACAATCACACACTGGGTTACACAAGATCCCCAACTCTGCCCAAAGTCCGTATTGCGTGCTGTGTTCTCACTTAAAAGCTCTACAACAGCACCCTGAAGAAAACTCTGGTGACACCACTGCCCTTATACAGACAGCAACGTAGTGTATAGGTGTAACTGAATTCGGTAAATAGCCCTGAGGTGTATTAAGTGTTGCACTTCGTTTCCAGAAGCCACTTTCTATTGTTAAAAGGAATTAAAAAATACTCAACTGTCTGGTACCTCACATACTTAAAACACGTCGTACCTCACGTGGCTTTAGTTCACCTGTTAGAAAGCACCTACACTGAGCCCAGCTCAGTAAGAACAACTCCAGGTCTCGTGTGCCATTCTTACAGGCAGCTACGCTTGGGAACAACTCTACAAGGATGATACCCGACGGGATTCCCCCTGGGCTGTGCTGGCAAGTCCAGTGCATGGCTATACAGCTGCAGTCATGGGGTTCTTCTGCCTGGGATCCTGTTGCTTGTACTGGTACTGGTCTGGACTGGTCCCACGGTGTCGGACAATTTCATTATAAGCTGGTGCACGGTGGGACTGAGGAGGGGAAGGTGGCACATCCTGCCGAAGGGGTCCTTTATGCTGATTTGTGACGGGCTGGGCTGGGTAGTACTGGGGGTACCTCAATTCTGCCACTCTTGTGTCCGGTGCACGGATGTAGTTCCCCTTAGATGGGTGGACAACAGGCTGTCCTCCTCGGTAGTAGGGAAGATCTCTCTCTTTGTATATTACTCGTGGCCCTGTTAAATATTCCAGTGGCTCTGCAGGTCCACGCCTGAGGAGGAAAAACATAATAAAAGCACATAAAAAGGCAGTCTACTAGGCCAGTGACACATTATTGTACTCACAATATACGTTTACTTTGGGAAAGGAAATACCACCTCAAGCGTGACAGGTCCAGATGAATCAAAAGAACTTCTGAAGGATAACAAGCCTCCCACCTGCATGCTACAAAAGTCCGTAACACCCAGGACGCTGGAGGAAGGGTCCAGCGCACATCACAGCCCTTTCACAATGTGGGAGCACCAGAGCCCTTCAGCTCCCAAAGCCAGCCTCCTGTGATCCACTTGCCGTAATAGAAACAAAGCTCCTTTAAACAATGCATGTTTGACTGAATCTTATCTAGCCTGAGGATAAACAGATGAGTTGGGTCTGCAAGGCTGCAAATCCCACGAGCTTTACATGCACAAATATTCACGCTTTCCAAGCCATTTCCCACTATTTTTTTTCCTAACATGTCAGACTGTAAAACTTTCCAAGCACCATAGTTGGAACTCCTGGAAGAAACACGAGGGATGCCAGGCTACAATACCTGTGTTTAATGGGTGAGCTGCCAATGGGGTTTCAAAAAAAACTCCTGTGATCTAGAAGGCCTGATATTACAACAGCCCTGTAAC
Organism: Opisthocomus hoazin; assembly: GCF_030867145.1. Classification (NCBI taxonomy): domain Eukaryota; kingdom Metazoa; phylum Chordata; class Aves; order Opisthocomiformes; family Opisthocomidae; genus Opisthocomus; species Opisthocomus hoazin. The sequence goes on along the minus strand of NC_134422.1, from coordinate 30,036,880 downwards.
TTGTCAGGATCAGTATGGGTCTGACAAGCTCTAGTTCACGTGAAAAGCGACATGCGAACATGTCATCCCTGAGGATGTGCCATGGAGCCCTCTCTGTAGCTTTCTGCATCTTAATTCCATGATTTGCACTAATGAAGCATTCACATTTTTTCCTAGTACAGCTTAACTTGTGATACTTCTGAAATGGCAAAAATAATTGTTCTCACAGACATGTCACCAGAGCATCCCCAAAAGTTCAACTCAATTAGGAGTTTTTGCCAGTCTGATTGCAAATGTCTGCACTTTGGGCAAAACCTCCCATTGACTGCTGAGGAAGCTTCTCTCTGAGTGAGAGCTGATGGAAGACGGCAGAGTTTTGACCCAAAACAGGGGCTGAAAGTATGAATCAATTACACCTGCTCTGTGGCTTTGAGACTGAACTCATCAACTGTTTAAATATTCTTTGCACAGATTTATTAAAAAAGTCATCATTCTGGTATAGCAGATCAGGTGTTCACAATTTGTCAATGCCTCTCTTTTGTTCACACAGAGATTTTTAAAGCACGCTCCCCCTTTCTTAATCCGGGCTCCCAGATTCCACTGGAACTTGTTTTGCATGAAGTAAAACAAAACATGTGGTTTTCTGCTGCACTCGTTTAAGCCCATGGGGTAAATCATGGACACAGGCAATGAACAAACATTATCTGCCTTGAAATGAACCTACAATTCTCCCCCTGGAATAACTTAGTGCAAATGTTTCCTGTTTAAAATGGAAAGAGCAAAAGGAAGAATTCCAGGCCTTGGACTTTAAGGACCCTATGCTCCCCAGAGACTTTCTGCTTTAAAAACAGAACATTATAAAAGACAGGCACTCCTGGCTTCCCCCCCCTCCCCCTTCCCGGTGAGACAGTCCAGACAAAGTGCTGAAGGGCCTGAAGCCACCCTCTGAGATACTAAAAGGACTCTTAACCACATGTATTGAGACAACTGCTATCTCTGCTCACACAACTACGCCTTGCAACAAAGCCTAATTTCCACAGCAAGTCAAAGAGTTGCTCCATGTATTTCTGTATGAAGACTTGTTCACAAGTCAGTCCCATCACACTCAGCTTTTAATTCCTCTGTGCGCAAAACCGCACTTCTAATCATACAAGGCTTCCGCAATGGTAGGAACTGCTTTGTATCAAGCAGCAAACCAACAGGAACAAATGTCAAACTTAAACCCATCACCTTTTAACATAAGGATAATGCTCCAAATCCTGTATATTAGATTTTAAGATGTTCTCATTGGCAGCTATAATCAACCAAATTCTTGTGGATCACATCAAAAAGGGACTGAGCTTGAAACCTGATCCAGAATTCACGGAAGAGCCAGGTAGCTTTTGGACAGAGCTCTAACTGCAAAATTGAATTACTCTACAATAACAAACTCAAGATTAATTGGTACCAAAATGACTGTTGAGAACAGGACTGAGCCACCAGCATCATCTACTGAGCCTTCAGCACACAGCTCATCCCTCAACTCACACAAGAGGTCTGGATGTTGCAGGAAAAGAGGGGGATGCGTTTTGCCACCCAGCTAAAAGAGCTGTTTCCAGGAAAACTCAGCCAGTCCGGTTCAAGGAGACAGTGTGACACTGCTGCCACAGAAGCTGTGATTGTGCTGAGGGAAGCATATTCAGGCAGCTTTGACCTAGGACTGTGCAGTGAGCATGAGCCTGAGCAATCAAAGCACAAGCATGCCAGACCTGAGGCATGTACCCAAGCTGCTTGAGATTGTGCCACCAGGTCTTTGCTGCTGTTACCAATGTTACAAAACTAAATCCACCATTGGTTCCCTTACAGCTAATACCGTCTCCGGTTGTGTACACAAACTGCAGAGAGGAACATGTGGGAAGGGCAAAATCTTTCTTTAAAAAGTAAAGAAATATCCAAGCTGTTCACTGTTAGCACCAGGTTCCCTTCTGTAGGGGTCAAATACCCATAAGTGGTATCATTTTCAAGTGTCTTCCCCAGAGTCAGGGCTTAGCAGTTGGGAAAGGTTGTACACAGAGACAAGGCTTGAATCCACTTCACGTGGATCCTTTAGGAAAGCCCTGGGAAGACACAAGGTATGTGAGGTTTTTAGCAGCCTTGGCAATAATACAAGCAGTGGTCTAATCAATGATTACCAGAACTCTCGCGTGAGTAAAACCTTGGGAAACCCTGGTAACTGCCCAAAAGGCTGCCCCAGGGCAGCATGACGAGGGGGAAACTTCATGAAAGATCTCCTCGTGGCTGCATCACACTCTCCAGCACATCCCCCCTGGAGGCTGTCACACATGCAGATACACATGCTACAGTGAGGACACTTTTCTTCCCTTCTATGACCAGCGCTGCACGTTGAAGCTGAGTTATTTCCCGAGGATTCATTTTCCCCCACCTACCAGCCATGCCCTGTGAAGTCTCTTCTTGGAGAGTTGCTCACAGTGCAAATCAACGAGCCTGGGGAGTCTCCATGAACTTCTGACGAGTCTTAAAACACAGGAAAACACAGCCCTTCTCTCCCCAGGTGTGTCAAATTAACCATCATAAAGTCAACCTTTTTAAGGCAGAAGAAACACCTACATGCTCCGGCTGCAGAAATGCCGCACCGTTAGGAGTAAGTCTGGGACACTGGGGGCAGTTCCCAGAAGGAAGAGCAGGGCTTCTCTGAAGCAACACCATTTTCACTTGATAGCTCATGGTGTACAAGTCTATGCTGTTGTTTATCCTTAAAGGAATTGCCAAAACAACTCAAACCAAACACTTTCTACTTGGCAGCCTCTTGCAGACGCTATGCTTGTTTCTGCAAGAAGCAAAACAACCCCTGCCTTTTCGCTCGGCAGACGCTGCCACCTCTGAGGAGGCCCTAATGAAATTCTTCTCCCCTCCCTTGCTGTTTTTGTTGGCTCCTGATGAGTTCAGAGTTCACAGGGCCATATCACACCTCCCAAGTGACCCACGGTTTGGGGGTCAAACCAATAACCTCAAGTGGAAAATCAGTGACCCAGGGGAGTGATCAAAAATCCACAAATTGGGTCAAGCAGGTCCAACCACTCAGAAGGACCAGGCCAGGAGCGTGCCCTCTGAGAGGACATGCTGAGCAGGAGCTGTTCTGACCGTCAGCTGTTGTCCAGATTTTTGGCCAGTTGTTTGACCTGGGGGTCCAGTGAAATTAATGGCAGGCAGAAGGTAGGGAAGCTGACACAACATCCTGGGAAGGAACTGATCTCAGAGCTCCAAAAGTGTTTTTGCTGATAGTTCAGCGCTGCTGGCTCCAGTGGAAGATGCATCACTGCGGCAGGTCTGGCTAAAAGCAGAGGCTGCTGCTGAAGGAAGTGGTGGAAGCAAGGGAGGCAGAAGCACCAGGTTCAAGAAAGGAGCGAAGTTGGTGGGGCAGTGTGAAAGTGCATTCCTCAGAAATGGCACAGGCAAGGAACCCCTTCAGGTGTTCATTTTATTGTGAGGAAGTGAAATCTCACCTTCCCCTGCAGAGAAATTACAGCTCACATCGAGGTAGCTGCAAACATGTTTCGCCGTATTATTTCATGTGCTGGTTAGCAGCTCTGCTAGTTTATCTTCTAAATCGTTCACCACGTAAAGATCTGTGATCCATTTTGAGCTTTAAGAGCACAAAGTAGCCCTGTCCAAATAAAGCTGGGAACTTATGACTGATGCTCAATTAACAGTACATGTGTTGTTATTTTCTCTATGACAAGCAAAGTCTGAAGTAGTTTGTTTTTCTACCGCTGGTTTATTTACCTTCCAAGCACAAAGGATATAAAAATCTAATATATTCTGGCTTTGCTGTGGAATTTTTAAGAGCTTCTGTGTTTATTTCAAACTGAACCAAAGGATTCAGAATACTTAAGAAAGGCTTCTTTTACCCAAAATGTCATTTAGTCATTGAAGTCAAATGGGTATCTGTAGGTCTCAAAAAACCTAACTAAAACACTTTTTGCTTTCTGCAAGTTCCCATTAAAGCCCCCGTTTCAGTAATTCTTCAGTTGTGGAGAATCTCACAGGGTAGACTGGCCTAAATAGCTGATGCTTCAAAAAACAACCAGAAAAACCCCATTTCATTTCAGGTTTACTGTGTTTCATTGTTAACCCCCATTTGCAGGTCACCTTTAACATCAGCCATGAGACACATGCTTGGGTTATCTGAAAGGAAAGGAAAGCAAAATGACGGTCTGGCTGTTCATGCTGTGCCCGATCATGTTGGGGGTTTGTATTTCATCATGACAAAGAGTTTTTCTTGCCTCTGTTCTATAGGGAGAATCACAGAGGTCACCCTCTTAGTACCTGGTAAAAAGCAAGGAAGGGAATGTTCTCTTCTTACATCACTGTCTCCTCCTCGCTGCTGAGGGAATATTTTGCAAGGGATATAATCTCACATGAAAAACTGCCTTCTTACTTTGTCAGGGAGTCCTTCTTGAAATAAACTTCAAAGACAGCCACAGACTAAGTGGCAAATGGAAAGCCCACATTTGGCTGCAGTCTCTTTCATGTCTAAGCAAGACACACAGAGACTCACGGTGATGGCATCAGGCAGCTCAGGCTGTGATTAAAGAACAGGAGAAAGCAACAAGGTCCTATCTGTGTCCAAACTCTCACTGCATAACTCCTATTGTATGCATCATGATTGCAGGCTGTTTTTTCTCAGCCAGGGGGATCTACTTTTAAAGAAGAAAGGAGAGGCAGATGTAAGAATTAAATTATGCAAGAAAACAATCTTACAGTATCAAATACATTATACTGTGTCTTTATAAAGCTCTTCTCAACGTACACTAAAAACAACTGACTGAAAAAACCACGTAGTCCCTATCTCTCCAGATACGGTATTAAAGACACCTCAGTGCTGTTTGTAGGCAGTGGCACTAAGGACTTCTGTTGCTTAATATTCAATGCACGTATAACTTAAAAATAAAAAAAAATATTTTTTAAAATCACTGCAGGTTTCAAAAAAAATCACTGCCTGACTGAGCTTCATTAAAGCTTGCCTCTGTCTTAATAGGTGAGATACTCCTGTAACAAATACTCTTTGCCATTTCAGACCAGTACTTCCTATAGCAAATGACGGGTTTTGCATTTAAAAAGCCACAGGAAATCAAATTTGGTATCTTAGTGCTGGGAAGAATCTGCAGCACACGGAAGTGCTCAGTGGCTGCTGTCTGTGAGAGAGGCTTGTACCTCTCAGAAGGCAGCAGATGCCTAGCAATGTCATACTAACCTCAAACACACCACACAGATTATTTATGGGCTGAGCTGGTGGAGGTGCTTTCTTCTCTTCTTTTATCAACAATGCAAGGGTAAAAAATCAGATAACATAAACGAATACAATCCCTGGCTCTCATGTAGCACATGCCATGCGGAGAGAGCTGTTTTTAGTTTGAGAACTGTGTTTGGAATTCCTTCAGTGTCAGGTTTCCAGTTACCAGACCCTCATCCCTGGGCCAGGCACGACTGCGGTTGGACTGGATTAGCAGAACACTTTGCAATGTATATTACATAGCTTTGACTTCTATAGGCTTTGCAGACCCATAAAAATTATGATCATTTCATGACCTGCATTACTGGGGGGAAAAAGAGAGCAGAAAAATATCCCCCCTCTTTAAAGAATTCATACTTGGTTTGGATTTGGAGAAGGATGGTTCCAAACAAGTTTGTCTGAAACTCAAGCAAGAGTATATTTCAGATGCAATGCTGGCAGGCCCGATTCTCTTCCCTTGTATGCAGAGTTGCAAGTTTAACAGTGGCCTTGACTGGCCTGTACATGAGTTTATATGCACAGTTTTTCTTTCTACAGTATTACAGCTTGGAATATTTAGAAACAAACAGCGAAAGCACCACAGTCCCAGAAGTTAAGTGCATAGACATATTTATATTACTCCAGCTGAAGCCTAGCCTTAAAGCGGCTGGAGAACAAAGTCCTTTATTATTTGCAGAGGGCCACGTTTTGGGAGATGTTGGGCGCCAGCAGCTCCCTGGGCAGTTTTTAGCAATTGGAGACCTTTAGGTGTCCCACTTGTTTTTACATCCAGGACCAAGCACAAAGTTTAGTCAGATACTAGCTCCTCATGCAGATAAGCAGACTGCAAAAACAACTGTAAGATAGGAAAACAGTAGTCTGACAGGTTTAAAACTTAACTATAAGATTATATAAGATTTCTTATGACAGCATGAGCAGTTTATTTTGCACGCAAGCAAATTGATTGTTCTCAATCCCTAATGGAGCAAACTATGTCACAGACTGGTTAACATCAGAGTTTAGAGTGCCATTTAATCAAACTCCCTCCCATCAGATACAAAGCTATGAACATCGTGTTGCTCCTTGTTCCGGCATCAGTTTATTTGCCACAGCAGATCTCAGACCAGCTTCCGATAATCCCACCCTGCAGGCAAAGCTCCCCTTTCTTTCCTTCCCTAAATCCAACCTACAAATATAGGAACTGTGATAATCAGGATTAAAAACCTCAAACCACCAACAACAAAAACCTGAATATGCTAGCCGGTGCTGTCTAAATGCCCAATAAGCATTCAAAACAACTAGTCCTATAATCCTTCCTACCTGACTCCCCACTTGCTTTGTCCATATGCTCTCAGGCATGGTACATCTCTTCTACCAGGAGGCCTAAAATTAAGTAACACCTATTGAACAAGACATCGCTACTCTGTGATCTCTTCAAGCTTAAGGGGATCTTAAGTAGATTGGTACTTTAAGTAGCGAGTCATTACAACATGTGTCATTTCATATGTTACTCATTATTCAACACAACATAATACCATGTGAGTCATTAACCTCTTGGCATTGGTAACCTACTCTCAATGCTAAGCAGTCATGCTTGTTGCTCAGGAACCCCCATGCTCTGTTGGGGAGAGACCTGGCTGAGATTTTAAGGTCCCTTTGGTCTTTTGTTTTGCAGATCAGCAGGGGCGGAAAGCTCTTCCTATAGACTAAAAGAGTCTTGGCCTTTGGTCTCTTGCATCACATTTCTGAGACGATGCCGGCCAAGTTACACTGGAGGGGAGAAAACTTCTTTTTAATGGATGTATGCATCTCAAGCCAGCAAGAGAACCAAATGTTTAGCTTTCTCAGCTGTATTTTGCATTTCAGTGCAGATTCCAACTAACACGAAGGGGTACTGAACACATGCAGAACTGCCACTACCGGGGCGAGATGCTTAAGTGAAATCTCTCTTACGGTAGTATCTGTACTGCATTAATGTGCAGTAGCTCCAATGGACATGGGGACCCCCCTACCCCTGCCATGAGAAGAGCCAGCTACTTCCCTCAAGAGCAGGCCAGCAGTGAGAAGGGAGAGAGACGTGGAGAGGCGAGAGCCCACCACCAGCCCCAGCACAGCAGCAGCACAAAAGCCACAAACACCATCCAGATCTCTCTGCCTCACCCTAACCTCTGCTGCAGATCTCTGCTTTTTTTGAGGCTATCAGGGTAGAAATTAAAGGTCCTGTGCTAGTTCAGGAGATTTTAATTTGATTTAAAAGAAATTCTGTTGCCATAGTCAAAACCCCTCTTTCGAAGGAAACAAACACACCGCTCAGGCTCCAGGAGAGCTCCTCCTGAGCGAGGAAGCCTGCTCCCTTCGCCCATCCCTTCACAGCACTACTGCTATCCACGCCATTTTTGTAAAGTGCTTTCAAAGACACATAAACCCAAATACTATCAAATGTTCTCATTTTTCACGTGAAATGAATTTAAAGCACGGCGATTATTCAGCTGTGCTGTTCAAATGATTTTCAACAAATAACAGAAGTCATTAAAAGAATATTCCTAAGTAATAACAACCTGGGCCCAGGTCTTTACTATTCAGCCGCTGGGATCTTAACACGCTGTCTGATCTTTAGTGGGCTAGTAAAAACCTGTAAAAAGTGGTTATTAATGTTATCACCAAGCTTTTAGGCCCTTTTTTTTTTTAAAGCATCTCTCATTTAAATTAAAGCATTCCTTGCAGCATTTTCTCCCATTGCCATGATGAAGCATGTCTGTCAATTCTGCCTCCAATGGCACAAACTGGGTAGTAAAACCATGCTTCAATAAAAAACGAAAATGAATTTTGAAACTGATTGTAGCTGGTTATTTTTCCCTCCATTTCATTTCTTTCTGGGTCCAGACATTCTGTTAAACTCACTGGGGTGTGCCGTTCCCTTTTTTCCCCCTTTGCAGCAAAGACAAAGCTCAAGCTCCAGAGGAGAACGACGGCTGCTTTCTGCGGGTGAGTGGGACCTTAAAAACAAGGAGCTCTTATTTCTTTCTTCAGGCAGTATTTCAGTCCCCATTGTTTCCCTACTGCTCATGTACTGATTTGCTCCTAAACAGCACAAACAGCCTGTAAGTACATCCTCCCTCCCGTATTTTCTTTTGTTAGAACCATTCATTTCTATACAGGCATTAGATTATAGATTTCCTGGCTTGCCGCACTCCATTAACACTCTGGTAACCACCCCTTTTCCAGCCAGCCATTAAACACCTCCTTTAATAATTGAGATTTAAAGGCTCAGGGCATGATAAACAGCTGAAGTTACAACTTTACAGCTGCCTCTATAGAAGTGTGTAAATCTCCAGATTTGGATAGGCAGATCAGCTAATTAGACTTGCATTAAGTCACAAACTTTGTGGATGCTCTCAAAGCAGACGTCCTGAAGTCGAGCTTTAAATAACAAGGGTCAAACCCCTAAGTCCCACTGGGCTAGGAGAGACGGAAACGTCCCACCGGGTGCCCAGAGAGCAGTAGCACCGACTGCAGCTGCCATGACTTGCCGACGGCCACGAGTCCCTGCCACTGCAGCCCATTCCAGCTGTGTTTATGCTGGCTTCTTCCTTAAGAGCTTCTACAGTTACAAGAACACCAGTGCAGCTGCAGCAAGCGGAGTGGCTGCTGACGGGACAGGCTCTACCTGCTGCTCACGGTGGAGACAACCCTTGTTGTCTCAACAACCCTGTAGCTCCTGCCTGCCAGCACCCAGGCTGCCCTCTCAAAGCGGGGCCCTGCAAGCCACAGGGGCTGAGCACAGCTTCCCCCTGCCCCTGCCTGAGGCTGAGGAAATGCTGCGTGGATGGCCCCGAGTCACTACTAGCCAGGAAACATTCAAAGCTGGTGAGATTCGGAGCTGCAGGCCACCGGACTCTCTAGGGATGTGGGCAGTAAGAGGTTAACCTTCGGTGGCGAGGCCCAGTGCCTGTGCTCCATCTCTGCATGAGTTATCTCCCTGTTGCTGCATTTAAAAATACTGTGTGTAATTAACTGTTATCAGGTTGTTAAGCAGCGTGCTGAAGTGTGAACTTATCATCCAATTGTTTCCTTTATTTACAAAGTCGCTGCCATCCTCTGAGGCAGCAGCCTAGGACAGGCTGTTGACTTCCTCAGATGATGAGGGTTTAGCGCACCAGATTCTGGTAGCAGAAGCAGATTCTGGAGAGGTGAGACACAGCCGTGAATCTGCTCAGTTCCTCAGACACCCCCTCAACACGGCCTGCAGAATAGCTTTGTGCGAATGAGACGCACACACGCCACCTCTACCAAATACTTCACTGTAACATTGCTTTGAGACCTGAACTGCACTGAGGAAATGCACAATATAGCTCCCAACTGCTGTAACCCAGCCCTATGAGCACAGGCAGAGCTTTTACTCACGTATATGGCACTAACTTTAACCCTATAGATATACACGTTATGTGGTCCCTTCACAGCTGAAGACGACATAACTGCTGACTTTTATGCACCTCCATGCTCAGTTCTTCCCCTTCCCCTTTTCATTTGCTGGACTTGATTTCTTCAAGAAAACCAAATCTGGAAGTCAGTGCACATCATGTTAGATCACAGGCTGGAGATGGGAGGACGTGACAACAGGGCAAGATGCCGCACTGCCTGCTGTCCTCTCTGCCTCCCCACCTTCCCCAGGCTCAGGTTTGGTTTCCCAGAGCCCACGGCTCCCACCACATTTTTTGCCACTTTCCCCTCCTGGCCTGGCTACTGTTCTCTGCTTTGCTTTCCTCCCCAGCAGCAACAGCCCTGGCAATGCCTGCAAGGAGTCCAAGATGACATGAGGCACCACTGGATCTACGTGATTTTCTCCCATGTATTCCTGGTCTGAGGCAGCACTATGCATCCAGCAGGACTTCCTAGCATGGTCCCTGGGCATGCAGCATCCTTTGCTATTTGGGAACTGGTACAATTATCAATATCCCAGATCTATGTGCAATCCCCCCCCCAACACTTGTAATAGGGAAGATAAGTAGATTCTAAACAAATTTCTTCTTTGCCATCTGCACACCATGCTGCATGCCAGATGACAAGATAAAATTGCAACAGCAAAGTTCCTGGAGCACAGAAACCTTCTAAGGAGGCAAGCACAGTCTGTGGCAACACAGCTGTATCAGCTTAGTCATGTACCCAGAACAGCAGACATCAGGATGCTGAAGCTGGAAGAGGGAGCACACAGAAGACAGGAAAAAAATGCTTTAAAGGCACACCAAAACACTGCATCCCTGAGCAGTGGGAAAGCGATGCCAACAGCTGGGAAACAGTGATACCTTACAGAGGTGACAGCACAGCAGTTGGAAGTTAGGGGCAAGCCAGTATTGAGATAAAGAGGCTTTGGACAGCACCACCAGGTATAGACCTTAATTTCTTTTGAACCCATCTATACATCATTTGTCAAAGACCATCACCTGCAGCAGAGTCTTATGTGCAAGAAACGATGCTGTCAGCAGCTACAGCTTAGATTATGATGAACACCACCACAATCACCACCCAGGAAGGCTACTACATGCCATCAGTGAGAAAAAGAGAAGCAATAGCCCTTCCTGATCTGAAGGTGGTAAGAACCTGGCAAAGATTCCAGACAGCATGTCTCCGTTTCGCTGGGGAGGGGGGGAATTCAATAAAGATATCCTCTAACTTCAAACAATCTTTTACATAATGAATCAATCAAAGAATTATCTTTGCTCTAGTATGTTCAAATCAAGGGAATCATCACTGAAAATAACAACCAATTTATATAGCTCATTTAAAGCTACAGTAAGCTAGGCTGCTGATTCACTAATGAACAGTAAAGGTCACTCCTACAATATAATTCTGATGTACAGTGTGATAGACTTGAAGTGGCATGTTCATAAAAAAAACCCATCAAGATACTTTGCAGAGCTAAGTAAAGATGGAAAGAGATCTGTGCTCTGCCTAGAGACCAGATTGAGAAGAGGGAATAACTTGATGCGATGAGGAACTTCGTGCCCCAGACTCATTCGGCCTCAGCCAAAGCCTCTGGATGTCAATGGAAGCATTTCAATGAGCTTTGGATTAGGCTCTTGTACAGCAGAACGGTATCTGAAAGGGGAGGAGAGGGCAGGGAGAGAATGAGACATCTGTATCCTGGAATGAAGTCAGGAAGCTAAGGCCTGACACCCTTAGACAGCAAACAAATAGCTCGAGTACTAGATGTGGGCTGCAGAAAGGCCTCACTCCACGTTGAAACATCCCTTTTCAATGGTGTCTTTCAGGTATTCAGAAAAAAGACTGACCAAAATGCTGTTAATTTATTTTTTACTTTTTGAGTGCTCATGATCTAGAGGGGGGTACATATATGCAACTACTAAGAAACAAGATGTTCTACCATACGAACAGCACACCTCCACTACATGGATGTTACACCTACAATTATTAATAGTGTGCCAACTGGGGCAACGTAGCAGAGTGTGCCCGAAATTGCAGCATCACGTCTTTGACTGTTACCAGAACCAGGTGCTTCAGAGGAAGCTGCAGTTAGGCGGCAATTAATAGTTTCCATAGGTCTTACAGCATAAAAGCAACCTCTCCTTTCTTCCTCAGAAGCTAACTCAAAACAAAGCAAATATTGGTCTAAGTCCAGGTTTGCAGAAAGACGCAGGTTTCAGAAACACAAAATACTTGATGGCATGTCTGTACTTACAGATGTTGATATAAAAAAACCCCAAACATATTTAACCTTGACAGACTTACTAGTTGAATCCCATAGGTAAAAAGCACAATAGCACAATATAGTCAAGAGTCTATGGTGAGTGGAGAATGACGTCTTTTACAAACCTCAATGTGAAATCTTTAATGCCGAGTTGGGTTTCTCTCTAACAAAAATATGGGTAATTCTACTTCCAGTAAAATGGGATTTTGTTTAAAAGCACTGTGCAATATTTCAAAGGCCCCTCTTTTTTTAATGATCAACAAGTAAAAGGGAGAAATTTCACATCAAGCAGCTATAATATAAACAATTACTCAAGAAGAACATTCCAGTTTCTAGGTCAGAAAAGCACAAAGCAGCAATACCATTCTAAGGACACAAAATGGTCTTCGTATACTAAAGTCCCTTCAAAAACTTATTAAACTTGTGGTATAAATTTTGTGGTATAAACTGGTACAACTTAAAATGAAATGTCTAAGGAGGAAAAGACCAGGGTTAAGGGTTCTGTACTTTTTTTTTTTTCCACATTGGGATTAAAGTGATTTCAGCTGGGACTCAGCATTACAGATGTAATTATAATTTCCATTTATATTTTTAGACTGTGTACAAAGAAGTGTAATAATGGACAGCTGAACATTTTCCATTGTCCATTAAAAATGAAATGTTGCTGATGAAATCTCTGTAAGACCAAGGACCACTGCAGTAATCTCTCAATAACAGAGCTTTCTTCAGATGTTTGGTGACGAGAGAGAAGGGAGAGCTGTCAGCCCTTCACACAAAGAAATCAAGCCAAAATGACATTAAGGTTGTTATTCCCCTCAATAATACTAAAGAGATTCCAAGTTAAGATCAGTAACAAGTCTCTTCAAAGAAAAAGTTGGATTATTCATTAAATAACCCTTCTTGTTATTATTTACAGGGTATTTGACAAAAAGCTTTGCATTAACGCAACATTAAGGAGACATTATTTAAACCACAGAAAATGGAGGGAGTGAAAAAGGGAAATCTCTGTAAGTCCCACTGACTGCCTGCCATCCTTCTCCCATGCTTCACAATGTTCGTTTAAGTTCAGGTTTGCTGGAGGCCTCTGATAGCCAGGCAAACGATTGCTACTGAAAAGCAAAATGTAGTCAAGGTAAAGCAGGTGCTCCAGCGCTCTGATGGATCTATACCTAATAATTCAAGCTGTAAACCCCAACTCAATTTCAACCTACTAACTGAATTCGCCTTTTTGTTTTTTTCAAATTCCCTTTCGCTTCAAGCTGATCTGCTCTGTGCTTTCTGCCACAAAGCGTGGTGCGGTCCGTATGGCAGCACAGCCTGCACCACCGAGCTGCTTCCACGCACCATTCCAGAGGGGCTGCAGCACACCATGCTGCGAAGAGACACTTACAGAAAAGGCTCAAAACCAGCACGGGTGTATTCAGGCAGCCTAAATTCAGCCTAATTTCCTACTTGGTGACAGACCCAGATGCCTTCAGAGACCCCTACAAAGCTAATTAGAGGACTACCAGAAGTCAAGTCAGCCAGTAAGAAATAGTACGCACAGCAAAGTCGCACAGGCTTTCTGAGCGTGGCTACTGGGATCACTTAAGCTTTTAACTGATTCTGGAATTCTTTAATCGCCGAATGTACAGTTGTAAAGTGTGTTTGCTGTTTGAGGATCTTTGGGAGAAAGACTTAGTATGTCCTTTTTTCTACTCGTTTTGTCCCAACTGTTGTTTTGGGTGATTGATTTCAGTTCAAGAGCACATCACTGTTACCTCAGAAAGCAGAACAAAGGGAAAAACTGTGACCATATCATACTTCTAAAAATACATTCTTTTTATACTGAAGACATCTCGGTTCCCAGTAAACAAATATTCATTTTCTTTAAAGCACAGCATCTCTGATACAGCCAAAATTCATAACAAAAATGCTAAATGAGGGACCAAAATCTGATGAGACACGGGTATGTACAACAGCATGCTGACACCTAGATCCAAGCAAAAAGCCATTCACATGGATTTTCAACTGTGAAATCCTGCTGAGATTGGTTTTGCTTGCCAGATTTTGTCTTGATCTACAACAGACTGCTCTCAAAGTACTACCCTTCACCTGGAAAACAAAGGCTATTTTTCTTCTTTAAATGAAGAAAAGTGCCAGCTACTCAATATCCAAGGAACCCCGTTGGCTCAGGGTTTTACTCGATAACCTGGGCTGGGTTTTGTTCGCACATTCACCGCCCTTTCTCTCTGCCCTTGGCTGGAACTGGCTGCCAGTTTCCAAGGTGCTGTCTCAGACTAATGCATAGATCCAATCTCCTTGCTGAATTACATCTGGGGTGGAACAAAAACGGCAGATAATTCACTTCTATTAAAGTTAACATGCTCCTGTTCTTGCTTCCCACACATGTTATACAGTGGACATGTTTACATGTTCTGCTCTGTTTTTTCAGCTGTTGCAAGTGCATGAGCTATCAATTACTCCGTGCACAGAGAACATGGTGACTTGAGGAACAGCTTCCAGTTTACGTGACTCCACCTCATCACTGCTCAAACATTTAAATGAATCTTGCTGGGCAAGAGGCCTGAAGCAGAGAGATTACTTAGGTGCTCTCTCTCCTGCCATTTTCCCCCTCATTGAATGGTTAATCACATCAGAAGAACTCTTTAAAACTAATATTTGTTCAAACAGCTGTAGGATCCCATCTGCTCACGCAGAACAGAGCGCAGAACTAGCGGAGACCACACCAGTACCAGACAGAAGCCAGCAGAAGGTACGTGTTCTATCAGTATCTCTACAGCCAGATTAAGTTACGTTTGGCAGACAAAGTTTTCGAGTACAGCAAAGACACTACCACTACTGTAAAGTTTTTAGCATATGCATTATGGTCTTTAACATAGTTCCAAAATAAAGCTTGTTGAAAATCTGACTAGTGGCCTATGCACTATTTAACACCAACCACACGCCTACAAAGTTTTGCTGGCGTGTTTCTGGCACATCCACAACATCTTTACCTGTGGTAAAGACGCTCAACAGCTGATGCAGAATTTCCCAAATAAGCATCAATGATAGAACAGTATCACTGTGCATCTTGTGCTTTGTTTATGCCATATTTTAAAGAACTGTTCGCATAGAAAAGGTGCTAAGTGACAAAATTAGCACTAATTTACATAACTATTAAATGCTAGAACAATACAATCTTTTCCAAGCCTGCAGATTTGGGTAAAGATTCTTAACAAAGCAGGAATTAATTTTCTCTAATAGGGTACAAGAGGAGTTTTAGCTCTATATTTGCTTTTAACAACGTTACTGTCCATAACTGCTAGTGATCCGAATGTTTGCAGTTCTTTAACAACCTTGACTTGCATTAATTTTTAAGTCTTGCTTGTACTTTGCTTATATCTGTGGTAAGATGGGATGGGATGGGATGGAGAAGAACAGAGAGAGCAGGCAAAGATATATTTCTTTTTCTAGGATCTCCACAATACGGAGAGAGACTGCAAACATTGGTGGGCGGAGTTCCTGGGGAAAAGACAAATATCCTAATCAGAGTTTATCAAATTACTGCCAGACGAACCCAGACAGCAAAGAAATGAAGGAATAGGCTCTAACAGTGATCGCATTTGGGTCTAAACCTACTGCTGACTGTAATCGGCAGGAACACATCCATGGATTGCAGTGGTTCTGGATCAGGCTCGTACTAGCTTCTACAACATTTCTTGCAGAATAAGGTGTTACTCAACCTGGATCAACACATCCAAAGCATGACTTTCTAAAGTGTCATAATTGAAGAGCAACATAAAAGCCTTAGGTGAATATATGAGCAAAGAAAGTTGGACAAAAATGTCTAGAATTTAGAGTATTCTCTTGATACGTGTTTAAGAGAAATTTCTGTGCAGAGAAATTAAATATGTCACCTACTTATGAAATGGAAGCGGTTTGGCTGCCAATTGTATGAGCTGTGTTGAAACAGCTGCTCTAGCAACTGTTTTTACTATTAAATTCTTCAGTGATTCTCTTAATCCCAAATTAGATACCTCTTTCCTTTAATCACCAGTTTATATAAAAGCTCTCTCCTCACAAGGCAGGGTTTCACTGAGGACAACAAACAACCGCAGGTCTGCTTAAACTGCCCTTGTGTTTCTCCATGGCTCACATCTCCCCCACCCTGTTTCTTATTTCTCAGTGGGTGGCATGCTGAGTGCTCACGACTCTGTCCCCTATGTGTTTGTAACAGAACCCAGAACTATATTTGAGTTCTTCAGATTTCACAGCCTGTCATTACCTTGCAGCATGCAATTAAGACTGTCCACGTACAATTCACCTTCCTACTTTATCATCATCATCTCCTTTCCTCTTTCCTAAATACGTACATAAGAATACCTACAACTGACTCACTTTAAATGGCTTGCTATTAGAAGCTTGAAACTTGCCATTGTCACAGTGCAACTTCCTTGTTCTTTTTAACATCTTTCTTGTTTTTTTTCTGAGCCTGCTTTGCAAAGATTGGATGGAGACAAGGGAATTAGTGGGACTATGGAGAACTAACTTGCAGTCTGCCTCTGAGCAATGGGTGTCATCACAAAGCTGCTGTTTGCTTACAGGAACCTAGCTGAGCCATGACAGAAGATACAGCATGTGCATGCACAACTCTGCGAGGGCTGCAGGAAGCTCACTCAAAAAATCTTTATCCAACATGCTCAAAAATCTTATATATTTACACCTGATGCTGTTAGCTTCCTCCATTTCTCCTCTGTTGGCTGTTTTTAAAGCATGTTCGCTGACAACCGTCTTTCAGCAACACCTCCACACCTCTTTATCCAGCGAAAGCCAAAGCCAAGAGCTGCAGTGGAGCTGTCTAACTTTATAATGAACTTTCACATAGCAAGAAAAACTTCTTTCCTCATCTTTGCAGCCTAGAGTCCACACTTTTTCACCAGTTCTGAATTATAATCCAACATAAGCAGCAACATTTTTATTCCAAATATCCGTACCTATAAAGGAGCCAGCTGAGCTTCCCAGCCTGCTGGTCTCCTGAGAAATTTCAATATCCATCTCAACAACGCAAAGGATGTATTTGCATTTTGTAGCACACATCTTATTCCCCAGGTTTCACTCAGCACATCACTCTGTTGATGCATTCTATGGGACATATGCTTTTGTTTTTTAATTTGATCATCTTCTTTTTAATTTGCATTCACTTATCTTTTTTCCACAGATCCTTCATCTCAACCTAACCATTTTGTACTGACACTTCTTTCTTTCATTAATATTTTGTTCCCTAACCGTTGTTTTGTTCTTTCACTCACTGAAGGCATAACTAATACAGCTTTCTTTTCTGAGGCAATGTCTCCATGACTTCATTAAATTTTATAATATTAATTCAAGCCCTTTTGTTCAAAGGCAATGTTTTCCTCCATGTCCTGTATTTTTAAGCTGAATTTGGTGCCCTTAGTTTGAGTGGGAGGTCCTTATGCCTCATTATACACTAAAATCCATACCAGATCCACGTTTTTTCTAAATGTGACACTTGAAAATATTTTTATTTACTCCAGCTAGTATCTCCTTGCAAAAATGCTGGCTGATTAGTTTCAAAATATTAATTGACTTTTAAACTATACCATATTGCACTAACTGGCTTTTCGCTATGAGGAATTAACTGACTTCAAATAATTGACAAAACCTGTCCCTGTCTGCCTCCTTCCACACCTCTGAACTATTCCTCTGGGACATATGGCTTTTAGTGTTTTTTTTTCAAGCTATGTCCCCATTGTTGCAGACATTTTCTTTGCTCAGTTTTCTTTATTTATTCCCATGGAAATTATAGAGGTGGCCTGCCAGCCGCAATCCATGATTTGATGTCATGAACCTTGACCTTTCTGACTTTCTAAAGTATCCTTTTTCAGTATAAAGACTTAATTTGGCTTGGATAGAGGCACCCTGCTCATTTCAACTGATATTTCTGTTCTGTTAGAAAGCTGGAGGTGTTTTACAACTGAATCTCCTTCCTTTTGAATTCAATGAAGAGATCTCTGTAATTGTGATCCTGTTTACAATTTTCTTTCCTCCCTTCAGCCAAGTCTTGGAGAAAGACACAAGACAGAAGACCATTTTTTGAAATGTCTACAGTACACTGACCCTTTCCTACCTGCTCAGCTTTTAATGCCCAAGACTCTCCCTGTAGAAGGTACACACAGGTTATTTATGAACTCTGCACATTTTTGGACAAATGTGCTTTGACACCACACACAAAAAAAGCCTTCAGACTTCACATAGGACACTGGGGTGAGATTAGTACCATGGCACACTGCAGCAGAGTAACTGAAACTGAGATAAACCAGAACAAGCTGCAACAGAGCACTTCCAGCTTTCTGCTGCACGTACGTAGCATAAATCTGGTATCCCGCTGCGGGTTTGGACTCTCTCCTTCTTGAAATACAATGACTTCTGTGACATCTCAGAGACACTGGGCAGCTTCTACAGCAATCAATTTTATTACCTTGCAGAGTTAAGTAAGGTTAGTTAAGCAAATCTTAAAACTGTTTGATATTGGATTTAAGCTAATCTCTTAATGAGCACATCAGCTTGGTTCCCAAGCTTGTGGTCTAGCATGTAAGAATGATCATTTTTCTTGGCCTGTATTTCTTCTTGGCTGGTTTATTGCAATGTATCTTAGGGGTGCTTGAGTAGGACCAGTATTTCCATTAAAACTATTCTAAATTAATCTGCCAGGACTTAAAATCCAACTAAAACCATACACATATTTCATTTATAATGAGATCACCATATTGAAAGATACAGACAGATAAGATTTTTGCTGCATTTTCAATGAAAGTACAGCTGTCAAGATAAAAATCGCATTTTAAAAATATCCCTGAGTTATTGATATTACTTTAGATTATTAAAACAGAAGAGAAAGTTAATAACGAACTATACTGTAGACTATGCTGTTTGAGTCTTATTTATATTTCACATGACCAGGATGACGAAATTATGTGGGCCATTCATTTTTGTGCCCTACTTAGTCCTAATCCTATTTAAGAGTCCAAATTATCAAGTCTTCTTAGTTTTGCAGTTGTCAGGGGGATATTAAAAACACCATGACTTACACTGAAAAATTAAAAAAGACCACTCACAATTGGTTCTCAAATCTTTCTCTTGACCCTCTTCTCTTAATTTTAATCAATATGAGAAATGGGGGAAGATACAGACTTTTTTCAGCTACCTAGAACTACAGAGTATTTTCCCATCACCCTGCCCTTCACTGTTTTCCACCACTTTGGAGGGAAAATCTGGGCATTACTAAAAATATTGTGTATTACATTATGCACCAAAAGTCAATAGGTTTGCTTTATAACTGTATAACATATGTCCATTAATGTGGTTTCACTGACAGACCATGACTTTGGTGATTCTGGACCAGGCTGATAAATTATTTTGCTGCCATTAAAGTTTTGGCCCCCCCCAATTTATGAAAATATATCTGTAGATGCTCTTTTTAACCAGGTGAATGATGCTCTGATTTAAACGGTGCTAGCTACAAGGCAGCAATGGCATTCCCTGTGATACCTGCAGTCTGCATCAGAAGTGCCAACCTCTACCTGCCATAAAGCAGACTACTGGGCTAAAAAAAAAGAAAAGAAAAATGCAAATTCACTAGAGCCATGTAAGGAAGTCAACTGAAGAGAGGACGAGTGCAAAATCGAGAGGCAGACTGTTACTAAGAAGTGGCTGAGCTCTAAGAAGGTCCCTGGAAGACAACTTGGCAGATCTGCAGCACTATTACAGGACAGAGCAACACTGCCACTGTTACTGAGAACTCCTGTGCCACCACATGGCACTCCTCAGGGCAGATGGGTCAACACCAAAAAACAACCAGGACATCCCATCCCTTAGCTGACGGCTATAACCATGACTGAACAGCTGGGTCAATGCTGTTGGATATCCACGAGGAATGTAAATGAAGTATACAAAAGGAGGAGGGGGACAGACTTTTTGCAATGTAGGATGGAATAAGTTAAGTCAAAGTGATTTAAAGATAAAAAATTAATTGTGATTTAAACCAACAAGCAGGGAATTTTGATTTAAAATCTTGGTTTTTCATCTGTACTTCTTGGTTAGTCAATTCCCATAGGTTGGGAATGCTCTGACAAGTTGATTTGCAGCTAATTATAGTCTGCACTAAAATTGTGATTTCGTTTTGTTAGCCAGGAGAACACACTATATACATATTTAAGTAATGTCAGTATATTAATTTCAGATTCTGCTAGACAATGGTGAATGATGACTCTTATTTAATAGACAATTAACATTTTCTTCTGATTTGTGTTGTCACTTTCTGATGACGTTTTTGGGATTCAATTAAATTACTGAAATCCTGCATTTTGAAATAAACTTGGGTGACTAAAATAAAGGCAAGAACACTCCAGTGCAAGAAAAAGCTAATGAAACTTGGTATGTCATCTGTTCCTTCTGTCTGAGGAACCTTATCTCTTCACGACGTAGGTGTTACAATAACTTCGCTTTTCATTCAAAGAGTTAGAAATGTTTTTGACTCGACTCTAGAGGCTATCTCATAAATTGACTGCATGGGGACTCTGGCCCCTTGAGTCAATGCTGTTTTCATGCTCTGTAGTGTAAGACCTAAGCGCTCAATCTATTTAATTTATTGAAAGGGAGGTTAAAAGACAGCATAAATGATCACTGCATAGATATACCGAAGGGGAGGCATTTTGCAGGTTTGGCTCTTAAAATCTAGCAGAAAAAATATTTGTCATAGTATCTAGAAACTGAAATAATGTAATTTCAGACTTAGCAAAAAAAAGAGTGTTATAAAGGCTAAGAGCCAGTTACATTTATTAAAGCCAAATTTATTTAAGCAAGCAAATAAGCAGGCAAAAACAGCGCTGGGTGGCCAGGGGAGTCTCCTGCTCCACCAACGGCGCGTGCCCGCCCAGTCCCCTTCCCCAGTTTATATACGCTCTGCTAATACATATTCATACAGAAAGTTCTGGACTTTGCCATAGGTTCTCCTTGCTCCTAATACATATTCATAGAGAAGGTTCCAGACGGTCTACATAGCCCATCCTGGTATCTTCCTGCAGCTGCGTGTACTTGTTGCTAGGGGTCGTCCTGCTCCCTCCGGCGGTCACTAGGACAAAGGTCGCAGTCCCCCTCCGCGCTGCGGACCAGCCTCCCCCCCCACCTGGCCATTCCAGCCCAGCACAAAGCAGGGAGGCCGCAGCACCCCGCCGAACAAACAAGTCCAAAACTTTCCCGCCCCAAGGTTCTATGATTTAACAATGCTGCATCACAGCGACAAAGCTAACCCAAAAGGAAAGGGAGTGGGCTCTTCTTCCATCTGCCGGTTTGAGAACAAACTTTGTATGTATACTTTTATTACAAAGAGGCATAATCTTTTTAAACAGTAAAATAATTAACCTCTGAAGAATGTAATGAATTGTCCACAATGTAACATTTTAATTCTAGGTTAGGTGCTTTTGTAAATACATTTAGAAAAGTAATGTGATGGATCAAAATTGAAATTTAGTTTGATGCAGCAATGTAGAAGGTCTTGGAGGGCTCAGGCAAGGGGATTAAAATCTCCTTTCTGGCTTCATACCCAGCAGTGGAGGATGTGCTGCTTTTAGCTTAGCTACTGCCTTAAGCAGTGCAGGTTGCATGGTCGATCTGAACAGAAGCTTCCAGCACGGCAAGACTATGTGCTGCCACTGTACTGCAAGGCCAGTTCCTTAATACACCTATATGTTTACCAGTTTTAAGATGCATGTTACATTTAAGACAAATATTCCTGTGAGCCAATTACCAGTTTGCTTAGTGGTGTCCTCTCACCCACAGCAATACAGCTGAAGTCAACTATACAGCCTGAACTCATTTTTCCATGCCAGCAGTTATTTCCGAATGCTCTTTACTGCCTTTACAGTCCCACCCCTTTTCTCAACAAAAATGCATGTTTTTCAATAATATGAGGATTCCAGAGAAACTCTGCAGTATTAGCTTTCTCTGGAATCAGCATTTCTTACCAGGAAGATGGCTGAGCTTTCTGATCTACACTCATCACCAGTGTCCCGCCTCTGTGTCTGACAGTCTGCTTTTGGTCACAGCCAGCTTTTCCATCAACACAGAAAAGAATGTGTCCTCGAACACGAGGTTTCTTCAAAGCTTGCCATTGGCAAGACTATGATTTACATTAAGACAGACTTCCATAAAAGCAAGCTCAGAAACAACACCATGAACAGACGGAGCTGCTTCAGCTTCATATATGTTCCATAGCTCCATGAGGAAAATATTCTGGATTACACCAAGAAAACAGGCACTAAAAATAGTTTTAAAAAGACAAACGTTTTTCTGGCTCCCACACCCTAGCCCTGCTCCTCTTCCTGAAAGACAAGGCTAAGAGGTATAAGAATCAAGCCATTCTCCTCCTAAGCAGGAGGATTTAACACTGCTTAATACTACTACTCAGCACTACTTAGCTGTAGCCCCAGGGCAACACGTAAGTATTGAGTGCAAAGAACTGTATCTCTCTTGCAAAGCCCTCCATTCTGTCTTTCCCACTTTGCTGCTTTTCTGCAGACAGAGCAGCACAATGCACTGTGAGATGAAGACCTGCCACTCTCCTGCCACAGCCACTTATCATCTAATTCAGATGTTTGCCTCTGCAGACGTTTGCAAACCAAGTCCACAGACTGGCATTATTTTACCTAAAAACTTTACGTATCTCAGCTGGCCTCTCATTAAGACAGTCACATACAAAGGCTTCATCCAAAGGCTGCTGCCTCCTGTTTTCAGCTTTTAATTAAAAACGTAACCTTACACAGGAACAGATCCTCCACTCAAAGGCAAAAAAGGTGCCACTGAGCTCAGCAGAGTGGGATGCTGGATTTGCTGCTGCACCTACTGAAAGGCAAGCACGCTTGACATAGCTGTATTTCTCAAATACAGTTAATATAGGTTTACAGCACCCGAATTTGCCCCCTAATATCTAAGCTTAAATTAGCAGCTTCGGAAAGACAGAAAAATACAAAACAAAAGGGCAAAGCAGCAATGATGTTTTAAAGCTTAGATTTTTACAACCCAGCAGCAGGTATGTTTGGATGCTGCTGGCAATCTCACGTCCCCTTCATGCCGGATGTGTGCCTTTGCATGGGAATAGGGCCTTAGGGGCACCCGACGTTCATAAAGCTATTTGGCAGGTGATCACTCCTCCTTCTAGCCCAGTGGGGAGGAAAACCAAAGCTCTCTTATTCAATTTGTCCATGCCCATGCGCACTGGCGTGACTCCTGCTGACTCCCAGGTAAGCAGAACACTTTCACTGTGTAGGTCCCAGCTACTCCTGACACAGCACAGATCCTCTCCTCATCCAGAGAAACTGGCTGCAGTCCAAGTGCTTTCCTCTCTTTCCCTGTATTGTGCCACACCAGAGTGGCAGGCAAAGGTCATATCCTCCTGGACTCAACACAATATTGCAATAAGAATCTGCTTCCCAGCATCTACAGCCCTCATCTGAAGGCTTTTTAAGTATCTCTTATTAAACTGGACTTAGATGATTATGTATGCAGACAATTATATACCACATCCATACCAAATGCAGCTCAGTCGTTTGACAAAGGCGAGGACAGGGATAAGACAAGGAGGGAAATAAATCCAAGGGCAGGAAAGCATGAACGAATACTAGAATGCTGGGCAGAAGAAAGCTGCTCTTTGAGGAAATACTAGCTCAGTATTTCTTTCTTCCTTCTTATTTCTTTCTCTCTCTCTTTTTTTTTTTTTAATAATGCTGCCCATTACAGTAGTATTCACGGCTACTCCACTGAGAATAAGTTGGCAAACGGGTGGTTTTTACCTGGATTCCTCTATACTCCTGGGCAGTCAGCCATGAGAACAAAAGAAATCACTCATTTCCATTAGTGGCTGGCAATGAGACTGCATTGCCTTCTTCTGGATTTAGACTTCACCGTAGCAATACAGTCATTTGTGACTGCCAAGGCTTAATTACTGCAGTAACATGAAACTGCAAAACTCACAAACCCTAAGTATAACAAGCGGCAGCCAAGTGCTGGGCTGCAGGCACACCCAGGGGTGCGCTGTCCCAAAGCTCTGCTCCTGCCGGCGCGGAAGGAAACCCTCTGGCAACGCGGCAATGGCACGGCCTGGGTGCAGCAGTGCGAGGGCTCGGGTCAGAAGCACACAACCCCGCTGAAGTGCAGGCCCTCTCGCTCTCCTGCGTAATCTTCTTAGGCACCGAGAGAAATGACACTCTTCGCACCAATCTCCAAAAGCTTATTGAACGTTTGGATGACTTCCTAAATGGCGAGTCTCAGCCAGCTAAATACTCAAACCTGTCGTAAGAGCTAAGAGTCGTGTTTCCAGCAAGTTAAATGGAGGTTTTGGGAAGAACACTGTGAGATTCACAATCTGATTCAGACAGACCTACTCTGAAAAAAACAAAATAAAGAAAGTAAGTAGGGTGCAGAGGCAAGCAGTACACCCACCTCAGTGACAGGTCGAGGATGCGACGGGTTTGAAAAGGAACAGGATAGCAGGAATACAGAGAGCACTGCTGCATAAAGCAAGGGCATGCCTGCATCTGCAGGGTTGTGCTCCATTCTGATCATACTCACTCAAAAGGAAGACCGGTGAAATAAAAAGAATTCAGAGTGATGGAAGTTACTTCACTGCGAATTTCCGTTTTATAAAGACTGAAAAAATAAGATTGATTAGCTTGAAGGGAAAACGAATAAAAGCAGACATGATACAGGAATGTGAAAATTGCTGTAGAGAGTTACACTGGGCACCAATTGCTAATTTATTCTTGTAATTCACAAGGAAGTACTCAACAAAATGAAGTTTAAAACAGGTAAAAAAGAGTGTGCATAATTAAACTTCACCTAACTAACTTGCAAAAATCACTGCTAAACGCATGACAGGAGACATGAGTGTTGGAGAACTATGAAAAAAGATAGCTATGCACCCAGGAGAGTAAGAATATCCACAGTCAGTCAGGAAATACACACAGGACATGCTGCTGGAAAGCAGGATTCTGTTAGAAAAGCCCGTTACTGCACAGGACGAATTTAAAAAATGATGGCTGACACACATATTGTTTGAAGGCACTAACTGAACTACAGACACATCCTCCGGTTTAGAAACAACGTACATTAAAAATGCCTACAAACATCCAACAATGTCTTGTGATACAAGCCTTTATATATTGGTTTCCAAAAGTAAGAAATTCTGTGTATTTTCATCTGGAATTGGACACAGCATTACCTATTTATCAATCAATCTCTCCAGTGACACCTTTGAATGTAAGCAACTCACTGGAAAGAGAAGCAAAAAGCAGCTGTTCACTGATTTCCTAAATGCCAGCACTGCTTCACAATGAAGAATCTCTTCTTGCTTGTAAATAGCTATTTTTACTTTGCTCTCATAAATTATCTTGCTTGTAGGTCCGAGAAGTGGACTGGGCAACCCCTCTAAGGTCTCTCCCAGCCCTCTAATTCTACAGGGGAAATACTTTCTATTTTTTGTTTTCCTCCCACTGCTTCCCACTATCTCTTTTAGCATTTTCTCACTCCCCTTTCTGGCTTGCTAGATCTTACACTCTGCTATTAGAACTCCCATAGAAACAGGACTGAAATCTCTGAAATGCTTCCTTTTTGTTATGCCCCACTAGTTTCAGGCTAGAATTACTCTTCATTGAGTTGATAAGGATTAAAAATTAAAAAAAGCCCTGAGAGAATTCACTCTCATTTCCACAGTGTTCAGTTAAAGCACAGAGATGCTCTCCTGGAACAGGACTGCTAGTCAGATGGTCTTTGCAGCAACAGTGGGACTTCAGTAGCTGTGGCTGCTGTAGTGGAGGCTTTCCACAGCAGTACTCTGTCAATGCCAGCTAGGATTATATCACTATAAACTTGGTCATTTACGCCCTGCTACGACCTGTTGTAACTCTTGCAGAGCTGGCTTCCTCAATGTCATGTTCTCTACCTGTGGATCATGACTCTTGCTGACTTGTTCAATGAGAGTGATTTTTTCTTAAATTCAAAAGTCCAAATTAATAGTACAGTTATAAAGATAGCACTCAATCAGCAGCAAAAGGTGACAAGACAAAACTGCAAAATAATCTCTCATTTTGGAGCCGGACATCAGCTATGGGTTGATTTCCGCACCCGTCGGAGGGAGGGTGAATCAGTGTGTGTGTACGAGCCTCGGTGCCGTACCTGGGTAGGGATGCATACTGCCTTTCCATCCCCTCAAAGTGGAGATTGTATGAGCTCCCATCTGGACCTTTTCCAGGCACCTGTGGAGAGGAGAGTGATTAGAGATGAAGATCAATTATGCAGCCCAGCTAGTAACAATGCATTTCAAAACGATAAGCAGAGAACACATGATGCTGCAACATGCCAAAATCAACAAAAGAAAGGCAGGGGCTCAAAGAAGCTCCAAATTCCATACATAAACTTATCACTGCTAACAAGACAGGCTTCTGTATCAAAGAACTGTTCATCATGGGTACAATCTTCAGAGCCTTTTCCTCATCTGCTTGCTAGCTGGGATACTCTCTCTCCTTCCCTGGCCGGCCATCCTCCTAGAATTCAGTATCACGAGGACGTAATCTAATTAAGTAAGCACACCCCTTCTGATTCCAATGGCACAACTACTTGAATCAAAGCTAGCATCTTGGTACCAAGTTTGCTGTTTTTGCTCCACTTGTATGTTTTGCTCAAGTATAAAATGTGGTATGAACACGCTTTGCTTTCATTCTTAAACCCAGAAACTTTCCCTAACACCACTGCAAATCTAAGCATCCAGCTGGGAGTTAAGTGCATTTATCATGCCCTGGTGCCATTTCAGAAGTGATGCATTAGTGCACTCCATCAAAATGCCAGCTCGCTACTTGGTTTGTTTTCAAGATGGCAACTGGAGTTGGCTGGAGAGCACAATTCTATCAGGAAGGCTCCAACTGGGGTACAAAACGGTGAACTTCAATGCTTTTAGCACACAGGAGCTCTCCCAGTTTCACTCACTCAGTGCCTGCTGATGGCCCGAAGTGTTAAGAGCCTTGTTAAAATGGAGCTATTAGTCTTTTCCTCCATAAATGCAGAAGGCTCTGACTGCCTTCAATGTTTCCTACATTAGTATGTATTCCTATTCTGGTGCTGCTAGAATCAGCAGTTTTATAAAGCAATATACTAAGAGGCCATTTAAAATCCCCTTCCCCTTTTACAGATTAATAGCAGAAAGGAAGATTTAATGCCTTTTCAAACATTTTTAACAATTCATTAAAAAGAAAAGAATAAATCACACCAAGATTTTGGCAGATGCCTGTTTATAAAAAGAGAAAACAAACAAAAATTAACATGTTTTTCACATTCTACAGGTTAGAGTAAGTTTCTGTCACTCCTGCAATTTATGTCATTTTCACTGAAGATATGTAAAAGCTTCTACAATGGGAAGGGTTGTGCACTCAGGTTTAGTAGGTTTTAGCTACCTTTACGTAGCATTTCTGTGTACCGTCTCTTGTGGACCCATTACATACGCCAAGTCCAATGCAAAGAGAGGCACTATCCCTTGGAGCTACTACGCAAGCTTAGGAATTGTTCTAGAGAAATACCGTTGTGCACCTTGCCACTCAGTGAACATCCAAGATACTCATAAATCGAAAAAATTATATAGCACAGGCCTCTTGCTAACTCCCCTTTATCTGACTGAAAACAGAAAGGAGTCCTCATGGAACTGACGGCCACGAGAAATAACCACCTCCGATTCGAAATGACCCACGCTTTAGTAGTCCCTGACTTTGGATGAGCAAAAAATAACAATAATTGCCCTACATTTCAAAAAGAGGGCAGTAGGCTAAATGGATCATTCATTCATTTCTTCCACCAGAAAAAGTGACATGTAGAGAGAATTTATAGAGTCACTTAGGCTGAGAGTCACAGCCATTTTGGCTGTTCTTACACTGCTAACTTGATCAGGTTGATAATTTCCCTTAATTCACCAGGTATGCTGGTGAGCGGAGAGCCACCAGATTTCTGCTGTTTTATGAAGAAGAATGAGAGGAAAAGAAATGAATGCATAATTTGGTTTGCTCAGCACAAAAACCACGTAGTATATAGTCTACCTGCATAGCTGTACATAGGTTATTAATTACATGCAGCGGCAAGATGTTTATGGATCCTTATGTTAAAGGATGCACCTGGTAACTGTGCATTCGCAACCCCATGCAAGTTTCCCGGTGATCACCCTCACACCTAAGCAGGAGTAACAGCAGTCAGTCAACGTACAAAACTACAAACAGATTCAGAATTGCCCCAGCATCAAGCAACAATCCCAAAACTTATACCAGTCACCAGAAAGTAAAAGGTATTTACATCGCAAGGCCTTTTTGCAGCCTGAAATCATCCCTTTTCTGACAGTTTCCTACAGACCAAGTAGAAGGCGATACCCCCCACCAGGTCTGTTTGTATATATGATTTGAGAGACAGTTGCCATAGAAACACCCTGGCAGTGGATACACAATTTTGTTAATTTGGATCCATCGAGCGGCTGAGTCTCCACACCCTATATAAACCCCCTGATGCACTGGAAAAGCATGCTCTGGCTCTGTGCGGCTAATTAAAGACTCAGCCATTTCTTCTCCTTTTCCTTCTCCATCTGTCTAGGCGACAGTAAAAACGTATCATCACTCAGCCACCAGCAAAATGGTGCCCGGAATAAAATATTACCGTGATGAAAAGAGAAATTGCGAAAACGGAAACACCTCCTTCATAGAAGTTATTTATGTTTCAGGGAGAGTCAAAGCAAAGGGTTCCTTGCTGTCTTTTACAACAAACTATGCTAAAAATTGGTGTGAAAGGTACTAATTAACAACATCAAAATATTCCAGCTTCTCCTCCTTCCCTGAAACAGGACATATGCAGCTGGCCCTCAGTCCAGGTGCAGAGGTTTTAACCGCATAGTTAATAATCACAAAATATTTAGGCAAGCAAACAGTAAAGTTAATAAAAAAGGATTAAAACCTGGAATTCTTATCGACGCCAAAATTGGAGAGATACGGATTTGATGGGTGGACTGTTTGGTGGATGAGGAATTGGCTGGTTGGTGGCATCCAGAGGTAGCAGTCAACGGCTCTATGTCCAGATGGAGATCAGTGACAAGCGGTGTCCCTCAGGGCGTTCGTACTGGGACCAGTGCTGTGCTGTTAAATATTTTCATCAACGACACAAACAGCAAGATCGAGTGCACCCTCAGCAAGTTTGCAGATGACACCAAGCTGAGAAGTGCGGTCAACATGCCTGAGGGGTGGGATGCCATCCAGAGGGACCTGGAGAAGCTGGAGAAGGGGGCCCATGTGAACCTCATGAGGTTCAACAAGGCCAAGTGCAAGGTCCTGCATCTGGGTCAGGGCAAACCCCAGAATCAATACAGGCTGGGGGATGAAGCGACTGAGAGCAGCCCTGCCGAGAAGGACTTGGGGATACTGGTGGATGAAAAGCTGGACATGAACTACCAATGTGTGCTCGCAGCCCAGAAGGGCAACCGCATCCTGGGCTGCATCAGAAGCAGCGTGGGCAGCAGGGCGAGAGAGGGGATTCAGTCCCTCTGCTCCCCTCTGGTGACACCTCACCTGGGAGTCCTGCGTCCAGCTCTGGAGCCCTCAGCACAGGAGAGACATGGACCTGTTGGAGCGGGTCCAGAGGAGGGCCACAAAAATGGTCAGAGGGCTGGAGCACCTCTCCTGTGAGGAAAGGCTGAGAGAGTTGGGGCTGTTCAGCCTAGAGAAGAGAGGGTTCTGGGGAGACCTTATTGCAGCCTTCCAGTACTTAAAGGGGTCTTATAAGAAAGATGAGGACAGACTTTTTAGCAGGGCCTGTTACGATAGGACAAGGGGTAATAGTTTTAAACTAAAAAAGAGTAGATTTAGATCAAATATTAGGAAGAAATTTCTTACAACGATGGTGGTGAAACACCGGTACATGTTGCCCAGAGAGGTGGTAGGTGCCCCATCCCTGAAAACTTTCAAGGCCAGGCTGGACGGGGCTCTGAGCAACCTGGTCTAGTTGAAGGTGTCCCGGCTCACTACAGTGGGGGGTGTACTAGATGACCTTTAAATGTCCCTTCCAACTCAAACTATTCTATGATTCTACGAAAGCCAAATCGACGCTGACCACGAGGTGACCAGCAAGGGGTGAGAGCTGATGGAAGGTACATGACTTAGCTGAGTCTGTATTAGAGGTGGCTGGAAGAGCTTTTGAGACCACCGCCCCAATCAGTTAAGGAAGAACACGACAACAGACGAAATATACTTTTCACAAATGTATGGCAATGAACAACAGAAAGAATGATCCAAAACATGCTCCTGTATTTTTAGGGTTTAAATTAACGACATCAACTTAAATAAGAGCCATCATTATGAAGAGATCATCTCTTAGTCTAGAGCGGCCTCAACTAACAAGCAAAACATGAATATGCAAAAATAATGGGGTAGAGATAAACACAGAAACAGCCATCATCCCATCAGCACAATTAAAAGAACAGCATGCTTAAATTGAGGAAAGGAAATGCTATCTTTACCAAAAAACAACAACAAACAATTCATGAAACTTAACTGTTGCAAAGTATCGGTATGGCCAAGCCCTTTGTAGAATGGAAAATTAATAATCCGGATACACATGTGAATCAAAACAACTAGCATCGGGTTAGCAAAAGACAGTAAAGCCTTTGACAGGCTGGAGAGAGGTAAAGCCTCGAAGAGTCAGCCATTCCCTGAAAGGGAGTGCAGGCAAAAACCTCTGTACCAGCCAGTTATTCTCCTAATCATACCTTTGGGAATCCCAGTGAATCCTCTGAAGCACGTAGCAGCGGCCACACTTGGAGACAAAGTACCAGACAAATGAGCAAGACACGGCATCCATGTAACTCAATGCCTTCATGGTCAGGTTTTTCTGTGTGCCAGAAAGGCATTTTTTCTACATAGCTAGTAATATTTTTGTTGTTCAAGCCTCTTTCTTTTAAAACCAGTAATTTCCATTAGCAAATGAGACTTCTGTGATAGAAATGCATCCCTTCAGAAAAAAACCTTATGACACCTCTCCATCTTTAATTAAACCCCTGCCAGTCCCCAGCAGCAGAACCAGGCTGGGGCAAGCACAGACTGGGGAGTGGTGCAGGCACTGCACGCAGCTCTGGCCTCTCTAAGTCCACAGCCTTCAGCAAGGGACCAATGTGAAGGGCCAAAAGGCAGAGAGAACAAGCACAGGCTGGGGCTCCCTCGACAAGTGTAATCCACATTTCTTTCAAGACAGAAAACTATAGAAAGATGCATACTTTCATGTTTCACATGCAGATCCAAAACAGACAGAAAGGGAAAGCAACTATGAAGAAAAAGAGAAATAAAAGCTGTGCAGGTGTCAGTGCAAGCTATGTCCCTGGCAAACACCGGCAGGGCACTTTGAGGAGTTTGCTAATACGCAAAAGTAATAAGCTAGCAGCAAATATCTCTAACCTGCCAGTTCTCCCTAGGAAAACTTCCCAGGAAAAAAAAAAAAAAAAAAGTGATGTGAACATGCATTTGTAGCTCAAGCCAGAAACAAAGATCTTAGAGGATACCTGCAAATAAATTATAAGGCATAAGTATAGTACACCTGCAGGCAGGTATCTTGAAATAAGTCTAGGATTAGCCTACAGGAAAATTATGGGGCTGCAGAAGACTAATTCTTTAAGGGCAGAGAAAGGATTTACTTCATCCTGAAGCTTGAGACTACCTTGAAAACTGTGCAGAAAAGTGCAAGAGGCCGTGTTTTTTCCCAGAACACACTGCATTTCATTCCTCCGTACCTGCCTTACACTGCCTTCCTCCTGGAGCATTTACTAAAGGCTACAAGACTAGCTGCTAGCAGGAAAGCCTTCCTTGCCCCTTTGATACGGAGCAAGGTGTTTGGGGCTGGACAGCTGTTGTGGTATGAACAGGAACAACTATACCGATCTTAAGCTTCATGAAGCCAGAATCAGCTTCTAATTGTGCATTTGCACACAGCTCAAGGTGAGAGGTACCACACTGCAGACGGCAGCCAGCAGCAACTCCTTGCCCCTAGCAGTGCATACACACTCGGCAGGACAGTGTGTTTTTGCTTCGGGCTCTGCCTCCTCTCACAAACTCCCACCTGAGCTACGTGAGCTCCCTGCTCCAGGTCCGTCCCGAGTGAAGTCGCCTTGCTGAAGACCCAAGACGGTAGGTACTGCTCATAAGGAAAAGAACAATGCAGAGCCATTTTCAGCGTGGCTGTCTCAGAAAGCTGCAGTCACTGTTCCCTCTCCTGCAGGTATTGTATTTAGAGCTGCATATAGAAAACATTGATCATCTTTGCAGAGGTAAGTTTGTTAAAAAAATTGTTTAAAGCTTCTTAACTAACTACAGAAAAACCAGAGCTTGGAGTCAGAAGTTTCACACTCTTAAAAAGGAATAATGTTCAGTGGGTATTGTATTCAGGCTTATTCCTTTTTCACTTATAAGCTAAACATCTCCTTTACACTTTTAATTTTTTCTTCTTAACCTTTTGTCTTCCCCACTTCTGAACAATCAGGCTCCTCCAAACATTTCAGTTATCATTAGGATCAGAAAGAAAATGAGAAGTGTGTGCTGCCCACTAGGTAAGTAGCAATAGCATAACTTCATCAAGGCTGATTTGATTTTAGTTACACTTTTGGGAACCCAGTGCCAAAACACTGCTGACTCCACTTGAGTCATGCCTGACTTACTTAAAATTATGGGAGATCAGGAAGAGCTTATGAAGATAGGAGTCCTGGGACTCCTAACTTTCTCGCTTATTCACTGTGTATGATCAGTAAAGTCACTTGAGCTTGTGCATTGTGGTTTTCTCCCCATAAAAAATGGCGGGACCCTACTGTTGTACTTTACGTGACTGACATGCGCTAAAAGACAGGAGCCATCCCAGGAAGGCTACAGAGTGAGGCACGCGCTCTGCTATCACGCAAGCGCTTTCAAGAATGCCACCCAGTTCTGCTTTTTGCCTGAAAGTCTGTGTATAAACATGGCACATAGTACTGCTGCATTGCTTAGTACATTTTTCAATAGTCTTGTGATAATCTGGTAAAGGACTTGATTCAGATGCTCGTTTGACCTCTGTTCTCAAAGCTCTTCTTTTGTCTGTGAGCGTTTCTAATCACATGGGTTGAGATACAGCATGCCAAAAAGAGCTGTGGTATAACGGAATTTGCCCTTTAACCTTCAGGTCTCCCCTCTGCTGAGACACAGTTGGTTTTTGTTTTCAATTAAGTGAAAACTGAAGAAAAACTGAGAGGTAAAAGTGGATTTGTTCCCCATCCCGGTCTCAATGTTTCATACACAGGTGAAGCACCAAAGTTCACCCATTTTATTTTTTGCATTTCAATAGTCTGCCTGGTTCTAAGGACAAATGCAAATGAAATTTAAGAGCACTATTTGACTCCCTAACACTTTCTTCAGCTGTTAAAGCAGAGGTGGGTTATGTAAGGCAGTGAACTACATGCTCCATGTGAAATGGAGGAAGTTGATTGAAGGGGTCTTCTTCATTCCTTACTCCTGTGATATCCTAATTATCGCAGCTCTCCAAGACCTCCAGCATTTCCACAGAAAACATGTTTTCCTCCATCCAGCTTTTTTATGCTTTACATCAATAGGTAAAAATTAAAAATTCTACCAGTGTCCACAATTCAAAAGAATTTTCCTGATGTTTTCCTTACATACACAAAGAGGGATGTATTTTGCTTTCCTGGGTTTGCAATGAAAGTTGAAACAGTGATTTTGCGTTATTATAACACTCATCATTTCTCCCTCTAATTTGGATGGTTTTTAATAAAGCTCCATTGATTCCACTGAAAGAAATCCCTCCTGGCAAAAGCAGAACGCACACGCTGATTGCTAAATATGCAGCAATTATCATATTCAGCAGCGCACTTTAATATCTTATTTATAGATGTATCTATCTATAATTTGCTTTAATTAAGTTGCATTGATTTTAATGACAGAAGCAGTCCTCAAAGAAGAGCCTGATGTTACATGAGCCCATCGGTACTGCTTTACCATTGTTTGGATATAAGACAGCACCTTTAATATTTCTTCTTGAAATTCTTAGTGGTGCTTTTCTTTGCTAAGAGGCTGCAATGGCAAACCAAGATGATGTTCATGGGAACTCTCAAAATCACCTCCACCATTGGAGAGAAAGCACCTTCAACCTCCCTGTTACAAATTTGCATGCAGGACAGTTTTCAATATGGACGGAAGCAGTATCTTCCCATCAGGTCCCAAGAAAACTGTGGTTCTGTTCCTGCTCCATTTTACAGACATCTTGGGAGTGCAATTGTTAGAGGTAGTCTGGCAATGAATTTGAACTTTTTTATTTTCTCGTCAACAGAAAACACAGGGTGAATAATTTGGGAAGACGAATCAACAGATGGCTATAGGTGCCTGTTCACAGTCCAATCACCAAGTCATGATCTCACAGACTCTTGAAGTTCTGTTTTCTGGGATCAGTCACAGAGACTGTTAAGCCTTCTTTTTCTTAAGCACACACTCACTTTAAGCATTTTATACTAGTCTGGCTTTGAGATTATTCCAAAAGGCATTTGATGCTATTAGAACTGTGACTAAGTTTGTCAAAAAATATCTTGAAGAGCCAAAGGAAGGTATCACTACTCTCGTAGTAGAGTCTCACAGCCTTGGTTTCTGCTGGGTGCTACAACATACCTTGGCCCTGATTCAGGAAAGCATGCTAAATACTGATGAGGGTGGTTTGTTTTAATTTCAATAGCATTTGATTCCTCTTGGAGCCATTCCCAAAGCTGACATACACCTGCATCTCTCAGTGGCTGTATCTCCTTATTGGATGAAAACACACAGGAAAAACATCTATATCTCTGTACCCTGAACACGCCTTCACACATTCGAGCACAGCATGCTAGTGATGCTCTCGGCATCTCCATCTCTGAAGTAACCCGTCAACATATTACTGGCTCACATTAATTGAGGATCTATCTCAGAGACTATTGAGGTAGCTTTATAACAGTGCTTAAGCAGATCTTAATGTATCATTCACTGTTGGTATTTTTTTTTAAAGTGAAAAATAAGTGCTGGCTTTTTAAATCACTGCCTTTTGGAATATATCAGCACTAATTTTGTAAGAATTGTTCACGTTAAAATGCAAGGGCATGATCTCAAAGGAAAAGCGCTGAAGTAGCTATGCAAGTACATTTTCAGTTTCTGGTCATCATTTTTCATTCACTGATTATTGCTTAAGTGTTGATTAATAGTTATGTTCATGCTGCTAGAATGCATTTCCCTTGGGTGAGAAAAACATCCTTGTCTAAAGGAAAAAAGAGACAGTAATCAAACCATCCTTCCTCTTCCCCGTAAGAACACAGACGCACACTCCAGAGTCACTGATGATCTTGGTTTTGCTGGTGAGTAGTTTTGAAATTTTTCACTTACAAAATCAGCTGTATACAATCAGAACACTACTTGGTCGGTCAGATTGCTAGGCAATTAAAATGCTCCCCTTCTGTCTGTCTCTCACCCTACACATACGTACACATATATACATGCACACACACAAATGTACATACTTAGAGTCATTCTCCCTTCTCCCTGTGCAAGGAAGACCAGGACCACTGATGACAGCAGTGCTTCATGCTGGTATTCAGCACAGCTGATTATCTCAGGATTTACTTTTCCTCCTCAGTAATGCCCTACCTTTTGTTCAAGGAGGTGAAACTAATGGTTTAGATTTAGAGAGAGGGGAAAATTCTCTATAAAGGCAATAGACTGAGGGAAATACAAACACAGATGGGAACTTTAAAAGGGAAACAGGCTGTTCCCATAACAGTTTAAAAACATGGCAATTGCCTTAGCTTAGTAGAAAACAAGCTCAGCATTTGCTGTATCTTGCAACACCAAGTAGAGACAAAATGGCAAAGATGGAGGTGAAGCCAAAACTGCAAAGTGTTTTTACACAGCCTCACAAAGACAATATTCTGCTTTCTGAACTCTAGTTCCACGATCGCCCGATCCCTGGTGCTGGAGGACTATGGTTTCCTGTGACCATGCAAAATGAGATCATTTCCTGGCCTGTGTCCGTCTCTGTGGGTGGCTTCTTTTTCCATTTATCGTATAATATGTTTTGGTTAATTCTACCTCTTAATTGTCTTTAATGAGCACCAGATTTGCGACGCCCTCACTTGCAAACCCATTCTCAGAGTAGAGGCAAGCAGAGGCCCTTGAGCTGAAAGCAAAACTTAAAAGCAGCAAAAGAAAAAAAAACTCAGCACCCATCAGCATCAATTCTTTCCAACTATAAGGGGGGGCATTTCAATTGGTCTTCCACTGAACCAGGCCAATGTGAATCTCTTCCCAGCTACTAGAGAGCAAATTAACTTGTCACTGAGATACACTTGTGATGCAACACACAGCATCCATAACACATACTTGTGAATACATTTCTAAAGCAAATGTCCCGTAGTTGTTTTACAATACTGTGCACAATTCCTTCCCCACCATGAAAGCAGACCTCTGCCTTAGCCCGTTTGAAACTAAGCTGCTTCTAGTTCCTCCCAGTCTTGCATTCTTTGCTTCTCTTCTTACTGTAATTAGTTTACAAGACTACTTATCCAGATGATTACTGCTAAATGACAGTCATCTTTTCTTTTACTCCAGTTCATTGTTGTGTATCATTTTGTCTTCCTATCTGAATACCCAGTTCTCTAAAGCATTTTCTCATTTTGTTATCTCCTGATATAAGGCATTTTGAAATACTTGATGAGAGACACTGCATGAAGTAAATTGAATTGAATTTTCTCTCAAAGTCAGGGGCTTTCAGCATCTTTCTCTAGCTAAGTCAGCAGAGTTCTTGGCACTGATGCCAGGGTGTAATGGCCATGCTTTGCAGCCCAGCTATGAGCTTGTGTTCTTTTTAGGGAAAATGAAACGACAGCATCAGTACCTGGAAAGCAAACGGGACAGATCAGTATTTTCATTTATGATGAGGTTGGCAAAACGAGAATGTTTCGGGTATTTTTGAGGTTTTTAATGCATACATTGAGATAATGCTATTTTGCCGTATCTGCCTACATCTGGTGCTGGCGCTGAATGTGTACGTGGGGGGTATATGCATGTGTATGTCAAGGAAGGAAAGAGGGAGGGAAGGGGGAAATAACAGGGCATGGAACTAAATTGCAGAGCAAGTAGTGGAAATAGACAGTGAAAAGCTTCCTGCAGGCAGGCGGCTTCACAGGGGAGAGCGAGGCTTTCATTGTCTATAAAATCATGCCTTGCTGGAGGTCCTCAAGAGTAGAAGGGGTAGCGCCTAGAGGCAGTAAATCTCTCACTGTTGTATTATTACATTCTAAACACTTAGCTACTGTACAAGCCAGCACACTGCTTCAAAAGAAGAAAAGGAGGAAGAAGAGGGAAAATGAACAAAGGGAAGAAGAGGGAGATGGCAATAAAATTGGGAAACAACCCCCTGCCACAGCTCTCACCAAGAATAGCTCACATCAAAGAAAAACAGGGAAGAGTAAATCGTCACAGAGTTACAAGTTAACCTCAACTTCTTCTGTTGTGATTTGACACTACTCTGGAAGGGTACTCCTACAATTTGAATGGTTAGTTTGTAGCACAGGGTATTAAATCCACCTTAATCCTGTTAAACGTAGATGCCACTAAAGAGAGGCGCTTTCGCAACAGCATCATGACAAAAGCTCTCCACAGTGCAAATTCAACACGGTTAACAAAAAAGAAAAAAAAAATAATTCCCAAACCTGGATTAATACCGAGCAAACAACATCAGCATAAGCAGGCTTAGAGAGAGGAACTGCTTTCCATATGCTATGGCATCAGCTTCATTCGGATCTTCAGATACCAGTCTGTAAATGTTACAGACATTGTTTCTCCTGCTTGCAACTGCTGTTGGGTGGCGACCTTCTTTGCTTGCTGATACCAGTTTAGCAGTTGGTACAGTTTCTCTGCGATTTGGTACTGTCTGTTGTTTGCTGGTACCAGATGGATGCCAGATGGGTAACCGTGGGCAATGGTTCCTCTGTGTTCCAGTCCCCAAAATCACTGCCTATAGGGTCAGTCTTGTCAGTTGACTCCTAACTGGCACTTCAAAGCAGCATTATGAAAAACCTCAACATCTGTTCCTTACACCTAATGACCTTAAAAAAAATGTTGCAGACATATTTTCCTTTAGCCAGGAGTTACTGTGCATCTGCAGGAAAAATATAACCTTGCAGATGCTCGCAGCCATCAAACCGACTCCTCGCCAATGGCAGCTCCAGAAGCCACCACCTCAGCTCTGAAAGTTGGCACTGAATGTGAAGTATAATCAATATATTCTTTCTGTGGTAGCACCACAAAGTATGAGTTCAGAGATATTTCAAGGCATTTTTCAAACAGTACTTTCAGCAGTGAAGTGGAAGAACAAAACAAAAAACATAAAGTGCCTTTGAAAGGCAGCAGGGATACCTAAGGGCCAAATGTAAAACACGCAGGGAAAGCAAGGAGAGAGAAAGTGATGGAAGAGATCTGTTTTAAGTATTAACTTGCTATTGGTCTTTCAAAACGTTGACCTAGTTGCTAAGCTGTAGTCAGGAGCTGAAAGGTCAGCTAATGGTTTTGAGTACTGCCTACTGCAGTTCCCTCCTATGTTATTCCATATGACTGCTTCTGTTTCTAAGAAAGGGAAAAAAGTTTATTTAGTACAATCCAGGAGCATTTTGGTAAATTCTCTACACGTGCTACAGCAGAGTGTTGTCTACAGAAAAATATAGCTGACACCAAAGCACGTTTCCCACCTCCTGTCTTGCTTTATGGAGAAGTTATGATAAACAGGTTATGTGTTCCCTAAGGTTACCATGGAAACTCATTCTTTTCAGGCCATCATTTGCAAAGGTAAAATTTGCATTAAAATGTGATGGAATTTGATTTTGTGCATGTGTGTGTGAAACTCAAGTGAGGTCATGCTACCACGCAGTATAGCTATTATTTCAAACCCAGAAGCATATGCTTAAAAGAGAGATCTACTAATCTGTGTAAACACCTCAGTGACCAAATTACAATTTAATTGCTAACTTGACAGTTATCTTCCTAGCAAATTAAGAGAAATACTTTAAAAATTAGCTTTGAATGCAAATGTAAATGTTAATACGGATCCACTGGTGGGTACCACTAGATAGTATTTTGGTAAATTCCCCTATAATCATTCCATAGGAAAGATTGAATTTAGATTGTCAGAATGACTTTGTTTTGATGACCAGGGATGGAAGGCACAAACATGTATTTCAAATTACAAATTTTTATCTTCTCTTGAAGGAGTTACCAGCAAATTATGAAGTACAGAATATAATTTGATATAACCATGCTTACTGCAATACAAGAAACTTTTGGCTCTCCTCAGAACCCCATTTTGCTGGCTTTATTTGGAGTCATAACTTCAAAGTCATAATTTCACTCTAGGTATGTGCTACTGACTTTTCTTGGAATACCTGATGCTGTAAAGCATACACCTGGTCCAGGCCTCCCCAGGGTCCATGTTCCTTGAGAGTCACTGCCATTATGTGTTGCCGTGTGCAGCACTGGTCATCCTAACACAGTGATGCATTATTCGCTATAGTAATTTTAACAATCATTACTTCCAGCCTATCAAGAAAACAGCTGAATACACTAAACCCAAGAAAATGTTAGAATTGGTGACCAGATTGCATTTTAGAAGAGATACCATTATTTGTCCTCTTGCTCAGTTGTACACGTTCACAACACACATGCTGAATTTGATATACTACTTTATGAAATCTGTCCTACTCTGGGACACTGGATTATTCACATATCCTCTGCCTTGAATAGCAGTACCTCCTTGGAGGCAGCAGGGCCAGGACTCATATTTCTGCCTGGAAGGCAGACATCCCGGTATCACCTGGATTACAGAAGATTCAATATCTCCTATCATACAGGACTCACGACATACAGTTCAGCTGGAATGACTCTACTTAATCTTGGGCAACATGACACTTAGCACAGCAGCCAGGCTGTACATTTGATGAGGAAAAAGCAGCAAACACAGACAACAGCATTTGTTGCTCTTGCTTTCTTATTGTTGATAAATTCAGTTGCACAGCAAGTGTGTCAAAAACACACTAAAAAAACCCCAAAACAAAACCAACCCTTCAGATTAGGTTGCACAGTGCCAGTATTTTATCAGACTCCTTTCTGCATTGGGAAACTCCAACTTACAAATTCGATTTACTAACCAAAGCAAGAACATTAAAGAAGGTTTAAAAATCCAAATGCAAACAAAAATGAAATTGATCACTAACTTTTGCAGAGCTTCTCAAAACTCAGCACATTCGATAGAAGGAAAGTGTTCCAGTTGGATTCCGTATTGAGCAAGAAAGAAGGCACTAGTGCTCCTTTATCCAAGTGTTCTTTAACAGCCAGAGTTGAGGTTGAAAGCTGAAAAGAGCTGGCTTTGAGCAGAAAAGCCAAACTCATATACAGCACTAGCCTTACAGGGTAAATGGAGTTCTCTTTTACCATATTTTGTACTTTATTTTAATGCAGTCTTGATAGTAGATTAGCATCTGCACTACAGACCTTAGACCGGGAACTAATAAAGTTATCCGCCCAATCTCTCCATGTCTGAGTCAGTGACTTTCTTTTTCATTTTAAATAATTATAACAACGCTGCCTGTTTGTTGAGAAAAATAGAGCCTTTATATATTCAGAGATAATTGCTTATACCCGGCACCCTGTGATACATTCTAATTACTTTTCACACCTTGGCTGTGAAGAAATCTTGAACTTTTCAGCGTTTTTAACTGCAAGACAACAATGTAGCCAGAGCGCTGACACCTTGGCTGCTGAAACTCCGCCTAGGATGAAATTTCACAAGCAGTTCTGCTAATGCATTTTGCAGTGAGGAACTTCAGCAAAACTCAAGGCGACCCAAGGCCTGCACCTCAGAGCTTGTGCTGCAATAATGAGAAGTGCTGCACAGATATACAATAGAACAACTCAATCCAGAAATCAAAAGTAATTCAAAGTCCATTATTTCAGTTGGCTTCTGTCACATACTTAACTATAGCAAATAAAAGATCTGTACTCTGTAACAGCCTCAATGACATAGTTGTATTGCTTGACCCAGCTTCTTTCAAGCTCGACCCTATTCTGCACACGCTGGGCAACTGTTGCTGTTTGCCTCACTGAGGTCATTCTGCTTTCATTATGTTAAATGGACAAATTTTGCAGTCCTTTGTCAAAACTGCTATCTGTTTTAGTGGGATGTTATCCCGAGCAGGCAGAACTGGACAGTGACCAGCATCTTCAGGAAACAGGGTGCTGTCTGGGACAACAGTAGCTAGGCAACTCTTTGGATTATCAGTATTTTTTAGGGAAGAGATTTCTTTTTAATCAGCAACACACTGAACAAGAACATAACCCAGAGAGATTAAGCTGTGAGAATTCAAAAAGAAGTCAACAATGTCAGCATCTATTTGATAAATGCACCAGATATCTGGTAGTAAAGGCAAAGGCTTCTGCCTAAGAAGGGATCAAGTCCGAGGCCGGATACCAAGTCTGATCTAATAAATACCTAAAGCGCATAGTTAGCTTCAGACATGAATTTCAATGGCGTTACAGACTTGTCTTGTGATTAAAAAATGAGCGTTGTTGTAACTGGGGCCCCCTTCCAGGAGCTGAAGCAGGCCTCTTACTAATGGCCTGAGGAAAAAGAGGTCAATTTTAAAAGAAAAGCTACTTTTTTTTTCCCCCACTTGTAGTCAGACCCACGAGCAGCTGTACTTGATTCTGTGGTATGTGGGGCACTGACTTGCTAGGGGTCGGGACCAAGCTGTCATGGAGAAGTACGTATCACTGAGGGTAAGGGAAGGTTCAAAGTATTAGCTTTAGCAACCCCACATGAGAAGGCTTGGTGTTAAAACCTCAATCCTCCTCCACCTTCCCCACGTGACGCTGGCCTGAGATTTGACAGAGTGCACACACATGCCCGGGGAAAGCGGCCACACAGTCACCTATGTATAGAATGATCTACAAGTAGACAGAAAACTGCTAAAGCCTATACTGGCAGAAGCTTGCCAAAACCAAAGCAGGTGGCAAAGACCCAGCCACTGTGCTACTCAGAACTGCAGTGAAGGCAGATCACAGCCTAGCTCTGAACAGGCTATTTCTGTGTCCATTCAACTGTGCCCCAAAGGGTAAAAGCTGCAGAGCTGTGGCCTGTCCATGTGCACAAATGCAGTAACCGTTCAGTGTACTATATAGCATGGATTACCTGTTCACAAACTTCCCTCATCAATATAATTACAAGTC
Source organism: Opisthocomus hoazin (assembly GCF_030867145.1). NCBI lineage: Eukaryota > Metazoa > Chordata > Aves > Opisthocomiformes > Opisthocomidae > Opisthocomus > Opisthocomus hoazin. The sequence goes on along the minus strand of NC_134422.1, from coordinate 29,994,537 downwards.
AGAGGTTTGTTTCTTGCCTCCCGAAACACATTGGCAAATTAGGAAAAATATATACAACAGAAAACCTCTAGGGCCTTTCATATCATATCAACATGATCTCTGGGAGCTGTCATGATCTCTGTGATGCCCCACTCAAGTTCTTTGCTTGGGCAACATCAGAAGAACCTCTCCTAACTGCAAGGGACACAACTGCTGGCACATGCGTTAATGTGGAACCTCTCAGTTCAGCAAGCCTGCAAGGATGGCCACAGCCCGCCAGCACCACATGTTTTTGTCTGATTTCCTTCAACTGCTTGTATGAAGTAAGAGAAATGCTTAGTCTTTGTCCTCTTCAGAATCACTCCCCTGCACTGAAACATAACAAAAAGCAGCTGTGTGACAAGGTACCTTGTGGAATAGATGGCATGATGCATTTCTGGAATTCATGTAATATTGTAGTGTATAAACGGTACCAGTGGGCTTTGATAAGACGACATATGGCACCAGAACTGTCTCCCTTGGTAAGTAGGAGTGTGTACATAGTGTTAGCATGAAGACATGAGCATTTCAGACTCTGCTCTGGTTCAGACAATCTATGCCAAATTCAATCTTTGTGTAAGTAGGAAAGACTCCAAGCAAGTTATAAGAGTCACTCTTTATTACCAGTATTAATGGAATTGAATTTAGATCTCCTTGCATGTGCCATTTGGAATAGTTTATTTTTCACAAGAGGTTTGGCAGGGATTTCTCCAAAACAATTTCCCCCCAAACCTACTTTCAAAAGCCAGCCTGTAAATCTCAAAATCTCTCTGCTTAGTTTGAACAGCTCTTTAGAATACACCCCAATCTGAAACCTTCGTTGTACAGAGATAAGTAGTGACCATATAAAGTTCTTGATTAGTAAGTTAATCATACATCCTAATAAAATGATTTACCTACTCTCTTAATTAATATTTTAATAACATACACACAAATACTTCCAATCCATGGTTTTCAAAGCAGTTATACTGTAAGTAACTGCCTTTTTAAAAAAAAAATAAAAAATTCAATGTTTTAAACTAATAGCCTGTGGGCTCTGAAAGTCTGGAACTCACAGCAGTTTCTGCTATATGGTTTCACATAGTACATAAAATTGTCAGCTTCTCCCATTGAGCTAGAAGACAGGAATGTTATTATTCTAGAAGTTGGAATTTTGGTTTCTAACCATGGTCCAACACAAATGTCTGTGCGTTCTGGGAATCTAACCTATTTGAAATGCAACATCCTGAACCTGGAATTAATTGATCATGAAAAGCACAAACAGCTCCTCATTCATCCTGAAGCAAACGTAGAACCCTTTGACACATTATGGAAAAATAATGCAGTTCTTAACATTCGTTTTTTTGTTCTGGTTGATTTCTGAGCTTGGATCCCTGCCAGGCACACAATGAAGTACTTGGCCTTTAACACACACAGGCATGATTCTTCCTTCATACTCTGAACTGGGAACTGACAAAACTCAGTACATTACAGATTTGTTTCAATCGAAATGTTCACAGCTAGTATCCAGGGACAGGTTTTCTTCTATATTTAGGTTATTTCTCAGCTTGCAAATCTGATCCGCAAATAAGAAAACGGCTTTTAGAACCACATAACACAAGGTTTGGTACAGTGAAGCTGATGTGGTCACTAACCAGTGAAGAACTATTTGCAATGTGGCTGGTGTTACACACGCTCCTTGAACACACATTGAAAAGATAGTTTCAAGGATTTACTGCCACCCTGAAGAACTGATGTTTTAAGTAACTGGGTTTGTACAAAGCGTGTACGACCATCCAAGTGAATCCTCAAATAGATGATTAATTCCTCATTATTTAAATGCCCCTAAATACAAACGGAGATGCTAACTTCATGGCTTTGTCTTGACAGCTCCATCTCTATTTCTCATGATCTGTTATTAGCCTGTGACTCTAAAGCCCTGAAACAGAGTGCCCCACGAAAAAGCCCTCCAACTCCTAGGGAGCCTGGCTCAGTTCCTGCAGCTTATTGCTTACATAGTTCTCCCAGGTTCTGACTGATACTGTAGCACATGATAATACTACATAAACATATTATGCCTCTTTCTGCAGACTCGGATTAGGTTTGTACAGCATATGTTCATGAGCGCTTTTACTATCTGAAGTCCCCCTAAGACATGAGTGTGTATGCACATGCTTAAACTCTGTCTTGCACTGATACTTCCCAATACACCCTAGCTGTCAGAAAATTTTAGGGTAAATCTCACGTTACACTAACAACAGGCATTCATTTTCCTAGACAATATTTATTCTTATCATCAGCCTGTCCTTCGGTTAACTAGCAGAGGTTTACTTTCAGCTTTGCGATTCGCCCTATAGAATATGGCTTATCATTTATCCTAGATATAAACCTGAAAGGGGGGTGGCAGGAGGAGTCCAAAGGATGCAAAACTCAACAATAAACCAAAGCACAAAGGAACTAGAAGAGAATTTCAAAGGATCTGGCTATGCAGCACAGACAGCGCTATATACATGTGTCTGTTTATGAAGACACACTAAACTGAATTATTCAGTTACTTACAAAAAGAAAAAGAACGGACTGTTGGGACGGGAAAGCAGAATGAAGGCGCAAGAGAGCAAAAAATTCATCCAGCAACAGATGAGAACAGAGGAGAACTGGAAAATGGATGCAGGGGGGAGGAACGGATGATGAGAGAATAGCAGGCCTATTTAAAATGAATTTTTGACCTTATTTTTAAAACATTTATGGATCCCAATTGCCTGTCATGAGATCATTTTCCCTTACAATGCTAGCTTTTCAGCCGGCTCTGCACTTTAACTTGATTTATCCCACTTTAAAAAAAGTAGATTGTTAGAAATACCCCTTCTATTAGAAATTCTGCCCCATTACAGTGTCAGCTAAAGGCCACTTGTCAATGTCAGCTTTATCAGATAGAAAATTTCTCAGATACTGTTTTGGACGACAAGACCCAGGGTCCATTTCTGAGGCTGTTGATTTGCGACAGGATAGTGTCTTCTCAAATTATCCTCTGTTATTTCCCAACTTATCTGCATGTTTCATGAGATGGTTTGAAGTGATTACAGCAGCTGGTGTACATTAGAAAGACATCTTATAGGAAAGCTGGCTTAGGTAAAACAGCTGACTGACATAAGCATTGAAAGAACTAATCGAGTATTAAAAATACATACGGAAACCCAGCATCTCCTTTCCAGCTGAAGCTTGCCTGGTCCCATAACCTCCTGTGGCAAGGAAGAAAAATTCTACCAGAAGGTTATCCTCCTCTTCAGCTGTCTGTTGACTCTTTAAAGTAAGACCTGACATCCTGAAGATTAGTTTTTATTTATTTACAATTATGCAATTAGTCATCAGCATGTCTCTTCACTGATGCTTACAGGTGGAAAAAAAATCGGCTGCTGTTCAATCTGTGTTACCACAGCACTGCTGAGGGTCAGCAGCCCGAGGTGGGAAAGACTACATTGCTTATAAAATTATCTTCAGGACTCTCCTGGCATTTATCTCCGGAGACATTTATTTTCTTTTTAATATTTTCATTCTATTTTTGTTTCTTATTTTCTGTCTGAATGGATTGATGTAACGTACGTCTTTTAACAGTGAAACTACACATCAGAGTAGAAATTTCAGCCAGGAGTCAAAAGAGAGCAAGCTGGGGCCACAGTATTTTCCAGATTGAAAGACAGTGCCTGTGAAAGCAAGGCTGGATGGATCAATGGATGGTGTTGTTGCAGTGAAGAGACCAGAAGTCTTTGAAATTTGTAAACCAGTTCAACAAGAGCAACTGCTGCAGCAACAAACTTCAGAGTATTAAAGCCCTCAAAGTAAACTCTGATCTTTGAGCAGACTGCCATTCCTCCCAACAAAAACATTTGAAAATATTCTGCATTGAAAGGACAAAAAGAAACAATTGCGGTGCCACTATTATTAATCAGTTCAAGACTGAATACTTAAAGCTCCCTTTCAGGAGCTCTGATTAAGGGCAACTTACCTCACAGGAAAACCAAAGCTTTGGAAATCAGTAATCTCTGGGCATTATACCTAATAGGAAAGGCTTAAAAAGGATTACCTTAGAAGAAACCTTTGTGAATCTTAGGAAACTACACTGGACCATAAATCTCAGCCTCCTCTGAGGATCAATAAAGCTTTATCAGTTTCAGATAAGAAGTAGAAATCGTCAAGCTGCTGAAGAGGTACCATGGCCCAGTCTGGGGCCTCTGTCAGGACACTTAACAAGCCATTTCAACAGAAAGACACATTTGAGACGTATTCTCATTTTAGTTTACAAAAGCTATTCAGAAGAAGAATGGCAGCTACACAGATTCCCAGATTTGGGTCACAAAATTTAAGGCAGTAGATTAAAGTCAACTGCTCTAAGGAAAGAACTACTGTGCTGAAGGTGACACTTTTGTTAACTGAATCAGAATAATACATACAATAATATTTTTGGGGTTAATGAACAAATACATATGAAAATTTATGTAAAAAAACACCCCTTTTAACTCTGTCTCTCTGTGAATGCAATAAAGTCTAGTCTTGGTTAGGATTTTTTTTTTACTACAACCCCAACCATTGAAGATTTCACTTCAGCATGCACACTGATAGTTTGGAGGTCATTAAAACCAACAATGCTACTTCAAACTTCAGGTGTATTTAGATTATGAAGATTTTACCATAATTCTGTCTCTTTTTAAACTAAAATTTCAAATTTAGCACAAATGGCATCTTATCAAAGTTACATTTTTGAATGCTGGTTGATTATAATTACTTCTAAAGAAAGAGTCCAACTCTGAAACCTGCTCAGGTGGAGCTCTTAAGTGCCAAGTTGTGATCCCACAGACTACAGCTGGTTCATTTACTTAACGCATTCAAAAATTCAGCACTCAATTTAATCTCTGGTTCTGCTATAGGTTACTCTTCAGTAGTGGGTTAGACAATACTTCTCTGTGTCGTGTGACTCCTAGATGTAAAATAGGTAATACAGCATGTCTGTAGCAGTTCTATAGTGTTGGTAGAATATTTTAAGATCCTTTGATGGGAGAGGAGCAAATTATTCCACTTTTCACCTTATAAAAGCTACTGAGGATGTATCATGGCCATATTGCTACTGTCCAGCGTGCAGAAGGATGGGCAGGAGTAGACATCCCGCTATATCCCCTCTCTCGCTTTTCAGCTAAGCACAGTGAGAGTCTGCTGTTCTAATGCTCTTGTTAACCGAAGGACTCACTGGATGAACTGCCAGAGTACCATAAATCCTGCTGACAAGCCTTGATGCCACCACACGTGACAAAGTTTGGCAATGACTGTGTATCTAGGGCCTAAAGAGAGGAAACCTGGGCCTAAATCAAACACAGCGAACAGATGAGTTATTTTTAGCCAAGCTTTCATGTTATTAATGTTTTCTTTGGTGGGCTGGCATTAAGGCTTTCTCCATTCCTACAAACCCCTTAAATTCATGTTAAGCTGATACAGGATTTCTGGAAAACACAAACAAATCGGCACCTTCTGCTAACACTGAACGCTGCAAAAGCACTTTTCCTGACACTGTGGACCTACCCAACGCTGGTCGTAATCAGACGGCTGTGTTCTTCCTTCGTCATCCTCATAGAAAGGTAAGCCTTCTCGCCTGGCCTGATGGTACTCCTTCCGTAACTTCTGGATACGATCAGCATTCCCACCACCTACGCAGCCACTGAGAAAAATAAAAAATGCTAAATGAAACTGTTACGTACACACATATCTAAAACTTACTGGGTACCCACATGAGCCAACACACAGAATTGCCACACCTGAAACAAATGGATTACAAATGTTTGATTCTCCTGACTTGTGTCGTGCTCACTGGCCCGTATCACCCTTATTTTTGCTTGTATTTATAAAGCTGCTAATTGTGAACTTGATCCCCATTTTTAAAAAAGGCTGTCCCTGTCCAAAGAACTTAACAATTCCAGTACAAGACAAGAGACAACAGATGCATGCAGACAGATGGGGGAGCACAAGGAAACTTTTAACATTCCTATGAGCAGCTATAAATGGCTATCATATTTTAATAATAATGATGATGATGACGATAAGCTGCCAGAAAAATGTTTCTTTTTGCTCCCACGCTAAATGTGGAATTTCCCTAAAATTACATTTGTTCAAGGTAAAGAATAGTCTATATTCACAGAGAAGCACAGAAAGAAGTTTTGTCTCATAAAAAACAACCTCCCTCCAAATTATATGAAGAACTAAAATATCAGCCATGAAAATACAGGGGAGGCTACAGAGATCGGAAAGCATGCTATTAAATCTTGACACCATTTTTTTAAAGTGGTAATTAAACAGTAACCCATGTAGTAATCCACAAAGACTCACTCCTATACTGAACTGCATAAACTGCAAACTGCCGTGGTAAATTTAGTGGAGTTGTCTAATTTGTCAAGTTAAACACATGACTGTCATTGCGGATTTTGACCCTGGCGAGCCTTCTAAAACCTTACAGCTGGACTTGTACAACTGTGGAAGCTCAAGCTACACCTGGAAGGATCAAAAAAGATATCCTGAAAATGCCTAAGAATTTAAAAAAATATAGCCATATTGAAAATAAGTAAATTAAAATTTCCCGCAGCTATTTCCAGCCCTGCTCTACACAGCACCGGGGTGAACACTGATTATATGGCTCAGTAGCATTCACAGGGAATTGTTGTAGAATTTATTTGTGGCCGCTGCTAAACTCAGACCATTGTTATTGCAGCACATCATCATATATCTCTTAATCTACAACCTTAACCCTAACTCACCAACAATGGACTACAGAGATACAGATTTATTCACATGAGCACAGACTCTGGAGCATCTTGTCACACTGCACTCCACCATGAGTATGCCAGAATCTAGCAAAGCCTTTTATAGGATTTGCATAGCAAACTGAATTTGGAAAATACATAAAAAGGACTGGACATGAACCTATCAGTTCAATAGTAAGTAGTTTCTAGTATCCACTAACAACCTAGATTGGTTGGCAATTAATTACCAATGAAGGGAAATTCCATGTAGGGTGCAAATGCAACTGAATACACAGCCAGAATTGGTATTGTTTACTTGCAGCATCAGCATGTTCCCATGAAAAATCAAACACTTAAGTTACTTGCATTCCCTGGATCCTAAGTTATCCAGCCCCTCTACTCTACAAAGTCCCGGAGGTTTCAAGCTTCTCTGGCTGACTTACTGAACTCTTCCAGACCACATGAAATTTTTCTCATGATTTGCCAAGACAGTGCAGAAAGCTTGCACAAACTCTGTGATTGAGAAAAAAAAAAGTACATTCCCTTTTCCCCTTGAGTCCTTCCACAGACAAATACCTCTGTTCCTTGCATGAATTCTTGTCAAATAGTAGAGAACCATTTCCAGTTCGGAAAACACTAGAATTGAGGACTAGCTAATGGGGGCTATCACTTAGAACAGTGAAGCTTGGTCCACAGCTCATGAGCAATACAATACCTGTGAAATCCCCTGACTTTACTTGTAAGTACAGATAAAGTGTTTAATTAGGGCTGCTAACATACAGATAAGGCCCAAAGTGTTGTCCCTGTTGCTTTGTCAACATCATTACCCAAAACAGTAATAGCTAAGAGAGGGAAATGCTGAAATATAGGCAAAGAGTCTAGTTTTATTTCATCCAATCTGTCCCCCCACAGCTCTCTGCAAACCATATTAGCAGCTGCCACCAATGGCCTAATGGCCGCATACCCACTTTCCACCTCCGGGTATTTTGGCTGAAAAGGCAATCTGAAAATACCATACAGGTCTCATTTTTCCTTTTTAAAATGAAATCTGAGATTTATATTGTAAGAGGCAGTAACAGCAGCCTGTGCTCCACTTACTGCAGATCTCCTGTAGGTGAACTTCTTTCTGCTTAAACCCATCTAACCAGCAAGTGGAAGCAGGAGCTGCAGAGATGAAGCTGATCAGCCTGGCAGCTTTTTCTTCAGCAGACCTCTGCCATGTCATATTAAAGTACAAACCCTAACCATGAGAATGAGTAGGAACGTTTGAACGAAAAATAGCAGCACATGGAAAGTTATCCATCTGGATTAGTGTGAAAACACAAGCATAATCTCTGTGGAAACAAGCAGCTCCGTGAAGTCTGATTTCCTGCGCTTCTCTCCTGCGGGTTCTCTGGTGTCCGATAATGGGACTGAGTTCACACAGCAGCGTTTCTCCCCAGCAAGGGCATTCATCTGGGCCTCTCCAGCAGGCTGTTTGTTTTGATGAAACTTAGAGATCCAGTATCTTTTGAACATCGAATCACCTGTCCAGTCTGGTCAAAAATGGCCATCAGGTTCAGAATTTGTTAGAAAGGTAGGGGCAACAGGTCGGTCGGTACAACAGCTTCATTTTTTCAGGAAACAGCTGAAACTCCACGGATCTTTTCTTTTTTCTCTTCACTGTTTATAGGCACAAATGTAAAAGACATTGGCTTTTGAGAGAGCTGCATATCTATAGCTTTCTATGAAAGTTTTACCCACTCCTGAGTAATGTGAGATGAATATGATGCCCTGTGCAATGCTCATGAAACAGCTCTGAATTTCAAGTTGGCTCCTGACAATTATGTGAATATATGAACCACATTCAAACTCACCAGATGAATTCAATCAGCACTGTGCAAATATCGCATACATAATCTATTAGTTTACCCCAAAGAAACTGAAGCATTGAATTCAAACAGAATGAAGTCATCAGTAATAAAAAAAAGAAACTGATAAGGCAATATTAAAAAAAACACAACACAATTTTCCCAGATTTGCACAGAAGATCATACATTGACTGTAAACTATTCTCCCATCTGCCTATAAATACATAATTAAAAAATATTGGTTTGATCAGATAGCAGTTCTCAGACAGGGAAACAGCAGACGAATACCAGTTCAAATGTTTTGGATACATTACTATACCGAAAAAGAACCTGAACTTACAGAAGAATATAAAAACAATACTCCAATCAAAGTCAATTTATATTAAGGAGACTTACTGAAGCTTTTCACCAAGCCTAGTAAGTACAGCAGATAGATTTCTTTTACAGTAGCTTTACATTTAATGTAGTGCTCCTTTCTTGAGGAGATACAAATATTACAGTGCTCATCTACAATTTTGTGCAAAATTCAGTTCCCTGGCATGGCTCCCTCCACTATACGCTCTTCAGAGAGCCGCGCAACCACACATTAGCCATTCCCCTCCACCACCACGTGTTCCTAGGCTCTAACGTTGAATCTGCCCACGGACTTCTCTGTTGCCATGACAAGACTGTAAGAGAATCATCCACTCTACATTTTGGGATTGACTTCACAACGATTTCCTAAAAATGTGCTACATGTAAGGAGACCAATTCAGAAGCAGCTGATACTGGGATAGAACCTGCAACTTCCTAGGCTAGTTTTAAACAACATCTAGGTAGGGGAAAAATCTCTGAGAAACTTTACAAAGAGTTCCATGAAGACTCAGATGCTGATTTCAAACAACAGTAACAAAACCTGTCTAAAATCTCATGCCACAAACAATCTCTAGAGAAGTTCAACAGCTCTTCAAATAAGCTGCACACGCTGCAAGGATTTTTTGGGGAAATAGAAAAATTAAATAATAAATAATCTTATATGAACATTTAATAGAGGAAAAAGCACATTCCTGCCAGCCATTCTGTAGTTTTGCTAGATACAATCCTTATAAACCAAAGCTTTCTTCTGGCCTGGGAGAAAGAAAAAAAAAAAGTCTGCACAATCGTTCTAACCCATGTTGCTGGGGCTGTACTACCAGCTAGGCAAACAACCACCACAAATCACCATCTTCTGCCCTGTGCCTCAAACTCTCAGCAGCACCATACAGGTTCCACCTTGCCCACTGCAACTGTAAACGGACCTGTTACGCAACAGCCACTCAACCGAGACAGCTGGAACAGGTACCCCAAAACAAAAAGCAAACCATAATTTGGCACAGACTTAGCTTCAAGCTATGTTACGTAAAATATGACTGTGAAACTTCAGCCCATCATCTCTGAAGAGACAGATGAACAAGCACCATAGCAATAGCATTATATACCTAATACGACAGATAATTTATTTTTTCCTAAGAATCAAAACATTGCAATCAGTATTTAATACACATGGCTCAGGTTTTGCACAGTAAGATCTCCCGTCTGTTCTTCCTCCAAGTCGCTAAGCTGGATTTCAATCTTTCAGGTTAAAAATATCATTTTTTAAATTAGTGACTTCTTACTGCAGCTCTCTAGATAACACAAAATTAAAAACAAGTGTTGCACGTACAGAGTAAGATGAACCACTTAAAGCTGTACATAAACATACATTTAAAGAGGCAATAAACATTTTGTTTCCAGTGGTTTTCCTAAACACATTAATATTGCACAGGGCATTTTTGCCAGCCACTTCTTTCAAACGCTGACTTCACTCAGCTGACTATCAGCCTCTAAACAAACAACTGATGCTTCCAAGTTAAAAAAAAAAAAAAAGAAAAAGAAAACCGATTATTTTAGTGAATTTTCCATTAACAAACAAATCCAAGACAAAACATGATTCACAGACTCAAGAGAATGGACAATCTTCCATTCGCAATCTGCTATAAAAGAAAACTAACTTCATTTACTGAAAGGAACGGTGGTCTGCAAAGATACACAGTATAAGGAGTCCAACAGAGCACGTAAGGGTATCTTTCACTTAGGATAGAACTTTCATTTTGAAGTTCTAACAAATAAATATTTGAGTACCTTACTCTTTTCGTTCCAGCCCTTGTCTTTCTACCCTGAAGTATTACACTGCTTATGAAGATATTTCTGCAACCTCAATAGGGACAGGGAATAAAAACAATGGCGGGAAGCGATAAAAAGGAAATCAATGATAAGAACATAATTCTACAATATTTCAGCTTTCATTTTTGTCAACCACCAAGAGAAAGAGAGTTTAGAAAGAAATGAACATCTGTTGTTTTCATATGCACTTGAGTAAATGAATGATACCGCAATGAAAGACTTGTCAGAAATACCTTGTTGACACCACCGATATTGCCTTGCAGGCTCAGGAATTGTCTCTGATGTTCAGCCAGAGTCAGCCTGGGTTTTGGCTACACACCGCATGCTGAGGACTCAAATTAAGATGGGTATCTTTCTAGCTACTGGAACCATGCAAATGGTTTTACTGGTCTCCACACCGCTTGCTGTCTTGCTCTGGGCAGGAATATACCGTACATATACACAATTACCGTTTTTATCAATGAAGAGCGGCCCCAGTAGGACATTTGTTTTGGAAACCTGTACAAAGCAACCAGGAGGAAGATTTTGAGCCCAGGTCCATTCAGACAGGACTATCTTGAGAGGGTCTGTGTATATGGGCTGACATAAGAAGCATTAGATGAATATGTTTCTCTCTATCTGTATGTCCACAAATACATACAAAATCAAGGATCATAAATAAACTGCAGGAAAACAAACTACACTCAAGAATCTGTTTATGTTTATTTGAGATTATTTGAACTTGTATACTAAAGTCCACGAGTCTTAATCTGCTTTACAATATTTTAAAAAGTTGTCCCGTGCTTCAGGGGAACATACACTGTCACCTTTCAATTCTTTAGGCTAACATAAAAGCAGTACAACCACTTCTGTTCAAAAGGTCAGAGACTCCTAGGCAGCACATGACTATCATTTGCCTGGATGTAAATTGAGTCCTATTGACCCTGTAACATCACAACTGACCTCCTGACATTAGGGGTTTACTGGAAAGAAAGAAGATGATATTCTTAGGTTCCTACAGACTCATTAGGAAGAAGGAAGGAAAGAGAGCCTTGCATGATATGTATTAGCACTGTCATTAACCTTTTCTTTCCCCAAATAGCTCATAATATGTTTACAGAAGCCCCAAAAAGAATGGTTTGAAGATTGAGACCAACAGATCTGTATCACTTTCAGTTTTTCCGAACTGTTTATAAAATACCTCTCAGTGGCTCGACATAAAGCATCCTTTTATGCTTCCCTCCTTTCACATGACATGCAACACCTTTTCCTGTTTGTCACGACAGATGGCCTAGACATGCAGATGAGCACCATCTTTTCCAGGCCACTTCTCATCTCCATTACTCTCCTTTATAACTTATAGTTGACTACAGCTGGCCAGAAATAACGGGAGGTGTAGCCTAATTTGTTGCTTTACAGAAACAAAATTGGCATGCTGAGATTTAACTTCACCGTAACAGCAGACATGGTATGTGCTACTCTAACAGAAACAGGATGTTTGCTGTTTGCAACCCAGTAGGAAGGAAAGAAAAAAAGGAGACATTTTCTTGCTTATTGCCAGCTTGTCATGTTTACTTCAAAGAAAATACATTTTTTTCCTTTTTTTCTGCTCAATGTATTGTACCTCATCAAGGAAGGCAATCATCAGATTTTAACTAATAATACAAAAAAAGATGCCTTACAGTTCAGGCTGGTTAATGGCAATGTCTGTTTCTGGCATGTGACCAGTTTACTGCTGTCTTGTTGATCCGAGATGTGCACGTGTCTCCGAAGGGCTAGGAAAGCAGGGAGATTAGGGGCTCGGCTGCTGACAACAACCAAACTCTCTATAAACAATACACAATGAAAATAATGAAAAACAGATTTTCCTGGTATTTTCAGTAGCCTCTAGACAATGCAACAGTTTCTGGTTTCTTCACTGAAGATGATATCAATTATGCCTTTTATCCATCATGCAGAAGTCACGTGTGAGGCATAATTGAGGGCCTTTTCTCCAAGGTAATTTCTTCTGGATTTACACGGCAAAGTACTTAAATTGCCTTTTTTGGCACTTTGTATTACAACATGGCTTGGGAGGGGGTATTTTACTTTACTGATGTAAAGCAGCTGGCATATTTACAATAGATAGGTCACATCAACACAGAGCAGATATTCAGCTCTCCAAACTCCATTTTCAGCAGCTTTAACAATTCAACAAAGCAAATGCTGAATGCTAAACTTGTGTGGAAACGTAGCTCTATTTCTTAATGGCTATCACACCTGCCTGCAACTGGCAGCTAGGTTTCTTTCACTTGCAGACTATTGCTTTTTGCACTACAGTTTAACAAACTTATCGCTAAAGCTGAGATAATAAGTACTTTACAGACTTCCAATGAATTAGCCATTCAAGAGTCCCTCAGGACTTCTCTTTAGCACACACAAAGCAAAGGCAGGAGGGAGAGAAGGCGACAATTCAGTGCAGTCTTAATTTCTGCGCTCCCTTGTGAGGGAAGAATGGAGGATCTAAGAATTCGCTCACAGTAGATGCTGCTGCCCATGTTCTAAAACATATTTTGTTGAAAACTACAAAGCCCAGAGTAACTATCCGTTTTCTCCCAGAAATTACCTCTCCAAGTTTCACACTACAGACTATATCCTGCTCTTCGTAAGACACACGCAATCTGTGCCACTGGCAGAATGGCAGCAACTAATGCTCTGTGTGGTTTGTTTTCCTAACACCTGGCCTAGCCAGAAATGAGGTAGAAATCTCAACCTCAACTCAAAAAAAAGTCTCTGTGTCTGTAATCATGTTACAGATATAGTTTACATTAAAAAAAAAAAAAATTAATTTATACCATGTGCAAAGCATCAGGGAAAAGCACAGATCTCACAGTCAAAACTCATCCTTAATATAAAGTTGGCTATTTGGGGTGTTTTTAATGAATGGTCACTATGAGGGTAACATTAATCCAGCATTAGGACTTTTACGGGGAAAAAAATACAAACGTAATTCATCTTTTTTAACTGTCAGCTGCATTTCTGAAGCTTTAAAGTCTGTAGCTTCCAGCGGCCTTTTGTCTTTCTGCCATGGCAGGAATATCTTGGACAGCTGTAAGAGCTTTGTAAGCTATCTTTCTCAAAATCCATTAGCTAATTCAAGGAACCTAATTAGAGCTGCCATTTTGATGGAGCATATTGAATACTCTGTATAAACTAGTAACACCATCAATGTTTATTAAAAATTGCAAGAACCAAAGCCCTCAGTTCCATATAAATATTAATGGACAGATACACAATACTTACTGAAACATAGAAGGCGTTATGTCCACAGAAATACGCACAGGTATACTTACAGCCCAGTGTGACGCATTTATTCACAAAGGCTGAAGTACGGAAGCAAAACCTACAGACAATTTCACACAAACCGTTGAAAACTGACCGGCTTCTATTTACACTATCCTTATGTGCATTAAGGGAAGCAAAGCACACTAAAGATGATTTGTTTCTTGTGTTTTTCCTGAGTAGTGTGCTGACAATTTGGAGTGTATTTTGAGCTTACCTCAAGAATGCACTCCAGCTGGAACTGTTTTATAGCTGCTCTTAAACCAGCCACTCCAATCACTGTACTTTGTAGACATTTACACATATTCCAGTACTACACGGTTTAAGGGCATCCAAAGACTCAAAGGGAATTTGCACTGTAGAGCTAAAACTCAAATTTTGCTGTAGACAGCAACAAAATCGGTGAAAGGAGCCAGACATCTGGAGCAATGCTCTCCTGCATTCTGCTGTGTAGAAGCCCAACCATAACGAAAAAGCAACTTGCAGACAATGATACAACACTTGAAATACAGACCATTCTAAGGATATATCAGAGACCTAATTAAGTTAGGCTGTACAAGCATATGCCTTTGGCTGTAGAAATAAAAAGTTTTCTGGCTACTTCACAGCTTCATTTTTAACTTGATACTTCATAAATGGAACTGCAGAAAACCTCGTATGTTACCATTTCAATCTGACGTACACTTTCATAAGCATCTAACAGTGCCTGGATTCTATTTATACATACAACTAAATATACGTGCATAGAAAAATCATCAGATTTGCTACAGAGAGACAGCAGATGTTCTTATTAAGCCACTGGCACATGCAAGGTGAAGCATGTAAGCCTTATAAGGAAAGCATTTAGCGTTCCAACTACAAGCTAAAGAAAAGCAAAGACAACACATGAAATTACTTCTAACATATTTTATTAGCTGTGAGTGCAATGTACAGCAAAATGAAAGCACCGTTGAGCATGCTTGAATGACTCTTACAATGCATGGGGCTTCTCACAGAGGGGAGTACAATCCGTACGCACTCCTTGGAACATCCTAACTCCAACATAACACTCCAGAGTTCACTTCTTCTGAATACATACTAAAATGACACATAAAGCATTTAACAGATGTGCAAGGGAAACAGGCTTAATCGTAATTTCTACACTACAGTAGTGCAAGGGACTAAAATTTTATGACAATCTTACCAAGGGGACAACCCTGAAGGTAAAGACACTTTAGTTCCCTGATAGGGCAGTATTTCCAAAGTACAACCGAGATCTGAGCGGTTTCACAGGAACACGCTCAAAAGTCAAAACATCAGTTACCACTAGCTTCTCTCAGGAATTATATATGGCAAATTTAGCTTGTGGTTATTGCTCAACAGAAACCCTGCCAGATGCTGAAGCAGTTGATGGATTTTGCAAAGTTCTGCCGCCGTCAAGGCCACCCTGCCTACCCTTCCAGCAGCCTCCCTCCTCGGGCACCTCTCCCCCGCGCAGCTGGGCTCCTCAGAGCACAGTTGTGTTCGCATTCGCAAAAAGACTGGGGAGTGCACATTCCTTCAACTAGCTTTCATCACAAGCTCTGCATCAACAGAACTAAACACTTTACAAGCCGAACTGCATTTTGGAGACATATTTCTGAACCGAGAGGCCTAAAGTTAGCAGCGTAACTATTACTTCTTATTATGCAGGCAATGGAAGCTCCTGGACTTCCAGACATGCACAGGTTTTCCAGCTCCTTCTTCTTATGGCTGCAGCTCCACTGCACCTCTGAAATTACTCCTGCTTTTCCACTTGGAGAATTCAGGGCTGATTTTCAGGTGTTGAAGACTGAAGGAAAGCACTAGTCTTTTTCAGTAATTGTTCTGAAAAATGTTAATTGAAATGGAAAAAACAAAGTGATGGAATCTTCAAACTACACACAATCATTTTCTGGTGTATTTAACCTGGAAGAGGAAAAGCAAGGCTAACTATCTGTATTTGGGTGGCAACTCCCAGAAATGCTAAAGTGAGTGTTCTGGTTCAGGCCCATCTCTGTCTGCAGAATAACTCTCATATGGTTTCAACTCCCGTGTTTAGAGACACACCTTACAAATCCTTCCACATCTATTTTTGTCTTTCTCCCTTCAATCCCTGTTCTCATCCTGATGTTGGGAAGTCTCTCCCTTTATACCTTTCAGCCAAGGGTGCCAATTTCCTCCACCCATTTACTGGCTTCCCACACAAGCATATCCCTGTCCCACAGGCTGCTCTAGTACAGAAACATCTTTCCTGATGCACCTAGCTCAGCATTTCTCCTTCCAGCACTCCTTGAAACCCATCTCCCAGCAGCATTTCACAAAGCAGTCTGCTGCTGAGGCTGTAGGTGGCCTGGGACACACAACAGCACTTCTTCATTTCTGCACTGTTTCAAATGAGCGTGCTCATGTCTAACACACCAACAGAGCATTAAACATGCAGTACTGGTAAACATCTCCACTTTGAAGCACCTCCGTATTGCCCACAATTCTGTCCTGACCCAGCAGTCCTCCTCTGGCTGCTCCAGCCATTCTGCCTCTTCTCTGTTCCCATTCTTGTCCTGCCTGTCCATGGCGTTCCTTAGGTTTCTGCATTCAAATTAGCTTGCTCTTTCCCTCCCTGGAAGGTGAGGCGTAAGGGCAAGGGGACACTGATCATACCCTGTTCACCTCATCCTTCATTCATGCACCAGGAACTTCTCTGGTCCCTGCAGCCAGAACCTACTACTAGAGAAGCATGTCTAGGCTCTGGCAGCTCAGGACGAGCACTTTTGGTGAAGTCAGCAGCCAAGTTTCTATCATGTGTGTGGGAAGTACTCTCAATCTTATAACTTCGTCAAATTGTCAATGTTCAAGGGGTGGCAAAAGGCACAGTCTGGTACAAGACTAGGCTGTGTTCCCTTCCTAAATATAAAGCCCCCATTCCAGCGTATGGAAAGACTACAGCTTCTTATTGAAAGAATCATATGCTTCTTATTTTTACTTTCTACACAGACAAAACAACCCCTTGTCTTCTCCCTCAAGCCCCTCCTGCCCCCCCAAACAGCTGTCATCATGTTCCATAAAAATCCAGCTTCAGCACACCTCCTACATAGGCATTTTCAACCCAAATGGTTGAAGGCTGGTTATTAACAAGGGAAACACAATCTTCCAATGGAAGTCATGCCAGCAACCCCGCTCATGCAACTGGCGCAGCCTGGGTTTGTGTGGCTGTCCCCCCTGCCCCACGGATGCATGCGCCATGGTCCGGCGGCTGGCTGAGCCCTCCTGAAGGCAGCATGAAGCTGGCTTGCTCCTGGCATCTGTAGGATGAGCACTCCCGAACAACCACCACAACACCTTTGAGAGACAGCCTAGAAAGTGCTGGAAAGGAAACAGTCCTCCTGCATGTGGTCCAGATTAAGCTGTAGTCAGCTTAATGAGAGACTTAATTGATGAGTGCTACTTCCTTCACTTGTCCATTAAGGTAAGTACAACACATGGACATTTCAACCCATCAAAGACGAGAAAATGCATTAATTTTGGTTTTCTTAGAGCTGTTAATAAATCTGACACTGTCTGGCAGTTTTCTTCATTTCCTACCATTTGACAGATACTGTGATCACAAGTTACAGAAGATGTTTTTCCTCTGAAATTACCACTCTGGTAATACAAGCCAGAAGGAAACTTTATCAAGATACCAAGAAGCTGAGTACCGTTTTTATTTTTAACTTTAGGCGGCTGGTTTGTGAATAACTCAATGTAGAAAAAAAAATAAATTCCATCCAGTACTCTTAAAAATACACACACACCCACACACTACAAATGACTGTATTACAGCAAATAATCACACTGTGTATTTATTAGTAAAAGTCAGTATTCCTCTCATGTAATAAGCCTGGCTCTATTTAGACCCCTTTACTGTAAGAACTCCTGAAATTGTTTTCTTCCTCTTTCTCTCCCTCAAATTGACATTTGTATGGAATCTAGAAAAATCTTCCTTAACAATTTTTCATTACTAATGGCTTTTTTTGGTATGTGTATTTGGGAGGAGAGAAGGCAAAGGGCAGGTAAAAGCAGCTTTAAGTGCTCTGCAAATGATCCTCCTGAATCTGGGCCTCATAAATCCTATCAAATGTTGTATTTCATCAATAGGCTGGAAAAGCTTTTTTCTCTGCAATGATGAAGCCTGGCTTTAAAATTTATGGTTTCATTTTAGAAATGGACTATAAAAAGAGTCTGACTTAGCTGTCTATCAACTGTAGCTGACATTAGCAAGTTAGGTGTGGACTTTCAAAGTGTTATATGTATTTTTTATTTATTATACATGTACATACATACATATAGAGATATATGAGGACATGTATATCACTGTGGGTGTGTGCATGCATAAGTACACAGCTGGCTTTTTTTTTTGTCTTAAAAAACTGTTTTCTTCCAATGCAAGAGGATCTGAGATATTCAGCAGATTAGATTGCAAAGTGCTAAAAGTGTCCAGACCAGAGCTGGCTCAAAGATCTGCAGCAACACAAGCAAATTACATTTTGCTGCCCAAATGATCGAGATAAAGTAGTTTATTGTGTTCTCATTTGCGGGGTAGTAAAATGCAATTCAGCAATGGCAGTGCAAGTTTCAGGGGGAGGCAGGGAAGATTTCAATAGGCTGTGGGGAAAAAGAAGAGAAGGAGGGCAGGACAGGACCAAAATGTTTTAGGTGGGGGAAGACAAGTAGCAAAGGACTGACAGATCGGGGAAGAGGGGGCGCAGAGCTTCTCCATCTCTCATGCAGGGGGAGGGAGGGAGACAGCCTCCCCTGCCTCCGTGCAACTCTCTATCTCTACTCCCTTCCACAAGCACTGGCAGCAATTCTGACTCCCCAGAGAGCTGCTTCTACTTGCTCTCCTGCACTACCTGGGGAAGGAGAGCACCGGGAATATGGTTCCTATTCCTGTGGCTGCCACCACTGACAGGAGCCATGTGGGTGCCAGAGCTGGCCCTTACAAGCCCAAAAGCTTCCTCTGGCAGCCACTGCAGCAGCTTCCCCCAATGGAAGGGGAGACGGTCCGTGCCTGCTGCTGAAACACCCACTCCTCCTCTCCTCCCTCACCACCAGAGCTGGAGGGCTGCAGCTAGTGACTACTACTCAGTTTCCTCCACGCTTAAAAGCAGCCTCAAAGGTAACACTCTAATAGAAGCATTATTGCTCTCCAAAATCCTCATGCTTGAAAAAACAAACCACATTTAAAATAAAAAACAGATAAATAAAGTGAGATAGCTGCAGCTGGAGAAAGCAAAGCTCCACTCTGAATGTCGGGCAGCCCATCTCCCCCCATCTGCCACAGAAGAACCTAGTTTCCTAACTCAAACAATTAATGATGGATTATGTGAAAACAGTAAATCAGACCATGCTGTTGAGGTGCTACAGGAACTAAACAGAAAAGCAGTTAATCTAAATCTCATGTGGGATGGTTATTATTGTGTGCTGCAATCGGAGCTGCCGAGTCTGGCTGTAACATTGGTTTTGGTGGCAAGACACAGAAAAACCTGGAAGTCCTGCTCCTCATTACAAAACAAAGAGAAATCTCACCATGGGAAACATGGTCAAAGCTGGCAAGTGAAGACTACAGAAGAGGCTGGGGGGGAGTGGTTAATGGTAAATGTATTCTGAGTTAAGACCAAGAAAACAAATCTCTCCTTCCATTGCCTCTATTCCATAACATGAACAAAATGCATAAATAAAAGAATCTGTCATCGATGCTGAAGACGTGCATATACCGCGGCCTCAGACCACTCCTGAAACTCCCTGTTGGGGGGATATTTGCCAAGGCTGCAGCGGCCAGCCCAGCCGGGGACAGCGGAAGGAGGCCCCGCACAGCGGGCAGCGCGGGGCAGGACCCGGGCTGCAGCTCCTCCAGCACGCCCGCTGCGGGGGTCTCTCGCTGCTGGAGAGCGCTGGCTCTGCTCGCCGTGGGCAGCGCTAGCACGGGATAGTCACGCGTTTGGGATCAGCGAGCAGGGGAACAGGTAGAGGAAACACCACCCATCCACATTCTGCAAATCAAAATTGTTCTGCTTCTAGCACTAAGTTTCCACTGTAAGTATACAAAATACACCGTGCCTACACCAATTGGTGTATGGAAATGAGAGGAGCTGAAACTGCTTGTATTTCCACAAAAGGGTATTTGTTTTAATGAAGAGTAACTTTATCAAACCTTGATCTACACACAGCTTACCTCTCGAATCCTACATTTTTTACTAGAAGGAGGCATGTAGCAGTGTCACATCACACGAGAAGAAGCTACTTAAAAAATAAAATCTCGAAATGTTTCAGATTCATACATGTTAACCCCATTTAACAATAAAATTGAGGACACTAAAATAATAACATGATAAGTGTTTTCAAACACACACACACTCATCCCACAGCATATAAAGAATATTTCTAGCAGTATATTTTTTTCCATAGTTTTCCTATATGTTTCTCCTTGAAGGTTTCAAAACAATCAAACAATTCAGCTTTCTCTGTAACTCTTGGACTTTTTCAAACCTGAATTAACTCTCCTATACACAAACATCTTTGCCCGTATGCAAAGAGCAGCTCTTGGCACTGTTCAAATCCTTAATTTTTTCCCTTTTAAAAATCTGATGTCCCCCTCCTCCCAGAGGATGCTTTTTAAGTTTTTTTATTCCTTCTTCTTTTCTTTCCTCCTCATTTCCCCACCTCTTTTCCAAGACTCACCTCTAGCTTTTCTTTTCTTCGTATTTTGCTTGAGCTCTTACGAAACCCTGACTTGTTTACAAAGAAAAACCCACAGAGCTGAAGGGCCAATGTTTTAGCCCTTACTCACCATCCTGTATCTGGCTGCAGTCAACAGTAACCAGAATGCATCATCATCAACGGATTTTCAGTGACATGCACTGTGTTTGCTCAGATAATGGCCCCATATATTGCCTTTGAAATGAGGGTGTGACCATTACTTAGGGATATTCTCATGAGTCAGTAACTGGCGTTGCTGCAGGACATGTTTGCTTGTGTTTTGAAGGCAGACCTGCAGAAAAGCAAGCTTTGAAGCTTTTTTTGGATGGTACTGGGCTCTCCGAAGGACACATCAATCTTAACATAAGAACATCACCTTTGGATTGGAGCAGGCCATTTGCTAGCTGGTTTGGAGCTCAGGGGAGGAACAGGCATACACTGCCTCTGAAAGGTCAGGCAAACACATGAGGATACAGAACTTTCCAAATTCTGTAGTGAGGACCAGGCTAAACAATGTAGTCTGAAGGGGCCTTGCTCCAGCTTCTAACAGGTATCTTCCTTACCTCCACACAGTTTTGAGATGGCCTTCAAATCTTTCAAGATCGCCTCAGGAACACCTGCAGACAAAACACCACTGCAACGTTCCCATCAGAGATACAACTCTCCTTGCAATAGACTCCACACAGACGCATAGTAAAAAGACAGCCCAGCGGGGTTCCCACACACAGCAGAATGATGGAAACAGTAAAAGCAGGTGGGGGAGCGCAAGGTAATACGGAAACAATACCGGTCCACAGGATGCCCGACAGTGATACTTCATGTTTCAGAAAGGACACACATGTAACATCCCGATACAGGCTGCAAAGACAATCTCCGAGTTTCTGAGCCTTACTGGCGTTTAAAGTCACTACAGACAGACAGTTGCTTTGGTATCAGCTAACTGTAAAAACTGTGTACAGAATACCTGTGAGAATGCAGCCTCCAAAATTGCTATTTCCATTGTAGGATAAACGACCACCCACTTCTCTAGTCCTCAACTTTATAAGCTTGCCAACTGGGCACAAACATGGATCACAGTCTCCCTTCCTGGAGCAGGAGATAGATAGATGTGCTGTATCCGGTCCAGTTCTGTACACATGTCCCACCTGGAGAGAGGAAAGCAAGCCGCCCCACGAAGTTCTGGGAGAAGAAGAAGGAGAGATCATTTCCATCTGCTGTATTTTTTCTGTAATAGCCAAGGTTTAAAACCCCATGGATGTGCATTATCACCAACTTAAGCACAGTGACTGTAAGATTTTTCCTTTCCTCATTTTTTTCCATTCAAGTATACTCTCCATTAAAGCACAAAATTATCCTTTTTTCCCCGCCATCTAATTCACTGCTCCCCATGGGATAGCCATTAAAATTGATTCATGAATACACATTTACAGGCAAAAGTGGGAACAGGGAAAACCCCCTCCCCATCATGTTCCTCTCCAGGAAGGAGTCTGAAACACCCTGAACAAAGAACCCTCAGATCTTCCGGCATACAGCTTAGAAACCAGAATGTGATTTCCAGTCTGCATCTCTTGCTTCATTACAGAAGATATGGCCCTGAAAATAGGCAATTGGCTTTGACCAGTAACGTTTTAGGCTCTAGCTTTTAGTTTTGTTTTTCTGTAGATTCCACACTGCAAGAGGCAGCTTCCACCCTCCAGTCCTGACCCCGAAGCCCAGCCCCAGCAGTAAAGACACATAAAGGATTCAGGCAGCTGGGGAAAATGCAAGACCCTGGCTCTCGGGCCTCTGTCTTTCGCTCCTTTCACTCCTGAACATACACCTGGATTTAACAAAGTCATGCTTATCAGATAGATCAGCAGATAGTCTGCTATCTGCATTGTGGTGCAAAAATAGGTCAGAAGAGCACTCTGCCGACTTCTGCTCTGCTGCTTAATCCTGCATAGAGTAGTGGTGGAGACAGCAATAAAGGACAACGCATCACAGTAACCAAATTCTTCACCCCCTAATCCTGGTCAATTTTCCGACCTTGAGAGGTAAATGATACAAAAATCATACATTACTACTATTTAACTGCATATTCCAACACTATAAATTTACGAGAATACAACTGACACCTGGAGGCAAATTTATTTTATGAAAATACATCATGTTTGAGGGCAAAAAATGTTATAAAAATAAAGTCTGAAGAATGGTAGTTCGTAACTTTTAAGCTGTCTTCTTCTGCGATGTCATAGCTGGGTCTTCCAGCAGGACTCACCAGACGGCCACACTGGCCACCATCAGAATACAGTCCAGAAAGGAGTGCCCTACAGCCCTGCCTCAGCATCTTTGCTGCAATACTCTCTGAGGCAGCAGTTCTGTACTCACAGCTCAGAGATATTCCCTGTGCACTTGCTTAAGAATTCTTGAAATCTGTGAAGAGATGAAAGGCAAACTTCTGGTCCCACAGAGGTCAGGAAAAATATCAAAATCTTGGTTACTAGCTTTTAAATGTCAATCATCACTATCCACACTAAAAACTTGCTACACTAGAAACAACCACCCCCCACACCAGTACAGGGTATGAAAATCTGCTTAAAAATAGTATTTAAAAAACAGGAATTTTCTCCTAAGCAGTAGGTAAGTTCAGCTGCAGAGGATTCCAGCACCTATATACAGTTTTTTGTTTCATGGAAGCTGTGCAATCATTCCCTCTCTTACATACAACTGTGCAAATCCAGTGTGTTAGTGATGCTTTTGCAAAGATGGTTTGACAACAATAGAGAGTCCCCAGCCTGCTAAATAAGAAGTGACAACTCCATTTGAAAGCTGTCTCTGGATGTGTTTTATGTGCAGAAATTATCTGTGACAGTTCAGATCAAAATAGAGTTTTCATTTCATGTGGGAGGTAAATGGACGATAGAATAGGTTACTTTAAATGCTGTAGTCTAGTCCAATTAATGTTTCAGACTTTCTTTGTATGGATTTCTTCTGTATTCTATGCTCTAAACTTTGGGGTAAAAAAAGTAAAACTCATTTTGTCAATAGTATGATGCAAAGAACAGGCCAAAAGGTAATAAAAGCAGTTAACAAAAACAGTCATGCAGAAGTATGGCAAAAAAGCTCAAGTTACAGTAATGTGGCTGTGAAACTAATAAGTATAAAACAGAAAAGAAAACATCACTTCATCATTCTTTCAGTGAGAACCAGGCGGGGAATCAGTTCCTATAGCCCACCTCAATCAACAGAAATTTTGCCAGTTCATTTGACGGAAACAGGACTTGCACGTCAGTCTTCTTTCTGAGCAGCAGGTACAAATCCACAGGCTATCATTTGCTTTTCAGATTGTGCAACATAAATGTACAATTTCTAGCTTATGTAACTGTACCAATGACACAATTTGTACTTAAAAAAAAGTCAGATCCAAGATATTGCTTTGGCCTCTGATGCAAGGTTGCAGACTGTCATGTTTTCCAGAACACCGTTCAAAGATATGCCCCATTAAGTACCAAGCATGCTATGTTACTGGAAACAAGACGGGATACAATATGAAAGCATTAATGATTTCATCTGTTCTTGTATCCTTTTATGTACTGTGGCAACTGCTGCGATCTTATCATATACAGTGACTATCACATGCTACTACCTACATCTACAGAAATGAAGCATCCACTACCAAATTTATGTGTTTATCTAAATTCAAATGTGAACTGTCACTTTTTGTCCCAGTAAACACACATTCACATTTGTTACCTGCAAATCAATCAGTTGTTTCCCGACCCATTTTAAAGAAGTGTGTTTTCCTAAAGGTCTGCAGTCACCACTGTGTTACTCAAGCACAACAGTTGCTCTCGTGTAGAACCAAAGGGAGCTGTGCTGATTCAGCACCTGGAGCTTCCTAACTATCTTTTTCTAAGTTGATGGGGAAACTAGGAGTTCATACATTGCTTCTTAGATGTAAGCACTGAGTATTGTTAGCAGAGAAGCTATATACCCACAAGTGAGTGATCTCATCCCAAACAAGGGCCCACGAACCTTACATAATCTACTTTGTTTATGCCACACTTAAAACAATGCATATTTTGAATCTTTCCTGAGAAACAGCATTTTTATTGGCATGATTTTCCATTTCCACCCACTTGGAAGAGCAGGTGTCTTTATGCATCATTTCTCAACCCTGGGAATAAAGAAAACATGTTAAAATTATTTTCCTAAAGTCAAGAGACATTAATTTAAGGTTCCATGGGCATTACAGAAGAACAGACCTCCACTATAAATGCACTGAGCTAGTCAAAACACTAACTGACACAAAGCATTCAGAAGATATGAGACCTCACTATCTCCACCAGCCAAAGAATGAACACTGGTAATCTTATTCCTCAGAGGCAGGTTTTAACACAAACGAGAAATTAACATCTATCTATGCACTAAGCTCTTGAAAAGAAAAACAACAGAACAATGAAGCTGCTCAGACATCTGGTATATTTGCCATAGCTAATAGCAATGAGATAATGGGCAGAGTGCAGATTAAAGGTGGAAAGGTATGAAGGAATACTGTTAATCATTTCAGAAGCCACACAGACATGTAAAAAATAACAGTACTCTGACTAATGAGTCTAAATTTTGGGAGGAATTTTCAAGCACTTATCATATTTAGATTGATAATCTGTTTGTCGCAGCGCTCAAAGAAAGAGAATTAGACTTGTGCCTATTCAGTTATGGAGCCAGAACATGTCACCAAGTGCAAGAGACTTTTCAAGCTCTGTAGCAAAGAGGTCAAAGCATCACCACTGATGCAGACAGTGGTATTTACAGAGAAAGGGAGGAAAAGATCAATCTCTTCCCCTCAGTCCCCTTTACTCTCCCTCTCTGAGGCAGCTGCTGCTTAAACATTACCATTGTATACAGAGGCACAAAACAACTGCCTCCTGGTTGTCTTCAAATCAGATGTTAAAGGAAGAAAAACCACCTGATTCAGGTGAAGGACAGCAGACTGTCTGTCTGTCATTTGTGAACTAACAATTAATAACAATTAGGAACAGGTTTACTGCTCTGATGCTGTTCCCTGACCCTCCTCCACAACCTCACACTGCTTTGTCATGTTCTGGAAGCACTGCCTGATACGTAAAGCGGGGAGTCCAGCCGCAGACGGCCTCCTCTGTTGTTACCGAGAGCAGAGCAGAAGCAATCCAGGTCCCCCGGCTAGCAGCCGGCTTACGGGATGCAAATGCCCAGTTAAAGCAGTCCTTTCAGACAACCACTGCGCATTGTGGTGACTCAGGCACAGAAAATAGTTGTCCTCTCCCTGCCTTGCTGCATGACCGTGTTTGGAGCGTGTTTTCATTCCTCTGAAGGTGTGTTGTCGCTTACTTTTCAATTGTGAGGCCATGTACAACACTTGCATTAGAAACATGTTCAATGCTTAAACTTACAGGCCAGTCTCAAAATAATCCTTTTCCATGCATTTTATGTAAACACCATAATTATCATCTGTGGCTGATTCCAACCTTCAAGGTAATAACCATATCCAGGACTAAGCAGGGATCAAAGCCTAAGGGCAGGAGTGTTTGTAACAGATAAACTCCACACCTGAAGGACGTGTTCTAGCTAACACTGGTTTGAAAAGAAATGCCCCTAAGATACCATTATGCTGAAAAATTTTACTTAAGATCAAAATTTTAAGTGAATGAAGAAATTAAACCACAAACATAGGTCAAAGACTGAACGATTAGATGCTGTTTGAAATGTTAAAACCTTAGTTGGCTCCTTCTCGTTTCTCCTCACTGCTTCCAAGTCACTGGAGGGAAGGGGCTAACAGAAGACTGTGACAATGCAAAACTGTCACACTGACCTACCAGTACACAAGTAGGAAACTGGAGAGAAACAAGAATGGGAAAAAATAAGAGGACATTTATTGCTCTACAAGTACATCTATTTCATTTTTAGCACTTTCTAGAGGTATCTCACATTCACCCCTCTTGCATCTTTTTTATCACGAGTTGTTTTTCGTTTTCCTCCACTTCAGCTTGGTGCAATGAAAAAATGAAGGCAGCTACCTGTTTTGTAGTCTACTGAAGAGTATAAGATCTTTCATGCAATCACTCTCCATTGCTTTCTGAAAATGGCCTCCAGACATCAAGGACAACTTAGTGATAAAAAAAAAGATATCCCATGTTGTTAATTGAAGCAACATGATTTTCTCGCATCCCTCTGTCCTAATGAAAGACCTCAGTTTCTCTCAGATGCAGGCCACAATGTAGTTTGAGACAAGTTATTTATTTCTACGACAGTCTAACATCACTCTCCACACAATAGTCACAATTCTCTTAGCCCACCCCAAGATCAATACTGATACCTTTTTCAACATCAACAAATGCTCTGCTGTTGCATGGCCTGCCAGAGAAACTGCTCCTTAGCCACAGTACACGTGGACTCCACACGGTGCCAGGTCTCCTTGGGGGGATGTAAGGACAAGTCACAGAGTATATACTGACTTAACTACATCAGAAGACTTGAGCTGACGAAGCAATGAACTATTTCTTGGCTTACTGTGACCTCCTGGATTACTGTCTGTGCCAGTGGACTTGTGATCATGGATTGAAAAGTAGCACGTTTTAGAGTTTGTCATCGACTGTCTGCTCTGCACAGCTGTCAGACAATAATCACAATTATTCTCTTTTTATTCAGCATCCTGTTGCTTATTAAGCCATTTCCATCACATGTAGTCAGTCCTCCCAATATTTTTGCTAACACAATATTGAGTGATTTTCAGCTTTTCAAACAACATCAATTCTTACAGTTTTCTGCTGACCGAAAGATGTGGTTCATGCTTCTGCCTATGCTTGCTGTCAGCAATGCTGCTTACTGCTTGGGTAACCTTTCACCATGAGCATCCTGACACAAGCAGGGAGCAAGGTCCTGGACTCTTTTTAGGAGCAGTCATTTTATCCTGCTATTAGATGCTTGAACCCTCCATGAGAAGGTTCCCATCGACACATTCTGAGGTCACATCTGTGGCCCCATTAGATCTTTTATATCCTGCTGTGCTGAGATCCAAGTCACTCAGTGGAACAGGAGAATTAAGATTAGCAGAAAAATATTAAAGATCTGCCAGTGTAAATCCCAGGTAAACTGGGACTGTAAAAAAATGATCTTACGGATGCATAAAGACGACAACAATTTCCACCACACAGTTAAACTGTGTGAGTACCATGCAGATCTAAGCACTTTGCCCGGACATGAGCACTCACGCTGGAGTACCCTACCAGAGTTACTGCATTGTTCCTGGTGGCAGCATAACCTGGCAGTGCTGGTAGGTCTGAGGTATGCCCCATGGTTCTCTGTGCTGCAGTCATCTCAGCTGCTGTAGGAGTTTTTCCTGGTGAACTGAGAAAATCAATCAAGTCTTTATTTTGAGAACGTATAAGAAATTATGGGATGCTGCTTGAAGACTCTCAGGATCCAGTTACTATCCTCACTGCTTAGCGAGGAAGGCTAGGGACTGCTTTACCTGCAGCTCAGAGGAACCTGTCTGCACAGGTCCCACTGACCTTGGATAACCTCAAACAGAAGTGAAGACACTGAAACTATTTCTTATGGCTCCAGTCAGTCTGTGTCCATTTTCCCTGTCACATCTAAGAGCTGCTTTGCCACCCTCACTAGACAGGTATCACTGCTCACTTAACTGGAGCTACTCAGCATTTTAATGCAGTCCAGTGATAGCCCTTTCTCCCCTCCTCAAACTTAACCCTCTGTCCATTACTTTCAGATTTCTCGGAAACTATTCCTTGTCTCCCACTAAACTTCGACTATTTTCAAAAACCTGTTTGACCAGAAGTCACTAATCTATCTCAGCAAAGAAGAGAGCAGGGGAGAGCCGTGGATGTTGTCTACCTTGACTTCAGCAAGGCTTTCGACACTGGCTCCCATAACATCCTCCTAGGGAAGCTCAGGAAGTGCGTGCTGAATGAGTGGTCAGTGAATTGGACTGAGAACTGGCTGAATGGCAGAGCTCAGAGGGTTGACATCAGCGGCGCTGAGTCTAGTTGGAGGCCGGTAACTAGTGGCGTCCCTCAGGGGTCAGTACTGGGCCCAGCCTTGTTTAACTTCTTCAGCAACGACCTGGATGAAGAGTTAAGAGTGCACCCTCAGCAAGTTCGCTGATGACACAAAACTGGGAGTAGTGGTGGATACACCAGCAGGCTGTGCTGCCATTCAGCGTGACCTGGACAGGCTAGAGAGTTGGGCAGAGAGGAACCTGCTGAAGTTCAACAAGGGCAAGTGCAAGGTCCTGCACCAGTACGGGCTTGGGGTGGACCTGTTGCAGAGCAGCTTTGTGGAGAGGGACCTGGGTGTCCTGGTGGATGACAGGTTAACCATGAGCCAACAGTGTGCCCTGGCTGCCAAGAAGGCCAATGGGATCCTGGGGTGCATTAAGAAGAGCGTGGCCAGCAGGTCGAGGGAAATTATCCTCCCCCTCTACTCTGCCCTAGTGAGTCCCCATCTGGAGTACTGTGTCCAGTTCTGGGCTCCCCACTTCAAGAAAGACGAGGACCTACTGGAGAGAGTCCAGCGAAGGGCTATGAAGATAATGAGGGGACTGGAGCACCTCTCCTATGAGGAAAGGCTGCGGGAGCTGGGCTTGTTTAGCCTGGAGTAGAGAAGGCTGAGAGGGGACCTTATAAATATCTTAAGGGTGGGTGTCAGGAGGATAGGGTCAGACTCTTTTCAGTGGTGCCCAGCGACAGGACAAGGGGCAATGGGCACAAACTGAAGCACAGGAAGTTCTGCCTGAACATGAGGAAGAACTTCTTCACTCTGAGGGTGACGGAGCACTGGAACAGGCTGCCCAGGGAGGTTGTGGAGTCTGCTTCTCTGAAGATATTCAAGACCCGCCTGGACAAGGTCCTGTGCAGCCTGCTCTAGGTGGTCCTGCTTCGGCAGGAGCGTTGGACCAGATGACTCACAGAGGTCCCTTCCAACCCCTACCATTCCGTGATTCTGTGAAAGTGAAAAGTCAGGACTGAGCTTGCTATGAGCTCATGTCATCACCTGGGGTCTGAACACACGGATGCTCATACACAAGCTGGTCTGTCCTCCTCATGTCCAATCTCTTCCACCTCCAAAAAAGACAAGATTATTAGTATGCACAGACTGAAAAGTCTAGCACAACAAAATACCATACCCTCATCTATTGGCCAGTTGTACTAAACCAAGATTATCTCTACAAGGAAAGAAAGAATCTCTTTCTTCCATTTAACTTGTAGCAGCTAGGAAAAAACTTAGGAGAGGATTTTTTGAAAGTCATGGTTTTGGATAAAGGGCTAGCTCCCTGAGGTCAGCCATGTAAGATTCATCTTACACTGGGCTACAAAGCAAAGCTTGCACAAGGCCAAGTCACCAGGGCTTTCTCTGGAACTACTTGCATATCCAGAAGCTAGAAGACTGTAAGGCAAAATGACTGTGTCAAGAAGCTGGGGGAAAACCAGCCGATAGTTAACAAGAAGATGGGGAACTGGGCTGAGAGAAAGGGAAAACAAAAGAGAAACAAACAGTTTCTTGGCAAAGGACTTGCTGGAAGGACAAGACGTACAACTATGAGCAGCATAATGACCTTCTGCTTGTTGTTTCTCTTCAGTCAGGTAAATGGGACTAACTTTTTTTTTTTTTTAACTTACCTAGAGCGACTCTGCAAGGCTAATGATAGGGCCAATGAGACTCCATCTGACAAAAGACAAAGACGACCTGGAGCAATGAAAAGCTGAGTGTTTTGAAAACCCTGAAGTGTATGAAGTAGAAGGGACTATGGGAGAGTAGTGGGAAAACAGAACCACATCAGATGTAAGCATGTCCCTTAGACTTCAAATAAAATAAGATTTAGCAAATTTAAGATTACTACATTCTCAGAGGAAATGCATTTCTCTCTCTGTACCGCTACCAGATAACTATTAATTAGGAAGAAGAAAAGACAGTACACAATGCTACATCCATCCATCCAGTGTATCCACTAAGGTAGACTTTCTTGTTCAAGGAAAATACCCTAGTTATATTGCTTGCCTGCTAAATGGAAATACCACATGCTATTAGGGTTTGCACTTTAAGTCTGGAAGTGACTGGCCTATAAACAAGATTTTAACAGCTTCTCTTTAGAACAACTCTGTTTAATTAATCTTCAGCCATTAACCATTCATTTAAAATGCCACTTACGAAATCTTAATTTTGCACATTATCCTCTGGTTCACAAATAGCTATCTACGAGCAGTAGTGTAATGATCTGATCTTCCTCTCTCTCTTGAAGCCTACCAGCCTTACAGTCAATTCTGGCTTCTTAATTAACCACACACACATATTAGCATTTAAAATTAAATGGTGTTTTGTTAAAAAAATATTGTGCAGAGAAAAGTTAATACATACATACATTATTCTGTTGCTGATTAAATGAGCAAGTATGAGCTTTTGGTCAAATAACATCCGGCACAAGACAGAATTTAGCATCTTTTGCTCACACGAGGAAATACACTATGGCAGGAACACATGCAAGGCCATATGATTTCATCCCAGCTGCATGGACGATCTCATTTTGTCTTTATTTGTACATTTAAGAGGCTGACAACACCATCTGCATTTCACTCTGTATCCTCTGGTATGGTCTCATCTTCCAGTAACAGACCTGCTCTTTCTCCAGGGACCTATCTTTTGCATTTGCATCCAAACAACTGAAAGAATGGGACACTACCAATAAATAGGCAGAATTAATGTAAAATAATTCCATGCAATAATATATCACATAAGAAAAGACAGGGCTGGAGGGGAAAAAAATAACCAAACCTGACTGCACATGAACGCTTAAAACAGCTGCCAAAACTCAGGCTCACCAGCATCTGCAGCAGGACAGTCACAAGGGAGTTGTGGGAGTGCAGTATATAAAATTTTACACATCTGTCAATAAGTGAGGTGATCCAAATGCAAACCCGAGCAGGCAGGATGCATGCAGGCAGATTTGTGACTATTCCTGACAGAATTTATTTCTGCTGAAGAATGCTTGGCCTCGAACAAGCATGCACACATTATACTGCAGCGGCAGCTCTGCTCTGGTTAAAGTTTGACAACTTCCTTTTGTTTAGACATGCTCTAAAATGCTCACGGTCACCCAGTTACAGGAAATCTGGGGTTTCCTAAGAAGTGAATGATAAGGCTAGGGTCCCAAAGTTGGAAGGATCTGGATGAGGGGTTGGTTCCTGGGAAATAGCACTTTGAACTCTTATCTGTAAAGCAGTTTTTCTTGAATGTTACCAGTAGATTTTTTTTTCCTCCAGATAGGTGTGAAATACAACCAAGGCTTATTTAAACATGTCCCAGGAGGTCCAGTTATTCAACATTTTCCCCAGTTAGCACAGTGAGTACACAGCACCCATTTGTCTTTTCTGAGGAAGAAAAATGCAACAAAAATCAGGAGCAAAAAACACAGTAGAAGCGTAACTCCAGTGGCACAACCCACACTCCAGTGGAAGTGGTGGCCAAAGTGGTTTCCGAACCGCCCTGCTTCCATGAGTAGGACAGCTGTACTGATCGTCCCCAGGAACCACTGAACCTCTGCTGTACTTGGCAATGCCAGTTTGAATTTAACTGCTGTCAGAAACCTGTCAGCCAGGAAGGACAGTAAGTTGCCAAACATTAAGTTTCTGGTTTGAATATTATGGGGAACAGTAACCGGATCGCAGCCAAAGGTTCCGAAGGCCCTGTGGTACGTTTCAGAAAGAATAAATTTCAGAAGAATCATGGGAGAGTCTCAGGGAATGTAGGGTAGTATAGGATAGGGAAACGGCATAGATGATTTTAGGACACCAAGCAGAAGAGACTATAACGTAAAGAGAGAGTGCATGCCTTGCTTGTACTTGTCACACTTTGTAAATCAAAACATTCCCATGCATGACCATAATTCTCTTTCCACTGTAACACACGGTACATTGGCAAAGGGTACATAGATATTACACAGCCTCATTCAATTCCTACCTTGCCTCCATGATATCCATCTTAAAGAATAATCATTCCCAAGTAAAGGACCATCCACTCCTACAGCAGTGGATTGCTTTTTTGCTAGTCAGTGACAAAAGGTGTTTTAAACAGATGCACAATGAGCAATGCCCACCGTGCTTTGAACCGAGAACAAGACGACTTCAGTTTCTGGCTCAGGAGACACGTAGGGCTAAGTAACCTGCCTGGGCAACCCTAGCTTGCCCGTTTGAACAAAGCCTTTTCTGTGCAGCTCTGGATTCTTATGGCCTTGGATTGAGCAGGACGGGAGTGACCTACACCTGCCCAAAAGACAAGCATTTAGCCTGCTTTTTAGTAAAAAATGCTCCCTTTGCCAAATTTCAAAACTCCGGACTCTTTTTGCTCTCCTCAGGCTTATGCATAGCTTACATTCGCCATTTGGTTTCTCAGGACATGCACAGCAATCTTTTCCTTTGATCCCTTCCAGGGAGAGGCAGACTGCTCCATGTCATGCCCCTCTCTCCCATGACTCTGGCCAGCTCCGAGGGTGGGACTTGAGGGGCAGAGTGAGGGTTGCACAGAGGTATGGGTTTCATTTCCCCACTTTCAAATCTGTATGCTGCTAGATTAAACATTCTGCAAGAGTGCAAGGAACCTTTCACCCCGAAATAAAGATGACCTATTTTTCAATTAATTAATTAACATTGTAGAGAATAAGTTCTTGCACAGTGGAACCCAACACAGCATCTCCAAAAACTGAAAGCTGGATCAGACTGGGGCTTTGGACCCTACTCCTATGTAATAAAACAGCGCTGGGTTTTTTTTTTTGTATTTTTTTAAATCTGCAACAAGATACAACTCTGAATCTATTCTTGCTAAACAAAGGAAAACTGTATTCGTTTTTGTCAGACCAGCACTTTGAAATTCCCCAAGATAAGACACATAAATAAATGAAGAATTATACTTGGCAATGAGTTTGGCATCAAACTTTAAACGTTTCATAGTTCTGGGCTGAGGAAATAAGTTGAGCAAAGTCTCTATAACCTTTCTGGAGATGTACTCGTGGTGTTTGGGTATGCTTGACAGCACCATGTTCAAGTGAGGAAAAAAAGAGGAAATCGCTTATTTGAAACGTGAGAAAGGATTGCACCATGTGACATGCCTGACATTTAAGTGATAATAGTGGTGTGCATATGCTCTTTTGGCTTTGGTCTGACACCTAGGCTCTGCCATGGTGCAACTTCACACTGTCATGGTACAGCCTTGATGACTACACTCAGAGAGATGTGACTTACCACTTGTTTCAGGAACATATGGGCCACAGATCACCCAGCCTCCACCGCAGGCTGGGGAAACGTGCAGCATCTCAGGCAAAGGCCCTGCGAGTTCCCCAGCTGCACAAGGTGGCTGTGCAGACTGCACCATCCTTTTGGATGCCATTTGCATTACAGAAAATTGTGGCTAATTAGGAATAAACAGAAAAATGTTTGATTTACAAAGAAATGTGTGATTTTGCCAGCTAATTCTTTTTCACTCTTTTTAACTTAACATTCACAGAATACACTGATCATGCTAATGCTTTCGCTATACTCACTAATAAGAACAATTTACATTTATATAGCACCTCTCCTAGTTAAGAATCCCAAAGCCTTCAGCAAAATATACACAAAAAATTACATCTATTTCACTGAATACAGTCATCGTTGGAATGAAAATCCACAATTGTGAAGCAGTGCAGAAGAACGTTACACAACAGTCGCAAATAAGACACGAAGCAAACCCCCAAAAACCCCCCTGAGATGCCAGATGCAAGTGTAGGTAAAGGGGATGTTAGTATGCAAACAGCAATGTGAAGCAGGTCTGTGTGTGTGCCCTGAGGAGCAGTGCTTGGAGGCAGCAAAACATACTTCATAATGATTAAAACAACAGTCTTTTTACACATGCAGCCCATTATTTTTCTATACACTGAGGGAGATTCTCAGTTTAAACTGGGAATCTACGGAGAAGAATGAACTAGGAACACTCAGCGTCACGTGACAAGAAAAAGGAAGGTGAGTAAATGTTGTAAACAGCACTTACCTGACCACTAAGCTTCTTTCTGTACAAATGACTTCCAAATTTTACAAGGCATTGATTATGTTAATACATTCTTTTGCAAAAATATAATAAAAATGAACTTCTTGTTCTCTCTCATAATGACACATAACTGGAATTCCCAGACTGAAATGAAATAATCTATTCTCTCTGTGTTCAAATGCCCCTTCTACCCCAAACCTTGTTTACATACTTCAGAGATCAAGTCTCCACACACTATATTACAAGTTGAGAGTCAGAGGTGGGAGAAAAAGCCATCCATCTAAACTAAAATTAACAGCAAAACTTTGAGAGCAAGCATGCATGTGTTAGCACGACCAAAGCACGAGCTATTACATGACAAATGTGTTGCGAAATGTTCAGCCCTGCAAACACAAAACTACTTTGGTTTGGCTAACAAGCATTCCTTATAGCCCTTTCCCATCATTTTGAGGCAGACAAGGTAGTTTTCATACTTGACCCTTGAAAGCAGATTTGTTTTTGTAATTAACGTGTTATCCAGGGATTTTCCTTTCCACATCTCTTTCTCCTTTCAATAGTCTCCCCTCTAGCACAGAAAGATTTGCTCGCCTGAAGTTGCCGCTCTATTCAACAACTGCTGGCTGAGACCTCACAAGCAACTGCATAAACTCACTTAAAATTATTCACGTTTGGCACACTTCTGCTGGCAAATAACAACAACCTTATTGTCTCTGAGACAAAGAAAAGAAAGATTTTAAAAAATAACAAAGGCAGCCTAATAGGAATCCCACATTTCCCCAATCTGCTTGAACAGCCTCTACAAGCCTGAGAAATTCAACAAAGCGAAGTTGTTGTGAACTGTTTGTCTTTCAGTACAGAATCAACACAGAAAGAACAGCCTCTCAGCGTGACTTCTGATCACAGGCTCAGATATGAGGTAACTTTTCTTGCCTGTTAGATGTTTTGGTTTTGGTTTTTTACCAAGTTATCATGCTATCATGCAATTACAACAAAATCCATACTAAAATCCAGGATCCCAACACTGAATCCAAACCTCGTTGGGACTTCAGTTTTGTCCACATAGCAATCCAAGAGTTCATTCAGTGTAGTTACAACCACAATACAAGCAATCAAATAAAAGAGGCCAGAGGAAAAGACTTTGGCATTTCTTTTTGCTGCATGGAAAAACAATGTATAGACCACCCTTCAAAACTGGTATTTTTAAAACGTAAAGCTATGAAGTCCCATTAAAACTGAAATTATGATGCAATATTTATGACAATGTCTTACTCCAACTGAATTATATCTCTATATATTTATATTTGAAAAATACATGAACCTGAATTTAGATTCCCTCCCGCTGGGAATTCTCAGGTCTTGGTTTACTGAGTTAGTACGAACTCAGTTTCTGATCCCTTCGCCATATAGAAACATTTGTGCGACTTCAGCGATAATCACCTCAAGAATTTCCAGTAAAGCAAAACCCCTTAGATGGCAAAAAGCTGCAATCAGTACCTCTTCACCACCGTGCAGCAGATGAAGAGTTAATAATATGGAAAAAAAAATTAGCAATGTCATTATGTTTGGAAAGATCTCCACCATACTGTATTTAGGTAAAAAAGAGAGATACTTGGCCCATTCCTTGCTACAAACTGAGATTTATATCAGAAGTGTTTTATTACTATTTATAACCATGACTCAGTAGACTTCTTTAAAGTACTATGACGCCACAAACTGAAAACACTCGTATATCTGTGCCCACATATTTCTCTAAAATTAACAAGTGTGGTATCACACAGCACAGATTCAGGCAATGGGGAGACACTACAGACTGTAACATGAACTCAATTTGTGAACAATTCTTCCAAGTCCTCCATGTCTTACTCTGTCAGCTCTTCTTTTCACATAGACTTTTATACCTCACCTATGCACTCACATGTTGGTTTGAAAAACCTAGCACCAATATATTAATGTGATGATAATAATGAAGTCTTATGTTTTTTTAGCCCCACATTCCAGAAGCAACCACTTTTAAAATCATCATAATGGTGGGTGCATCACCAACTCCGAGGAATTTCTGTTTTCTTTTTAACCCAGGGAAAAACTTGACCATTTTCTTTAATGCTATCAACCTGGAAGCTTGACAGTAAGGATTAAAAATTGCTCTTTCCTTCCCTCTTGGTTATTGGAAAGGCTGTGAAAGGCAATCAGTCTTGTGAAGCCACACTTCACAGTCTGCATAAGAAAGCCATGATTCCTAGCCCTCTCCGCAACCTAATTGAAAGTGTGTAATACCACACAGCTGGGGAAAACTAAACCATAAACATATGCAATATATCATGCTATCACACAAAACCTGTTACTAATAGGCACTTGATGATCAGCAGGATCGAAAGGGATTTGAAAACAGAGACTATTTTTGCTGCACGGTAAGAATTTTTCCCGATTGAAAGAGTGGAAAACACTCTCTCAGCAGTGCAGGAATTGGACTGGAGTCAGTTCATTCATTCTGTTTGTGAAATATGGACTTTAATGATTTCTGTTTGACTGCTTCCCTGCTCAGATGCTCTGAAGGTACTGCTGCAGCAAATCATGGTTTTGGTTAAGAGGAAATCCATGCCTTTCTAGTCAGTAAATAGGTTTGGGGTATCTGAACAGCCGCCCCCCCCAGCTAGCCCCAGGTTCCCTCTCCACCAAGCTCTCATTGTTTGTAATGCCAGGTGGCAATACTACCTGTCACCAGGAGCCTGGGGGTAGTGCTGCTTGTTTATCTTCGCATACAGTCCTTCCAAGTGCTCCCTCTCCATTGGTGCTGAAGGAGAATCACGTGGATATACAAAGGTTTCTGCTGCTGCTGGTGATGATGGCCTGTAGATGCTTGCTGCTGGATAAGCCTCTCGGAAGTGGTTTACTCTGGCATAATTTGGATCCATCTCATCATCATCAATGTCAGGTCCTCCAGGACCAGTAGAATAATCACTCAGGCCTCTCAGTTGCTTTTGCCGTAACTCCTGATGCTTCGCACCAATCCTAACAATGAAAAAGAAAGAACAAATATACAGTTGGATCTGTTTCAACAGCAACCACAGACACTGATTCATCACACAAATTTGGAGAACCAACCCCAAACACAACTGTTTGTATCTTCCAGTACACTGCGAAACCAGTGCCAGATAAAACAAAACGGTGCATGCAGCAATTTTGTTCTTTATCTCTGGCAATCACTTTTGTAACCAAGGTTAGTCATCATTCTGATGAAAATAATTAATGCTGAATATAGTGTGGCTTTTCTTAAGTGTGTATGCATGTGTATGTACGCACAAACACATACAGATTTAATTACACACCCACCCACCACTTTGCAGTGAATATACCTAACCCAATCCTGAAACTTTTAATCTAAATTAGCCAGTAAAACTGTTATTGCTCCTTGGTCACTTGACCCACCTAGATTCTCCTAAATACATTAACTTGTGAAAAGCGGATTAAATGTGTAGATAAATGGAGAGATGGCACAGTTGTCTCAAATCAAAGGACCACAGTTAATTTGCTGAAGATTTAACTTTTTAAATTTTATTTTGACTACATAAATGTGGAAATCATGCCTTATTATATAGGTGACAGGGACAAAGTAAAACAGCAAAGAAATTAATGGAAACCTGACACAGATGAATTGGTACATATAAGTGAATTAAAGACTATTACTGGCAGTACTCCACTGTGATAAGGCCTTAAGTGGTATTACAAAATGCTGCTGCTAATCAGGGCCATTGCGTAATCTCTTTGGAATAGTAAAACATATTCAGGTAAATTTCAAACTCAGCTGATATTCAATGATTCAACATTCACGCTGGAGAAAAAACCCTATAGCAAGGCTCTACGAGCATGCAACTTCTGTTAACTGCTCAGCTACTCTTCAACACCGCATAACTAAATGCAGTGAGGTGGATCTGGCAGAATATTGACCACATAATAGCATTTACAGAAAATAAAGGAGCATGGAGGGAAAAACAAAGGAAGGAAGACAGATACAGAGATGTAGTGCCTGACAGTTGCTGTTGGCTATATCTGAAGTACAGCAGCAACGTGGAAAGAACAGCAGCATTTATACCACAGAAGAGTAAGTAAAAAGGGTCTAGCAGACTTGTTACCCCAGTAAAGCATAATAGCCTCAACATTCTGCATAGTGAAAAATGAAGATGTTTGGGAGAAAGTGGTTCCCTAAAGAAATAGATGAGCACATCAGGAGCTTCCAGTCTGACAGACAGGAGCTATTAAGTGCAGAATGGGATTCATACCATTTATTTTGCTTCATTAGAATTGTATCATGAAAGTAAATGCTCATACTTTTCAAATAATTTGTAGCTAAAAAGGTTCACAAATAATTCTAATGAGAACAGCATGCTTTTCTACGTATATGCTTGAGTACACTAATGTGTATCATGCATGCTTTCCAGTTACACCTCTCCATTAACTGTGCTAGGACATACCAAGAGGCAATACCAGTTGTTAGCACTTAAAACCCACTTTAACACAGAGGGATGCACATGACACAGTCCTTGACAGCCAGGAGGTGCCCACTCTCCACTCTGCCCTGCCCCACCCCCCACGCCCGGAATCAGATGACCCTCCTCCTCTCTAGTACTCGAGTACTGCGCAGTTTTGGGTGCCTCAGCGTAAGGAAGACACTAGACTGCTGAGTGTGCCCAGAGGAGTGCAACAAAGATGGGCAAAGGCCTCAAGAGCAAGACTTACGAGGAGCGGCTGAGGTCACTTGGCTTGTTCAGCTTGGAGAAGGGTGAGGGGGGACCTCATCGGAGCCCACACCTTCCTCACGGGGGGCAGCGGAGGGGGAAGCGCTGATCTCCCCTCTCTGCTAACCAGCGATAGGACACGAGGAAATGGCATTGTATTGGGTTTGCCTGGCACGGTTTTGGTAGCAGGACAGGGGCTACAGGGGTGGCTTCTGTGAGAAGCTGCAAGAAGCCTCCCCCATGTCTGATGGAGCCAATGCCAGCCGGCTCCAAGACAGACCCGCTGCTGGCCAAGGCTGAGCCCATCAGCGATGGTGATAACGCCTCTGGAACAGCATATTTGAGAAGGGGGAAAGAAAAAAAACCTGCGCAGCTGGAGAGAGGAGTGAGACTATGTGAGAGAACCAACTGCAGACACCAAAGTCAGTGAAGAAGAAGGAGGAGGAGGTGCTCCAAGTGCCGGAGCAGACTCCCCTGCAGTCCGTGGAGCAGACCATGGTGAGGCAGGTCATGCCCCTGCAGCCTATGGAGGTCCATGGTGGAGTAGACATCCACCTGTAGCCCAGGGAGGACCCCACGTCAGAGCACGGGGATGCCCAAAGAAGGCTGTGACCCCATGGAGAGCCCGGGCCGGAGCAGGCTCCTGCTAGGACCTGTGGCTCCGTGGGGAGAGGAGCCCCTGCTGGAGCAGGTTTGTGGGCAGGACTTGTGACCCCATGGGAGACCCACACTGGAGCAGTCTCTTCCTGAAGGACTATGCCCCGTGGAAGGGACCCAAGCTGGGGTAGTTCATGAAGAACTGCACTCCATCGGAAGGGCTCACGCTGGACCAGTTCGTGAAGGACTGTCTCCCGTGGGAGGGACCCTATGCTGGAGCAGGGGCAGAGTGTGAGGAGTCCTCCCCCTGAGGAGGAAGGATCAGCAGAGACACTGTGTGATGAACCGACTGCAACCCCCATACCCTGTTCCTCTGTGTCACTCGTGGGGACGAGGCAGAGAAAATCAGGAGTGAAGCTGAGTCCAGGAACAAGGAAGGGATGGGGGGAAGGTGTTTTTAAGATTCTGTTTTCTCACTATCCCGCTCTGATCTGATTGGTAATAAATTTTTTCCCCAAGTCGAGTCTGTAAGTGTCACTGGTGAGTGATCTCCCCCTTGCTGTATCTCGACCCATGAGCCTTTTGTTGTATTTTCTCTCCCCTGTCCTGCTGAGGAGGGGCAGTGATAGAGCGGCTTTGGTGGGCACCTGGCCTCTAGCGAGGGTCAACTCACCACAGGCATGAAGCTGCATCAGGGGAACTACTACAGTAGTTCTCAGAGATGAAAGCATGATGAGAAGAAATAAGCTACAATCCGTCTACATCCTTAACACCTCTCAGGTTTCTACACTGAGGCTTCCTAAGAATTCCTAAGAATTTCTCCTTTTTTCTTCCTGGAGCTTCTTTCCCTGTACAATCACCTCCTCCTACTACAACCTTCACTACACTTCTCTTTGCTTCAGGTTTTTACACCGCACACACTCCCTATTTCAAATTCACATGGTGGCCCAGCTATGTTCAAGTGCAACCTCACCCAGGATAAGGCAGTGTCTTGAAGTAGTTGCAGACTTCAAAACGAGCCTTTGATTCTGCACAATTCTGACTATCCATACAGGAGATTTTATTTGAGAATCTTATGGAGGGCATAGCCTGGTGTCAACATGTGATCAATTCCATTACTAAGGCACATATTCTCTCATTTTACTGCCAATTGCACTAGCTCAGCTGGCTGATGGCTTCTTGGGACAGCGAGAGTTTAATGGCATTTGCAGAACAACGGGTCACAACTTCTTTGTAAACCTACTGGTGAGACTGGTATAGATCTTGGTAAAAGTCATGCTTGTGTATTCATAAAGCAATGCACAATGGCATGGGGAGAAAGTCAACACTGAGGAGCTGTATATGAAGACAGAAACTAAAAAGCATGCATTTCTGTCTAAACCACAAACCATTGCTAGCAAATGAGTTATAATTAGAGAGCAGCTGAAAGTGTACAAAGCCTTTATCCTCTAAGGGTTTGCAAGTAAAGATAAAAGAGATTATGCAGCAGGGAGTGGTGGAGGGAGCCAGTCTGCCCGTGTCTGTGAATGAAACACCACATTCATCGTTCACTTAAAAGGAATTTGGGGCAACGTTATCACTTGGTCCATTCATGTAAAAATCAGTCTTTTCGGGTAGCTCATCGTCCAAGAGCACTCATCATACTACAAGGACAGGGATGGATTTCCATTGCAAACAAGGCCTCAGACATCAATGCAGCAGGGAGGGAGGCCTCCACTGCTGATTTCCATCTTTTATACATACAGGGACTTCAAGACAAAACCTCTGAGGAAGGATTAATATTTTATATGTCCCACATGGGATTATGTCAGAAATGTAAAAACGAAGGCACTGTGTTTGAAAAAACCAAAACAAACCAAAAACCACACAAGTAACTGTTAGCTCCTGCACCCAGTAACTCTGTCAGTTTGGTAGTAGTCCTTGCCTCTGATTATCCTGCTCTTCCACTAAAATGAATAAAGTACTTTGAGATTGTTGCTGTCTTCCAGATT
The DNA here is from genome assembly GCF_030867145.1 of Opisthocomus hoazin. Lineage (NCBI taxonomy): Eukaryota > Metazoa > Chordata > Aves > Opisthocomiformes > Opisthocomidae > Opisthocomus > Opisthocomus hoazin. The sequence goes on along the minus strand of NC_134422.1, from coordinate 29,952,328 downwards.
AACCCTAAAAAAGCACCAAATGTTCTTAAAAACCTCGCAAACTGTGGAGGGCTTCACCCTCAATTAGTGACCATAAAAGCCTAAACAAAGACTTCAGTGCAGGAATATATCATATGAGTTACAAGCTTCACGGCGCACACAGGTCCATGTGGGATGACACAGGCAGAAAAACGGGAGGACATCAAATTTTAAGGAATGGTTTTATCACAAGCCGGTGCCAAAGGCATGGCACACTGTCCTGAGAAGAAACACAGCAGTTTCTCAGAAAATGATGAGCCATAATGTTCTTTGGACCAATACATCACCCGTCCCCTAGGTACTGAGGACCTATTTGAAAGCAAGAGTAGTGCAGTACAGCAGCATCACGTGAATCTTGCTTTCATGTCTGACAGTGAGAGTAATTTGTCCTGCTATCAATACTAGTATATTCTGCACAACAAAAGCTGGAATTAGGTCACCACAATTTTCTTTTGTTCCTGTGAATAAGCCTAGCTTCTTCAACTGCTCCTTCTGAATGCAATCTTCAATCGCTGCCACTATTGTAAGTCCAACCTGCTCAAGAACAATTATTTCCATTCTATATTATATGGACCAGTCAATATCAGGCTATGCGAAATTCTGCGTGATCAATGTTTCATCTTTTCAATATGGCTACTATAATTGCATTAATATTTCTTGTTTCCTTTTTACTCTTCCACACCAATTTGTAAGATTTGCTCAGTGATCTCTCTCTCCTTTCAATCCAAATATTCTAATACAGGAAAACAAACTATCAGATGGCTGTTTTTTCTTTCATTCTATTTACCCTGCCCTTCCATGCCTTCTCTTATGTTTTTCGCCTTTGAAGTTTCCTCACGTTTTTGTGAAGTTTTAAATATCCTCATTGTATTTCAGCATCATGTTTTCACCTGATTTTAAAGCAATCTTTCCTACAGCACATGCCCGTAGGTGCCCAGGAGTTCTTTACTGATGTACAAAAAATGACTGTGCTGTTCCTTCCATCACTCCTACAATGCTCTGCCAACCCTGCTAAGCAGGCTACTCCTGCTATATCCCACTAGTCATTTACCGTTTCTGCACCTCTCTCTGAATTTCTCCCTATCTGAAACAGCATTATCTTTACTCCCTATCACAAACAAAAAACCAACAAAAAATCTTCCAAATCAACACAATGGTCATAGCAATCAGCTTAAAGTTATTATGAACAAACAATTACCACAAGAGAGCCTCAAACTCACAGCACAGGATGGGTCTGGTTAAACAACTGGTGCAAATTTGTGTCAAAAGATAAAATGTCACTCAGCACCATGATTGTGGCAGTGAAACCAGAGATGAGGAGAGGCACAGGTCACCATCTGAACAATTCAGTGTAGCACTAAAGTTTCTGCAAACTTCCTGATGAGGGGAAGAGGGACAGAGAAAAGAAAAACTCACATAGAATGAAGGGAAGTTAGATATATTTCCTTTTGGGTGTCCCATATCAATCCTGCTTGCTCTCTTCCGCCACCTGAACACCATGCTCTCCAGTTAAATCACTGCATGACAACTACATCAACTTCCCTTAGCCGCGTTTCTGTAAAAACACAACCTTGGCACACAAGCAGCCAGAGGACAGGCAACAGAAGTATCGTATCAAGCAATGCCTTTTTTTTTTTCCTGTGACCCATCTTTTTCTCAATAGCATCAAAACATGTATCCTATCCTAATCTTTCCTGTTGCTCTCAAGACCCACTAGCTATCACTAGAACCTTCCTCTATAAAGAAATAATCTCAGTAAAAAAACAGTTTGATAAAATATATAACCTCGGTAGAACTATAGGTAACATTTCTGAAGATGTTGCATCCTATTTGTAGACGTCAAATGAAGACAGGATCCCATATACCTAATGTACTTCTGGCAGTGGAATGTGGTATTTTGAAAATACTTCTCTGCACCTTACACGCTGTTCAGTAGCACACCCCCAGAGCTATAAATCAAGGAAATGCTCTCATTTATCCTCCAAACAATCTTCCTATCTGACATATCCACACAAATCCTATATGGTGATTTCTTACGTACTAACACATGAAAAGATGTATAAACCTAGAGCGCAGGAGCCATAAAAGGGTTAACAGCCCCAACCGCTCCTTCCAGCTGCAGCTCAGACACAGGATTGAGTTACTGTGGCTTAACAAGTTATTGTGTTTCTGCTGAGCTACTGTCAATGACCACATATGTATTCGCCGCCTGTGACAAACACAATGTAAAACGCTTCAGCCTGACATCAGTGACAGAGATACTGACAGGCGAAAGCTGGCTTAAAAGACTGCAGCGCGCAGAGACTGAGGCAGCTGCAGGAAGGGACAGGGACCACCTCAAGAAAACCCCAGAAGAGCTGAGCAGAAGTGACTTTTGGAGCAGACCCAGAAAAGCTTTTGGGAACAGAATAAGAGGGCTAGAAAAAGCTGTAAGAGATACTCCTCATCTCTTGGCCCACCAGGTGGAAGCTGGGTGGGTTGCGAATAGGGAACGAGACAACGCTGAAGCTTCTAAAGCCAGTGCTCCAAGCCTCTGTGAAAATTAAAATGTTACCAGCGCAGGAGCCCAAGGACATTAAAAGCCATGGAACCCAAAGACTGCCTTCAACAGGGAACAAACAGCAAGGTACTGGATGCAGCCCAGTCTGCAGTGCTGGAGGCCCAACACCAGCCCTAGCTCCAAAGGAGCTTTGCTCAGGGAGCAACAAGCCGTCACCTTGGATCAGGACAACACTCGAGGCAGCCTGTCCTCCAGGCACTGCCACCCTCAGGTGAGGGACAGGGCACCTGCTGCCCAGCAGGAGACGGGAGAAGCAACTCCGTGGCACCAACAGCTACTAGAGCCGGCCACAGTGCAAACACTGCAGGCGAGAAAGCTCAGCCCATGGAAGACCACAGGCTCCCTTACTCAGGGAGCTGCAAGACTGCACTTCACATCAGAACAGTTTTGGATGGGGAAAACTGACCAAAACAGGGCCATGACAAAAAAGTACAACCTTCCCTGAGCCTTTTGAACTCCTCCTCCCTTGCACTCCCCATGAGCTCTGGGTCATCCTCTTTTCTCCTGACTTTCCAGTGAACACGTAAAAGTGATGCAACATTTTTTTATTTATCTTGCACTGACTGTGTGCTTAGTACTGAGAAGAGCACAAAGAATGATGTGGTTTGAGCCTAACGTGCCTATCTAAATAGTCAAACATAGGACAGAAAATCCAGTTGCTGACCAAGCCAGCTTATTTCACAAAGGGACCTTGTTTTACACTTCAGATGAATACAGCAACATTTCTTGACGGTATATTAAAAGCAATAGACTTTGTGGAAGCACAAACAGGTATATGAATGAGCAAGATGCTGGTTAAGCTAATGAAAGATGTTCCCTGGGGCAGAAGAATGAATAACAAGCAAAGACAAAATGTGTAACAGAAACAGAACCACAGGTCTTTCTGTTCGCAATAAGAGGAGCAGAGTAAGAGCAGGTAAGCAAGCGTGCGCACATTCATTTTGAGGTATACGTAAACTCCTGATCCTTTAAGTCTTTTGATATCATCGAGATGCTAAACATTCTTCCACTCATTCAGTTGCTCCTTGTGAACAGCAAAATAAAAGCCGCTGCACTGCTTTTTTCCCCACTCATGTGACTCTCCCCAAGATCTACATACTGCAATGATTACTCAATTTACATCTGATTTAGTATCTTAATACTTCAACTGTGATTTTACATAACATTTCTACTTTTGTCTCTCATTTACCTAATTCATACATATATTGAATAATGGGTTGTCTAGAGGAAGGCAGCCTATTTCTGCAGGAGGTCACTTAGATTTCCATTGGGTTTAATGTTTTAATTCCTTTCTAGCTGCTTGCAAAATATATTTTCGTAACTAAAATCTTGTATTTTCATTCATTTACATAATACTGGACTGAATACATCCTGCCTTCAGATATTCATAAACCATAATCACTGATGGGAATGGGTATACTTCACTTGAATATCTGAGGAGATAATTTCAGTACAGTGCTTTTAATTTTATTTCATAATAGTTTTTCAGACAGGCATGGTTTATAACAACATTAACAATCTTATTCAAACCTGCATCTTTTATCAGGAAAAGACTCATTTGCATTTTTTCAACCACCACCTAGGAAAACTCTAGAGGCAGCAAGTCTCACAGCTTAAAAAAAAAAAGCCACCTCTTGCCAGTAAATTGAGAACATCTGATATGGACTCATCAAGACTCAAACAATATCTAATTTAGTATTAACTTTCAGGGTATTCTACTGGAGGCATATTTGTGGAAAACATCTTCCCCATAAGCTATGCAAGTGTTTCTTCATTCCAGTTCATTCTATTGTGCTGGATTTGAACATCTTCTCCCCCATAATTAGTATCTGTGATTGTAAACAAGAACAGAAACAGTCTCGGAAATAGAAAAGGCAAGTCACAAATTCAAGGGAGTCAGAGACTGTAACTTGGGTGAAACAAGATAGATCTTGTAACAGCATTAACTGGCCCAACAGTAAAAACCACCAGGGCTAAACATACAATATTGCCTGTTCTAGATAACGACCCCATACCGTATAAAGCTGAACTGACCAAAGAAGCTGCCTTCGGAGGGCTGTAAGTAAAGAAACAGAGGAAAAAAAAAAAACGTAAGAAGGAGACAGAGCTACACTGACCTTAAAATTTAAGATTCTGACAAACTGAAGATGAAACATAGCCTTTTCATTTCACAAAATGAGGAGTGTGAGCTTTGGATAGACAAGACTGAGGTCTTAATGTCCGTCCATTTGTTTCAGAGGTGACAGGGAGTCATTACCAACTTACACAGGATCCTGCCCCCTGAAGAAAATCCTGGCTCTAATGAGGTTAGTGTATTTTCCCCCACCCCATGAACTTCAATGAGCACAGGATTTTACCCTTGCTGTTATATCTGAGGAAGTTTTTCTGTCTCTCTTTTGTCCACATTAGTTGTACACTAAGTGAAATGCAGCAGATTATGGAAAACCAACTACTGGAAAGCCAAGTATATTTTATTCTGTATTTTTACTACATTTGTAATTTTCTTTACTTGCGACTATCCCGAGTTATTTTTTGAAGTGACAATATGAGAAAAAATTGGGTTGGAAGGAACCCTCTGCAGGTCACCCTGCTCAACCTCCTGCTGAAAGCAAGGCTGACTGCACAGATCAGGTTGCTCAGCCTCCTGTCAACAGGATCTTCCTTGTTTTGTGACAACGTGGATTAGATAGTGGAATCATTCCAAGTTTGTCAAAATTACTTCGGCATCTTTCACCTGAGACGTTCTGATGCCTTTAAGAGCTCCAAGCTCCTCCTGCAAAATGGCCCTGAGCCTGCAGGGACTTTGCAGACCATAAGTAAGTTGCAGGCCTAGTTCTCAATGCTGATTTAAAGGAATTCTCAGGCTGCTGTTATTTGTACTTTCCCGTTAATAAGGTAAGCAAGGTGCTGTGCTAATCATATCTGAGTTGCTTTTGATAACATTAACTCATTCTGGAACAAATAATCACAAAAAGAGAATCAAAGTAACAGAACACTCCCAGAAAGGAGGATTTTACTTTGCTTATATTTTAGTAATTCAGAACTTAACGTCAGGAATGGAAATAACACCAACTGCAGTCAAAGCCACAGATTCACGTCTCCAAGCAAAACATCAAGCAAATTATTCCCGAGAAGTTAATCAGAGAAACAGTGAACAACTGTAAAGTAACTGCAGTATACCTGCAGAAAAACTATGGGGGACAGAGATATCAGTCTAGGAGCTTACTCATTGCCACTGACTAGCTCAGCTCCAGCAACCGCTGTAGTGGACATCAGTCAAAACCACTGAGGATTGTAACACTGTCTTAAGAGAAACACCAGAGACACTGTAATGACCATGGGAAGACACCACATTAATTTAACACCTCATGAAAACCCAGCATCCACAACCACATGCAGTAACACAGCTCAGAACAGGCCCGGGAAGACTGACACCTACTCAGTCCCCGGGGCCGCCTGCGTCACTAAGTGGGTCTTCTTGGAAGCCCTCCCGCATAGACACTCGCAGCTCCCCTCAGCAAATGCGACCTCACCAGTTCACACAACCATCTCTGCAACTGCATAAACGTTATGCCTTTGTTTGAATGAAATCCTAGCAGTGGACAGAGCAAGCCTAGCTCCATGTGATATGATATTCCATGCACATTTCTTTGTTCTACACATACGACATCGAACCTGGAACCTATTGAACAGAATCTCTCTGTTCAAGAACAGGAACAGTCTCCATCTGTTAGTCTGGGATTGATAGGATGTTTCTAATCAACAGACCAAGATTAGAAAGGAAAATTCAACTTTGAACAGACAAAGCTTTAAGACTTTCAGTTATTTTGGTTTAAGCTCACTACGGAGAATTACACACGCAATACAATTTCCTGCCTGCCTGTCTGTCTGTCTAACCCCACGAATTGTATTCTCCTTTTTTCCCTCCGTTGGTAAGGGAGTGAGAACAGGAATGCTGTGCTGTGGCACTACTTCAAAGTGCATGCCAAAGATTTATGATAGACTGTCACAAATCACATATGGAAGGGCAAGGAATGAAATGCAGCTTCCAAGTCATTCTTATGCCCTTATTGATTTTGGGTTAGGCAAGAGCTGACCTACATTCAGTACTGCATCAAAGAAGTCCCCAGGCCAGACTAGTCTGTTTCCTAGAAAGCACTCTATTACCCAGGTTGGCTAGCACCCTGGCTAGTTTCACTGCATTAGTTTGGCCTGTAAAAGTTTCTAACAGCAGTATTTCTGTTTTAGAGTGTCATTTTACAAAACATTAAGTAATAAAACTCTTGTATATACAGGAAAGAACCACACATTGGCCCATTTATGCAAGAAAGAGCCAGGCCATTGCCCTCGAGCTGCTCTGACCTTGTAGGTGGGCAGGTGGCACAGCTTTTCAAAACCGGTCTCCAGAGCAAAGTGAAACCAGTGCCTCAATGAAGCGCAAACCAAGGACGCTAAATAGCTTAGATGAGAATTTTGGTGCTTAAACTGAGAGGGCACAGCTATGACACCTGAAAAGTGCTCTTGCCAGCAGTCTCCAATACCTGGAATAGTACTGTGATAATTAAAGGGCTAATTCTGTTCTCCTCAATTCTTAAAATTTTTGAGCTAGGACAATCTGGGATCAAGTCTCAGCCTAATGTTGTCCTAAAAAATGTTCTCCAGAAGTGGATTAGCCATATGAAGCAGCTCAAAAATTTCGTTCTAAAAGCCACATCACAACGCGTGAAAGGCAGGTGGGAGCTGTCTACTCAGCTACTCATAACCAAACACCCATCTCTCAGTGTTCAGTGGTAGGCTTTTATTACAGATTCTGGTATGCAGAGCAGCAGACCCAAAACGAGAATCATTCAGAATCAATGGGTTGGGATTAATCCGTCCTCCTGTCCAGTGCAAATGCTGCCACAGTAATAAACAGAAATCTGATAACTTCATACTGTCAGCACAAAATGAAACCATGACCTTGACCTGTGCAACATCATCCAGTAATTTTTTCATAACTTCAACATACCATACTACATGGCTATGATCTAATAAGAATCTAAAAGTAATTAACTGGAATTTTTGAAAACTGAAGCCTTAATCAAATATGTATTCTTATCAGTGTTGCAAGCCAGCAATAAATTGGGACATTTAAAAAACTGGGATCCAATCCAATCCATGATCTGATCAGCGTTCAATGGTTATAATAAATTGGGAGTATTAAAACTGGGATCACATCCAACACTTTATTGTGTCTAAACCACAGGACGTAGCTGTGCTGCAAAGTCAGGAATACTCAATGAACAGATACACCATGTTGGATTAACCCTTAATAAATAATGATGCATAGGCTCAGGAGTCCCCAAAACACGCGGTTTAGCACAGAGCTTAATAGTGAGAAGAGCAATTACCAACATTTTATCGGAGATCAATATGAACTATAAACAGCCGTAACAACACTTTAGACTTGGCAAGTGGATAACTCGGGCACAAAAGCTACATGGGGTCAGTAACAACGTGTGCGTGTATGAGCGCGCTTTAAGATGTACTACGCATTCAAAAACTACACTTTCACTTTTCTAATAGTCTGAGTTTCAACTTTTGATTCAAAACAATTTGGCTTTTTACCATACTGCGCATGCAGCTATTCTTGTTTTCATTTTGATTTCCAGTAACACACAAATTGTCTGTAATTAAATATAATGAAACAAATGCTGACAGAAATGGAATGGCGTTTCACTTGTAAGTATTCTCTCATATGTAAGTCGTCTCTAAAAGTTGTTTCTTTAAGATGCATTCCCTTCATATAGGGATCTTGCAGCTGCAAAATTAAAGGTCTGTTTGCCAAATATCAAAAACATACGGATTGATTTTTTAACTATGGGAACAGGCAACAAGCATCATAGCTGATAAGACAAGAGAGAAGCTGTCTTCGATCGCTGGAAGGTTTCTAAAAAGTAAAGGAAATTCAATCTTTAATACAAAAGCTGAAACTATTTACCCAAATTTCAGATTCACTGTAACTAAAGCATTCAGCTCAGACGTTCAGAAAGTAAGGGCCAGATGTTCCTTCTGCTTCTCAACCACTCTGCTCAAAAACATAGTATGATTAAAAAAAATTTCTCAATTCCAATGAAGACTACAAAACCAAGACTGCTTGAACAAAACAACAAACTACGACTACTAAGTGCAGAGTATTATTTTTTACATAAAGCACCTCCTTATTCACCAGCTCATACGCTACGTTTTAAAATCATCCTGTTTTCAACAAGGTGCTTCATCTTGTGAAATTTTATTCTAATGTCAATGAAATGTTCAACTCTGCTGGAAGAGAAACTTTGGTCTCAGTAGGAATATTCCAGTAAAATAATCCCAAACAAACAGGAAAAACTAGTTTTCTTTCAATTGATAGTCACTTTATTTGCATTTGAAAGGCAAACAAATTATTATGTGTAAAACTCAAATGCCTAATATATTTATATAGTTTAGTTTACAATTTTCAAATGTTAGAAAATTAAAAAGCAAGCCCAAACGAGTGGGAAAAAGATGGAGGAAAGGAGGAAGAGAGATATTGTTTCGAGGGAAAGAAAAGAGGATCTCTTCCAGTATTTAATAATGTAGTGAACGTCTTGTTGTTAAAATGATAAATTCTGAGTAATTTACACAGAACACACTAAAAATACAGAATTGAGTCACTTGATCAAAATAAATCTCAGAAACAGCATTTGTTTTTTCCTTTTATGGGTAGATTCTAGACCTTTGGACCACATGCTTTATTACTGCCAAACTCTTAGAAGTATGAACAAAGTCATGAGTTTATTTAAAATAGGGCCTCAGTCCAATAAACCACTTGACTTGTGTCAGGAAGGACAAACCACCACCTCAGAGAACGGTAACGCCAGCGAAGTCTGTTCTCCTCAGCTATCCGTGTCATAAACTTCTGACTTTCTCCAGTCAAGTTTCAGTGACATTGTATTGCTGTGGCACAAAGAAAGCGAAGGCAGGTAAAGAGAGAAGCAGAAAATAGAGAAATTCAGAGGAGGTGCTGACTTCATATTCAACTGGACCCAGACAAGGCTATCACTAAACAAGGAATGCCTAACATCCCAAGTTCCTGCTAACCAGTTGAAGCCTGCAGAGGTACCAGTCATATAATGTAGTACTGGGCTTTGAAAAGAAAGGAAGCCTAGGGATGAGGTCTGGAACAAATTCCTAGCCTGACAGGGACTTTTTAGGAACCTGGACAAGCAGCTGCACTGCCTGCATGTCAGATTCCCACCCGCAGGATGCTTTTACTTTTCCTGCCAGATTTTCTCTCTTCTACCTCAACTGTAAGTGTTAGGGGTCAGGCCAAAGCTTCCCGAACAGCAATGAGCACAATGAGACCTTGATCTTGGTGGGGATTGCTAGGGAATACAAGAAGTAAAAAAACTAATGATGTCAGCATTTCATTGCAGGATGTGGAGCTGCTTCAGAGAACCGCAGCTACAAGGCAGCAGAGAGAGCTGTACTGAAAACTGAGAACAGGACAATGTGAAATGGAAATAGGAATTACGAGGCTAGAGAAATACTAAATTTATATTCACGTTTTAAGGCTCAAATCTGAAACTTGGCAGCCCATAGAAAGGGTTGCCAGGCAAATCTATGCTAAGGACCAATGTGCAAGCAAGTCCAATCCTTTTGGGAAGCATCTGCACTACAGAGTGAGTGCTGCATACTCTGTCTGCATACGCCTACTAGCTCTAACACATTCTGGATGTGCCAGACTTGTTGCGCATACACTGTACAATTCCTTCTCTGTACAATCAGGAAATCCAGCCTATTCTCAGCATGATGGACTTACACTCATGCTGCACACCTACGTAAGACCTGATGTTTCCTCTCAGAGCCAAAGTCACTGGGTTCGCACTGCACAGCCAACCCATAATTGTGCAGTGAACACATCTGACATTTCTGCATGTCTGTAAATGTTGTCAAAATTTCTGGAAGCAGGCTGCATCCTTCACAGCAGACCTATCCCCTGGTATTCTGTGAGATATTACAGTACCTATCCAATAGTAATCAAAAAACTCTTTGCAATAGTCTGAGAGACCGCCTACCCCTGTAAACTGGAAATACACTTCCTACTGAAAAATACTTCTCAGCTGAGCTCTTGGAACAGTATTCTGTTTTTTGGAGAGCTGCCAAGCATATATCGCATGCAAAACCAACATCCAAACCCATACGAGGTCCACAGCTGCCTAAGATGCTGAAATGCACTTGATCATTAATGCTGTCACATCCAGCCAAAAAATCAACTACTCTGACCTCTTCCACTAACGTCCAAAATGGACAGCTCGGCCTCTGGAAAAAAAGTCAGATGAAAAATCATAGTACCAGTTAGTACGACAGATCATAAAATATTTAGGCAGTCAGCATTTAAGAAAACTGAATTCTAAGCAGAAAAACTGACTTTAAGATTGTCATTAATGGATTGAGGATCTGAACAAGAATTATTTATACAGCTAATCTTGGAAAGATAAAATCAGGTTCACGTTAAAGTTAATTCTAAAAAGGTTAAATGATAGAAAAGCAATTTGTATTTTGTTCAAGCTGTTAAACACAGGATTTGTTCACAGGTATCAGAGGACATAACATGTTACATTTCTATCAACAGTTCTGCAGTCTGTTATACTATTACATCCCTAGTAGTTTTAACATATTTCACTCTCAACAAGAACATAACTGAAAATATGCCTATGCTCTAGTAAGTTTCAGTGAAACTTGATTTTATAATATGAGCCCAAGTATGCAGGATTGCAGCTAGTGAAGTCATAGAAGCAGATGATCTATGGTGTGGATGTGCCACGAGGTTTTCTCTGCCAATATGTGCATTAAAATCTTCGACTTGAATTACATTATAGAATTACTAAATCTTGGGACAGAGCTATAAAACTTGTCTTTACTGTCTTACTCAGCATCATCACTAGGTGAACAGTCAACAACTAAGCAAAAGGACTGAATTACCTTCAAGTCAGGTAATGTTTTCTTCCACTGATTTTAATCAATTTCCCAAACAGTTCTTACCCACATATGAGAACTAGATTCCTTACATAATTTCCCTCTATGAAAGACAAAGGCTATTCTGTTTCATGAACAACTCAACAAGGGTTCAGTAGTTAGCCTGTAGATAGTCTTCTGTGGGCAAACACATACAGCCATGCTTAGTTCATTTAGCAAGCTGAAGCGGATTGCCTGTTTTCACAGCATGTGTTGCATTGCTTTGGGGACAATGTAGGGAAAATTTCTTTGCTCCCCTTCTGTTTTTTTTATTTTGATTTTTTAATTTTAATCCCCTGAACATATAAGATGTATTACCTGATAAAGAAGTGTGGTATTTCTATTCTTGTGCATTAGAGAAGAAGAATCAAGTAAGTGAGTTAAAAATATCATCTTGGTTCATCCACTTCTCAACACACCTGCTGTTCTCCATTTCAGTCACAAACTCTTCCAGGTCAAAACTGAAATCATTACTAGAGAAACCAGAATGATGAAGACATTGAGCTGCCAGTTTCTAATGCAGCCTTACCAAGTTACTGTCAATCAGTGACCGTAATTTAAGAAAAGCATACAACGCTAAAGAAATATTAAGAACAATTATCTTGTGTCCAATAGGAACGTTGGATCTCTAGACAGAAGGGTTCATTCCTTGCAGCCTGCCAACATTTTAGTAAATGACACTGGCCCTTTAACAGATGGGATACATGCTTCTTAGCTTGCCAGGGTCCTAATAAAAGACACTGGCTTCTTTAAAATGAAGGACACATACCTCTCAAATTGCCAGTATCCAAACTGGGAGTCAGCAGTTTAAAATAAAGGCACTCATCAATCTGGCAAAATCAAGGACACGGCACAGAAATTTTAAAACAAATGGTACAAAGTTTTTCCTGACACTACTTAACTCAGATGAACTAAATACTTAAACACTGGCTAAGCATATCCAGTAGCACCACTGTAGCAACCGGATACCTTGATAGTTTTTAAAACAGTAAATAGTAGCAGCAGACTTCAAGGGTTGTGGTTTGGATTTATTTCTTTTCCCCATCAAACCCATTAGCTACCACTTTTATGGCTGACCATGCACTGCATGACTCGAATGAAAACAAGGTGTTTTTTCCCTGGGCATGGTCCAGCATCACAAAGGCTGGCCTGTGTGGAAAGATCCTGTCTGCCCAAAAGGAACCATATTTGCTTCCATTCCATTTCCCAGGGGCAGGATGCTCCAAGTGAAGGAGAGAGACCTTTGAAAGCTTTCCCCATGCCCTCAAAACCCGTATTACTACAACTTGGAAACTTTTACAGCAACTGCAGACACTTCTTGAGAGCCAGCAACTATGGGCTCTTTAACTTTTCTGATAGCAGCCATCAGAGGGAAACACAGAGCTTCCTCAGCATATCATGAAGTACACCTGGATGAGTTGGAGAAGAGGAGAGAAGAGTTTGCTGAGCCTTGTCAGCACTTACAAACTGTCCCCAGTTCCCAAAGGGCAGACATGGGGGAAAGCAGAAAACTATAAATTTTCTATGTCTGGAAAGATAACAAAATTGCTAAGATTGGGCACAAAAAAAAAAGAGCATTTTATGAACAAGACAGAGAACTGGGCTTATTCACATTGGTGGTTCCTTTCAGTCTCGGAGCCTTACCTCAGAAATATGGCAATTCACAGCTGACACACACTGACCAGCTTCTTGCCTCGCCTATCTCATCCACCCCACTGCTTGCAGACCCTGCTTCTTCTGACTGATATTAAACATTTGAACCTGCTTTATTCCTGCTGTCTCTTGGCACACTCAGCATTTGCTGAGTAGATATTTCTGCAACACGTAGCTAACCAGCGAATGCTGTGCAGAAAAGAACATACCTAAGTACAAAACTACCATTTGATGGCACAGCCAGGAAAACAGAGAGGCTGTCAGGAGAGAATTGAGGAGGTTCTTGCTTTAGAGAAGCAGAGAAAAAAGATCACTAAGCCAGCTGGTCTTGGGAATGCGCAGAGGTGAAGCAGGTTTTGAAGGAACTGGTCTTCATGAGCTTAGCAGAAGTTTGCTAGCTGCTATTCAGATCCCCAGAGAATCACAGAATCATAGAATGGTAAAGGTTGGAAGGGACCTTAAAGATCATCTGGTTCCAACTCCCCTGCCATGAGCCGGGACATCTTCCACTAGACCAGGTTGCTCAGAGCTCCATCCAGCCAGGCCTTGAGCACTGCCAGGGAGGGGGCAGCCACAGCTTCTCTGGGCAACCTGTTCCAGTGCCTTACCACCCTCAGAGTAAAGAATTTATCTCTTATATCCAGTCTAAACCTACCCTCTCTCAGTTCAAAGCCGTGACCCCTTGTCCTATCACTCCAAGTCCTTGTAAAAAGTCACTCTCCAGCTTTCTTGTAGGCCCCCTTTAACTACTGGAAGGCTGCTATAAGGTCACCCCGGAGCCTTTTCTTCTCCAGGCAGAACAGCCCCAACTCCCTCAGCCTGTCATCATAGGAGAGGTGCTCCAGCCCTCTGATCATCTTCGTGGCCCTCCTCTGGACCTGCTCCAACACATCCATGTTGTTCTTCTGCTGGAGGCTCCAGAGCTGGATGCAGTACTCCAGGTGGGCTCTCACGAGAGCGGAGTAAAGGGGCAGAATCCCCTCCCTCGCCCTGCTGGCCACGCTGCTTCTGATGCAGCCCAGGATGCGGTTGACCTTCTGGGCTGCAAGCACACATTGCCAGCTCACGTTGAGGAGAACTCAGAAAACACAGGAGACAGACAAGGTCCTGTCATACAGCAGCCCCGACTTGGCTAGGAGACCGGCCTAAAGCTCTGCATTGCCTGGACCTGACTGCCCGCAGGCATGGTATGGGACATCTCCAGCCAGGCTGGCTGTCTTGTCCCTTCGAACAATCCCTTGCTTTGAAGATTTTCATCTGATGAGCAAAGATGCTGCCACCATTTACTCACCTTTCACGTTCATCTTTCATTTTCTCCAGCTCCTCCTCTTTAAGTATGCCTTGCTTTGGATTGCCCTTCTGATCTGTTTTCCCACTTTTATCTTCTTTTTTCTTTCCAAATCTGTTTAAGATATCAACAAAGGAGTCAGGAGGAAATAACAACCAGAAGAAAAAAACAGTACTTATCTATCATAAACCACAGAAATCTTGGGCAATCAAAACACTGTTTTTATCCTAGTCACTCATAAAACTTCCCACACTGCAAAATAAGTTATCAGTATTAAATGGGACATACACAATAGGTAAGACTGACTATAAACTGATTTAGATCCTGTACTTGCAAAACCTATTGCTTGAAACAATGTTGAAAAGCCCCACCAAACCTGAAACGCATGGCACTGCAGCGCTGAACTATTAATACGGCACTTTTTTAAGTGGCTGAAAGTGGTTCTTACCACAGAACAGCTCTCTGAAAGTAATCTGCAGCAGCTGTGGTGTCAGCACCCAGGCTGGACAATGTGTTCTACTCTTATCAGTAACTATCGTCTCTCATTCGTGTCTGGCCTTAATTTAAGGATTTGTTCTTTGTTTAAATGAAGACCCAATTGTAAAGAATAAAACCTTGCTGTATTCTAAGGGTACAAACTAAACAGTTCATAAGAGACCTTTTTTAAAGTATTTCTGAGTTTTTCTTTCTACCTAGTAATATACTATCATGTAATATTTATGCTGTGAAAGTCCTCCAGAGACCCTGGTCAGTTTGTGGGTCCACTGTTGTATACATTGTGCAAATATGCACAATGTAAGTCTGCTTTATGCAGACTACAAAAGGTGACCGAACTGGTGAAATACATTTCATTTTTGACGGAGCTAGACAAATACCGGGGTCAAATATGTCAAGAATGCTCATGAATTACGGGCCAAAAAGTATCAAAACCTCCCCTCCTCTTCCCCAATTTGAAGTGCTCAGTTGCACAAGTAAGTAAAGGATCAATCTGTGTCTTCCCATGGAAATCAGCATGTCCTTGCACGCATGACAACAATGTAAAGAAAAGTAATGATTTCTTCATTAAATATACCATATTGCAAACTAATTACTCTGACTCAAAACTGCAAACTCTTCTGTGAAAATCCGCAGCACTGCCCTGGTGATCTTTCTTTCACCCTTTTTATTCTTCGCGTCAGCCCAAACTGCCTCAAGTGGAATAGCTGAACTACTGTGCATATACTTAAGCTGTAAATCATTGAATTTAGGTTTCTCCTCTGACCAAAGCAGTAATCTTGCAAATACTCTGTCAGGCTCATAAGTTAATGATCCAAATTTTTTGTGAATTTAATCAGTGATTTTGAGCTTGTGGTGAAATAAAGTTCTTAGGCACTCTGCAGCAAGTCTTCCAGACAGTAAGAACTTAGTTAGAAAAGGAATGATGGGTGTGAGAGACAGACATGTAGCGTGTGGTGCTAATGAGAAAAAGGGTGAATACTACAGGTAGTAACATGAGATGCTTTATCGTGTCTCTGCCATGGACTGTGCTGGACAGTAGGAAGAGTCTTAGTGCATGGTTTTCTCTTCCTTTTTCTTATGTGCAGCAATAGAGATAGATGGTATCTTACATTCTTTGAGGGATCCTTTGATCAAAATAGACATACACCCCACCTACAAACAATCTTCATTTCTTTTTTTATGGTTCTTACTCATTTCTTCCAGAAAGACAGGAGATACTTTCCTTGCTTTTGCTTTTCCTGATTATAGAGCGGTACACTGATTCCACTGCTGCTTTCTTAGTTCTAGCAGCCCCAAGAGACTGTGGAGCCACAAACCCCGACAGAGGTGGGTGGTGGCAGTGAAGGCGGCAGTCGGGAAACACAGGAGACAGAGGTTGTATGTACAGAGAAGATACAAAGTGAGAAGGGCTCACAGACAGAAGATGATCCAGGCGAAAAAGAAAAGCTAGATGAAACTCCACATATATTGCTCTCTACAGAGATGTCAGGCAGCCAAACAATGATGCACCCAGGGATGCGCACCAGCAGCCCGCACCTGAAACACCCCTGGCTTTCTAACACTTGCACATGCTGGGAAGGTCTCCTGGCAGTTTTCTCCAGAGAGGCTGTATTAGCACTTGCATCTTGGTCATAACGCAACTCTGGTATTCAGGCTGCCTGCTTTTCTCCCACAGTTGCAATTATGGGTTTGTGGAGTCTCATGTTCGACTGTAGTATGTATTGATTCTGAAAACATTATTCCTGGGCATTCTGTATTGCTGTAGGGAGTTGAAGCTGGATATGTAGCATACTCGAAAGAAATGTAAAAAAAAAACCCCATATCTTTAGCATACGTCCCTTTCAAGTCTAGGTTTTATTTCTTGCTTACTAGGGAAATACATTTTAAAGAAAATAAAGTGACAATTTTGATTGTAATAGCTGCCAACATGACAACTCTCAGCAAAAATAGTGCTGTTTTCTGGTAGAGCTGCTCTTGCCAGAAAATTGGCAAGTTCCAGTGTAATTATAACTTGGGAATATTGAGTTGGTCTTGATGAAAACAACTTTTTTTAAAATTATTTTTGGCTTCAGATGGGATTTGTGCAGGCTTACAATTTTTACCTGTTAACATTAAGTATACAGCATATAGCTCCAGGCTAGGGAAATGTTCAGATTTTTGGCCTCTTTTGCACATTGCTATACCATAAAAATCCATTCTCTTTTATTATTATTGTAATATGTTTTTCAGCTCAACAAAAATCTTGCACAAACATTACAAAATAAAAGCAGCAAAAATTTAACACTGTTAAGAAAAGCAATATACAGTAGACTGAATTTGTACATGAATTTTTTGCCTGAATTTATACACCCTGTCCTAAAATTTGTAGTCTGCTCACTCATGCGTTTTAATTGCCATGGGCTTCCAATGATGAAATTAACTTCCACCCATTGTAATTTTGCATGGGTTTGTCACTACAGACTTAATTGTTCTCCACTGCTTATAGGAACAAAAAACACAGAAGAGTACCTGCTGCCCAAATGGGATTGATCGTGTTCTCACTGATATCAGTGTGAAGCCCTCCACTGATTTCAAGAAGGACAGGATAAAATCTACTGTCAAAATTATACTCTGAAGTTAATCAAATCCACATTAAAATTCTATGAGAACTGAATGGCTTTAGGATTTGAAGTTTCCAGTTCTCCAGGCAACAAATAATTGGATTGTGGTAAAATCTACCTTCCATATTAATACTATTGTCAGAAGAATAAAAACATTAGTGAAAAAATAATAACAAACGAAAAAACAGAATGAAAAAAAAACCAAAGTGAAAAATAAATGGCAGACATCTTTACGTCTGTTTTGCTATACTGTGCACAGCAAAATTCTCTTCAGCTTAATACCAGATACAATTTTTATCTGAAAACCTTACATAACAAATGGACAAACATAACTAGAAGACCTGAAAACAAACGGATCAGCTGTATTCTGCTATTCTGTAACCATCTATAATCAATTTATGTCAAATGAAGCCAACTGTAATCATAATGACAGTAAGGAAGTCAATCCATATCTTCCCAAGTTGAGTGACTGCCTCAGTTCTCTGACTATCCACTGTAAATGCCTGAAAAGTACTGTTAAAGAAGTTAAAGCCCTAATAACCTTAGTATACTTTTCAGTTGAGAAAAGTAATATTCCAACTACTCAGAGCATAGTCCCCCTGTAAACAAAAGCACAAAGGGATTTTCTTGATGTGATCAGACCTCAGTGTGTTTCATCCTTATGGGAAAAGCCCATATGCAACAGTTGAAAACATGCTGTGCAAGAGTGAGGAACTACCTTATTTCTATTAATTTCAAAGGGTGCCGTGCAAATTACTAAAATTTTTCCCCTTAGAAGCATTAAATGAATGAAGTCTCTGAATACCAAATGGTGTGTTGTCATCTGGCAGTATTTATTACCATTCTATTTGCTATAACAACATTTAAAAATAAAGCATGTGTATGCTTCTTTTCAAGGCTTCCAAGGGATAAAAATTAAAACAAACCTCCTATAGGCCTGCTCTGTTATACTTGGGATAAACGTCTTACCCAAGACCGAAAGCTGTGGTCATGGCAACACTTTATTTCCGTGTGGAGCCGTGAGCTTCCAGATCTCAAATGTGTTGATATTTGCTTCAAGGATTAAAAAGCAGGCAGGTCTATAAAGTCCCAGACTTCTAAGCAGGAGAAACATCTGGTGGGTGGAACCCTAAGCAGCTTGCTGGCTAAATTCTGCAATTTGGATTTCTTGGTCATTTCAGTTGCCCTAGATCAGTAGGTGTCACTGCAGCTAACAGGGTACATAGTGGAATTGCAAACATCTGTGGGGAAGTAATTCAAGCGGGCCTATGACACCGTCAAGAAAGATACAAAGCCTAACAATGTCATAAAATCTTGACATCTCCAGAAATGATCTGTAAAAAAACAGAGTGATTTGTAAAGTACATATAACAAAAGCTCTGGCTCCCAGTCATTTCACGGCAAATGGTGAAAAATGCTGAGATTATTAAAGCAGCTCCCTTATGAAAGACTAGAAATAACCCTTAAAATGAAATTTAAATGTGAGTAAGAATGAATGAGTGAGCAAGAAAGATAAAGATACTAATAAGGTATGATTTTCAGGTCCACACAGGGACTATAAAAAGCTTATTAACTGCCACTACTGCTGTGTGTTTTAAGTTATCACTCAGCTTTACAGCAGAAGAAATACTCTAGAAACAGTGCTGTGCTTTGATTAATCGCTTTCATACATACACTTTTACCGAGTATTAAACATTGCCACAAAGATCCTTAGTGATTCAGACTTGTTGGTGATTACAGGCCAGGCTCATTTTACATTTATGTTAATAGCAGCATTAATGAAATACATCTTTTACATTTTTAGTGGCTCTCTAAATACCCAAAAGGTTTGTTATTAAATGTTTACTTATTGGGTAGAAGTATGCTGTTGAGTATTACACCAGTGGGACCAAGAGTTTCACAACAGCTGAAAAAAAACCAGAGAGAAGAGAACATGTTTTGGTAAAACAAGTTTCGCTGTTTTGAGAACGGAGCACACACAGCAAGGGCTGGGCAACGCTGCTCAAATCTTTCCCAATATCCAAGCAGATGAAAGTATCTCCATGACACGAGTGAAACTTGTGGTAAAAGGGCAGCTCTGCGTGGGGGCCTGTGAGCCAGGAGGGGTGAGCATCGCCCTTCCTTGCCCCACTGCCAGCCCCCTGCTCCCAAGGAGTGGATTTATTCCCTCTGTGGAGGATTCAGCTCCAGCAACACCGAGACACCCCAGTGTGTGAGACCTATTGCAGCAAGACCTCCTCATGACAAAGCTTTGCCCTCTTTGCTAAGTTGGAAAGAGATTTGGACAAGCAAAGGCAAAAATCTGCTTTTAACTAGATTTGGTGAGGCTCGCTCGCAGGAGAGTTAGGCAGCTAGCCCGGTGCCTCCCTGCTCTCCTGCCCGCTGGGGCTCGCTCCCAGGGCAGCACCAAGCGAAAGCCAGGCAGCGAGGGCAGCAACTTTCCGTATGGAACAACAGGGCAGCGCAGGCAATCAAAAACAGCTCCCATGGAAAGGGAAAAATGACCTAACCTCTGATTTATTATATCAACGGAGGCATGCAACAGTTTGTTAAAAAGTCCCATGCTACAATTATTATTTGTATTTTGCAAATGTACCCAAATTTCATGAATGTGAGTATCCTCATACTTAGCCATTCTCAAATTATTTTGGGAGATAATCCACATTATTCTAATGCTGTGATCAGAGTTAATCTGATTATGGTCAGCAGGAAAAGAGAAAGTTATGCAGAAAATGCAAATATAAAGCAATCCACATTGTTAACACCAATATATGTTGCTCCTGTTATGTCAACATTAAGTGAACAACTGCCTTTTTTTTTTTTTTAAAAAAAAGTTTACTGTATCAGGCAGCTGGAGGTAGACTAAAACGACTGAGCTTCCAGATACAGTCAATTAGGAGTAAAACTTGTCTTTTTAACAACTCTGATTAAACACAACCTCCCCCACCCGTTTATTTCTTTGATGCCCAAATTAGCATATTTTCTGCAGCATACTGAATTAATTAGTACAGTGACAAAGAATTAGTCCAGATAGGATCAAAGCTGAAACCATATTTATCTGGAATTTGAATTAAGAGCAGAGAGTATTAACCCTCAGCACTTCAAGGAGCTTTCCACGTGGCATACTTAGTAAGCCTTCCAGGAGTTCATTCAAAATAAATCAACAGTGCAATTTTTTTCCCCACTGAAGTTTTGCTAAAAGGAAAATAAATTTGTGATGAACCCTGCTACAACGGGGAACTGCCTTTAATGCATACCCTCTACATGCTACTCATTATGTAACTTGTAGGCATCAGTAGAACAAAGCAAACAAAGCTGAGAAAAGACAGTTAATCACATTTGTATTAATGCTTGGATCATCACTTTGTTCACAGACTTAAGGGCTAATGAAACAATTCCCAGCACCAAATCCGAGAAGCTGCTAGCTGTAACACCTCACAGGTAAATAACCCATATCTTCAATAGAGAGGGTCACATGCAGAAACAAAATGTCAAATAGAAACCCTAAATTACACAGGGAAGTTTACTTTGAGAGTATCAACCATTTGGACAGCAGTAAAAGAAAATCTTCATTGCTGGTATCATTGTCTTTGACATCACCTGTGTTTCAGTACCAGATAAAAGACTGGAGGCTGTTTGCCATGTGAAATGCAAGAGGTTGCTCTTCTGCCTAGAAATGGCAGAACAAAGGCAATCTAAATAATCACCAAAACAAAAATATTCTCATCCATCATCTTCCCTAAGCCTCTGAGCCCCATATTCTGATTTTTTAAATGTGGAACTTGCTCTTAATTTAGGTAGAAATAAGTTACTGTAACTCATTCTAATAATGAGGTACTAGCAAATCCTTACCAGTGGAGCAGTTCTGTCCAGCTGAACCACATATGAAATCTTACTTCTGCAGCATATGAAATGAACAAAGACAAAAAGCAAGGAACGTGATGGTACCCTAAGACTTGGGCCATCTGAGTTAGAAGTGGTTGCTGCAAAACCACAAAGTCCATCTACTGAATCAATGGCATGGACTAACTCTCATCGGCTACTATGTAAATATAGACAACACAAGACAGCTATGAAGAGTCATCCTTCATACTTCAAGGAAGTTATTTTTAGAAAACATGCTGAGGTAGTCTGAGTGTTGGAGATAGAGTTTATGAAAAGGGGTCACCACCTTTACTATCTGATCAGGGAAATCGTGATGCTGGAATGGCAGCTATGCATCTGTTCCCATGAAGTGATGCTTCAGTCATCTGATGACCACGTTGCTGGTCTTTTTGGTCACCAGAGCAAGAATTCTGCGTCCCACATCACACACATGAAGAAAGAAAAAACTACAGTAACAGAGCACTGCTGTGATTTACAGCTTGATGAGAAGAAGGAAAAAACTTGATTTATAATCCATCCAATGCAACAAGCTCTGCCTGCTTGTCTACCAGACTGTGGAATTACCCTCCACCCAAGTACGGAATTATTCCCATATATTCTTGTGTTTCCCTGCTTTCCTAGAGCATCAGCCATTTTCCCCTCTCGGTTCCACTCTTCAGCCAAGTAATTTCTTCTGAACTGAATACTAATTCTATCCCAGCCAATGCACAGAAACATAGCCATGCCTACTCTGTACGGAGTCTGCAAATGCCAACCTGCCAACCCCAGGGGAACATGACAATCACACCCATGTCTTGGGCATGGTAACTCCATACTCAAAGCAAAGTAAAGGACCAAAGTACTAAGCACTTGACTTCGCTTTCTGAATTCCCATTTCATGATCACACATTTTCTCATCTCTCCACTAAAATTAAAGAAAAAGCAAAGCAGACAGGCTACCTACTAATTTTTTCCAGGAATTTATTATTCTCGGTCATGCAGGAAAAAGATAAATGCAGTTTCTGACTGAACCTATTCCTCTAAGGTTCAGTCAAGCATGACCAAGCAGGAGACACTGACTCCCTGTGCACCCTGCAGATATTGCCAGCTGCCGCTTCGGAACTACTGGCTGAGTTTGTGGTTTTCTTAGATGTGGGTTTGGAAATTCTGCACTCAAGTGAGAGCCAGCATGCCTCCGTGTCCCACCAGCACCAGCAGTCAGCCCTCTGCAGGTAACTGAAGGTGGGATGGGGAAAAGACCAACTGAAGGGAGCTAAAAATAGCTCTTTGGGTGCCAGACTTGACAGGAACAGGCTGCTGAGTTGTTTCTTCTCCGTTTCATGCTTTCTCCTCATCTGTTGTGTCTCTCCCCCTTACTACGAGCCACATGACGTCAGAATTCACTAAAGTATCAACTATATATGTATGTACAGTATATGTATGTATTATGCGTGTTTATAAGGGGAAGGACTTTTCATTTTTCTCGTAATTCTCATGGTACTTGGTACTTTTCCTAGCATTTCAGCTACTGAGGCACTATATGAGAATCTCCACTCGCACTACAAAACTTTTCGCTCAGCCCTCTTGGCTATGGAAGAAGAACGTGCAACTGTGACATTATCAGAACTGCAGATACAAAACTCGCAAGGTAAATCAAATACACGACATTTGCAAAACAAAACTGAAAACCTGCTACATTTGCCCTCCGAGTCATGATACTTCAAGGTGTCAAACTTGCTAATCATCTCACCACTGCAGTACTCACCTCCTCAACTAAACCACATGCCTTCCTCCCCTTACATGCCACAGTGGGGATTTGTTGGGGCTTATCTGACTTTCATGCAGTGAAACTGCTCATTGCAGGTTCCAACGAGATCTCCAAGAAAAACACGACCCTTGAAAAATAACAGGAATACAGAGGACTCCCCTATGTTACAACTGAGACAACAGCCCAGCCTTCATGAAAGCTCCATTCTCTATGGGAATGTAGTGACTCTCTAACGATCAATTAATGTTGACCATAAATCATCATATCCCTTCTACAAATGAAGAAACTGAGGCACAAAGGGTAAAAAAGACTTGCCCAGTTTAAAAGGTCCTGTTCTTTCTCTACTGATCACCTCAGAGCTATGATTACATTATCACTGCATATCTACCTGCCTCATTTTCCAAGCAGTTTGCTGTGATGCCTTTTCCCCTTGACTGTTTCCCCCCCATCTCCTTTAAGTTCTCTCCTCATTCAATTCCGTCTTCTTTCCTAACACACTCCCTCTCCCCCTCCTTGCTCCACACTCCTTTCATAAGCTCTTCTGCGGCACTGCTACAGAAATACCTCTTCCTGGAGATTTCTGCTGGAGACTGCATGAAAGGAATGTGTCTTGGGAACCAGCATGCTTGCCTCCGAGACACTGCGCAGCAATATGCAGTAGAGATATGCAGAGATCTCTACAGCAGCTGAGCTACCAAAAATGGTCTCCAGTCTTTCTCAGCGGGATGCATTAGCCTGTATTTGAGCTCTGCAATGCTCAGAGTGCTTGAGAAACTCTGAACTCTGAAGAGATAGCACACAGAGGTTTTAAAGGTAAGAGAAAATCTAAGATGACTTGGTTTTAGGTTTCACAATGAATTCTAAGATTGAAGCATCACAAATTCCACCTCTGTGCCTCTACTACAGCTGGCATTTTTACAAAACAGTAACATTCAAAACAATGCCAAAATAGGAGTGGAGTTACATATACTGTATTTTGAAAGATGTGTTTCGGCATAATAAATAATGGACGGGTTTGCATTTTTAAACTGTCAAAATCAGTCCTTCTGATAAATAATACCTTCTCTTCCTGGCCTTGGCTATTGTACATTACTAATTAGACGTAGTAGTTTGCAGTTAACATCCTTCCCTACAGATTTATTATTAGCCTGTATATTCTTTTCAGTAGAATTGCGCTAATGGTAAGGTCTGCTGGAGGCCAACTGCATGAAGCCACTGGGAGGAGAAATCTGTTTGCCTGTCAAAACAGTGGCTATCAATTAGAACTGTAAATGTCATTCCTTTGAGTGTCTTGGACGGTAGCAGAGATTTTGAGTGATGGACTAGGGGGCTGAATCACTTTCATACTGTGCTAAAGGAAACTTTCAGACAAACAGCTGTCCACATGAAACAAATTCACTACTATTTTTGAGCAAGTCCAGAAGAACCAGTTTGACCTGCCAAAATTCTCTCTGCTATTTTCCCAGAAATCCCAACTTCAGGGCATTTCATGTGGTATGCCAACAAAACTGATACTAGATTATTCTGTGGTTTTAGGAAAACTTGGCTTAGGATAGCTATAGCAACAGAAGAAAAAAAACTTGAAGCTGAAAGACATGATGCATCAAAAAAGAACCAGTGAGACGATGCAATTCCACCATTCACTGACTGGGGATGCAGCCCTGGCACACAGACAGCAATTTCCCCTTTGACAGAAGCACCCAGCTCTCATTAGCATCAGTGAGAGCTGTGTGGACATACTGATGGGAATATGTTCCCCTGTATTTTGCAGGAAATTAACACCACTCATTTGGGGACTGAAGAAGGTACTGTCTGTCACTCTGAGGCAGTCTCTCTGCCAGTTAATTAAGAAAAAACCTCTGCCACAAATCTCAAGAGGAAGCTCTTCCCTGTTCTGCTCCGTACAGCAAGACTGACGCAAAGCAAAAAGTCAGGAGCAGGGGCTGGGAAGCAGTGATGTTCAGGGAAGATGAACTTCAGCCTGCCTTTGCCAAGATCATTTGCCACTAGGTTTTTGTGGATTTTGAAAATAGTTATTAGAAATCAAACTGATTAGTTATTGCTGAGTTTAAGCTTTAAGAATTATTTAAGAAAGTATTTTCAACTTTTATACAATGTGGCTTTTGGTTACTAGTTATTTTCAGCAGAGGTAATCCTAGATGGCATGTATAAAAACAAGTCAGCAAGACTGCTACCCCTCCAGGACTTCACTGCTAATTTCATGCCAAGAGAGTGACTAACCAGCACAGGAAAAAGCAAAGGACCCCACCAAACTTGCAAAATGTGGCTCTTGGCAGCTGAAGAACAAGGGTTCAGGATGGGGAAGGTTTCATCCAGTTGCTACACAATAGGCTCTCTCATCAGGCTGGGGAACTAGACTGAACGAATTAAAAACCTTTCCTCAGTGCCACTTCACAAACAAAGAATAAATATCGGAACTAAGCGACTGAAATTTTTAGTCAATTACATGGACTACACAGCTCTGTCATATCTGCTTTCAACAGTATTGCTCGTCCACTATGTGCCAGAAACTTTCTTTATAAGGTTTCAGTGAAGACCTGGCAATCACTTCTGCTTCTTGATTCTTAAAAGCAGTAATTCTGGAGCAATCAGATAGAGAAATACATTTTACTGGATAAGGTCAGAGAAAATTGCTAGAATAGTGCTTAAAGCCATGAAGCACTTTTATTTTGCTGGCTATTACAACCACATAGCTTGAAGTTGCACAAACAACATAAACAGCCCAGAATCCCAAAATTTTTTCCACCTTGCATATTTCTTGCCTTTCACACATTGACTCCCTACCACAGATGTTTATACTCTATTTTTAGAAGAATTATTTGTTATTGGTGTTTATATTGCCAGATTGTTGATTTTTGTGTGACAAAGTAGGGACAAATCTCTCTGCGTTCTTGTTCAGATACAGTGATGCTTTGTTCACCACACAAAGGCTTTGACTTCTTTGCGCCCTAACCCCACAGCTCCATGTCCTAGGGTTATACCCACTAATTCAACTATTTGCAATACTAAACCACTGGTGCCAATTTTACCTAGTGACCAAAATGAGCACACATACCCTACAAATTCCGCACATTATCTCAGCATAAAAAAGCTATTCTGAAACACGAACTTAATTATGAGGGTGATAAAACAAATGTTAAATTCAAACCCCACAGCAGCACAGAAGGCTGAAGAACACAGATGAAGTCTGTCACTCATTTCATTAAAACTTCTGCCACAGGAGATGCCAGGAGAAAACAGTATCACTACATGAATAAAACTAAATGGTGTTGATAAAAAACTACTCTAGGGTGTGTAGCCAGTCAATGAACTTCACTCTTTTTTCATTCTAAACTGTGTCTGATTCAACCACAATTTCTCCTGAATGTGTTAGTTATTAGCCGTTGTCCATGAAATAATTCGTAGGGAAAAACTCTGGCTTACAGGTTACCCATGAATTGAACACAATCAGTATTCATTACAATGAACATTCCACTTACTCATCATTCACTGCAACTGATCACGTGTATTGTTTCCAGTTCTTAACTTGGTAACTTATTGTTTAAAAATTACCTTCACAAGCAGAGGGGAGGAGAAGCCACTCTACACTTCTTGAACAAACATGTTTTGGCCACAGGCCCAAAAATTTACTGCATAAAAAAACCCGCACAACTGTACGAACACTAATTCCACGGCAAGTGCTCACAACTGATGAATTACGTTTAGCTGAAAGTATTTCAACTGTAAAACAAACTAGAGACTTGACTGTGAAACAGCTTAAGCATCTGCATTTCCATTTCTTTGGCTGTATCCTTGCTCTTCTATCATGGACAAGAATGAAAAGAGTGCCTAATTTATCAACTACATACCACTCATTATTTGATGTCTCTGTACCACCACTTCTTTTGATTTATTAGATACAATATTTGAAACAGATATTTTTTTCTCAGGACAACTGAGTTGTCTTTGTACTCTCATATTATTGTTCTGCATCTAGACAACCACACCACAGATGTACAGAATTTTAGATGAAGCTGCATTATTGATCTATAGTGCCACGATGCTGTTATTTTGTCATGGTCTTACAACCAAAAAGCCCAGATGCCTGGCCTCTATTTTGTCTTTCTTCTCATCTGGGGAAATGAAACCCTTTTACCCCTTTCCCTCCAGTCACACAATTTCCTGCCATCTTCTGTCTCACTTGTGCATAGCTGTTCACTTGTAGCGCTGTCTCTTTTCCAGCTGCTGTTGAATAGACAAGTATCGCTACAAATACAGTTCAGCAATCCTTGGAAAAAAGAAGCAACAGGATATAGGAATATAAAGCAGAAACTATGGTCAAATTCAAGGTCCTGAACTGTAATAACTGGAAAGTTGTACACCTGGAAAAAACATTCCCCCACCTCCAATGACAATGGCTGGAATTAACAACTACATCTTTTGTGCTGTTAAGACCTACTTCGTCCAGTAATTAGCTGGCGTATTCTCTCAATAAACAGAGTAGTAAAAGCCAGTTAATGCCCCAGTGCTGCTACTGGAAATCTTTAACAAAAATCAATAGTATTTAACAGATTGGCTGAAATTTGGTTCCAAATAGGGGACTTTCACGTTATGCAGAGAACAGTGAGAATTTTGTCTTATGTGGCTAGTACTGTTTGAAACTGAAATGAAAAGAGAAAGGTAAAGAAATAGAGATACCTAAAGATTATCAGCTTGCTCAAGAAATATCCAGAAGGTAGAAGGAAGAGTCCGAGAAGCAAAATGCCTGGACAGGGGAAGAAAGTAAACAATAGATTTAACAGCATGAAGGTGCAAACCAGTTGCTTTTTGTTGATTTGAATACCAGAGAACTCAGATGTTGTATTTAGGTCTAAAGACAAGGAAAACACACACGTGGAACAAACAAACATCAAATACCTGTGCGACTTCTGTTGCACAGGAAGATTTCTGGGGAAAACACTGGTATCGAGATAGATGCCTAATCTCACAAACGTCCGTGCATTAAAAATCTTGACTTGCAAGTTAATTTTATTTCTGTTAACTACACTTTAAAAAAACCATGGTTAGTGGACATCACATTCTGAGTTGTCTTATCAGGACAACTAGTCAAAAACAAATATACAGAGGCCTGAACAATATCCCACCAAGGAAACCCCTTCTCCTCTTTCCAGTAGTTACTCTCCTAAATTTGAGCATGACCTAGGAGACAGAGCATAGGCTTTCCGTGTCCTTGTGGCTCCCATCACAGCACGTGCTAAGGAATGTTCATTTCCCTGAGGCAGGGCCAAAGGAGAAAGGTCTATTTAATTCTAACCCATCTTTTAATTCCCCCAGTAGATGCAGTGTTCACCATTTTACAGAACAGCCGCCTGGAACAAATGCAAACACTGTGTTCGTCCTGTGGTATACAAGTTATTGCACCAGAGAAACTCCGTGTCTCCTTTCAACAAAGGAAGGTATCTCTCAGATGCACTATTTTCCCAGATACCAAAAAAAAAAAGAGCAGACTGGTTGCAAATAATCTCAATGCAACTTTATCTAAAAACAGGGAAGAGAAAATTCCTTCTAAAAGGAAAACCATTGAGAGATGTCAGCAAAGGCCTCTCGTCATCATTAAATGGCAACTTCAGCACAGGACTGAACTTAGCCAGATCACTTATGCTATTAATGACCTAATTTTTTGAACCAATCTTTATCATATCCCTTGATGTTCCAGAAATAAAGCAAGCTCTTAGACCCCTTCTCTCCTGAATCATAAGCCCTCCCGAGAAACTGGTGTGTTCCTCCTTTTCTGAGCCTTATACCTAATACCAAATCGCAACTCCAAAATAGCTCAGCAACCTGTATTCACAAGATGAAGAATCCTAAGTCCTACTTAAATTCCTTTTATTACTGGTCTTCACCATTAGACCCTGGGCCCTTCTACAGCCAACAAGAAGCTCTGTTGTTTGAGCTCTCCTTTCAGATCCAAACCATCATCTATTATTAAAATTGTCTCACCTAAACCTTTGCCATGTCTAAGCCATGTCAGTGCAACACATGCTTGTCCTTGCACAGCATCTATAGTAGTCAGCAGGCATAGAACTGATTTCATCTGCTCATCCGTGTTCCCACATGTGCCCTTCTGGCTATCGGCAGCTGTTTCAGGCTGGGACCAGGGCTGTCCACGAGAATGCTTTTCACTTGGTATCTGTTCATCATGCTAAGACCAACTGGGATCCTCCACTTTGAGACTGACTGGAACATACTCTTACTTGAGGACCAACATCTGTGAAACACACTGAACTTGGAGAACTGTCAGGTTGAGTTCAATAATATTCAGAGAAGAGTATTTTCTTCATTGTTTTTAATTGTAGAAGACAGAGAGGGGGAAGAAGAGGGAGCTGACGCAGGTTGATATTACAGCCAGAAAGCATATGATAATGACTACGAAGAGGTTCAATGCTTTCTAAAATTTTGTAAGATGAACTACATAACAAGGTAAGTGCTTTAAAACAGCACTAATATTAAAAGTGCCTGCTATCCCCTTATTTCCTGGAAAGTCATCAAACACTAAGACAGAAAAGAAGGCTGAACTCAGTGGGACAGCTCAGTGTTAAATAAGAATTAGCCTGGCTTCTCTCATGAGTTCACCATTATGCAAACGGCATGATTACACTACCAGCAGAGCCAAAGTTTAATCCATGTGAATAAGCTAAGGTATCAATTTCTACAACTCTCTAAAGCTCGTTAAAGCCTGTAAAACTAGAAAAACTGATGCTCTTGCCACCGGTGTGAAGCATGCCCCTCTCTCCACCCCTTCTTAACTCTGCTTATATAGGGTGACTTGAAAGGCAGAAAGTTTGGCCTCCTCAAAGCTGCAGAAACTGTCAGTTCTCTCTCTCTGCCCCATATGCTTTTTAAGCTTTTGCAACCTCTTAGAAAAGCCATTATTAAGAAAACAGTGGCACTTCTGAACTGGAATGGATAGGATCCTGTAGCAACAGATTCTTCTTCTGAGGAAGCCTCATCAGCAAAGCGGCAAAAGAAACAGGAACGGATGGTGGAAACTTTTTTAGCTGCCTGGATCATGCCACTGACTTCCTCCTGTTTTTGCCCGTCATACTCTCCCAGACCAAATTAAAAACAAGAAAGAAAACTCAACACTGCTGCTGTGCACAACACGGTTCAGCAAGCCTCTTGACGACCTAAAAAATGTGACAGCTCATAGGGCTAGGAGAGAGACGAAGCCTAGAGCTCCACTTGGAGTGTGTCACCAAAGGGGCTGCCAAGGAAGCAGTAGGCTGCAAACAGAATCTTTTCCTGAGAACTTGTTCTTCTGGGCAAAGGCTGGAGGGTTTAGGGTTAAAACTTAGTTTGATGTAAGAAGCTATATTAGCTACTATGAGACTAAGAAATTTTCAGCTATGCTGCCTGCATACTGATAAAAGGTTATTCCCCCCTCCTTATCAACAGTCAGTATTGGAACAAGTAAAACTAAAATCAGAATAAACAAGACTATTTTGATCTGACATTAATTGTATAGTAGAGCTTGTTTTGTGCAATAAGCAAATTGTGCACGCCAAAGTTGGAAGAAAAATGAATATAATAAATATAGTCAGAACTTTTTTGTTACACCTACTTTTACTTCAAGAAAACCTTACAACTTCTCATCTGAACTCTTAAAAAACCAAACACCACACACATGCAAGGCCACATCTTGCATATTAACACATTGAAATGGATGTAGCAAGGCTGCTGTCTTTTTCAGCATCCCTCTCCTAGGCAGAAATGTGTTCATGGTGGAAATGCCCTCACTCTGCTTTTATACAATGCCAAAAACGTACCTATACAAATCTACAAGTCCATAATGGTCTGTTTGACAATGAAGCAGGGCAGGCAGACTATATTCCATAAATCTAGCCTAGCTAGTATTTTTTCCTGTTATAAACTCATTGGCAGTGTAGATCTTTCACTAGCTGCAGAGAATCAGCTGCGGTTGGACAAAGGGGATCAGCACTAGCCATTGCTGAGGAACTCTGTCCCAGTGCTGTCCCAGAACATATTCCTTCCAGCTGCCTCAGATATCATGGTGCTTTGCCACTGCCACAGTTGCAAAGACCCAGTCCAGATCTTTCCCATCCCTATAATCCCAGTATCTCCCCCTTTACATCTTGGCTCTGCAGCCAGTAAACACTGGTGAGTTCCTTTTATTAACATTGAAGCTTGCATTAAGTACTTGACCTTCCTTTCAAAAGGACTCCAATGACCACCTGCCTGACACATATCTCAAGCCATCCTGCACAGCTCCAGCCAGTACCTGGCTTGTCACTCCAAAAACCGGGGCTGGCACAGCACCACCTGCACAAGCGTCAGCAAGCGCACGAGAGCAGGGCTGCCAGCCAAGCACGCAGCGCTGCCAGCTCCAGCCCACGGCAGGGCGTACACAAGCACCTGGAACCAAGCAGTGCACTGGCAGCCCAGCTGCAAAGGTATCCTTTCTCAACTGCCTTCTGAATTGAAAGCAAACCCGATAGCTCAAAGCAGGCTCTGGGGAGAATACAACGAGAAAGTTATCACTTACAAGTGTGAGAAAAACAAAATGGCTATCTTTCAAAACGCCATTATCATCTCCTAGGTAATTAGCCCTGCCTAGTATCAGGTACACAGGGAAGGGTAGTAAAGACTGGCTGAGAAATTTAAAGAGTTACTCACTTCTGCCAGTCTAATTAAGAGCCAGTTAGGGGCTACTGAAATAATAATCTCAATTTGCAGAACACAAGGCAACAGAAGCAGGAGAAATGGGAAGTGAGCCGTAGTGTCCTCCATGGCTGGGAGCCACTCACTGGTGGGAGGTGCTGCAGGAAGCAGCTCCCTGACCTTCTCCAGTCAGGCTCCCACCGCCACGGCACCAGGCAGGGCTGCGAGGCTCCCACCGCCACAGCACCGGGCAGGGCCGCCACACTCCCACTGCCACAGCACCGGGCAGCCAGGCTCCCACAGCCACGGCGCAGGGCAGCCAGCCACTTGGGAACCAGGGTCCTCTGTGCGGAGGTGCTGGCACTTTTCTCAAATACGTGTGTAAATGTTTGCCTACTTAGCTATAAATATATTTAAATATGCACATAATCATACCCATCTGTAAATACCCCACATTTTGCAACATACACTTATTTAAATATGTACATACTTAAATAAGAACCCTAAGTAGGAGACTAACCTCCTTCTTTCTCTCATCAGTGTGGGCCCAACCCAATTCCTGATGAAACAAAGAGGAATTTGTACATGGTTTTCATCGAGCATTAGATGAGGCCTCAGAAGCCCCCACGGCTCCCTCCTGTACATACACTATCAACATTCTCTAACAGCTTCACATTTCCTGAGGCCACGTATTACAATGATCTGTTCAGACAAGGGAATATCAGGACACAGAGGCCTTGTGAGAAGAAAGGTCTGGGAGCTTCAAGCTAGCGAGACAGAAGAGATTTCCTCCCATGCTCCTTTCAGCACGTACTTTTTCATCAGATAAATATAAATAAGTAGCATAGCAGTTGTTTAGTGAGCAGCTTAGGGACATATTGTTCCCACTGTCCTAATTTTCCCGACACAGTTGGTAAATTTAGACATCTAATTAACAGTCTGTGCCATTTATCAGGTTACTCGTTGCTGGGTTTTTTTAAGGCCGTCAATTAAGCTTTCCATACCTTAGACATTTCTCCATCTCCAGACAGCCCTAGGCCTCTGACAGAATGATTATAAATGCCTCTAACACATCCCTTTCTGTTTATATGGGCTTTAGACAGTCCCAGAGAGATGAACTAGGGTCATCTCTAAAGCTAGCTTCAAAGTAATACTTTAACACTGGCATCCGTGGGATGGAGCAGACCAAGCAGGAGAAAGAATGGAAGAATTTACAGTTCTTCTCTAAAGAGTCAGCTGGGATACAGTCATCCAGAAAGAGCCATATTGTAAAACATCTGCATATTTGTGGACATTTTGATAATTATATTTGTAACTCTTACTCTATAGGCCTTGCTGTTCTATGCTTAAGAATGTATATTTTTACCTTTGCTCATTTATCCTCTTTTGTGCTCGTACCTCTTACCTCTAACATGTAAGACTTTCCATAGCGAAATGTTTAACCCTAGCAGTGATGCTATTTGATTTCAAGTCCCTTTTATCACAGAAGGAGTAAAGGCAATTAAGAATGTTCAAATCAAAAAGATCTTCTACAAGTTCACTGCCACACACAGATACAGAAGCAGCTTGCAGTGCTATGACAGATAGAGAAGTTCTGTCTGCAAAGTAAAGAGTCTTCTACCAGATCAATGCTGCAGGCCTGCACTAACGCGAATCCTCTTTAACAAGCAGTGTGTTTATTATCACTTCTTTACAAAAGACTAACAAGCATGTATCTGGGTCTTCTGGTTTAAGCTTAGCTAAAAAAATACAGCTAAATGTGTATATGCATCAAATTTCGATAATGATATTCCAGTCTGAAAAAGGCAGATGCAGTGTGAAAAAGTCACAAGAAAAAACTAGGTTCTCTTCACCCCTTTTTCTTCCTCCTGGACCATCCAGATAATTGTTATATTACTACTACCAGGAGCAGGCAAAGGAAGAAAACGCTCTGCACAAGTATCTATTCAGACCTGCTCAGATGAGACACAATGCATTTCTTTTTTTCTGTCAGTAGTAACAACCCAACTAAAACTGCAAAGGTAATCACCTTCAGGGTCATGCCTTGACCACATGAAACCTGTTTACAGAAATGCAGGATACTGAAAATCAAAAACACCTGCCATGAATGTTTAGTAGGCAAAGACAATCCATAACATCATGCAGTGCCAAAGAAAGCTTTCCTACACCTCTCTTTTTACACACGTGCTTTAAATGATCATTTTTTAGGGTGTGGTTCCTGTTTGCTTTGGCAGCTTCTACGAAGAAGATGGGGTGTGCAGCCCCATATAGAACCAGACGGGAAAAATTCTGACAAAGTTTTGCAAGAGATTAAATATTTTGCAGTGCAAAATCCTGTCTGACGTCAATCTAACCTCTAATAAGACAGACCTCCACTTTGCCTCTCAGCACGTCACCTGGCTTCCCCTGAAGGTCTGACCTTACTGTCTGTAGCTCCAGGGCAGCCCAGCACTTCTGCTCTCCTGAGCCCCAGAGCCTTGGAAGGAGCAGCCCAGAGCAGTCTGCTGGGGAGCTGCCCACGGGAGCCAGGAGAAAAACCCACCACCCTTCTCTCTGGCTCTGCTCCACTGCCAGCAGCACTGCTGCAGCCTGCCGGGAGAAGCCAGGGCTTCCAGGGTCCTTAACTCTGCAACAGCCGGTCACTTTGAGTACTCACGGCTCTCTGGAAAACAATCTCAGTGTCAAGTCTGGGTGCTCAGGGAAACCAAATTGAATTTTCAAAAAAATCTAATGCTTTTCAGTGCCTTCCTCATTCCTCCCTGAAATATATTTATCTGGGTTCCAATTTTTGTATCCTGCCTGGGGATGAAATGATGGGCTCTTGAACATAACTTAGTAACAATAAACTGGGCAACACATCAGTTTTAAGACTTTCTGCTTCAATTCTTTCGGTAGCTCTTTCACGCTATGGACAGATTTCTGCAGCAAAAGCAGTAACCCAAGTTTGCTGGAATTGCATCGCACACATGGTTCAAATACAGTCTGGCTGATACAAAGAAATTTGCAGCACTTCCTATCAAGATATTCACGTCAGAGATCATCACAGAACTCCAGAAATTCAGGTCACAGGGAAGTTATTTTTTGAAAGGGATAAAACATTAGGATTCAACATAAAAAAAAATCTTAGAAATTTAAGAACAAGGTTGTGACCAGTGGACAGCGAAAATCTACAAAATGTCTGTGGATACAATAATTAATACTGGTTTCCAAGGTGAAAGCTAGCACCTTTGACTTTAGAGTAACAACTAACCTGGGTTAGCAAAAACCTTGATTGAAACCATTATGTTTCACTCACTCTCTGTGGTTGATCATGCCTAGGGAGACTTCCTTCATTATATAAAGCGTGTAGGAGATAAATGGAACAAAAATCTCTAGGACAGTTAGGTCAGGCGACATGACATACACTACAGTGACACATTTTCCTCTATGAAGCCAGAAATTTCCAGTCCTCAGACGTGATAGCTGTGTCAAGTTTACTTTTCAGGCAGAAAAAAAGGTGCTGTTACAGTTCTGGCTAACCTTTGTAGAAACCCTTAATTCACAGAACAAGTGTGGAATCTTGTCTGGGAAAAACTGATCTCCTGCTTCATGCCTTGAAGCTACTACATGCCGTAAGTACCCTGACAAGGTTTTGAATCAGACAATAAGGATGAAACGGAGGAAGAGAGTCTGTTGGGGCACGGGGCGGGGGGGGATGAGAACAGCAGATGGTAACATTTGTTATTTTTCGCTTTAACAGTCCAAATAAGTCTAAAACCCAAAGCAACTATGCTGCTCCGATGTAATTAAGTGCTTCACTAATGTGAAAAACCTTTCTTTATGAGACACAGCAGAGTACAGAAGGTTGCCTCTGAATGGCCACTCCAAAAAACCACCCTAATCAAAGACATTTGCCAGCCTTATCAAACACAGATGCACAAAGTTAGGGGCTGGAGAGCATCTCTGTTAGCAACAAAAATTGGCAGTGAGCCTTTGGTAGATCCAAGCACCTTAAAACAGAAATCAACTCTTCATTGTACAAAATGCTAAATAGATTTGGAGGTTCTTCAAAGTCCAAACACACAGAATAATGTTGAACACATGTCTGTCTTCAGTGTACTTTTAACTCAAACTCCAGCATTTAATAAACTAATCCAGACTAGGACTCTCTAGTACCTTAGATTTGGGTATGAAGTACTGACCGTAGTGGTGGAGGGTGAAATGCGAAAGTTCAAGAGGATCCAGCTGCATTTTCCCTGCAAACAAATGCCCAGCTTCCACAGCTGTTAAAATCTTGAGAACATTCATTTTGTAGAATTACAAGCATGTTCCAAAAACTTGCGAGGTGCTGCATCTACCTCCATACTAAGAAAAAACACTCTTTTCTTAGGAAAAGAAAACAATAAACTCCATTTTCTAGAACACATCATGGGCAAGACTTCATTCTATGAAGCTATCTGTGAAGAAATAAGTACGGCTACCCAGAGCACAAATATAACTCTAACTCAAAAGTAATGGGCTCTGTGATAAATTAAGACATTCTTTTCATAGATTATAGTGCATTCCTGTCACATTAAGGCATTTTGAGCTATAAAGCCAGCCTAGAGATTGATTGAACTATTTTTTCAATAACCGAAGGAATTATTTGCCAACATATATATTCCAAACAGTTTTCTTAAACCTTATTGAGGATACTTTTATGAATGTTAAAATGAAATAAAATCAGATCTATGATTAAGCACTGCTTTACTGAGCAAGTTAAACTTTGGAGCAATGCTACAAAGCAACAGGAACAGTGTGTACAACTGACTTGTGTATTTGGAAAAAAAGTAAAAATTACTTTTAGAAACCCAGATAATTCTTCTTATTCTTTTTTAAACTTTAATGGCATGGAGAGATGTGACAACCATAATGATTTTTTTTCATGAACTCTAAAATCCCACCAACTACCCATGTGTTATTTACTAAAAGGGGACCAGGAATCTTTCCTGTGTAAAACAGCCTGTGACTGAACACACAATCAGGAACCTACGTGTTTTAACTTGGTCACAGCTCTCTTCCCGCAGCCTAAGGTCTCTTAATCCATTGACCAATAAAACCACATTGCTAAGATGAGGTTCTTGTCTGTATCAGGCTGCTTTTGTATAGCAACTGCAGAGGTAAACAGCACAACTGGCTCTTCCTCCCCCTGCCGCTTAATAAGGATCTGCAGAAAGTCAACAGAAAACCAAGCCAAAACAAAAAAAACTCAAACCGTGACACCACAAAACAAACCCCCAAAACCCAAACCCCACAACGCTGGACAGCTAGACTCAGCCAGCGACCAGCAACAGCAATCTTCCCTGAGCCCTGCTGAGCTGCCCAACTGCACCTCCCCCGCCACCTCAGCAGGTTTGCCTTTGGCCTTGGCAAGGGGCGGGCAGCCCCTACCTGCCCTGGCCCTTACACGGGGAAGGTGTTAGTCCTGGGTGAAAGCCCGGACACACGCTAGCATCCCAGCTACCCTCCAAGTCAGCGAAGTGGTGATCATAGAACCATAGGTTGGAAAAGACCTCTAAGATCATTGAGTCCAACCATCCACCCAACACCACCATGCCTACTAAACCATGTCCTGAAGTGCTACATCTACACCTTTTTTGAACACCTCCAGGGATGAGGACTCCACCACCTCCCCAGGCAGCCTGTTCCAATGCCTGACCACTCTCTCAGTAAAGAAATTTTTCCTAATATCCAATCTAGACCTCCCCTGAGGCAACTTGAGGCCATTGCCTCTTGTCCTATCACTAGTTACTTGACAGAAGAGACCAACACCTGCCTCACTACAAGCTCCTTTCAGGCAGTTGTAGAGAGCAGTAAGGTCCCCCCTCAGCCTCCTCTTCTCCAGACTAAACAGCCCCAGCTCCCTCAGCCGCTCCTTGTAAGACTTGTTCTCCAGACCCCTCACCAGGCTCGCTGCCCTGCTCTGGACATGCTCCAGCACCTCAATGTCCTTCTTGTGGTGAGGGGCCCAAAACTGAACACAGTGCTCGAGCTGCGGCCTCACCAGTGCCAAGTACAGGGGCACGATCACTTCCCTACTCCTGCTGGCCACACTATTCCTGACACAAGCCAGGATGCCGCTGGCCTTCTGGGACACCTGGGCACACTGCTGGCTCATGTTCAGCCGGCTGTCGACCAGCACCCCAAGATCCTTTTCTGCTGGGCAGCTTTCCAGCCACTCCTCCCCAAGCCTGTAGCGTTGTTGTTGTGACCCAAGTGCAGGACCCAGGACTTGGCCTTGATAAAACTCATACAGTTGGCCTCGGCTCATCGAGCCAGTCTGTCCAGATTCCTCTGCAGAGCCTTCCTACCCTCAAGCAGAGTCAGAGTCCATCCCCACAAGGAAACGTCCCTGTCCCTGGGGGAGGATTTCATCACTCAGGTACCAGGCCAAACAGCCATCAGGCCACCAGGGAGCAGAACAGCTTGAACAGCCAAAACCTCCTGTGAACCCCTCTGCCTCCCAGCACTGTTTTACTGATATATGATCCATCTTTTGTACTTACTCAGATGTTGCAATAAATAACTGGTGTTTATAAAATGGTATACTGGTATTTTCAATCAAAATTGGTACAACAGTCTCCCTGAGACAGATCAGCTACATCTTGGATGTGACTGAAACACAAAACATTACATAAAACTTACTAGAGCTCTGTGTGCTCTTCGGCCCACCTCCTAATATCCACCAGGAATTCAGCCGCCTGACCTATACTGCCCAAGTTCCCCAAACGAATACTTGGGAGAGGCAAATAAACAACATAAAACAGTAAAGCTAAACAGATTACCAATTTCTCTCTTACTTCCTGCTGACCATTGCCAGACTATGTTTCTGCCCCGAAGTGCAGGCTTCATTATTAAAGATGGACGGAATACAAGTATATTCAGCAGAGGCCGGCTGTTCAGGAAATAGCTATAATTTGGTAAATAGCATAATAAACACTTCAGCATCCTTGATGCAATGGGTAATGAGCCAGTGCAGTCGTAAGTACGTACATAACAACGTTAAAATTATACTGTATTTCACATTATATATCTACACACATGCACTCATGTAGAGATGCCCGTATAATATTTCAACTATTATATTTCTTTTCCCCTTGCTTTAAATTTATTACTTTTTCCTCTGTACTCAGCTAGTCACTTGTAAAAGAAAGCAACATTTTACTTTCATTCTTTGCTCTTTCTCTTCCATTTTACTTCTAGTATACCTACATAAACCATCAGAGGCTTTTGTTCATCATGGCAACCAAACACATTACACACTGAAGCACCAGAGATCCTGGGACTAAATGCAATCTCACAGCAAGTCATCGGCACGTCTACAGCCCATGCAGTGGAAGGCGTTTTAAATCCCCAGCCTGTTCTCCTTGCCACCATGGAGACTAATGACAAACCATAACATATCCCATTCATCTAACAGCTGAGAGGGTAATGAATTACAGAGATTATTCAGCCACTCATTATTAAAAGATTACAACATTAAAAATGGAGATTTTTTTTTTCAAAGGCAAATGATCATGTTTTCATGTAATGTGAGTGAAACAGTATACAGTATTATTGATTCCCAGCTATACTGTAAGGGCCAGCTTGTAACAAAGCCCCCAAATTGAATTAAAGTTAGCACTTCTCTAGCCCGAAATGCAATCCCAGTTCATACTGTTTTACTCCAAATGCTGAAAATATCAGTATTATTTAACAGGAATCTCTAGAATTTCTTGCTACTTTTCTCTGACAGCATTACCCATTTTTAACGAAACTGCAAATGTCCATTTTGCTTACTACCATTCTTGGTAAGTTTTTAAACAAAAAAACCAAAACCAAAATAAACCATGAACACCCCTGCCCCAAACCAGTCTACCTTGCATGGTGCAAACTATGAAAAATGTAACTGGAACAAAGTCTCTACATTACATGCTGGGCTTTTAAGTCTGTGCAGCCTACGGTTCCAAGTGAAGTATCAGTGGCTTCATTTCAGAACAGATCTGTTAAGTTTTAGTACCAAAACAAGTTCTTCATCAAACAAGCATCAGGCCAGCCCTTCCATCCAAGGGATCTGGTTACCCATAGACTTCTCAGGTTAATTCAGCGGCAGATGAAATATGTGCCTAACTGAAATTGCTCTGAATGTACTACGGGTAAATGCCTGTTTCCACAAGAGACTACTCAATCATTAGATGCAGGACACCGCATCATCTAATATAAAGAGACTTTTTAATATAGAACATCTGCAACCTTTCTATCAGCTCCATCTAAACGTCTACCCGGGGTCAATTAAAAAACACCTCAAAAGTTTGATTCATTACCTTTTCACTTTCCCAAATACATTTCTCCTGTTTGCAGGGTAGGAATTGGGAGGTGGGGAGAGGTAGGAGGAGAGGGGAAGGCTTACAAGAAAAATTAGGTTGTCAGAAAATGTCAATAGTCACAGCAAATCTTCTGTAAATGATTTTTGAAAGTCTGTTTCACTTTATGCATAGCTGAACAATAACTAGCATACTGCCAACTTTCATTTTGGAAACAAGCTGAGAAGGGCATCTGTGTGTGGACACAAATCACAACTGGTTGAGACAAAGGAAGTCCTGCACCAGGACTCCTATGAGGCCAGCTGTGGAGAAAGTACATTCTTAGCTGGCACAGGAAATCTGGAAAGCTACCTGCTACAGGGCTCGAAGGAGGGGAATGAAGAGTGATTCTTTTATCTCTAACTATATTTCTTTCATTAATTCATTCACATTATATGGTAGACTTCTTTGTAGTGACTAGGAAGGGCTGCTGGAGGGTGGCTGCACTTCTCTTGCTGTGCCTTACCCAACGGGAGGGACAGGGCACTGTCGCCACTCTGAACACAGGGCGGGGGCAAGCAGGATCCAGTGAGGAGAGCACTATTGGGTAAGCTCTTAAATGAGTATTCTTCTCGTTCAAGGAAGAAGACAGACAGTGTCAGCTCCACTTTTAACAAAATATGAGGCACAAAGGAGAGCAATGACATGCCTTCATTTTCATGTTTAGTATTCCCTCTGCACTCCTGGAGAGTTGCCATTATTCTTTATTACTCGTTTTCATCCTATAACCTTTCAGCTGAATCTGCTGAGCAGCTTTCTTACGAGTCTGTCTATTAGCCCATGATACTTGGGTTTACTTCGAGCAGGCTTCCTTCTTTCCTCAGAACACTTTCAGCGCCACGCTAAATCCTACCAGATCCTCATGGGCTGCAGCAGGGACTTCCCCGGCCATCACCGTCTGTTCCTCACAGCCATGAGTCAGTGCCTTATCAGAAGTTTATTATTATTACTACTATATACATTTTTGGATCATGAGTTGATTTCACTCAAAAGTTCTTTTTAGCTCTCCTCCATGTTATACTAATGTCACAGACCAGATTTTTAGAACTCCTGGCAGCGATGACTTTACAAAAGAGGTTACATTTGTCAGTCACATCATGCGGACTTTTTAATGATGTTAAACCTTGGGTTCAGTAATCACTAGGGTCCTTTTCCTAAAGCACTACAAAAGACCATTTCTCTTTTCCAGGATGGCAGGTTTTTCTAAGCAAGCAGACTGTAGAGGTTATAATTTTTTTATTCAGTAAGCAATTTTCTTACTTGTTTTTCAGTAATGTCGCCAATCAATTTTTTAAATCGTCAAGTTTTCTTGTATTTTCACAATAAGCTGTCAGGGATTTTAAACAAAGTAGCTCTTCAGATTAATATCCATCTTAGTCCTTATTAAAAGGCTCTAAAAATGAAAAGCAAGAATAAAAATAACTATTTTTAATTGACCCAACCTTTTTCTTTTTCAGAATTATCCCATGAGGAACATTTGCGTTCTGGAACTGTCGTCTCAACCCAGTCAAGATATTGTATGAAAATCCAAAAACTCTCAGGGACAAAATTCTGCTTCCTCCCCTACCCAACGCTGAGTGCTACATGGCAGAAATAGTACCTCACAGATCTCCTTGCTCTGGGAATTCAGCCATATATTATTAAGAAAATCAAATGAGTTTCTCATTTTTTAGTCCTTTTAGCCCTAAACAACCAGCAAAGCTAACAGACAAAAACCTGAATTTTATTCTTTTTCATGAATTACAAGGCTAAAGTCCATCTGGAATTATTCCTGTGAAACACAAGTCAAAAGAATGGGATTGTAAAGATGCAGCTAAAGGAAAAAATTGGTCCCAGAAATCTTTGTATAGCAGTGGGAATAAATGAGTAACAAATATCTTCAAGTTTAGACTGCAGTTTTCAAGATTATCAGTTAGAAGGTATTTCTGAAGAAAAAAAATACATCTGACACTGAGTTACTGAAAGAAACACAGAACCTCAATATACCATTTTTGGGTTCACTATTCAGGGAAGAAGTGGACCTTATGAGCTCTCAGTTTCAAGCTAGGATCTCCCCTGTAAGTCTGAAAAAAATATTCATCACTCTGAAGTCTACACAGAACTGGTACTAGAGTTAATGCTCCTACACCCTTACAATCCAAAGGAAAAAAGTATTAGTCACAACTTTATACCAGCTCACTTCAACCTCACAGCTCTATGCACCCGGGAACACTTTGTGGGTCTCCTCCAGTACAGGGCTTCCATGAAGTTCAGCAAGCTTTGACACAAGCCTGGAAAAATTTGCCACAAAGCCACTCACTACACGTTTGTATTTCTATGGTTTAAGACCAATCCACATCACTTTGCGACATCTGCTATTTTTCAGTTCAGGAAGACTGACAGGCTCCAGGATTCTCTCCACTATTTCGAAATAACTGTTGGTTATTTAGGTTCCCCACACCCTTCCTTCTGATCACTCTGCTCTGCCTCAGCTGGCATTTCTATTTCATTTTCTGCAATCGGGTCTGATCACTTGTGCAGCTGATCCCTATTCCTTCCACTTTTGCCATGAAACATTAAATGTTTTTACTCTCCCCATCATCACTGGTCATGCAAATTTAGTCTGAGCTTCTGGAATTCTTCTCGTCATCTAAATGCACAAATGTCAGCTGTGCTTCAAAAGGAACAGGTTATAAAACCTGCTTGTTACAGTACTCTCCCAGCTTTCATTGTTCTGCGTTTCAGAACTGCTACAGTATATTGACTTTAATAAAGTTTTGTTTTTTCAAGAGACCAACACAATTATTACAAGTCCACGTTCCAATACTGAAGTGAAACTGCCGTTTTATAGGTCTGTAACGATCTTTCTCTGCTCAGTCAAACGGATTGTCATCTGTGTTGATTCGATGCAACTTGTCTGTGCCATTCAATACAATTGATCACAAGATGCTTTTACAGAGCATTTGGTTATCCTTGAAATTTGGTACCCAGGGGTCCTGGGAAATGTCCACAGCTGGAGTTGTTCTTCAGTGAATATCTTTCTCTATAGCTGATAGTAATAATGTTCTTTTTCTTACCTTGCTCCTAAAATTCCCCCTATGCATTCAGATAAATTCTGCTTAAGCCTCACTCTCTCATTCTTGATGGCAACATCCACTTGGTGATTTTACTTAAATCTCATGGCTTCAATTATCTGTATGCAGACACTATACTAATTTAAGTTGCTTTCTAGGTTTTATGTCTCCTCCCTGATGTTTTATTTTGGTTTCCCTCTTTTCTGTTTGGTCAGTCTTTGAAACTGGGTCCCCGAGAAGGCTACCAACCACA
Source organism: Opisthocomus hoazin (assembly GCF_030867145.1). Taxonomy (NCBI): domain Eukaryota; kingdom Metazoa; phylum Chordata; class Aves; order Opisthocomiformes; family Opisthocomidae; genus Opisthocomus; species Opisthocomus hoazin. The sequence continues at coordinate 29,908,716 of NC_134422.1, read as the reverse complement.
ATTTGAGTGGTTTTTTTTTTTTTTTTTTTAATTGCTTTTTTTAAGTCATTGTTTACAAACCGAGTGAAAACCTCATACTTCAGTGCTTCATTTACAATCTTCTTTTAGCTTATAAATTAGCATGACATTTTATGCAACCAATTTAATTTTGTATTTTTCCTCTTCCTCTGATCACTGCTGTATATGAAATCTCCTCTGATTTATAAGACAGAATTCGATATCAACCTTTCTATTTGTAGGCTTGTTTTAGGTCTGCATCTGCCTTGCATGGTGGTTATTAAACAGAAACCTAGATGTTCAACATAATTTTCCATTTACCTTTGTGGAAACTTAATGATGGCACTGGTCTTCGCACTGCTGGACAATACAAAATGTTAGACCCCCCTAGACAAGGATTTCCCTCTACAGAAGAGAGTGGTCCCAGTTACAGTCTGATTGGCATTTTCTAAGGACAACATATAAGATTCCCCACAAACCAATCTGCTAGAGTGAATGACAGCCCAAATTCACCAAGCTACCATCTACCTGGAATGGCTACACTAGAACTTTCTATTGTGCTTTAATGATTGTGCGAAGCCATTACAATATTACTGCAATAAATACGGTATCAAAGCCAACAGAAACCAATGCTATCGCAGGCAAGCAGCCTCACGAGAGTGACTTAACCTTTGACCAGAAAATTTGATCTATTATAGGCAATTTGTGTCCCAAGGTATCCAGTGAATGGCTGATGCACACAAAATAAACAAAGACTGAGAAAGACAATAAACCGACAGCCAAGATCAACAAATGGTCTTGGTATCCCATGAAGCCATGAATACGATACTTTGTTAAACATGCTTTTCTCCAGACATGGGCTGTTGCAATATGTTTTGAGTGCCTCTGTGTCCTTGAGTGGATGGCTGATATATATAGTGATGTGATCAGACTATTCTACTGTAAAGAAGCTCCTTTTAACTTACGTAGCCCTTAAGCACCTCCTTGTTCCTCTCCCCTAGAATATTTATCGTACTCAAACACATAAATCCACCACCTCCTCTCCTAACCTTTTGCTGTTCTCATTACAGAGACAGAAATAGACTGTCAAAGAAAGAGACCCAGCCTTTACTTGATATTCTGGAAATTAATTACACAATACTTTAAAAGATTTATGTGCTAATCCACCGATTCCATAAAAATACAAGAATACAGGTAACAGCTTAAAATAGCAAAGGTAGAAAAAGTCAAATTTTCATGTGTGACACATGAATTAATACACATGTGCAATCTATACACATAATCAACACACTTCTCAAGAGTTACCTCCACTGTAGCCTTTTATTACGGTATAAATGCATTGTTTTAATAAAGAACTAGTGTAAAGAAGACAAAAGAGTATATAACACAGCTGTTGTTTATTGCTTTGCTCTGCTGGCTCTAGGCCTCAAGAAGTTCTTAAACTGCTAAGGTAAATCATAACTATTTAGTTCTTCTGAACCTCAATCCTCATTTTTTTTTTCCCCTACTCTAGGATTGTTGGTTACTTCTCTTTTCTCCTGTTTTTTTTTTTTTTTTTTTTTTTTTTTTTTAAAAAAATCTTCTCCAGTGAAAGATCATCTTGTCTGTGCTCCACTTTCAGTTGCATACAAGTGCATGGACAGCAGTTTATGGTATAATGTAAGTTTTCTGTAGCAGGTCTAGGGCCAGTAGTGATCTATCTTCCCACTATGACAGGAACATCATCTTTCAATTTCTTTAAACTCTAGCCTACAACCAAAAAAGATTAAACTCATTCTCTCCAATCTGAATACACTCACAAGATAGAAGCTGATATTTAAGCCAGAATAAATGTTAAGGGTGAAGTAAATAAATATACTTCTATTGGAGTATTTTTGTTGGCATAATTTAGACTACCTAAAACTTGGTGTGCTTCTAATTAGACTGCTAGAGCACACAATCTGTATGAGTGTGGCTTCCTTCCTCCCAACCAAGCATGCAAAAACATGTGAGTCTCTGCAAAATACTGAAATAGCTCTACAACACAGATTTTTAATAGCAATTTCCATGCAGGAGATGCAATAAAACTAAACCTGCTGTATTAGTGCACTGGGGACTAAAGCCAGTTAGCCACTCAGAATCAGCAAGCTTGCATGCCAAATCAGTTTTCACCACTCACTGGGTGCAACATACTCCAGAGGCAAATCAACAAATTCTGCAGTTTACAGAGCACCAGCAGCAAAGGATTTACAGGTCTCATCGCAGTCTCACAGAACATTGTCAGCATTCGTACTACACATACATAAATACAACTTCCACTTTGTAATTACTGAAATTAGCAAACATCTCGCATGTGGGAACAAAGCAGCTAACGCTACTGCTATAGGCAGAGAGAAATCAAGGCAGGTCTACACCTAGAAATTTCTCTATATACCTTCCCAAACCATTTCAGCCCAGAGCTCCTAGAGCTCTGCCTGAGCCTGCTACAGCACCCTCCATTGCTACAGACGACTGATGGTTTGGGAAGCAACAGAAGACAACCAAGCTGCAACAGCCTAAACAGGAAGTCATTAAGAAAGAGATGGGTGGAGGTCTTCAGAGATGAAGAGGTACATTAACCTACTGCAGCGCTTACACCCATAATAATCCGTCTTCTTAAAGGAAAGAAATATTTGCGAATTTCTTTTTGAGTAATTTAGATCAAGTCACCCACTCTCCGGTGTGTATATATATTCTAGTCATAGCAAAAGTGATCTGCAGCTGTATAGTGGAATTTTTTTCTCAAGAGCAGTGCCTTTTTGGTTTTGCGAAATCTTCATATTTTGACAAAATTTTTATATTAAGAGTTGTATTTTAAAGTGCAGACTGCATGAAAACAGACAGACAAAAATCAGTAATTTAAAAACATGCACTGGAGTAAATGAAAGAAAGTGAGCTTCCTTGACAGTCCTTCCTCACTACGTTAGGAAGGCTGCAAAATTCAGGAGCATGTAAATGGAAACAAGCACTTCCAAATGCAGAAGAGGATATGGAAAGCATATTTGGAGGGGGGAAAAAAAAGGAGAGCTAACTTCTTTGAACTGTTTATTTCCTCAATCTAATTTTAATTAAAAACAGAACATTAGGATGTCTGTTACACTAAGCTACTGTAATACAGATTTTAACATTAGAGGATAAAATGCTAAACGAAAAGACAACAGAGGTAGAATGAACAGTGCCTGATTCATTAGTCACGAGGGTTCTTTGGCCAGAAAGAGAATAGCAGACAACACTGGTGGCCTTCTGTCACCAGAAAATAGCTTTACAATTCTATTTACACATTATTACCAACCAACCTGATAATCTGGGGTTAGTGTGAGGCCAGGTATTCACTGCTTCCAAATATGGGACAATGAATGGTACAGGCATACAGTTCATTACTTCAAGCCTAATACTGAAGTTTAAATGCTGAAGAACTATAGCAGATACTTAGTGGCCTGTGTATTTTGTACTACATGTACACACAGACAGAAAATTTTTCTGCCTTGTGAGTCAACTTTAAGACCTGAATAATTTTTTTCAATTCCTAAACTAGTGGTGACACGTATCTCAGAGTTTATATAATATATACACACACAGAGGGTGACAGCTTTTTTCATGTCAGCATTTGGCTAACATTTTATATTTGCCCAGACTCCTTTTTATTCATTCTTTACTGTTTTTTTTCTCAACAATAAAACACGAAATAGGAGAGATGCAGGAAGTTGCAAGAACAGAAAGGAAAAAGGGAGAAGACATCTTAATTTTCACTACTGAGAATTACTCAAGGACTTCTAAAGCACAAGATCAAATTCTCTCAAATGCCCCAGATCCAAGCCAAGGCCCTAGAGATGTCATTTCCACTGAATGAAGAAAGGAAGCAGGGGAAGGTTCTTTGAATGTAAATACTTCCATGAGGGGAGGACTCAATAGCATAATTAACTTCTATGGTAAACGTCATGCAGCATCATGACCACGGGGAAATCAGAGCAGTTGCTCCTCACAAGGCGCAGAGTAGAATCAACACACACACAGGGCAGAGCCCAAACTAACAAACTCTGCTAGGCTTATTAGGCCAGGCTCTCCACAAGCTGGGTGACAGCCAGGACAACTGAGAACCCGGGGTGCAGAGCAGGGTAGAGAGAGGAGAAGAAGGTAACACGGGCAGAAACCTGGTGATAAACAAGCGTTGTCAGAGGGTGGAGGGCTGGAGGTGATAAGAAGATGGAGTTAGCGCTGCAGCTGAAACAAGCAGGAACTACTGTGTAAGGATCAAACCTGCACCTTTGTATCCGCATCCCAACAGATTCCAAACAAATGAGGAGAGGTGGAGGTGAATGTGACACAGCCATTAAACGCGCTGCAGAGCAGGACGCTGTAAAGAGCTCTTCTTACGTACTACTGGCGGAGAGAGATAGAAAGCAGGAGCTGGGGTAGAAAGGATATGAAGCCTTACTTCATCACTCATTTAGTCCTGCTAACGTTCATACGCATCATGGAAGTTTTACAGCAGAGGCAAATCTTAGGGCAGTTGAAGGGCTACGTAAAACACTTCCTGCCCAGATACACTGCAACACGTTGCAGCAGAACGCGTGCTGCCGAGATCGGCTGGCTGGGAAGCGTTCATGGCTGCTCAAAGCATTATGTCACCACACTGGTCTGTTAGCGCAGAGCAAACTGGGAAGGAGACAAAGCTTGTGCTGTGCTGACTGGGGCAGGCAAGAGCAGTCAGAACGACGACCCAGCAGTGTGAGCCACAAGAGAGACTGATGTCACCTGGAAGCAACACGAGTCTGAGCAGAAAGGGAAGAAGCTGCTTCTGTGTGGTCAGGTTTTCAGCGCGTTGCCTAAGAAGAGAGCAAACTTCAGACACCGCCCGACTGAGTGGGTTTTAGGCTCACTGAAAGATGACATCCCGTGTAGGGGCTTCTGCGAAAGAGGGAAGACACTGCTAGTTTCCATGATGACAGAGTAAGGACACAAAGAGGAACAAATTACAGAGAAAAAATGAGTTTGCCCATGTTAAATTTGAAATGGCAAATCAATTTTTTCTAGCAAGAAGGCATAAAATCAGGGAAGAAGATAAAAGGTCAACTATAATTTTGAGGCATTATATTCCAAACTACATTTCTGAAGGTAACAGTATCTATAGCTAGGAGGTAGTACAGAGAGGAGGAGGAAACCCTAGCTTGGCACCTCACATACAAGCTGTAGCAACAAGCGGTAAGGGTGAGCAACCCAGTATTCTGTCAAACAGTTCTCAATACCAGTGAACAGCAGAAGGCTGAGCTTGCAAACTGGGCTAGGCTTCCTTCACGTTTTTTTTTTCCAATGAGAGAGCACACCAAAGTTTGCTAAAAATGGATAGGAAGGTAAATAATAACGAGACTAAGTTACAAAGAGAATGGAGAGATGCTATGTAGAAATAAGAGACTAGACAACAGGAGACGAACAAATGAGAAAAATTGGTATCACTGGAAAAAAGTAAAAAGAAAACCAGCCAGAAGTCCTCAGAGAGGGAAGAATCCTAGAGATCAGAGGAAAATTAGTTTAAGAAAGATCACACAAAATCTTACTACTTTTTCATTTTCATTTTCTTAAAAATAAAACTATTTGCCTTCTATGCTTTTACAGGAGTAGCCAGACTAGCTTTTAAATGTATTTATTTTTTAACTTCTTTATCCAAACAAGAATCATATGAAGCAGGGAAATGCTGTTACTTTTATTTTTTATAAGCACAGAGGATAACCTTTGTATAAGGGTAACTGTGACTCAGAGCAGCTAAGTGAGTTAACAAGTGCCACCCAAGAAATCAGTAGCAGAGCAGGCACTTGAAACAAAGGCCCTCAGACTATTTTCCTATCTCCTAAACCATCTCTTGTCTACGTTCTTTCAGAAATCCTGTGTGGAAAGGAAGAGCGAAGAAGGAGACAGAGTGGTTCAAAGGGGTCAGTTTTTTCTGAAGCTAGCATACTTCACATGCTCTGAAATTGTGACTACCCCAAAAGGAGCTTTGTTCCTTTTATATGTCAGCAAAACAAAAGGTCAGCCTATTGAAATATTGGTGAGGTCTGACTTTCTTCTATTAATAACAAGCAGAGACACATTTTTTAAAGTAATAGTTAAATAAATGGCTACATGTCTGCAATCATTTCAACTTAAAATGTCAACTGGATTTGAGATGCCATGTGCATTTAATCAATGACTCTGCATTATAATATAAATATTACTTTGGTTTGACTGCTTTGTCTGGCATAAATCATAATTCAGTGTGATGAGTACATTTCATTTTCTCTACAGATGGCTGTTAATGGCAATACCTATTAAACTGGCACCTGCCAGCACCTCGTAGTTAAGGAATCTGTCAGAAGCCCCCTTCTGTATAATTTCTCTGTTAATTGTTGTCTCTTCCCCCAGCCCCTCCATTTACCAAGTTCCTGTTACAAGAACTACTGAAACAGAAAATCAGCAAAACTGCCGTTTTTTTGTGTCTCATGGTAGAGCTCATAGCCTGCACTTTAATCCTGAGCAAAATACGTATTTATTGGTTAAAATGCAGCTCAGGAAGCCTTAAACTCATATTCTTGTGGGTATGACTTTAAACCCTCAAGTATCTTTGACCATAATGCCTCCATACTATATACAGAAATACCCAATGTACTGTAACTTACATGGAAAAACTGGAATTCGAGTTTTATCCTCAGATAAGAGCTGGATTTTCAAAGCATAACAGCCAACTACAGTGAATGAAGGATAAACACACTGCCACAGTGTTCAGTATTAATCAAGAATACACTTTGCTTTCTAGCACTTCTTTTGCAGAAGGCATTTCTTCGGAGAGAGGAGACAGACACTTTGAAGAAATATGCCACCTCCAGAAAAGACCTGGAGTTTACTTTTATTTTAGCAGGTGTGGCATGCACAGAGGTCAATACCAAACAAGCAAGCATATGTTTAAGTAGACACCTCACAGAATTTAGTACACCAAGTTAATCCTTATAGACAAAGCATGTGCTGCTTTTTCTTTCCCCTCCCTGCTTAGTAATGGCTTGATTAATTATATTTCAACTTGAAGTGAACATACAACTATTTCACAAAAAGCATGCTCCTTGCAAACAGTTTGTAATTTCCAGTCCTTTTAAATAGTCAGAGGGAACTTTCTGCTCTGATCTGTTAAGTAAATATAAATCTTGTTATCCAAGTTCAGTAATGAGAGTGAGAGGTCTATTCTTCTTCACTGCACTTGCATACATCTAATGTTAATGAGATTTATGCATGCATATTAAGAGGAGAACAGATGCTTAATTAAACAAATAAGCCTTCAGTAGGCAGTCCACATGATCACTTTTAGTACGAAACCCCTTTATTTTCCCTGTTTTAGTCTGACTATGAATGCAGCCACGGAGCAATCAATACGGTGGAGGAAAAGAAAAAGTGATATGCGTAAATTGAGGTGTTTAAAATACCTGATGAACTCAAGAGACATTAAATAGGTGGGTATCTCCTCTCCCTCATGCTCTTGTGCTCTTTAAAGGAAATAGGAGTTTTATTTACTAATTTACCTATTTCAAAAGTGGGAATTTTCTTAGGCAAAAGGAAATCAAGGCCTCTGTCTCATTAACTGATGCTGTCTATCAGCTACACAGGTACGATCCATCTCAGATCGTTTTGCTATTGAAGACAAAAAATTCTAAAATAACTTTAGCCTAATTAAACTATCATTTAATTTAGTCCTATTTCTTTAATCTATCCACATCCATACAGATTTCCAGCATCATACATGTACATACATATAAATATATTAAAAAGTTATATACAATGCCTCTCTCCAGTAAATCACATCTTTATTATTTGCGCCTTATGATATTGCTAACTTTTCTTCCACAATGCTCAACTTCTCAGGGCAAAACAGAGCATAAAAAAAAAATCTCTCCATAAGCTATCATAGTGCTATACTTAATGGAAGTCAATACCTGTATATTACGCTATCTACTCTGCAATACTATTACAGGCTCCGCAGTGCTGGTTGTAAAAAGTGTCATTCTGAGCACAAGGCCCGTAATAGTAATAATGAAAAAAGGTCATTTCTGTCTTCCAACTAGAATGAAAAATTAAAATCACTAAGGCACTTAGCTCAAAGGAAAATTGGCAAATTAAGGGGACAAAAAATATAATATTCATGGCTCATATTGTGAAATAGAAGGTAAATAATTTAAGATGAACTGTTACGTGGGAAAGTGCACTCTTTCTGAAGAGTAAAAAGCAAATGGAACTAATATGCACATATATATTCCTGCTTCCTGGGCTTGCATTACATGTATACATGCACAAATATGCAAGTCATGGTTGATGTGCAATATTTGTGAGGGACAGACATTTTCTCACCTATATTAAATTTGTAAATATTTGCTAGTGTAGTCAAATTGACAAGAGTTGCCTTATATGAAGAAGGTTGGTTGTGTTTTTTTTTTCTCCCCCCAGAATCCAGCCTAGAAATAAAGACTGAGTGAGAGGGTGTTCTCCCACTGCCTTGCATTTCAGCAAAACTCTTTACTCTGAGTCACCAATTACATACTAGCTCTTCGACTTTCATACCACAAAAAAATTATGACTTCAGCCTGAGTCAGTACTGGACTCTGCCTGAGGGAGCTACCTATTAAAAAGCCATTGGTGTGGCTGCAGTCCATCAGCCAACTTGCCTTCATACCCACAGAGCCGAAAGGGCTGCCCAGAATTTTTACAATCACTATCTGGAAAAGGCAGTGAGAGCCGCAGACTTACGTTTATTATACGTATTACCAGGACTGTAACAACTGCCATGGTATTAGGCTAGCGAGCAGCACCGCACAGCAGAGGTCAGACTTCCCTGGTGATTTAAAGGTTCAGTTTTTCTCCAATTTAATATACAAACCAATTCAAAACCTACTTTTGTTAGAAAATGATATTTTGATAGTATTTCAAAGCACGGCAATTAACTACAGATCACAAATTTAAAATCTGAGGATTTTAAACTGAGGAACAGTTTGTTTTGTTTTGTTTTGTTTTTAATTTAACCTCTTGGTTAGATCAGCTTTGCATTCCCAGCGCTGTGATAATGCGTTTCGCATTAGTGCTCAGCATCAGGGATTTCTAACACCCTGCACCAAGGGGTTAATTAACTCTTCCAAACAGCCTGTAGAGCCACCTCACAAGGTGGCTCTAAACCAATGACAGTACATGCTGCCTTTCTTCAGAGGCATAAATACGCTGTTTCGCTGTAGTGTTGCTCATGAAAATACAAAACACCTTCAAAAAGAAGTACAGGGAAGCTCATTTGAGGTCTAGCAGTCTCAAGACTCACTGTGCCCTGAAAGAATCAGTCAGCTCAATGCAAGAAAAGGGATGAGCCAAGCATTGAATGTCTTGTGTAATACTGCTGCCGTTATGTATCTGCATAGAACTGAGTATTATTTCTGTCCCGAAAGAATTTTGGCATAGATGCTAGACACTGCCTTTTTCCTGAAACTGCAGTATACATTTAGTGACAGTTCCAATAATGAAAGTATTTAACATAGTTGTTTTTCCTGACATACAATACCAATTTACTTTGCCGTCTGTGTCTAGCGGTGGGTTATTTAGTGAGCTATGATGGTGCAATCTGCCAGAATAAAATACAATGCTCACTTCACTGATGTTACGTACAGTTGACAGAGTCAACTTCTGTTGTTCTTTGGACAGCACATATGCACATCCAGTACTCAGGCAGGCAATACACACATCAGAACCAACCAAACAAGAAACACTGTGCAGTCTGCACGACAGTAAAATAGTCCTTTGGATTATAGAGATGTAACTAATCAGTAATAACCAGTGTCATCTGCATTTCCAGTCTCCAGCACATTAACCCACTTTGCTCCAAGTGACAGAGTCATCAAAATGCTGCAGCCAAGAGTTCCAGTTAATACTGGGTAAAACAACAGGACTTTTTAAAAAACAATGATTACAAAAATAAAAGCATGTTTTCTTGATGGTCTCCCTGAATCACAGTCACCTAAATAAAGCTTCAATCCAGGAAAAGCTTAGCAGGAAAGCAATCATTCTTTTTTTTGTATGTGTAAAAAAAGACCAGGAACTACAAGTAAATAGCAGCTGAGCAACAGATGAGGCACTAAGTGAAATCTGTTAGCAACTGCTAACAGCTTTGCTATTTTCTGTTGTTGAATAAAAAAAAAAAAGTAAAAAACCAATGCAGTAGCAATTCCAATATGTTCAAAAATCTCAGATGCAAAACACTAAAGCTCAACGCTTCTTGTACTACAGATAAGTACTTGGGTTTGGTTTTAATACCTTGAAACACTTTATTGATTATAAGGCAGAAACAAGTCAATCACATGGACAAGATAAAACTTGTTACAGCTGCATATGTGACCCAGTAAGCATAGCACAAAAACCCCATCGCAGACACCGTGTGACACTTCCAGTAGCTGCTTCAGCCTCAAATTCTACTTTCCTTTGTCCTTTATATTTGAGCCCTAGTCCTTCGCCAGAAAGTACATGTGTCTTCATTAGCACTGAGCTTTCTGGCAAGATCTCAGAAATATTTTCATTGTCCTTCTGATCCTAGAGCTCTCACCACAGATGATCATCTCCTGCTTATCTCAACCCAGTCCCTGTTTGGATGCATGCACACAGCACAGCAGAACTATGCAGGCATAGCTGAAATAGCTCTGAACAAACTGCTCCACAAATTGCAAACAGTATGAACGATCCATGTGGGGTTCCAGCTCTCGGTAGGATCAATTAGTTACATGGCTGCAGTCATAGGACTAGTTTAGTTAATTCATGTCATTGCCTGGTCCCAGGCAGATATACCCTCTTCCCACTCCTGCCAGTTGCTTTCTGAACTTTTCTCTCAGGTCTTTCTCTCCTGTCAGTCTAGCAGGGCTTCTAGTCCTTGTTCCTCACACGGTCTCTCACATGGGGGACTGCAGCACAACTACCATCATATCTACAAAAGGCATACTACAGATATCCTTCTCCATTCACGTTTCTGCTCCCTTCTGATGTTTACATTTCTAATCCCTGCTATAGCAGGTTCCCCTCCCAATTTAAACTCAGCATGTCAAAAACTGATCTCATTTCTATATCTAAATACTTCTCTCTACTTCGTTCTCTTAAGCTACCAAGAAATAGTAGTCACCTTGCCTGTTGCAGAAGCTCACAACTTTGTCATCTTCAGCTTCTCTCTTTCCTTCCACAGATGTTCTACCAATAAAACATGCCAGTTTCATCTCCACGATGTCATAAAAAAATCTGGCTGTTTCTTTCCATCCATGCTGCTAAAATGCTTGATCACTCAAACCTTCTTACTGCAGTCTCCTCCTCCCCAGCCCTTCTGACACTCACTGCTCACTTGTCACATCAGTGCAAAACTCCAGTTTGAAAAATACATCTTGAATCCAGTGTTTAGTCAGTATTTGACCCCTTCTAAGTTCCCCCATTAGTTTCCTACTATTTCTCTTAAAAACATTCAGATTGTTTTTGATTTTCATGTCATCCACAGCAGTTTATCCCTGAAAAAACACCAACCTGGTTCTGCTAATCTTGAGCAGGACATATGGCCCCCAATTTTTTTGTAAACTCACACTGTTTGGTCTTGTTCAGTCCTTACAGGTCATCACCCTTCTTTCACTAGTATCACGGCTGGGATTCCCTAAGACTCTCACCTTCTCAGGAAGGAATTTCTTTTCAAGAACAATTATGTAAATTCTAGGGAGAAACACTGACAAGGACACAGAACCTTTAAAAACCTTCCAGCTGAACTGTTGGCTCTCACAAACAACTCCTTCTCTGTTCATCATAACCTGTTGCTCCCGTCTTTGCAACTTTGTAGAGATTTTCAGTGGTGTGGGATAAAAATTCCCATTCTGTGCTCCCATACAGGTAAATAAATATTATTAACAATTACTGTCTGCTGGGAAGACTATCAATCTAAATAAAGAGCAAACTTATGAAAAGAACAGATGTATAAAGCTTGTATACAACCAAAATTTGAAATATATTCTGAAGAAGTGAATCATTAAGAACAGTAACCTGTTGTTCCCAGTTTTGCGTGTTGATCACTGTCAGATTTTTGTCAACTACAATTGCTTGTTTTGGATTCTGATGTCATCCCATGTTCTTTCTCGCTCAGGCATCACATCCCCCTGAGTAAGACTTTGCACTTCAAACTTTGAATCTGCCAGTGATACATGAAACAGAATACTTATGCTTTTGTCAGACCTCTGTGTCACTCCCCTCCTCTTCCAACAGCCCTATTCATGCCAAAGAGTTAAAGAGTGAAAATAGACATAAGGCTTAAGACACACAAGAGAGTTGTTGAAGTCACCCTCTTAATTATTCAGTGTTTTGACTACTGTTCCATGTTAAGCCCTACTTTTTTAAATGAACACAAATGCACTTGCAATGCGCAGGTGTGAGTACGCACCTCCTCAGCATTCCTAAAGAGCCCCCTTTGAATGCGGGCTGGTATACCCACGCATCTTCATCTCACGAACACTAGCAACTGCTGAAACCATGCAAATCTGGCACATAAGCACGCCTGCATATTTTTGACAGTATCTCTACGGTGGTCAAAAGTCAATAGGACAATTTTGAGGATTCCTATTGACGACACATAGAACAAAGTCAGTTAAAACCTTCCATGTCAGTGTAACACAAGCCATTTGACTCCAAAGGACATATCAACAGAAAGCTGCAATGCAAGTTCACCTATCACTGTCCTAATGAATTTCATTTTTAAGTGAATGATCTCAGCAGCTGAATTTCTCAGATTACTAGCTAAATGTATCTTTGCCTAATCAATGACTGTGGCTTTTGTATGTACCTGGCTTGTCTACAATACAGCATGCTATAGAAACACCAATGGCTACCTAAAGCTAACACCAAGTGTTCAGTGCCACAAGTAACCACGTGGTCTAATCATCTCCAGGCGATCATTACATTTCATTCACACACCCTATATTAATTGCAAAGATCTATCAAAAATAAACAGGTACCAGAGGCAGGGGTGATAGCAACCAGAGCCCCTACAGCACCAAAGCCTCCAGCAATAGCAAGGCAACATCCTGAAGAACTTTGTCTGGTCTCTGATGATTCCAGACATACAAAACCAACCAACAGACACAGAAGAAATCCAAACACTTGCATGCCAGGCAAGGAGGATGGTGATCTTTTGACCACTGCAGGCAATGGCTGAAGCTGCGAAGCAAAGATTTTATCACAGCTAGTGGTTTTCACCAACTGCAAATGTTACTAGATTGTTTACAGTAACTGGAGCAATACTGCTCTCCCCAAACCTCGTGAAGGAAGCAGATAAGCAAGCGAAGAGAAAGCAAAGGTCTGAGTGTGGGAGCAGGTCATATATTACTCAGAAATATTCCCCACAAAGCCTCCCCCACCAACACAGGCTTGTTTTTAGCCTGAAACCTTGAATCTTTTCTGACATATGGGAATGAATTTCAAAGGCACTAAAAGACATTTTGTCTGCCAAATGTCTTCTGCCTCAGCTACAAGTTTGGTGTAAAAGTATAAACTGCTTTCTTTTTAAATAACATAAACATTATTTTGAGTCCAAGTGAAATAATTTTTCTACTACTTTATAAGAGTATCAGTTGTTTCCTACGTTATAATGAGAACGGGTGGCCATTTTGCTTTTTAAAATGCCATACCTCAACATGACACCAAAGCCTTTCTTCTTTTTCTTTTCTGGATCTTCATTTTCTTCTTTCCTTTTCTTCTCTTTGATTTTAGATTTGCCCTTTTCCTTTTTCTTCTCTTTCTCCCTATTTTTTTTGTCTTTTTTTGCTTTGGTTTCTGCACCCTCTATTTCAAAGTTCCTTGGAGGGGCAGACTCCGTGTTCTGAGCTTCTTGACCAGAGTGAGAGCTCTTATCAGAGAAACCATCTGCACACAATGAAAAAGAAGCGGTAAGGATGGCTAGGGGCCACCAAAATGTAAACAAGTGAAATACAGCATGAGTGTCTACAAAGTGCTCAAATGACTCACACCACTTACTCATTTAACTGAATAATTTAAAAAGCAGACTAAACATATCTAGTGAATTCCAGCAGACTTCTATTGTAAATTAAATACAGAGTTATTTTAGTAACTCGTCTTCCAATTTTTATTCCCGATACAAAAATCCTGACATAGTAAAACACTACTCTATGTGAAATCCAGGTTGTTAACCTCCATCAGCTCGAGAGAACTGACATGATGGGATGCAGACACTGAGAGATTACTTCAACAAGAGATTCTGGCAACTGACATAACCAACCTACGTAACAAAACGATTTCATTCACTCCCTCAAATCTTTCTATTTTGATGACTAAAGAAGAAATAGATAAACTGTTCTGTCTGTTTGGAGCAGAGCTGTATGTTTCTATTTGGGGGGCTCAGGATCCAAGCACAATTTTATCCTTCATGCTAAAGGAGACATATTTCTAGACTGCGGTCTGTAAGCCCATGGTGACAGAATGAGCAGCAGGGTGCTATCAATACACTCTTGCCTTGTCTACAACAGGAAACAAATTTCCTGGTTGGAGAAGAGGGAATTGTAGACAGCTCTGTAAAACAAGCGAGATAATTTTTAGTGTAATCTGAAGAAGGCAGCTGCTTCTTGAAGTTGAAAAATATAATTATTTAAGGATTGAGTTCTAAATCCTCCAACCCACCCCTGCCCCGAAGGAGATCAGTGAAAGACTTTACACTAAACCCAGTCAAGGTTGCATGGGGTACTGCAAAGACAGCTCTATTCAGTGGAAGACATGAGCAGTTTTTATAATGTGATCAACTTCAACTGGACTAAATCATTTGCTTATGTGCTTCACTGAGTTAGCTGTCAGCAGTCCTAAGCGAAGGTGGCTCCCTCAGTAAGTGCTATTAGCAACATACCCTCTTCTCCATCTTCAGGTCCATCATAAGACTTGTCAATGGCAGCTCGGAAACTCTCATTACAACCCCGACCACGGACCACGTGAGGCCTGGGTCTGTGAAAAGGGAGTTCGTTCTTCCTAACTTCAGCCACAGCAGTCTGAAGACTCTCGAGAGAACTGGACTTCTTCAATCCCAGAGTAGGACCAAAATCTTTGCCAACAGAACCTGGAAAACAAATAGTCACATTTTGATACCTAAAACCAGACAGAGAAATGAAACAAGTCAGACAGATACACTTAATTGTGTACTTTTATTACCTGAAGCCTTCAAAATAGTATGCAATCAACGTAATCTGTTCTAAAAATAACATCAAGTTAAACCTAGTTCAGTAGATACCACCGTTGAGACTTGGAGGGAATGCACATAATTTTCAGACCTGACAACAGTGATGGGCAATAGCTGGCTTGCTCTGCATCACTTTAAAGCCTGCACCAGTGATAAGGATGGGGTTGCTTCTTCCCCCTTTGACAGCGGTGTCCGACTGGACGCTGCTAACAGTTGCAAGGAGAACATTATCCTTAGACTCACCAAAACAAAACACCGCTACACAACAAGAGTTTCAGTTTTTAGAATGAAGCAGGTTGTATGAATGATTGTATGATATTTTCAAACACATTTCTCCTTGTGAGAAGATATTATGTGTTCTCTCACAGTCTTATCCAACCTTTTTCTTCAAGCTGAAACTGGTGCTGTGATATCAACATACACAGCAGGTTTTTAAAGAAGGAAGTATTTGCAGCAAAGTACAGTTTAACATAAACGATGTTGCTGCCTCCTTGCTTGTTTACAGGTGTAAGAAAGCACTTCATCTAAAAAAGAGCAAATACATTCCCAAGTCTCCTGAACGCTTCCTCTCTTTGAACGCTCTCTGACCTTAGAAAGGTTTTACTTTGTGGCAGTATTCGTGTTAATTAGTATTAATATAACGATAGTAGAATAGGTACAGAAAAGTTCCACAAATACATGCGTACCAATCAATGAAGAAATTCACAGCTTAATTTAAAAGCCTTTATAGCATCTACTTAATTTTTATATGGCAGAACAATAAATGTGACATACAGACATTGAGGAAGAGACTTTGCCTTGCAATATGCCTTCTGCCTTTCAGGACACAAATGTTGTTGTTTTCAAGCGATACTAACACAAGCAACAGGAGAATATAAGAACAGAAGACCTTCATATACATGCCCACACACTGTCATGCCTGAAGAGATTCAAAGATCAGAGAAAAGACAGGCATGTTAGTACTATATGCTGCTATTTTAGATTTTAGAGTGCTGGTATTTCTGAACTAAAACCAGTATGATCAGTGAATTCTTAAAGGGAAGAAAGTGAAGAACTGACACCAAATAAACTCGCCAGTAGTGTCTACGCAACGCAATTTACTTCCACTACCTGCAGACTGACAGCTGCTGAAAACAAGGTGTGGGAGGTGGCTTGTGGAGACAAACAAGTATAAGGGAAGCCTGGTTGCTCAACCTTCTTTTGTTCACCGGTTGCCCTTCCAGAGCTACCAGTATTGCCAAATTAGCCAGTGCTGAAATGGAGTCAGAGCAATAATTGCACACAACATACACAAAGGTGCTTAAAATCACTAAAAACTTGTGCACTGGTAAGAGGCACTGCAGTGCCTACCTCGGGCTGAGACGGAGCAACGCCAAGGGAAGCACAGTCGCTGCACACGGCGGCACAGCGAAGGCCACTCTGACCAGCGGAGGGACAGCCTTCGTGCTTGTCGGTCAGAAAACAGCTCCGATGAGTCGTGCTCGCAGCTGGCCACGGCCCCACCGCCGGAGGTGGGCTTGGGCTGGTCGTGCAGCTGGTGCCGAGTGCCAGGCCGCTCGCCATAGCAGCTGGGTCAGCAGCCAGCGCAGCGGTGCCGATGTACCCGTGCCACGTTACATTAGCGCCCTCAGCCCCATTACCTGGGGAAAAAAGGCTCAGGCTGAACGGTGGCTGGAGCCTGCTTTACCTGAAGCCACGCCAGGTAGTGACTCGAAGTGACTCAGGCGGGAAGGCTGCCCTTGCCACGTGCAGGCCATTCCCAAGAAAATGCAGGTCAATGCCTACAGTTGGGAGCGATGCACTGAGACGTGACACGTGCCGGGACACAAGCCGCCTGCGCGGCCTCGCGCCGCGATGCTGCCCTAGGCACATGCCCGTCGCATGCCATCGAGCTCAGTCGGGCTCACCCAGAGAGCCGTCCGTGCCCGGCACTGGCTGTCAGCAACTGCGTGGGAGACTGGCACTTACTGGCAAAGCATGCTGCTTTCTGTATAAACAGTCCTTGCTATTTCGTCCTAACGTGGAAGCCCCCCCGAGGAATTAACTTTAGTAATAACTAGCTGTAACGTCCTGGGCTTTTATATTTTAAAGTGAACGTTTACAGTGACTTTCCAGTAGTATTTTCAGTTTGCTACCAGAAAGAGGAAAAAAGAAACTAAATGGAGCACTTCTTAGCTACCAAGTAAATTCAGAACACCACTACCCTGGAAAACTGCTTATTTTTTTTTTCCCCCTAATGTCCCCAAAAGAAAGAGAATTGGCTTATGGTCACTTCGTTGCCTAACATCATCCAATAATGTGTGACCTTAAAGGACAGTATAAAATGGCAAAGATTAACTGTATTTCACCCACACTGGCAAAGAAAGCTAAATTTCAACTGCGACCTTCCTGTGTTCTACCGTTTTAAAACTGTTCTCATTTATTCAAAAACTTACCAAGAACTTTTAGTCACAGATTTGCAATGAAGCATTAAGTTACCCATTTCTAAGACTTGTAATAATTTAGTCTGAAATATCACTGGCAGCATTGGAAGTTTCTCACTATTACCATGAAAATCCACCCATGAAGAAGCATCTGAACCCAGGTGAAAAATAATTGAATTTTTTCTTATTGATGACAGTAATAGCAATGCAACCTCATTAAGAAGGGGAACATTCAGTCACGGAGTTTACATTCTTGGACATTCTTACCAGGGTTTTCAGTGAGAACTTCATATTTCTGCAGTTCAGCTTTTATTCCTTTTTTCTTTCATTGTAAAGCTGCAGCAATCACATATCAGTGCACAGCTACAGATACAGGAGCTGAGGAGCTTCCCTAAGCAGGCAGACCAGTCTCCTTGCTTTCCCAGCCAGTATCTATTACTGCATGCTTTAAAGAGAAATGCACAAGACTCCGTAATGCACAAGTACCAGATCCCAGCTAAGGAAAATTTCCCTCCCCTGTCGTGTGTGTCCCCATCCACCCCCCCCCCCCCCCCCCCAAAGTACCTTTTCCATTTCTGCAGACCTTTAGAACTACTGTAAGCATGAAAACGTGAGTTCTTCCTCATGGGTAAAAAAAAAACCCAACCAACAACAAACAGAACCCCAACAAATAAACAACTCTCATCTCATGGTAGAGTCATAGTAAGTCAATTGAAGCATCCACTTTATTCTTTTTATAAATGGTGAATTATTTTATGCATCTCTACTGAATTTATGAGAGAAAACAACTGACACCAGTACCTGCCTACGACTGGCTGAAATGACGATGTTGGTTACTAGATGATATCTGTAACTGATCATCCTTTAACCGAAAGATGGTTTACATGTACCTCAATTTTCTGCTCAATGCCAGCATGGCAACCACAGATTTTTTTCCTTAATGCACTAGTAAAAGTAAACCTGCTTTCTGTCCTTTTATTATTATTATTACTATTAGTTTCAGGTATTTCCAGGCTTCTCTTTTTCCCACATCTGCACATTCCTTTCTTTTTTTTATAGCCTGGCAGAAGGAAACATGCCAAAAGCAAGCTGTCAGTCATGAAAATCAAAGGGAAACAAATGACACAGCATTGTAGGCAATGCAAGCCACCCCAAAGGCACATGTAGAGAGTTGAACTGAAGAGAAGCCATGAATCACTGCCACTCTAAATGAAATACAACTCCTAGATGCCCTGAACAGTAAACATCTTATATATTTATCATTAATTTCACTTTTTAGATAATTACTCTTCTTGAAAACCTGAAACTATATGAATATGCCTGAAGGATAATATTTAAAGGAATGTATTTGTGTGAGCTAGATTAATATTTACATTTTGAAAGATATAGTAAGGTAAAAACCAGCTATGAAGAAAAAAAGAAGGACAAGTGCCACTGAGACTGAGAAACTAGAATAAACACAAAGTTGTAACAGATTATATATAGCCTGGCTCTGTATTTACCGGAGCCCTAAACAGACACATTCTTGGTTCCCGGTGCATTGCACATGAGGGAGGTGCATGTGTTACCAGGGAGGAGAAAACCGTTGAGTCTTCCACCATGCGAGTACAGGGATGCTGGAGATAACACGAGTGCTTTTAGCAGGCAAAAAACCGTTTGTTCAGGAAACCCCGTGGCTGACTTCTTTTGTGGTAGGAGTCAGAGTGAGACAGGGCAGCACCCTCTCAGGAAGCAGCTACGGCCCAGTGCCTGTGCTGCTCCAGACACGCGTCCTGGGCAACGCTCACGATGTCTGACGCAGCCTCAGCTGAACTCGGGCCTATCCCAACTGAACTGATCTAACCGCTTGCTCTGTAGTTATCTCCTCTCTAAAGGAGCTGGGGCATTTTAAAAATACCTTTTGATACATATATGTTCCCATGATTTTTCACAATACAATCAATTCACAGATCACATGTATGTTTGGGGTTTTTTTTATACAAATTAATGTATTGCTAACCTTACCCTGCCCCTGCAGAGGTGAGGATAGCAAACAGCTTCAGAAACATCCACACTTTTGTTCAGGACGGAAAAAGCAGGATTTCTGTTGTACAGAATTAAATGATACAGGCATCAGGCTGGTAAAATAGGCCCCTCAGCAAAATGTAGTCAAAATATATCCTTGCTGTATGAGAATAAACCAAATCTGTTACCCAAACGAAAGATGTCCAAAGATACAAAAGGCAAGAGGTAGCCAGTAAGACTTGACTACTTTACTCTCCGCTTCGCTCCTTTTGGAAATTACTTCTAAATACACTGGTGTATAAAGCGGAAACTCTGAGTATCTTTTAATAAGCTTAAAATCAAAAGATAAAACATTTGTCATTATTATCAAACTCTGTGTGCCATAAATATCAGAGAACAGCTAGACAGACACAGTTCTTACAGCGTTGCAGCATCATATGGTGACTTAAATTAATTCATGTTCAATTGTTTCTGAACCATTTTGTTTAATGTAGTTTCATTTATTTCTGGTAGGATTCACAGTATGCACAACCAAAAAGGATTTTTTCCTCTCACTTATATTTTTATACTCAGATACTTCCTCAATCATCAATCGATTCAATGCAGAGAATGATTTAGGATGGAGGAATTTGAAAGTCATTACATCACTTAGCTTCTGATTTTGAAAGGAACAGCTTTAATAGGACATTTTTGTAGAATAACCTGAGATCATACGGTAGCCTTTTCTTCAAGACTAGTTTATACAGGTAGCATAGAAAAGATTATCAAGGGCTTGATACTAAGCAAGAGAAAAATCACTGCCTTGCACTCACGTATTAAAGACAACATGTATAATTTTGCTCATTTTATACCTCAAATCAAGGATTCCAAATTAGAAGCAGAAATACTGAACACAGAACACCCCATACCTGACGGGGGACGGAGGGGACGGAGGGGACGGGGACACGTCTAAGAAAGAGAAATCAAAGCATGGGAGAATTTAACAAGTTCTCTGATTAAAAGAGCTTCGGATTTACAGATATTTCAATCTATTTTACTACATATAATGACTGCAATTTAGCCCATATTTGCACCAACTACAATTTCATCTATGAATAATGGCAGTTCACAATCTGTAGCCCACAAGGTACACTGAGCTTTAGCCAACCAAAGAGGAAGCGTTTGGAATAAGGCAGCCATTATGCAAGAGGCGAAAATGCACTACTGTCATCTTAGAAATGCATGCTGGTGTCGCTATTTTCTATAGTCTTACCACTAATGCAAAAGAATGTGTTAATATTTCAAATAGGATAATATGTACAGCATTGAACATCTCAAAAACACTAATAAGTTTCACAGTGCAACAGTAGTAAAGCTAAGAATTAGGAGCAAAAGAAGAAAGAGGTTCAAGCAAAAGCCCTTGGGAGAAACGGCACATGCATTTGCGAGGTTAGTGCTGAATGTTGGACAAAATGCAGCAAAGCCTGTCTTTGCACAAAAGAACGTCTGATGTTATCTGCTGAAATAATTAGTTTTCTTAATTTGGTTACACAACTTTAACCTCTCACATAACCTTCCACTTGCTGGATGCATAGCTCTGCATCCAGCAAAAAGTTTGCCTAGGCATTTGAATCCCTACTCCTCCTCCAGCAGGCTGATGTTCTCCATTGGGTTGGTGCAAACTGCCGTACTTGCCCTTCGAACAGGTCCCACTATAACCTTCTACAAAGCAGAAGCTTGCTTCTCAAGGATATTCATGTATATCAAACTGATTTTAGACATAGCTGTTACAACCCACTAGAGGAAAGCAGCTATAGGAAAAGCAATGCAGACAGGAAAAAGTCCAGTTTTTAGAAGATATGATTCCCTGGTGATTTCAGGCACCTTGTAAACTGATCAGTCTGGAATTGAGTAGTAGTAGAAAAATTCCAGTGCCCTGTGATTGCTTTACTGTTACTTCCACACCCACCCTCTGATAAGGTCAAACATTTCAATCCAGCTTTAAAAGACTGGGAAATGTGACACGTTCTGAGATTAATTGATATAAATTACACTTCTCAGACTAAACCAACATTTTTGTTCCCAGGCCAAAGTTTAACACCAAGGGAGAGTCCCTGCACTAATATTTAAACCAAGTCACTTTTAATGGCATAAGGCTAACGGCTAGAGTGTCACCTTTGACCTGCGGGACAGAGGAAGAAACTTCTTCAGCAGCAGAACAGAAGAAAGCAAGCCACTAAGTATGTTAAATTCATGGCTATGATCTATTTCGTTAAGTCTGAAGCCTATTTTGAAATAAGGTGCCGAATTATTACTCAATCTCAGTCATTGAGCCTGAAATCTTATTTTAAAAAATGACTAATTTAAATCCGATGTAACAAATTGAAAGGATGCAAAAAGTTCGTATTAAGCTTTCCATTTTCTTTGCTAATTCAAAGCTTTTCTGGAGTTCTTTACATGTGAATGCCAACAGAAATTCTCTCCTATCAATAATTTTATTCACAATTATTTTCTTTTTTAAAAACTGGTATGTCAGTTTTAGGCATCAAGTTTTGGCCTGGACGGATTTTTACAGACATTCATATAAGCTGTATGTTAAAGATTGCTTGAAGCATCATCCAGGGATTAATTTAGGCTACTGCAACAACAAGGAATATAATTATTGTAGAAGAGAAGCCAAGCCAAGGCAACAAAGAAAAATACATTTCAATTTCACCAATTTAACTTGCAGGTAAAAAACAAAATATATAAAACACTTCCTTCACGTGTGCTTTTCCTTATCTGTGATCATTAAGACCAGGAAAAAGAAAAAAAAAAAAAAGCTAGATTTTTAACAAAATAACCTGGAAAAAGGATATCTTTTCCTAATAATGGCATTGCTTTTGTACACCTGCCCACATTTTGATCAGTGAATCCTACATGCTTGAGATATTTATGAGCTCTCTTTATTGGTGCCCCCCCCCCAACTGCCCAACAGCCGCTCTAATTTAAGATGCTCTATATATTGTTGCCATGGGTGACACATGAACATTGAGTAAGGGAAAGCTCTGCTAATAAAAAGGCTTTCACAGCACTTCAGTCCTTGCTCATAAGTAAAGTTAAAATTTATGGCTTTTAAAATACTGGATCTGAGAGAGGTCAGGTTAAATGGCTGCTAGTAATAAAAGGAATCAATATGCTACAGAATCTGAAGCAGCCAGCAACTAAATAAACACCTCATCCAAATCCACTTGGCCCTGAATTAAAAGAACATAAAATATTGTATTTATTTTGTTTGCCCTCCACCAGTCTGTGTTTTGCATCACTACATCCACTAGAATTCTACACAGAGCAAGCAACAAACATATGTTGGCCAAGTAGCAATTAAACTGTATGTCAAGGCTCCGAGCAATTAACTGGGCATTAACCTTATCAGGGAACCACTTCTGGATTAGCCAACTACAAACAGGCAAACATCTCAGTCTGGGAAGATTCTGCAACGTGTATTTACAAAAGCTTCAGAGGACTCGGACTTCCTGTCTCAGGCACACACAGAGTAAATGAGCCATTTCCAACAATAACCCTTTATTCATAAACCCTGAACAAAACCAGAATCACCTTTTTGAGTGATTAGCATGTCCTATTAGCATGGAAGTACAAGACAGTTTGTTCCTTACAGCACTTTAAAATCAAGCAGACCAAAATAAGCAGTGAACTCAAATCTTTTGCTCCTAATCCACATTTGGCTCAGTTTACAGATTGATTTCCAGAAGAAGTTCTGAAAACCTATTTTCTTCTGTTTATTTGTACATGTTTAAATAGAAAGTGCATAGGTTAATTTTCAGTTTAAGAAATTAATGCACATTTTGCTTGAAGTTGCCAGCAGATAATCTGTAAAAAAAGGTACATATACACCCATAATCAATCTGTCTATACATACACACAGAGAGAGGCCATTCACGAAGGCACACATGTTTTTGAAATGGCTTTGTTTGTGAGTTTAATAATATTTGTCTTAAAACAGTTTTTAAAAGTTGATGTCAAAATCCAGCTCTTGTACGGGAATATGCAGAATTTTGTCAAACCTACTATTAACTAAGAGAAACGGTTATCCAGCACAGCTCTGACTCAAAATCCCTACAGATTCTGAAAGGATTATGTAGGTTTTCACCGAAAGTCCACAGCAAAGGTTCCTTTTTATTTCCTAGTGAGATTTTTAAGATCATTTGAAAATGCTTAAAAAGTTGATAACTGTATTTTATTATAGATTCCTCACAGCCGAATCCACAGTTGTAGTGATATTGGGTCTTTAACCTAAGTTTATTTTACAAGCTTTAACCCTCTCCCCCCCACCCCGATGATACTGAAACTTCTCTGCTTGGTCTCATCATTACAGAGACAAGGATTGTTTTTTAGAAAAAGAAGAAACCCCATAGAATACACCTCCTTCTTGACATATCTCAATAACTGAGGAGTGGGAAAAATACATGATTCCAGCTGGGTAATACTTTTCCCCCCTCCCTATTCACCAATAACTCAAAAAGGACTGAAAGGAAACTTTTCAAGCTTTGCACGCGAGTAGGCTGTGAACTAGGTCCTTCAGCACAGCTTTTAGGAAAGGAAAGTTTAATTTCTACATCTGGGTTATTTCCCCTAACATTAGTTGAATCTGAGTAAACTTGGCCATAAACTTGTTCGTAAAGTACAGGAACAAAAATACATATGCACTCCCATAGGTACACGAGCATACAATGATATTCCACATGCACGTTTTCAGCAACTACAGTGACCCCATCTAGTGACATGCCAGAAGCTAGAAAGGAGAATTCACACATGCTCCTCAGCCGACGGGTTTAAATAAGTTGTAAAATTTTAACAAGAGTGTCATGGGAGCAGAGAGAAGATAAGTAAAATACAGACGTTAGGATTGAGAACAATTATTTTGTACGTTGAATATGAAAAGTATTTTCAGGGCTTTCTTCCACAAAACTGAATCCTTAGAAAAATCATGTCCAATTCATGGAACAAATGACAAGGAACTTTCCTTCCAAACAGCTGCAGCCAAGGATTTTGCTAAACTGTTCTGTAGCGTATAAAGACACAGACTCACACTCAATGACATCTGGCTGTCTTCTGGGGTTTTAACAGACACGATTCACAACTGGATTACAATCCCAGCCTTGCTTAAAAATAAATTCAAAATACTACTTTAGTTATGCTGGTTAACTCTGAGACCTAGTCTCTACAATTTACTGCTTTACA
Source organism: Opisthocomus hoazin (assembly GCF_030867145.1). Taxonomy (NCBI): domain Eukaryota; kingdom Metazoa; phylum Chordata; class Aves; order Opisthocomiformes; family Opisthocomidae; genus Opisthocomus; species Opisthocomus hoazin. The sequence continues at coordinate 29,883,813 of NC_134422.1, read as the reverse complement.
CATTACATTTGTGTGGGCTTGTGTACAACCCTTCCTTAAGAGGTTTGCAGCTCCCCTGCTAGGTATGTCACAATGTGTCATTTTAATGAAAAGATTATTTTTAAAAGAAACTGGCAAGGATGTGAATGAGAGATCAAATAATGCTGGTTTCATAAACCTGTATTTTTGGAAAAATCATTACATTCTTAGATGATTAACAAATGTGCACATAGCCTTTAATAGCCCCCACAGAAAAGGGAACCTCTCCAGATCTCTACGTTTTGTTTCCCCTGCAGCAATTTTTAGTATCCTATACTCTATTAATTGCCGAGTTATGCATTCAGGATCTTTTCACAGAATCACAGAATGTTAGGGATTGGAAGGGACCTCTGTTGACCCACAGTCCAACCCCCCTGCCAAAGCAGGGACTCCTACAGCAGACTGCACAGTATATTTCAATATACAGTTTTGCATTGCTACAATGTATTTAAATGGCAAATTAGAAAAGCTAATGGAATTGCTGCATGAAACAACTTAGAGTATGATTTAACTGTAGCAGCAAACAAATACAAACTTTTCTTGAGATTGTCTTCTCCATTTTTCTTGCCTATGTCCAAATGACATTACCTTGTTCCCTTTCACTTGCCCAGTAAATGGAGAGTAGATACAAATATGGTCCCTATCATAATATGGTACCAGACTGCAAAAATGTAGGGTCAAGAGAGAAGAAAGAGTCATTCCAATTCTTCTTGGCAACCTCCCTCATCAACCAAACGGTGACATTTCTGGAGAATTTAGTCAAAGCACTATCCTAAATTATGACAACAAATTCCAAGTTTCTCCAGGTTTAACAGGATGGTAAGCAGCAGCCACAGTGATACCGCAACCACAATAATTTGATACACGTTAGGCACAATCAAACAACATTTTAATACAGACAAATCCAAGATGGCTTATCTTAGAAAAATAAAGGTTTCCTCTAAGCTGGGACTCAATATTATTGGAAAACACATGATTCTGCTCGGTGACTCCATACACTCTTGAAGCATGAACCAGACAGAGTCTAGCTACAAGTAGATCAGGATGCACTTGGATAATCAGATTTTTCATCAGCTGTATCAGAAAACCCACACAGTATCATGGATCAGGTGCAAGACTCAGTGCCCAATTTGATCTACGTCAGCTACTTGGTGGCTGGATCCTCAGATGAAATTTAAAAATCTGGTATTAGAAAGGCAACTGTTCTACAGAACAGACAGTTCTTTCAAATAGACAGCAATTCAATCAAAATACATCAGTACAATGAAATATCTAAATTAATACTAATGGTAATCTTTGCCTAGAACAGGATCCCAAGCAATTGACAGTAACTGCAACTTTTAGGAGACTAATATCAGAGCCAAAGTGTGCTTAAATTAACAGGGATTCTAAAACTGGAACTGGCAGGTTCATTTCCAACCTGGTTCAAGCCTGGGGAACAAATCCTCAACTAGAGTAAATCAACACTCTTCCACTATCTGCCAGCTTATGGCAGCTGAGTATCTGTCTTTTGATCCTGTACTCTACTGGCACCATACACATACCTGCCCACAGAGAGTCGGACAACCTTAACTCATTCAATGTAAGTTACACCAGTGTCAGATGTTAGTAAGTTCAGCCTGTGGTGGAGTCAAAGGAGTGATCTGTAGGTTAAAAAAAGCTCTTTACTATTTTAGCAATCCAGAGAGCCATCTTCAGTTACCCCCTGGTCCTGCTGAAGAGTAAGAAGAAATGAATGTGTTTATATGCCTTTCAGTTAGGAACTGGTTTACTCTTTGAAAGCTCTGTTTTTACTTACCCATGGAATCAAAGGTCTGGAAAGAACTAATAGCTTTAGAAATAGAAGCAGCACAAAGATGCATCATCATAGATTATCAGTAGTTTTGAAATATTACCTCATGCTTTAAGCACATCATCATGTCAACTTTCTGAGGCAAGAGCGCCTCTGCTAACTGCAGCTCACAAGAGTAGCTTGTTGCAGTTTTCTCCCTGGGTTATTTTTTATCTTGTGTCTGTGGTAGTGCAGTCCAGATGAAAAATAATTTTGGAAGACATCAATGTTACAGCAGATTTCCACAGTGTTCTTTTTCTAGCTCTATGGCATTTAAAAAAAATTAACAAGTATTTACATAGTTTTAAACAAACACTTTCTAAATAGTGTGTTTTCTACTTTTTCTTATTTTATGTAATGGTTTCCTTCTCTGCTGACATTTTGCTGGTTCTTTGGTCAAGACTGACGGAATCCATCCAAAGTATGCTGGACGACGCTAACTTCTGAAATACTGATCTGCAGCTTTGGTTTTGTTTGAGATTGACAGCTAACTTCAGTAGGGCCTGACCTCCAGCCAGAACACCTTCATGGAGACAAAGTAATTAAATTAATGTGCAAAGCAGGAATTACTGTTGATCATCAACCAACCAGGAAATAAATCTGTGTACAAAAAAAATGCTGTCAGATATACAGCACAAATAAATAAAAACAAAACGTATTTACCCTTTTCTTTATACCTACTATCAAATTCACGTAAAAGTTTTTAAATTCTAATGTGATATTGCAAATTACATTGCCATTTAATACCTTGAATAGTTTGCAACAATAAATGTCTTTCTTTATACTAACCCCATTTTGAATTCTGTATTTGCCTTATTTAATACTAGAAGTATAGCATGTCCATGTCTTTTTGCCCTCAAAACCCAGATACTGTCCATAAACACACAGTTTACTTCCACATGAAGGCAAATATATTTGGCTATATATACACGCAGTCATCCAACATAACGCTATTAAACTTCATTCTTTACAATTATGTTGCTTCTCAGCTGCATTTCTAAACGCTGTGACAATATAAAAACTAGATACTACTATTTGTATTACTAGCCCTTCAGTAGTCTCCTAAAACTAAATAACGAGTATCTCTAATATTCTTGAAATTATTTTGCTCCAACTACAGTAAAAGCCAGCCTCATAAATGTTAAGAATAAATGTGCACAAACATTTTAAACAGTTTCAAGGATATTAAGTAGCTCTGCCATGTTTCTCTAGCAATATCAGAACATCTTATTTTGCCTTTCTACAGTGGCTAGTGCTGCAGTTTAACTTTTTCAGGTTGACTACCTGTATAAGAATATAGCTCTCGTGTTCAATGATTATCTTGCATAAAAAACTTCCAATATCTATACGATCATACTAACTTTTTGTTTTTTCCGTATCAAGAGGGAAAACTTGCATCTGTATTCTGCTCTGTATCCTATTTTTCGTGAAGTATTTTTGCCTTCTTTAGTCTTTTTCTGACTATGGACCAGTATTTCCTCCACATTAAGCGGGAAATTTGGTTAATCTGTGAAATGCATGCCATTCCATTTCCTCTAGAAGATAATGCAAAACAAGCCATACTGTTGTTTGGTATAGACTTATGGCAATCAATTATTAATAATTACATAAAATTATATAAATTCACACATATTATCACATAGATAACCAGAGCTGCTTGGCAGCTTCTTCTCTCAACCTTTAATGAGTATGTTAATCCTCACACTGGCTAGTGATATGTACTAAGGAATTTACTCCAGAGCAGAAAACTAAAATCAAATTTTGAAACACTGAGGTTAATGTTATTAAAATAAAAAATGTAATGGTTCTTCTACCATATGCTTAATTGGCCCCCCTGCGAAAAAACAGTCCCACAGAAAGGAGCAGGAAGTTGGGTTCATATCTTACTGTAATCAATCATAATTTCTCTTCACAGCAACAACCCTGATAAACATTTATTGAATAATTTTTTGTTGGTGTGGATACTATGAGCTTACATGTGTTCAAAGGGAAGCAAGATAACTAAAGAGAAGCAAAATCTATTGAAGATTAGCAAATAAATAGAAAGTATTCTTGCCTTTAATCTTTAAGTCCCTGAATATTTGAAGGCAAGAAAAGCTCTTGGAGAAATAACATATAATCTTGTCATATCTTTGTATTTCTCGTTAGGATTAGCATTTGTTGGTATCAGAAAGAGGACACGGATTATTTAGACTTTTTGTGTGATCCAGTATGACCACTGTTATCTTCCTGGGATGTCTTAAGAGATGAAAGGCATCCAGAACAATAAACAAAAAGCCAAACCCCAAAGTAACTGCCTCCTGTTCCTATCAATTCTTCAATACTTGCATTATGAAAGCACACAGAACCTCTCTAATCATGTGCCAAAACATCACTGCACTTGGTGTTATACCAGCTCAAACCAGAATAATATTCAGTACCTCTAACAATTTTTCATCAAGCCTACTTGTATTTCTGCAATACTGGCTCTCTTTTGAGTGGCAAGACTATAGATCTCTGTTTTTGCAGTGATTTATTTATGATTTGTCAATACTTTATAAAGTACAGTTCATCTCCTGCTACATTCCTTTTATGCTCCTATGGCTCAGACGTTTCCTATTTTAAACAGAAAAAACAGATGTTTTGGCACAATATTAATTTACTCAGATTTCACAATCAGATCGAACCTGAGTTGTTAAACTAAGTATAGTCTTTCAAATGAATGTCGTGAGCATCAGCCCATAAGAGAGCTAATAACAAGTTCCTTCCTCACCTTTTAAAGATGACGAGTGGTTCATTTCTTCTGAATGGCAATATAGAAGAGCTGAGCACAGAATTTCCTGACGTTATCTTAAACTCTTTTTGCTATTTGTTTATTTCCAGTCAGTTCCGACAGAATGGTCCCTTCTTGCTTAGGTGCTGTTCACAGAATGGGTTAATTTTTTTCCAAATAGATCATAGTCTTATTGCTGACTCCATCATTCTTCAATGTCTGTGTGTGCTCTTAACTCTTACAGAAGACTTAAATGATACTCCTGTATGCTAAAGCACATTACAAACATACTACCTTCCAGTTCATTTGGTTTGATCTAAAACAGCTAACTTCAGCACGAACTAATATTGATATTGCCTTATACCATATGACTTAAATTATAATCACTAGGTTTTCTTAGTCTGATTAAACAATTAAACTGCTAAACTGAAACTACAGGCAATTGATTTATATGAAGGTAACTAAGAAATTCTATTTGAAGTTTAAGAACAATTCCCTACCAAAGATAACAAACACATGAAAGCTCAAACTGCAAAAACATATTTCAGTATTAGTTGCTCTAGTATTGTTAGCCTTTTCATTGTTTATTGATTCTATTTACTTGAGCAGTCATTCCTGGTTTCCATTTTCTAAAAATCACTAACAAAATAGGCGCTCTGCTCTGGTAATGCAAATTACTGTGCAAGTGAAGACTCTCCATATACTATAAGTGTAACTCATCATTAAACTGGGAGAAGAAATACTGCTTCTGCTTCTTTAGCTATAAAAACTTCCTTAAAATGTCTAAGTTCCCTTCTTTCAGTTTGGATCATAAAGTATTTGCTGTAACAAGATGGAAAGAGGTGAAGCTTTTAATACCAGTTCATGTAGGTCTGAAAGGAGTTACTTATGGTCGCTAAGGTTTGAGGAACACTGAAATGAGCAGGACTACCTGCGAGGCAACTGACTGCACAAAATAAACAAGGAGAGAGTTCGCTCCACATTTGATCATTTTGCTGTTCCTTTTACTCTAGATGAATATCAGGAGATTCTCGCATCTCCAGTTGAAATGAAATACTAAACATATAAAAGGGTGTCAGAACCTAGCCAAGACTCCCCTAAAAAAACAAAAAAAAAACTCAACCCAACCGAAAAACCCCAACAACTCAAAAAAAAAACCATGGAAAGAGCGTTGTGTCGATCTGCATATGATACTAGGAAGCTGGGGCTTTTCTCATCAAACAGAAGTTACATGAATATGTCATTTTGGCTTGAAGCAGTCGAGTACATATCCACGTCCCTTGTCACTAACATTACCTACACATATTTTCTGTGTTGCTTCGGCATCTTGCAACGTGAAGGAGCAGCATAAGACAGGTAAGCTAATCAGACACACACCACTGTGCTGAATGGTGAGCACTCAGGTCAGAATTTTAAAAGATTACTTGTGGGCTCTTCCATGAAGGGAAGAAGATGGGTAGAAAACAAAAAGCCAAAGTAGGCAAGCAGAGAGTCTATATAGGGATAAGATTTTATAAAGTATTAAGTAGTTGCTCTCAGAAAATGAATGCGCTTTAAGAATTCAGCTTCAATCCTATGCCCTACAATTCATGACGCCACATTTTATTTACAAGAGCTAAGATACTTAATGTTTTTATACTGTCACTCTGAATTGTTCCAAATTGAGAGGTGTAGGCCCCCCTGACTACTTGAAGTCAAAGTGATTCTTTAAAGAATATGTGGTTTATAGACTTCAGCAGGATCTTTCTACATAGTTTGCTATATTAATGAAGAAACTTTAATTTTTTTGCACATACAGTAATATTGTATCTACTACCTACAAAATAAAATGCATTATTTATTTGCATTTTCCTGCCTGATTTTCTGAAAAGGTTGATGAAATTTTAATGAAAGTGGTTAAAGCAACAGACTATGTATTAAAGTTATATACAGAAAATGACCTTAAAAGAGCACTATTAACACTGCAAAGTAAAGCACTTAGGCTTGGAGAATGCCCCAGCAGAGGTGTCCATCATTAACTTATCTCTCCCTAGGCACTCATTGTAGCAGACTCACTTTACATCCCGAATACATTATGACAATTTTATTTACAAAACCCCAGCTTCCTTCTTTCAGGAAAGATCTACAAATAGTTTCTTCCACATGTACAGCAATTACCCTCCCTTTTCTTATTCAACATGCACTTTAATATCTGCTCTGACATCAGCATTAAACAGTCTTTCATGCGACTTTCTCTGAAATACCTTATAAAGTAGTAAGTTTTTTAAATAAACACTAATGACATAATTTTAAGAGAAATGTGTACTATCTGTGTGTCAGAGACAAGGAACTGAAACAGCAGGATGAAAATCAGTTGTTTTCCATCTGAAGATTCTCAAGCCCCAGCTCCCCAGCCCCTTTTCTGCCCCCTTCGCACCCCGCGCTTGCTGGGCTCACAGCACTACGGCTACCGACTCCGGCAGCAGCCGGCACCCGCTCAGCACCTCTGCAAACTGGCACCCGCAAGGCAAAGGACACGCTACCTCACTGACGTGGCTTAAAGACACCTCCCCGCCCCCAGCAGCAATTCTGAGGTACAGGCACAGCTAGAATATAATTCAAGCAGCATTTACTGGCTAGAAAACAGAAAAAAGCATTTCTTTTTCCCTGAGATCATCTACATCACTAACATCACATCCTCCAAACAGAATATGCCAAACTGCTACACATCTTCACATCTCACAACTTTGACAGTAAATGAGGCGAGGGTTGGGCCTTACACAACAGCCTTCGTTGCCCTTAAGCAGATCCCTTTTGTGCTCTAAAGTCTTTGGGAAGAATTCGGTTTTGATTATATACGTCTCTCGCCACCAGCATCCACTAAAAGGGTCTGAGCTGCCTTTGCAGACATGTTTACAGCTAGCGTTTCCTACATCAGACACCTTAAACCTTCAAACTTCTTTTAACAGAATTTGTGTATAATGTTTCTTAGGTGTGGGGTTCTGGTGGGTTTTTTTAAAGTTTGTTTGGTTTTGTTTGTTTTAAAGAAAAGCAGAGTTTTCTTTACTGCAGTGCCGGCTGCCACCCTTTCCTTCCCCACGGGGTTTCTGGCTCCGTGGTCCTAGATCCGCACACGGCAGTCTGCCCGTCTCTGCCGTCAGCCGCCCCTTCCCACACTGCATCTTCTCACCAGGCCCCAGGCCCCATCTCGCTTCTCCCCCCTTCCCCAGCACCCTGCTGGCCTGCCCCCTCCGCCCCCACTAGCTTGCTATCTTCCCAGCCTCTAGCCATATATTCTTACTTTTTCCTCGCCGAAATAAAAACAAGTATCAGAGTTATTTTAGGAGACAGCAAAAGAACAACCTCTTGTCCTTTTGTCAAAAAAGCAAACCTTTTGTCAAAAAAGCAAACAAACCCCACGCTTCAATTGACACTTGAATGGGAAGTTTTACTTCAAACGGCTCCAGTTTCACAGACTCTATAATAGGATGTGTCACGCGTGACACTTAACAGGTGATAACACAGTGACTACTGCACACTACACCCATACTTTATAAACAAAAAGAGAAAAGAAAAAGCAAACCACGAGTAAAGGAGGGCAAAGGTTTTTCCTGAGACTTAATGATTTACCCGTATTTCCTACAGGACGACATAAAAAGAATGATTGCAAGAAATAATTTTTCTCCTGTATGTTTTCTTTTTTTGAATGTATTTGTACTTTTAACATAAACTCAGACTGAGAATTATTCTTTGTAGCTATTTTGTGATGTACATTTCAGTAATAAGCAGTGAGTTATTTCATGCAATGGCTGACAAAATTTAGTCCTGAATGTAATGCTCATTCTTTTCTGTACCTTTAAAATTAAAACCAGTGTGCTATTTTTTAGAAAAGAATTAAACTCTAGAAGTTTTGATCAAACAATTTTTCATTTTGTTTTCAGAATTAAACATCTGAACAGACTATAAAGCAATACAAAAAAACAGAGGCATCTGAATAACTACACTATACTGGATTTCTCTTTTATAACATCTCTGTTTGTCAACAGCAGTATGACAACTGGCAACCAAAAAAACCCAATCCCTCTTCTAAATACAGGAATTTATGCCAACTGCAGATAGCAACAAAAATTGTAATTACATAAAAAACCCAAACAAATTAATGCCAGATCCTCTCTTCTGGTCCTACTGCACGAAAGAGGCTTGAAAACTGCCAGAGCAAGTTAACTGAGGTTTTTGTTTGCAGCCTTTTCAAGTGCAATCACCGTTCATTAACAGGTGCAAACTTCCTATGCCCAGTTCTAGCTCTGTTCTGTTTGTCGCTCCATTTGCCAGGTCCCAACCATGGCACTGGAAGGGAACTGATCCCCCCTTCAAGCTTTCAGTGCGGCAGAGTCAGGGTCTTGCTGCTACATGGCACTAAGGAAACTACCATTCCAAAATTGGGCAAACTGGAGAATTAGGGTCTGCCCCTCTCCAGTGAATTCCCTGCTTTGCCCCAAGCCCACTATTCACACTAGACAGAATGTCTCCTTCCTACTCCCTTTGGAGTAAGCAAGGAAGCAAGAAACAGGAGAGGTAGATGGTCTCACAGAAAAAAAACCCACTAATACTGAAACGTGTTGTGCAACCAACTGTCCCCCAGGACATGTTCTGCATATTCTCCTGGCCACGGTAACAGAGGGGAACCATAAGCAAAATGTTCTGCCCGAACCAGTACCATAATGGCCCAAAGAACTCAATGAAATAAAGATTACATAGATATAACTGTGCGGATGTCCATGAAAATCTGGATGTGATGCTTTCATGTCACAGATTTGCTCCCCTCCCAGATAGATGTCCAATCCACAAAGGTTTCTTTTCAATTTAACAGCCAGCTTGAAGAGGACGGAAGGATTAAAGAAAGGATTTTTACAACAGAAGGTGAAGAACTAAAGGATCAGGAATGAGATACAGAATAGCCTCAGTATAGATGTCAGACTACTTGGGGGCGGGGGGAAATCAGCATTTAAGTTTCTTTAAAAAAACCCAAACCAACATAAATTAGCTTGGTCTCATGTCAATAGGGATCTTCTGTGCACTCATAGGGTTAAGATATCAATCATGCTTATTACTCGTAGACAAAAATTAAATGCTTGGAAACTACATCAGCCCATGCAAGACTAAATTAAGGCCAATGAGAAATTCCATCTATCAAGATGTAAGGCAGAAAAAAGGGTGAACACTAGAGAAGCTGATAAGTTTTGAAAGAGCAGCATGGTGCCATTGCCTGAGGTAGGAGGGATGTACCTGCTGGGCGCCGACGGTAACTCATGGGAAGTGCTTTCTGCTCTTCCATGAAATGCTTTCCATTTGGGTTGCCACTGGTATGTACAGAAAAACTGTTCCACTCTGCTCTCAGGTCAGAAAAAAGCATTTCAGTAGGACACTTAATTATGGATGATATTCTGGGTAGTTTTGGAGTGCTGTGTAGGTAAGCACTAAGCAGCATTGCTGCATTGAAAGACTCACTAAAAATAATGCTGTTTCATGAGACATACAAATAGCAATGTAATTCTTTTTTTCAAAGTTAATTTCTGAACTGTACTGCTCTGCACAGCTTTTATTACGCAAAGATGTGTATTAATAAATAGCATCAGCAACCCATTTTATATAATAAAACCTCATTTCAAATGTTATGGAAGGCAAACACTGTACAAGATACTATTCCAGAAGTGAGCTGGACTAGAAATACCAATTACTGGTAGCTACCTTCAAAATCCTTCTTATTGACATGGCAACATGATGGGACTTCAAAATAAAAAATAAAGGAGATGAAACAGCCAAAGTGAAGTATTATAAATGCTTCCCTGTCTATATTCAAGCCTCAGAAGGTAATGTAACTGGCAAATACATGGTATTACAACATTTAAAAAAAAAAAAACCCTACAAAACCAAAACCAAACAAAAACCCAAACAAAACAACAACAGTTAAATCTTCTGTCAGGCTATGACATTTTTAACTTTCAGTCAACTAGCTTAAAAAAAGTGTCCCCTTCCCCTCTTCAGCCAGTAGCTCATTTAGCTCAGTGCTCTTCTTCCTACGTCTCATACTTCATACTCCAAAACATAAGCTAGAGGGCCAGATGTATTGTCTGGGAAGCTTTCCAAATTCATTAACTCCTTGGCACCAATGACTTCAGGATAGCCACTGCCAGCATCGAGTATTATGCCCAGCAAAAACCCATCTCCTGGAGGGACAGGATTAATAAAACGAGGCGTTCGGCAGTGGCTGTTGGTCTCTTTGGTCACAACAAGCAACTAAAAGAACCACGGTAGCTGCCAACACTGATCACAGTCAACTTTTCAGTACCCAGTACTCTGAAGGTCTTTCCTGAACATCTGCAGATCATCACAAAGCTTGAAAAAAGCGCAGATACTGTTTGAAGGAATATGAAACCAACAGCCAAAGACTGGCGGGAAGGCTGTGATTCCAGGCATAAATGCAGAGGGTGGTAAATGTTACCCAGGGGCGTTGGAATCACACTGGCACTTTCTCCTCAGTTACAGAAGATGCAGTCTGAGGCAACTCATTTTGCTTTCTGAAATGGCTGCAGTCTGGCTGTCACCAGCTAAAGGGCTGATGACTGAAGAGCCTTCCAGGGTCCTAGAAGTGCAGGAGACCGGATGGATCCACTTAGTGTTTTCAGCTTTCCTTCTTAGGGCCAAGGGGGGAGTTCCATGAAGGAAACCAGCTTACTATCAGTCATGCAGGCACTTTCACGAGCCGTCTGTTCAGGCAACATCACCAGAGAGGCTCTCTGATTTAAAGATTAACATGCAGCAAGAGGTCCCCAGGATTTTAAACATTAAGCTTGTTTTGCTGGCTGCTCTGCCTTCCTTTGAATTTCCACAGCACACCAAATTCTTTACACTCTTCAAATTTCAAATTTATATTCTTCAAACTTATTGTTTCTTATTCTTTCATTAGGGTTAACGCCAGCTTTCTTACAACCACAGAACCATTAAGGCTGGAAAAGACCTCTAAGATCACCAAGTCTAGCCATCTGCCCAACACCACCATGCCTACTAAACCATGTCCTGAAGTGCCACATCTACACCTTTTTTGAACACCTCCAGGGATGAGGACTCCACCACCTCCCCAGGCAGCCTGTTCCAATGCCTGACCACTCTCTCAGTAAAGAAATTTTTCCTAATATCCAATCTAGACCTCCCCTGAGGCAACTTGAGGCCACTGCCTCTCGTCCTATTGCTAGTTACCTGGGAGAAGAGACCAACACCCGCCTCACTACAACCTCCTTTCAGGCAGTTGTAGAGAGCAATATGATCCCCCCTCAGCCTCCTCTTCTCCAGACTGAACAGCCCCAGCTCCCTCTGCCGCTCCTTGTAAGACTTGTTCTCTAGATCATTCACCAGCCTTGCTGCCCTTCTCTGGACATGCTTCAGCACCTCAGTGTCTTTCTTGTAGTGAGGGGCCCAAAACCGAACACAGTACTCCAGGTGTGGCCTCACCAGCACCGAGTACAGTGGCACGATCACTTCCCTACTCCTGCTGGCCACACCATTCTTGATACAAGCCAGGATGCCATTGGCCTTCTGGGCCACCTGGGCACACCGCTGGCTCACGTTCAGCTGGCTGTCGACCAGCACTCCCAGTTCCTTTTCTGCCAGGCAGCTTTCCAGCCACTCTTCCCCAAGCCTGTAGTGTTGCACGGGGTTGTTGTGACCCAAGTGCAGGACCCAGCACTTGGCTTTCTTGAACCTCATACAATCAACCTCAGCCCATCAATCCAGTCTGTCCCTCTGCAGAGCCTTCCTACCCTTTAACAGATTAACAGTCCTACCCAATTTGGTGTCATCTGCAAACTTACTGAGGGAGCACTCAATCTCCTCATCCAGACCTCTGATAAAGATATTAAATAAGACTGGCCCCAATCAAAACATTCCCTACCACACAGAGCCACCGCACCACCTCTCCTTCCTTTCCTATCCCTTCTGAAGAGCTTACCGCCATCCACTGCAGCACTCCAGTCATGAGAGTCATCCCACCATGTTTCTGTGATGGTGACTAAGTCACAGCTACCCTGCTGTACAATGGCTTCCTTGTTTAACATTTTGCTGTCTCAAATCACTTCAAATTCAGCAACAATTTTTATTGGGTATGACACTGCAGGATCCAGAGATGCCAAGATCTCAAGTCCTAATAACCACTTCTACAGTATTGCAGTATCTATTATCCCGTGTGAAATTCTACACTCACACAGCTATACTGCTTCTGCTTTCAGCGAAAGCTTTGTTTCTGCCTGATAGAGTGCTCCTCATATAGACACATCCACCATATTTACAAGCTCTCCTGCCCTCATGCCAGAAACAACCTGGAATATGAGGCAGCAGGAGGCTCCAATTCAAAGCAGAAACTTCCAGCAAAGACATGAAATGTGGCAGGCTCAGCACAGACCGTCACAGGGAGAAGTACCACCAGGTCTCAGGAAGTGAATGCATGCCCCAAACAGTCTACAACTGATAACTCATGCCAGGACCACACCATTTACTAGAGAGAATATTTCAGCTTGCAACAGACAGAGACTTCTGCAGGCATGCCTCCCCTTCAGTCCGCTGCAAGCTGACACAGAGGATGTATTTACCAGAGACAGATGACCACTTATTTCTAATACTAGCAGGCCTTACGGTAAGTGGATGCATTCATTAGAACGATTAAAAGTCTGCAGTTTAATTTCATTTCATAGTACTTAAACATTCTGGGGTTTTTAATATTCTCTTGACTTGTTTTACTGAATTCTGCACAGAACAATACTCAACTATACTGACCAGGGGCAGAAATAGCAGCTACGCAGTAGGAACATCAAAACACACTCCCCAGGCCTCAGTTAATGTAACAATATGCCCAGCATCACTTCAGGAAATTAAAAAGAATAAAAAGGAGGTAGAATAAATGAATGTACAAGCATCTTGGCTGAAAAAAATTCTCGTGTGCTGATTTTATTTCTTCCTAGTCACTTCTCCTACTTGTGCATCGTAAGGGAGCTGTAACATTGGGTAACTGCTGAGCACTAAATTTCCCAGGTTATATTAAACAAAGTTCCTGCCGCTTTCTCTGCTCCTGGAGCAAAGAACAGTCCCCAAGGAAAAACGCTGTTGGTTTGCAATCCCTGGATGCCAACAACTCATACTGGGTAATGCCTAATTCCCATATTGCTGAGATGTGATGGAAAACAAGTAAATTTTTCACCTCTATTGTTTAGTTTTGAAGACTGCAGTTCGGACATCTGTCAGACCAGGCCTTCTCCTCTGAGAAAAGACCATCATTACTGCCATGCAGACTTTCCTCTCCAAGTTTATCCACACATAAAAAATAAGGCATTCCTGACACCCAGAATCATTCTGCAGCATCCTGCTCTAATAAACTTCATGTCGCAGCTTTAGCAGGGATTTCCCTTGCTATGCATTCACAGGAGTGCCCTGCGTAGTTCCTATCTGCAGGAACTCTTAAGTTTCATTTCATGGAAGTCGAATTGAAATACTTCTCTTCAGTATGCTTTTAAGGCACAAGCTTCCTTCACAGAAAAGTCCAAGTTGTGCAGGACTTTCGGGCAGACATACATGCACTTTTGTTCTTGAAGTAGGATCATGGAAAGGGCTTTGCTGTTGAATCTAGGGTTGTTTCACTACACTTTCATAGTACAGAAAATTCACATTTGCTGGGTGAGACAAAGTGAAATCAAAGCTTCTGCTCAACTTATGCTTTTACAGAGGCATTTGCTCTCTGGTTCAGCAGCTTTCTGTGATCAGCTGGATTGAAAGAAAACCTACCCAGTCCCTGCAGTTCTTAAGGAAAATAATCCTCTCCTTTCTGTCCAAGGGGCCTATTCACTCCACCTGGCATGTACAAAAGGTTCTCCTTGCTGGTGAGACTCAGCTGTTCCCAAGGAGTGCTCAGTCTTCTCTCACTCCTCAGGACAGACCCAGCGTGTAGCAGACTGAACAAAGCTAAAAGATAGCCATAGCCCTTAAACACCAAGTAACATCACACAGCCCAAAATCCATAAAACCAAGTTTCACTGGCCATTAAACAAACCTCTCGGAAACTCACTTTCAGTTTAGTCTTCAGGACAAGAAATAGACCCTCAAACTTGCTTCCCCACTTCCTTTATTTCAGCACAAAGACATCTTCGATGATCTGCAAATCTTCTTTCATCCATGCTTTCTCCCTCAGATGCGTATCTCTAACCCCTCCACCCCAGTCAGCTTCCTTCAGCTCAGGCTGATCTCGAGATCAAAAACTGTCAGTTGCAAAATCATTCTTCTCTTCTCCTGAACTTCATTTTTCTTGCTCTCTTGTCTAAACCAGAAGAATACTATTCTTTTTGGTAGAACTATTTTTTCTACTAGGTTAGATCCCCACAACAGCTTATCACAGTAGTACAACAATAATAATGCTGGCATAGAGAGAAACTGAGCAGCAACGTGTGGCTAGGCATTTATGAATACAATGGTATCATGGGATCCTCTTCAGGAGACAGGAAAACGTTAAACCAGCTATGCTACATTACAAAACCTCAATCACAGAACCTTGAATTTGCATCCATGCTGCAGATGGTCCATGTTCAGCTCTGCTCTAGGTCCTAAATCTCATGCAAGAACAGTGAGGGAAACAGGGTTCTCCTGCAAGTTTGTTAGTGTTCTCAGAAGATCAGATCTATTCGCTTTAATGACTAGAGTTCAAAAAAAGATCAATGGTCACTGCTCTGCCATATCTTAATACAATGCACACTGAAAGTCAGTCACAGAATACAAAGAATTCATAACATCAAAGTGAATAAGTGATTTAAGAGAAGATTTTTGCATTCAAGGATGAGACAGCAGGGATGCTCTTCTTCAGTTTGCAGAGGTTTATTGCCATTTTTTACTCCCTGCTCCTGCCACTGGGGAAGTAATTTTATCCACGGCAAGTAAAATAGTCTTAAAAAAATTAAAAAACAAAAAAAACCAATCTAAGTTTGGCATGTGAATTTATTAAGAATATGGTTTGACATGGCACATAAGGTGATTTAATAGACAGCTGCCTCTGAAAGCCACAGTTCTCATATCCACCCACTTGCCGAGTTTCCCTTCTACTGGCACGCAAGCTTGTCTCTCTCAAATGAGTGGTTCAAGCAGATAAGCCCAGCACTATTCACTTCTGTCTTTCTTGTTTTAGTTTTTGGCTGGTTTAGCACTCTCAACCACCTCACCAGCTAAGCTGTGGGACTGGAATAGAAGTAGTAATGGGAACCAGGCAGCTGCGGGTCGGAGGCATGGTAACTAAGACTGCCTCTTTCGGCAGCAGCAAGCTTTTAGATCAACACTGTAACATCAAACCGCACCCTCAAGTGAGGGATTTTCATCAACAGATGACTTTCTCAGGACCTAACAAAAAAGGGGTCACAACAATCATCATCACGCAGTTAATAAAGTCTTCAAAAACACGAAAAAAAAGCAGTCAAAGGAATAGTTACAGCTGGTGCGTTACTGGGGGCATACAATGATTCTTCTCAGAGTGAAAATGAGAGCTTGCTTCCCTCCATAGAGGAGACCCATCTAACTAGGTTATCCCTGAGAGCTGTCTAACAGCCACACAGGCCTGGCAGACAAGGGGGACTGTAAAGACTATCAAGTCTGGCATTCAGAAGAGATTTTGACCAACAAACTGCTTTTCATTCAAATTTAACAATACAGCAAGATCTGTTAATTTAGAACAATTGTTTCAAGCACAGAAACTGATACATGTCCAGCCTTCCTTTTCCTGAGTCAGTGAAAAATCAAATTTTTCATGCAAAAATACATACAATTTGATGGGTGGAGGGGGACTTTATCCCAGCCGAAACCAGGATAGAGAGAGATTGCTGTATCAGGACCATTTCTAATAGCGTCTTAAAAATAATCAGTATCTAGAACGTCCAAGTTTGAGCTTCTCTTGCTAAAAAAAAAAATAAAAAAATTAGAACTTCACAAGAGTTCTTATTTCATCTTGTTTCAATACACTTTCCTATCTCTGACAGGTTAAAATACATGAAGTTGCAACAGACACATGAAAATTTTTCCATCTAAACATTCATGCTTTATATTTAGCACTTTATATACTAGATGAAATTAAAAAAACATTTTTCTCAGCACTAATTCTTAAGAGTCAGCTCATGCAAGCTGGAGGCTTGGGATTTATTCCTGCAGACTTCCAGACTTTGATCATTAAGACATGAAAAAGTCCTGCAGCCCAGCAGTTCAATATTCTGCTGGCCTGTCGCATGGCTTGGTCACAGCATAGTTTTGGTTCTTGTAAAACTAGGCAGTGTTAAACAAGCCCCTCCACCACTCCCAGCACTAACCAATGTAGATGGTTAGAACAATCCATAACATGGAAACTATTATACATGTTAAAAAGAGAAAAAACTTACAAAATTAAGTCCACTAAAAACGAATAGTAAAGCCATACTGGCATAGAGTACTAAGTAAATTCATGGATCATCATAGTTTCACTAGAGAAGCTGTGTTTGAAGATAAGAAAAAAAAAAAACACAGTAGGCAGAGATTCAATGAAAGCTAAGCATTTTAACTTTTGGACTAGAAATCCTTATAAACCCCAACAATATAATAGATTGACTTTAGACCTTTCCAGACTTAAGTATAGATGAAAATGTTAACTCCGTAAGTGACCTGCAAGAAAAAGGAATCTTATTTTTTGCTTCTTGGCTGCATGAGTCAATACAGATTCTGAGATTACAAAAATTTCTTTGGAACTACATGGTCAAAAGAACACTTTGCTTGGAGAATCATAATACAATCATAGAATCACAGGTTGGAAAAGACCTCTAAGATCACCAAATACAACCATCCACCCAACACCATCATGCCAATAATAATAATAATTACAACAATAATATCACCACCAGCAGCAGAAAAGAACCATTCAGAGAGAGAAGACCAAAGTGAACTGTAGAAGAATGAAAATCTTGCAAAAATATTCCCAGCAATAAAACATCAAACTTAACCCACAGCTTCATGATTCAAAGCTTAGAGGCATGGGTTATCGGTAGTATGGTGTACTGAAGCATCACAGAAAGATACTTGCATTTGGGTTTGTGTCAGTCGAAAACCAGCACCAAGCACCACACTGCCTGAACCCACGGAAAATCACATCGCACAGCCACACTGCTGCCACAGGTTGCTTGCCTCCAGTACCGAAGCCAAGATACACAGGTTAGGCTAGGCTACGTTGGCATTGCTAAGGCATGCTGCAGGCTGCAAAGTAGGCAATTCCTCTCCACACTTGCAAGAACAATTGATGTAGCCAAGTATTACACTCTCACTATCAAAGAGAAATAAAACAAACTAAAAATCAACTTTTTCCTCCTCTCACAAATGCAAAGACAAGTGTCAGATTCTACACGCCACACGCTTTCAGTTAGATAGTGGCAAGGTCCTTGTTTGGACAGGCACTTCACTTGCACATGCCAGGCAGCTCAGCCATTTACATGAGGCTTTTCTACTGTGGATCTAGTTACTATATAAATCCTTATGAACTCAGTACTAAACCCAATGTCCCCTTTCAAAAGCTCAGCTTTAATGACATCTACAGCAGTGAGAAGGCTTGTTTAATAAAACGAGATCTGGCGCAAGGAGAGGAGAACACCACTTCCCCTATGCACCCCTTTGACATAATTGTGTTACCTGCAAATCAAAAGCAAAACAGAAGTCAAACTTGCTACAATGGCACCTGTCTGAAACAAGCCTAACAGCATCCACTAAGCTTTCTGTAGTCCTTCCTAACCCCACGATTAACCCCAACAAAACCCTTGATTAAAAGAAAGCCTTCTGTGCTACATAAGCATGCATAAACCACTGGACTTTGCTGGTGTTCCAATAGCTCAACCTTTGCATGATTCCTCCAGGTAAAAAAAGAACGTTCTCCAGTTTTGTCTGCCCTTCCAAGTCCAAACTCAGATTGAAGCAATAAGCTTAGCCTAGCCATTATTCACCCTTTTACCACAACAAAACTTTAACACACTGGATTGTGCCTGCACCAGTCCCTATTCTGCCCCTGCACCAGACCCTACTTTGTCTCTGCAAAACACTAAGTTGGAGTTCTTAAAATCACAAGGCTTAAAATCACATGTTTATATTTGCAAATTTAGCAGTGGCTGGGCACACCTGAGTTTACTAGAATGTAACCATCTACACTACAGAAGTGTTGTAACAGCTCTTCTACTCTCACAAACACTTCCCAGAAACGGTCCATGAGTTAGGATATATCAGGCACAGCTTCCAGAGGCACCCAATGCCATCTCACAATAGAAACTCAGAGCACAGATGGGGGTCATCCCATGCCACTCAGCTTTAAAGCCAAAGGGGACACTGAGCTCACCCTTGTATAGATGCAACCTTAGCATCTCATAGACTTCTTTCACCTAGCAATGCAACCCCAGCTTTCACAAAAGGCTGGAGGGCCTTTCCTGAAGGTAACGATGAAGCTCTGTCTGTTGCACTTTCCATACACTATTCCAGTGGGACATATAAAGTAAGCCTAAATTTTCAACCACTCCTGTGTCCTAAAGCATAATCCTAATCCTCATCCTAGCTTTAACGAAACCTCAGTAAAATTTATCTAATACAGAACATATCCTTGCATTAAAGGATGCAGAGATACCTATCTTATTCCAAACTATCTCCAGTTCCAGTTGGAACCCCAGTTTAACCACAATTCAGTTATCCATCCACAAAGCAGTACAGACTGGAGGTCTACCAGACATGTTGGCACTCAGACCTCATCAAAGCCCTGACCTTGCACGATTTAGCTGTACACCTACCTCCTCAAGCCTTCTTTCCCATAACACTAACGCTGCCCACAGACTGAACAGTAACCTGGTAACCGCTCTATCAGCAAAAATAACAGTGAGGGGCAGAACTTGACCAGAAGCATCCTTCATACTATCCCAGTGGGCCTTCTCTTCCTCAAGTCCTAACCTTATGTCTTGCCATATAGCATTAATTCAAATTGAGCTTGGTAACAGAGCTACCCCTGTATCATTCAATCTTCCCAGTACTAATCCATAGCCCAGTCACATGCTCCTCACATAGCAGCCAGCAAGAAAATAAGATCTTCAACTCATTTTGTCTCAAAACTGTCTCGATATATAACCCCAGCCAAAAGCATGGTCTAGTGACATTAAAATGAAAATAGGAAAGCTTTTTTGCCCATTTTGCTAATTAATATGTCAGAGCTCATAAAGAAAGACTCATCAGCTTTTCTCCAGCACTGCATCATCTGAAAGAGCTGTGTCAGCAGAGACCTCAGCAGACAGTCAATACATACTAAAATGTGTTCTATGCAGTAAATCACAACACAAAAAAAGAATTGCAGAACAAAATAAAAATAGCTGCAAATAATTCAGTCATTGATTTCAGTATTTAATATAAATCAGGTTACACATGATGTACAACGGTCTCGCCCTTCCTTATGAAGGGTATACTCCTAGCTGTCCTGGAATCCCTTTTTACTAGAAAGCTAAGAGTTCATGAAAAATTGAGCCAAAGTTTGCCGATTTTTCCTCCTTGTGCATTTTCAGGGATGTTCTCCACTTTACAACAGAGGCACCACTTGCTTGCTTCTCATTCTCATCACTGGAATTGACACACCATTGCTGAGCACACGGAACACTTACAGAGGACAAAATCCTTAGAGGATTCAGAGGAGATTCCTTGCACACACACACTCACACGATCTCTCTCTCTCTGAACTCTGGTGTTTTCCAGAAAGGGACGAGTAGGCGACATCAATACAGCACCCTATGGCTGTTACCAGTGATATTGTGGAAAACATTTGCAACACTAACACCGCCTGTAAGCACTGCAGGAGTCCTCCATCCAGCAGGATGAAGGACAAGCCAGCTGTCCAGAATTCACAGGTGCATTTCTGTGAGGGTGAAATACAGGAACAAATCTCCAGCCATCTTCCCACAGAACATGCTTACAAAGCTCAGCACGTGTCCAGATATGCTTCTAAGAATCAACTCCACTTCTTAAGGGGAGGGGACCGGGGGGGAGGGGGAGGGGAGGAACTGTTGTTTGTGGGTGCAATATATAAAAAGACAGAAAGATGGGGCTACAAGCCACAGATCCTTCTAATGCCTTGGTCTTCTGCAGAATTGTGCTAACACTTTTTGAAATGAATACACACTACCAACTCCTGCTGTTGCTCAGTAACATGTAATATGCGAGGGATCCCATAGCTATACCAAAAGCTGAGACTAAATGCTTGAAGAGCCACTGCCCCAGAAGGAATAGAAAGGATATTTCCCTAGAGAGAATTACTCAACTCCGTATTTCATAGAACAAGTCATGCTGAAGGAGAGAAGGGATAATTGCATTGATTGTTAGTAGGTAATAATTAATTCTGCAGAGAAATACATTTAATTTCCTGAAGTCTGGAATAGGATGGAAACTCTTCATTCTGTAATGAGAAAATAACGGTGTTTTGCTCCCAGCACAAAAAGCTGCAATGTCTCCCTTAGTGTGTTCTTAAAAAAGTACCTATAGGAAAGCCACACAAAGAACGATGCTAAAACAACAGTCCTGTGATGTGACTGAATGCCAGCAAGATGCATACATGACATATAATTCCAAAAAGCACACAATAAAAAGGGACCAGAGAAAAAGAATGCCATGGTGTTGAACAAATCCTTAAAATAAATATTTGAACGGACCAATGAGAAAACTGAAACTGCTGCTTGATTTCTCTCTATGAAGGGTTAGGAAATGGAACACAGAGAGGGTAGAAACACTTTTCAGCAGCAATTGAACAGGATTTAAAGTGGACAGAACCAAGAAAAAAATCATTTAAACTCCAACCTTCTCAGTAGTTAGCTAGCTCCTTTTATTCTGAAGCGGATAAAACGAAACAACATGCAGGATCTTTGTATCTACTCCTTAGGTGATCTGTTGACCACTGATTTTAGTCTAGCAAAAAAGATCTTAGGTGCTTGTAAGAGGTCGAGAAAGGATAAGTAAAACAAAAAAGCCAATATTCAATAAGCATGGGTACCCATTTTCATATAAAATTTGTAGGCATCTTCAAATAGAAAAATTTTCAAAGCCATGGTTTTCAAGGATGTGGGGGAGTGTGCAGAATGCTCAAATTCCGGAGTGTGCGGAAGATCAAATGCTGCTAAAAGTGATATTATAAAGCTTAATGTACCTATAACAACAGATTGCCAAAGAGTTCTGATCTTACCAGGTTTTCTTCCAATATTCTTTGATAGCAGTGAATTCCACTGATCTTTGGAAAACTGCATGTTGTTGCAATGTTTCTAGTAATTCTTCTGCACAGGAAAAAACTCAAGGGCAACACCTCTAACTTCGTCAAGTTGACAACATCATTTCCTTGAAGCTTTCACATTCCCAAAACAAAAAGTTGAAAGAATTTTTTCACCCCAGGAGTGATAATGGCACAAGATGTATGTACTAATCCTTGATTCAGAAAGAGTATCCAAGAAGTTCACAGACTTAGGAAAGATGCCAGAAAAACTGAAAAAGAATTTGTCTGCTAAGTTCAGGAAAAGGTCTTCAGATAAGGAAAATCCACACCAGAGAACTAAAGAAGGACACCCAGCTGCACAGAGAAGGAAAACCATAAACAATCAGGAATCTCATAGTTGACCTTCCTTTACATGAATTCACTTTCCAGTTCTATCAAAGGAGTGGAAAAAGGCAACGTGCAATCACACTACAGAGGGGCAGCCTGACACACCAGGGTTTTCTAACATCACAAGAGATTGCTGAATAACTTGAGTTTTCTAGAAAGTTTAAAGTTTCTTATGTCAGGTTATCCACAGCTTGTGAAAAATTACAAGCTTATGTGACACTTCTTCTAAAGTTCTTATAATACAAGAACTGCAAGTTGTACCTTGGTGTGGTCTGTGGAACTTATTAATAAGTAGGTACAGTAATGACAGCAGTATGAACTAATTTTCTTTCTTACTATGGCCTGAAAAGTTTAAGGAAAAATAAATTATTTCTACTGCACAAGCATAAGAAAAGGAAAAGCTTTGACATTCTTGTTTTTAATCAGTAGAATTTTTTTTAGTGTTATCTTCAATATTCCTGATAATGGAAGTGGAACTCAGAGCAAGGAGAAAAAGCAAGAAATATTTATAGTTTTCAAAATGTATATTAAGTCTCCACACTCCACAAGACATGTTGCACTTGCCCTTATTTGCACGGGCATCTTCTTCAGCTTACAACACCTGCACTGAGAAAAAGAAGTTACAGTTCTTCCTGCAAATGACTCTGCTACATACATTGCCTGGCAAAGAACAATCCCTAATTCATCATCGTACAACTTGGAGTCAGTGCATACAAAGTAATCCCTTAATTTGCAACTCTCTTATTCACCAGAGTTTGTCAACTGCCCAAACTACTTTCAAGTTGCTGACTTTTCCTCCAAAATAGCAGAATGCTTACCCGATTTGTGTCCGGCCAACAAACCAACTTTGCTTTCATCTGCCACTGGAGGAATAAAAGACAAGACACAAAGATCAGAAACTTATTTAAATTCACAAGCCTTTGAAGCACTGTCAAATTATTTCAGACACATGGCATCCTAACTCTTTAAATTATAATCATTTGTAAAAAGTCTTTTCTTACCTAATCCACCTGGGGTGCTTCAAAGTCCAAATATCTGAATCAAAGCCCACCGAAACCAATAAAAAGACTACCAGCAGTCCTAGTGGGTTACAGATCAGGACCTCAGCACTTACACACTCAAAACTGAGTTGTCAGAAGAGCAATTGCATTTGTAAATAACTCATCTTGCCAGACAAATCACAGGGCATAGGAGAGTTGTAACGTTTTCAGATCAAAGACCTCAGCTGGTAAAAAGAATCCAGATATGGAAACCTTCCCATCTGTAAGGCATCTCACTGACTCACAGGACCCTCTGCAGACAACAAGGGCTCCCAAAAACCAGGCTTATGCTTTTTGCTATATTACGATTTATTGTATTTTATCTGTAAACCACACTTTTTTAGTATTTCACATAATCTTATAAAGAAGGATGTTTAAAATAGCAACAGTTTGCAGACAGACTAATGGAGGAGCAAATTCTGAATGTAACAAAAATTTTAATTTTTCCTCTGTAACGGTACTTCAGTTTATTATCATATATCCGAAGAAACTAATTAAAACACTCTCCCGGAGGGCTGAGGGGGAAGAACCAACCACCATTTCTTAAAATGAATTCTATGCAAAGAAATGGTGCTAATGTAATGTTAGGGATGATAAAACAGGCACAGGAAATGAATGTTAGGGTTGGAAGCTTATCCTTCAACCCTGCCTGCCCAAGCACTCCCTTATATTATGCCTTAAAACATGATCTCTCTATACGATAAAATAAATTGTCAAGTCATACCAAAATCACTACAAATGAGAACTTACACAAGCTTTGCTTAGTGGTCACCGTAACAAGTTTACACGCAGAGTTATCTGCAATGATACAAGAACGCACTATTGTCTACCCAGGAAAGAGCAGTGCAGTAGTTATTGACGTTTACGTGCTACTACTGGGAAAATAATCACAGTAAGTGTTTTCTCATATTGCCTCCTTGCTTCACTTTTAAGGGAAGCTTTTTCCCGCAAAAACCAGCCAACAGATTCAGGACTGGGATTCACAACCAGAATCATCAATTCACAACCGACCCCCGCATCTCTTTCCCACCTTTGTCATCTGATTGTCACCTGATTATCAGTAAAATTGGCATAGTATAGTTTTGTTGTGTGACTAGATGCTAATAAAGTAAGACTAATACTGTTTGCAGCGTTATGCAGAGATGCTGCAAAACAAAATAGCAGCGGGGCAAGTCAAAAGTAGAAGTGCAGCCAAAATCAAAGGCAGTTCCTTGTTCTTTAACCTTTCTTCTAGGTTCTTGTAGTCCCTGGAAATGATAACTATTTAGCTCCTTCCTATGCAGTTTGATCCTATAAGGCAAGACGACTGGACAAGGATTTGCTACAAGCATAGTTCAAATTCCTTTTCCTCCTCCCTCCCCCCAAATTTACCTCTAAGCAGAACAACTGTGGAAAACTTTAGTTCCAAAGGTTAGTGTTTTGACAAGTTATGATTGTGTGAAAACAAGGGATTATAATGGATACTGATTTGCAACCTTAATTATAGCAGCCACTAATAGAAGCCACTGTAATATATGCTAATTACTTGAAATAGGGTATGTTACAGTACATAGGAGCTTTAAAAAAATAGATACCAAGGTTCACAGCATTTTTTAAAAACTATGCTGATGACTCGGTTTGCTGGAAACTAAGTTTTACGTTATTAAAAGGGATAAATCCATTTAACTTAATCACAGTTTACACACCAGCTTCACACACAAAAAATTAGATTTTAATACTGGAGGGAAAAATGGAAGAATAAAGTGATTAGAAAATGAAAAATAATCTTACCAGAATACAAGGTTAGCATTATGAGTTCAAGCACACAGACACTAAAATTGGGAAATGCAAAAATTAAAGTTTTATATCAAAGTTTGAGCAAAATATGTGTGCCTCTCCACAGGGTAATTTTCATTTCATGGGATATTAGGCTTAGGCAATGATTTCTAGGCTGGCCATCTTTCATTAGACTGAACAGGCGGGCACCCACAAGTCCATTGGACAAGAATCCCATTCCTTCCTTTGTTTCCCCTGGGAACAAGAAGATGACAGAAAAGAAGGAAAAGGCTAACGGGAGATAAATACTTGGTATGCCAAAGTTGAAAACTTTGTAACGGAAGATTTCATTTAGGAAGTATACAAGATGCCCCGTTCCACAAAATAGCATGCACTGACCTGCATGATGTTAAAAATTCACACAGTCATTCAGTTATGACACAAATAGTGTTTCTCTGGCTATCTTCCTTGGCTTTCACAAAAAGCAAGTGCTAAGCGGAAATTTCTTTTCTAAGATTCTACTAGTGTTGGCCTATCTTCGCAGAAAGGCACCTGAAAGATTTTGAACAGGGGAAAAAATACTGTTTACTCTTAAAATTCAAGTAAAAAACCCCAATTCTAAATATTTTTATGTTGCAACATCAGAAAATAATTACATTGCAACTAACTATGAAAATATCAGCTCAAGAGGACCACGCTTGGGAATGTGCAGTGTGTAACAAATTTCAACAGTAACACTGTTAACACTACAAATACTATACATTCTTGAGCTAGAATTGTTAAACGCAAAACATTTCTAAAAAATGAAATCACCTAATTTGGGGACTGTAAACAGAAAACTCAAACAAAAATCTGGGAAGGCTCAATGCAAAGGAGTAAATAAATTCACAAACAAGAAGAAACTTCTCCTTAACCTGTAAACCAAACAAAGACTTCACATTTTGAAATGTCCTAGAACTCCAGGGGATGTTAGTTCATGAAGTTATTGATGTTTGTCAGTATAAAACACGTTAACTCTTTTAAAGTAACATCCATAATTTAGGAACCACATTTTCACCACAGAAGCCAGTTACGTATTCATTACCAGTACTCAAACTACTTGCTGAAATAAAAGTGACAGAAGTTCTACAGCTAATAAAAGCATGGACATTTGGGCAACTAGCAAGACCATAGACCATGAAAGATGGACTATTACTAAAACAAACAAATCTTTCCAGCTGACAGCAAAAAAATGATTACTTTTTTTTTTTAAACTATGCCAACAACTACAGGAAACGGTAAAAAAATCCCAACCCTCTACACCACGAGTAGTCATATGTGTTAAGATTTCCTATGGTAATATTCTGGAGTGCTGTTTTGCTTTAAGAAAATAAGCAGTATTGTTCAGCAACAGTAAAAGCACCCAACGATGCATCCATGTACTTCCACATAATCTTATGATTGGCATTTCTGTGCCCTACTCAAGGTAACCAAGGCAGCCGTTTTATTTGAATTGCACGATTTTCAACGGTTTAGTACACAAGCAGCTGCCTGTACTGCCTCAAAGTTTGCGCAAAATACAGCGCAGGTTTAGTTAAAGGCCAAACTACTTCCCAACTATGGTTTAGAGAAGCACAAATCCATGCTGCTGCCAGCTGTGATAACCAATTTCCCTGCTTTTGCCCAGTTCAATTGCTGTACCATTATACTATTTTTCCCCCAAACAAGGATTTACTACTGCTCACAACATACAGGGTGCTACTGTTCAACTGAGTGCCTCTCTTCTGAGGGATCAGTTTTGCATATTGACTACGAGCTACTTAAACTCTTCTAAACATGTGAAAGTTACTTGTATTTCTGCTGGACAAACTGACACGTATCTTTGAAGACCAGCTGCATTTCTGCACTCAGAAAAGCAGCAAACAAGGATTAAAATTACAATTAATGAGAAATAAGAAGAGAGACTGAAACCTCAAAGAATTTCCTAGAAAATAGATTTCCCGATACTTTTATTAGTCTATAGGAAGCCCAATCTAATATTTCTTATTATACATTAATCAATTAACAAGGGCTGTATTCCCAAACCACATACATGAATGATGCTCCCATGCTTTTTAGAAGCCATCAATTTTTAGGGTATAAATAAATATACGAAAAGAAAGCAAAGCAGCTGCAATAGGTCACTTTTTTCTGATGAACTATACCCTTACCCAGCCCTTTCATCATAATGAAGGCACTGCATCATCAATTAATTTTAGTCAATGATAGTGCCAATGACATAATTCTTCTGCCATTTTTATTTTCTTGGTGAAGCATTTCCCCATCTAAGAGCAGCATAAATCACTCAGCAAAATAGTGTCAAATGTTGGCTCACAACCATCACTTAGAAAATGCTGCTTGCTCTTCTAGGTTTGCCCTGTAGTACTGTATACCAAGACCACAGGGTTTTATAATAATATCTAGAGGAGCAATAAAATGTGTGTATTAGCAAGGGTAAACTTGCACTGTCTTAAAATATTTTCCTTCAGTAATTCCCCCTCCTCCTCTCTCTAGTGACAGTGAAACTCACATAAGGGCCCCATCTCTCCTGTTCTGGGGTCACCTGGTTATCCACCAGCTGCTCATTCTTGAAGGATTACGAGTCCTTGATAGATTCATGTTCACGTCAATGTTGAAAAGCAGTGAGACTAGCAAAAAGCTTGCACAAGGGATAAGGATAAATTATACTCATGTGATAAAAAAGGTAAACCTTTTCCAAAATGGCATCTAAACACATTTGGGATGTCTTGTTCAGCACATTCAAAGACAGGAATAAATCACATCCAAACCAAGATTCTGGATTCTTTTTCTTACCTGTACAAGGTTTTCTGTAATCAGACTTTTTCAGAACAATTTTGTTAGAACTGATTTAATATTTCACAATTCAACTGTATTCAGAGAAGGTCCCCAAGGGACAGATCTTGTGTGTCAGCACATGAAAATGAAAATGCCTAAGCTTGCATTCACTGCTACTACTACTTGTTGTTGAAGAAGTGTAAATACAGTTGATGCTGTCCACTGGATACATTTACCTTTAAATGGAAGGTTTTCTCCTGGCAGAAAATTACATTGTTTTACAATTTCCTAGCCAGCATGATATAAATGTCTTTGTTTTCTTCTAGTGGCACAACTACTCATTCTTGAAGGTTACGCTGCTAATTGAGGCCATCACGGCTTCTTTTACACTTTTGTTGTCTTCTCTAATCCTTTCTCACCTCTGTTCCAGAGAAATTGTACCATGCTAAAACTGATCCAACTCCCCCGCTACATGTCTCCTGCATGTCATTAACACCTCTTCCAAACTCCTGGGGTTAAACCACAAGTTCCTAATCTAATCTGTCATTCACTGGTTGAAATCGTTGAACAGATTTATAACAGTGTTCCTAAAAGTTACTTCATTATCATCTGTACTTTCTTTCTCATAGTAGCTATACATTAACTTAATTGCTATTTTATCTCTCTAACACTTTAATAATCTAAGTGCGTTAACAAATCAACTCACTTCAAACTCATACTAAAGCAGCGTAAGAAACTACCACCTCAATCACGTGTTACCACATTCTCAGCTCTATTGCCATCACAGCTCATAAGATGCGCCCAGTCTGCTCCATAGCAAACTTCATTGAATCTTAGAAGCTTTCTACAAAACCAGTCCAAAAACTTGATATTCCCTCCTGCCTACTTCTGCCTTTATGCCACAGCTCACCTTCTTCTCAATTGCATCAATGCAGATTTGGTATAAAACTGAGTAATGGAACTGACCTTGTTAGAAGCCTTTCTTTTCACACAGAATAAACCTAATTTCAGTTTCATTTCAATTCACAGTGTCCCTATCACTTACTAAATTATTTTGTTTAATCCCCTACTTACAGATCTTACAGACAGAAATCTGAAAGTCATTGTTTCGGTTTCGGCTGCCGCCGGCAACAAAAGCGCCACGCGGCCGCCCCTCCCCCCGCCAGCGTGCGGAGGAGAATGGAAAGAAAAAGGCAGAAACTGGTGGGTCGGGATAAGGGCAGTTTAACAGAACAGCAAACAGAGGGAAAACAGGAACAACAACGATACAAATAAGGAGAAAACACAACCACGAACCGTACAACAGCCGCTCTCCCGAAACCGGACCGGCGCTGCGCCCGCCCCAAGCCGCGAGTGCGTTCCCGCCGCGCCGCTCCCCCCCCCACCGGAACCCAGCGTGACGTCACATGGTATGGAATACCGGGCTCTGTTTGGCCAGGTGGGGTCAGCCCCCACCCCCCGGCTGTGCCCCTTCCTGGATTCCAGTGAAAATTAACCCTGTTCTGGCCAAACCCAGGACAGTCATTTAAACTAAGAAAACTACGCCGTGTTCATTTCTAAAAATTTAATCTGCAGTGGCCTCAGAAAATATACATCTAATCTGACAGCACTAGAAAGTTACTCATAACGTAAACTAGAATAATTTTAAAATCTCTCTTGGCCCTTGATCCCAAAGACAATCACAGCCATAAGCAATACGGTTTTTCCTAAACCCATAACATTTTTGTTTTTGAAGTCTTCCTCTTCAAGCGATGATTTGTTAAATTACTATTATAAGTCAGTAACATTGAAAAGTGTGTTAGAATTCTGAGTCATCATCTTCTGCATTTCCTCATTGATGTTTTCATGAATTTAACAGGCTTCTAAACACAGTTCTGAAGCTGGTTTAACCCAAAGCAACCCGACAGACGTGTTCCATACATACAACATGGTTAATAAAATAATGATTTTAAACTACCAAACCACTTTTTGTCGCACTAATACTGTACCTCTCACTAAGGACCTCCCAAAATGTATTCTTCTCATTGTATCTGAATTTAAACATTGTTTAAACAGTAAATTCCCGCAACTCTGCCTGGTTCTCATTTGGCTACATTTTGAGATATTGATTTCAATATCCAAAATTACACTCAGAATAAAAATAAGCTGATTCAGAGCAAACCACAAAGTAGCTAGTAGCATCTTGATTGCATTTTCCACATCCTTCTAGATGTGAAACACTGGTTTCTCTTTGTTTTGAGGTGTTTTAGAAGTATAAACTGTAATTGAATGCATCCCTTCACTAACAAAGAAATTAGCATTTAGTTAAATATTGGCTTCCTTGCAGAATACTCCATACCTTACATCTTGCATATTCACTTGCTAATTATTCCTAAACACATAAGTTGGCCGATATCTTTAATAAATATGCCCCAAGGTTAAGGGACTCTGAGTACGTCTAATGATGTTTTAGCAAATAATATTTCACTCACATTTAAAATCAAGTAAAGGAGATTTCCATTTCTTCAGGCTGTAGAGCTTAGTCAGTTAACATTCACAGGTTTTTGCTTTTTATGTGGACAGGAAGGGGGAGTTGAGCAGTACCTTGGGATAGCGGTCATGGGTTATTACACCAACATCCTCAAATAAAAATCTACACACTACTTTGCCTGAATTGATACACAACAAAATTGCTATATACTCATATGATTCAATTTCACATTGCTTCAGGTTAAAACAAGCCACACTTTCATATGTTTGAATACAATTCCCATGGCTGCGGTTTCTACAGTGCATTTATGCATAGCCTAAATCACTACCGTGCATAGAGATTTGTGGAAAATAAGGGTGTTGGAGATAAATAATAAAACACCTTCTTTCCTTTCTTTTTCTTAGAGCACACTGATTTTCACCTTCCAAAACAACATTTAAAAAAAAAAATAAATCCATATTGCAATTCATTCTCCACAAAAAATACCTTTTTAATACAGCTACAAGGCAGAAAAAACACTACTGAAGTGGATTCTGAAGAATTATTATATAGAAATTCTTCCCTAGACAACTGTGGTAAATGTATGGAAAAATGTGTCCGTATAGGAGGTTGTTAAAGGAAGGGGAAAATCATTCTTCCAATGCCTTGTATAGAAGCCATTGATGATTTCTTCATTTTCAAACTGCCATCAATTTTAAAAACAGTGTACCACTTTAGCGGAAGGGACAACATGACATTTATTTCTAGCATTTCTGAATTTGTTTTGCTGACTTTTAACACTGTGCTACAAGCACAAGTCCAAACTTGGCACGCAGTCTAAATTTGGTCAATATAGGCACGCGCTCTAAGTCAGACTTCGGTTGGCCCTGCACAGATTCTTGAAATCACAGCCTGAGGAGAATCTTTTCTTTGCTAACATATTCAAACACCATCATCTATCATGAAAAAAATTTATGCAACTGAATGGACATGTCAGATGCCGGGATCAGCAAGGAAAGGGGTGGCTGTACTCTTTTGTCACCAGCAGTTCAAAATAAAACCAGACAAGGCAGACGATACGAGCTCTACCAGTGATCCAGAAAGTGCCGTCAATATCCAAACACAGCAGCAGGAAAGAACATTAGGACCTGCAGCTGACATGGAACTAATCTGTATCCTATTACTTTGATTGAAACTGTAAATTTTGAGAAGCCTTTGACCCCTGTGTGAACTATGGATGCTAAAACAGGGATGCAGTCACCTTGCCTTCATACACTTTGTGCAAAGACATCTGTACGTAAGAGGCAAGGTTCTGCGGTTCTGCTCATGCCTGCAAAACCAAAGAAATTATCACAGTACCACTACACTTGCCTGTTTGCATTTTTTTCCTAATTTCTACAACAGTAACTCAGTAACTCACACATGCCACTGATTATTCTTTTTTTTTAAAGTGGATTCAAGCCAAAACTAATTCATCTGCAAATAACTTGAGTTCTTCCAATACACCAAACTCGAGACAATGCTACTTTTGGATTCATGCTATTCGTGAATTTGGCAGTTAAGACTTGTGCCAGTTCATATGACTCATGACATACATATGACAGCACGCAGTCCTGCCTAAACAACCAGGCGGCAGGGGTTCATGCACTCTGCTCCTGTCTATCTGTCCAATCAACACTACAGAAATGCGCCAACAAGTCAATAAGTCAGGTCAATAAACTAAACCATATCTGCCCTACTGGCAAGTAACTTACAGCTCTTGCTGCATGCGCCAAGTTCCTTTCATTGCAAGATTTGCTCTGGAGAGTGACAGTGACAAACTGATACAATATGTTAGCAGTCTATTTCCTGATATTATTCACTAAGGATATTAATTTATAATAATAATAATATTATTATTTTGTAAACAGATACAGTTGGAAAACAGATTAAGCATGCAAAGGTTTCTGGGCTTAAAAATATAAAACTGAAAAAATAAACTTCAATGTTAAATGGGTTTCCATTGTGAAATTATGTAATTATAGACTAGTCTTTACTTAACAGATTTACTTCTTATGTATACATCAACCCTCATCAAAGCCAGAAAGACCCTTACTATACAATTTCATTAGCTCCCTAATTTAATGAATTTACTAGTTTCTCGTAAGATTCACAATACGTAGCAATATCTGGATTCTCAGGTCTCTTGTGCTTAAAATTTTCTGTTATCTGCCTTTGATGATGCTTCTGATGGTGATGACTTTGTAATCGTATAATCCATGCCTTTGTAATCGTATAGAATCATAGAAAGTTTTGGGTCGGAAGGGACCCCTAGAGGTCATCTAGTCTAACCCCCCCGCAGCGAGCAGGGACACCGCTAACTAGATCAGGTTGCTCAGAGCCCTGTCCAACCTGGTCTTGAATGTTTCCAGGGATGGGGCCTCCACTACCTCTCTGGGCAACCCGTTCCAGTGTTTCACAGCCCTCATTGTAAAGAATTTCTTCCTTATATCCAGCCTAAACCTACCCTGTTTTAGTTTAAAACCAGTACCCTTCATCCTGTCACTGCTGTCTCTACTAAAAAGATTGTCCCCATAATAATTATTGTTCCCGTATAGTGAGGCAATGGCTGCATTACAAATGTTTCAAGGTAAAGTAGAATGTTTCATAAGTGATTAGCAGTACAGATTTCATATTTATGCCCTGTATTACACCTGATCCACTGTCCACTGAGTTCATGATGTTATTCTGGTCAAGAGACATCCAGGTGATTTCTGGACCTTGTACCCTGTAAGGCTGGTTATGTCTTCCACATCCGCAGACACACCTGATTCAGAGACAACTTGGTTTAAAAGGAAAGGAACTGCATCTAAAGTCACATTTTGGAAGGTCTCAGAGCTCTCCTTCTGAACTCCAGTTCTGCGACTTTTCTGTTCATTGTGTCAGATTTACTTTGGAAGGGATTGGCAAAACAAAAGAAAAGTCGTAAGTGGACAGCATCCCATGACTACTGGAAAAAGAGGGTCTAGCAGTTACATAAGCATTTTCAGATAGGGGACACCTCCTCTTTGCTCCCAAATCTGCTGTACAGTTTCTCTGTGGTGCTGAACAAATCTTTCTCACAACCTCAATTCTGGGACTGGAAGATGAAGACAGCAGCACTTCCCATCTTCTCTGTTTTTTTGGGGCAAACAATGCACTGAAATCAATAATGGGGACGCAGCTGCGTGTTGGGATGAGAAGTTACTACAGGTTATGTCGAAGTTAAGTAGTCAATGGAATACAAAAATAAACCAAGAAATAACTGTCCTTCAACAAAAATTAATTTTGGAGTTCGCATTATATGAATGCTCTATTTGGAAGCACTGTTTTATATACAAAATTATTGGAATTTTATTTGCATTAGAAGCATTTTCTATTGCAGTTACTTCATTTAAGATTTTCAAGTTTCTTTTCCTCTTACCCTTCCAGCTAGAAGCTTCTGTTTAAAAATCTTTCAAATGGTGGAAAGTCGAACATGGCACTTCACTGCTTGCTAGAGAATGACTACAAAAGGTCCTAATTTTCATCCTCCTCAGTTTCTTCATTTGCCAAGCTATGTGCAAGCAATTTTACTTCATCTATTGTTATTTCTATAACACAGGATGGGTGCAGTTCTTTCATAGTCCCTCCAGTTCTTCAAATTATCATCTCAGGTAATAGATCTACCTTCACAACACCATAGATGAGAAGGATAAAGCATTTGTGCCTCCAGTCAAACTGTTCATTATTCCTTTTGTTTTTTACTTTCATAGCAGAAGGGGCATTTTCAACCGCTACCTTCTACACGCAACAAGTTTTGAAAGATCTTCAAGACATCTTCGTTCCCAATTTTATTTTATTTTTTGCACCCAATTTTATTTCAATTTTTAACTACTATGATTTAGCAACGCACATACATTCTCAGAGCACTGTTTCTGGGTGTCAAGAGCAGATTGCTTATATGAATTTGAATCTCACAACATAAATGAACACAGACCAGGACAGAAGCAAGTACAAGTTACGTGGCAGTTCTGAATATGCTCTCAAGTGCTCTCCCATTGCCTAACTTTACATTGGTGCTTGTGGCACATTCTTTCTAGTGACTTCTGTGGGAGCTGTAAGCAAATCTTTCTAAAGGACGACTCAATAAAGTTGAACGTTACTTTTTCTAGTAGACTACATAAATATGCATTTTGACCCAAGTCTGTAAACTCACTGCTTTTTCCATTCCTACAAAAAAAAAAAATCTAATGCATTACTCTTCATGAAAACAGTGGAACAGAACTGCAAAAGGATGAATTTCTGGTCTGGTCAGGCAGCAGCTTTAAAATTCTGCCTTAAGAACTCCCCTAAATGAATTCTTATCCATTCTTATCCTGCATTAATGCAGGCTTGGCATTCCTTACACTCCATTAGCGGAGTACACACACTTTGTTACATTAAAATACTACATTAAGATGACAATAAACCATACAAATCCTAAAACCAATCTAGAGCATTTCAGGAAAGAGATCAGCACCACCAAAAAGCTACCTTGAAACTATGTAAGAAATTAATAGTTTTGTATCAATGGTGTATAAAATCTGATCTCAAACCCAGACAAATCTATGATTAAAGACATCTTAATGGTAGGTATCAAAGCTACTCCATCAACACTTGAATTTGAAAAAAACAGATAAAGAATGAGTGCCATAAAGAATAATTAAAATGAAAAATAAAAGCTTATTTGGTTTTCTTTGAGGCTTAAGAACTTTTCCTTGAACTCTCATTAAAACGTGACTCAGTTTTCAACTGCAATAACCCTTCAATCCTCCACCCACAAATGCTTTCCCAGTATTGAAAGAACTATTTACTTTCTGCTTCACCCACCCTGCAAGATTTTCTGCAGTGTTGATGGGTAGAGGACCATAACCTTACCACTCTTCAAGCATTTATAAAGATCTACTGCAACACTTTGATTGCCTGTGTTTGTCATTGTCAATGAAGAAATATACAACTTGTCTTAGGACAGTTAGCTTTTGTCCAGTGTAGTTTCACAATCATTTACATTCTAGACGAAAATGACTTTTGTTATTGCTGTTTTGCTGTATTTTTTAGACATATAAAACATGTACAGCAATTCTTTCTGCTCATTTTTAGAAACGCTCCCTCTTTTCTTCAGCCAAAATTTCAATACAATGGATAGAATGGCCTTCAAGAATAAAAAAAGAAATCCACAACCTTTCTTCAGCTTCAATACACAGGCTACTTGCAATTAGATGCTACAGGAGGCAGACCATTGTCCCCATCACCAGAGCTCCTCTGCAGAACTTACCCGCTGATGTTTGTGTTTAAGAAACAAAAGCAAGAATCAGAGCTGGTGCAGACGGGCTAAGGCTAAAAAGCTGACCTGTTTGTCACCCCACCCCTGCTTACCCAGATCCATGCTTTTTGAGGCTTTCAGATTAATTGATTCAGACTGCTTGGCTGGTGTCAAAGATCTGAAGTTGATGTGCTGATCTGTTAAATGCACTGCTGAATTTATCATAGGGCTGCGGGGAAGAAAAGAGACATGTAAAATATTTAGGCACCAGTTCAAAACACAAGTGAACTAACTAAAGCATGAACAAATACACGTGTTTCTTCCTCCAGTTGCTTACAGCCATGCATTTTAAAATCAGTTATTGATCCTCAACTTTCCTTTCTGAGACTTAACACCTCCAGTCACTTCTTTTTCATCATGAATGCAAACATAAATTTAAATGCTCAGTGACAATTGCTTTTAAACAATTCATATTTTATTTAAGAGATGAAAAGAGACACATACCAGCACCCACTTTTTTTTTTTTTGTATTTTGCTAGTTCTATTTAACCACTGCCTTTCCAAATAACATGCTACAGGAAGCTTGAAAAATACTGCCAACGTACCTGGCTCAATTCTACTTAATTCGCTAATACAAAGTTATTTTACAGCCTTGCATCACTTCTGCAGAGGCTGGAGCCTGAAGGTCTTCATGGAGGGTACCGTAACAGTCTGAAGAAATCCAGGGTATCATGGTTTGCTTTTTCTTTTTGTTTTGTTTTTTTTTTTAAATTATTTTATTTCAAGTTAGGCAAATATCTAAACATTTCAAAATTCCATCTGAGTGAAACTCAAAGTAACTTTCACCTGTGAGGAGTCAAAAACTCCTCACTGCAATGCATCTGAAATCTTCTGCGTCCCTCTCCAGTGAGAAGCACAATTTTTTTTAAAATACTCTAAAACAAAAAAGCAGCTCCAAAACCAAAAACATTTATTTCCTATCTGTTCAGTCAAAAGGTTTGGTTTTACAGTGTCAAAAGAGTTTTTTGATGCAACACAATTTCAGTGAAATCAGTGTGACTTGACACATCAGTTCAATTTCAACAGAACGTAAGTTCCAAATGGAAAACCAATACAACACTGCAGGGTGGGAGAAGGACCTGTTAAGTCATCATAATTTTAATACATCATTATCATTTAAGAGAATGTTATTGCTCCCAGCTTGGTGAAAAATTGGGAAGGCATTCTAGCAAACAACTGCAGCTGAGAATTTAATGCTGAGTTCCATTAGTCGGTGTAGACTTTTGTTTGTTTACCATGTCATGCATACCCACCTGGGAGACTCTAGTGAAATTACTCAGCAAAAAGAAAATGGTTACAAGAGCCTTCATTGTATGCATAATTTAAGGTATGCATAATAAAATATATCTACTCTTCAATACTATGTGCACCCAGTCATTTAAAGGGTAGTTTTTAATAACAGCCATGCACATAAGGGCAGAAGTATGGCTAAGTTTTTAGTTGAAATCCATACTTTCCTAATATCATTGCAACAGAACAGTTGCATGACTGTTCAAAACTGAGTACAAACAAAATGAGTAAACAGTGTTCAATACTGAATTTTCAGCATCAGAAGTACGGCAGGTTGAAATGATGCTTTCATTTGAATCCTGTGTTACCCAAGACAGTGAATGTATCTGCCATCATGAACTTCAACATGTTTACACTTTTTTCTGCACTTCTAAACTTCCATATTTACTAAGGAAATTAACGCTTGTAGCTGCCATCAAGCACACCAGCCTTTACAAAAGCTATTCTTAAAATATCTGAAAAATCTACTCAATGCATTTACAACTGGTAAAGTGTACCTTGATTTCTTCCCTACACATTTCAATGTTCAAACTTACTGCAGGTTTATTCTGTAACCTCAAGAATGTCTTTAGCTGACATACTGCATAAGAAGATTCAGTTTCCTACCAACTGAATTTGGCTTGGACTTTTAAAGCTTTAAGAGACCTCAGGCACTGCATCTACACACAGTTTTAAATTGACTGGTATAGTTTTAAATTAACTTTTTTTTAAAATTGGGATTGTTTGGGGATTCTTTTGTTTTATTGAACACATGTTGGGTATTGTGATCCATATATCATGGACAGCAGGCGTACTGCAGCTTATAAGCAACTGAAATGAACAATCCACTAAATGCTAAAGTAACATTCCCAGCTCATATTAAAGGATCATGCAGTTGGCTAAAAATGGCGGCACAAATTTTTACAAAATAAAAAGTGATTTTAAAATCAATTAGAACTACTATCACAACCACTAATGAGCCATTAGGGCTGTAACTACTAAGAACAGCTGAAGTCCAACCTGTGATTATAATCCTCATTCAGCAGATCCCCACTGGGATGTGGTGGGAGAGGTGGAGGGGTTTCGTTTTCACCATTGCTACAATCAGACACTGGCAACTCTGAAATAAAATTTTAAAGCGGGTTAAAAAAGCCATAGAAACAAGTACATTACACCAGTTCACTGATCAATGACTGGACTGGAAGGCCTCAAGCAATGCTGAAGTGAGCCACAAATTATTCAAATCCCTAAACTAACTAAACTAGAATTAGAATCACACCAAGCAGAAAATATATCCCTTGGGATTTCCTGAAGATCTGATTTTCAGACTTGCATATGCATAATTAAAGATAAATATAGGGACACTTTGTGCTTATAGTGAAGTTGAGTGCAAGGCACAAATTGCTTTACTCCATTTGAGTGGATTTTCACTTCTGCATAGCTGCATCCTAACTGACTGTAGGTTCACGCTTTGATTCCCTTTGGTGGGGAGCATTTAACCACCTTTCACGTACAAAAGAGAACCACATTCTCTGCTCAGAAGAAAAATTTCTGTTATCCTATGGCAAGAAAAGAAAGAGTCTTCATTTTCCTACCATTACGGTAACTCCTTCTCTACCTTTACAAAAGGCATTCGACTCACACCAGAAAATTACTTTAGACAAAGACAGACATGAACTACTCAAATCATTCAGTGGTTTGCTAAGCAACAACACTTACATACCTGCAGTATTTAATGAGACTGCTGCGCCTGTTGTAGGCCACTTCATTATTGTCCTGTAAATTCACCTCTCAATCTAAAGGTCTAATCTTAGGAAAAGTCCCTACATTTTTCAATGCAGAACACGTCTTCACCCCTCCAAAACAATACTGACATACCACACTTTGATGGGACCTGTTCTGTGGCACTGAATGTCGCTAGCCTTTTTGAACAATCCTGCCTGAAAGTACTGATCTAACTCGAGATAAAAGGCTTAGAAGGAGGGGATCAAGGCGGACAGTGATAGATTATATTTATTAGATTAAGAGCACTGAGATAGCTCCCTAAAAGCAAACAAACAAAAAAACCCTCAACAAAATCACACTATTAGCTCAAGAATCCTATAAAACTCCTGTTGGCTTGATAGCCTCCTAAAGATCAGAAAGTTAAGAAATACTTCAAACCCTGTATCTCCAGAAGGGTGAGAACATCACCATGAAAAAGTGAAGGTGAGCAGATGAGGAGAAAAATTCTAACAAGACCTTAAAAAATATTGATTGCCAGTCTGATGCAAAACCAGGTATGCCACCTAACACACGCACACTGGCTTCCTGCATTATGATCACATTCTTTCAGGTTGCAATTTAGGGACAGAAAACAGAAACAAGGAGTAAAGGGCAAGCTCTCACGGTAAAAAGAATTTAGAACAAAGGGAAACTTGTACTGTTCAATGTAATTAAATGATCTGAGATGAATCAGAAGATGAAAAAATTTACTTATGTAAAAGCACTCAGAACTATCAAAACCAAGCAGACTATGAAGCTCTGCAAAAAAACTACAGGATATTAAGTAAATAGGAAATGCAGCGAAATTCCCTGTCAGTGACTGCAAACTGATACACACGGGAGTAGGGGAAAACTCTTGACATGTACACAAAGGCTATTACTTTAGCAATTACCTCTCAGGAATAACACAACAGAAGTGTACTGGATCGCTCTTTGAACATCTGCTTAGTGATGTCAAAAGGAAACAGAGATTCAGAGAAAATCCAAACACTCCACCTAGAACTCTGAGTTAATCGTGTGCCTAGTTTTTAAATAGCATCTAAGGTTTCATTTTTCCTATCCGAAAAAGGATGTAATATAATTCAGAAACATATTGAAAAGGTGGCAAGGGTAGTTGGACACATGCAGAAACACTCCTAGAAAGAACATGGACTAGGATGCTTTGGTTTCGAATACACTGCATTAAAAGGGTATACAAGAGGAGTCTATGAAATTGTAAAAGGTACACATAAGGTGAAAAGGAAGCTCTCACTATCTGTCTCACACACAGCAACTAGAAGGCACGCAGTGTAACTATCAAGCAGCACACTTCGGACAAACACAAAGCAGTATTTTTTCCTGTGCAATTAAATCATGGAACTCATTGCCATGAGGACACTTTGGAAACCTATTTTTAAGAAAATGCTAAGAAGCGGACTAAAAGTTAGAAAGGTACCAATGGCACAATGGTCCAGACAGAATCTCTGATTTAGGAAGTCCCTAAACGACTGACGACCCAAAGTAGGAAACAGATGCCTGAGGGAGGAAGAGGGGAAAGGAAGAAGAAAAAAAAAAAACGAACCAGACACCACACCCTGCACTGTGCCTTACCCTCTTCGAGGGGCCTCCGATAGCCATAGCTGGAGAGATTGAGCGTATCAGGTAGTTACATTAACTTTGATTCACAGTAATTGATACGTCGTTTCACAAAGGCTGTTCAGTGATGGGTTACCACTGGCATTTTCCTTGCAGTACACAAACGGTACACACAGAAAAATGTCAGCCTTCCTGAGCGAATGGGAAATGATCACAAGGGACTACAGCTTCCAGCAAAATGAGAGCAGGAGCAAGAGTGCGAGAACTTAACCTAAGAGGCAGTCACTGGCTCCACGTTCAAGACTTCAGGAAATTATCTTCACAGATCGAGTGAGATCAGAGGAACAGCTAAGTCACTAAGCAAAATGTACTGAATTTTCAGATATTAAACCGGTTAGGAGAGTAAATAATTGAGTCTGTCTATAAGATACAGGTACTGTTTACAAGCAAAATTTAAACATTAATTTAAAATTTCAATACTTAATTTTCTGTCTTGATGTTACCACACACATATGAAAAAAGAGCTGCTAGCACAACCACAAAGACTCAGCAGTCTATGATACTAGAGAGAGTTTATTATTATTCTACTACTTAACCAGAAAGATGACAGCATTTCCCCATAATCATTTATAATATAGGGTTATAAGAAATATATCAGAACCTCTAATGAAACACATTCCAGTAATCCTTCAACACCAGAAATGTAAAGCTGCTGGCACTGTTATCAATTCTCAGAGAGGTTGTTCTAAAAAACACTGAGTCTGTGCAACAGCTTGGCAGCAAAAGAAGTGAGGACCTGAAGGCAGCACGTATTATTCATGCAAAAATAGAACAAACAACGTCATTTCAATATTGGATCAGTATCCCCCCCCTTTATTTAAATCTCCACAGGCAAGACAAAATGTAATGTCTTGGCTATAACCACTTTTCCCAAGACATTAGTTTTTCTTGCTCATGTATATAAAACAGACAGCAATATTAGCAGACCAAGCTTCAGTGTATTTTTGCTGAGCTTTTATAAGAATGTTATTGGTAGGAGCAGTGAATGATACTGGAAATAACTTATTAGAAAATATTAATTGAGAAAGTGACATTTTATTAAATGTAATACAGCTCCTGTCATTAAATTCTTACATTAGATCCTGTATTATGTGAAAAATCTCTTCTATCTTTTATTATTCTTTGTAAAAATGTACCAACCATACTTCTAGATACAAGATCTGGATATCACACCATAACAATGTGGAAGGGACTGTTCCTGCCTGTCACAAGCAGCTCATCATGTCTGTGACTCACGTCCTTAAACAGACACACAACCTAAAGTTCAGAACAGAGTTAAAGGGGTGTTGTGCGTAGGTGTAGTGTTTTCCCTTTACAGATGCCTTGAAAGACTGAGGACAAAACTTCATAAGAAACTACGCAAAAAAGTTTGAACCAGTGTCTGGAAATAAGTGACAAGCTCAAATGGAAAGCAGAATGACTATTAGCTCAATAATAAATACTCTGACTTCAAAATTAGAGAAAGATTTCTACAATGTGCAGGACTACTGGAAACCCAAAGTGTGTTCCACCAAGAAAATTTCAGATCAGAGCCCTGATGGGTAAAATTTCAGATGCAGAAAGTATCTGTGCAAGTTCTCCATTAAGATCACTTAAATTTTACCCATCAGATGTCGAATCTTCAACAGAAAATCGCGATACAATGATACCTCTAGTAAGTGCTAGAAACATCTTCGTCATCTGTTGGCCACTGACTTAAACCCCAAACTGCTCCCAGGCCATGGCTGGGAAGCCCCAGCCATGCCAAACCCTGCCTGACAACAGCCCTCAGCAGCACTCCAGAGCCTCCTTCCCACATCTGACACGCATTCTCTTGAGGCCATCACATTTTTTTTTGCTATAACACCTTCTTATCATCATTCTTTAATTAAAAAGATGTATACTGAGAATGATTTTATCAATGAGCTACAAACTAGTCATCCTGATTTTTGGGTCCCAGTTGGAGAATCCTTATCTGAGATTACAGCTCTTCCACAGATTTTGTTTTTAACTTTATTTAAGTGACAAGTTACCTGTTGCCATTCACCTGTATCAACGGCTCCAGAGCACTTGCTTGTATGTTTTTTAAGCAAGTATTTAAAGGTATTTGCTGCTTTCTGATCCTTTGGCAATGGCTACCTCTACTCCGCAGATGACCTTTTTCTCCTGTGACTACAGAATCTGTGTAAATTCCATACAAGAGAAATATAAGGTAGATCTAAACAAAAGGATCTGATCTTCGAGTATTTACAATGCTTGAGTCTATATCTATTTATTTGCCTGGAGTCACATTGTCCAAATATAGAAGTCAACACAAATATTTACCCCTAAATTATATGGGAGTTTCTCTTGAGGTTTACATATACCAGCTGCTTGGTTTTGGTTAAAAGTGCTCCACACAGTCATCACAGCAGCCTAAGAAATTACTTTTTGTAGGCCACAGAGACTCCCCAGTTGTCCAGGGAAGTGGGAAAAATCATGCATAATTCAACGACATCAAAGAAAATCTTTCTTTCCTACTGGAAGATATTTAAGTATGTGCTTGGCTTGAAGGATAAGAGCACTCTTAAAAGGATAGGGGTCAAGACCATCTCAAATACTTAAATTTTTCAAATCACTATTATCTTGCTGAGTCAGGTGCAAATTGGACAGATAGTACAGCATGCTATCAGAAATAAAAGACAACAGGAAAGTAAGTGGTCTTAAAAGCTCTTATATGCTTGCATATGCTCATACATGTAGGTTTTCTTTGTACAATGTACATCTCATTTTTTTTAATGAGCTCATTAATATCATTCCAATTTGTAAATTAAGGGAATGTTTCTAACCTTTGAACAAAGTTTACCTTTAAGTCTAAAATAAGCAAGCAAGTGTACTTTATGAATATCACACTTTTGTATAAATTCATTTAGCTCGTAACAACCTGGGACATAATCTAAGAACTCAATGCAAAAATC
This sequence comes from Opisthocomus hoazin, assembly GCF_030867145.1. Taxonomy (NCBI): domain Eukaryota; kingdom Metazoa; phylum Chordata; class Aves; order Opisthocomiformes; family Opisthocomidae; genus Opisthocomus; species Opisthocomus hoazin. The sequence goes on along the minus strand of NC_134422.1, from coordinate 29,840,517 downwards.
ACTGCACTCATTAAAGATATATAGAAAATAAACATTTTGACAACATATATTTTGCACTCATGATTTGTTTTTTATCCAACCTTACGTGTTGGGGCAGCGAGCTAGAAACTGTTACTTAAACTGGAATTTGTGCCAGGAATCTAATTCACAACTTCTGAGTCAGCTCTCCCACCCTCGCTGGATTTTCAAGACTCAGAGTAACACAGTGTGCACTTACTCTAATTAACTGCTTTTCTAGTGGCTGTGGATTTCAAAAAACAAAACACGAAGCACTTTCAGCACAGAGAAGGATAGCTAGAGACTACCTTTTATTCTTTCCTGAGCACTGCACGTTACAAATTGCTGAAGAATCGTATCATTGTGTCGGGAAGTAGCTGTGCAATTATGACTCCTGTCAAAGGCTGATTTTTGAAAGACTCCCTGGTCCGAGCGTTCCTTAGGGAAAAACAGAACCACACATTGTTACAAAAAAATTAAAAGCTCAGCAATGCAGAAGATCAGCCATCACTACAGATAGCGCACAAATACAGCGTAATGTAATGCTCATTGTACACTGGCTTCCTTTCAAATGAGAAACTTGAAAGATATCTTCAAAATTACTCTCTGTTTTTGCTGACCATGAAGTAAGACGATATCCGAGCAGTAATGATCATTAAGAATGACGTATAAAAATGAAGACTGGGGTTTTTTATGACCCACAACTGGCTTCATTCAAATTCTCCATCTGGGAGGGCAGCTTGTGACATTGTCAACACAAGAACACGGGCAATGCCAATGGTATTTTTCTGCCAGCCAGCTGGTTCCCTTCTCTCAGAGACTGAGTGCATATGTTCTGACGATCACACACTAGCGCAGTTTTGCAAGTAAGGAGTTACACCAAACTCCCAAATGCAGGTCTTCTGGCTAGCAGCTAAGCAAACTCCTGTCACACCTCCAGTCAGCTCTTCTTTTGAGACATTCCGCCCCCCGCTACACGCGGTATCGCCTAATTTATTCTCCTGAGCAGTTGCTAAAAAAATAAAAGAGGGGAAAAAAAAAAAAATCGGTTTCTAAAACTGGGACAGACCTAGAAAGACGTTTCTGTACTCTTTCAGGCAAGACAGAAAACCCATACAGGGGAATATTATGGCTAGTTTTCAAAATAACCTTTATAGTTTCTGTGATTTTGTATCTGTTTTTTGAAGGGGGCTCCAACTAGCTTCTATTTTTAAAGTGCATATTCATTATGCCAGCAAATGTTACACTAAATATATCATTCCTTAAATTTCATAGTCACGTCTACAGAAGAAATGCTTGTATCTAACTCATATAATTTCGTTGCGAAATGATGCAAAAGGTTTCACGCATTGGCAAGTAATTACCCACAAACCAACGCGTAAGAAAAGGACAGCATGTTACATCACCTTGCAACCTGCCTTTCAAGCTTAATAGAATAATAAATGATAAAAATAACTTAATAATAAAATAATAAAACTATGATAGAATAACACCACTAAAAAACCAATACAATGTCAAAAAATGCACCTCAGAACACAAATCAGTGCTGGGATGCTCATGGTGACAATATGGCTACAAATGTCGTCTTAGTGGACAGGCAACACATGCAACATTCTCTCCTCCTCCTCAGTGCAGCGTGAGCCATTTGCCAAGGCTATTTTGAATCTCTTTACAGAAACACGCACACCACACAACCACTGTCAATTCTGGTTCTTCTCGTTACTGAAAATTCTTCAGTTTACGTAAGATTCCTTATGTGCAAGGTCCACATTTACTACTTTTTCATGGATACTGCCAGCTAAATTAAGCCTTGCAACATCCAAACTACTGCTGCATTGGAGACTTGTACCCAGTGGGATCAGCAACAACAAATCTGCTTTTCCAGCTCTTTGATAAATGACAAAATCAATAGCCCAACAACTGATCAGCAACCAGCCTAATTAGAGTATTCAGCTTATAAAACATAGCTGTCGTGGAAGACCTCCATTAGTGTCCTGACCAATAAAAACAATAATGCATTTCTAAACGTATTCTCCTTCTACCAAGCTAAGGCACAGTACTCAGGAAGCCGTTCGGGGGAAAGGGAAGAACGGGCAACAGCCCATTTCTGCCATGGTCTCCAGACTCAAATAGAATTACAATTGAACCTAAAGACTACCCTATAAAAATTAATTCCTGTCTAAAGTGAATTTGATTCAATCAAGACCACGTTATGCATTCTTCATAGGGCATGAGTCAAGATTATTTACCTCTTTCATACATCTGGATATCATACAGAACTATACCATAAACTATAAAAAGCAGCATCATACTTTTGTTAGGTCAGTCTGGAGTCTGGAAGATATTTAAAAAAATCTTGGCTTCTGTTAAATGAAAAAAACTTGTAGGATGGGCTTTATTTGAAGGTGAGCTATCTTTCTTATGTCAGAAGCATGCACAATAAACATTAACACATACTTTATAACTCTTCCTTACAGCACAGTGCTATGTCACATAGAAATGGAAAGCAAAATTGTGTTTTCCTCTAACATATTCCAGAATTGCTAATGAGTATTTTTCATATTTTTCTGGCACAATCGACATCATTGAAGCTTTTGCAAAGTGTCCTCCCAACAAAGTTAGAGCATAATGTTTGGTAAGTAATATACTTCTAAATCTATTTCTCAATCAACCAGTGATCATAGTAAATCAAATAGAAAATTATCACGAAAACATTAAGAGTTAATTATACTAAATGATACCTGTATTCTCTTCTCCCCTCTGATATTTTATGCAAATACATCCACAAACATGATTGTTCTTAACATTTTAAAATGTTCCAGCAATGCTTATTAAAGAAGCAGCTTGAAATCATCTCTTGGAATTCTATAATAGGATTTACTACAACCTTTTATACCACAAATCCACTTCTATGTATTTTTATTTTAAGGAACTGTAGAGATGTTGAAAAACTATTAAAACATTTATTCAAGGGTCAAAATTCAAACTGGGGCAAGTAGTAAGGGCAGCCAGTATACATACATACATACATATTATCTATGTAAACGTGAAAATAGAGTGTGCATATGTGCATGCATGCATACATGAAAGACAGGGAGCAAGAGAGATCATAACACCAATCCTTTTCTAAATAAGAGGCCATTGGCAAACATCAATTTATATGAGGTCTAGAAAACACAACCATTAAAATCTCTTTATTCTCTTATTTTGTTACCTTACTGAAACAAGTTTTATGGTAATCAACTCAGAAACCCATCCTGAAGGGGTGGCCTTCATCTGGTCAGGCAAAGTAAAATGTTAATTCCTTGAATTCCTGTGTGAATCCTGACCCCAGGAAGTCACGAATTCATTCTGCCAGGAAGAGCTCTCTGTGACCAACACTTTAGCCATCATCTCTTGTGTGCAAAAACATTGGGACTGGAAAGACATTTATCTAATAAATGCATTTACTGCTTCACCTCTGTCTGCACCTCTAGTCTCCGGAGAACTACCAGCTGGATCCTCCCACGAATGTTCCCCTCCATGGACATGGAGCGCCTCAGTGTTTCCATAGCCTCATGATTCGACTTGCCCAGAAGCGACTCCCCATTTACCGCAACAAGCTGATCATTTACTCGCAAACGACCATCCTACAAGCAAAAAAGAAAACCAATATTTTTTTAAAAAACAAATAATTATTAGGCAGAGGTGCTACATATAGGAAAGCAAGATGCAGACAACGAGGCATTCCTTTCTAAAATTCAAGAAACAAGAGATTAAATAGTGCCCGGTCTTTAAAAAGAAAAATCTTAGTGTCCATTAATTGACCATTTTTTTTCCCTCCATTTACTACATTTTGCAAAAAGTTCATAGGGCAATTACAAACATAGAAGCGCATGCACACGCTGCTGTTTTTCCTACATATACAGCTTAATTTGCATCAGTTCTCAAAAGGAAGCAGGAAAACGAGCTTTTGGTTAGTTAAAAGCACTCGCACCATACCTGTTAGTATCTGCAGTGCAATGGCAAAGGAGTACTGCAACATATTTTCCATGCATTATTATCTGCTATCATGGTGTGGTAAGAAACAGCTCCAAAAATTTTGTCTTATAGTGTCACTAGTGTCTGTCTTGTCACAATTACCATGCCACCATATGGGGTAGTCTTCTCACCTCAGAATGGTCATTAAGACTTTAGCATCCTCATCTTAATTAATGCTATCCATGTATTTTAACATCCAAACTTGCTGCCTAAACCAAAATTAGGGTTGAGCCATATCAAGTAGCCTATGCTTTGAAAAAACTAATTCAGTTTCACTGCCAAGGTTAACTGACATTTGTGGGTGTCAAAATTGTGGACACTGCGAGTGATTTAGGAGTCTTATTGCTGTTGTCATTATTATCTGTGATTTATTTCTTTTCATAAAAGCATGTGCCATGGACTTATCTCTCTTTAACAAGAAAACAAGGTCTATTTAATTAAGAGACAAGAGTTTCTTTTAAAACCTGTCAAGTTCACAATTACCAAGTTGGCATCAGACCTCAAGGAAGAGAGAGTAAGAAACTGAAGACATCCAATGTAGATGGGCAGCAAAGAAAAAACAGCAGGAAAAGCACTTGCATAGAAATAACATTGCGTGGTTAAAACGAATCTGATTCATTCATAGGCTCATTACACGCTCTTCACAAGGCGCTCCTCTCAACTGTTTAAGTATTTCACAAATCTGAGTAATTACAAACATATATACTCTCTGATTTTTATTTTTTTATCACTAAAGCATTCAATTAACAATCCAGCAGTCACTGCCAATTCTAAGTCATTTGTGCTCAAGTGAGTTACAGTAGCTGTGACAAACCCAGCTTTCTTAAGTGTTATTTTTGTTGGAACTGGGTATCGTCGTCACCGCAGCAGAGTATGAACTGCCACAGAGCTGAAGAAGAACAACATATACCAGAATCCAAATTAAACTGGGAGGGACAAGGGGATGGAAAGATAGAATGAGGAGATGAGTCACTCAGTGAGAGAAAATGAAGAGAAGTAAAACTTTTCTGGGGAGGGTATGGGAATGGAGTGTAAGAAACAGCTATGCCATTTGGAAAAGATACTGAAACCTCTCCCACCTCTCTGCTGCATATTTCATGCCAACATAAATTTACATACAGCCAAAGTCAATAGCTTAACCTCGCCCTTTCTCTACACAGAAAATGATGCCATCACACATGCTAAAGTTTAGGGAGAGAAGAGTTAAAGTTCTTGAACAGGGAGATTTATTATTTGCACATGTTGTAATTCCTTTGTGTTCTGTCAAAATTTGCTGAAATCAGTGGAGCCATTCACAGCAACAGGAGTTTAAGGAAAAAAGGTTTTGTTTTTTTGTGAGTTTCTGTAAGAGTTTGAAAATTTTACAGGTCCTCATATCCTCCTGTTGTTGTCCCACACATTCTTGGATTACTTTTTTTCCTTTCTGTGGATAAATAGCCATGTGTAAGTGTGTGTTACAGCTTCTTACTCAAGTACATACAAATGCACTGCCAAACGCATCTTCTCATTACCACATCTGTTGACTAAACAACTGTCCTGAACACAATGCGTATTTTTAAATGAATCACTGCAGCCTCAGAAAGCTCCAAACTGGCCTGATTTTTGATTTGCCTTGTAATACTTTTCTACGAAAGTTTGTATTTATTTCTTTATATTTTAATAACGTCAGTTCTTAAAGAACTTCTTTCGATGCATATCCCTTCTTCCCACTCTGTTACGCTCCACTTAAATGCAAAATACAACTTGAATACAGCACTTGAACTACGATTGGAGAAAAGAGGTGTTCACACTTCATAAATGCTGATCAACCACACTTGCTAGGTCACTTGTACAAAGTAGGCTGGAAGACAGGTGAACACTGTTTTCTCACATGCTCAGGTAGAAGTTATTTCACAGAAAAATCTTTTTGCTATTTTAAAGACTGAGAAAAAAAAAAAAAATCCCAATATCTAAACAGTTTCCAAACACAGATTTTCACATCACTGGTGTTACGGCCTGGTTTAGAAGCCTGAACTGCAAGACAATCTGCTTGGCTCAAAACAAGCTAAATGTTGTTTTAACACGTTTTTTCTTTCATCTCTATAAGGTAGGTTTCTTTGTGGCTTCTGAGTAGAAAAACAACATTTGGTATTTCAGCAAAACAGTTTTCAAATGCCATCTCTAAAACTGCAAGTAAGCTATTCTAATAAAGGGTGAAGTTACTGTTCCCTTGCTTAGTCAAAAAATGTAGGGTTTTTCTTATGGAGACTCACAGCAAGGGGTAGAACCTACCCCCACGTGGCTACCATATTCAGTCAGCCAGCCACAAGAGACTCAGGCTCTTTATAGTAGAGAAGGGAAATACAATGCCATGTTCTTCATGGACTTATGTTTTTAATCGAAGCACATCTAGTTGCTATCCTTCTCACATCAATGACACCTCTCAGAAGGAATTCCTTGATGGCATTTATCAGAATCTTCCAATTTCCCCACCCACAGAACACAACAAGCAATGTTTACTGCAACGGCACTCAGAAGCCCCAAGGAGGTTCAAGCTACACCATGTTTGTCTGGAACAAATGCACACATAGAAAATATTCTATTATTTCTAATAACGGCTCTGCTGCATTTCAGCTGCAGTAGACAGCATAGACAGCAAGTACCTGAACATCAGGAATGCATCACAAGTGAAAAGCCAACGTGTCTTGAGATGAACAAGGCTGAAATCCCTGAAGTTATGGGGAAAGATGATGCATTTAAACTCAGTCCAACAGTAGTTTTCCTCACATGAAAGGTTCTGCGTAATTACAAATATCAAGTATTCTAACAATCTCTTTATCTTAGGGATGATAAAAAATAGACATTTCAAAAATTACAAAAGAAGGTTAGGAAGGGACATAATGGTTCAATCAGCAAAAGTAACCACTTCTATTCCTATAGGATATAGTGTTAGAATACCAACTAAGAACATGACGGCATTTTTACTTCACTTGTTTTTGTAACAATAAATAAGCACTGGGTTCTACTGTAGCACATATGACAAGATGAATTGATATTTTCTAAAGTCTGTAGCTAGGACAAAAAAAAAATCATAAAGTATAGAATTAAAGACTTTGATTTTCTCTTTTTTTTGGGAGGTGTGGGATTTGTTGTTTTTTGTGCTGTGGTGGGCTTTTTTGTTTTGTGGTGTTTTTTGGGTGTTTTCTTTGTTTTTTTTTTTTTTTACAACAGTTCTTTGCAATGCCACTAACACATCAGAGCTAGATTAACATGTTAGCATCTCAAAAAACACTAAAAAAATGTTGGCCTCTCTTCAGACCAGTAACAGATAACAGTAACCAATCAAAATTGTCTGCATCTCATATATAACTCTTCATTCTAAAAAACACACTGGTGAAAGAAATTTAATATATCAGAACCTTTATTCAACATTTGAAGGACTGAGCATTTACTTCAGCAGTGAAACAAATGTGTTGAAGTTCAATGTATTACGTGACTTCTTTGGAACAAGTGGTGATTACATAGACAAGGGGATAAAACTCCTCCTTATGATATCACAAAATCAGAACAAATTTTGAACTCTTAATGCAGAAGTGAGAAATAGTGAGAGAATTCTCATGTCAATGAGCATTATGATTTACTCATGTGATGGCTTCCCAAGAAAACTCTGTACACTTAAAAGCACATGCACATGTCTAAATCCATAATACTCCGTTTCAGAGAGTTCCAATGAATAGCATGCGAAAACGCTCTGGACAACTACCAGCTGGAAAGAAAGGCTTTTTATTTAAAAACTTGGTACAAGACGACATTTAAAATAAGGACAATAAGGACATCTTTAAATATTTATGCACAAATATGCTCAACCCTTTTTAACGTGATACCAGAAATTTTATTAATGGTTAATACCCACTGATTATGTTTTGTTCTATATAAAGGTCATTAGACAGGAGAAGGACAGCTGTTCTCCATGCATATGCAACAGCAAACTGATTCTTAAGACACTGCCAAAATGACTGCATTCTGTGAGTGCTTGCATAGAACACATAGGGAAGACTCTCTGAACAGTTCTGGTTGAAGCGAGAGCCTCAGCTACCACCTCATTTGGTCTGGAGCCTACACTCAGATCTATTACTACACAGTTCTAATTGATGAAAGGGTTATAACGGGGTAGAACAGAGCATAGCTCACAGGACCACAAGTTATCACAAGGCAAAATAATCTTCTGGTCATGGTGACTAACCATGCCAGTTGACCATTTACTGAGGTGCGAGCACAGAAGTCCTGCTTTATTAGTCTGCAGACCCCTCAAGTCAAAATTAACTGCTCTGGAGTAACTATGGGAGAACAGAGAGTAGTAAACATACAGAGCTAGAAAGAGTTGTCATATTTGTCTATGATGCAACAAGTCAGGTAGCCAGCCCACTAACGCTACTGGAACATGGCTCCACAAGCTTTGCTACTCAAAACAATGAGTTTAAATTCATGGCAATATACACTGTCACTGTGACTGGTGTGGACAATTACTGAGGGAACACAGAGCTGGCAAAGCAAGAAGGGCAGCCTCATTTTCACAGTAAAATGAGCTGTACTCTGCAGCAGACATGCACACAAATTGAGTTTATCCAGTCCTAATTTGGCCAACCATGCCTTAACTAATTTCTGATATACACCAAATAGATGAACTTACTCACTTGTCATTTAGCCCCGAATTAACTACAGACAGTATTCTGAACTGGATGTACCAGGCTCAGTTACACTTGAGAAGATTCAAGCTTTGAAGTAACTGTGGGACTAGGACAGATAAATAATAGAAGTGGGTAAGTATTAAACATTCAAATCAAAGCTGAATCCCTGATTATTGCTATTTACCAGCTGCTGTAAATAGATGATCTTGAAAGTTTTAATGCTGTGAATTGTCTTACTCAGCAGGCTGATGTCAGTAGAGGAATTTACATACACTGAATTAAAAGATATTTTTACAGAACAGAGAACTGCGGGGAATTGCTGAGAAAACACGAGAAAAAAATTACATTATGGATTCACAAGTTAAACATACTAGCCCTGAAAGATTAAGACTTTTGTTTCTAATTTCAAGAAAGTTAGCTTTTTCAAGTTTTATTTGGGAAAAAAATGCAGTCAACAGACTTCCTAAAGATTGGAAAAGAATTCAAATACTTTTTAATCATAAAGATGTACAACACTCCTTGTACTGTCCTTAGAGGGAGCTGAACAATTCATTATACTGTCATTTACCAATTTAATATTACCAAGTCAATCCACCTCAGGAACAACTGGTAACTTCTGCACAATTGATGTCAGGCTCAGCCAAGTTGCATTTTTACTACAATGATAAAAAATATTTTGACTAAAAAAAAGGAAAGAAAAATATGAGCTAACTTTTTATTTACAACATAAATTAAACACATAATCCTTAACCTCACAGAATTATCAATTTCTAATTTTTGTATAGTTTGTCTTCTGATTGTTTTTTATGGTTCTGTCTGAATGACTTTGGGAGGACCAAAAGCAATGCAGATAAGACAATAAATACAGACATCTAACTTTTCTGTCCCTGAGCCTAGCAGGACACAAACTTTCCAGTGCACTTCTGTGGGCTGTGGGGAAGCTGGAAGGCAGCCTCTCCTCGCACCCAAACACCCTCAGCCTTCTCCCCTTCCCCATTTCCTGCAGCATCCAAATGCCTCCCCGCCCCCTCCAAGGTTTCCACCAATTCACTTCCCTTGTGGTAAATCCTACCACACACGACACCAGATTCTTGGGACAAAACATTAGCAGATATGCAGTTCACCTAAAAGAATGAGTGACAAAAAAGTATTTGTTCCTAGAACGCTTATCAAGTGAGATTCAGTACTCAACGCAGAACGGTCAGAATTCTAACTCAGTTCTCATCTGATGTGTTTCTCCCATACCTTAAAAGCAGCACCTCCATGAATAATGGATTTAATGAAAATCCCAAGATCAGCTCCAGTCTCCCGAGATTTGTTGCCTTTTAAGCTCACACCAAGTCCAGCAGAGCCAGAATCATTCAGAGGAATCTCGAAGGTCAGCTGCTCTGTGGTTTCTGGAGAAAGAATACTGCAGTTTGGCTCTCCTTTCTGTTGGGAGAAAACAAGGATGAAAACATGGGTGAAAAGGGGGCAAAGACAACGCATAGACTAGTTGTATCCACAGGTTCATATGAGAAGTAGTCCTCTTTTCCAGAAAGTAGCTTGAAGCAGCAGCTTTATAACCAACAATGCATTTAGCTGACATTGTCACACGATCTGGCTTAAAATGTTATTTTAAGTGATACCTAGGAATATGCCTAAATAGAAGATAAAATAGCTCAGTTCCACGTGATATAAAACTGACGTTGCAGCAGAATATAAGAAAAGACATTTATTTTAAACACAGCTGCATTAAAAATGTAAGCCATAAAACTCAACATCTTTACAGGCAGCTCACAAACTGTAATGACAGTTGTTCTGTTAAATCCCATTCCCCTCTGAAAATCAAGTTTCATCCTTAAAAAAATTATCCTTCCCTTAAGCCTGCCTACAGAAGGAGGCTGGTGTAACAGAAGTGAAGGTGAAAATTGAAAACACAGTAACTTATTCTGCACTAACTCCCTTTGTATGTCCTTTTATCCCATAGAGGTTTGGAGTTGTTTTCCTTCTGGTATAGGTCGATCCCAAAATGTTTCCTAAATTAGACTGCTGTTTACAAGACTGTCAAGTATCCATAGCTAGGGAAGATCAGAAAGAACTGTCTTTTACTGCATGCTGTGTGTCTGCAGTTTTGTAGGGTTGTATGTTGTTGGAGGGCTTTTGTTTGTCTGTTTCTTCTAAAGCAGATTAGATTCATGAAATTAAACAAAATCAAATTTTATCCTGAAATACTCATACTGGCACTCTACAGAAATAAAACGGGGACAAGCAGACCTATGATGGTGTAAAGTAGCCACGGAAGGTATTAATGGAAAAGACCTTATGCACAACATCCAATTTTATTCCATTCCTCCTTGTCCATGTAACTCTAAGACAATTAATTAGTTTATGCTTCTGGTCATTTGGACATTTTCTATTCTTTGTAACAGCAGTGTTGAAAAATTAATAGGGAAAAACCTATGAAAACAAAATACACAGAAGAGTACAAGTTGAAAAAAATGACTGAGGGCTGCTTTCAAGGGTGTCAAAGTCTTATGTTATATTATCAAGTAGAGGCCACACGCAGGGAGTGGAGTTGCTGGGCCAGTCTGCCTTTTAGCTAATGAAGGCTCGTTTCCAGGGCCTAAACTGCAGTACATACACCCTACATACAGGCATATCAATGCCACGGTCAGCAAAGGTGCCAGCGGTACAGATGTCTTCTCAGCAGCCAGAGTAGTCCCATATATTCATCTATTGTGCTGTCCAATCAACAAGAAATACAATCACAGAACAAAGAGCAGAAAGTAAAATCCTGAAGCAACAAAAAGTTAGAAACAGTAACCTCTAAATATACTTTCACTTATTTCAGATGCCCGTTCACTGATGAGAAGCAGCTACTGGCTAGAGAGGAATCACGTGAGCCAGAGCCAGGATTATAAACCTCAACCCCAATATGCACCACACTCAAATTCTTCCTGGAACGTAACTACATGATATTAAGTCAACACAACTGGACTAACTGCCAAATATAAAAATGACATAGCACCAACACTGACAATTGTCTTGATGCCAGCACCCATCTCCAGTACCTGTGCTACATATTTGTGCTTCTGTCTTTGCTCACAAGTAGACCATTCTTGGTTACAAATCTGTCACTTCTATTTTTTAGCGGTGGATATAAAGACATCCTGAACACAACTTCTCCAAAACCTACAAATTCATACTTACTACTACGAGCAATACAGAATGGTAATTTGTAAACACTCCTGCTCCAACTTCCTCCAAAAGAATCAGTGTAAGGAAAAAACCCACTACTACCGGCCTTCTAACATAAGCATTTTGCATTTAACGTTCTCAAGGATTTAGAGGAAAGATTCTCTGCCCAATCTCGTTTTTCAAACTGCACATACTCTCATCAGCCAATTCGGAACTCTCTGATCAGAATTCTACTCAAATGGCACATCCCAACAATATCTGAATAGAAGAAGTTTTTCTCAAGGTCCCAGACAGGTGATGTCTCCTGCAGCCCTTCAGGACAGTCTATTTTGTATCACTTTTTCATGGTCTCCTCGGCAAGCAGTTCCTGTCTGCTGCTGCCATTCTTCCACTTTAATCCATGACACCTGCACCAGACTCTTGCCCCTTCTGTACGTCAATACTGTGGTTTTGTCTTTCCCAATACCATAAGGAAAACAGTGAGGAGGGTTGCTATCACAGGACATAAAAGTTCTCAGTGCCCATGCCTGCCTTCACCAGAGCAGTCACAAATCCCTTTATAATGTTACCTCAGCATGAACTTTGTCTTCATATAAAACTGAATTTGGTCACATTAAGATCAATTTTTAACAGGGATGGCTGAAGGTAAGCCCTGGCACAAAGGCTATTATTCTGAAAAAAAACCTTCAAGGAAATGGTGAGACAGTATTTTTGTTGAGAAAAAATTATAGGGTTTTTTTGTTAGCTTCTTTCTCAGGAGCATCTTACCTGTTTCACTTTAAGCTCCAAGATGTACATTAATTTCAGGCTATGGACTTCACGCGTTTGTTAACACAAACTTGTAAAATACCAAAGACAACAGGATCTATAGATGCCCCTCGAGCCAATACAAGGAAATAAACAAGGCAGATGAGCCTGCTTGAATTCGAGTCAAGCGCTCTGATCAATACCATTCTCATTTGTACTCCTGCCCCTGTCGCTGACGCACCCGTGGCACTGCTGACACGGCGCAGCCCCCCCGCCGTGCCCAAGGCCTTGGCAGCGTTGGGAGCAGCAGTGGCTGTAGGAGGCAGAATGCAGTCCCCTGGACCGCAGAACAGGCACAGGCTCTGTAGCAGCACTGTGCTCAGCTCTAGGCTTCAAGAAACAAGCTGGATGGACTCCAGAGGACAGCAATCTAACAATCTTGTTCAACATTGCAAAAACCTGAAAGGGGACATAACAATAGTCTTCAAGACACTTTATAGTAGCATTTTACCCCTTTTTCTTTGCAGGTGATTTCTGACATCAGAATTTCACTTAAACAAGCAGGCAAGGAAATGTCAGTGAGTCTCAAAGAAAATCTTTGCCTTCGATATCTCGGAAAAAAGACTGACTAGGTGGTCACTAGAACTCTCCCACTACAAACTTACCAAGATAACAACAATATTACGCATTATTCTTCAGTATAACTTCATCCAGATTTAGATTCTGATACAACTAAATTGCTAAAAGCAGAGTAATAGAAACAAGTAACAGAATTGTTCAATGCTTTATAACAACTCCCAACTTCCTTTAACATAACTATGCCATGCATTAGCTCTTGCTAAGTAACCTACCCGACCACTGTCTGCAGGCCTAGATGTGTCACCTATCAAACATTAAGAGGTATTCAGCAGGACACAAGACAAGTACAGTCAATTTTTGTCAGTATTTTGTTTCCTCTGCTTTCCATAGTACCTAATCTGGAATCCGTACCATTTGACTACCATTTTCCTTGCAACAATTCTCTGGGAAACAGATCATTTCATCATACAAAAACCTTAGTAAATTTAATTTAAGTTTAAAAACCAGCTGCTTTTACCTGTTACTGGAGAACTCTCTAACCTTCCTTAAAGTCCTTCACAACTGTTTCTTGTTCAACATAGTCAAATTATCCTAAATATCTCTCCTTCTCATAATTTATATTCACCTTTACCCTAAGATACAGCAAAAGTTGATTTAAAAATAATGCTGACTTTTATTTAATAGTACTATCAAAAATTTCTTACCCATGAGGGAGGGTGAATGACATTTCAACGATTTCACAGGGATGGGTAAAAGGAAAGGAAATGCACATCTACAAATCTATGACAAATTCATCATAAGACCAAGTAAACCCTGTCTTTATTCCCTTAAAATTTTCGTTTGCTACTCATTGTATGGCATCTGATAGTGTAACCAAGGTGATGGAATTGGTTGACCATAAACAGTGCTGTTATGTTCCTGGTACAGCCCGACCCACCTGGACATTAGGTCTGGGAACGGAGGGTCTATTCTCTAGGTAACCATTAACGCTAACCATAGTAGGTAATTGTGGTTTTGTCAAGAGAAAGGATGGAGTGTGGTTCTGTGAAACGGACTGAAGAGACTGACCAGGTTTGCCAAGGTTGCGAGCCTAGTGGACAAAAGGTAATTCCGGCAGGGGCAGATCGCGACCACCGACTCACAGACCCCCTACTCAAGTAATACCACCTACCCAAAAAGGACCAACGGAAGAGGGTAACTGAGTCTGTGCAACAATCTACGTAAGAAGCGAGAAAAGTTTACACCAATCGCCAAAGAGAATAATACTGAATATGCATGAATAAAATAAATATGTATATTTTTGATCTATATAAACTGCACGGAAAAAAAGTATGAGGTATGTACGTTCGGTGGAATTATCCCCCGTGCATCCAGCGCTGGAATAAAGAATGCCTGCCTTTTAACACTACATTGGTGTTACGAGGTTTTATTCATGGATTTTCGGTGACAATAGCAAATGCCTGGTAGTCATCCTACAACATCAAGACTCTTTGGTGCAAATACAAGACTGAAAGCACTTCCTTGTGGGAGAATGAAAGAAGCAGCAAAAAGTAGGAAAAACAGAAAAGAAATAAGAAGGGACGAACAGAACCTAGAAGCTTGATTTCATCCAATACTCACCAAATGGTTTCAAATTATTACCCTGATGATAGTGCTCTTCCCAAGGAATGCCTTTTCACCGATGACCAAAAAGAGCTGGTCCCTGTTCCTAGAATATGCAAGTATGAATATCAAATGCTGCTAGCGACTCACAGACCTGGATTCCCACTGTCTTAATTTCCCTGACTTTGCTAAAACATTATCGCAAGACATCAATACTTTACAACAGAGCAACCACCATCAGCTAAATTATGGTCTGGCAAAGGAAGTCCTCTCCAATGCACTAAACCTTGAATTCCATTAGAAACACTTCCTACCTCAAGATCATCCTAGAGTCTGAATTCATTCAAACACAGAATGAATGAAATGAGCTGCAACACAAATACGTTTCTAGGTCAGGAAAAACTTACAGTTTAATGTTATAAATTAGCCTGTCAACAATCACACTGTGTGTTTTCCACAACAAATGTATCACACCTCAACACTTCAGGAATTAAATGACATCATCTGATTGAAGTTATTCCCTGCTACAGACATAGGTAACTCACTCAACAGTACTATGACAAATGAAAAACCTTCACATGAATCAAAGTCCAGATAGCCAAGCAATGACACCTCAAGATTGCCAGAGCTTTGAGATGACCTGGCCTGTACTTTTCCTTTAAGATAGGTACAATGAAGACAGCAAAAGGGATTTTAAACTCTTAAGTACTAATAAAACAGACTTAAGAGCAAGATAGGTTAAAGTTAAAAAAGAAAAAAAAGGCACTTGAAGTCATCTAAGAGGCAATCTTTCCACTTGCTGTCCAGACTCAGCTGTTTAACAGAATGGAGCAAACAACCAAACAGGTACATTCCTTCACATGGGAAAACAGGACAGGAATATTTTCATCTACCCAGATATCGGCAGGGAGCTCCAGTAAAATCAATTCTAACAATTCTAACATTTACTACATCACCACAAAGTAGACAAAAAAGTCCAGAAGAGTTTATATTAAGGTAAAAGAATGTCGAGTTTGCTAGATTTGAGCGCTGAAAGCTCTAATAATACGTACGAAATAATATTCAGCAATGCAGATGGAAAATATCTATCTAAGAGTCTCAGGATACACTGGATTAATTGATGTTCTGCCAATGACTTTATTTAATTTTTAGAAGCACACCTATATTTCAGGTCTCTGATTTCTTAATTAAAAAGCTATAATAAAGGATTCTTGGAACAATTATATACCAGTAAAGTTTTAGGTTAAGTCTCACCAACAAATTCTCAGTATTTTAAAGAACACATAGAATATATTTTTAGCCTTCTCTTATTCCCACGTCACACAAAAACTGCTCAGTCACCAGTACAAACAGAATTGTAACCTGTGCATAGTATTTTTCCCCCTTCTACTTAGTCTGTGGTTACATCTACTCAATATTGTGTCAATCTTCTGGCTACCATGGGACACCACTTTCAATTAGTCCTTTTATTTACTCTTACAACGCCTGTTCTCATTGACCAAGGCACTTTTGATCTGTGGATTTATGATAATCTAATGCTTATCTCTCTCTGGAAAGGTTGCCTTATTTATCCCTATTGTTCTTCTGCCAAAAGAGAAGCTTACAAAAAAAATTAGCTCCCACTTAAGCCAGGAAGGAAATAGCATTTGTTTAACACAACAAGAGACCTTTCAGTACCTGTCTGATGCCCTTGACCAACACACTACTATGGCCTCTCAATGTGCTGGCTGCCCCTTGCCTGGCTGCTCATTTCTGATAAGAGATGTCAACTCCCTGGAGTGCCATTCAGAGCTGAGAGCAAAAGGCAAGAGACCCAGGAGGGTTACTTTCAAAGGCTTATGAAGGAAATAAGACAGTTACATGCTTTTGCAGTTATTTTCTGCAAAAACCTGTAAAAGTTAAAGAACAGCATTTAAGCTGTGGCACCACATAACTGTTGTTGGCAGAAAAGCTTGAAAAGAAGACACCTCCTTATTTGCACTCTTCTCTGTGTTCTTTCCAAGAGCTTAGCCACAATTAAGAAATACTTTGCTGACAGCTCAGTCATTCACTCACTATAAAATCTACACTGTATTTTGCAATAGACATACAGAAATGCTTTTGAAAATAATACTTAAAGGTAATGCACTGCTGTAATCTTGTCACAATCTAGTAAATAACTGAAGTCATTGCTGTATGTATTCATCTTTAGCTTTTCTGACACATGCTTTCATATTGGCTTCTTTAAAATCATCTGTATTCCCTACTATAATAAAAACTAAATGGCCACTAATGGCACATCCTGCTAAGACAAAAGTGCCAAGAGCAAATCTATGAAGATATATTATACTGTACTTGGATACTTTTTACATTAACACAGTACATCACAAATTTGTGTCATATTAGATAGAATGGTTCTGGTTTGAATTACGTAGAATCTCTGGAACTGTAGCTTCAAAAACTGACAAAATCAGATTCAGCTTTTCACCCAAGGCAGATACATTGCATTTCACAGTTTACCATTTGATGTCACAGGACGCTTCAGAAATGGAGATCCTCCAGTTTGTTTGACATGCCTATTTGAGATCCCATAGCAAGTTTTACCCATGGAAACGGTTTGCCCTTACAAGAGAGTTTTGTAATTCAGTGTGACACTGCTCTTCAACTTTCAAAAATACAGTCTCACTTCACATTTAAGTTACATAACTGTAGGAAACAGGGGGAGAAAAATTAACTAGTTCAGTCCTCAATCATGGTATGCCCCACCATGAAAACACCTATTCTCATCCCACGTATCGGGTTAACCACATGCTTAAGCACCCTACTGAGCTGGAGCCTTATGCAATTAATACACCTTGCCACTTAGATCCTAAAACCTCATCACTCATGACGATAGAAGGCTGCATGGTATTTTCAAGGTGAATTCTGAATTGCTGTTACTGTATACTTTCACAATATATTCCAGGCAAACAGGTCACAACACTGTGATGTACAAATTCATCTCTCTACTTGATTTATTGGTCACTGTTTTAAAGGGATAGTAAACAAAGCAGTAAGCAGCATGTAATTCTTTTATGTCTACTTCAAACACCAAATGCACATGTTTTACATTAAGTCAGCCTAGGAAAACTTTTTTCATGGATTCTAAGGCAGAGAGACTTTTAAAAATTTTCGTACACTATATGGAATAAATCTGGTGACCCCTGTAAATGGCAAGGTATTACAGTTCCAGTAAGATGTAAGAATTGCCCAAATACTTTGGTTTTATTAAACTCAAGTACTGTAAAACTGGAAAAATGCATATAAAATACATGAAGACGCAATTTCTGTTAAGACTCAGACTTTACATGCCTCTGTTCTGATGTATACATACTTCCGATTTCATTGATTGAAGTGAGCTGCCACACAATTTTGGACAATACCAGAGCTGAGACCAACGCTATCAAGTAAACAGTTTTCATTTCCCAGTGCTCGGAGGTAGGGTTCCTGAGTTTAGGAGTTTTGGGCAGTAATCCTGTAAGCAAACACAGTATCTCGTGGTATGAGCAACATCATGCTCTTCTCTCCTTACTTGTCTCCACTCTAACTTTCTGTTTACCAGCAGGCAGAGCACCATCAGAGGTTCTTGCAGCCAGTGAGTGCTGTGGCCAGACCTTTCAGACCACCCTTTCAAGGTTCCTTATATTTGCTGGAAAACAGGAAGAGTGGAATCTGAAAGACATATCATTGCTAGATCATAAAACGTTGAGGGGCTTGACAGAGAAAGCAACAGCAGACCAGACACAAGGTCTCTGCAGCCTCAAGAAGGCTGACTATCAGTATCACATGGAAAATCACAGGAAACAAGTTTGCTGTGTTGGTAGCTATATTGGCACTTCACAGCATTTGAGAGCTCATTCTGCAACTGCAAAATTGTTGGATCTAGTTTAAATACAAAAACCCCTACCACTTCTTAGATACTTGAATTATTCCAGCAATTTATTCCCCTTTGTTGAGTTAGGGAGTCCTACCAAAAGCCCAGATAAATAAAGGGATGCTTTTCAACACATCTTCTGTTCACTGTGACAGGAAAGACCGTCACATTCCTTTCAAACAGTGATCTCTTACTGACTTTTATGACAAGCACAGTAACTAATTAACAAACCTCGGTGCACAGTTTCCAGTACTTTAAGCTGTAACGGACAAGTAACCATCTTCTGAAATACATAATGAAAGCTGAAAACCTTTGAGGGGGCTGCCTACACAATGTGTTCATTCTAAAGAGACACATTTGTGTTGACACAACCTAGACTCAGTTCTCAACTATTCTAGACAAAGAGAACCTACTGCCCAAAATTAAAACATTTTCTTTCAAAAGTTCTTGGAAAAAAACAGGGCTTTAAAAAATCTACGTAGTTTATAAAGTTATTCCAGATGAAAGGTACCACGTGTTTTCACAATATTCTTCTCCATTATGCGGAACAATTCAAGAAATGAATCTTGGGTATGTTATTAAAATCCAATACATGTACCTTTTTTTTTTTCCCCCCATCAGACTCTTCTCCCTTTGTATAGAGATACAATAGAGAATTGGTACTTGCTGAAATCATTTTGCAACGGAAATTATTTGGCCATTTTTGGTTAATTGAGCATTAGAATCACTGGTTTGACCTACAAAAACAGGCACAAAACAAAAAGGAAAACACTTCAGGCAAACAATTAGTTCTCCTTCAGGCACAGAAGTTCAAGGTGGTGGAAGGAATTAACTAGGGGAAGACTGAAACATAGAAATTAACCACATGGTAGGCAGAAAAAATGCTTAATTGAACTTGCCTCTCATCCTGCTTCCTTCTATCCTGTACAGTACATGTGTAAAAAAAGACTCGGAGTTATCAATCGCTACATTACATACACTGTTGTTGTTTTAGCTTTTGTTCTAAAAATGCTGGTTTGTTCCCTTTCCTCCTCCATTCTTCAGTGATCAGTGAATATGCCAAGAAACCATAGAAATAGTGATTACTGTTGTAACTGGTAAGTCAAAGCTATCTTTAAAACAAAAAAATAAAGCATATGCAAAACTTACACTATTTATGTGCTCTAGCTTAAAAAAAAAAAGAAACGAAGTATTTTTGGTGCTATATTATTTCTGGCATTGCAGAACAGGCACTCTCCTCTGCTTACGTGTGTCACATCCACTATCCTGAAGGCTCATGCAAAATAAGAAGCATAAAGAATTGCATAGGGTCATGGTGCAGAATGGGTTATGCGAGAGCTGTTCTCATCCAAGTAGCTTTCCTTGTTTTACCAATGCAGGAATCAAGAAAGGGAAGGGGGAGTAAGTGACCTTTATATCATTATTAAAAGAAATGGCACCTTCAGTTCACACATTTTTGCTGGAGAAAAAACAAGATGCAACAAATACACAAGACCAAAATATTGTATTTTCGAAACACAATAGAATGATAGCCATGGTTTGATGTGTATTGCGTTTACTTTGATAAGAACTGGAAAATCCAAACCTGTTCAGCTAAGCCAGTTTCTCTCTGTAATATTCACCCCATCCTTTAGCAAACAATCAGTGTTACACAGTTTAAAACCCAAATGCACCTTAAAGAATGCACTAATCACCAACCACTCTGTAGACCATGGTAATTAAGTGAATCAAGATCTTCCCCGGAGTTTTGGAATCAGCTCCTTACTCAGCTGCTACAATGTCAACAGCTGGCACAAATTACTGGGAACATTTGGCTAACTGGATAATAAGGAGGACAGCCTGTGGTTGGTCCAAATTCTACTTCACTGATCTGCCTCAATAAAAAAAAAAAAATCTCATTAGATCCTCCTTTACTTTTTTTAAAGCCATAACAACACTACAAAGACTGGGGTTTCTATTTTATTCCCTCATTATGTACAAACAATGTAACCGTACAACTCTCAGATGTTGCATGGGCTAGTGTAACTGAAGCCCCAATTCCCTATAATTTAATAATGCCTGTTTGCAACACTGATTCCTCCTCACCCATACCACATCTCTCTCTTGGCTGGTGTGGTAAAGGTTTGCTACTCTGAATATATTTTTCTACTTGCTAGCAAATTATCAGCACAGATCACAGTAACAAAACCCCAAAACTATGCTCCCATCTAACTTACTGAAAATATTCGAGATGCCAAGGTTTCTCCAAACCACAGCTTTGTTATGAGGCAAAGTCAAATTATATTATTACAGACCCACACAACCAAATGCCACCCACTGTCACTTTGTTACATTTATTTGCTTTGTGCCCTGCAGCTATCAAATTCTTTCCAGAAATCAATGTAGGAACCCAGTTGTAGTGTAGTAACATGCTCAAAAGCAGTTTCGCACACAGTATCTAGTGCGTCCAAGTTCCAAATGCATCTTTACCACAGGAAGCGGTGGGGAACGGCCATGTTTACTAGGCTGTCCTTTTCCTTTCAACAGGTAACAGGGAATCTGAAGAAAACAGCTTCTCAGATTACAGTCCCTGGACAACTGCTCAAATCAAGAACAAGTCTGATGTAAAGCAATTACCCTGTTATGGCCAGGCATTAACAAACCCCCCAGGTATTCAGATAAACTCTGCATGCATGTTACGTAGTCAGAGCATTCAGTTAGAACTGCCCTTGAAAAATATTGGATTATCCACTACCTTTACTTCCAAAACCAAACATTTAAAGTGCTGGATTTTTTTCTCCTCTTTGATCAAAACAGCATTGTAACTTTTGAGGTAGCAGAGGATTAGTCCAATGTAGTATCATGGCTAAAGCTAAAAACAAACAAAAAGCTAAACCAATTTTAATTTCTTTTTTTTAATCTTTGCTGAGACTATTCTCAGACATCCCATGAATTCTAACAAGCATCGTGTTAGTATGAACATCTGGTAGCTTAGTGGTACGGTAACCCACACTTTTGCCAGGAGCTACCGAACAGATGTCACTGAAAGGCTTTTTAATTTAGAAGTGCTGGTTTCATAAAATTATCTAGTGTATTTCAGTAACTCACATTTGTATTATGTTGTACTTGATTGGGATAACAAGAAACACAGAACAGTATTAGAATTCACATATCATCACCGTCATCGTCATAGTGAGGGCCATCACTTGTGCATCATTCTTAGGCAGAGAAAGCAATCTAAGCGAAGGTCAAGCCAGCAGGATAAATGTGGCCACTTCCTGGATTTCAATCATGCCAGTCATAAGTAAGTCACCTTTTGAAAGGTAGTTAATCCTCACTGTAGGGGCTAGAATTCAATAGCAGACAATTGTGGCAGGTAAAAATTATAAATAGCTTTTAGATTCTTCCAGCCTTTTATACCCATACACAGTTACGGTGATTTCCAAGAGAATTTGTACTATGACAGTAAAGAATGATGTACAGTGTTGTTGAAACAGGAGAGAGAAAAGAATAATACATACCTTTTTACAACTACATTTTCCAAGCAATGTGTTTTATAACTTAAAACACCTGCAAGAAAAAACTGTTGATGGGTGGCCTTTTCAAGAAATAAACTCTTACACATAAGAGCTGGTGGAAGAAAAGCAATCCTAAATATAATAGATAACATCGCACTTTCAGACTCGGAAATTTCCCTCCGATCCACAGAGACACTGACTCTACAGCTCAGGGCTTACTGAACAGAGCATTACAATGACTTGACTTCGGTGCATTGGGAATCACTGACAACGAATGCACAATTACAGGGCCGAAAATATTCTAGCATTACCCTCCTTAAAGATTACTCCATACAAAAGGAAAATGAAAACAAAAATAGTTTTCTTAGGACACTTCTCAACTGCACTACTACAGGAAGAAGGGGGCACCAGCCCATGAGAGGAAAGGCTCACATGAGTGAATCTAACTCCCCTCCAGCTTCTTACCCTACCACAGGCAACAGACATCCTCACCTCAACAATGCCCAACTGCTAACAAGCAAACAAGAGGAAAAGTGTTCGCAGGGTATTGTGAAGAAACGTAATGGAGGATTTCTGTAGAAGATCCTTCTAGCAGTCTGAAGTAAAAGGAAAAGCAAGAAGGCAGCATCTTAAGAAAAGAATGAAGGCGGTTTGGGTTTTTAAAGGAGATAAAATGAGACAAAAGCAGGAAATACAGTCCTTCCTTTATCCAGAGAACTTCTTAATGAAAGGTCAAGTATAGCCATCAATCAAGATAAGGAAGAGGCGACCAAAGAGATAACCTTCTTTCAGGGGAAACACGTATGTATCAGATAGCACTTATACACTGATGTAGTCCTCCTCTGTCTATGTGACAGAAAAAGAGAACACAGTTTCATGCCGGTGTTTCAAAAGAAAAAAAGTGAAAATTAAGCACTTGAGATAGAACAAAATCAGACATGCAAGAGCCTGTTAAGTCAAAGACTAGCAGCCAAGGAAAAGCTTGCTTCCAAAATTTGTGAGGATTGCAATGGAATTCTATTCCTCACCACCCCCGCACTTTGGCACCTGGCTTAGGAGATGGACCTCCTTGGGGCAGCCACCCTGACTAGTTTGTTAGTGGTAAGCTGCAGGACTCATTACGTGGACTTTAAGCTTCTGGTTTAAAGTCTGTTGCTTTTCTGCAAGACAATACTCCATTTTCAGTCATGCTTGACCTCACAGTTACAAGATTGATTTATATTCTTCCCTTGTGAGTTATGCTTATGATGTCCTTTTTGGGATGAAAAAATCGCATTGCGTGGAATTGCATCTAAAGTAGATAAAATCAAACATCCATCAAAATCAAATGTAAGTACAAATACTTCTCAAACACAAGCCTTATACAGTTCTCCTTTCCTGGCTTTCTCAGCCAACAACAGTTCATTTCTATTTCTTGGGCCAGTTATAAAACATGAATTTGTTTCAATACCACTCTTCAGGACAAAATAACAAGTTTACCAGCTCTCGAGGTAGAAAGGCCTCCTCCTGACGAGCCACAATCAGACAGACAGTCTCCCCTTGCTTTGTGCTCCTCAGCATAGCTACAAGCTCTTCCTGGGTCCTGCCAGTGATGTCCCGTCCATTCACCTACCAGACACAAAAGAACAGAGGATGTCATATCCGTGAGTATGGCTGTCTGTCATGTTCCCCTCACCTTACACAGGTGTCACTCAGTGACTCAGAGCAAAGAGGAATTAGCTACAGCTCCCACACTGTCTCCCCCCTTGGCCCTGCACAAATCACTTAACCTTTTTTCCCCTCATTTTCACCTTTTGTTAAAGCAGGTCTGTAGTACTTACTCACCTTGCAGGGGGTTTGTGAAGCTTAATTAGTTTGTAAAGCACTTTGAAGATGAAAAGTACAAAAACAAGACCTAAGTATTATTAAAACTGTTTACCTTAAGAGCTTTTTTAAGTTAGTAAGTAGAAATAAGCCATTAAGCTTATTTTGTGACTGTAAGTTTGTGACTGAAAATTTTAAACAGACCAATTTGAGCAAAACTGCCTTAAAATCAGCACTTAACCACCTTGATATTAATCAGAGATTTTTGGACACGGCTGAATAGACAAGACATGTTTTGTTTCTAAACTGATACATTTATCTGCTTTAAGAACCAAGACGTTATCAGATCCCCCTTGTTCAAACATCCCATGGGCCCTTGTGAAAAGCACCTTTTTCCAAATCGTAGTGTTAAATATTCATTGACAACAGTACAAAAGCCATGAGATTTTAAAAAAAAAAACATCAAGAATTTTTATTCCATACGTCAGTAGTATGCATATGGAAATAAATTATTTATACCCAAACCAGCAATCAATACTCAGCAATGCAAACACAACAGATGTTTATCCTAACCTCTAGGATTCTGTCTCCTGACTGCAAACGACCATCTTTTACTGCTGCACCTTTTGGTAAAATGTTCTTCACAAAAATCGGACCAGGACCATGTACTGAAGAGTCTCTGGTAACCACAGTGAAACCAAGTCCTTCTGGACCTAGAAAGGTCAGATAAAGAACTCCTAACACAAATTTCAACAAGCAAATGATGATCATTAAAAGTAAGTAAACAATGTCAGTAACATATCACAGACACTCATTCACATTAGCTCTTAAAAAAAAAAAGCAAACAAAAAGCTGTAAACACGGGCCTGTTTTCTGCATGGTCTAGAGAAGAATTCTATCAATGTCAGAACACATGCTCAAACCCTGCTGCAACAGCTACAGATGGAAATACTTCTGGATAGCCCACCATAACACAAAACAAGTGAGAACTCTCATTTTAAAGCATTTACCTTTTCTCCAGGTGGTTTTAGTATCAGCCTTCGCATCATTGTCAATAGTCTTTGAAACAAATTAGAGCAATCAGAATTGTTTATTTATGAGCACGTTTTACTGAAACTTGGTGAAAAGTAGGAAGTGTCACAATTTGAATATAAAAACTGCTGACTATATGCTGTTAAGAAAGGACAAGTGGTATTTCAAGGCTTCCTTTTGTGAAGTTGTTTTCTGCTTGGAAATCAACAACCTCAAGTGTTAATAGATAAATGCTTTAACAAACAATTTATGAGTAAAATCAGTATCAGCAAGTATTGCTTATAAGCCACCAAAACCACCCAGGAATAGCAGAGTCCATAAACATCTTTTTATATTGAGCAGGATTGTTACCCATGTGATAGTTTTCAGAGATATCACATCAGTATCACATTCCTATAATTTCTAAAAATATAAATTACTGTTTCAAACCCAAAAGCATTACATTTAAAATGGGGAAAATTCTGTAGTAGGCATTGTTAACACAAAGAGTTCAGAAGTAAAAATGAGTTATTTAAGTTAAGAAATAACAGAAATTAAGAAATGACAGCTTGATTACATTCATTATGTGTTAAAAGAATAAAGTTACAATTTTAAAAGGGCCATTTCTAGTATCAATTTAACTCTCAACCAAATCAGAGACAGAAATTAAACAGAAAATATAAATGCCAATTGGGGTCTCCTTAAGCACATTTTACTACATGTGTATAAACCTGCTACTCCATGCAAAGACAGACATCTGTATGGAGCAGCAATTAAAGATACACACACAAAATTTGGCCTGCTGACAGCTGAATAAATACAGATGGAAACAAAAGCTTTTTAGAAAATCAAAAAGGGAAAGACAGGTAAATCTGTGGTCAACTTCCTGGATAACATGAAACAGAACAGGGTATATTTTTAAAAGTATGCGTAGACAATGTCGTAACAGTGCTGGTCAATTAGCAGATATGAACAAAAATAACAAAGGTTAGCAGCAGACAGTTCAAATTTTTATTCCATGCTTATGAAAAGGCTGAAGCATCTCTTAATATTGCATGTTGCTAATGAAATACCTTCTACATAATCAGTAACCGAGATGTTTCAAAAATCTGTAAGTCTGGGTAACACGCATCCAAAATTTATGAGAAAGCTGACTGTTGAGAACATTACTGTTAACGTTCCTTTCCCCTTTGGAATATTATTTTACCTTTTGGAAGTTTGGGAATTCTTAAATTGTAAATAACTTGCTTGTACTTATAATGTCACTACTTTGGTTAAAAGTTAAGGTATCAACACAGAGAACATGAAAGAGAATTAATCATATCATCTCCAAAGTCTTACCTTTTTTCAGGTCTATCTTTATTTTCTTTGCATTTTTTTTATTGCCAAAACCCATAAGGGGAGACAGTGAGGGAGAAGATAACTTTCTACCCAAACGTGGGAGGTTGGGGCTCTTAGATTGCTGTAGTGTTGGCTGTACACCTGCCTCCAAGTTGCTTGCTCCAGAAAGATTAATTGTTTTCAAAGTAGGTTTTGGATGAACAGGAGGTGGAATCTTTGTTTTCGGAACTCCTTCTTCATTACCCAGAAAACAAAGGGGAGCAATAGCAGACTTCTCATACTGTTCTCGATTATACGGAGGAAGGACTTCCAACATGACACTTTGAAATTTCATTGCCTGACGGAAGATGTCCTGAGCCCTTTAAAAGAAAGGTATGAAAATTCACATAACAAATCGGAAAAATTGGGCAAAGTTTGAAATTGTTTACAGAGAATAAGATAAATTTTTCTCTTAAACATGAAGAAATAATCTTACTTTCACATCTACAGGGTGCCTTTTCTAAAAGTACGCGTGAAATAAGACTTCTAAACTACTGCATTTCCTTACATTTCAAGTAGGAGCAGCACGTCTGTCAGGATTCCTAGGCTGTTATGAAAACGTATCATCCAGAATAACCTAACAAACACAATTCTTCATGTAGCACATCAGAAAAGGAAGTTCTGATAGCAAAAGCTCATCAAGACACTCCTGAAGTTACAGCTTGCTCGTTTTTTCAAGTATCTGTCCGTTACATATTTTTTTGTTGGTATAGAGGCATACTGAGCACTTATGACCAACTGCTCTGATAGATACCTCTACTACAAGCAAGCTCAAGACTTCCTTTTTTCTGAGTACAGTCTAATTGCCACTCAGATTCCTTCATCATCCCTAATGCCACTGCAGGCTGGTACCACACCAATAAAAAAGAATGAGGGTATGAGGTATAAGGACATC
Source organism: Opisthocomus hoazin (assembly GCF_030867145.1). NCBI lineage: Eukaryota > Metazoa > Chordata > Aves > Opisthocomiformes > Opisthocomidae > Opisthocomus > Opisthocomus hoazin. Next base: position 29,813,247 of record NC_134422.1, on the reverse strand, counting down.
TTCAGAAGAAATACTGTCACTGCAAATGGTGCAACAGAAAAGGATGATGGTATGGGATATATAAACATCAGAAAAAAACACGGTGACCACATAAGGTGCAACAATTTGTGTGTTTCTGCACAAATTGATAAATGAATAGGTAGATATTACGTCTTTCAAGCAGTAACCTCTTGATAAGGTGGATACGTGGACTTTACCTAATCAGTGTCTTCATAGATGTGGTCAATTGCAACACCAGAAACTGCATTAGAGCACTCAGTGAAACTACTACCCTTCTCTTAGAAAGTTTTGGGTTGGAAGGGACCTTATAGATCATATAGTTCCAAACCCCCTGCCATGGGCAGGGACACCTTCTACTGGACCAGGTTGCTCAAATCCCCATCCACCCTGGCCTTGAACAGTGCCAGGGAGGGGGCAGCCACAGCTTCTCTGGTGCCAGTGCCTCACCACTCTCATAGTAAAAAATTTCTTCCTTATATCCAGTCTAACTCTACCCTCTTTCAGTTTAAAGCCATTACCCCTTGTCCTAACACTCCAAGTCCTTGTCAAAAGTCCCTCTCCAGCTTCCTTGTAGGCTCCCTTTAACTACTGGAAGGCTGCTATAAGGTCTCCCTGGAGCCTTCTCTTCTCCAGGCTGAACAGCCCCAACTCTCTCAGACTTTCCTCATGGGAGAGGTGCTCCACTCCCCTCTGATCATCTTCATGGCCCTCCTCTGGACCTGCTCCAACAGGTCTATGTCTTTCCTGTGCTGAGGGCTTCAGAGCTGGACGTAGGACTCCAGGTGGGGTCTCACCAGACTGAAGCAGAGGGGCAGAATCCCCTCCCTTGCCCTGCTGGCCACGCTGCTTCTGATGCAGCCCAGGATGCGGTTGGCTTTCTGGGCTGTGAGCGCACACTGCCAGGTCATGTTGAGCTTCTCATCAACCAGCCCCCCCAAGTCGTCCTCCCCAGGGATGCTCTCAATCCAGTCTCCACCCAGCCTATATTTGGGCTTGGGATTGCCCTGACCCATGTGCAGGACCATGCACTTGGTCTTGTTGAACTACATGAAGTTCACACAGGCCCACTTCTTAAGCCTGTCAAGGTCCCTCTGGATGCCATCCCTTCCTCCAGCGTCTCGACTGCACCACACAGCTTGGTGCTGACAGCAAACTTGCTGAGGGTGCGCTCAATCCCACTCTCCATGTCGCCACCAAAGATGTCAAACAGTGCCGGTCCCAATACCGACCCTTGAGGAACATCACTGGTCTCCACCTGGACATTGAGACATTGACTGCAACTCTGAGTGCAACCATCCAGCCGATTCCTTATGCACTGAGTGGTCCATCCGTCAAATCCATGTTTCTCCAGTTTAGGGACAAGGATGTCATGCGGGGCAGTGTCAAATGCTTTGCTCAAGTCCAGGCAGATGACATCAGTTGCTCTTCCCTTATCCATGAATGCTGTAACCCCATTGTAGGCGGCCACGAAATTTGTAGGCATGATTGGCCCTTACAGAAGCCACACTGGCTGTCACCATTTTTCCATGTGCCTTAGCATAGTTTCCAGGAGAATCTGCTCCATGATCTTGTGCGCCACAGAGGTGAGACTGACTGACCTGTAGTTCCTTGAACTGATTAACACAGTAACAACCCAGTGTTCGGGTTCCCATGCATTGCAAGGCAATTAAGATAAGTTGGCCAAAGCAACCGTTCATAAAGTCTTCTCTGGATTTTGAATAACCTGTAGATTTCGCCAGTCAAGACATTTTACGAACCTTGGATTCTAAAGGCACAAAGGAGACTTCTCTCTTTCTATGCTTTCCTCTCATACCTTCCAACGAAGCAGGCTGATTTTCTGTCATACTGCAGAAGACAACTCAAGTACAGACAGACGTAGTAGCTGAAGTACATTTTGAGAATGAAAAATCAAGAACTTCTGCTTCGCAGAATTGTGTCAAGAGGGGAAGTAATGGCCACATTAGTTTTTAAACAAATCATGGGGTCCTTCTGAGAACAATTTACATATCTTCTACATTTCTGTAGCGTGTTCACCAGTCAGGGAAAGCCAGTATTTCACTGAAGTTTTGGCTTTGGATTTACACTCAGCTATGCAACAGCAAACTTGAAAGTACTTCCAAAATAAACAGTTTTTTACACTGATACAGAAAGGAAGCCACCACAAATGTTAACATCTTGAATGCGCTTCTACAGCTTTTCCAGATCAAGCGAGCCACACAATACCTCCACCTTGCAGCTGCAGGCAGTGGAAGGGAGGGGCTGTTTCAAGAGGGTTTTTTGCAGCATGAAGACACTGAAGTCAGAGGGCAGTCCCAATGGATAGTGCCGTGGGAAAGAACCATCTTGGCTAGACTCAGTGTATGTGCACCAAGAGTCAGAGCAACCGCACTCATTGACAAGAGCCACTGCCAGAAGACAAACCTCAAACTTGGCAAAGAAAGGTAGCAGGGAGAGCATTGTGGGAAGGTATTCTTCCAGCACCGCCCTCAAGGGTTAGTTTCCAGAACTGTAACAGCACTGTCCCAGTGTGTCTGCAGGGGTTATAGGTTACCTGCTCACCTGTAGCCCATGAAGGTTTTCCAAGGACAGACCTTACCCTGATCATAGAAACCATGGCATGCTCCCAGCATAAGGTTGTAAAGCCTTAAAAGCAGGTTTCTTTCACACCCCATCTTCATCCTTGCAAATAGCCACTTGGCCATACGTTACAAGGTAATTTAATAACTTAGTTTCAGGAGATTAATATTTTAAATATACGAAATAGAAAATGTAAGATCTCCTTGGAAAAAAAAAAAAGTGGAAATAAGACATCCTGTGGGAAAGCCTAAATGCAGTCTTCAGGGGCAAAATAACTGGCTGCACTTCAAACAGAAAAAATAATGGATGGAGAAATTTACATTTCTTGAGATTCCGAACGCATACTTTAAAGAAATAAGGGAGTCAATTAAAAGAGGTGCTAGAAACTCTGCAACACAACAGAAAGTAATTGAATAGATAAACAGGCAATGAAAAAGCAGACCAACAGTCCCAATATATAAAACTATTATAAACATGGGAATACAAAAAGTAGGCCGCTGCTATTACAGCTGCAGAAGCAGCAATCATCAGGACCTACTGTAAAGTCTCTGCTGAAAACTGAAAGAGACACTATGTAACAGTCTCCATTAAGTGTTAAAACAGCTTTTACATGGGTTATGAAAAAATGTCAACCTGACACTAGCAAACAGATTTTCCTCTCAAAGGAGAATCTGATGACTATTTCTGGGTCAGCAGTGACTGGGACAATACTTGGTGACAACCATTACAACTACTGCTTTTCTGTAACTTGGACTTCTGTCAAGTTAGTCGAGTTACATCATGCCAGATGAAAACTAAAAGCCATAGTCACTTAGTTTCAACCCAGAAAGCTGCTTTCTTTAGCCATTCTCAACAGCCAAGGAAGGGGGATGATGCAGAAGGCTATTCTGAAGGCAATTCAGGAGAACAATGTAACATGACGTGGGCCTAGGCTAGAGCTTGTCCAAACTACTCCCCCCAGTCCCCAAATGGATGTTGAGTCATCACAGCTCACTGCAACCACACTACTTGCTATTGTAACATAAGGTGAACCAGACCAACTAAATTAGGCTCTGCTTTGAATCACCTTCGTCACTCCTCTCTTTCACTCACCCAGTGCCAGAGAGATTGCCTAACAAGACTGGCCTCTCTAAACTAACAATTGTCTTTGTAAATATCCCTTCCAACTCCCAAAACTTTAGAAACTTGGAGAAAGTGAAGTGCCCTGCATTTTTCATTTCGAACCGAATTACTGCAACATTTCTAACTGCCCAAAATGCAGTAACCTCACAGAAAAATAGGTGGAGTCCTCCACTCCACGTACATCTCATGGGCTTAAAGCCTCTGAAGATTTAGTTACATTCTGAAGAAAACACAAAGGAGACAACAAATTTTAAAGAAAAGATCACATAAAATTTTGAAAAGAGAGGTTTTGATTCAGGCAAAATCTCCTTTGAGAAGGATACATCTTCACTACAAAACTGCACAGGTCAGGCAACATTTTAATATGGTATCAACAATTATGTTCTGATAAAGTTGATATCTTATTGTAGGAATTTTCCATGGGTGGAAGAGAATGGCATGTACTGTATCGTATCAGAATACATTTACCACCAGATATTCAGAAAACAATAACTTGAAAATCTATCAGAAGTCAAAAAAGCTAAGCCTCAGAAACAAGGTAATACCTCTTACAGAACTACACTTGTTTTATGAAAACCTATTTTTCAAATATTTATCCCTAACAGTGAAATTAGTTATTTGATTTTAGTCTAGAAACCTTGAACATTTGGCTTACTGTTTAGAAAGTTAAGCCTCAGCTCCTTTGAGATCTCAGTAGGTTTTTGTTATATTATAAATAATCACTCAGCTGTCTAAACATATGGATTAAAAGTAAAAACAAATTACTATTTAATTACTACAGCAAATATCTGTGAAATTTGAGAGGCTATTCTTTTGTGCAACAATGTGACATTAATTCACAGCCAATCAAAGCAAACTGTTACTTAGAGTAATTTTAGGTAGGCAATAAATGTCAACAGATTAAAATAAAAGTCGTAAGAGGTGAGACTTCCCATTTAGCTCAACTAATAAGTTTGACAGTACTAGTATTTTTAAAAAATTAAATGCTCAAAAAGCTTCAACACACACAAAAAAATCTTACTTCATTTGCAAAAAAAAAAAAAGGAAAAACATGCTGTGATGTTGACTCATTCTGAGGGTCTTATAAGAAACAAATTACAAAGAAAATACAGAAAAAATAACAGAAGAATTAGAAAGTGAAGATAGCTTTAAGTTTTTTAACAGTTATTTAAATTAAGCAAGCACAATACATTCACTAAGACTACAAGAACACTCCTCTTCCCAAAATTCACCTTACTTGGGAGATTTCAGAAAGAAAGTTACCTGGCAGAAACTTTGTATCACGTTTACAGGCATTTTATTGGTAATAAATATTAATCCCTTTGCATGAATCTCTTAATAAACACAGCATCATATAAAATCTTGGATAGTTAAAAGTATCAGTAAACCATCACTTACTGTGCAAAGGTTTTATCTGTAAGGTCCACATGGTTAATCTTCACAATGCATTCATTTTCATGGAAAAGCCCATCACGCCTAGATCTGCTATCTTCTTCAATACCACGGACAAAGAGACCCAGCATCCTAAAAGGCAAACAAACAAAAAAAAAAAAAGGGGGAAAACTACTCTTATTCTGGTGGTATGAATTTATAGCAACCAAAAATAGATCTTAATCTCTACTGTGTGCGAGATGAGATACAGTAGACCACTATGAGGTGCCAAACCTAGAGAAAGGATTTCCAGCTCACTAACAGGGAGGGGATTGCAAGAAACATCAAGAAAAAATGCTGGACACTAATGCTATACTACTTGCTAGAACTTCAGGAAGCATTAAGTCCTGTAGGTCATACTTGGAGCGACAGGAAAACACCTAGATCTCCCCATGCAGTTAACAATTTGAATGTAGCTTCTGCAGTATTTGTCTGCCACTAAGTAAGATTACATGGCTTCAAAGAAAAGCACAAATAGATTAAAAGTAATATTCTAACTCGACTACAACAAACTAAATGAGCACTAAAATAAGATAAAAATAATCAGTTACTTCTATGTTTGAAAAGTCTCTGAAACTTATTAGTTGCCAAAGCCCCTTGTTTTGATACATGACAGCAATCTTATTTATTTAAGTGGCAGGAGAACAGCAGAAGATCTAAACCTAAGTGGTTTGTCACCAGGTTATGTACAAACTGAAAACTGAGCAGCACAGAAACTTCTGATCATGCGTCAAACGACCAAGTGTGGGTGGTGCAAGATTCCAGTGTGGCTAACTCTGCCAGGAGCGCTAGGCTACTTCTGAACTACCTGGAGCATCTCTGTACTGCAGACTACAACTCAGCACAGATTTATCCAATGACATCAGTATAGTGTCAAAAAAACCTGACAACTGCACGTTTGTGAAGACCTTTTATAATCAAGTTTTATACCCTAAATTTCCATACCACATCAGCAAAGACAGATGACCTTTAGCAACCATTTTCTATTGGTTATACTCCCCAAGATACTAATGTGCAATTTCCAACATGCCAGCACTCCAATCACAGAACAGGAATCTTGTATTTTTTTCACCAGATTCATGACTGCCCTCATATTTAAGTCCATTCAACGGATTCACAGCATGCCATTAACTATTTCATATGACACTATATTCACTGTGCATCTGACGTTAGATTTACTGTATAATAAGATTTGAAAATCTGTATTTATGTCATAACAATGTACTTTAAGTGAAAACTTGGTTCCTACTGAGTTTTACTTCTTCATCTAACAGAAAAAAATGATTCAACCTATCACATATTCTCCTGCAACCTGCATCACCCTTCACTAAACAATTCAAAGGGGCAGTAGTGGTCAGGGGCCGCAGCCCTACTGACGACAAACATCCAGCTAGCAGCAATCGAAAAACCTAAATAGTAAGAACTAATGAAATACAATTATATTAGGATGCAAACCAATAGAAGCAGAGAAATAAAAGACATCACAGATTAAGTCGGTTGCTTGTTAACCTGTTGTTCTTAGCTGCTGCATCCATATAATGCAATGGGATTGCCCACTTGTCTGAGACTTGTCATGTGTGCTGTAGTACCTGAATGACTGGCTTGAGTTACATGTGCCGTGGCAGATTAAACTCATTGCTCCATTATTTTTTTCCACAGCCTCAATTTTAGCATTATTTTATTCATTAATATATTTATTAAATTTTAATTTCCTTTTTAAAATTATATCTAAGTGCAAAAGAAAGGGGGAAAAAATGTTTCGATTAGTTTTGTAGTTCCTGTATAAACTAAGATTTAAATTAAGATTTTGCAAATTAATACAATGTTTTAACTACCTCTAGAAAAATTTTGCTCTGGAGCAGCAGTAGGCTAAAGTCAGCACTACCTTATTCGAAGATAACCTCACAACTGAAATACCAGACCAAGCTAGTCCTGGCCAGCATTTCAACATAAATTCTATCTTGTCATTAACACAAATAAAAGATGCTCTTCTCTACTTTCTTATGTTATGATAAGTTAAAATTCACACACCAGTCTCAGGTTTGATTAAATAAGAGGGACAAGCGATTTAAGTCACTCTAGTGCTTTTACAAAGATATTGGTATGGTTCTGCCAAGGGTCATTAAAATTTCGAGACAACTGTCTAAACAAGTAGTCCATCTGTCAAAAACTCCTTTGCTCTGAGGGATCCACAAAAGCATTTGTAAATAAGGACATATGAACATGCATGCCATGTAAACCAAGGAACTCCACTTTTTCTGCACCCAACACAACAGTACTTCAGTACACAACTGTATTACAGTCACAATCATTACTGATTTTAGTAGCTTGCAATTTCATCATGTTTTTTACCTAATGATCTTGAAATACAGCGTACACACTACAACCTTTACAGCATGCCTATAACAAAGAACTATTGTTACCCTATAATGAAATGCAGACAAAGACAAGTGCCTTTCTCAAGACAAACAGGCAGTCTGCAAAGCCAAGAACACCACTCAGACCTCCTACAGTTCCCATCAAAGACCAACTTTCTTCTTGAGACAGTGATGATGTTTTTCCAGGCAGAAGGCAGACATCTATTTTCCTTATTGGCAAATAAAACACACTGAATGAATTTGGGTCCACTTGCCAACTCAGAACTCGCTGAGAAAACATTTACACACACAGACCTTTACAAGGCAATTTAATCTTTCACATTCTCTGTCCTACATGAAAGCTGACAAGTAAAGAAACATTAAAGAATTAGACAATTTTTACTTAAGCAGTAATTGTCTTTGTGTTACAGGCAGGCATTTTACTGTAGAGTAGTATCTTTTATGGCATTGGCAATTTCCCATCTCTTATTCAGGGCTGCCAGTGTCAAATTAACTCTCTGGCTAAGCCTCTGTATGTCAAATTTCAGACTAGAATTTTTTTTTTTTTTTTTTTGTTTTGCATCTGAGATATATAGCTTGGAAAACAGTTATAATGAAAATGCTGACACATTCTTAACTACAGTACATCAATATGAGCACGATGCTATAATAGGCTTTTGTGATCTCAAGAGACTATGTTAAATCATTTATAATTAAAGTAATTGTATTGTGACAAAGAAAAGTTCATGGTATAGTGCACATTTTATAAATGCTATACAACCAAATCTGAAAGGTGGCTTGAAAAATACGAGGCATGACCCGGCAAGCAAATTTTTTTACTTTTCTTGTCTGGTATGTCATTAAGGGCCTATGCAGAGAAATCCAATTGGAAAAAAAACAAACAACAACAACCACCCAAAAAAACCCCACAAATACACCAAATCCCCCAAAACCCAAAAAACCCAACCAAACATAAAACACACAACTGAAACCAAACCCCACATCCACAAAAGCAATCCAACACCACAAAATGCAACCATACCCTAGCCCCTACAACTTTAGTATCACATTATTCTACAGAGAGTCTAGTTTATCATTCAGAGAAAAAAACCAGAGGCAGTTAAAAGGACATATGAACAAAGGGGTTGGTACCATCTTATATGTAACATAGATTACTAAATATTTTGCTAACGGAAAACAGTGTCATAGACCAATTTTCTTTTAAGCATTTCTTTTCCTTATGGTTGAATAGTTGGTATTTTAAGAGAACCACAACTGAAAACTTTTCATTGATATCTCTTGAGCAATGCAGCAAATATCTTACCTTCCACTCAAAGATGAAAAAAAGGGCACTACATGTATTCCTAATGGTCCACCTTCCCCAGAAATCTCCACTGTTTTTGTCATTTCACTAAAAAAGAGCACAGGAAAACACGTCTCATATGCTGCTTCTTAGAATTCTCTATGCTAAAAATAAATCATCAGCAGAAAGATAGAAAAAACATTCAACTCAGAGCTCAGTAATATATAAAAATATGATGAAATGCAAAATGTCTACCAAATTCTTCACTTTTTTTAGACTAGCATTTGTGTACATTGAAAGGGAAAGACACCAAGTACCAGACATTTTTCCTAAGTCAACCCTTATGTAAATTAACCAGAATACTAAAGAATAAGTTATTCTACATGTTCTTAATTTAAGCTTCAAGTGAGCTGCTTTAGTCAATTACCCCATGTGAACACATTATAAACATGAACGTCACATATTAAGGACATCAAGCCAATAAGGAAATTAGCCAAATGATATTTAACTACCTTGATTTCTGCCCTCAGTTGCACAAACAAAGAACAAAACAAACTGTAATCTAAAGTGCAACTCCGCTCATTTTATCAGAAAGTTTCCTTCCTCAAACACCATTATCAAAACCTCCATATTATCTCTGACAGATTTTTGCTGTTTCATGCTATGTGCTGGTTCATTTCCTACTGAGTATTTTACACTGCCAGCCATACAGTGACCTTAACTCTATTCTGGGTGATTATAATTTGAAAAGGAAGGTACTTGAATTGGCTAGAACATTTTTAAAAATGAAAAAAAGAAAGGAGAGAAATGAGTAAGGTCTGTATTCTAGCAGATCACGTTCCTTTCAGTCTGCATCTCTCTCACCTACACGTACATCCTCACTAGTCTGCATCTTCTGTATTGCCCCTTCCCATCAGATCATACTGAACACCATCAACACTTGGGATTAGTGGTCAGTGGACAATTACTGGGTATTTCCCTTTACATTGGAACACCCTAATACATTCAAACTATAAGAAGCTCTACCCTTTGCACACCAATCCTATAGCGTTTACAGAACAGGCAAAACTGAACCAAATAGCCACTTTATGTTCTGCCATGAGTTAAGATTCAGTCTAACTGCTGGCAAGTGCAGGCTGCTGTTTAGAAGACAACTTCTGACCTTTCTCCAAAAACCATGCAACAGACTAGAGTGCATGCTGGGGAGATGAGCAGGATGATCAAGCCGACTCGTCTGCCCCATCCCCCCAAATGATTTTTATCCTCATACAACTTCCTCTGGGATCGGCTGACTGACCTCACCGCCCCACGCTCTTATGATCCTTTGATGCAAGAATCAGCAGAAATGCACAGGTATACGTGAGGAATCTGCGACCACCTTTGAAGTGGCACCACACAGTTACACCCCATTAGATACAAAACAAAAACACACGGCACAGCTGAGCCCTCTGACAGGAAGGACAATTACTGCAAATGACCTTAGACAAATTCTGGCACTGCCTCCTAATAATGCAGGAGTATTTTTTTGTTGTTGTTATGAACCTTTACCATTTGCATAATGATTAAACAGAAGCAACTTGCCCTAGATAGAATAATTCTTAGCTTGGTCAGCTAAATATGGAATAAGACTGGAAAATAAGTTTATACCATTTTCTTTTGGTTTTGGAGTTGGGGGGGTGGGGTGTGTTTTGTTTGTTGAGAGGTTCAGGGAGGGTTTTTTTGTAAGTTGTTCTTCCAAAAAGGCTGACACTGGAATAAATTTGTATTTCATACAAATGAAACTGACAGACCCTGAACAACGAAGCACCACTGATCCCAAGGTTAACAGATTTTCATGCTACTATATTTATAACCCAGGCACAATCAACAAGCATTTCTATTTGCTGATGTTTTGTTTCCTGTATTCCCCTCTCTTTGTGAATCAAACAGGGAAATTCTGACAAAATCTTCCTGTAAGTTTTTTTCAGAAAACATTTTTTTCCTAGTGTAATCGGTCAGCAAAGCTCATCAGGGTGGCTACCAAAAACTCTAAAACGCTTGCTCAGGAAATGAATTCTTTTTTCAGTTCGATCTTCTTCTTCCTCCAATTCTCTCGACAGACTAAACCAAAATTAATTAAAAGGCTACTTTTACTGTCTTTTTGAACTTCTACAGAATCAAAACATACAAGCAAATTAAGTAGCCAAATCCTATAGATCCAGAATATAATCAGAAGTAGTAAACGGGCTTTCATTTGTACAAGGAAAATTTAAATAAGTTACAGTTGTCCCCAGATAACCCTGTGTCGCTTAAGGGAAGAGTTGTCTTGCTAAGCAACTGTAAAATAGAGTAGAAAGTTTTTTGAGGGCCATCACGATAGACAGGTTAGCTGTCATATTAAATCAATGCACTTACAGCTATAAGCAGGCTCAAAGCTAAAGAAAATATACAAGATTATTTTTAAATTCAACATGAAATCTACATACTAAGAAAAATCGGTTTCTTTGTGAAAATAAATGCCCCACATGTACATTGTGTATTACTTTTAAAAACATTGTGGCACATCCTAAAAGTTATGGATCTACTAAAGCTCTAAATATCCAGAATAAGAGCATACTCTGTATGCATACATATAAAAAAGATAATTCAGAATCATATTTTGAATCAAAAATCATGAGCCAGAATGACTTTCATTCTACAACAAATGTGATTCTTAATTACATCTGAGAAGAAAACTGCCCTCACAACAACGTTAATAGATCTTTTAAAACATATTATTTTTATATTATACCTAAGAAAGCCTGATAGTTAAAAAAATTAAAAAGCTGGATATCTGGTATTTAGCTTTCTTTTTGTTTAGGAACCTCAAAAATTAGAGAATCAGAAAAATTTGACATAATTCACTCATGCTGTCCGTCTCCCAGCATTTCTAATCTGCCCACAAGAACAGCTGAATTCCACCAGCATATTATCCCACACCGGCTTACAATTTACACGTAGTGGAGAGAGTATTCAGGAATAAGGCATGGCTGAACGAGATCCTAAATAGGACGAGCTTTAAGAATGCTAATTACTATACTCCACAGGCACAAGGGACACCAAGGTGCTGGGACTCTTCAGTTTGACAGAGTCAAGTTAAAAAACTGAAAGAAGGTGGTGGCAGAATGCAGAATGGCTTTCCACTGCTGGTTGATAGCTGCAATATTGACAAGAGAGAGTAATTTATGGATTTTCTGCAATATTCAGCACATTTAAAAAACAAACACACACCCCAAATAGAAAAAAAATAAATTCCAAAAGTTAGTAACCTACTAGTGACCTACTCCTGTTTTTAAGTCTCCCCTATAAGTCTTAAATGCATTTTGCAGTAAAAGAAAAAACAAGTCTGGCCTATCAAGTCAGTATAAAAGACCTGGAGTCCAACTGCTAGCTGTGGATGAGAGGCTGGGAGCACTGGTGAGCGATGCACGGAAGGTGCCTCAGTGTGCTACACTGCTAGTATCTCCTGCGTGTTCTCCAATGCACTCCAATGCAATACGGAAAGATACATTCTTACAGCAATCAAAATAAGTGAATTTTTAAAAAGCATTTATCTCAGTGAAATTTATCACAGCTGCAGGGCTCACCGTAACTAGAAACGCAGCATTTAGGCTTCTTCAAATGCATGCTGGCATCTCCCTTCCCCTCGCTGCACTGAAGGAGTCTCAGAGAAGAGAGAACACCTGCCTAGCACAACGCCATCGTGACACCCACGACCACATTCAGTGTTGTGCTACTGATTTTTAACCTGAGGAAGCTGTCATCATTTACTATTTAAATTCTTCATTGCTTGATGTTTATTGATTGCTGCCAGATTCTTTAGTCTATCACATTTGTCAGGAAGGCTTGCCATGCATACTATTAAAAACGTTGATGAGTACAGTTTATCAAAGAGAGAGAGAGAGAGAGAGGATGTACACATATGTGTAGTGAGCATGCACAGCAGCCCATTTGTAACATGGAAAGCAAAATTTAAATGGAGTCCTGCATGTTCAGCGGTGCATATTCTGTGGTGAATCAGTCTGATCTTCAGATCGGCAGTGCTGCCCTTGCTGTCGAATACTGCAGCTCGCTCTCCTGAAAACTGCTTCAAGAATTAGCAGTTTGCCAGTTATGCAATGGGAAAAGATCAGTCAGCTGAAAGCTCCTCTGCAGACTACCAAATAATACCGAAGAACCAATCTCAACTACTGAGCACACAGAAGCTTAAAAGGGATCTCTCTCCAGAAATAAACGTTTTGGAGTTTTGCAGCAGAACCCAGTTCACTAAGGCGCTTTGACCTTCCCTGATTACAAATGCTAGGAGAATCTCGGTAGGGTTTCTCTTAGCGAATGCAGCAGATGCAGCCTCCAGCAGATCAACTGTTTTGCAACACATCAAAGACAGTACCTTGAAAAAAGCTGCTTTCTGCATGAGTTACTGGGCAAAACTTGTGACCATGTGTACGTCACAAAAGTCTACTGCCTAAGTACACACAGATCAAATATTTCTCATTCCAAAGGCATATTCTTTTGCCATTTCAGTCTTACTCAACACCTGCACGTAAGTCTTCAAGCCAGGCACAACATGATGAAACAAAAACCTTTCCATAGATCACAGAATTCCTCATATGTTTTAAAGAAAAGGGAGAGATTACTAAGCCACTGTATCTGGAAAAAATCTCTTAGTGTAGGATGTCAACGTTTCCCTTACAAACAGAAAAGCACAGCTGATACTCTGAACATGCTTTGTGGCATTTTTATTAACCGCAGCCAAGTAAAAGGCAAAGGAAATGTCACTTAGATGCAAAGAGCTCACAGATGAAGTTACTGAGCTGCACTTTGTCACTTGTGCCTCCAGCCCCCCCAGCCAATGCTGCCATTCCAGGGGAGGAGAGCATCTGTGAACAAGGGCTGCTGACATTTGCTAGAGAGCACAGACCTACAGGTGATGTCAAGTTATTAAAGCAAATTTTAACGAGGAAGCATACACAGGTTTATCCAAATAAAAAGGCAATGACTCTGTCCAAGTACTTCTTTTGCATATTAAAACAGCACAGTTGCTGATAGTAATGAAGTATCTGTATCCGTTCCTCCAGAGAGGCTTCCAGAGTAGCCAGCTCAACTAAAGCTGTCAGATAGCCCATTTCCCACCCACCTCATACCCCTTTTCTACATTTTTACCTTCCCTCTTTTAAACTAGATGCTCAATGCCCTTACGAAAATGTGGTGGAAGCCCTTAACAAGAAACTGGAGCTCAAGATGTTAAATCATGTGAATACACTCAAACGATGAAAACCTGAGGAATATCTAAACTGGGATGGAGAGCACCCTACAAGGAGAAAGGAAAGCAACTGAACACACACAATCAAGCAGGACCTTTCCAGGCACAGTTAAGGAAACTGCTCACTCTGTTTTACAAGAGACAGGCACATTTCAGCTGCTCATTTCTACACAGAACTAAACAAATGATCCACAAAGTCTAAATATTTACTATGAAATAATGTCAGAATCTCCCAGTTTCAGGTTTGAAAAGGTAACCAGACACCTTCTCCTAACTAAAATGCATTAACCTAGTAAAGATCGTACTGTAATCCAGACTTTTTTACCCGTGAATATTAGTTAGTTCTCATGAGATAAGCTGTCTAAAGGTTTAGAGAGAAACCAGACAGCCTGCAGGCACCAGGTTTTTGTGTCTTTTTTTTCTTTAAATCAAGTTGTTCCACTTCTGTGTTGTTAGACTAATGAGACACACAAAAGGTTAAAAAAAAAAAGTAAAATACAGAGAAGGAAAAACGCTGCAGTTACGCTTTAATTATGTATCTACAGTGCTTAAACCAAGGAACTGACCCTGACCTCTGCTAGAAAGAAGTGGGAAGACAGCAAAACAGAACATAATGAAAACACATAATGAATTATCTATGCATAAATTACCCTTTGAGTTCCAACTAATCCACTGCTATTAAGCTAAACATCCACTTCCAAGCAGATTCATGTTTACTGTTCCTCAACACAGTCATTTTTTCTAAGAAAAGCAAGGTTTTCAAAAACAATATTACTATGTATAGTGTGCTAAGGCATTTAATGTTAAATGTTGTGACAAATTTCTGCCTGACTTCTGTGGAGTATCAAGACTCTGCTGTTACTTTAAAAATCTTTCAATCCTAGTCCACAACATGAAGGGAAGCAAGGAAGAATACCAAATTTTACACACGGATGGCAATAGCTTGGCTTACCTTATTCTGAATGCCATTTTTACTAGCAAATCCAAAATAAAAATCCACCTTCAGAAATCACAAGAGGATTACCATTAGTCCTGTCTTTATTCCATCCAAAAATGTGCAAACAACCCAATGTTTCAAGTCTCTCTCCTAGCAAAGTCCAGCTCTAAAAAGGTCAAATAAAAATTTTCAGACTCCTGAGGGATACAGTCCTGAAAAGTTTCCCAGTACTTTTACAGCGAAATGTTTCAAGAGAATCCAGGCAAGGAAACTTCCCTCCTATTAGCTTCTGAATAGAGGAGCTAAAAACCCTCCACACTGCCTTTCATTTTATTTACTCAATGTGTAACTAATTTTACCTACTTAAGTGAACTGATTTTATTCAAATGGAACAGTTTTCCTACTTGAGTGAGAAGTGTAAAACAAGCCAAGTCTGAAGACTTCAACTGACAAGGCTTCACGATCATAAAATACTAATTATGGTATTCTTTTTTTTCTGCTTCCCTCTGAAATACCGATTATTGGCTGCAGTTAGAGAAGGAACACTGACCTCCAGTAGGTTGGTGCTCTGATGAGAAGGCTCACATAATTTTCTTAGATGACTAGCTCCTATTTTGCTTAAGTGCTATAGGTCATAATGATTACTAAACTCAGTGACAGGAAAGAATAATTTCTAGTGAAAGCAGCAGGTACACTAGTGGTTCTCCTCTTCCTTCCATAGCATGGAGTAGCTCACAATTAGGCTGAAATCATAGCTTCATTAACATCACTTAACATGGCTTATTTAAATAAAGGCTTAAGGTGTTATGACTTAGTGGTCCTTCATGGCCTTAACATCTTTGAACTATACTTTGAACTATAACAAGATTCCTGCACAAATGAATATATATGTAAGTGTATATGTAAGTGTTATAAATAATACTTTCTTTCAGAAAGAACAGTGTAAAGGACTCAAATCAGATATTAAGATGCTAGTCTTACTACTTGTAGAAAAAATAGTTCTCTTATTTAATACTAATTTATTAATAAAACCTTCTTTTCTCATATTCAATCAAATTAAGATACCAGTAAGATAGATAGTCTCTAGCGACTCATTTTCCTTCTGTAAACCTATTACTCCTAATGAAAAAACTTACGTAAAAACAGTTTAAAAAAAAACCTCTTCACTTTTAAGAAAAGCCATACAAGAACCAAACTCATTGCCTTAAAATTTAAATTGACTTTGAAATTCCAGTGAATTTCACAGATATACCAGCTAGCTTTACTCAACAAAATAATGCATTCTGAATTCCCATTAAGTTCACTGTTTGAAGAAATTGGAATATATTACAAATACTTGAATATAATTCACAATTTTGAGAAAAAAACCTCATACTACCCATCTCAAAACTTGCAGGCAAAACACAGTTTTAAAAAAAAATCTCCTCAAGACACAGGAAGAACAAGCAAGGTATATTTTGGTACAATTATTCTGCTGGGACTCTGCATTTACAGAAACACTGTTCCTCTCTCTCTTCCACCCCCTGCCCAATGTTTCTCCTTAATATATCAATCTCAACACAGATTAAGACAACTGATTTTATCTCAAAAAAAATTACAATGTAGAAAGCTTCTTGGGAATACCTTGTTCTGGTCAGCTTTCCCCCTGCTCCCTGTTTGTTCAACACTTCAATGCTCAGGCATTGAGTGACATCCCAGTCTTATTCAACTTCTTCATCAATGACCTGGATGAAGAGTTAGAGTGCACCCTCAGCAAGTTTGCTGATGACACAAAGCTGGGAGGAGTGGTGGATACACCAGCAGGCTGTGCTGCCATTCAGCGTGACCTGGACAGGCCGGAAAGTTGGGCAGAGAGGAACTTGCTGAAGTTCAACAAGGGCAAGTGTAGGGTCCTGCACCGGGGGAGGAATAACCCCAGCCCATGCACCAGTACAAGCTCGGGGCGGACCTGCTGGAGAGCAGCTCTGTGGAGAGGGACCTGGGGGTGCTGGTGGACGACAGGTTGACCATGAGCCAGCAGTGTGCCCTAGTTGCCAAGAAGGCCAATGGCATTCTGGGGTGCATTAGGAGGAGTGTGGCCAGCAGGTCGAGGGAGGTTCTCCTGCCCCTCTACTCTGCCCTAGTGAGGCCTCATCTGGAGTACTGTGTCCAGTTCTGGGCTCCCCAGTTCAAGTAGGATGAGGAGCTACTGGAGAGAGTCCAGCGGAGGGCTACGAGGATGGTGAGGGGACTGGAGCACCTTTCCTATGAGGAGAGGCTGAGGGAGCTGGGCTTGTTTAGCCTGGAGTAGAGAAGGCTGCGAGGGGACCTTATAAATGCTTGTAAATATCTCAAGGGTTGGTGTCAGGAGGATGGGGCCAGGCTATTTTCAGTGGTGCCCAGCGACAGGACAAGGGGCAATGGGCACAAACGGAAGCATAGGAAGTTCCATCTGAACATGAGGAAGAACTTCTTCACCCTGAGGGTGACGGAGCACTGGAACAGGCTGCCCAGGGAGGTTGTGGAGTTTCCTTCTCTGGAGATATTCAAGACCCGCCTGGATGAGGTCCTGTGCAGTCTGCTGTAGGTGACCCTGCTTTGGCAGTTGGTTTGGACTAGATGACCCACAGAGGTCCCTTCCAACCCCTACCATTCTGTGATTCTGCGAGTGGGCCCCAGTCTATATTCTTTATCACTTTTCCTTCCATATTCCTCTGCCAAGACGGTTTGCAGAAATCAACAAAAATCTTAAGAGATCTACAGAAATCTATGCTTATTATTGACCGTTTTAAAACATGCCAGAGAAGACCTGGCCATTTCAGAAAATGGAATACTTCTGAAAAGTAGCACAGAGGTCTTTCTCATTGTCAAAGCTTCCAATGGCCACCAAAATCAGGTTATGAAGATCAAAAGCAAATGAACATCACAACCTTCTTCTGAAGAATCCCAAATACAAGCAATGACTTGCTTAACTTGATAAACAGTAACATGCTCTCAGAAAATTCCTAAGAGGACCTAGATGATCTAAAACACCCTAGTAAAAGCATAAGGACAACAGTAAATATGAGCATAGCATGCACACAGCTTGATTAATCCCCACCACAAATTAACGGATGAAGAGACAAATGAGTGCATATATTTGGTGATGCATAATAATTACCTCAGGTGAAACAAGCTGTAGAAGTCTTTAGCAATATTCCACAAAGAGAAAATAAGCATTAGCAACTAAACTGACTAAGTTCTATACCTGCATGATGAACAGTAATCAGTTAGTGTGTAACTCAGAGGTCTAGCAGGTGCAGAGAAAGCTGGAACAACACTCCAATTCCTTTTCACAATGAGACCATTCTAAAAATATGTATCAGTACCAGAGGCAAGAGAAGAAACTACAAAAATGGCATACAAACTAGGCGACAAGGCAGCCTCCAGGAGGGAAGAAAAACGCAGACAGACTGACGAGGTGAAAAGCACATCCTTACCAAGATGAAAGTCTCCCATAAAATAAATGAAACTATGACTCAAATAACAAGAAAAACTAAGAAATTAACTCTCTTGTGTGGAAAAGACTAACTTTTGAAATCATCTAAAAGGAAAGGTGGTCCTTCTACCAAAATCCTGGCATGGACCAGAAGACCACCAAGGTTAGAGGCCCTGCTCTTGCCAGCTTCCTCAGAGGCTTTGGGTATGTAACTTCATGTCTCTCTCCCAGACCCCATGTAGGTAAAATGGGAATATTAACACTCGGTTTTTCTTAGGCGTTTGTGAGGATAAGTCCTCTAAGATTAAGACATGCAGATACTGTTTATTTAATGGTTATTATTTTATGCTGTTTTGACAAAAAAACACTAAGCTGCAAAATTCTGGCAAATTATTATTTGCTATCATCAAAATAAAAAAAAATTAATTTTTGACATTTACCAATATAAAATCTGCTACAGGAGACGCAAAGTAATAACCTCACCAGTAAAAAACACAGGTTACATTTTAACTGAAAAAGATCTTTTAAGGATTGTATGGTTCTGCTGACTGGTTATTTATTGAGATATAATATACTACCTAAGAACAACCTAGTGGCTTTCTATGATGGTGTAACAACAAGAGTGGACAAGGGAAAATCAATGGATGTCATCTATCTTGATTCTCGTAAAGCCTTTGACACGGTCCCCCACAACATCCTTCTCTCTAAATTGGAGAGATACGGATTTGATGGGTGGACTATTCGGTGGATAAGTAATTGGTTGGATGGTCGCAGCCAAAGGGTAGTGCTCAACGGCTCAATGTCCAGATGGAGACCAGTGACGAGTGGAGTCCCTCAGGGGTCCATACTGGGACCGGTGCTGTTCAATATATTCATCAATGACACGGACAGCGACATCGAGTGTACCCTCAGCAAGTTTGCAGATGACACCAAGCTGAGTGGTACAGTTGAGACACCAGAAGGACGAGATGCCATCCAGAGGGACCTGGACAAGCTGGAGAGGTGGGCCTGTGTGAACCTCATGAGGTTCAACACAGCCAAGTGCAAGGTCCTACACCTGGGTCGGGGTAATCCCTAGTATCAATACAGGCTGGGGAATGAAAGGATCGAGAGCAGCCCTGCTGAGAGGGACTTGGGGGTACTGATAGACGAAAGGCTGGACATGAGCCGGCAATGTGCGCTGGCAGCCCAGAGGGCCAACCGTGTCCTGGGCTGCATCAAGAGAAGCGTGGCCAGCAGGTCGAGAGAGGTGATTCTGTCCCTCTACTCTGCTCTGGTGAGACCTCACCTGGAGTCCTCCGTCCAGCTCTGGAGCCCTCAGCACAAGAAGGACGTGGAACTGTTGGAGCGGGTCCAAAGGAGGGCTACAAAAATGATCCGAGGGCTGGAGCACCTCTCCTGTGAGGACAGGCTGAGAGAGTTGGGCTTGTTCAGCCTGGAGAAGAGAAGGCTGCGGGGAGACCTGATTGCAGCCTTTCAGTACTTAAAGGGAGCCCATAGGAAAGATGGGGACAATCTTTTTAGTAGAGACAGCAGTGACAGGATGAGGGGTAATGGTTTTAAACTAAAACAGGGTAGGTTTAGGCTGGATATAAGGAAGAAATTCTTTACAATGAGGGCTGTGAAACACTGGAACGGGTTGCCCAGAGAGGTAGTGGAGGCCCCATCCCTGGAAACATTCAAGACCAGGTTGGACAGGGCTCTGAGCAACCTGATCTAGTTAGTGGTGTCCCTGCTCGCTGCGGGGGGGCTGGACTAGATGACCTCTAGGGGTCCCTTCGGACCCAAAACTTTCTATGATTCTATGATTCTATGAACATCCTCTATCTTCAGACATTAAACACTTGCAGGACTGAGCACTGAGTTGTATATACATATATATAGTTGTATATTTCTCCCTTAGCCTTATACTACAAACACCACAACAAAATCATATTCATTAACGAGGGTAAAAGACTGTCGTGCAAATATGTGTTTCAGTATGTGAATTGAGTGCATTTTTAGGATGGGAAAGGGACAAGAAGGAAGAGATCATGGTGATGATGAGCACAACGCAGATTCACAGGTGCAGCTGGAATGAGAAGTCAGTCTTGTCTTGCATGTTGATAAAGCACACTTGACTCGGCACCGAACAGATGATGTTCCTACCTGACAGGGAGCCGGGCTCTCTGAGCCAACAACAGTTCTGTGGGTT
The DNA here is from genome assembly GCF_030867145.1 of Opisthocomus hoazin. Lineage (NCBI taxonomy): Eukaryota > Metazoa > Chordata > Aves > Opisthocomiformes > Opisthocomidae > Opisthocomus > Opisthocomus hoazin. The sequence goes on along the minus strand of NC_134422.1, from coordinate 29,792,588 downwards.
CAGCGAGGTTCATCTCCCCATCCTGAAAGGGTATCTGGGAAGCACCCTGTTGAAAGATTTGAAAGCACATTTTGAAACTACATACATATTCATGCATACAGAAAAAATGGCTGTATTTATAGTTTTGAGTGAATATTTGGAAGAGAAAACACACCATCTCACTGAGAGAAAGGATTGAAAGACCTGTTCTGTATGCAGCATACATGACACAGCATTCAGAGAAACAGGAGGGAATCTAAAGTCCTGCTCCTCACACCAGAGTCCCACCATGCTTCCACTGGAGATGCTCATGGTACTGCGTCCTTGTCTGTCCATCTAACCTGAACGTCGCTCTTTCCCAGACTGAGCCACCTCCTTTCTCACCATGGACTCCACAGACCATCGATAAACCCAATGGCTTTTTTTCTGCTCTCTCTATCCCTTTGTAGCATTCATCTGGTAAAGCCATATTTTCACAGTACTATCACAGAATACGAAATTATGTAATCATTTGGCCACACACAAAAATACAGTGCACAAATGGAAGTGACATTAACACTAAAACTCTTGAAAACTACTATTCAACTTGCTTTTTGTGATCCTTAGACTCTTAGTGTTTGCATTTTTTCCACACTGGGAGAGGGAAAGAGGTACCAATGAGATAAGACCACTGTCAGCAGGTGATATATTAGCTTTAATGTACTGTACTTCATTGTGACCCTTACGGCAATAACGTAAACAGAGCAAAATTCGTAACAAAGACCTTCTTTGGAGAGGTCACTTCTGCCAACTCTGCAACAGGAATAGAGCTGGAATACATAAATCTTCAGCTGTCAACACACTAAGAGAATCCAATTCAGAGCTTGATCTTAACTAGATAAAGTCTAAAGTTAATCACTACTTTTTGTTGCTGCAGTGGTACAGTTTTCCAGTGTATATACTTGCCATATCAAGCTGTCTCAAGGCAAAAGGCAGCAATGTTATAAATTCATTCCAAAGACCAAAGCCAACTAGATAGGTAATTTAGTTTTCAATAAGAGCTCTACACTCTATATTAAAACTTTCAATTTCTCTCAAAAGATGGCTCTACTCAGAAAGCTGGCTTTAAAGGTTTGGTGTTTTCAGTCCTTCAAAGATTTGTAGAATTTATTTTCAGTTTATAAGTATCAAGAGAGTTGGGGGCAAGAGTGGGTTGCTTTGCATTTTAAAAAAGAATCAGGACCAGGCTTGCAAGCAAAGCCTTGGAACATAAATCAAGCTGGATTCCCTTTTGGTTCAGATATTGCTTTTGCACCTATAATACTGGCAGCGATTGTCTTTGCGTGTTAATCAGAGCACAAGCCAACAGACTTGACTTCCACTGCAAGACCAGCATAGCTCACTGAAAGCAAACCTCTGTCACTAATGGAAGAACTATTTTTAAAACAGTGTATTGAGTATATGCCATTTCTTCCAATCACTTTTCACAGTGGAACCACACGTCAAGGAGCAATTCTTGTCATATGAAGCATATTCCATACTAACCTCATAAAGCAGGAACTCGACCTCAAGCAGTGTGTTAGCAACAGAAATCTGACATGCAGCCTTCATATGTTGAAAAAAGATAGCGCCTTGGTAGCAACAGATGCCAGCAGCAAGCAAACCCCTTAACAATAACGCTCCCAACAAAGCTAACCACTGAAAACACTGGTGCTACAATGGCTCCTCTTCTTTGAAGGCTGAAAACAGTCAAGCCACGAGCAGATTTTGGGTTGTGAATTAACTAGACTCTTTTCTTCCAGACACTGGCTGCAACACAGTGCTGCTCAGTGCATGACAGCGAACTTGCTACTCACGCCTCAGAACTGTTTTGCTATTTAAAGCCTCGCTTGCAGTCTACACAAGTCTGCATAAGCTAAGTTATTTCTCTATTTCTGGGCTTTTGGTTACCGTTACTCTTGCTGTAGTGAAGTTACGTTTGTACTTGTCCTCCATCTCCACTTCCTTGGGAAACAAGATTTCACACTATTGACAAATACTGATGTTCAGAACTCAGTCTCATGCTTCTGCTGACGGATTAACAGATTTTTAAACCACACGGAACCATTTTTTGCTCAACAAGTCTAATCTCGTACTGGGAATTAGATTTAGAATTAGACAGCACAACACCGGTAAGCACACAGTTGCACTCCAAGACAAGTAAGAGGTTCTTACAAAAAGATGGCAATCAACAGCTTTCTTTTCTGCTAAAGACCAGGCCAGCAAAAAGTCTCTTCAATGTGGGTAACGGGGTTATTATACATATTAGGGGTATCGGACCTTCAACAGAGGTCTTCAAGAACAGGTTTAAAAAACACGTCACAAATGCTTCAAGGCACATTCATTCTTATGCCAGAAAACAGTGGTCCAGCCTCATGAGGTGCTTGATAGTTCCACATTTTCATCATTCCACAAGATAGAACTTCTGTGAGGAATTAAAGGATGAAGTTTGGCGTCTGAGACAGCAATTACAGCTTGCCCTTTTCTTTTTTTTTTTTTTTTTTTTTTTTAATTTAAGGGTAAAAGCCACTAAAGTTACCCTCTCCTGAGCTGGACTGAAATGCCCCAGGGGGAAGTTCAGTGTCACAGCCCTCATCCTGCACACCACTGCCTGTTTTGATTTGAAGGCATACAGTGCTCACACATATCACAGATTATCACACGCTCAAGTCAGTAAACACAAAGCCAGATATATTTAAAGTCTTAACTGATCAAGGAAGCATGAATCATAACACTGAAATTATAATTGAGCTCTCCGAGAATGACACTAGAGCTCCAGTCATGTAAGAATCACTACAAACAGACAAATTCCTTTCATACTTCAGCATTTCATTAGAAGCTCAGAAAATTTAAACAGCTCATCTCCCGCCCAACCAGCAGAATGACAGCAAACCAACAATGACCGCGAGACACTACTAGAAGACAATGATCCAATACACACAAAAATTCTCAATATCTTGCTCATATTTTAAAGACTATCACTTTTTCAACAGTAGCAGAATTAATGACATGACTCCCAAAACTTGACTCAAATTCAGTTGACAGTGTAACAGATCTACAGTGACAATGAGAGAACTGCAGTTTTCACTTAAGAAATAGGAATAAAATGCAACATGGCGTGGTAAAAACAAATGCCAAGAAAGCATATGCATCTAAGAACAGTGGAAGTTTTAAAAATTTATTTACATAGGGATAATTTGAATTAGGCAAGTTTTCTTGGTGCTGCAAAAAAAGCACATTCTTCACATTAGGACTGAAGCAGAAAAGAAGGATTCTATTAAATAACAGCCCTCTGCAACAACTGTAACCCAAATGCTAGAAAGAGTCTCATATTCATTATGCGACAGCTCTGAAATTAGGTAAATGTGTATATATAACAGCAGAAAGAGTGACAGAGTACATAGCAGTAATGTCTTCTATTTTGTGAACATGCACAGCCTTCTCAATTCAACAGTCAGCATGGACATATATTGGCTCCAACCACAAATCTGCTGGAATGGGTCTTACTGAGGTTAGGGAATATAAGACATTCTCAATTTTTTTCTTTTATTTTTGAAAATGATCACTTCATAAAAACCAAAAAATGTCTGGGGGGGAAAAAGCAACAGTGGTAGTTTTGGACAGAGACATGATAGAATCACTTTCTGGCTAGAAAAAGAGAGGGAGAGACAGAATTGACCGAAAATGGTCAAACCAACTGTTTTTATTTCAAACAAAGGGTGCAGCCCTGAGCAGCTAACATGGCAGACGGCTGCCCTGACAGCCAGGCTACTGACCAGCCCCATTGCTCCGTTTTCTCACTATCATTGCAACACAGAAAACCTGGATTTTTGTATCTTAAAAAACCTGCATCAGATCTTTTTTCTAACCAAACTCTGGTTATAGCGGAGTTCTGCATTACATTTTAGCTAAAAGGAAATCTTTTGAGGTTCTTCTGCAGCAAAATATCGCATGTTCACCCAAGAGTGGCCACCTAGCTTTAGAAACATTCACAGGCCACCAGTTGCTATAAAGGGGCCCTAAATCACCTCAATTCTCCCTGGTAGGCTCAGAAAACTATTCTTAAGACAATAAGTAAGCTTGCAGGTAGTATAAAATTGCAAATATATCACTTTCAGAAAATCTGTGTAGCAAAAAAAAATATCATCTTCCACCTGGAAAAAAATTCTTATTAAAAAATAACCAACATGAGACAACTCGCAGAACTAGGTAAATTTAGATACCAGGAAGTCTACAGAAACAACTGGAGAGAATCCTGAGTGCAGGGTACATTTGGAGTATAAACTGGTCATGAAACACTAACAATAAACTTGAAGGGAATAAGTAAGATCTATTAATAAGAAATACACATGGTATCTACTCAAATTAGGACTGAAACTGTCTGGTATACCCAAGGGAAAGTACTTTTATCTGAAACTTTCTTTTAACGATGAAGATAAAAGTGAAAATGTATGTCTGAAGTTCCAGTTTACAGTATTGTATTCCCTGAGGGCATCAGCTTTTTAAAACAAAGGAAAAGCATCCAAACCCTAAAGCAGAAGGTCACGGAGCAGGGTGGCAGGCCGCAGAGCTTGCTCTCCCTACTTGGCCAACAGTAAACCTTCTTCCAAGAAGGTTCAGTGGGAGTTCAGATCCTACCAACATAACAAACAGTCAGATGCAAGGAAACCGGAGGGTGAAAGGGATGCTCAGTTTACAAACGCAGGAAATGTCTCATCTAGTGCTCTCACAACAGACAATTTTAATTACCATCTTTAAAAACTGAACATTTTTAGCAACACTTTCAGGATCATGTGAGCATTTCTGACAGCCAGAATGAGTTTAAAAAGCCATAGCACTATTTTTAGCTTTAAAAATCAGCACTTTCATAAATATTCCCAAACCAATTAGTCTGTGTTACAAAGTAAAGGTGTTTACCTTTAGTTACAGCAACAAATGCAACAGCTGACACTGCATACAGAAGAAGATCCCCAAGACCACATAGCTCAAGGAACACACATAAAGACTATTTTTCATTCAGTAATAATGTAACCAAGCACAGTTTAAAATACGATAACCCATTTGAACTGAAGTTATACACATATTGATGTAACGTTCAGCAGTTAAGATACAGAGCTGTTTTCAAGTTCTGGCCAACTGGACACGACTGTGCCTCAGAAAGACTTCTCCAAGGCTCACTTTGGTCTGCTGGGACAAAACATAGGTTGTGTGTGCGCGTGTGCACTTCTGAAACGCCTAAGAAACATCATTCCACCACAATCACCAATGCCCTTCATTATGATACTCCTGCCACCCTTGGACTGTAAAAAGAAGAACGCAGCAAACTACAAGTTTTAAAAATGTTTTAAACTTAAAATCAGTACCTAGATTCCCCTATTTGGCCTTAAATCCACAATGGGCCTAATCAAAGCTGTGGCCCTAAAACCCTACATTAAGAAAACGGTTATTTTATCTTTATTACTTATAACGTACAGTCAAGGTATCTCAAGGCCAGGGAACACGCTGACAAGTGAAATACCTAACAAGTCACCAGTTACCAGAAACCTGTTCTTGAAAAATCTTTGTGGAAGAAAAAAAAATTGTTGCTGGAGAAAAGCATTAAAATCAGAGGCTCTGAACAGATTAAACATTTCACATTGTAAAATATCAACTTTCAATTAGTTACACAAAATTCGAAGTCATTCAAATATTAGATTAAAACAAAGTTGGTGTCAATATCTGCATTTCATCAGCATCGCTAACCTTTCATTACCAAGCTAATACCAGACTATCTTCCTTCTCACACACCTTTACTTGACACACAAATCCACCTCCTGAAACGTATGTAAGAAAGGTTTAGTATTGCAAAAGCACACGTTAACACCTCAACAGTCCAGCTTAATTTTATTGTAACATATAATATCAATTTTTTCCTTCTAATTTCATTACACTAAGCATACTATCAAACACCCTTTTAAAACCAATCCGTAATAGAAACCAAGCTGCTCAGTATGCTCTTAAACATTACAGTGCTTATCTGAAAAAGAAGACGCTGATAAACAAACATGCAAGCTGTCACACTTAAAACAAGCATATTTATAACCACAACCGATTTATCTCAATTCAAAAATTCCTAACCCTCTAACATCCACCCAGTATAACTATCTTCAATATATCAAATGATGGAAACCAATACAAAGCAAGGTAATAAAACGCTGCTAAACTGAACGAAAAAATATTAGTGTTTTTTACTGCATGTTTCTTACTTTTCCAGCAGTCTGCTCGATTTAAATCACTCTGCCTCCATAAAACGTGATAAGTATTTTTAAACAGCTTATAATACTTCCATTTTACTTACTGATTAAACTACATCATCCTCTCAACTATTCAGAATGAAATTCATTTGAAATGGATAATTGATGCAATTGTGCAGTATCTACAAATGCAGTTAATCACTTGCTAAAGATGATTTTTAGGCAGGCAACAAATACAAAAGTAAGAATCATACAGCTTCTTTCAATGTTGTCAATTGAAATGAATTCTACTGGACTGGTAGAAGATTTTTTCAACATAAGAATAGCTGTACATCTTAAAATATTTTTAATAATATGCAAGTGGATTCATGTTTAATTAGCACAGCACAAAGAAATGCCATAATATAGTATGGCTTTTAGCAATTACATGACAGTTTCAGGAACCACAACAGCAATGATTTCCCCTCTCAACTACCAAGGAATTTCTTGACTATTGTAGTGAGCCATGGTCTTAGTACTTAAAAAGATATTTTAAAACAAGCGCGTAAACAGACACTCTCCTGGGAGTCAGTCTGGAATAAGAGATAATTCCCCCAAATTGTTCGCTAACATCTCTTTGCTGAGGGTTATCATCACAGCTAAACTGTACTGCTGGATACATGCCCTGTGTTGTCCAATGCAAAAACCAAGCTGGCTGAAACCTCCTCGGCAGGCCCAACTACTCTGGGCGACTTGGCACTGAAGCAGCCTAGGAGCAACTGTCTCACATGCATAGCTCATTCAACTGAAGTACTCAGTATCACCATGAAAAGAGGGACAGGAACATCTTACGCACACACATATATTTTCAAAATTATCACTTATGCCTTAGTCCAGTGGTCAACAACTTCCCTCAGAAGAATACAAGGGCAAATTCTCAATGGTAAACAAGGTGCTCTCACACTGAGAAGCCGGAGGGAAGAGTAGCTCAAGGGGTTACACAAGGGAGGCAATGTCTTCTGCCCTCCTAATTACCACTGGTCCACAGTCAGCAGGCACCTTGAAGCCCCTGCGTTCCATGTGGGCAAGACATTGTTAATACCAAATACAGCTCCCAGTGAGCACAGGAGTCAGCAGGAATTGAAACCAGAGAAGCCTTAGTTCTTCAGGGACACAAGCTACACCAGCCAGTTCCTCATCTCAACACCCACGGAGCTCTCCTGGAAATGTTCAACCTCTACGTGTAAAACACACCTTGCCAATACCAACCTTCAAAATGTTCTCCCTAATCCTTCCTGCTCTACCTATTCCCAATCTATTTCCAGTCTCAACCATTCAAAAATCCAGCTGCTGAGTGTTCTCTGCATGGAACCAGCAATGCTCTGTTTCTTAAAGTTCTACACAAGCAGTAAGTTCTCTGTTTTTAAGAGCAGCAAGGATTATTTTAGGCCTGGAGATCAGAATTGTTACGTATCATTTTGGTCATGAAACTCTCCTAGAGTCCTCAGATGGAAAAAATATCTAACACTGAGCCAAAAAAAAAAAAAAAAAAAAAAAAAAATCCACTAGTTGTAACAGTACTGGAGTTCACACTTCTCTTGGCAGTCATTTTGCATGGATGAAGGGAAGGAAGAGGTGCAGCTTGAGTGCCTAAGTACTTCCCTTTGTGAAGAGCCCAGAGGAAAAGAAAAATGGAAAGATTGCCTCAGTTAAGAGTCTCCAGAAGTAGCTTTCCTGCACATAAAACTCTGGAGTTAAGCCCAATATTTTAAGAATTTCCAGGGTAAGGTGTGAGCAATGTCTCTTCCAAAGCACTAGAAAGCTGTTTTTAAAAGCATTGATAGCATATTGATAAATGTTTGGATTTAACACTTCTACTGGCCAAGAACCAATCCATGAAGTAAAAGGAAATGTTTCAGTAGGGGGGAAAAAAAACACCCCAAAACACACACCAACACCAACCAAAAAAATACTGGAAACAGAAGTAATAAGGTACATGTTTGCAACTTTTAGGAGCTGTCAATATTGGAATAATTACTGAAAGGATAGAGTAACCAGGCAGCCATACGACCACTGGCACCTCTAAAACAGAGGATACATTTATGAGCCCTCTCCCCCACTTATCATGCTGATTTTAATTGCCTACTCTTGATCAGGCAGGCATTCAAACATACATATGCTACTGAATGCTTCTAGAGGGGTTTTCATGATGGAAAACACATTAGAATTCTATAGGGTGTACAGAATTTTAGAAAATGAATCTATTGTCTACAATCAGAAAACACCAGGGTCTGTCCAGTATCAGATTAAAAATTAGTTTACCAATACCTGCAGAAAGAGTTAAAAGTCTATGTATAGCTCTCTTTCTGATGAAAACGATATTAACAGGAGAAAGTAGCAGCAAAATTAGGTAGGGAACATTACTGCCTTAAATACCTTCTCCTGTTTCTGAATGTGTGTGCATAGTCTTCTGAAGACATACATGAGCTCTCTGCCTGTACTGCAAGTCAACTAGACATTACAAAGCAGTATGAGGAGGCCAGTGTGCCAGTATTATCTGCATCTCAGCAAGATTATTAATTTGAGTTCATCCGTGCTAAGAGCTCTTAAAATGATTCTGGCTGACCTGAAACATGGCAACTCTTGTTCCTAGGTGTCAGAGATCACGCAGACAAACCCTGAGATTCTGTTAGGATATTAACATTTTATTTATCTTTTAGTGTTTTAATTAAAGGACTATTGCTAAATTTACTATCTAGAAACTCACGTGTGGTCTTTTATTTACAAAGAACATTTACTGCTATCAGCAATGCAAGGCATTAAAGAAGTAGGTGTTTCCAAGCTAAAACTTGAGATTTCTTCTGTATCACCCACTCGGAAACAAAAATCTGTGTTCAAAAAAAGTGCACAACCTTTGGACATTTGAGTAACTATATAAATTATCTGTAAACACTCGCACAGCAACAAGCATAATTTTAAAAGTACACTATCATTAGCTCTGTAAATCCACACTAACCCCTTTCTCTTAGTTGGAAATTACCATTGGGCAATTAATACTGCAAAAATAGGAAAGAAAGTAATATTTCTACAAGAAAATCCACCAAATTTTTTCAGACCAAGAAAGCACCAGCATTATCTTCCCTAGTTTGACTCACTTTAAGTCTCCCAAGATCTTTAACTGACAGAACTCTTTATAAGAGATTTGCAAACTACAAATCTACATTTTGACTCCTTTCTTATTTGTGCAAAGAGGAACCAGTTGCAATCATTTTATTAGCAAACACAATATATCTGAAACCATTGTACATTACATCAGGATAATTTTGTCATGAAAGTATTACTTAGTGAACATCTAAATCTTATCTAGACAGTCTTATGTATGATGTCACATCACCTTTTCCCTCAGAAATAGAACTGGGATTTTGCTCACACCACACAAAACTACTAATTCTGAACAGCCAAAACACAGAAAACCCACTAATGCACAATACAGAAAAGAGATAGCAAGCTTTACAAATGCAATTGCACTACCGAATCAAAACTTTCTGTATTTGCTACACCAATATGCCCTCAATACTATCTGAAAGGCTTCTAAAGAATGAGTATTATCTAAAGGCTGAACATACAAATTATATTTCAGCCTTGCATCTTTATTCCTTACAATAAATTCTTTCTTGAATTTAGCTGTCTTTTTCACCCAAATGAAAATTAGGTGGATCTTCAACCACCACTACCAATGACAGTGGGAGTGAAAAGCAATGGTTTTCAAAGTTTTAAAACCACGTCCATTTGCAAGGTTAAACAGGGATTTCATTAAGACTGTATTTGATATTTTGCTGCTAACTATCTTTCTTAATGGAGCATATTAATGTGATGCCTTAAACAAGATAGGTTGGTCAACAGGAATCAACAGTAAGGAAAACCAAATTGTTACCACCCATCAGCCAGCTAAACACTGCTCACAACCCGCGAGAGCCAACATTAAGCTTTGTCTTAGATCAGAAATCTCAACTCCTTGCTTTGGAAATCAAACAGTAACCTCAGTAAGATGCTGCAGTAGTATAAGAATGCTCTTTACCTCGCTTAAGAAGTCCCTGTCACAGCCATATTTAAGTCAAGACAACCGTCACTTCAGTACCCAACACCAGCTGAAACATTGAAAAAGATATAGCTGATCACATTGCCCATGTCATCTCAGACACGCCTTTTTGTAACACACCACTAAGTCATGGTAGCCTGAGATACTGCTTGCACCAGTAATACCAGTGGATCACACTTGCATCCAAAGGCCAGCTAGAACCAGCACACAGACAGAGCTGTGCCGTGGAACGCCAAGCCTGGTCGAGGCACCGCTCTGTTCCTCCTGACCCGGGTTTGCCATTTACAGTGTATTACATTATGTTTTCCTCAGTGTACAACATACATTAGTAATTGCTAGTTATGTTACTATTCCTCATACGGGATTATCACCGTAAAGCAACAGCACTGATTAATCAATTAGCACGGATTCATTAGAGAAGAGATGAAAGACAGGGCAATGTAATTGTTTTTACTGAACAATGGATGACAGTGTGCTTAAAGCCCAGGATCTGTAATAATACACAGCCACCCAGCATGCTATATATGCAACATTATGAATATTTAGAACATTCTCACTGCAAAACTAGACAGACAACAATTAGAATGTGACTCCATTTGTGCAAGTAATGCTGGAGTCTGAGGGATGCGTACAGGCAAGAGAGGACAAGAAAGATGGTGCAGTCAGATTAATATTTTAGCTTTGAATTCTTGCAGAACAGCTACATCATTTCCTAAAGCACAGCACACACAGGCCAGTCTGCACAATACAGTGGCCAACAGTATAAACAGTCAACAAAAGGTGTCACAGAAATATTAACAACCAAGCCATGTTAAACAGAAGAACATTATAAAACCCAGCCTGCTTTTCTAATTAAACACCAGAGACCACTCTGTGAAATAAACAGAAGCATACAAAGAAACTTAGAAGGTTTTTCTCCAGGTGTCCAAGGTGCACATCCTTCACTGCTTGCCCTTGTCAAAGGTTGAACGCTGAACTGACATCAGCAACTAAAGAACATGCATACCCAACTCCCAGGCATGCCTCATGTTTCAATATATGATCCCCTTTATGCACAAATGCAATAGCCAAAGACCTCCTCTTCTGCCTAACACTGGCACACACAAGACTACCCAGTAATGCATATGGATAGCAAGAGATGAGACAAGAATTACTTTCCTGAAAATATAGTGCAGTCGCGAGGTTATGAAATACAGCTTCTGCTGCCCTCTGTTTGAAAGGATAAAGACTAAACAAGTATGTAAAACGTTACAGGAGGGGTGCTCTGCTAAAAGGCTAAGGTAGAAAACATTCCTAACCTACTCCATGAAATCAAAAATCTTCACATAAATCAAAGATCCGGGTCACAGAATCACAGAATGGTAGGGGCTGGAAGGGACCTCTGTGAGTCATCTAGTCCAACCCACCTGCCAAAGCAGGATCACCTACAGCAGGCTGCAGAGGACCTTGTCCAGGCGGGTCTTGAACATCTCCAGAGAAGGAGACTCCACAGCCTCCCTGGGCAGCCTGTCCCAGTGCTCCATCACCCTCAGGGTGAAGAAGTTCTTCCTCATGTTCAGAGGGAACTTCCTGTGCTTCAGTTTGTGCCCATTGCCCCTTGTCCTGTCGCTGGGCACTACTGAAAAGAGCCTGGCCCCATCCTCCTGACACCCACCTTTCAGATATTTATAAGCATATATTAGGTCCCCTCGCAGCCTTCTCTTCTTCAGGCTAAACATGCCCAGCTCCCTCAGCCTCTCCTCATAGGAGACATGTTCTGGTCCCCTCACCATCCTCATAGCTCTCCACTGGACTCTCTCCAGTAGGTCCTCATCTTTCTTGAACTGGGGAGCCCAGAACTGGACAGAGTACTCCAGATGAGGCCTCACTAGGGCAGAGTAGAGGGGCAGGAGAACCTCCCTTGACCTGCTGGCCACACTCCTCCTAATGCACCCCAGGATGCCATTGGCTTTCTTGGCAGCCAGGGCACACTGCTGGCTCATGGTCAACCTGTTGTCCACCAGGACACCCAGGTCCCTCTCCACAGAGCTGCTCTCCAGCAGGTCCGCCCCAAGCCTGTACTGGTGCATGGGGTTGTTCCTCCCCAGGTGCAGGACCCTGTATTTGCCTTTGTTGAACCTCATCAGGTTCCTCTCTGCCCAACCTTCCGGCCTGTCCAGGTCACGCTGAATGGCAGCACAGCCTGCCGGTGTATCTACCACACCTCCCAGTTTGGTGTCATCAGCAAACTTGCTGAGGGTGCACTCTAACTCTTCATCCAGGTCACTGATGAAGTTAAACAAGGCTGGGCCTAGCACTGACCCCTGGGGGACACCACTAGTTACCAGCCTCCAACTAGACTCAGCGCCGCTTGACGACAGCCCTCTGAGCTCTGCCATTCAGCCAGTTCTCAATCCACCCCACCGACCACTCATCCAGCCCATACTTCCTGAGCTTCCCTAGGAGGATATTATGGGAGACTGTGTCGAAAGCCTTGCTGAAGTCTAGGTAGACAACATCCACGGCTCTTCCTTCATCTACCCAGCCAGTCATGTCCCATGAGAGACCCAATCTATAGCATGACAAGGACTTTAATGCTCTCAGAGACCCACTCATCCAGTGTTTTCCCAAGACGCTTTCACAGGGCGCCAGAGATCCACAGTTTGTGATTAGCGCAGAGCTTCCTCAGCTTGGAATGCAGCCCTTGAATACAAGGTACTAAAAGTTACATTGCCTGTTTAGAGTAAAGGCACTTTCATTCCTGCTGGGAGTGAAGTATTCCCCCTTAACTTTGTGGGCTGCAAATCTATTTATGTTTCAGAAGATTCAGGCATCGAGTTAATGAAAGACTTATCAGCTTGCTTCAGTCTAAGTGGTTTATTAGTAACAGTCTGAGCATCATCCTGTAGTGGTCTAATATTTAACCATTTTCTCCATACTTTTAATAGATGTTAAATTCTCAACATATTTTTTTATATACACCCTTATGTAGAAATGTGTGTGTGCATGTGCGTATATAATCATATATTTTAGAGAGTTGCAAGTGAAGTTCTTCTAAAATCTTATCTAGTCACAAACATACTATGGAAGTCTCACAACATATCTCTGCACAGGAAGGAATTACTTCTTGGAAACCCTACTCTCTCCTTGGCTCTGAGCATTCTCCGAACCAAACTGGCAACCTTCATTCTCAACAAAACCTCTCCAACACTGTGTCCAGGGAGCCATCATGATGGTCTAAAAAAAAAAAAAAACCCCAACACAAATCGGTCTTGACAGGCCTCTAGATGATAGGTAAACCCCAGACTAGAGATGCCTCTAAATCTCTCTGTTGGCATATTTTAAACATAACTCTGAGAATGAACTTGTCAGAGGAAAAACTGGCCATCAGTCTCGCAGATGTTTCTAAGAGACCATGAGAATGTCTTAACCTAGACAGCATCAAACAAGTAAGAGTTAAAATGTTTTCTGAATCTCTTCAAGGAACTGAGAGTTGCCTGCATCCAAATGCAAGAAAACACACTGCCCTACATAAAGCCCTTGATCTTGATCCCAATTCTCAATAGAAATTAATTCAGTGCAACTGTACACAAAACCTTATTTTAGGATCTGAAATTACAGGCTGAGTGTTACCCTGAATTTATGAGTGGATATTATTAATAAATATGAGTTGACTCCTGTGAGCCAAGACATTACCATCACTGGCTCATCTTAAACCTATCAGGCAATTTGAACTAGCGACAGATCACCTGAGACTATATTGTTATTTCCAACAAATCCTTATGCGTCATAATGGTATTTTCAATCTCTCCTAGGATTTTTAAAAGTCATCAGAAAATAACCTTTCATAAAATGATCTGGTTTCATGTTAATTATTAACTACATCTTGAAATAACAGCACTGGTTAGTAAATAATTTGACAGCACTAAAAATTGGAGTAGAAGAAAACAGGATTTATCACATGGATGAAAGAAAGCGAGGTAAACAAAATATCTTAAGCAAAGATGTATCAGCATAATCATTGGGAATAAAATACAACAGCAATAATAAAGCCATATAGATGAATTAAGCTCAGGATATTATAACGAGCATGGCTTTACCCACCCATCAGACCGAGGGGGACAATCTTATACAGTCAGAACTCTCACCACCATGATTTTTATTTTTTTTAATCACTTAAAAGAAATAAGCAAAGAAAATCACACAGGTAACTTCCGATTTCACACTATAAAGTTACATTTATTGACACAAATTGCTTTTTTAAGGTTACTGGCGGGCTTCACTGCGCTATAGTTGTTGACTAATAGCAGCATCTTTAATTGCAAGAACAGAGGTCACAGAACACATTGCTGTTACTTAGGTGGGCACAAGAGGTGACAGGAACAAATGAGTAATTCTCCAAAAGACAGAAAACAGCATGAATTATCATTTCTCCTAGTTCTTGCATGTGTTCCTGGACAAACATGCCTGTTTCAATTCAATGTCTGTTTCTCTGTGTTTGAGAAAAATAGGATAGAAGTGTACCATGAGAAGTGTCGGTAACAGAAAGGCCTTCCAGCAGAAATTCCCAATTTTTGTTCATTCCTGTTCCAAAATAAAACACTCACTTATATCAATGATTTCCTAGAAATAAAATATCCCAGTGGCATGTTTAGTATATAAGTGCTTGCCACAAAGTGGAAGGAAATATCTAATCTATCTCCCTGCATGCCTTTAGGTAGCTGCATCGTGCCCCAACCTCTCCACAGACGATGCTCAAGCATGTTTCAGATACGCAGAGAAACTACACGCCTGGACAAAACAGCTCCCTTGTTTCCGGTTCATCAGAAACCAGAAGTATGGCACCAAACAGCAAAGCAAATCAAGTTCCAAACTACTCTTAGTAGGTGTCAACTCAATACCTAACTACTACTTCCTTTCACAGTTAGACCGAAACCAAAACAAATCACATCAGAGCACTCCCACATGTTACAAAGTAACACAATAATAAACCCAGTGAGACACAAGGATGTTGCTCATGTTTGCAGCTACGCAGCTTTTGTTTCCGTACTCTATCCAATTCTGAAGATTTTTAGAAACATTTTGACCAGATACAAAAGGAAAAGTTTTCTTTCTTCTTTTTAGGGCAAGAAACTTAAAATTTACACACTCCTTCAATACTAGGATGCTTGATCGTGTTCAGCAAGACTGGAAAACTGAAAGCTTTGCTTTACAAACCTCTAGTTTCAGCTGCGCTGCTATCTCCAAGATTGCCATTTTCTTACGGTGCACTAAATGAAAGTATCCAATTAGCATGGTACTCCATCACTGCCTTGGACTGAGCTGTTTGCTCTTTGTTACCTATTTGAGTCAGCTTGTCGCAATGGTACAAAACAGAAGGTGGTGAAGCAGACTGTAGTGAAAAACTGTTTTACGAGCTGACCCAGAGACAACACAGTGAAGGTGCTCTTGGAAATAACGTGGCTAACTGATCTCTTTTACATGTAAAGCAAAAGTAGCCTGTAATAAAAAAAAAGAAAAAAGAAAAAAGAAAAAAACCATCAACTTTGTGCAAGTTACAGGAACATCCAAACCTCTCCCCTGAGATGTAGCATACATCTCTCCAGCAATTCACCTCTCCCAAACTGCAAACCACCTTCCTCAGATTTCCTCAGTTTTACAATTGTGTCTTTTTTTTCATGGCCACAAGAGAGGGATGAGGTCGGTTAAGACTGTGCTTGTGACAGAAAGCGAGGAACATGACAGATGCCCGAAGGAGTGACAAGGCTCAGTACATCCGAGTACTTTATGGCTCCTAAGCTAAGGCACGTGAAGTGAGATTGATTTCAACACTAGTATTTCCTTAATTTATAATTTCCTTGATTTTAAGAAATGTGGTGACAAAATTTGAGTGACCTGAACAGTAAGTTAACAACGTTTTTATGCATGTGAATTATTTAAGCTCCAAAACTTCAGTACAATACGCTTAGATACAAAGCACAGTGCAATTTTATTTACCACTTAAATATTTCAAATATTATTACTTATGAATAAACCCAACATGAATTATCGAGGTCTGCTTATAATTAGAAATACTCCACAACCAGAAATGCTGGAAGACCAGCAGCACATTGGGGGTAAGGGAGGGGCTTGGTTTTTGTAGGGTTTCGTTTCTTTGTCTGACTCTAAGAAAACAAGATTACCTATGCCAGGTTCACTGAAACTTATTACATAGAAAAGGAAATTAATAAAATATTTTGTACAGTGTTTTATGCTATCACATAGAACAACAAAGCTTTTACTGAAGTCTTTACAATTGCATTATAAAAATCCAAAGCACTGCAAGCTGCTAGACTTTGCTCACACCTTTCTTATATTGAGTACTACTAATCTGCATATTTAATAGCTCCACATCACTGTAATGTGTTCTCAGTACTCAAAAGTAAAGACATTCTTTTTTCTTCTAGAAAGAAAAGGTAGAAAGAAATAGCTTCAATGAGTTACTTTGTGAAGGAAAGAACAAGGTAGACTTCCTAAAGAAAAGTGTCTCATTCAGAGATGAACTTTACGAAAATCAAAAGCAACCAAAGGAAGCATTCACTGCTTTCTTCTGAGAATAAGCTTAATAGTCTAGGATCCCTGAAACATGGTACATCCTGCAGGCACAAGCAATACATCCTAGACAAAAGTAGCTTCCAGCAGAAAAGAGGATCATGGAGGGAATGGCATTATTTCAAGTATCTGTGCGTAATCTCATGCAGGGCTTTCAATTTCAACAAAAAAGCATGGTGAACTGGGCTTAGTATTTTAATAGGGAGTACTAGATACATGAAACAAAACAGTGGAATAATGGGATAATACTGATCTGTGTCGCTAAACCGATATACTGCTGCATTTTAAGCTGCTCAGAGCTTCCCCAATACACAGTCACTCCTACACAACGGTAACAGAGCGATCAGCCCTGGAGATCATAAATACAGAGGCCTGGGGAGCTAAACTCCAACTCAAAAACCAGTCTGAACAGTTCATTTCCCTCAAGCATGAACTGCCTACAGCAGTGTGTTGCGAGCACAAAAGGAGTCCAGGTTCTAATAGAAACAGAGATGAGGCTTTCTATCTGCTATGTCCTCTCCCAGAAAATAACCCTTTCCTGTTTAAACGGTTATACATTCTAACAGCGACAAGTTTAGTTAGCAAACTTTCACTGGAAGTTAAACAGGAACGCATCGAGAACACCTTCAGGGACAGTTACAATTGACCTGGACTGAAAATTTGTTTGTCTCCTTTTTGCAAGAATTCCCATGGCTGCATCCACTTCCAACAGCTACAAGCACCATCAAGTCTGGAAAGCACAAATGCAAGGATCCAGGGAGATGAATGCAAACTGAAATAAAGTTTGAACAATTGGTTTTTTTTTTTTCCCTTAAGCCTGAACCACCTTACATCTGTGTAACAATCAAAAAGGAACTGTTTACCATATGAAAGCAAGTATTATTTCTGTTGTTATGGCTATCTGGACATCTGATAGTCTCAGGCAACCCAAATGGGCCCCAACAATAACAGCTCAACTTAAAAGTCACAGGACAAATACCTCTGCAGTGAGAAATGACACAGAAACAGCAGCAGAGTTTGAAGTTCAGTCTGACGGAAAGAACCTCTACACTTCATCCTCACAACCCTCTTGAAGGCAGAACAGGCACATTTGATCACCGATGATGCTAAATGCCAGAAAACCTAACAGCAAAACACCCTTCCGACAGAGCCGCCCTCTAGTGAAAAGGCAAAGGCTGTCAGCTCTGGCAAACGCCACTGGGCCATGATTCTTGTCAGGTTCTCAATCAGCTTAAAGAGAGGGCAGAAGTTGTTAATAGTCTGTGAACTCATTAACTTTTATTTTTAAAAATAATTCTCTGGTACACAAGTGACAGAGAACCTCTGTCAAAAAAAACCAATCCTTTGATCCTCTTTCATCGAGGCTAAAGAGGCATAGAAGTTTTAAGATACCAGTACATCAAGACTACTGCTCATGAGCTGGTTCAGACTAGTGAAAAGGACAACACTGGATTTCCAGTTCTGCATTTGGCTTGATGTGAAGGGTCCTGCAACAGAATTCAAGACATAGGTGAGGTACTGGCTTGAAAATAAATGCTGGGTTCTAGGAGCAAGTAGTTTGTTTCAAGCTGGATTAATAATAGGACTGGAAGCCCACAGCTGGGTCTCCTGGGTCTTTAGATTCTGCATTGGTGGCAATACTTCTTGGTACAGGAAAAAGCAAATGGCAATCAACTTTCTGCTGGAAAAGGGGAATACAAGCCACTACTGCATAGGTAAACTGTGATCTCAGAAAAGGACCTCACCTTTGCACTTCAAAGAAATCATGCTTTTCTGTGCAATTGTTGCTTCTCACCAGTAAGAAGAGGTGCATAAATGTGTATAAAAGGTTTCTACAGGGGTGTGAAAGCTGTCAGACGTTACATGTTTTCAAAGCTGGTCTAGGAACAAAGACTCGTCATTCCCCTTTAAATCAAAGGTTAACAGTAACTGTGCACCCAAGAACTGCAACAGCAAGACCATATTTGCCACTGGTAATTTGTATTTTACTGCTGCAGACAATGGCTTCAGTCTGTGGTCAACAGACCTCTAAATTCCTTGACTACTTTTAGAACTTCATAAAAAGTAACTGTGAAGATCTAGCTTACTGGCCTCACTGGAAAATTTTTGGAGTCTACAAACAAAAAAACCTGATGCTATATACCATACTTCAGATTATAAATCGGCTGGCATTTCTGGCACCAGCAGAGACAATGACTTCTGCTTTTTTTGTTAGCGAAAGGACAGAAAATTCTTGGGGGTTTTGTTTCTCATAGAGATGAAACTGAAATGTACCAAGGATCACTGCTGTTTTTCCTTCTGGATTCACTTCAGATTTATTTATAGCAGGGCTTTCTACCTTTATCTGCAAATGTCACAACTGAGCTAGTGAGCTTATATAGTTTCTTGGTTTAATAACTATGGCAGATATAGCACATGTTCTGCCTCTGCTCCTCTCTGAAAACAAACAAAACTAATCAGGTCTAAAAACTAGTTTATATCTCACTGTTCATAGCAAATAGAAAGAGTTGGGCACAGATAACCTAATTTTCACCTGTTTCTGCTTACTGGATATACACTAACTCAATTTAGATTGATTGGCTAATGTTTGCAGACTTACTACGGTGGCACAAGGGTACTGTATCCATTCAGCTTATTTTTAAAAAAGACAAACCAAGATGAAATGTTGTTTGTGCTCCTTTTTAATTTTATTTTGGCTCTCTATTTATCTCTCCACTTCAAAGCACTTCCAATACGAGGCACAGTTTCACTGTGACAACTTCGCAAAATTAAAATAGAAAAAAAGTGCCAGCATCAATCTGCTTTACATTGGAAAGCAGAACAGCCTTGAGACAGAAACAACGACTTATGAGAGCAAGCCATAATGAACCCAGAAGTGCTATTCGCAGTAGGAAAAACGTATCAGACTGGAGGCTGAACACTCCTGACACAATTTTTCTTCCTCATCAGGAGCCTCCTGTTCCCCGGCTGCAGCGTACAGCCAAGTCTGCCTCCAAAAGCAAGCGAGAATTCCCAACACGAGCCCCCACAATCCTGTTGGCTAGCGCTGACTTGACCTGAAGCTGCCTTACGTCCAAACGCAAATAAAACCCAGCACAGAACAAAGCTGAGCCTGCAGAAGACTTCCCCGCCCGCAGCCCGCTGCTGGCCAGGCAGGAAGGCAGGCAGCCGCCCCGCTGGGAGAGCCACAGGCCCAGAGCGCAGGAGCCGAGGCAACCATCACGGCACGGAGCTGGCGGCAGGGCCAGCCCGATGCTGGTAACGCCAGGCCCCACCGAGGCCTGCCTGTGCCCGGGGACACAGCCCAGGGCCCGGGAGGGCTCCACAGCCTGCGAACCGGCTCCCAGTTCCCAACAGCCCAAATCTCACAGGAGGACAAGCCCCATGCTACATGCGGTCCTGTCGAGAGGGAGGTTTAGTGAGGGCTGCGGGTCTGATCCCAGCAGTGCCAGCACAGGCCAGGGGTAGGGGCCTGGGTAGCTGAGCCCTCTGCAAACTTCAGCGTAGCTGGAAAATAGATTTTACACTCTAGTGAGTTGTATTCTCAGACTTCTTTGCACGGGTATCCTTTCATCATCTGCGAAATGCAGCGTATTTATCTAGTTCCTTTTCACAACAATGTATGTGAGATGCAGTCCGGGCTCTCTACACATACACCGTTAGCCAAGGGCACCACACGAACGTATATGCTATATGGGCCAGTAAGTGGGCAGTGTTACTTTCTATTGCTTTCCAAAGTCACATTTCCCACTGAAGAGAGGTTCCGGTAGGCTCAAAGCAGAGACATTTTTCTGTCTTCTCCTTGAAAAAAAATTTTTTTTTTTCCCCTTAAGAGCTGGTGGATGCTATGAGCTCGACTTCTAACTTTAACTTCTACCATTTTACTTAATACACATCTATCAAAAGCCTAGACTGATTACTTCAACTACTTAAAAAGCAAAATAAACAGGTTATCAATTGCACACATCAAATCAAAGAGTATTTTCACATTTTATTTTTGCAGTGCAAACTAAACAGTTGCCAACCAGCCCTCAACGTGCATGTTCATGTTTTGTTGTTACAGAATGAAATCCTAGCAGCAGTGGAACAGAAAGCTAGATGTGAAGTAGTCTCATTAATTAAATAAAAAAAGAAGTATCTCTGTAGTAGTCATCATCATAATCATGTGAATATATAATAATGTGTAATGAATTCTAAATATTCACTCTTCTTAACAAAAAATAAATCATTACAAACCTAGATCTGCAAATTAGACCTGTGCTTAATAGGTAACTGTCATCAGACACTATATAAAAGTAATTTTAACAGAACTAACATCAATAATTTGATGTTTTCTACACTTGTATAGTATTATTAATACATATAAGTGGCAGCAGATTCATTTCCCAAAGTATTATAATCTTGGCATAGTGCCATACTTTAAAAAAAAAATTATTTACGAGCACATGCATCTGGTTCTAACGAACTAACTTTACCTGGTAATATCGGTGTTTGTATGATTGATGACATTAACACAATAGCATCATCAACGTGCCTGTCAAAACAGCCACTTGAAAATGACAACTACACACAAACTCGACATTGAAAGGTAAAAAGGCAGAAAATCACAGCTGGGCATTAAGCAATCATTTGGTTCAGTGTTTGTAAACCCAAGGATAGCTTTGTTATTAACACAATAATCCCGAATCTAAAAGTATTTCTACTGTTGAGAATTTCTTATTATGTTCTGAGGTGCTTTAAAGAGAAGCACATATGCCAGAGATTCTCTACCGTATACTAATTAGACTATCAATTTGACCATAACACTCAAAGCATCCTGGCTAGCAATGCTTAGACCTATCTGCAAACAGCGATCCAGACAGTTTCCTTTCTTCACTTCCGCATGACAGGATGGAGCATTCTCCCGTGCTTAACCACAGCGAATCAAGGATGGACAGAATGGCCTCAAGACTGAAGTGGAACTGGCTTCTTTTACCCCAAGAGTTAATTCTGCTATCTAAAAGTTTACAGAGTAATTTCTAAATAACAAAAATATTGTGTAAAAACTTTTCTAGCCCATTCTGACTCTCTCTGCTACTCTGAGCCTCCCTGGCAGGAACTCAAGGAGGACTTTAATATAAGCTTAATATAGTCTTTTGCATTTTTTCCACATGGAGCAAAACTTTCTGACTGTAGCTGTTCTTACCACTACACAGCAGACCACTTCAGTCATCAATATTTTCAGGATATCTTTTATAGAAAGATATCTGATATTCCCTCAGATATACATTACTGAATTCACTCTCTCAAATGGAAATCTGAGACCATCCAAGGCAGCACATACCACGCACGAAGGAATGTGGATACATTTATCTGTGCAGCGTATGTTAGCCACGCTGATCTTGTAGCTGGTCTTCGTGCCACAGAATTTTCACCAATACCACTAATTAAGAAAAACCACGTCTTTGCAGAAGCACACAGAAACATCTGACGTCTACGTGGCTATGGCGGATGTCTCGCAGATCTGAGGAAAATGTTCCTATGTTCTGTGAAACCAAAGATATGGTTAAGACATTCATTCTTTGGCTAAAGAGAATATCACTACACGAACTTCTGAGAAACAAACAGATCTGTCACTAAGAACTGCAGCATTTCATAGACTTGGTTTATTTATTTGTTTTTAAGATGAAACATCCATACTTTGGCTACGTCCTTTGAAACCAAACTGAAGGGATATCTTTCTTCCTGCTGATAAATAGAATTTTTTCTTTTTTGTGACTTAAAATCCATTTAATCTGTGGGTTTTTTTGTTCCCTAGCCTCTCCTCCTTTTAAAATGCTTTCAACTTCTCACAGAAGTCTTCTATAAAATTCCCCTTGGAATGTGTCTCCTCTGCATCAGAAACAGAATTCATTTGGGCTCTTGCTGACAGTGTCAAAAGATGAGGTGAAGAAGAATAACCAGCCCTTGCTCAGTAGTGCTTGCAGAACTTGCTTCACCCCCAAACAATATATTTCTGTTTGATTTCCATTCTGCTGCTTGAAGGACAGAAAGATTTATGTAGATAATTAAAGAAAGGGAGGTGTGGGGGTAGAAGCGAACTACAGATTTGAGGAGCCTTCACCATATTTCTTAGACTGACATAAGGCCAACTGAAAAGAAGGGGTTTCCTTTTGCTTCTGTAAAGCTGACAGATACACCATGACATTGATTGTACTCGATAATTCCAAAAAAGCAGAAGCAAGGAAAAGGAGGTGGCCAACTCATCTCCACAAGTGCTAAAAGCATAATCATCTCAGATGCACCACTATTAGGTCATTGGAGTAAGCATCTACAAGAAACACAGCAGCTCTTTTATTTAGGGTCCAAGTTCATGTCACACTAAGCCAGCTGCTAAACCAACCACAGCGTGAACACCAACACAGAGAGTACTTCTGGTAACTCTAAGATACCATGGCACGCTCTCAGCCCAGTCATGTTACATGGGGCAGCTCAAATACAGTAAATATAGTACCACGAGCATCCCTTGGGACTGATGCAGACAATAAAGTTGTTATACTTGAATTTCAGAGAGGAGGTTGAGAATCCATGTGTTCTAATTGAAACTTAGATTAAACCAAGGCTTAAAACAAGATGAATTAAAGGCAAAACTTATTGTTACTAGTATTTTAAAAACAACAAAAAAATAATTTTAAAAAAGCACAAGCCACTACTCAGCTTGATTGTCAAGAAAAAAAAGTATCAAAAAAGCTTAAGGGAGCCACTGTTCCTAAAAGATCTCTCTTGGGGGCGAAAGTTTGGTTTTTTTGGGTTTTTTGGTTTGATTTTTTGTTTCCCCTCTTTTATTCCTTTTTATGATACTGCTTGGGATGTGTAAAACTTTGAACTGGCAAATACACTTCTTCAGGATCTGAAATACATCATAAGAACAACTGTGCCAGAACAGACCCCAGGTACGTCCATGTTTGGGTGCTCAGGACCAGAATATCAGGGTGGCTCACAGACAGGTAATTATTGCTCCTCATAGTGCAGAGGAACAGCGACAACAACTTGCTCTTGCATCAACTCAGCTATTCTAGAGTCTAATCACTTCCTTTTACACAGACGATTTACTTCTTTACTAAGTTTTTTATTTATTAGGTTTTATTTCTTTGAGGTGATTTCAGAGAAGCTCTGCTGGCTGTGTTATGACAAAAGGTCATATCAGACTTACAGGCTGGAAAAAACCATTGCAATTACTAGCAAAAATCAAAGTTGAGATGTTCATTCAAAATCCCGAGCGTCACTGAATCACCCTTACCATTTTAGTCTATATTCACAGTGGTCTCAGTATATTATTCCCAACTCCAACATGTCAGACACCTGCAATACCAAAAGTGCACAGCACAAAGAAGCCCTTCATTCCAGTTGTCATTGTAAGAAATTGCTTCATAGATACGGAGTAAATCAGGACCTGCTGTCATAAAAAAAACCTGAATATGCAAATTTCAAAGAGCACTATGTTACTATTACAACTTGAAAACCTGTAAATCCAGATTAGCTGAGACACCCACTACATGGGAGAACACACCCTCAGATCAGGTCTCTCCAATGGGATGGGTGTCTAAGGGGCCTCTCCAAAAAAAAAAAAAAAAAAAAAAATTGCACCTCCTTTAAGTGTGAATGACTGTCAATCCCGCAAGAGAAACAAAGCCACAGATCTCACTTTCAGAGACACACAAGTGTTAACCAGAACAAGAGCAGAGTCTCATACATCAGTGCACTGCGAGACGACGTATTAAAAAAATCCAAAATGAAGCTTTTTTTCCTAATGTCACAGCAACATTTGGGTCTAAGTAATTATCAAAGATCTCCGTCATTATTTCCAGCTGTCCACTGGATTACTATGTCTATTGAAAACGTTATTTATTTAGTAGCAGGCATTTCAGTAGGACACTGACTGAGAACCTATTTTATTGTAGCTAAACGTTTCTAGAGCTTGACAGTAAATGATATGCATGAGCCATGTCGACTGTCATCTTCCACTTCTGACTGTCAGACACACAAGTAACTTGCTAATGTTTCATTCCAATTTCAGTGCCATGAGCCTGTTGCATAAGCTGCCTACTAAAAGCTGTTCCAGATGGAACGACAGTATTTTGTAGGACCCCCAAGATATAGCTATAGAGATGAATATGTGTCAACAGCATTGAAAGTATGACCTTTTTTCCTTTTTTTTTTTTTTGTCAGCACCCTATGATTTTTCCACATTCTTTGTAAGATAGGCCCATGTGGGAAAAAGAAAGAGTTTAAGTCTCCATCTTCCATCACCTGCAATCACATCTACCTGACTACACAAGGCGGAAGACAAAGGAGGAAGGTTTATAAACAATCAGGTATCTTCAAAATGACAGACAAGGCCCCAGATTTATTTTAAAGAAGAAACAAAACCCAGTCCCCTAACCAACAAGTTCCAGAACGATGCAGAACTTTGATGACTTCCATAATAGACATTTTCTCTCATGAATAGTCCATAAAAAGCCTGTGCTACTCTCACTGGAAACGGGCTTTAGAAAGCCACACATTAACCACATTAACAATGAATAAATTCTTTTAGCGATTGTACCATTTTTACTGATAATTTATATACTATATTAACGTCATGGAACATTCATTATTAGCTCTTATTAAAATAAATCACAAAAAGTCTACTTATTCTTCTCAAATAAAAATATGTAAATTACACCCACTGCTCATCTTAAACAATACAGGTAAAACAATACACATTTTCGGAACTGTAGGCTGTGCAAGGAACACAAAGAGGACTTCCCCGCCAGCGCCCCACCCCCCCCCCCCACCTTTGCACCCTCAAAAGAAGAAATTACCACAGGGCCCTTCTGTCCTTTTTCAGATGATCAATTCAGTATTCTGAAGCACTACAAATATTTCATTTACATTTCTTAGTTTTTCCTCTACAATACAAAGTAATTCCTTTTATACACAGAATGCCACAGCACACAGTACAAGGAAGGGGAAAAGAAAAAAAGCAGTGCAGGGTTGAAAAACAACAGAAAGAATCAAGAAGGAATGGTTTTTGTTAATTTGACAGCCCTCAGCTAGCTGCATAGTTGGATTTACAAAAGGTTCTTTAAGAGCAGCAGTTTTTCATGGTGTAAGAGTGCCACATAGCTCTGGTTCCCGCAGTGCCTCACACCAACAACTTCAAAACTAAATCACTGCAGATGTCCCTATGATCATCTAATCAGACATCAAAAGCAATACCCTGACAAGCTCCTGTGCTGATTAGGAGTGTTCTATATATGTTCCACAGCGTAAACAGACACACAGTAGTTGCTTTAAAAGTGGATTCACCCACATCAGAATTCCCTTTTAAAAAACTCAGACTGTTTGGAACTCCCCAGCTGAATGACAGAAAAGTCTTTTAAACCTCCCCAGATCTTCTGTTCAGTTCCACACAGCGCTATTTCAAGAGCAGGAGTTAAATTATTAATAGGAAAACTTTTACGAGAAAAAAAGTAAATGCCTTCCAGAATTTAAAAACCTTGCTATTCTGAATCACAGTCTGAGACCACACCACCTCAGGGAAGCAGTTTTCCTCTGCCCTGCAACATACACTGTAATACCTAAGATGCATTTCCATCTCTACTTTATTTGTTGTCTAATTATTATATGTCAACAAGCATGGGATTTAAGCATTACAAGTGCACCATCCGTCCAGCACTGCTAGATCCTGCTTAGTTACTGCATTTCTCCCAATATCTGGTTTCCTTCTCACAGCCCACCTCCTGGAATCATATAACTAAGTGAGAATTTAATACTGAAACTCTAACACATGCAAAGGGACCAGAAATTAAAACTACCTGACCTAGTCATGGCAAGTAAACCTACTGGACAATAGTTTCATCTTCTAAAATCAGACAGACAAGACAACCCTCATAGCAGTGCAGTCTCTTAGCTCAAGCCTTAGCAGAAATCCGCTGGATCAACCCAAGTTACAGACTCTACAGTGTTATTCCATCGTTGTGTCATGAAAGACCGTTTCTGCCCTGCCCTGCTTTAAACAGCCAGAGCAGATGAAGTAGCATTTCTGCCTATTTCTTATAACAACACTCACATGTTTTGAGAGTACTACTGACAACCTTTACCTCAAAGCCAAGCTCCGATCGTAGCATATCTTTGTTTACATATGTACATAAAATAGTACGTAAAAGGAAAAAATCATGGAGCTGCATCCTTACACATGCTCATGTTATGCTAATCTACAGACACTTAATCAGGAAGGCTAATACATTGCAAACACAATTAATGGCCAGAAGAACCAGAGAAGGTTTTGACCCTTTTTAACAAGGGCTTGAAAAATAAAAATGTTCTGATTACATATGAACCTTATCCAAAACTGCAAATTATATGTCCACAATGCATAAAATACAGTCCATTTCAAGTCACATCTAGGTAAAAACTGAAACTGTATTGAGCCACTGGAGCAGCTCTTCAATTGATCCAGAATCTCATTATATCTTTAAATATGGATAAATGCAATTTAATCAGCCATTCCCATTGATTAACTCCAAGTTAACCAAAGTATTTAACGAGGAAACATGCAACTATAAAAGAAAAGAAAGTCACACAGAACATAGCATCCCCATAATAATCAGCAAGTTAAAGAGGGGGTGAAACCTTAGTCCCACCAGAATTAATGCAAAGCTCCCATTAGGTTATAATAGGACCACGATCCTCCATCTAAAACTACTGACAGATCAAGCCTTAAGATAGAAGAGAAGTCTGTCCCTGGGCAAAAAGAGAGATAAACAGAAGTAACAGCTCCAGAAAGGAAAGTTCAGATGTTTTAATTACACCTTAACAATTACTACCTGGATGAACTGGACTGAGCAAAAGCAGTAAAATGTATTCTGCTTCCAAGAAGTTCAAAAAACCAATTCAACAGCACCCCACAATTCAGACTTTCTGCCTCACTGCATCTCATCCTTATCAGAGTGGAGCTTAAGTAGAGGTGTCCAGCTAGGAACTTCTGAGCTGGCGCAGAGAACCTGAAACTGCAGCCCCTCTCAGCGCGCTGGGGACAAGTGCTGAGCAAGTATGAAGTGGCCAAAGAATGCTTCCTCCCGCAAGGCTTCAACCGTCTGATCCACACAGCATGGCCTCACTCCAAGGGAGATCTCCAGCGGAAGACTTCATACCTACTGCTAACCCCACTTTCTGAAGTCAGGCCACTCACAGCCAAAAAGCAGCTGGACCAGTACTTGGCTATTGCTGTAGCAAAGCTACGGCCGCTGAATTTTTCAGAGGAGTGCATTAAACTAACTATGTTTCCTTGAGTTCCACTCTGGAGACCTCAGGAGGGAAGTTTCCGTTTTTGAAAGCGTGGCCATGGGTCCGTGACTGTAATCAGACAGAAGAGCTTAACAGTTGCCTTCACAAACTAACACACACTTTTTCTTCAATAACAAATTCAGATGTTTGTTATCCCCATTTTTCCCTGATTATAGTCGCTAACTTTTTCAGTGGTAGCTATCACGATAAGGAAGGAGAGGTCTGGATGAAAAAAGAAACTCAAATTTTCTACCATCTGTTAAATGACTTCCAGTCTGAGAGAACAGATGCTGGACTTCACTATCAGTTTTTGATTGATCTAGAAGTATTTTATTAATTGGGGCTAAAACGACAGCTAAGACAAAATAAGTGTCAGAGAAAATATGAAAGAATAGCTCAAATTCTTCTCAAACTACCTGGTCACTCAAAAAAGATTTCATAATTTTGGTAATCCTTGTATGGCATGAAAAAAGAAAAAAACCTTTCTTTGAATGAATGAGACATCTAAAAAACAAAATACATGCTCTGCTTAGAATCTATAAATACCATGAATGGCTCAAATAGTTCATCGGGTTCATCCAGTTTATCTGAACTGGATAGCAATTTTCTTTTTTTATATTACTGCATTTGCTGTTTTATTTTATGCATTGCTTATTGTACGTCTGTTCTACACTCTCCTAGAGACAAATCAGTACTGTCTTCAAACAATAGTCTCTCAAAAATCTGATCAAATCCTGGTGTATCTGTACATATCATATCAGACAGCATATAGTGTAACTATGAGGATTTCTGCATAGAACCAAAGTGCCAGTCCTATGTGCCAAACACCAAAATGCCAGAAGTGTCAAAACAATTAAGCTAATTCTGGAAGTCACTTTCAATTACTAAACGATTGAGAAGATAATTTTGGCATAAATACAGAGACTTAATTTTTACTACATGCACTGAAAATCGTTTCATCTACCAACAGCTCTATTTTGTCTAACTTGCATGTGACTGCAAGGAAGTAGTTATATGTGAAAAAAATAGGTGCTTGTGGCAAAGGAAATGCAGTATTAATCTGAAATTTTCAGCAGCAATATACAGAACGAATTCTCTAAACACTGCTTTAACCCTCGCATGAAAGAGCATAGCTATATTCACAACGCAGTGTTCAATTGTGCCATGTTTTTTCATTTGTCAGATATTGATCCTTCCCTGTGTTTTAAAACAATCTGTACTTAATGTAACCTATGTTATTCAGGCCTTCTACGCTTCCCAAAACATTATGCCAAATCATATTTCAGTATATGGACCATGAGAATTTTAGAAATGGTACTGTTGCAAAAATGAGAGCTGGTGTAATTTATTTTGCTGTAAGAGATTTTCACTTTAACAATAAAAGCTTTCAACCTTCTGGGCCTTTCTTCCCTGTCTTGCATGACATCTAAAAAAATCTGAGCACCTTCTCCACTACTGTTATCTGTCCAGCTTTGACTGTTACCCCTATAGTTGACAGAGGGATGCTTTGTATTTTAGGCATAGAGAATTCCTTTAAGCCTAGAGGATGTACTGATGCAAGTCAGCAAAGCATGGTGAGGTTTTAGCCTCCAAATATAACTGCAGTCCTCATATAATGGCATAAAATGCATTTATCACTTCCAATATTATTTTTAAAAAAAACCCACTCCAACAAAAACCTACCTTTCTCTCCTTGACAGTCAAAAATAAAGCATTCAAAACTTGTCCTGGAATGCAACAAATGTCACCAATTTTTCCACTTTTTTTCAACTTTCATGGTTATAAAATACCAGAGGTCAGCATTACATACTGACATACACCTTCATCAACTTTGCAAAGACAGTAAGATCTGCACTGTAAACCCAGAATTCTTCTTTGGACTTTCATTTACCAGACGAAGCCAGTATTTCATTAATATGTGAGTGCTTGCAGCAAACATCAAGGAAAACCTCTCAGCCCAAACATGTCTGATGAATGACACAGCACTTTGACAAAGTTCAGCCCCCTGTAACACCATAACGTACTTGGGAGAGTCACAAGCACTTCTAAAATTGCACTACTTGGCAAATAACACAAGCCACTGCAAAATAAGATGTACACTAAATATTTAGATACACACTTTTGGCTATGCAAAGAGAAACAATGAACTGTCAACTAAAATCCTGTGTTAGAGTTCAGAATTACAGAGTTAAGACTGGGACCCATAAAATACCATTTATATGCAAGTCATCTGAGTTTCTATTTACTTACCTCATTCACATGAGTTTAACTGGAAGTATGGTCTTGAATACATCAGCTGAAAGGGTTCCCACCTCCAGCATCTGTTGCTGAACACCAGTTCATTTCTCCTGCTCCCTCATGTGCCAGTATGGCCATCTGTGGAATCCTGCTATAAACTAGTGCTGATCTAGGCTGAAACGACCCCCTCACACCAAGGAAGAGACTAGGGGTTTCCGAGTGTGCTTTATTTTGAAACAAAACAGTGATAGATTGGTTTACACAACTGGGGACAGAGAGTGAACTGCAACAACGTACAGGGAAGCTAAAGGGGAAAAGGCACAAAGTTCACAAGCAAACGAAAGCATGTGCCACTGTGCCATGATTTAACCCAGTGTTCATTTGGCACAAAGCAGTGCAGAAGCAGACCCACCAGAGCTTTCTAGGCAAACATCAAGGCTATGAAAAGGCTCTATTCTGCTTGCTACTCTTCTGTATCCCAGCTGATATTCAGATATTCTGAAGTATTTAATCTTTTTTATACTTAATAGAGGAACACCTTCCTCACATGCAAAAACACAAAGCTTCAGGCCTTAAAACTGCAAAGTAAAAAACGTGGCCCAAGTGAGACCAAGACAGTATCACTTCCAGAAGGTTGAAGACAGCCTGCAGTAACATCTGATTAAGAGTTACTGCATCCTCACTAATTGTGTCTCTGCACTAATATTTAGTAATAACTATGCTGAAAATAAATTTATCCTCAAAAGGGAAGGGTCAGGTTGCAAAACAGAAAAGTGAGAGAAAGAAGACACCATGCAGGATAGCAGCAGGGTGCCAAAGGAACACAGAAATGCCACAAGAAAATAAGGGAAGTGAAAAAGGGTGCGAGACCAATAAAGCATATTAAAGAGGAAGTACATTTTTTCTGCTAAGCAATGGTAAAATGGACAATATGACACTGAACAAATAAACAATTGCTAAAAGTTCAGTTCATATTCCAGTGCCTTCTGTCACCATTGAGCTTTATGTAAATCTCTCATTTTAAAAAAAGAGAACCACTGTTAACTTACTGTATCATCTAAAATAACCGTTTTGTCCAGAGGAAATTCTCTCCTTTACAATAAACGAGTATGAGGCACTTTGTTTCAGATTCAAATTTGTATCTAGCTTATAAAACTGCTATATGCTAACAGGTAAGAACAGGTTTTGCCCTTAAGAAAAAGGTGAGTTACATGACACCTACTGCCACAACATGCTTGAGACTGTGGTCACTGGGATGAGAAGCACTTGGGTGGAAGTCAGCAGGTGGGCCCAAAGCTGGATCACTGCTCCTTCGTACTAGAAGCGGCGTGCCTAAAACACAAAATAAAGAGCAATGGTTCAAGTGCGCTACAGGAACACAAGGTAAAGCTTCATGCGATTTAACGAAGAGAATTGTACAGTGCTTAAATGTAGGTTTATCTGTGGCAATATCCACCTGGTAAATTACTAGATTTGATGGGGTTGTGTCATTTAGTATTTACTAAGATGAAGAAATGAGAACATTTTAAGCTCTGTTATACAGACTTTCATCCATGAGCTGCTAAATTAGGTGAAAACTGCTGACAAACAGGAGAAAAAGGCACCTTCTCAGAAAAACAAATGAGCAGTTGCATGTATCTGTGACCACATGTACTATCAAGTTCTGACAAGGAAATCATATGCTTGATCTAAGGAATAACTGTGAGCGCAGGAAGAAGTGGACTGCTATTGTTAGTTCCTACAACGGGTAGCGGCTACATAACTAAATCAGAACATGGTCTAAAGCCTTTCACTCCAAACTAAGGACAGCCCTCATTGTGCTGTTCTGCATTAGCCCACCAAACCGGGATCTCACAATCTCATTTTCAACCGTTCCTTACTTTCTCTCGGTGTATGTCCAAAAGCCAGACTGAGCAACTGCATGCCTCTCCCACACCAATTAGCCCACATTTAACCTGTGTGGAAGGTTGCTTTGAATATGATGGCATGACCATATATATATACGGTCATACATTTCATTTCCATAAGGTCACAAGATGCAATAGCCATCACCACTACTTCTGTGCCGTCCCAACGTGACGCATGCAAACAACAGATCAGGCACAGGTTTTTGGGTACAGAGGCAGTTGGAGGATAAATGGATAACACTCTCCATTAACTTCATTTAGTATCTAACATACCTTGGGCTGGCTCTGCAGAGACAGCCCAACCAAGGATAGAAAGAGGAGACAGGGAAGAGATTTTATTCACAGCATTTATTCTGCCTCCCACTACTGGCTGCCAGGATTCCCAGGGAACGCACATAGGCAGTTGCAGTTGTTTTGGAGAAGCTGTAGACTAAACAGCTTCCTCCTACAGACATCTCCAGTTAGACTCACCACCTATTCATGTCTATTCACCTGCTGTCTGTGAATAGCCTCAAAGACCAGCCAGCAGCTTCTAGCAACACAGCCATCCAGTTAACATAACACACTATGAAAAACTTCCAGGTGGGGTAAGAGAGAACACATTTTTAGTAATGTGAGAAAGGAATTTCTCACGTTATCCAAAATGAAATTAAAGAAAAATTACTTCCCCCTCATGGTCTTTCCAAAATCATTTACCCATACGCAAACAAAAAAATTGAAGAGAATTTTGGTCTAAGAGAAGAATTTTTCAAATGTGGCAAGTGAGTAAAAAAATATTATAACTGTCAGTTATATTATTAATTATAGTGGCTAGGACTGATGGCAGGAATAATTACTGGCTCTGTAATAGAAGTTTGAATGTGCAACAGTTTCCTCATTAAAGAGATGCTAACAAAGCCGGAGTGACTGTACCACATTCACTCTCAGCACAACTTTGTAATAATAGCTGGAATAAACACCAGCACCTGACACTGAGGAACACTAGAGAACCCAATGCTCTTACCCTTCCTCACAGTGAGCCAGTTTTTATACACAGGTAATCCCTTCTATCTCCACTTCTGCAGGAAACCACTAAGAAAAGCAAAAGACAGACTTAAATTTGTGTTCTGGTATTGAGCAAATCCTCAAAAATCAAAAGGTGAATATTGTTTTTTAGTCCCAAGGGATTATCATTTTGATACTAAGAGCTATGACTATTTTTACATGAAGATTCTGAAGAAATGGATTGATCACCAAATTTATCCATTTTGTACGATTTTCCAAAGGTGTCAGTAGGTCAAAACGAATCAGATCCCTCCACTCAAATATTCCTCTTCTTCACATGGTGCTGAAATTTTTTCCCTCAAAGCACATTTGATACAAAGGCATATAAAAGACAAAAAGTGGTCCATTTTTAAGTTATTCCTTTTGTTAAGATAAATACTTATTCCTTAAAATATTTTATTCCCCATGTATGACCAAAGTTCTTCTGGTGATCTGTATCCAATTTTCAATCTCTCTTCAATAAAACTGTTTGAAAACAGATGCTGAGACACTTTTGTACGATTCAGCACCATCTCCAACTCCTTTTGACGTAGACATGAATAGCACAGAGAAACACTCTTGCTAAACTACCAGGAAGCCCTCTGCGTTGGCACTTTTATTTGTAAAACTTTCACAACTCAATGAGCCATAGTCCAAATTCAAATTAAAACATCCTGTTCCTTCTGCTCTTCAAGGCCATCATGCCAGCCCCTTTTTGCATTTCTGCCCTCCTTCTTCGACAGTGAGAAATCAACAGGAAGTCAAAGAGGGTAAAAAAAATTCCCCACAGTCAGAGGCCAAAGGGGGGCCGCGCACAGCACAGGGGAACCCAAACAAACAAACAAAATCACTTTTATCAAGCTCACTCCTTTTCCCAAAGCCAACACTCTGAAATTAGATCTCTCCTTTTCCTGAGCTGTCTTCTACAACAAAATCCGCATTTTCTCTCATTCCTCTGGCTGAGAGAAAGATGAAGCCTCCCATCACCGTGACTGCTGGGCGACAGGACCGTCCTTTGCCCCAGGGCCTCCCAGCTCCCACAGCAGCTGCGAGGTGATGTCTCCTGCACCGCACACCCACACAAAGCTTGTCTAGTGAGACAGGACCCACCCCAGCACTTCTGGCTACTCCCTGCACTGACCGCTGCAAGGTGCTGTGTTTACCACATCCCCCCATCCTCAGTTTTGCAGACCTCCCTCCACTTGCTTTCCACCACTGTTTTCCAGAGAAATCGAAGCAAAATGACACTATCCAGTGCTCAGTTTACAGCAGTCTGAACTTTGAACCCAAAGTTCACAGGAGCAGCAGGATTACAGAGAATACTGTTTTACAGTTTGGGGATGGCCTTGCAGCTATCTGCTTTCTTTTTATTCCTGCAAGCTTTTGCTTATTGCCACGAGGCTATGAAATTCATGGTGCTTGTCTGGAACGCTTCCCTGCTTGCACAAGAACAACTGGATTGTTTGACCACTGGCTACAACGCCTTCTCTTTTCTCCCAATTTGTTTTAAATTTTAGGGTCCTACAGATCATTTTCTTCCTCAAGAGAAAAACAGAGTGTCTTTTCTTAATTTTGTAAAAATACAGTTATTGACACATAACATCATTTCTTTTACAGAGACAATCACAAATAGTAACACCTCTGCAAACCAAGTCAGCTGCAGCCTTTAGCTAAAATTATCCAAAACCGCCCCTCTGGCCCTCACTGTTTTACACGCATACACCACAGAGACACCGGAGCATACGAACAAGCTTTTATCAGACAAAAGCAAACCGAACCAAAATGCACTCTCTAATAGAGGAAAACAAACAGCAAGCAGGAAGACTTGAGAAGAATCACTACTCTCCTTCTGTGGGGAGAATTCCTTACTCTCTTTCAGGAGACAGCAATTTCCAGCGGCTCCCAGAGCTCACCAACTCTCCTCCATCTCCCCCTCATCTCCTCTGTGGCTCCGGCCGCTCCTTGCCACAAGAACAGCTTCCCTGTCACTCGATGTCTCCCAGCCTGTGCTTCTCCCGCAGGCTGCTTTCTTTTTTCAGCCTCTCCCTGCCTCTTCTATACTGCATACGCGGGGCTCTTGAAAGCCAGACGTGCTCCCTCGACCTCCAGAAGAAACCTCCCCAAATCCCACCTGCCAGGACTCAGTCCGACTCAGGAGTCGGCCCATGTCCATCACACAAACATACCTTGAATTTGGTCATCACTATCTTCCTGAGACATGGATAAAATGTAATAAAAATCCACCACTGATACCATTTGTTACAGATGTACTGTAGACAATTATACACATTTACTTAAGAGATTGTCATCCATCATCTTCTGTCAGGAAACAGAATGTTGCCTTTTTCTTACTGCTTTCCTTTTGTTGTGCTGTGTTTCCATGTTATTCTACTCACGCTACTGCATTTGTGCTGAACATTTACAACCACCAGTGCAAGCTCAAGCAGAAAATTCATCTTTTCCCTGAATGATGAGACACAGAAAAACTCCTTTCTGCATACCAAGTTGATCATACAAACACATTATTTACAAGCCCTACTGTTCTGTGCCAAAGTAGCACTTTGTATTTTAAACTTACCAACTCAGTTTATAAACTGGTTATACTCATCTTGCTGCACTGCATCAGTAATTTACAGACAACAAAAATTCAAACACATGCTCAAGACTAAAATTCTTCTCATGACGACAGCTTTTAACATCAGCTGCTTCAGGGTGTATTGCCCCTTCTTTCAAAATGTGCAGAGTACCTTCTATTATGGTACCAGAGAACCTTCTAAGCACAGGTGGGTGTCTCAGCCTTCTTCACAATACATACTCTTTGACCAAGCTGATGAGAAAAAATCCTGCAGTTTTCTCTCCTTAAAGTAAACTCTGTACCATTTAGTTTCAAGCCAGGTAGATCAATTTTTTTCTCTTGCTAGCATCACCCTCAAAAATTAGTATCTACACAGATTCATGGTTAACAGTGTATTTTCCCTGAACTTGTATGTTTTGGAAATATTTCTTTAACTGCAAATATGGTTGAAACAAGCATATGGTAGAAACCACACTTAGATTTAAATTGGTTACATTAGGAAAAAAAAACCAGAAAAGTGAAGTTCTGCCATTTGTGCACAATTAAAAAATGAAAAGTTCCATCAACACAATGGCAAAAGAAATACCTCCATGCCAGACGTAATCCTATTTTCTTACTTTGCTGTGTTTTGGTTTTTTAAATTGCACCAAAAAGCTGAACACGGACATTAACACATACCCTGAATACGAGTGCACTCTGCCTTGCTTCACTTAAGCCCTTCGACAGATCAAAAATGAGCATTTAAGATTTAGGACGGGGCTGACTAACCAGAAGAGAACGGTTTAGGAACACTGTGCAACCTCAGAGAAGTAACATTAAGGTTTGGAATTCAGGATCCACACAGGGTCAGAGGAACTGTGGAGCTCCAGCTGTCCCTCCTGGAGCGCCCCATCCCCCAGTCTCTTCAGGATCCCCAGGCTCTGAGTTCCATCAGAAAATCTGATGCCTAAACTTGGACAGCTGAATATCGCACAGGGTGACCACTACCACAAAAAGAGATTAATCCAACCCTTCCTTAATTTCACTCTTTTGCTCTTAAGTCTCCTTGCTCAGGGAAAGCACAATTCACCTCCAGGCTGAAATCCTTTTATTCTTTGGGATTTAAGTTCCAGGTTGCTGTTACAGGGCCAAATTCACAAAACTGTTCAAGACAACCAGAGTTTATCACCTACGAGCATTTTTGGCAGGCTGTACTATCTACAGTGCACTAAAATCATGTACTAGAAACTGATTTTAGCATTGCTTAGGGTGTAAACACTCTCCAATGATTTTTGGATAAGCTGACCGATCAAGGAACATGGGAAAGGCAAGCAAATGTGTTGCCACTGCCGTCAGTGGCAACTAACATAATATGAGGGTTTTTTCGTTTGTTCATTTTTCCAGGTGACAGGGAAGAACTATTTTAGAGGAGAACAGAAGATACAAATGGACAGGACACCTTAAGTGGGTAGAAAGAGATTTACAATAAACCACCTACACAGTCAAAGTCATAATTTTAAATTCTGCCTCTGCATATAAAAATGCTGACTATGATAGGAAAAAAGCTGCCCATCAACTGTGCATCAAACTGTCAAGTGCCAAAGGTGACATAGCAATGACACCTACTCTGCTGCCTGTTTCCGAATTACACTTGCCTGGACAGACAGACAAATTATTTTCTCACCTACCTGTGCCTCCAAATATTTTTTTTAGAGCTCCTTCTGAGCAAATCACAACAAAATTTCAAGTCAGAGTTGAAACAAAACACCATAAATACTATATGCATGCACACACAAATGTGAAATTGCATTTCAGCACAGACAGTTCTTGGCTGGAAGATCTCTGAACAGACACAACAAAAACCACCACCATTTAAATTGGAAAGTATGAACGACTTTTAAACTTATCCTGTCATGAAACAGGATATTAATTTATGTTTAAATATAGGAAAGGTCATTAATATATGCATTTTTTCTTCTTTTTAATCGGAGAATTTTCACATTAACAGGCACTCAGGCAGCTGTGCCAGACAGTGGGTTTTGGGAGCGCTAAGCAATTACTGGGTAAATCTGGTCACCCTCAGATTTATTGCTTCCCACCACCTGAGGCATCATGTAACGGTTCTACCATGTACTTAAAATGTAGCTGACATTAGCTTTTACATTCTACCTGTGACAGAACTGTACAACTTCTTTTTCATTTTTAAATATTTAATGTTCTGACAACGTGACTTTTATGTTTAAAGCTAACTGAAATTGCTCATAATCGCACGTATCAATACAATGTGAGATTTACAGCTATCTGTTCTTCCCGAAGTGCACACTGCACTTCTTCAATTCCCACGGATACGCGATTAGATTAGTGAACAAGGATGATGTAACAGTTAAGACAACTGACTTAAACCTACACACAGATGAAAACCCATTTCCAGCAAGCTCTCTTTTACATATTAACCCAGTGCAGAACAAAGTATTTCCCTATCACTCTAAACGAGGTGTACTTTTTCTTACAGAGAAAAATAAAAGCAATTGCCTACAAGTAAAACCTGGTAAAGACTTTAAACAGAGATTATTTTGGCATGGTGTTCTTTGGTGCCATAAATTTCAAATTTTCAAATTTTCTCTGGTTACCTGTGCCATAACATAGTAAGTCAGATTTCAGTTATGAAGCACAAGAACTGTTCTCACATTTTTTTATGATCAGAATGAAATTTCCTTGGTGTTGTCATTGTCAGAAACAGTGCCTAATGAAACAACTATGGAATATTTACAGCTTTGGGAGTTCCAAAGATGGACATGTAATAATCACCTACATACATTATTTCAGTAATAAAGTCAGCCTAGATCACATTTTCTGGATCAAAATCCACATCCATATGAAAAGAAGTTAGCCATTTCTCACCGTAAGGCACTAGGATACGTATGTATCTGCAGAAGATGTACAAGTAACGCTGCTACTTTCTCCTGGTTTCAAAACCCTCTGAAAAACTTTTCCAGCTGAAGGACAGGACTTCAGTTTGGATCTTAACCAGGTATTCCTTTCTTACACTTAAGGTCACCACACATGCTGCATCTAGAGTAATTTCAGGATTTTCTCACCCTCTGTCACCACAGTGCTGGTATTTCCAGCTCCTCCTGAGACAGACAGGGAGCGCGTGGAGTTACAGGAGAGCTGGGAGCACCGTGACTCTGCTCCAAAGGGTTTTGGCTGCAGGTACCATGCAGAAGAGACTGGGCAGAAGGCAAGGGCCTGCAGCAGAATCCTCCTGGCACAAGGATTGATCGCCTCACTCACAACACTGACAACAAGCATCAGTTCTGACGTTTTTTCCTCAACCCAAGCTCTAGCAAAATGTGCAACTTTTCTCCATGCTGTGCAGACTGATTAGGAGCTCTGCGAGAACACACTGCCCGTCACCAACAAGAATCAGCACCTTCCACTGCAGGCAAGGCTTTCTGCTCCTCTTCTCCAGGTGAAACATCCTTGTGAATCACACCATCACTGGGCACCCACCGACTGATGCACATCCCCCAACTTCCAGTTTCAGATACAGGATTAAAAAATAGAGCACCTACAAACAGTGTATGTTTTTTTAAGTATCACTTGCAAATACAAAATTAATTTGTATTATATTAGAATTTCCCTACACACATTTGCAAAGTTTTGGGGTTTTTTGGGTTGTTTTAGTTTTTTTTAATATAATCTCTTTCAAATGGCATTCTGATGTCAATGGAAACTAAACTTGAGATATACTTAAAAACACCAGTCATCTCAGTCACCCAACCTGCTGGACACAGCAAAAAGCGTTCACCTCACTGAACAGACTTTTTTTTTTAAGCAGCATTTTATCTGTAGTTACTGAATTTAAATCAATCATTTTAGGCTAATATATCCTATAAGATTTTAAAACTAATAGATCTCAGACTCTCGCACCTCATTTTTATTCATAGATTGAAAAGTGAAAATAAGTATTTCTTCTATTTCAACTCCCAGCCTATTTTGCAACTCCAAATGAAATATTTAATGGATTGTACTAGTTGAATAAACTGACACAAAGAAAATATTCTGTGCACCTGCAGAAGAGGCCACACTGCCAAAAGTGGGTTTAGCACTTCAGCTAACATCAGTTACAGGTGCTTATGCAGTCACTTTTCCACAGGACAACAGTTTAGTTTTCTTTAAAACTTTGGCAGCTAAACCGTACAGCTTGAATACCACTTTGGTAGCATTTTATTGCTAGTAGTAGAATAGTAAAATATATTTTTTGAATATTTTAATGGTAATTTTAAAGGAGGATCACGGATTATGTCACTACTATAAGGTTTTGTAATATTTAAATATACCTGTGTTTTATGTGTCTGATCTAAATTAAAAACCTTCTCTGTTTTGACCTTTCCTTAAAAAATAAGTCCTGTTAGGATTATTTTCTATTCTGGTTATGGTAAACTAGTTTTAGTCTCAAATTTTAAATTTCTTCCTGCCAGTTTTAAAAGACATTAAGATAAAATAGTGAAACCTCCTGAATTAGAAACTTTCTGAGAGGTTTCAAGGAATGATAAGGACATAAGAGAATGTGGAGAACTGGGCAGAAAGGAACCTGATGAAGTTCAAAAAGCGCAAGTGCAGGGTCCTGCACCGGGGGAGGAATAACCCCATGCACCACTACAGGCTTGGGGCGGACCTGCTGGAGAGCAGCTCTGTGGAGAGGGACCTGGGTGTCCTAGTGGACGACAGGTTGACCATGAGCCAGCAGTGTGCCCTGGCTGCCAAGAAGGCCAATGGCATCCTGGGGTGCATTAAGAAGAGTGTGGCCAGCAGGTCGAGGAGGTTCTCCTCCCCCTCTACTCTGCCCTAGCGAGGCCTCATCTGGAGTACTGTGTCCAGTTCTGGGCTCCCCAGTTCAAGAAAGATGAAGAGCTCCTGGAGAGAGTCCAGCGGAGGGCTACAAGGATGGTGAGGGGACTGGAGCATCTCTCCTATGAGGAAAGGCTGAGGGAGCTGGGCTTGTTCAGCCTGGAGAACAGAAGGCTGAGAGGGGACCTAATAAATGCTTGTAAATATCTCAAGGGTGGGTGTCAGGAGGATGGGGCCAAGCTCTTTTCAGTGGTGCCCAGCGACAGGACAAGGGGCAATGGGCACAAACTGAAGCGTAGGAAGTTCTGTCTGAACACGAGGAAGAACTTCTTCACTCTGAGGGTGACGGAGCACTGGAACAGGATGCCCAGGGAGGTTGTGGAGTCTCCTTCTCTGGAGATATTCGAAACCCACCTGGACGAGGTCCTGTGCAGCCTACTCTAGGTGACCCTGCTTTGGCAGGTGGGTTGGACTAGATGATCCACAGAGGTCCCTTGCAACCCCTAACTGCTGGAACTGTTAATCTGTGGTAAGAGGTGTTATATTGGGTTCACCTCACTCATTATCCTGCATCTGACAGCGGTAGCAAATACTCATGGAGAGAGCATAATGAAGTGTTTTATCTACTAGCCTGGAAAAAAAAAACAAACCAAAACAACCCACACTTGAAACATGTCCAAATCAGGGTGGCATCTTGACCACTGTATTTGAACCATCACTGATGAGCCACTTCCTGTGAATTTGTCTAACTCTATTATAACTCACTGATTTTTGGCTTGTAACATCAAATTACATAATTTAGTTGAATGCTTCATGAAAAAGTTAGTTCAAGGTTATCATGCTTTGTAATCTGTTGAACTATAGTTTTATTTGAATACTCCCAGTTCTTATGTGGTGAGGAAAGTCAATAGTCATCCCTATTAATCTGTCTTAATATTTAAAATGGTAAGATTACTATTTCTGTAGGAAAGTTAAAAAAGGAGTCAATCACAGAGGGTCATCTGTTCCTTTCAATGGGAGGGTTAAGAAGAGATGACCAAAATGCTCTGCAGGATTCACCTTTCTCATGAATATAGTACATTCTTCTTTCACTTCATGTCTACAGTAAACAGACTTCCCCCTAACGAAGTAATGAGTTACAAAAAAAGCAAAACACAGATCAACAGCCAGTGTGTCTACAGGAAAATTGTGCAACATATTGGGAGGGAGCCGCATCTTTTGCCAGCTGTGTTGAGGAGTAGTAACTACAAACTCTCCATTTTACTTGGCTGAGATTCTAGATATCTGTTGTAATAAACAATCAAAATCTGAAGTGGCACTTCAAAGTAGAGAGAAAAAAAATAACTATCAACTAAGGCTCTTGAAAGGGTAAATTAAATAGAAAGCAATGAGAAAGAACTATATGGCAATGAGCAGACAGACTGAATCATTTAACTGTTATTTGTAACTTCTCTAATGATGACTTTCATAAAGATGGGTTCATCTGTATACTGGAACATGTTCATGCGGAAGCAAACAGTAAACAATCATCAGCGAACAAACATTGCAAAAAAATGTATAAAACACTATTAGTTTGGTTTCTTAAGATAAAAAGGGTGATCTACTACTTCTAGACCTTTAGCTGTAAGTCTTTTTTTCAATTTCAAACTATCAATAAGCCAAGATTGGCAGGCTCGTTTTCAACCTGACATACACATTTTGCCATATTGCCTCAGAGCTGTCTGTTTCTTTTTAAGAGATACT
Organism: Opisthocomus hoazin; assembly: GCF_030867145.1. NCBI lineage: Eukaryota > Metazoa > Chordata > Aves > Opisthocomiformes > Opisthocomidae > Opisthocomus > Opisthocomus hoazin. Next base: position 29,750,081 of record NC_134422.1, on the reverse strand, counting down.
ACTTTTGAAACTAGCAATGCATCATAACAATATACAAATACTTACAAAAACAGCAACATCACAAAATTAGTAAAACAGACAAAAATCTGAGGAAAAACACCGACACTGAATAAAGTGTTTCAAGAAGCAGCATAGACATTTGTAATAGAATTCAGTCCGTTTTAAGTCCCATTCATCACCTTCCCCAAAACCTTCCCTAAGGCAATAAAAGGCTGGAAATTAACATCTCAGCTAGGGAGCTACTGCAGGAAAATGTGTAACTTGTGACGGAAAAACATTTTTCTCTCTACTTAATATCTTTTCATGGGGATACACCCTTGGCCCAAAGTAAGGCATATTAAACCAAGTGCAAAGGGAATAGAGACAAGGGGAATAATTGATGAGAAACAATCTTTGGGGAAATCAGAGGCAGAGGGGCTATTAACAAGAAAAGGCATTCTTTGGTAACCAACTATGCACACAAATTTATTACCTACACTACTACTAAATTCTTGGCTGTGGTGAAAGGAAGCAAAGATTCACTTGGGGTTTTTTTTTATATGTATCTTTATTCATATATATATATATATGTTTCTTTACAGAAAGCATTACTGTATTCTTTTGTTGCAATACAAAGATAAACTTTAGCTATGCTGGTGCAAAGCTCATTTCCATGAATCAAGGACAACTAAGTAATATCAAGCTTAAGTCAAGAGATCAAAATATACCAAGCCTGCACCCTGACTGAAATGAAAAGTTATCTTCAAACCTTTAGCTTGCCTGAGAACAGAAACCATTTCTTTTAGGAACACAAACAGACTTTAATGGATCATCACAATTTTTTAAAAGTAGATTAAACTGACTGCTGAGGAAACGAAAAAAAAGTTCAGCATCATCCTCACACCGCCTATGACAAGCTGCAGGGAACCATGTTTGACATCACTACTATGAGAGCAGCCTTCTGGTTCAGAGAAAGACAATAAAGTCATATTTGCTTAACGAAATAAGCAGTATTGCCTCAAACCACAAAAGGCAGAATGTGCTTCTCTTATGCACTTCTTTCGAAACTTACCAATTTCAAAATGTTAATTTTCCCTGAATCACACAGGAGAGAATTATTATATGCATGTTGTACACTCAATGTACTGACAAACATCAGAACACAGCCAACAAACTGACATTGCAAGATTAAGATGAACAGGATAGCTTTTATGTAAGAACAAGTGTCTTTCCTGCTTACTCTGACACAGCATGTACACTGTATACAAGCACTAGCAACATCTTGTTTATCAAATTATTTCAGTTCACATCTGTTTTCATAACTTTAAAAAACTATGGTTTCTTCTATATTTAAAAACACACTGGCTGTATATCCATAGTACCTTAGCACCAACTTGAAAGAGGACCAACCAAATCTATGCTGTTTAAAATGCCCCCAAGCCTACTTACAATACTTCCACTTCAAAGCAGACAAGAAAGAGAAGGAATTTTTTCTGATCTCTGAAGTCCCACAGAAACAGATGACGTTCATACCCTGGAGGCAACAACTTGAGCCCTGTCAGGCCTGTGAAGGGAGAAACTTCCAAAAAATCCTGGAAGCAACCTTGCCTTCCATTCCCTTGGACTTCAAACTAAGGCACTGCCAAGGGAAGCATCTCTGTTGACTGACTTAGCAACCCAAACACATAGGGCCATTCAAACTAAGTAAGTGTTTTCAACAACCCCATGAAGCATGATTTAAGCTACAGCAAGCCCAAAACCACAGGAATATATTAAGCTAATTAAGTATAGTCTCTATCTGAAGTCCCTGAAAAACCTTCAAGCAATTTCCATACGAGTGCAAGTAACCTTCCCCAAATTTTAAACAGACATGACCACAATATCGATGACTGCATCAAAACAGAAAATCAAAACTTTCTAGCCTAGTACTGTTCTTACTCTGTACTAGGCCTCCTGAGAGGCTGGAGCATTCCCAGGCAGCAATCTCTGTTTCCAGGAAACAAATGTCCACTGTGAAGACACTACATATAGTGTCCAGAACTGAAAGAACTGACTATTCAAAAGCACAAGTGCCTCAATATAGCTTGAACTTCAACTATCATTGCCATTCATGAGCTTACTTTAGGAGGGAGACTACAATCATCCATTCCAACCATTATTTGCACCCAAGTCTTCCACTTGCCTAGACTGTTGATCAGATTTGGGATTTATGTGTGTGTCTGTATATGCACATACAAAAGAAGAAGGTCTTGTTCTCAGAGATTTGCTATAAAGCAAAGGCATGCAGATTCTGAAATACCAGAGCAAGACCTTCCAGTGAGAAAAGCAAGACACTTGCCCTACTTAGCAGTGAAAGCTTCCAAAGGGAGGAGTTCAACTGCTGTAGTTTACAAGAGTCATGAAGGTATTTCCAGCACCAAGTGACATGTCCATAAAATGGATCCTCCATAAATGAATTAATGCTCTCCATCCTGCCCATATAAACTGAAAGGGAAAAAACAAACTAACACCACAAAAAAATACTTTTCCTGTTCCACTACCTACCATGCAGGGAAAACCACTAGAAGAGAAGACTAACCTATTAGGTGCAAAGGAAACTGGAAGGGCTAGCAGAACACTTATGGGTGCACAGAAAACTACAGGATGGTTTATGAGGGCTAACAGAACTACAGTTCTAAAAACTCAGTTCAGCTAGTTTAATTGAAAAGCCTTATAATACATTGAAAACTCTCCTACTAAAAACAAAGCATCTGTACTGGCATGTTACATACTTGAAAGGTTGTAACGACACACTAGTGCTTTTTTTTAAGAAAACAAAAGAACATTTCTGAAGTGGCTATGTCGATGCTCTGCAGGAATAGCCAGCTTGCAGTTGAAGCTAATGATCACACAAAGCATTCCTTATAGACCAGTGGTCTATGAAGCAGCACACTGTCACTGGACACCAGCTTAGCAACAGCCTGCAGGCCACCACTTAAAATATCATGGATGCACCAGCTTCATGAGCAGAAGGTTACTGGTGGGTAGCCACTCGTTAAGTCTTTGAAAAGACTTTTCAAAAACCTCTAACTGAAGCTGGTAAACATCTAAAACAAAACATTTTGAAAATATTTTTGGGCGATCACATCAATTTACACATAGCCCATTAGTTGCTACCATAAAGTTGTGTTTTACCATTCCACGTTGCTAGTTCACTTTTAATAATTCTAGCAGTAAACATGTATGTATTCAAAACCCTCCAACTATTAGCTAGAGAACCCCAGACAGGACTATTTGCACATACTGTTAGTATCCCTAATATAAGTAACCCCATCCATCATGGGCTCTCTAAAAATCTTGACACACTACACAAGAATGCCATCCACTTCCCTAGCAAAGCAATCTTTCAGATGAGAGAATGGCTGTTTAACCATACATCAGCAACGAAACAGCAGTTTGGAACAGGGAATAAAAGCAGTCAGTCAACAAGGTCTGCAAAGGGTTTTGCAAAGTCTTCTCATCTACCACCTCTGGTCAAAGAGAAATATTAGGACATGATATACTCAAAAAACCAAACCGACCAACCAACACACATCCAAAACCCATGACAACTGACAACAGCGCTGGTTACCCCAGTAATTACCACCTACATACAAGGATCTCCAAATGTTTCACCACTCCAAACACGTGCTAGTTCACTAATTATTGCATCAATGAATACAGTTGCACACAATTTGCCAAAAACCAAAATAATACATGTTGCTATTACACAGACAAATCATCAGCAACAGCAACTAAACAAAATGCATTCATCTAAATGGCATTTGATGCGAAAGCAAAACCCATCACCTGAGCAGAATAAAGGAAATAAGTGTTACTTAAATGACTTTGCTACACCAATTTTCAAGAAATGTTATGGCAACGGAACTTATCCATTCAAAATAATTTTGCCTGATTACGTAAGCTCAGACCAAAGAAGGTGCAAGAACAATACAGACCGGAAATAACACATTGTTAGAGACAGCATCTAGTCTCAGAGACCATCAAGGTCTCGTGGAAATAATGCGAAAACAACTAATTGTCAGTCCTGGTCTGGCTCAAACGGAACAGCTAAGTTTAGTCTTCTAAAGGTACACAAGTTCAAAAGCAATGCTTAACATATAATAGGCTTTATGCCGAGCAGAAGGGATGGGGAGTCAGACAGCCAGAAGATCCATGTCTGACACAGAATTTTAAAATAAGCACTTTCACTGGGGTGTAGGTTACCTTACCTTCATCATGGGCTAAAGTCACGCAGCTAAAAAGCATTCAACACACTGCGATTTCGGTGTTCATTGTAAGGTTTTGTCTATCCACAGTTTTTTACCTCAGAAACGAGGTAAAAAATGGCAGCAAAGAATTTACGACAGCATTTGGGGTTAGAGATATTGAAGTTTACCTCCATTCAACTTTGCAAATGTAAATCAGCTATTTAGGCATTTAGCTGCCTGTACTATTCTTTGCACATTATTGTAACGTCCACACCACAAGTGTACTCTAGGAAGTTCTGCTGACCAGAAACCGTCTCACACAAGAAGTTCTCTATGCTGCCAGTTCAGCAACAGCGTCTTGTTCTCTACTTACCACAGAAATACCAAAATCAGTAGATCATTTCTTCACTGTTTCAAACAGCTGACTGAATGGACACATTAAATGGCTGTCTGCTTGTCTAAATTTTGTAATATACATTAACTGCTGCTTTATTACCATTTGTATTGTAGTATGAAATGTATTCTTTACCCAATCACATTTTCTGTCACAGAATCACAGAATGGTAGGGGTTGGAAGGGACCTCTGTGGGTCATCTAGTCCAACCCTCCTGCCGAAGCAGGGTCACCTACAGCAGGCTGCACAGGACCTTGTCCAGGTGGGTCTTGAATATCTCCAGAGAAGGAGACTCCACAGCCTCCCTGGGCATCCTGTTCCAGTGCTCCATCACCCTCAGAGTGAAGAAGTTCTTCCTCATGTTCAGACGGAACTTTCTATGCTTCAGTTTGTGCCCGTTGCCCCTTGTCCTGTCGCTGGGCACCACTGAAAAGAGTCTGGCCTCAATTTGTGAGGACTTTTTTTTTTTTTTTTTTTTTTACAATAGATCTATATTTCATTGTCAACAGGCACATGTACATCAAGATTTTCTGCATTAAAAAAGAAAAGTTCCTTCTTATTTTGATAAAAGAAATGGAGTCCATCTAATAAAGCCCTACCAGCCTTGATATTCTTTTGCACTATACAAAACATGAAACAAAATAAGTAATGTCCCTTCCCTACTTCAGGTTTCTGCTGAGATGCAGCACTAGTCATTCAACCCACCCAACCAAGAACAAAGACAGCACTGGCACTTCTCATAAAACTGTAGTCACTGGGTGTGCAAAAGCACATGTGACATTGTCATTAGGTTTTCATCTACATCCGAATGGATGATGGCAGCCTTCAATAGAGGAGTATTACATCTCCTGAATACAGAAAAAGTAAACTGTGGAGAAACAACCACTTCATTGTGTCACCATTTCAGTAATCATGCTTAACAGGAAAACACCAGGATGCAAAACCCACTACTGAATTGAGACCTATGTACCTAGCAGAAGCGACAGAGTTTCTTACAGCTGAAAAGGCTTTACTGAAGTTTCTGATACTCAGGGTTGAAATTACTGAGGGAAACACTACCACGTACTGCTCAATTGGCACTGCCAGCAACACCACCTGATAATCCAGCTCCGCGGGGGGAGGAGGGATGGACTCCAGTATGTTTGGACCTCACTTCATGTTACAGACGCAGCAGCTATCGTGTTCATAAGCAGTTAAAGTCTTCCTGCATTTTTCTTAAATCAAACATAAAAGCCCACAATTTCACCTGTTTGAGAACACTGAGTTAGCTTTAAAAGTAGAGATGAATTAATTTCAGTGAAAAGAAAACAAACAGCTGAATAATTTCCTGAACTGTTCCAAGAAGATGTGTCAAGTATTAAGAAAGTAACATGATAATAAGCAAAATAACAAACTAACTTTTTTGCCCTAAAATATTGCTAGTACGTGGAAGCAATGTAAGATATAAGGTACTTACAGCTTTCAAGCCAAATATAAGATTGCTTTTATTCTGGCTCACTTTCAAAGTTACAGGTGACAAAGGGCAAAACAAGGGTAACCAACTATTATAATGGAAAAACTATGATTTAAGACAGAGTCAAGTTGATCAGTATTGTAAAGAGTATCAACAATAAAAAACCCTGAAAGTAGTAACCATACAATAAAAAAAAAAAATTTCCCCCATCATCGCCATCTCTATCTAGGCAGTAAAGGCTTTAAGACTATGTATAACACATGATTAACTTCACTGGATCTAACAGACAATTTATAAACAAGAAAAAAATTTGAAGGCAGTATATCAAGTGCCTTTTATAAAATCAGCGCTGATTCTCTTATGTTTGAGAATAGTGTTTAGTTTCACATGCTTATTAAGCATCAAGCTCTAAGTATTCTCCAAGCAGATCACTAAATGGACATTGTTTCTATATAAAAACGTGGATTAGGTTTCACAGAATACAAAACATCCAACAGAAATTAATAGGCAAAATTGTTCCACAATCTGACATTATTTAGAACAATGGATTCCCTGTATTTCATCCCTAGAAGGCACTTTGCAAAAATACTCTAAAAGGTAAGGAGGTGACAGTTCTTGAAACACAGCTCTACCATGAAAAGCAACACTTGCTCACTAAGTCTGTATTTAATCACATCTTGGCTCCTAGCTTTTTAAAATTATTATTATTTATTTCTGCTAGCAAGTGTGAGTCAATTCAGTAATTAGACAGGGAGCCAGACTACTGTGGTTCACGCATCAATGATATTGATGCAACCAAATTGTCCTTCTATTTCTTCATTTACTTTTCAATTTGCCTCTAGTGGAAACAGGGACATAATTTAAGGTCCAGGGACTTGTACAGGAAACATAAAGGCAAAAATTAAGTCTAAAGAACTTTAATCCATGAAGTAATATCCAGAAGAGAAACAATTACATTTCAGAGTGCAGACTGAGTTTATGGGGCTGACAGGTAGAAAACCTTTCATCTACCTTCTAAAATAAACAATCTGAAAGAGAACCATTGAGACAAACACATTATGTTCTCTATTTTAAGAAGCAAACATCCATTTAAACTTAAAGTATATATTAGTATTACACTGAAAACGAACTAGAACCCTAATTGGCTACTTTTCTCATGTTATATTTCATCTCCTTTACACTTTACAGTAGAAGGATTCAAACAATACTATGAAAACTCAACTACTTGGTAGCTTACTGGTGAGCTCAAAAGCTCTAGCATTTAACTTTTTTACATAAAATTGTGAGAGCTTGAAATACTCTTCTCTCCAACCCTAAATGTACAACAGTATGCTAGACAAACCACTTCCAATGACTTTTTTTTTTTTTTTTTTTTACATATGGCTCAAGTATATGGAGAACAATCCCTGCTTTCTGAAACACGCCAAAATGTTTTTACATAGTGTTCTTTAAAAGTATGCAATAAATGAAGTAGCAAACCATTCAACCATTGGACCTTTAGTCATAAACTTTTCCATACCTCATGGTTACCAAAAACACAGCTCAAATACATACAAGTCATGGCAAGAACAAGTCTCTTCCAAGATTTTTAGGTATGAGAAATTCCTCTGTGTGACTAAATACGGAAAAGAGGTTTTTCTATATTCTAGAATACAGAAGAAAACAGAAGGGTCCATTAACACAGACATTTGAATCTAAAAATTTTAATTTGTCTTGAATTTCACTATTTTTTACATCAGGCACAAAAATGAGCACAGACTTCTGTCAGAAGTTACACAGCCTCATCCAGTGAGCTATATAAGAAATTTTATTTTAGCTTGGTGTTTTTGTTAATCAGCCTTTTCCTTTAAAAATGCAATTAAAATAAACAGACAAGTGAACGTGCAGTTTCTGAAGTTGTAATCAGACTACGAGCACAACTAGAGGTAGTATTACTATCCTTACCCCACTCACACTTGGAAATTTTATTGCACACCGTTAGGAGACTACCAGCAGTACTCCAGAACACAGGGTGAATCAGGTGATGAGCTCTGGTGGAATGCAGAGGGGCTTCTCCTGAGCATTACTGACTTGGTAAATGCTGTCAGTGTACGACTGCTTTACGGGCAGACAGTAAGAGGATTCACCTTCAATCTGTTTTTGAAACCTTCTATATCTGGTACCTAGATGACAGCTTAGCTTGCTCTCAGTCCAAGAAAGTATTTCAAACTGCTTTGTGTTCAATGCACAAAACTCAAGCTCTTTATAATCGGAAACCAGTGCCTGAACTCTTGGCCTTCCAGGCACACCGAAACAACACAGGTGACCAGCGTTGCAGTACTTCACGCAGTACCCACTGATAGAAGTTGAAATTAAGCAGAAGCCTCTCCTAATCACAGTTTGCTCACTTGAACGTCAGATAGGCAAATAGACTTTGCTGTGCAGCTTCTTCAAAGGCAGAGCTGAACTGTTTGCAACCAGTATCTCCTCCTTCCTACTTCCCACTCCCAAACCAGAGTACTAGCTCAATCAGTAAAAGTATTTACACACGACAGTATTTACACTCATTTAACCCATGTTCCTCAACAAAAATGCTGAGGTTTTTTTCAAGAACTTCTTTATTTAAAAATACTTTGCATAGGTTTAATCTCTTCTGCTCTCAAAAGATTACAATTAAGGATTGCCAGCAAGCTACCCAGTCAAGCAAAGAAGGAAAAAAAAAAAAAAGACATCCCAGCTGTATGGATGGGCATAACATACAGCAGGATACAAGACTCAGGTGCAAATTTGCCATGCTTAGTTGCAGTCTTCAGCATCAATTGCTTAAAAGACCGATTTTTGTCATTACAATTGTCTTCACTGAATCGCAAGGAAAACAACGGGGTGCTAAAAGAATTCTTTAAATACATAAAATCAGACCACAGACATCCTCTCAGAAGGAAACAGAAATACAAAAGTACTACATGTTGGCTGAGAAATTAAAAAATATAACCATGCAAAATAGCTATGCAAGATATACATACCCAGTTTCAGGGCAGAAGGAGTCACTTCAATCTCACCACCGATCGGCTGAAAGGCAGCCAGCTGAGCCGCTACCTCCGTCTCAAAAGAGTCTGGGCTATTCCTGTCTGTCAAATTGCCATTGGTGCCATCAGTCTTATGGTGAGTTTCTTGCTCATCATAAACAGCAATCAGCTATCAAAACAAAAGATAATACAGTTTGTATGTTTAAAGAATTCCCAAACATCACCTTTTTTTTTTTAAAGCAAAATTTATCCTTCATTGGGAGTACAAAACTGAAGATCTTATTTCAGAACAGGTAACAATAAGCATACAGATTCAGGAAAGCAGGTACATTTGTGTTTAAGTACACTGACTTCTTTAGGACTTAAGTATATGCTTCAGCACTGTCCTGTGCTGACATGCTTTTCTTTGTTAGCATGCTACCCTTAGCGAGTATTTTACATGGTTCTAAAACATTTAAGGCTGAACATGCTTAAAAACACCAAACAGCATTTAATTCTTGGGGGTGGAGGGTGTTATTTCATAATATTTTAGTGCTACTGACTGGCACGCTGCACAAAGGTAACACAACCATGGAAGCTGCACTGAGCGAGCAGACACATTTTTTCTTTGTAAGTACATAACAGTTACATTCCAAGGACAAGATACATTCAGCAGGCACAAGGACAGAATATGGAGTTTCCTTAATGGCCCAACCTATGCCTCTAAGGTACATGTACCCACACGCGCCTCTATCATCTCCTCTGATTCTCCCTGCCAAGCTTACACCCGACACGTTGCTTCTGAGAACTGCCCCTCAGCCACTGACTCTTCCACAACTTCAGATGCACAGGAAGGGTCAAGACGAAGCAACGACAGACTGCAAAGTCTCCTGTCCAAACTCACATTCATGTTGAAATGAAAATGATAAAACACCACCAGAAAAATCATTTTTTGCCTCAGCTAACCTGGCCTTTCACAGGGATCTTCCTCTTGGTCCCTACTAATACCAAGTCATCAGATAACGTGCAGGCAGCTTCATCAACGCGCGACTCGACGGGTGTGGGTGGCTGCAAATTGCGTTCAGTTCCAGGAAAACAGTTAATCGTGTTACAGGTCAGAGGGGGGGAATTATTAATTCCCAATGAATCAAAACACATTAAAAGACTTCCTGTTCTCAACCAAAGGGGCACTTGACACCCCAAAGCTCTCTCCAAGAGGGGAGGGGGTAACAGCAGCAGTGCAAGCTCTTTTCCTGCCCTGCTACCTGACATGGCATAGTTTGCATGCCATACAATGACAAACACTTTGCCTAATAAGCGTTGTACAAGATACTTTCATCTTAAGGTATTAATTTATTTCATTTTTTCATAACTCCTTAGGATTATCCTAAAGTTTTTCTTAGCTAATCCCGAAAAAGACCATAACACACACAACTGGTTAGGCAATGTCAAGATATACACAGCAACCAGTTTAAAGGATTGATTTACTATTTCTCTCTGTGCTATTTTAAGGTACACGCACACAAACTCTCTATATAAAAATATTAGTACATCAAATCTCCTCTGACACTTTCAAGATATGTCAAAAATTATTTCCTATAATAAGTAGTATACTGAAACAAAGAGATAAACATTTAAAGAAGCTCATTTGCCTAAGGGAAGAAATGAATGTATAAGAGGGAAAAGAAAAGTGAACAGAAAAATCCTGAAGCGCTCCTGAGGAAGAAACTGACATTTTCAGGTCTTCCACTCATTTATAATTTGTTTGTTCAAAATGTGTCAGCTCATATTTACCAATGCATATTTCACAGACACAGAACCCCTTACATAATTACATAGACAACTTGCTCTCCTTTTCCACACGGAGCCGATTTCATTTCCATGGCCACACAAATAGCTCTTACAACATACTATTTGTTTTTCACTTGTCCAAAGCATATAGGAAAGATTAATTCCAGCAACAAAAACAACTCTCTTTGTACCTTCGTCCTGCATTGGAGGGAAACTACCCAGGGGTTCACACTGCATTCATCACCAGGCCACTGCCCTGCCCCACAACTACATACGGCCAAAAAGGCTGCCTTGGAGCCAGACAGCAACAGACCACAGCCATTTTCTCCAATACCAAACAAACTACCATGTCTTTGTTTCTGAACTGACTATTCCTGTGCATGCTATTATGGAAGCCCATCATGATTCAAAAAGTTCTGCAACTGTTGTCCACCAAAACGTTTGCTTTCTCAATCTCACTTTTGCTGTGGAAACTTAGTTTCTAAGAAAGAGGCTGTTACTAATGAAGAGGAAATTTGTATCATGTAGGACCCTGGCACTGAAAGCACTTCAGATAATAGGGGAATATGAAATTCACTTGAGCATTTGCAATGTAGAATGGAGTAAATCAGCTGTGATTTGACGGGAATAAACAAGTAAATCCCTTAGCTGGACCAAGTTGAGCTTCCCCATGGTTTCACACCCTAGCATATTAAATGCTGTATTACATTGCTGTGTCACTCTCTGCTTACTGCCCCAGGACACTGCAGAGACCAAAAGTAAGGATTAGCTCAAAAAAATCAGACACACTGATGCAAAAGACCAGCAAGAACTGTCTAATGGAAACTTGCAAGCACTACGTCAGGCTCAAATGCCCCCAAAACATGTAGTAGTAGTAAAAACCATTAACATAAACCAGGAGATGCTGATGTTATAATTGCCCTAGTTCTACATGCTTTCTTCAGCGATTTCCACCTGGTTGCCAGCAGTGAGCAGAGCAGCAGTCCGACCCGGCACTGCCACTCTTGTTGGCTCACAGATGTTATGGTATTAAGGCCATACTTCGGTTTCTACGCACCATACATCTCCCTCGTTCCCCTGAAGTTCAGCTGAAACTTCAGCAGAAACAGTAACACAAAAACAGAGGAATAAGGTCAGGGCCAGGCTTCCGATACCTGCACGATCTGGTACTTACTGCCCAGCCCAGGAAGGCAAACCGCAGTGCGGCTACGCCACCGCCATTTCACCGGCCTCCTCCTACCGCCGCACGCCATCTCCCGGGGTGGGTGGCCATGGCCCACGGCCCGCTGGTCACATACCCACCCACCACTCCTTTACAGGAGGGGCCCGGGCCGGTCGGGCAGAACTGGGACACCTGAGCGCGGGCTGAGGGAGCTCTGTATGCTGCCTTCAGCTCAAGCGAGGGCTGCGGCGTTCGAACGACAGGGTGACCTGCAGAGGCTCCAGGACATCAGGGAGCGGCCCGAGCTGCAGAGGGGGTTGGCTGCCAGTTTTGTAAGGGGACCCCTCTGCAGAGGGTGCAGGTTAAAATAAAGGTTTGATTGTAACAAGAACTTTGTTGTGCCATTGCTCACCAAGGATCCCCAAAGCACCTGCCGCAGCTTTGGATGACTATTCCCAAGAACCAACCGGTTACAAGTCTAACAACTGCCTCGACAGCCGGTCGGAAATGCGCTCGGTTCAGGTAAAATGATGTACAGAAACCACAGTGCCTGAAAGCAGCTAAACCCCCCCAGGTCTTTACCTGCTTAATTATATGGAAGGATTGCAAATGGCTTGAAGATTGTATCAATTCTGCCTTCATTCACCAATGGAGACTGCTCCGCAGATGGAGACAGTCACGTCGGCTCCTCTCCTCCCAACTCCCACAGCAGAGCCAAGAGTAACAGACACCACCGCTGCTGACCCCCTTCCCAGCTCCCACCGCACCCATGCCAGTGCTCCACGGCCACACTGGGAGCTGGAACGAGCCGGGCACCGGGCGAGCCACCAGCAGGCAAACACCTGTGATGCCGCCGGGCAAATGGCCGCCAGCAGCCCTCTCACAGCTGAACCACACCAGCCCCACGGGCATCTGCAAGCAGGGAAGCTTCTCATGGCTGTCATTCCTCAAGTGACTTCAGTGAAAAGCCTGCATTTCCCTAGTCTACATTTAGGCACTATTTTGACAGATTGAAAAAACAAGGAAAATGTACTTCTTTACAGTATGGAACACACCACTAATTAAGTAGCATGATGTAGAGTTAAACTCTCATTTTTTCGAGAGTGTGGAAAGAAGATACTTCCACAGCACTGCATGTGGAGGTAGCAAACATGCAATGCCTTCCCTCGCCAATGACAAACAGCCACTTGTCTTCGGAAATGTTTATTCCGGAGAGAACTGCTAGGGACTGCAGTTGCAGGAACATCTTGTCGGTAGCAATTCCAGAATTATAACTACACTGCTAATCAATCAATGCATTATAAATATCAGGTTCAGCCTTTCAAAGGGAATAAATACAATTAAGGTTACGTAAATTAACTATGCAAAAATAATTGTAGTAATTGACTTCTCATTTCCAGTATGGAAAATTCTTTAATTAGAACAGACTGCAAACCTCTTCTGATGGAAAAGAACTTCAGGACACATTAAGAAATCCCCCACAAACAAATCATGAAAACAACAACATGGTTTGCCTCATTAGTTTTTTCTTTACCAGTTCAATATTTATAAATATATTGAGAATTCAGTAGGTCAGCTGATTTTTTTTTTTTTTTAAACATAAAAATATTACTCTAGACATTTGTAAACTGTAGAAGTTATGCCAGTACTCCATTGTGGTTTCTTGTACACTTCAACATCTCATTTTTTTCAAATGTTAAAGAACATTATTATTTACTGTAAAAGATATCTATGTATTTTTAAATAGGTAAAATGGTTCTAACCCTGGTGGTGTTGTAATTTCCACTGACAACCTACCAGTTACCTAGACAATCAATAAATTACAAAACTTAGCACTTATCTGTCATTTTTGATGACTAAGCTCCTCCCTACTTATATTGATGTAGTCATAAGGCAGTAATTATGAACAGTACTATTTTATTAGAATTTTTGTTGATCATAACTAGAAAATTCATTACACGGCAATGTAGGCGAATGTTAACTTTGTATAGCATCCTATGGTGCAGCTCTTTCAATATTTTACTGATAATTCAATTGCACAGCTTGCAGAAAAATGAAATAAGAATACATAAAAATTAAGTGACTACATATTCTCAAACACACACACATGTTCGATTAAGATCAACCCTCATACACAAACCGGTGGGTAAACACCAGGAGCGGACAATGATGTCACTGAGTGAACAGGCCTGAGCACAAAGAACCAGCAGCATCTTTCACCCCAGGGAACCTCTGGCCACTAAGATACAGAAAACTGATGCAACATTGTATTTTAAAATCCCCACAAGACAGAGTGTTCCCCACATCCCTGTTCCCATGTGAAATGCTACCTTTCCCAGTGGTTCCCAGTACTGCCTAAACTGGTTGCAGTCTACTCTTGTGAGCCCGAGCTGCAGCTGCAAACCAGGTTCCAGCACCCCACTCACTCAGTGCGTACTGGGACAATACACCAGACACACAACAAACAGTACAAAGAAGTCCTTCCAAAATAATATTGCAAGAGTTTTGTTTTAGCGCTTGTTAATTAAGCTCAGTTAAATATAAACAATTTTGCAGAGTTTCAGAATTTCAAAGAAAAACAACCCCACCTTTGAATAAATAGCAGAACTTCACAGATCTTGCTTTAAGGCACTTGTCGGTTCAGCCAGAAACAGCTGATTTTCCACTGCCCTATATACCATTTTAAATAAAAGGTTTTGTAATTATTTCTCTCTTCAAACTACACTTTTGACAACAAGATTACTGTTAATAAGGTTAAAAACTGTATATGTTACCAGCTTTTCTGTACTGAATTAGAAAACAGACACCACTATTTCCTTTCTGACCTCAAACACCAGGCATGTACACAAGGTACTAAGGCAGAAATGGCAAAATAAAAGCTTGCTTGCAATTAAATTAATCAGCTTTCAATTACTGTCAGGATAAAATCACTAAGAGAAGTTCTCAGTCATAGGCTAGCATCAGTACGTGATTGAAAAGATGCAATTTCAGCAGCTGGAATGATATTCAAAAGCACAAAAAGGAATTAAATGCTCAACTTGTATTAAATTTTCCATTCAAGTTGGATGGAAATTTTTCCTCTTGATTTTTTCACATTCAAAACTTTATTTACATTCTTCTTTTACTACGGACAACAAAAGGTAGTAAAATTGCCTGTTTCCTCAAGACATGTTTGTTTCCTGTTCAGATGCTCCCCGTCCGTGACTTCAAATGCTCATTTAAGAGAAAAGCCTGTGGTTTTTTAAGCATATCTATACTTCTGACAGCCAGTGATCCTGTGGCAGTGATTATTAGTTATTTATAAAATTATGCGGCAAAAAAATTCTCCCTTTTTGGGTCAATTAATAAAGGCTTCTCACACAAAGCACTCGCATCTCAACAGAGAGCTGTCAGGAGGGGTGAATGAATAGCTTGGTGACTACTTCACTGAGCTTCTGTGACATAAGGAGAAGAGACGGCTCAAGCTACAGCAGAAAATGAAGTTCACCACAGCGTCACATTACCTTGCTCTCTGATCCCTCAATTTGGGATCTGTAGGATTAATCTTGTATTTATCCCTACACATGCATAACTGAGGTGGAAAGACACACAGTGTTTCTACATGTAACACACTGGCACCAGAATACAGAAAAGTTCAAAATAAAGTTTTAAAAAATTTAAAATAGAATTGGAACAATTTCAATCCTCCACAGGTTCTTGCACCTGCAGACAACCAGAGATGGAGAAAGGCTGCAGTTGACAGCAGCCTACATATGACCAATGCAAAAAGGGAAAAGGGATCCCTTCTTTGCCTTGTTTTTCTCCCCTTTCTTTTGGCAAGGTTAGGTGTTTGGCCAGGTCAGTTCCTTACTCTGGCCATCTCAGACACTTGAGCACCAGCACCAACAAATGACAAAAGCACAGTTACCTCTTTAGCCAGCAGTTTGCACCAGGCCATCCTAAATTCAAAATCTGACATCTACCTTGAGGCCGCTGTGGCCTGACTTTCCTCTTTCCCCAACCACTTGTTGCTGCTGCTCCATCACTCATGTGCTACAACTTGCTAGATCCAGTGAGTCAGTTCCGGGAACTAAACCGGGAAGAAAAGCAACTCTCCATCCCCCAGCTTCAGCTCTGCGAGCCACACAACGCAAATTTCTGTCGATACATCACTGAATTAACAACTCCTTAGACTACCATCGTCTGTAATCTTGCAGCAGTGACATCTCCATCGTCTTTAATGCAGATGGGTCAACGTCTGTGCCCCCACTCCCACGACAGCACCCAAGAGCGCTGGGCACATGTCTGTGGTGAAGTCTGAACACAACAGCAGGAATGCTGTTCCTGCAGTTCTCTCGAGGAGTTCATCTTCCTAACAGAAACTCTTCTACGGGCATGGGTTATACTTCTAACTGCCGTTCTCAAGGGGACAAGCACACTTTAGATCAAGGCAAGAAGACAGAGTAAAGTGTACCATACGTTGAACAAAAACTTCATAAAGCCACTGTGGAAGTTGTCTCAGAACTCCACAAACTCATTACTGTAAAATCAGATTTTATATATTGCTTATCAAATACTCCTGTTCAAATGGTTAAAAGATGAAAGACCGGTAACAGTGCAACATAGACAGAACTGAGGTAATTAGGGTACCTCAGAAATGGATGAAAGTGTCGTTTAATTTTTCAATTTAAAACTTTCCTGGAGCTCTACAGCCTTTCTTCAACATTCTTTCAAGGTATTCTTCTGGTATATCCTGATAAGTATTTGAAATGGTATTCTTGCATAATAGTTTGCCTTGGAATTCCTTTAACTTAAAATAAAGGCTGTCAGGGAAAAATACCACTATACACACCATATGGCAGCCTTCCTTAAGACCTACATACAAAAACAAATTACAGATGCATTTCATGAAAGCTATCGTGATTAGCTCATCTTGTTTACCTACATGCCAAAACTACATACACCAAAGTACTTTCCCAAAGACCACCTGACACTTTTCCTACCCTTATTATTCAGATTTCTTCTGATACTTTCTAAAAGTAGCCAAGAACAGAATCCTACTGCACACAGTACAAACACGGGTAGCCTCTGCTCTCAAAACTTTTCAAGGATGTCAGGAAAATACAGAATAGGAAGAGAAGCAGCATGCCTCAAAAACAGACACCAGCCCAAGTCCTTGCTCGTTCTCGGGGAAGGGAAAGGAGTGTGCCAGTGGCAGGGAGGGATCCATACCCAAGTGACAGCTCAGTTGTTTTGGCACAACCCAAGGGACAGAGCAGGGGAAAAATGAAGAACCAAGGGTGGAATATGAGGCCAAGACTGGCAGAGCCCCGCAGGATTTATTTCGGTTTAAATGCGCAGAGTTGCTGGAGATCCTCAATACTGCCATATGCCTCTAACAGTTGTATTTCACCAAAAATGGGCACTATGGCAAGAGGTGATACTTTAAACAACAACTTTCATAAATTAAGGTGAGATTTTTAAATTATAACTAAGCTGTAAAAGTTTGTACAAACAGTGAGATACCAATTGTCTTCAGTCTTCACATTTTAATCAGCAGATCTACTTCCCATGAAATTTGGAGTTCCTCTTCTTGCCCATCACTTCCTACATCTAGAAGAGAATTAAGCAGAGACAGTCACACGTAGCAAGGACTGCACGTTAACCCTCTGGAGCTCCCTCCCCGCCCCTCCTGCTGTGCCTGTGCTGTGGCACTGCCAGCGACCCAGTGGGGTTTTGGTTTGTTGCAGAGCTAAGCCGACTGTGCTCACTGGGATTTACCAGATATGTGGTTACTGACGTCGCAGCCACGGGAAGGGGTTTGAACACTCCATCGCTTCTGGACCACTTCACTGCTACATATCTTGCATTTAGCTCTCAGTCTTGTCATTGAATTTGGGTAACTAGCTAAGTTTATGAACCCGAGTTTCCAGATCTCTAAGAGTTTCTTAACAGCCTGCTGCAATTTCTCTTGTGACTTTTGTTGTTGTTGTGTGTTTTTTTTGAAGGTCCTCAAATATTCCACAAAAGAAAAAAAAAAAAAACACCAACCCTACATTAAGAAACCATGCCCGATAAAACTCTTTTGTGCATGCTTTTCAGAAAGTCTAGCTGTTGTTTTTGTGTGTGTGTGATCAAATCAAGAGATATCCTTATCTTCCTGTTATTTCCTGGCAGCTGAACTGGCAGGTTTTGGGGTTGGTTTTTTCCTTTTTTTTTTTGAAAGGTCATGGCAAAAAAAAGAAAAAAAACCACTACCTGATTGATGAGAACTTACACACTACTTCTTCCTGTCCAACCTATTCCTCCGTGGGCACGCGTGACTGTACTTCAAACAATGCAGCTGATTGGTACTTAACATTGATATTTGTGGCAAAGTTTGATGAGCCCTTCAGGCATGACTGAGATGTAATTTTTTTAAGCCACTTAGTAACTACTCGAGAGCTGTTATGGAGATCCATAGTAACAATACAGACATTCCTTGAGGGTTGACTCTGGGTAGCTTCCTTGGCAGATATAAATGCTAGTGCTAAAATGTCAAGGATTTATAATTATGATGGCGGATGCATAAAACACATAAAACAAGCCTTATTAGTGTTGATTGAAGTAAATATACCAAAGGACATTCCTCCTTTCTTGTGTAAAAGATTCATGCTCAATGCTATTTGTAGCCTGTCATGCTCATTATGTTTTCATGTGAAATAGCTTCCGAGTTTTGCTAGATAACAAACGCCCTTTGTTTTTATTCTTCCTCTATCCAAGTGAAAAAAAAAATGGAAAGAGGACTGTAAAATGCAAGACCAATTATTTCCTTTCTGTTTACCTTGAAACTGAGTATTCACCTACATGGACTTTACAGAAGACGAGCTAATTTTGGAGAGTCCATTTAAAATGGCACTATAAAAATGGAGATGCTAATATAAAAACCTGCATTACTTACTAGACTCATGCTTGTCAAATGCACTTACTGTAATCCATTATTGAAAAGGAAAAATTTACTGTGCCATGGTACCTGAAATAAGACAGTTTATCCTTAGAAATGAAAGTGACATCTTAGTTACTATACTGTGGGTAAGCATCAATAAATGTTCACTTTCACAATACAAATTATAGTCATTCTGTAATATTATCTTACCTGAAAATACTACTTTAATGCTAATTAACAGCTTAGTCCAATTCTATTGGCAAGCCTCCTATGGACCGCACAATAAAACAAGCCAGTAACACCACAAAAACCACATCTTGGCAGAACGAGCATCTTTGTTGAACAGAGAACCCCCAGTAACGCTGGATACTCCAAGCCACATGTGGAGAAGCGAGGCAGAGGGGTGGAAAGTGAGATGAGCACAGCTCGAACCGCTTCCCAGTTCCTACTGCAGCACGAGGCGTTCCTGCAGCCCACTCCAACTTTCGCAGGCAACTTGCCTGTCAGAAGTATTCAGCACACTGCTCCAGCAAACTGCATCGACTTCTCCCCAACTTCTCACCCCTTTCTGGATGCTTTTGAAGTCCTGCAAAAGCCAATGGGCTGTAAAAATCCAGCCTGTTGGGCAGTCTTGATTACAGGCACAAAGAAATGTCTAAGTGGAGTGCTGTTGAGCGTTCCGTTGCAGGCAAAACTGCAAGAAAAAAATAAGCAGCTTTTGGACTCGCAAGCTTCCTCATTGCTGGAGCTTTTTAACAGGGTTTCTAAGAAACCCAAAGTGAGAACAAACAAGCATCAATTCAGCTGGGACAGAATCACGCGCGAGGTGGTACCAGGCATGTGAATTCACACCTGCTGGCACCCACAGTACCTTCAGTCCTCCCTTCCAGTAGTTTCCTTCCCACTCCACTCATACCCTGTGCATACTTTTCAGCCCATCCACACATGCACTTTCAGCCTATCCACATGCATGTGTGTGGACTCTCCCAAACCCCCATTAACTGTCTTGGATCACTATGATGCCATTTAAGGTGGCTGAAACATTGCACAGAGGCTGCTCCCTGCTAGCTTTCCCCATTCCAGTCACTTCTGATCTGGATATAGAAGCTTATAGGGCTGAAATGGCGCTGGGAAAAATGAATTTAGGGAGCCCATCACCATTTCTCTTAACTGCTTTTCTTGTAACGCTCCTTAGCCACAAATGCTTGAAGAAAACATTGGCCTTCAGTAGACTGCCAGATGTACTTGCAGTACCAATAATTTTTACTTGTTCTCTCTTTTCTCTTCTAGTGTCTCAATTGCATGTAATGAATCCAAAATTTATGGAAGCAGAGTCCTCCAAGGTGGCTTGTTAACCTTCAGACATGTTAACATAGACATGTGAAAATCCTCAGAAATTTAAACCGAAGTAAACTGTGGTGAAGAGTCATTATACCATTTCAGTAAGATGAGAGGATATAACTTAAATTCTTAGGAATGTGCATGGCTCTTCACACTCCAGGCAATCATTTATGATGTTACAAAGCACTTTGTAACTAAGCAATTCAACTTTCACATTTTGCCCAGATTCCAGTTTAATGAGTAGGGCCCACAGAACAATTTAGGTTGGAAGGGACCCCTGGAAGTCACTGGTCCAGACCTTCACTCAAAGGAGGGCCACGCTGGCACTTAGCTCAAACTTTAAAGTTGGCCCAAGTTGCTCAGAGCCCAGCCCAGTATTGTGTATCAAAGATCAAAGATTTCACAAGTCTCTGGGTACCTGTTCCAGTGCCTGACCACCCTCATGGTGCAAAAAAAGTTTCTCATATCTTCATCGGAGTCTTCCTCATGACCACTTAATATCCATTACCTCTTGTCACCTCATTGCGGACTTTCAAGGAGGTAAGGTGTAGTCTTCTCTACACCCTCCCATTAAGTAGTTGTAGACAGCAGTAAGATCCTCCCTTATCCTATGAAGTTCACTCACCCTCTCCCCCCACGTCATGGTTCAGTACCTGATCCTGTTAGTGACCCTGCGTTGAGCAGGCTCCAAGTATATCAATGTCTTTCTAGCACAAAGGAGACCAAACCTGGATACACAAGTGCCAGAGGGGCAGAATCGTTTCCCTTGCCTTGATGGCTACGCTTTGCTAATCACCAGAATATGCATTTAGCCTTCTCAGCTGTAAAGCTAAGAAAAACCCAGATCAACTTTCACCAAGTCACTCTTCTTTTTCTCTTTCACCGATTTTGACAGGACACATCTGCAAAAATAAGTTTTTGCTTTGACCACAATTATTCAAAGATGGCATACAAATTAGCAGTTTATTTATTTTTAAGTGGCTTTGATCTTTTCAGAGGATATTATGGGATAGGGGAATGGAACTTCAGAAGTACATAAAAAAGCAGCACAAAAAATACTTGAATTATAAAACCCATCAGAAAGTGTAAAACCATCTGTACAGCATAACACACACAACAACTTTTGTTAGTACAGACAGGCTTGATAAATCTTGGGATGTTGCCACACGTCATACAACTCTCTCACTGTGTTTCTGCCTGTGCAGAAAAACATTTCAGTGTTTACAACCGCTAAGTGTCCTATTCTTACTGATGCCTAGCTTAGTGAGGCTGCATTATTTGCCCTGTCTCTGACAGTTTATATGTCAGGCTCCAGAATGGCAAAAGTAAGCTTACAAAACTGGTTGTCACCTTGAGGAGGAAAGGTCTGGCCCTAATGAGAAACTAATGCTATCAGTCTCTACTAGGTTGTTATTAATTCTGCCAATAAAAAGTATTCTTAGTGGGTTTCTAGTGCATTATAATAATGCATACATACCCCTTTGAAAAAATAGAAAATAAGTACCTTTTGCCTTTCAGGCAGTGACCTCATTTTCGGAAGTCATGACCCTACATGCGCTTCAGCAGCAGAAGTCAGCTGACCGTAACCTTGAGCAACCCTGTCCCTAAAGAAAGCTCCTAAATGTCATGATCCTCTCATGCATAAAATTTGAGACGGAGAAGAACAGAAGAGGGGAAGACGAGAGGAGAGAAGTTTGACAGAAGTGCAACAGGAATGTTACCAAGATCCTCAGAATTTAGTAACTGGCTCGTTCACATGGCTTCTTTTATCACACTCATTGATAGAAGACTACAAAGTCAACCACTGTCACTCCCAGAATAGCTGTGATTTCTTTTTTTTTTTTTTTCTTAAAGGCAACCCAGATTAAGAAGGATACGACAGCTAAAGAAACCTATACAGTTATGCTCTCTCAGAAGATCAGTAACACACAAAATTGTGAAAAATTCAGAAACTTTAAAAGAAGTGTGGTGGTTCCAAACACTGCAGTTCCAGAAATATACATTCCCAAATGAACTACCAGAACAGAAGGACTAGAAAAAAATATTTTGACTTGACATCTTAATGCACCATTACTGTGAAAACAATGAAACTAAAAGTAAAATTTCCAGAGATAGTCACAGCTCTGGCAATAACAAAAAACCCTTCAGTGACAATTACTCATTTCAGCAATCAGTTCATAACAGACATCCTACTGCTGTCTTGCTCATTATACTCTTTAAAAGAATGATCTACATGTTATAAATTTCAGTCATTTTTTATCCTAGCATTAGCTGGCCAAAGCATAATTTCATAGTTAAATTTAATTTCTTTGTAAACAAATCAAATGCTGACATCATGTTCAAGATCCACAGCAAAATTAAACATACTGTTTTAAAGTCTTCCAACTGAGAGTTAGAATACAGAATACAACTGAGAAAATGGTATTTGCAACATCAGTAGCATCTATGTATGTATACATGTATGTTATGCATCCCTTGGACATGAATGTGTTTGCAAGCAAGATCTCACACACGTACCCTTGTACTACCCACACACTGGTACGTGTTATTTAGGTATGAACACCATCCTAATAAAAAAAGAATACACAAGAAAAATTAATAACCCTTCAAAAAATTACAACACTAGGAATGTTCTTGTCCTTCCACAACAGTATAGGATCCAAAAATTAAAACCAAAGTACATTTTCCGCAAGTGGTATTATAATTGCTCGTTAGATGGATTTTGACACAATCCTCATTTCCAAGGCTGAATTTCAATGCCCTATTAAGTATAGTGTTGAACACTTACTTGATGCAGAGTTTTGTAACATCTAGCTATAAAAATGTGGCTTGCAAGTCTGACCTCTGAACAACGACTAAAATTATCTTAACATTTCATAAGGAGACTATCTTCTATAAGAATAGCATTGAAAGGAAAGGAAGCTTTTCTGTTGTATTGATTATATTGCAAAATACTGAAACATGGTTTCTTACCTATACTAATTAAACTAAAACTTTTTATTAGATAATAACAAACCACTGAATAACATATCTAACGACGAAGTTGAATTCAATTAACAGATTCCTATTGCTCTGAAATACTGTTTTAATGTGATCTGAAGCTTGCTTTTTTGAAAAAAAATAATCTTCATGCTTAGGGCGCAGTTTAATTTTGATTACAGTAGTTTGAATATTCTGCAAAACAGCAATATGTCATGGGAATAAACAACTTCAGACCGTTCAGATCATTACTCAGAAATCTCAAATGTGATTTTTCAGGGAGAAGCTTGTTCATCCATTTTCCACTCCTCATTACAGATGATAAAGGGACCTGTTCATAAAGCAAATCATTTTTAATATTAAAAAAACCTCAAAGTGAATGATATACCAGGGTCCACTTTCAAAAGCTAAACTACTCAACAAACAATGCAATGCAAAAGGATTACAATACTTCCAGCTAACAGAAAATTCTCCCAAAACGTTTCAGGTGTCATGAATCTTCAAATATCATGAATATCATGAAGAGTCATCAAACTGAAGCCACACAACTAGCCAAGTATTTTAGCCTCCTCCAGAAAAATACACACGGCTCTTCATTGACCTAACTGCGCTGAGGTCTCACCAGACCATGTCAAAGGGAACTTGCATCTTGCCAGCTTTACATCTAGTACTTGCATGGATTCACAGTAGAATCACATTTGCCTTCCTCACTGTCACATCACCTCATTACCTGACATTGTTCTAAAGGTCTGAAATATATGAACATTCTAGTTCATAGAAAATGCTAACAAATATTGATTCAAATTTTTGTCTACTTTTATGAAAGATTTTTTTAAACACATTTTTTCTTCCAGTAAAAAAACCAAAAAAAGTATTATGAGGGACATCCTTGCTCCTCTGAATCAGTTCCCTCCATGCATACAACTTTCCACTCTTCTGTAGCTACACCACACCAAGTGTTCAGTCCCCTCCAGGTAAGCCACCCTTCCATAACAGCACACTCTTCCAGGCTTCCTAGGCTTTACAAAATCCAAGGAAAAAAAAAATCCACAAAAAAAAATTCCAGACAAGTTATCAAATACATTCATGCTTCCTTGAATCCTTATCCTCAAGTCAAATTATTTTCTTTCCAAGAGACCAAGAGTGATTTTTTCACGCTTAGCTGAAATCAAGTCTCAGGGGTTCCTATCCAGTGTAAGTTAAATAGCTTTCCATTTGGAATTCTTCAGGCACAAGCATTGCAGAACTTGACACTGGTCTTTGGGAAGGGTCCCCAAAAGCAACTTCACTCCTAATTTAAAGACCTGGGTGCCTAACCTACTTAAAAAAACCCCAAAAAACCAAACTCGCCACACACAAAACAAGAACAAAGCAACACACAAGAGAGACTCTGCAGCAATGAGTGGGAGCCACAGCTGGCAAACCCAAGGATGCCTGCTATCCACCGTGACACCAACTGAAGAGAGAGATGTTCAAGAGACAAAACACACCACTCCTCTCCCCCTCCTCTCACAGTTTTAACTTTAATGTAAAAGTTAAACCAGGGCAGCACACAGTCTGCGGCTGCAGACTGGCACCCGAAGGCCAGGCTCAGTTTGGACGCTCTGACTGGGAGCTCTGTGGCCTCACACCAGACTGACATTTCCATCAGCCCCCTGGGAAGGCCGATGCCCAGGAGAAGTGCACCCGCCCAGTATTTCCTGCACAGAGATTCAAGGATTCCAGAAAAGTTGAGGAACATAAAATAACAGAAGTTCGTCTATTCTTCAGAGACATTAAGAGGCAGAGGAGAATCTGCCAAGTATCTATTGCACAGGGTATCAAAACAGAAGTAATCAATCATTGTGGGTGGATAAAAGACTGGGGTTTTTTTTCTGAGTTGCATTTGAACTTAGAATTCATTTTAAATACGTTAAGCCAACGCAAGTCAAATATATTATAACACGTGACAAACACATGTGGTAAAAATCTATTTTTGCTCTTTGTCTTCTCCTATACAAGCTGTTTAGGTTACCTGGGAAAAATATATAGTTTTTAATCAAAACAAGGTTTGCAGAGCTTTGCTTCCAGTCTGCTGATCCTTCCCTTTGTCAGCAGTCTACTAATAACTAATTAGTCCTTGGCCTCTTGACCTTCAGGGCTTTAGTACAGGGAAGAAGCAAGCAAGGCAGCTCCGTACCCTTCCCTGGGCTCCAGTCCAAAGTCATCGCAATAATTACTAGGAGTCTTCTGCTAGCTGCTACTTCTCTCCTTCCCTGCTTTCAGACTCCATCAAGAAACTCTAAAGCTTCTGTTGACCCAGCAGAGCTCTTAGTCTCTGGACATGTCACCCCACTCCACCAGGATTATAATCATTTATATTAATCGTTTCTGATCTACTCTTCAGCCACAACTTGGCAGCACGGAGAGAGGTAGGCTGCTGTGTGATCTGTAAGGTGATGTAAATGAGAGTAAAAAAAGTAGCAGGATTCCACAGCCAATTCCTATCCGCCACAGGATTGGTCACAAGAAGCATGTTCCTGTGAAACATTTTAAGGGAACTCAAGCTATTGACACGGGGAAAGCCTGAAGCTAACTACATGGAGCTAGACCTTCCTGAAGAGATAAAATGACAGGTTCCTGACAGCCATAGCTGCCATTTCTTGGCAAAGAGTTTATTCTCACTTCAGTTTATCTAGGCAATTCAATTCAACAACAAGTTCATTCAAAATGAAAAATCAGCTGAGAACTGAAGCTGGGAAGCTTACTACTCTTACTTTCTTACAGCCTCTGAATAAAAGCTAAATGCAAGAGCTGAGCATCGTTTGCTCCAGGACCCTGAAAGACTCCTCCTGGTCTCACCTACCCTATCAGCTGCAGAGTCCATCACGCATCATCTCCGAACTGCTTCTGTTCAATGTATTAGTTTTAATGCAAAACTCTTCCCAATACACATCCAGAATGTTTCCCATTTTTTCTTGACTAAAATTCATTTTAGTTCTCTGCAGCTTTAATTGAACTTCAATTACTAAAACTAGCTTGACAGAAGCCATGAAGAAGAAATTAATATTCTACTAAATAAGAACTGTCACTCAGCATTTCCTAAGCTAAATGTAAAAATTAAGACTCTGAATAAATGTATGCTAAGTATCATTGCATAAATATGCATATAATGCATTTTCCTCTTCATAAAAAGTGTTAAATTTAATGTAAAGACATTTAATTGCACATCAACATTTTAGTTGCGATCAATCACTGAAAATCAATGATTCTTTTAAATAAATGTAGAAATATATTTAATTCAAATCCAATTACTTTAAATACATTTTTTGTTTACTTTTCAATCACTTAGACTTCAACCAGTTCACTCTCTGGTTAGGAAATGGGATCTCAGGACATAACCCCACCAGCTACATATTTTTCCCTTCTGCAATCAACACAGTTGTTACGCTGACAGAGAAATCAATTGGTGACCCAAATTTCTCATCCAAAAGTGCATCACTGAGGGTTTACCCACACTCAATCTCTGTACCAAAGTTTTTTTGTATGCCATCAAAATATTCCAATCCTATTAGAATGCAAATATAAAGGGGTAGAGAGAGCACACACAATACCATTAACAGTCAGAGATTTCTTGGTCCCCATTATCAGATATTAATTCTCCCATTAACTGATGTTTTGTAAAAAGAAAAAAATGAACAAATCCATTAGGAGCTGCATTAAAAGTGAACAAAAGAGGCAACAACTGCTGATGTGATTACGCACCTAATGCTTTCTGAAAGTTTCTGTATCCAATAGCACCACACACACATTATTTCAACTTTAATTTCACACCAAGTATGCAAGTATGTATTACTGAAAGACAGCCTTGACAGGGTTTCCCTCATCTCAGCACTTCAAGCATCGAAATCCAAACAGTCACGGTTAGCAAGTCTCTAGATGGTTTCCTTCCACGTTTTTTCCAGCCGTAGTATGGTACTTTCGGGGGGAAGCAGAAAGCAAGCATTTCTGGGTAGAAGGAGCACATTTCAGCTGCCAGGGCACTGAGGCGGCAGGCGCCAGCCCCAGGCCTGCAGGCAGATGGAAGAGCCCATCTCAAGCAGGCGCTTGGCACATTCTCAACTACGAGCCCAGGTGTACCCCGTACCGTGAAAACTCCGTTACAGGCTTCTCACCACTGCGTGTGATGGTACGTGATCCTGTTAGTGGGAAGAGTAGCCTGCCATTTCACACAGGAGGGAGGATACCGAGCAAACAGCTACACTGCAGTTACAAGCATACAAACAGCACTTTTCCACCCTAGCAGTGACTTTATTCCTAGATCAACATGGGCAAATGAAAGGTAGATCCTGTGCGGTAAATACATTTTCAACACGACTTGCATTCTCTCTTTTACGAGTTCATGAGTCCAAGAGTCTCAAATCAGCACTATGTAAACAGAAATCATGTAAATTCACAGCGCATCACTGCTGTAGTCATATTGCCACTCCCTGCAGAAATCTACCATTACATTGCCTCTTCTTGGACACTTGTCCACCCATTTGATTAGTCTCTAAATCTCCCCCTAAAACAAAATCACCCAAAACATCATTAGAATTGTCTTAAAATGTACTGTACCAGATCATAGGTTCACTAATGTTCAGTAAGACACTCAACTAATATTTAAAAATATTTTAAAAACACAAGTTAAACCTCCCTCCATTAGTAACTCAGATAATGTATCTACATTGCAGGTACTTCCTTCCACATCTTACAAACGTGAAGCCTGCTGACCAGTTACAGCTCTTCTGAAAAGTCTGGCACTTCCACTATTCCCTCACAGATGTTCAAATTACCAATTAATCATCACCACAGGGAGTCTCAGCACTGAGGCTAAGGGTTGAATACACCCACTTCAATTTTACTTTGGAACCCTTTCAGTATCTTCCAAAACAAAATCAAAATGTAAGAAAAAAAAAAAAAAAGAATTTATATTCACACTCAAATATATTATGTAGCACTATGAATTTCCCTATAATCAGGAGGTAAATCATTTTAAGGTACCACAAAAACCCAGTTCTAGCTCCATCATCATTACATAGATTCAGATGACCTTAACAACACAGTAAATCTATGAAACTTACAACTTATACAAATACTACTAAAGTATCCTAAAAAGAAACATGAACTAAAAATTAGCAGCTCTGCTAGTAAACAGGAATTAAAGCATTTAATTACTTTAAATCAGCATGCGTTTTTTTTAATTTCTCTACATTCTTACTGGATGACATACTAATGCGATTAAAACATTTTCTATTTCCACAAACAAAAAATACAGAACAGCTACATTCCAATTCCTTAAAATTAAGTAAAGTGCTCAAATCCCACATCTCCAGCAGACAAACTGCATTGGTCTCATTAAGCATATTTGTTGTTAGCAGCACACTGATATACTGACAATGGAAAGCCACAAAAATAACCAAGTACACAGAGTGTAGTCTCTGTGTGTACGTGTGTGTATGTGCATAGATACCCATAAAGAACACTTGTGAAGTACAGCAGAACTATCACTCCTATGTTGCAAACGCACATAAAGGCTCACTGAAGGTGATTTATCCAAGATAGTACAGGACATCCATGATAAACCAGGAGTTAAGCCTACTTTTCCTCAAGTCCCAGGTTATTACTACAACCATGTAATTACCTTTTTTCCCCCTTACCAACATTTTTCGTCAATAGTTCAAGTGCTTTACAAAATCTTCATCTGCATTTTACATACAGGAGAAGTGATGTGCTGTGTCAAATCGCTCACCCAGGCCTGCCCACAAGCCCAACGAACCGTCTCAGCATGGAAGGTCCCGCTCTGCCTGCTATCGACCAGGCCACAGCACCCTGCGGGTCAATGGAAGCACCCCTGCTGCAAAGAGCAGTAAGGCATTTTAACCTGTTCTTTTTAAAAGGAAAAAGAACTAACTTCAGCTTCACGATCCAGCTTGTTTCAAGCACAAGTGAACAGATTCCACATAAACAGAAAGGCATTTGGAATTAGAAATCTTTACTCAGGGTTTCAGGTGAACCTTCTGTTTCAGGAACCCCGAGCTCTCAGGGAATACACAGAACCGCGCTGCTGTAAGAACGAACATCGTCACAAACCCCACCGCATAATTACTCACACTTTTATTGCTTGCTGAAACGCTTTATTGGGAGCACACACAGTCATGCCTAGAGAGACATGCAAATATCGTTAAGCAGAATCCACGTGCTCTCCATAAAGCATGTTTCCAGCTTAAGATTTCTTTGTTTGTGTGGGAACAGAATTCCCATATTGAGAGATGGGAAGTTGAGAACTGCTGATTCACACCGCAGCAGCTCTTACTCCTAACATCAGTATACACTCTAAAATAACGACACTCAGCTGCAAGTCTTATATGTAGAAGGTGGTGTTAGAAAAAAACATCCTTAATTGTCTCTGTGGCTGACAGGCATACAATAGTCTGATTTTTTTCATAAAATATACATTTATCAAAAATCATCCGTTTTATGACAGATCAACATTACATCCTTTCCCAAAACCCTCACTTAAGCGCACTCTTACAAAGAGTGAATAAATTTCAATAGCCTATAAAGCTGTTAGGTCCTTCACAAGCCATCGTTGCTTTTTCTATAAAGCAGTGGAAAAGCAGACAGCAGTATTTCAGAGTAGACAAAAACATGAAACCAAAGAAAATGCATAATTCAGTAGGCAAATACTAAAAAAACCACACGACCAAATTCTTGATATGCACTACAGCGACCAAAGTTTCAAGGTCTCCACATCCTCTAGAAACATTCACTTCTCTTTATTGTAAGAGAAGGATTTCACAAAAAGCAGCAAAAAAACGATTTGCACAACAACAGCAGTAACAGGTAACCGGAGAAAACACACTATAAAATCTAGTTTCAGTATGGTTTAGGCAAACATGTTGCAAGCGAGCCTTTGTAGGACTTAAGAGTTGAACACCTACAGCATGCTCTAGCTTTCAGAGCTACTGAAACAGAAACTACTGGAACTTACAGAAGTCTGAAATATTCAGGACTCAATAACCGCAGATTTGAAAACTCCAGAGATGTATGAAAGAAAAACCAAGAAGTTAAATAATTGCAAACCACAAGTAATTGAAAGACATGAATACTCACATTAAAAGTAGGCATATATAAAACAGGTCCCACAACTATAAAAAATATATATACAGCCGAAAGGGGGGAAGTAATTTCTCATTTTGATCACAGAGAAGGAATTAAATTATAAATGACACCATTCTAATGAACCAGAACTGATTACAATCTTTTTTATGAAAAGGTATGCAAAACCAACAAATAAAATGCATCGGAGCTTGGTAAAGATCAGTAGTTTAGCCTCAATGTTATCTCCTGCACATCTGCCACGCTGCATTATCTTACTACTCAAGCATCATTTTTGCATTTCAATGTAGCAGCTCCATCAGATTAATGCCCAAGACATCTCAGCTGTGTTTCAAGTAAATAAGTGGACATCCAGGAATATTATGCATGGCCTGTATCATTGACACTAAGCAAAGAAAATGTGATTAGCACCAAATTGCATCTGACAGGGGAATCAGAAAGCTGTCAAACACAATGACATGGATTCAGTATTTAGAAGGTAAAAGGGGGAATAAAGAAGCTGGCCAGTCTGGCATGGAGACAGCAATAAAACACAACAGCTATGATAAATTAATTCATTTACTTATGAAAAATTAGAGGCTTCCACACACAGCTCTCATTTATAATCTTGTCAATCCGGCAGAGTAAATAAAAAGCCTATACAATGCACAGTGGGAGGGAAGAAAAGGAAACAAAAGAGGAGGAAAAGAAAAAAGATTTTTGCATCTAATCTAACAGAATAATTTCTTACATTAAAGAACACCGGATCAAGCCTTTGATAGGAGTGACTAACACAAGGCTACATCATAGCAGTGGTTACTGTGTTTACTACAGACTCACAGTGTTAAAACAACAGGAAGGCTGAGATCAAACACTCAGAAGCCAATAAAACAAAATTAATTTTTTACATGCAAGGGATGCTATTACGGTCTATCAAAAGGATGCCAGAAAGTTCCAGGGGAGGAAGTGGAAATAAATTCAGAGGACCAATCCCTGGGACCAGACCAGGCTCTAGGAGGAGATGTTCACACAACAGCTGCCCGGCGTGGCTGTTAATAGCAGTCCGCCTTGGAAATCCTCTTCAGGGACAATAAGCTCTGCAACATCCTGCAGCTCAGTCTCTGCAGCACTTTCCAAGATGTTCTCCCTGGACCACCAGGCAGACCCAGTCACAATACAGCTACAGCTATTTTCCCAACTAAGGTTGTCATTATAACAAGGAGATCAGAGAACTACTGGCCTTTTGAAAGAGTATTTCAATGATCACCATGTCTGGCAACTGTATATAGCCAAGTTCAGACCAGAAAATAATGAACTTCCTGGTAATGAAAAAAAAAGCTATCCATATCTTAAAAGAAAAGCAAGGAAGGCCATCATTAAAATGCAAATGTCAGTGAGCAGCAGCAAGGACAACTGTCAGCACCAGTACAGAGGCTGGATTTTCGCCCTCTGGCATTTCACATTTTGACTGACCACGGCAGATCTATTAAAATCCTATTTATCCTTAGATATGTACCTCGACCATACAGTGTTTAGGCTACGTTCAGTTCATATGTAGTCCTGAATACTGGAAAGATTGTTCCAAAACCCAGTGAACAGAGTTGATCCGGCCACTTGCCAGACATTTACTCTACAGCAGCCTAAAAGGATTGCAAGAGATCAGAAGTTCATTGTGCCTCAGAAACAGGTGAAAAGTTGATGCCTACTCCAAAAAGGTAGCATCAAAAGACAAGCCAGTCACTCGCAGCATTCTCCCACCACTTAGTACATGTCTATTTTAAAAGGAGGTGATAAACAGATGAGGCATCTTGCTGATGAGCACAGAAGTAGTCATGGCAGCATACGATTTGTGGCAGAGCTGGAAACTTAGCCTATGTCCTTTCAGACTAGGACTGAAGGCTTGCCCAAAAACACCCTTCTTCCTCTCCGGAGTAGTTCAATCTACACAACAATTTTATTTTATCAGCACTTGTTTGGAATGGTCGAAGAAAGCGTAAAGAAGGAAAGGCTCACCCCTAAACCAGCAGACACACCAGCAGAGCACCAGGTCTGCGCCCCAGCAGCAGTTCTGCCAGCCTCCTGACTAGCACCAGTGTTCCCATTTACATCCTAATCTCCACTGAGTTAAAAAAAATTAGCAGTTTTACAGGACTACTCTGAAATCTGTTAGATCCTTTACAACCGATACTTTCTAACTCACTTTGGAGATGCAATGGCAATAAACCTATTTTCAGAAAACTATTAGCCCCGAAGATTTTGAACTCTGTACCTTTGCCACTTACCTCTAATCATAAGGTTTTTCAATATGCATTATTTTAACTAGAGTATTTTCATTTTGGTCTACAAATTAAGTACTCTGTATCTAATTCAATACGTACAATTCAATGCATACATACACACTGTTTGACACCTTCTGTTGCGAATCCACAGATGAGACGTGTGGCGAGGCCAGCTGGGGTTTATTTGTGAATTTCTGCAAGATTCTGATTTTCTCTCCCCATCTAAACTTAAGTATGCAGCGCTTACGCTTGTGGAGCCAGCCCTCCAAATCCAGGCTTCTCTCTGGCTATGTAAGGAACATAACCAAACAACGACGGCCACTGCTTAAACACCTAAGTGGAAGACAGGTAAGCAGCACCAGTGACATAATTGGTCTCCTACCTGTTTGTGTTTAGAGGCCTAGTGAAAAACTGTGTGTTGTTGAAATCAAGCATATGAATTCATTTTGCCAGCGCCCTGCATCTTCAGAACGGAACCAAGCCCATCCTGTAGCATTCCTGTAGTGGAATATTTGCTACATTATCATCTGGAAAGAATGTATTTTCCACTTTAGAGAAAAAAAACCCACCAAAATATAAAAGTGCAAATAATAAAGTTTAAAGATTAGCCAGTACTTCAGGTTCTCTATCAATTTTTGGCCTGCTTCGCTTTTCCATCACTGAATTTTACTCAACCTTTTGACTGAAATCAATCTTCGTGTACTTTATGATAGCGAAACTCAATGCCCAGAAGAGGGCACAAGCGACCCTGGGGAAGCCACAGGTCAGGCTACCAAAGAACACTCATGAACCACCGACCACTCCACCCTTAATCAAATTCACAACCGTAACTTCAAATGAATTTTTAATTCTTTCATATCCAATTTTTACAAAGCTTTGAGAGAGGCAGTTTAAAAGGCTGCATAGTATGCATCTGTGGCAACACAACCAGAGGAGAAAAACAGATTAAATGACCTCTACATCTAAAACCTTAACATCCAATTCCAAATCTGCAGCCTATTTCAAGACTTTAGTAACACAAAACGTGCATATATATACAAGTTTATACGCCTACGTGAATTCAGAGTATAACTAGAGCAGGAAGAAACAGCCTGATGGAAGTGTGTGACATGAAAGTTACAGGGAATACTTAGTGCCTGGCTAAATCCCTACACAAGGTAGTGCCTGTTAATGATAAGCTACTTCACACCACTTAACCGCCCTTTTAAAGCATGTTAGAAGTACACTGCTTATCGTAAATACCTTTTCATTTTGACACGACCTGCTATACCATGGAAATGTTGTACCTCAGCTCACAACTACGCCGTAAGAGCCTGGCTTATGACTAAACATGTACTGTGCCATGGAGCAGAGCTTTTGCAGTTTCACTGTTTTTAAGGTACACAGCTAAAGAAAATAAAACATCTAACTGAATAGGTATGTTAAAAAAATGCCTTTTCTTAAAACCCCTATAGCTACAGTTGCAAGAAGGTATAGACCAGATAATTGCACAGTCCCACTGTCACTGAGAATTTCACAACTGGTCAGGATACAAAGCATGCCCAGCTGTAACATCCCGTTGGAGCATCTGCTGCTCAAGTAAAACATTTCTTTGTAAAACATTTTCCTATCATCTTTTCAGCTGCACTGTTGCAAGAGGGTAACTTCAGCCCACAGGGCTGAGACAAGGAGCAGATCATAGACAGTATGGTAATGCTGGAACAAGCACTGAGGAACACGTAAGCTAAGACTGGAATTAACCCTTCTTTACCTACTTTCTCCTTCTACCACTTCATTTCACACTCTCCATACTCTCGCCTGGTACGTTTCCCTTGTTAAGAAACTGTTATGAGCTCTTTATCCTTGTTTCAAATTTCAAGAAAGGCACTGATACTAAGCTCAGCTGCTAACGAGTACTGAATTGCAGTCTAGGTAATTTATTTTAATTCCTAATCCGCAAGTTCAAGTAACTGCCGCAAATATTTAAATATTTCAAAATATTTAAATCTGGCAGCTTCATAAACCCAAAAGTTTCTCAGTCAGTCCAACTAGGCACAGACTAGGGCCCAGGTCCTGAAGTATTTGGCCTATTCAATTAAATTTGGGGAACTGTCCTAACCTCTACATCAAACCTTGTAAGAACTGCCAGGAATTACCGCTTCGCAGAGTGCTACTGACACCACCCCAGCAAAAAGTCCAGCATAATTCCTGGGAACAGCGCAGCACACAGCGTGTCTCGCCCCTGCCCGCGTACCTGGAGGGCAGCAAGGGTACACCACAGGGGACCTTCTGGGGAGCAGCCGAGCCCCTTGCTGCACGCCCGGGAAGCCGAGCAGAGCCGCGCGCTACTGCTGCTCGCCAGTGCTGTGGGAGCATCCGAGTGCCACCAATGCTTGCCCATGCACACGTGGGCTTGAGCTGCAACATGAACATGAAGCCCATCGAGGGCAGAAAGGACTAACGGCACCACAAGGGCCCCAAACAATTTTAACTTCACCTAGGGCCAACCCAAAAATAAATTTCTTTATATTCACCTAAGAGCCACTACTTAACCCATCCTTACCGATCACTGACAGGGCCCGCTGTCTTCCCTCACATTTCTTCAGCACGTTAAGTCACAATGATATTAAATAGATGCCACTGATGAGGGATAGGAAAAAGAAAGCAGGGAGACTTACGTGTGTATCTGAAGCAGTACCTCAGCATAATCACTGGTGATTATGCAGAAGATTAGAAGAATGAAACCACTCGAGCTTCAAGGCAAGTTTGGAGGCTAATAAATGCCTGGTATTCTAGATGTTAAAGATGTAACAGGGGCTTGGTGGGGTATAAACACTGCGCCATGCTGGTTTTTTTGCAGAAATCACATTTAAGGTACAGAAAAATTATTTCATCCTTTTGTATCTGGTAACAGCTGAATTCTGAGACAGCAAACAGACCATTCATTTAAGAAAAACACCCCCCCTAAAAAAATTACACAGTATTAACTTCTTTCTCACAAGGGCACTGAGGGCAGCTCTACCCTGCCAAGGATGCTGGGGTGCAGCAGAGGCAAGTCTGCTCACCCTCTTCCAGCCCAGCCAGGTAACCACCGGACGGGACCACGGTCCTGCCCTGGCCAGACAAGGGCTGCGAGCCTCCATGCAAAGCCTGCCAGGTCCCTGCTGCTGCACCTTTGCCAGATTTATTTTCCAAATTAGAGAGCCTAAAGGAAGGTCATGCATAACTGTGTTTCAAACTGAGAGGCACAATGAGGTGATAAAGAAAATAAATAAATAAATAAACAAACCTGATACCCATGAGCTTGCCCCAAATGGTCTCTTACCTTTTGTCACAGCTGAAGCTACTCCCTTAATTCCCTGCTCCTCACTCCCACACCAGCAGCAAGTACTGCAGCTGGCCCAGTGCAGTAAGAAAAGTGACACAAAAACACTCAGCAAGGAGGTGCTCATTTAATACACAAGGCTTCTGTGACTAGTAAACATCCCATTTTTCCCATTTTCCCCAATTTATTTACTTCCTATGTCTAGCATTATAGTATCAATAGTGACTTGCAGAGATTAATCACTTTGCCTTCAATGCAAGCGCCTTAAAATTCTTACATACTTCCAGCAAAAGAATGTAGGATTTATTTTCCTGAAGAAAGGCAACCTGACAGTTCTTTTAAAAAATGCACTAATAAAAAATTAATGACAAATTGTTTATCTCGCCTGGTTTGCAAACATTTCTTTATACAAAATAAGGTATTAGCTAAATAATGACTGCCATAAAGCATTTCTCATTGAAAGCACATGTATACAAATTGACAGACAAAATGGCAGCCAAACCAAATATTTCGCATTAAAGGCAAAACATTAGCTGACAAAATAAAAAGCAAGGAAATTCTAAGTTAAGGCCTTCTATCTTCGCTTTTCATGTTATATCTAAACTTCAAACACCAAGTGATGTTGCACCACTCTCCATTACAGTAAGCACGCAAAAGAAGGCAGAACAGAACTGTGAACAGAGTGTCAACAATATTTCTTATTTCTCTGCTTTTGTCAGCTTGCATCCAAACAACAGCATAACTTCGCTATTAATCAGCTACGTTTGTGCTTTCCAGTCTCCCTGTACCATGGGACAGCACCTTCCCTAACTTTCATCAGGAATGAAGAAAAAAGTCCTGTCTCTTGAGAGGCAAATAAGATAACTGAAAACAACAGTGTTCCACAGAAGGGTAAAGAAGCAGTATCAGACAAATAAAGGAAAAGCCAAACATAACTGTATCTAAACTAGATTTGAATACTCCAAAAATGTAATTTAAAACTCCATGCATTTTTCAGAAAATAAGTAATTTCTTTGTTCTTTAGAAAGCAAAATTTTAAACTGTTTTTTATCTGCTTGGAGCAGCTAAGCAGATACAGAAGTAGATACAGAGTGCCATCGTAACAGTAATCATCCAACATATAAGATAAAAAAATATTTTAAGAATAATTCCGCTTCACAAATCTGGAATACAGAAATATTTCCCAAACATATTCAGATACTAAAAATCCTTTAAATGGACAACTCTCTATCAAAAGTTATCCTTAATACAAATATAACTACCATAAAAAGTTCAGTAACTTCCTCCAGCGTAGAAGTGTATATTCCAGTGTAGAAGTAATACACTTCCAAGCGTAATCTTTCCAGAATACTTATTTTAAAATAAAAACCCAGAGAAAACACTACACATTTCCCCATTCCTCTCCCCACAAGAAGGAACATTACTGCTTCTAAGAACTGTGTCCCCCAAGGTAAAATCATCTTGGCCAACAGCAATCAGACAGAGATTAAATTGATAATGGTGTTTGCTGATAAACCAGCATGCCCGAAACAACCTCCATTGGGAAACACTCTCAGCACAAGTGCGTGGTTCTGTCTGCCATGGGTTGCTGTACAGAAGCCCTTTAACAAGTCCTACATAATCGTTCTCGACTCCAAGAAAAGAATGAGGAAGAGCTGACGATCCACGTAGGAAGCATGTGCCACGAATGACCCAAAGCCCATCTTTCTATCCTTTAGAACTCGCAGGCTTTCCTGTGTGCTTGTGCAACATGTCAGATGTTGCCACCTTAACGGATACTGTCCCCCCTCCACCCCCCCGTAGCTTTCTGCTTTAGTTTCTACTCCTGAAGTCAATGACAGACCATATTACTTATACTGTCCAGTTTCAGGAGTCAAAATACCAGCATGAACAATTCACAAACAACTATGAGTTGGTGAATGCAACTGTAGCTCCTGAGAACACAGTGGGCACCTGCAGACTTCGGATAACCTGGTTTTCAACACTTCTTATTGCACTCACTTGCAATGAGCTAAAAGGTCATATAAAACATATATTGCCCTAATAGATAATACTGGTTATTTACAAACATGGAACCATTATCGCAGAAATCCTTAAGGTTACCTATATACTAATCTATCAAGCAAAAACATTGGCCAAAGCATTGGTTATTTTCAGTTTTAGATAGAGACTAAGAACACAGCTGAGATGCACCTGAGAAATCACACAACACACACACGATGTTTAAATTACCAAATAAAAAAAATCCACACTGGTACCCTAACACCCTTCTGTCAGTTAAAAATTCTTGAAAAACACATGCAACATATTGTAATGTAGATGAATCACTTCAATATCTAAGGAAGTTTTGGTTATATATTCTGAGCAAGTATAATTGCACTTCTCAATCAATTAACATTCTCCCAATCTATACTGCTTAGGTAAAACTACACATTTCTGTGTTGTCACAAGTTACTGATTTCAACGATTTCACAAAATTGTTCTTTTAGAACTCACTGGAGATCTGAGAAATTAGGAAGAGTTTAAAAAAAAGAAAAAGTCAACCGCTGTTTCTATAGAAACAAGTATTGAGCCTGCAATAATAAGGCGAGATTTTCTTTTTTGCTTAGTGGACTGTGAGAATTCTTTAAGAAAAGTTTAAGAGGTCCTAAAAATCACCACTTCTCAGAACAGAAACCCAAATCAGAATAGTTCATTTTGCCTTCCACTGAAACTTGAAAAACTGAACGAGTGCACCTTTAAATATAAACCCCAAACCCTTTCATAACAACATCAGTTTACATACTAAATGCAAGAAGCATGTTTGGCCTCAGATTTAAAAAAAAACAAAACAAAAAACAACCCACAAACCCACCCACCCCCCACAAACTACCGACCCAAGCCAAATAAAATAATGCAAGCCCAGTTTGTGGGATTTACCCTACAGCACTGAGAGTGATTTCTCTGCCCTTAACTGCCAGTAACAATTAGATGCACCTAATGCTTCACAAGCCTCTTGGAAGATCACACAAGAAGGTAAATCACACATGATCGCAAACCATCTTCCCCAAATCCCTCTGCCCCAAGACCCCCTTTCCGCCCTGGGTCACGGAGCGAGGTGAGCAGGGGGCGAGGGGGGACAGCAGCCGAGCCCCCAACGCGCAGCCCAGCAAGGAGCAGTGCCCGGCCAGCAGCCCGGCCGCAGCTCGGGAGCTGAGCGGCCAGCCCCGGCCCTGCACACTGCCATCACAACCACCCATTTAGGGCAGCCCATAAAGCATTAACACAATCAACCAGTTTGCTTCATTACAGCTTTTAGGAATTCGTTTTTTAAAACCTAAATAGCTAAAATAAAGCCTAATCGCCACACCAGCTCCCACAAAATATGGTATCTCACCAACATTCACCCCAGCAAAAACCTATTTTACATCACAAATTTGCACACCAGTGTAAGTTTCAGCAAGAAAAGAGCTGGCAGCACGAGAACCTGGTTAACAGTGGCAGCAGTGAAACCACAGAAGAGTTATCCCATGCTCAGATTTTTGTTTTACCACATTAATAGGGTCAAGCAGAGTTATTTAAAAGGAAACATGCAGAGAAAATGTTGGTTTAAAAGTGACCCAGACAACAAAAACTGCGACAGACCTACAACAAGCAAGACGTACACAGTATCTCAAGTCTGGAGTATTTCATTAGTTCTTTGCACAGGATAAAAATTGGCTCTGGAACAAAGACTAATTATACAATCTCAAGAAAATTTATCAGAGACACATAAAATATGCATTAGATAAATTACAAAAACCTATCTTTTTAATAACGAAAATTACCGCTCATCAAATAAAAATGTATTAAGTATTTTAGTGTTATATAAGTGCTTAAACCACTAGACCAACATTTGTCCTAGGGGATGATACACAATCATCTAAAAAAATTTCCAATATCTGAGTGGGAAAACTGTGAGTTAATGGAGAAATCAGATTTTCACTATTTAAAAGGGGACACAAACATTCTGCTACGACATCTGTTCGTAGGTTCTACTGCAGCAGAAACCCAGAAAACCACCAGAATTTTAGCTGTCAAAACAAATCCTCAAATTAAAGCGAGGAGGAGGAAGTAAGTGCTGAACAATTACACACTTCCAGCACCACAAGTCTAGCATTTAGTCAGAAAAAAAATATGCAAGAAGCACGGATGCAGTCTTAACACTCAGCCAAATGCTAGAAGGATTACTAATTAGAAATGCACTCAGACACACACCCAGTTTCACAACAATTTGCTGAGATCTGTGAAAAAAAAAAAAAAAAAAAAGTGGAGTCAGACTCACACATTACTTCTCACTGCCAGGGCATCTAAACACACGCTCAGCTTCAAAGGCACGAACAAAACCTCTCCGATCCAGAGACAACTCACGACGGCAAATGCTCACTTAGACGGCTTTCCCAATAGGGTCGGCACAAGTCTCTTCTTCCAACTTCCAACACTAAAACCAACACGACGATGTTGAAGAGTGATTACAGCACTGCCAAGAGACACTTCCACTGCAAGACAGTCGGAACTCCTTTAAAAGTATTCAGTATACTATTAAATTTAATAGACAGCTTTATCTACCTAATTCATGAGCCACGTGTAAAGCAATTATTTCTCATTCGCAGAATTTAAAGTGTAGTTTTCCAACAATCCTTCTCAGTTTCATTTTTATTTTCTCTGTTGTAACTACCGCTTTAAATAAAGTGTTTGGGAAGTTCCATGTGTTGCGGCACTGATTCTTGGAGGTAGAGTTGTTTTGTTTTTTTTTAAATTCACTTTCAATAACTCAATGCCCTTCCTGAACACTCTATAACTAATTTTAACAAGTTCCTTTATGTGGAGAAAACCAGCAAAAGGCACTTGTAAAAACACCACAGCA
This sequence comes from Opisthocomus hoazin, assembly GCF_030867145.1. Taxonomy (NCBI): domain Eukaryota; kingdom Metazoa; phylum Chordata; class Aves; order Opisthocomiformes; family Opisthocomidae; genus Opisthocomus; species Opisthocomus hoazin. The sequence goes on along the minus strand of NC_134422.1, from coordinate 29,709,278 downwards.
TCATAAGTGAATTGGGACATAAGCTGCTTAACTAGCATTTAATGTACTAATAAAGACTGAAGTAGTATGCAGATCACAAACAAGCCTGCTCTCCTTCAAGCTTCTGACATTACAAAACCCAACTCTACCTCACTGTCTTTGAAGAATATTACTAAAGACCAATTTGAGAAGAATCCTGCTGACTACGGCCTTACACAAATTTTTAAATTTCAGCAGGTGGTGTTCATGTCACATGAGCTGACCTTCCAAGGCAGACACAGAGACCACTGCAGTAGCTACTGGTACCACTGAAGAGTTCAGAGATCTAAATGCAAACAAGCACTAATTTTGGAAGCTGAGCCTGGATTCTAGCCTACAGTGAAAGCAGAAAACAGAAGCAGAATCTAGATTTTTCAAAATCCCCTGTGAATCTTTCATTTGATGTGTTATAAGTAATATTTTAAAAAGGAAACTGTCACAAATATAAGTGAACACTAGACATTGGAAAGACCAATTTCCAGTTTTCTAGTAGAGACGGGATCAGAAAACTGCACGTTAAGAACTGCAGTAGGCATCTGAGGAGTACAGCGCTGAGTCACACCAGTATCAAGAACTCCGTGTGGGCACACGACCATTCAGACCATCCTGAAATGTATTTGTCCTTCTATAGGACTGAAGAAAGGAAACAGTCAAAGGAACAGACTCTTCTACCAGGGTATATTTTTTAGAAATAAAGTCTTTTCTGTTCATACGAATGACAAACTCTGCATGCATACACACTGTTTCACACTTTTGCTCTGGAACTAAACATTCAGTACTGTCACATTGTTAGTCCCCAGCAATACCTACGATCAGCAGTTACTACTGCATGTGTAAACAGGTGTGAGGCAGTGCATATTTTTCCATATTTTATGAAATATATTCCATGGTATCAAGGCAGGTGGGTAAATCAAACTCTTCTCCTCCCTCACAAATTGAATGTGATACCAGACGGCTGGCAAAAATTAGGTTGTGATCTGATCCAAAGTGTTCAATATTAAACAAGGAAAATTCCCAACAGTACTTCATGCTTTGTGTAACTGAACTATACCAAAGTAGACAGGGAAGAATTCTTTTCTGTTTAGCTGATCAAATTAAACAGCAAATTCAGCCTGAAAATAACACCCTGAAAAGTATAACAGCTATTCCTTTTTGCTCTAGCACACAACACAATTCTTTGCCTATAGCAAGCGGGAAATTCACAATTAGGAAGCTCCGCTTCTTGACCTTGAACACAGCAAGACCAGTCATTAAAAAGCAAGCTTATTTTATGTGAAACCATTTTACATACACAAAGGCCTGAAGCGTTGGACTTTCTTCCCCATCTTCCACACAACTGTCAACTTAGAAAACCTCATCCAGGTTCTCGGACTAGTTCTGCAGCTTGTGGCTTGCTGCTTCTTCCCCCTCCCCCTCCCTCTTCACTGTAGTGTTTTAAAGAGGAAGTTTTAGCCTACATTACTTGTTTGGGATATTAATTTGTTGGTGATACCAGGAGTAAAGCAAAATGGACTCCATGCAGCTACTTTCAGCAACCATTCTCAGTAACTCCCGCGAAGTGCCCAGCTTTGCAGGCAGCAGAGCACACCAGCCGGCGCACAGAACGCCGACGGCAGGCAGCCGGCACCAGCACTGCTCACGCCATGGGACGAAGGCATTGCCAGCGACAAGCACAGGGCTTGAACCAGGAAAGCACGTGGTTGACATGCTGGTGTCCTGGGTTCGGTCAGGAGAGGGTTAATTTTTCATCAGAAGCCAGGAGGGGACACAGCCAAGTGGGCTGACCCAACCTGGCCAAACAGAGCAGGGTGTTCCATACCATGTGCCATCATGCTGGGTTCCGGTGGGGGGGAGCGGGGCAGCAGGAACTCACTCGCAGCTCGGGAGCACACAGCAGCAGTGGCGGGCAGTGAGAGCTGCTCTCTGCATTCTGCTATTTTGTGTTGTGTATTCTCCTTTTCTGTATCGTTGTTGTTCCTGTTCCCTCTGTTTGCTGTTCTGTTAAACTGCCCTTATCCCGACCCACCAGTTTCTGCCTGTTTCTTTCTATTCTCCTCCGTGCCCCAGCAGAGCAGGGCGGCCACGTGGCCCTTCTGTTGCTGGCCACAGCCAAACTATAACAGTTGGGTTTTGCTTTGAAGATGTAACTTTGCCCTTCAGCAATGTCTTTACTCCCAAATTAAGTGCCTGCTCCAAAAGGCTGCTCAACAGGCAGGATGATGCCGAGCCTCACAGCCCGGCGCTCCCCGGGATGGTCTGGCGGTGCAGCAGCAGCTCACCCTGCCCAGAGGCGCACCTCGCTCCCGTAACCCTTCCGGCAGAGGGAGCGTCGTGGCTGAGCACTGACACCCAACCGCTGACAAGGTTTGAGCCGCGGAGACCTGCTCAAGACATACCTTAAGCCATCAAAGCCCCCGCGTGAAGACAGATACAGCATAATGATCGTTTCTGAAAGGGGGAAAACTTGACATACGTACTTTCTTCTTACGCAATTGCGACACCACATTCTGCTTCCTCATTCACGGTCATTTCCTTCCAGTTGTTCACTCAAATATCAGTACAAAAACACCTATTCTACCGCTATTTATTTATATCTCTTCTCAAGTTACGTTACAGAAAATGAATAATTCTCCATCGGGTCAAACTACCCAGAGATCAAATTTTAATAACAGATGCAGATAACCTTATTATCAAAAACAGAATTACAAAAAGTGTTCATTTTCAGCTCTAGTAATATTGCCATATTTAACACAGTGTTGTAATCCACTCAACATAAGGCAGCATAAGAAACTAAGATTCCTATGTGCCTTGGGGAAAACTGTGTATTTCAAAAAACAATTAAAACAACTTGTGTCAGCCGATCTCACCGCCACCTCCAACACAGCAAAGTCCAACTATCTGTAGGTTGCTGTGAAGTTCAGGAGAAAAATCACTCAAAAATCTGCTGTATTTGCTGTTTTCACTATAGAGACCTTTCACATAGCCTATGCAACATCTATGTTTACGGAACCTGGGTGCTCTTACCCTAAACATCAATAAAATCTGTGTTTATATCATCTCCATACTAATCAGATCGATTACTTCTGATATATTGCCCTGTCCCACGACTGTAATACTAATCAAACAAATGGAGCTGCACGGAGATGAAGCTGATATATAGGTATTTAATACTGCTTTTTTCTTCTTTTTGCTTTGTTTTGCTCAAATGCTTACGGGCAACACTGCCACAGGGAATCACAGAACTGCCAGCAAATCGCAAGCACTATGTAAGTAGCACTGCATAGTTTTGTTAAGGGCCATCAAATAAGAATACAATCCAGGATAGTACAACAAAAACAACCTTGAATGAGAAATGAGGCTAGTGGTCTCGCTTGGCTCCTTAAGAGGCAATTAGAACATACTATCCGAGAACACCCCAAGAGGGCCTTAGGGTGACAGCAGGACATCAAGTTACAGCCATTCGTCCGGTCAGTCCTTACAGAACTTTCTCAAAATACATACAGAGATAACCTTGCAATTGAAAGTGTCTCTGTAAACATTATAGCTCTGCAAATTTTTGTTACAGTAAGACTCTTTCACAGTTAATCACTGTCTATTGTAGTATTCCTGTACAAAGAAATTTAACTTGAAGTAGTTATTATCTTTTGAATTCTCTTTCATCTCTATAAGCAAATAACATTATTTCTAGTGCTCCATTAATCTCATTTACAGCTAGTAAACCAAGATACAAACTACATCTATCACTGAGGCATACTTTATATATTACAGAGCTGTTAAAAGCATTCCAGTTCATTTATAGGTCTATTATTTAATGAAGCCATACTCCATCTTAATACGCAGTGCCAAAAACTAGCCTAGGAAAATTTCTTTTCATTGCCCCAAAATGGACTGATACAGATAGCAGAAAAATGTAAATGTAAAATTGTTTTTGAATGCTCTCTGATACAGCTTTAATCTCTTCTTCTGTGCCTGGAAATATCAATTAAATTTTTTTGTTAATAGATTCTTCTTTTCAATGATTTTTTCTTTCAAACAAAAAGAGTCCTTTGTAATAAAATCAACATTTGTACAGCATTTTCTAGACTTTGACATCCACACTTCTTTGAGACACCACAAACGAGAAAGGGGTGAATTCTAACCATCTGCACTCTCTGAACCATCCAACACTACAAGCCACAGAGGACCAACAGTCTATCAGCCCACAATGGCACAGAATTTGGTTATTCCATGCATAGACCAATCAACTTTCATAAACATAACACCTATATAATGGATGCTTTTCTTATGGAGTTACCATCAGAGCTACTGCGCATGCAGATTAGTCTCTTCAAGTGGAGAGCCCTCTCAGCCAAGATGGCTGGGACAGGTTGCTTTGTACTGGTGGCACTCATTTCAGTCCTCTCGGACCTGATGACCAGCATGTCTGTCACTTGACCAGAACTGACAGCAAATCCCATCACCTGAGGGCTACAATAACATGCAGAAAGGACCAGAAGTGAGTTGCTGGCCAGCACAACTTGTCTGGTCAGCAGCTCATGGAAGTCCCGGGAAAGCAAATGACTTCTCTTGGTGGACCAGACTGCACTTCGCTGATTTACTGCAAAGTGAGTACAGTGGGTCTTCTGTTTACATTACAAAAGCTGCTCTTTCAATGAAAATGCAGCAAGAGGGGAAAGGAAAGATGCTCTAGAATATTGTTTAAACACCCCTACAATACCATGTGTAGACAGAGCCATAAAAATTTAACGTGTTTACTGCTCTGAACACTTGATTCAAGAAAATAAGACTATTTTTTAGAAGTATATATTAGTGCTGCTGCAGAAGTATTATTACTAATTTCAAAGCACTTGCCTTACTCCATCTGAATCATCTTCTCAAAAAAAGCCTCTAAGGAAAAATAAAACTCTGAGAAAATCTGTTTGGTTTCACTACTGCTTTGGTTAAATACAGTATGATAATGAAAATCCAGAAGATTATTCAGAAGCTATAACAGCTAACCTTGATTTCTTAAAACACCTCCACAGAAACTTTTAATTTAAAAAAACTAGACTGTGTTCTTAATTTTGTACATAAACGCTTCCAAGTTGCTGGAGCAGAAAGCAAACTATAGTCAGCCGCTATTCATTTAGGCCAGAGGAGTAAAAAACACTCCTGAATACTCCCAGACCTCGCAGAGCAGTGACATAAAGAAACTGTTCAGATGAAGACTATATATATATATATATATATATATGTCTGAATTCATAAATCCTTTCAGTGAAGAGCTGGTGAAACCCAGTTGCACACCATTAAATATCTGGTCTATAAAATGAGAAGGGTCACAGGTCTGCTGTGAACTCCAGAACCCAGCCTCACACACCCCAGGTAAACGACTAGACAGACGTCCTCCAAAAAAGCCCGTAAAGGAAGAAGGAATGATGAAAATGCTGCACCATCAAGACAATTGCATGCTTCACTCAAAGAATTAGAAATAAATAAATATAAATGCAGTGAAACTCTGCTACTCTGGATGGTATTTTAGCAGTGTATTTCTGCTTCTTCCCTCCCCTTTATTTTTAATACCAATCACTTGAGCATAATGAGACATTTGCTGCTCAAGATCTGATCTACTCCTGCTGCTTATTCCTCATCTAATACCTCAGCCTACCACGGCACCATAATTAGGGCCATGGAGATGATTAGGTTCACAGTCATTAGGACTAAAACTGGGCACAACCTGACATTTTCCATTAGTCTGGGGTGAGTCAGGGGGAAGGTTTTCTTACATGAGTCTTCTCAGTTCTGCCTTGCCACATACAAAGCCTTCCACTGTCCCCCACTCATCATTTTGATTCTTGCCTCGGCTACACTCTGAAGCACGGATTAAGTCAAATTTGTTTTAAGATCATTAAACAGAGCCTGAAGTTTCAGGTTCACAGGGAAATCAAGCCAGTTTCTTCTAGTTCCATTGTGCAAGTTGAACACTGCTCCAATTATGCTGTCAAACTGAGGATTGTGAACTCTCAATAAACAGAGACCTGTTTTCATGCAAATTTTACTACTAATAAAAAGATAGGAAGAAAAATATGTCAGTAGAATTGTTCCTGTAAGCAAAATGTTTTTCAAATGCTTTCACGAGTTGTCAGCAGCTCTGAGTAGAAACAGTTACCAGGGTAAAGTCTTGCAGCAGCAGCTGAAAGTTTTCAGTCAAATGTTCTACTTCAGACCAATACAGCGGAAAGTAAAAGGTAACAGCTAGAAACACAGCCACGAGGGTCTGCAAACAAGAACTGTACAGAGGCAACACTTACACATGAATGGCTTTACTCCCCTGAAACTGCACAGACTGGGGGTGGGAGGGGTAGCATTTACAAAACCAGTCCAGAGAGCAGGCATGCTGTCACCCGCACTGATCACCGACACCGCCACTTTAGGTTCTGCGGGACACAGCAAGGAGCAACTTCTTTCCAAAGCCGGTTCTCAACATATTCACGGAGCATTGCAAAGAAGTCCGAGAACTACAGGAATATTAGTGTACTCTTAGAAGACAACAAGGGCAAGACTGCCACAGTAAAGTCTCAGTGATATTCTTCCAAATAATTCTACCACCACCATCACAAAAAATGAGGACAGCATCCAAAGATCAGGTAAAATACAACTGAAATAATTAGGCTGTTCATTTTTTACTTTCCAATGTAATCTCTGGGGTCTAAAACAGACACAGTATTGCAGAAGTTGACACAATAATAATCTAATGACAACTTTGCTTTTACCCAGAATTAATAACAAGTTGTCCTAATTCAACAAAGAACTTTTCAAAAAATTAAGCTACCGACCACCAAGTCAGACCCAGTGCACCTGCAAGTCTCAGGGCTCCAGGCTGCTCGATAAAACGGCAAAGGAAGCATTTACTTACTGCACAGGGGTGCTGTGACAATTAATTAATGTTTGTAAAGCGCACTGAAGCTGAAAATTACTAGATACCATGCTAAATATTAATTACCACAACTACAACACAGCACTGGAATTGTCATAGTGCTCCCACTGTAAACTCCTCTCACTGAACAAGCTGAAAACAGTTCTCGGCACCAGGCTGAGGCGAGCTCCTTCCCCACAGACACAGGCACCGGGGCGGCTCACCCACGTGTGGCACCCCACCACCGCACTGCCAGGGACCTTTCCCAGCACAGCACGCTAGATTCATGTCCGGCTGTGGTCATGAAGATCGCTTACGCACACAAACTGTCTGGCTACAGTTTCTCATCTGTACGTTGCTTCAAGCCACTGCAGAGGTTTGAAAAGCATGAAGGCAGTTTTCAAGCATGCCAGGGCCTACAGACCCCAACTGCTAGCGCAGCAGCCAGAGCCCACTAACAGTTCACGATCCTCTCCATACAGATGTTTTAGGAACAAAGCTAACTTTTTATAGATACCATAGTTCTAAACCCAGTGGAAACTGCCCCACCTCATAGTTTTACAGCTTCATCATCTTTTTCCTTTGTGACATACAGCTCTTGAAAAGAGACTAAAATAAATGCCACAATTTAAACAATGAAGGAAACGGCGTCTTTAGAGCAGATAATAAATTGGAGAAAATCAGCAAGATATGCCATTTATGTGGAACTACAGATTCTATTAAAATAGCAGTATTTTGCACTGTCATCTGTTTAGAGTATTTTAAGCAAAACGAGTGCAAGATGACAAGGAATGCCCTTGTTCTGGGCTGGTAGCTGCCACATGTGTTGCATGGGGAATGCAGATGACACGACAAATCTGAAAACTCTAATCAATACCACATCCATCTCATTATTTCTTCCTCACTGAAGGAAATGCTACAACCTGTTTGCTCTCAGCCAACCACAGGCATATGTATAATCAATAACATGCAATGATATGAGGTCAACTCAAACAGCAAAGATACTTCCAGTACCATTCAAAAAACCACTTAACCACTCTTCTTAAGCAAGCAAACGGCCTATTTTGCTTCTAGCTGCAGTCACTAGTGGTTGGGTTTTTTTTTTTTCTTAAATAGGAAGAAGATAAAACATTAATTGAATGTGTCAGAAGGATGTCACAAGAAGCATATCAATACAGAAAGACATTGGAGCACATGTGCTTTAAAGTAATTGCAAGATGCTGGCTCTGCTCCTAAGTAATTATTACATCAGTTACCCTATTCCCTATAGAGTTATGTAAATTTATTTATTTTAAAGATAACTTGCCCATGGGAAAGTAATCGGTGTGCAGCTACACATCGGCTGTAAGTTTCTGAAAAATAACAATGAATTTTACTTGATTGCTTGTAAAACTTGCATTTTGCTGTCTTCAAAAACGTTGCCTAGAACACTCAAGCAACTAGTCAAAGGAGACAGAGGCACAGAAGATCCAACTACATTGACATCCTACAGCTACATTAAACACTTAAAATCTCCTCCAAGTCTCTACCTCACAGTGACACCACCAGTCTTCATTTTTACACCGTTCTGAATGCTCGGTACTAAAGTAGCAAGGGAGCATCCAGAAAATAAAAAAAATCTCAGCTAGAAATCATACAAACAAGAAAAGGCAGCTAGCAGCTTGGTAAAGGGAGGTAATAGCCCACACCCTTCCTTTCTACAGAGAGCAGAATTTCCCTCCAGCTGGGATTTTCTACTGCACATAAGAAATGAAACACATCCAAATGATTACACAATCACCACTTCTTTCCCTATTAAGGCAAAGAAAACACTGTGCAGTTTAACTGACTGTTGTAAGCACACAGACTTGTCACTCCCTCTGCAAACCAAAATCCCTGCTCAACATCAGTATGTGTCCAATTACGCATGCACTGCGCCTGGCCTTTGCATATGGCTGGCAGAGATCCTTCTCTAACTCATCTGGTACTGGCAACCAAGAAGCTCAGTGACAGCCACGTTCTAGAGCTCAGGTTCCCACAGCCCACAACGCACAGCGGCCTCTAGGCAGATCTCTCATCTTACGCGTTTTGAAAATCAGTAGAGAAAGCTCTTCAGCACAGAGACCTGGAACATCAGAAGTGCATTATAGTCCTATCAGGATTCATCAATGAGAACGTACTGGTACACCTGGATACCTACCAGATGGTCTTGCCAGCCTTTTGACAAGCCAGTGATCCTTCCTTCTGGACCAAGACACACACTGCAGGGAGAAACCTGTTTCATTACCTAAAGCAACTTGGTTGATCCATTCCAATAGATCTCTGTTTACTTGCCTCTCTTGAATGCCCTTATAAAAGATGCATTTAACCAAGCTATGAAACCACAACAGAGATTTGCTTGTATGCATTTGAACAATATGCAGTGTCACTAAAAAGGGGATCTAACACTGCTAACATTCAAATACCAGAAACTAGAGCCCAATAATTATAAGGGACAATCCGAGATTTTTAAAACTGTATGTAATTTAATAGTTTTCATTTTCCATTTAGGAAGTTTCACTAGAGATAGGAAGTCTTTTAGATTCCCACCCAGTTCCTCCCTCACACTGAAAACTGTCATAAGAGACAGAAGGGAGTTTTTTACTCAAGGAGTTCCCAGCTCTCAAAACACATTATTGCATAACTCACAATAATTGATCTTATCTTCAAACTGCAGCTGTGGGACGCATTTTAGGAGATGAGAATCTCAGCTTTGACTTGAAGGAAGTTTGTCACTTTTTAGAATCTGGAGAAATGCTTCCGATCACGAGCGTACATCCTATCAACCTGAAAAATTACAAAGCAAATAAAGACACCACTTTCTTCTTTTTCAAATATAATTTAAAGGCAGGTCAATCTCATGACCAAGGGAGGGATTCATTGCTGAAAACAGAACACTTTGTTAAGAATAGATGACAGAAGATATTATAAGGACGGAAGTTAAGACAGAGCGATAGAGAGGGACACAGAACTCTGTATGTATACACACACACACTAGAAAGACTTCAACAGATTTCTTCATCTGTAAAAGAAATATACAGCACAAATAATCACAGCGACAATGAAGCTTGACAGTAGGACTATACAAAATAAAAGCTAACTATTAATAAAGTATCATTAACTCTTCCTCTGAGCACCTTCCCAACTCTAGACAGCACATTATCACTACATTAATCTAAGAGTACTCATGCAGCAGTAAATCACATCCCTAATTATCTATTTTTATCTGTTCTCCACTATTTCTCTTCCACAATGAAAATAAATAGCCAATGAACAAATTACAATTTGTTTCTTTCCTAGCCTTAGTATCTAAAGAAATACAAGCTTAAGTGTCTTGTTAAAATGATACCATGAATCTGGTATCCTTCTGTGATGGCAAGACTGGCTGGGTAGATGAGGGGAGAGCCGTGGATGTTGTCTTCCTCGACTTCAGCAAGGCTTTCAACACTGTCTCCCATAACATCCTCCTAGGGAAGCTCAGGAAGTATGGGCTGGATGAGCGGTCAGTGAGATGGACTGAGAACTGGCTGAATGGCAGAACTCAGAGGGTTGTCGTCAGCGGCGCTGAGTCTAGTTGGAGGCTGGTAACTAGTGGTGTCCCCCAGGGGTCAGTACTGGGCCCAGTCTTGTTTAACTTCTTCATCAACGACCTGGATGAAGAGTTAGAATGTACTCTCAGTAAGTTTGCTGATGACACAAAGCTGGGAGGAGTGGTAGATACACCAGAAGGCTGTGCTGACATTCCGTGAGACCTGGACAGGCTGGAGAGTTGGGCAGAGAGGAACCTGCTGAAGTTCAACAAAGGTAAATGCAGGGTCCTGCACCAGGGGAAGAATAACCCCATGCACCAGTACAGGCTTGCGGCGGACCTGCTGGAGAGCAGCTCTGCGGAGAGGGACCTGGGTGTCCTGGTGGATGACAAGTCAACCATGAGCCAGCAGCGTGCCCTAGTTGCCAAGAAGGCCAATGGGATCCTGGGGGGCATTAAGCAGAGTGTGGCCAGCAGGTCGAGGGAGGTTCTCCTCCCCCTCTACTCTGCCCTAGTGAGTCCCCATCCGGAGTACTGTGTCCAGTTCTGGGCTCCCCAGTTCAAGAAAGATGAAGAGCTACTGGAGAGAGTCCAGCGAAGGGCTATGAAGATAATGAGGGGACTGGAGCATCTCTCCTATGAGGAAAGGCTGCGGGAGCTGGGCTTGTTCAGCCTGGAGAACAGAAGGCTGAGAGGGGACCTTATAAATGCTTGTAAATATCTCAAGGGTGGGTGTCAGGAGGATGGGGCCAAGCTCTTTTCAGTAGTGCCCAGCGACAGGACAAGTGGCAATGGGTGCAAACCGAAGCGTAGGAAGTTCCCTCTGAACATGAGGAAGAACTTCTTCACTCTGAGGGTGACGGAGCACTGGAACAGGTTGCCCAGGGAGGTTGTAGAGTCTCCTTCTCTGGAGATATTCAAGACCCACCTGGACGAGGTCCTGTGCAGCCAGCTGTAGGTGATCCTGCTTTGGCAGGGTGGTTGGACTAAATGACCCACAGAGGGCCCTTCCAACCCCTACCATTCTGTGAATTTCCTTCATGAACAGACATTAATTAAAAGACCCACCACCCATTTACACTCTGCACATACACACCACCTACCCCCAAGCCCCTACCAGCATCTTAATCTTTTTGCTTTTTCAGACAACACAATGACCAGCTGTGCTCCTCTATGGTATCTTGGAAGGCTATCTGACATCCTATCACAGATTCGCTCCAGCATGAAGACAACTTGCAAAAAAAACTTCAGGATACACGGACAGAATACGCACAAATGTATAAAACACCAGGCTTAATGTTCCTTCTTTCTCAGCCAAGTGCCATTTAGGATATCACTAAAGAAGTGAGGAAATACTGCTCTACAACATTTTACATTTCTTTGTATTTTGTGGCCAAACCACACATCTGTCCAGATTCTGCTGTTAGAAAATACAGCAGCTGGGGCTTCCTTATCACACACGGTTGCTCCCACGCCAGAAGTGGCTTTTCTGCTAGTGCGCTACTTCACACACAACCACCCTTTGCAAGAGAAGTTTGCTAAACAGCAGCTTTGCATCTCTACATTACCTAAAACGGACTTCGAAGCAATGAATCTTTTAACAAGGGGGGCGGGTGGGGTGGGGGTGGGTGTCGTCAAGATAAAAGCACATGAACTCCACCTTAGTACAGAAAGGAAACCAGAGAACTTCGTTACGGTGTGGATGACAAGTAAGTGAACAAGGAGAGCCTCCTGGGCCTACTAAACCAGCTTTCATACTTCAGATAATTTTAATGACAGGAAGCTAAGCAAAAGCAGAGTAAAAGAAATTTCGTAAGACTTTTGCCTGGACAAGATTTCAGATCCCTTTCAACATTCCATGTAGCTGATAAAGATAAGGCAGTTTTCACATTTTTTTTGTTTGGTTGGTTTTGTTTTAATGTAACTTGTCTTTTCAGCTCAAAGCAAAGCCTGTTCACCATCACTGTAGGCCCAATAAAAGAGCCTGAGGCTAAAATCCAAACACACTGAAGCCCCCTACAACCTATCAAACAATCATTCTGTCAAAATCTCTTTACTGTAGAGCTGTACCTCTGCAAACTCTAATGATAAACTCTGGAACTTGAATTATCTGTACTGGTGTGTACGTATTCTCTTTTCTAAACAACATATGAAAAATCTTTTTCAAAATTTCTAATTTTTACAGTTTTTAAACTGAGAAAACAATTTTGTAGTGTTGTCAGATAACACTTCCTCTTCTTCTTTACTAACAACTAAATTACAATTTCCAGGGCAATGAAAATTACAGGAGTAGAAGATTTACAGCACGCACTCTTACACATGGATGTGAACAGGGCAGGAACAACAGAAGACAGTCAGCACCCACCAATTACTGCTTTCTACTCAGATTAGAGTGCTCATTTATTATAACGGAAAAATGACTTCTAATGTTTTTCTTAAAAACACTCATCCCAACATACATTTCTTTGATAGTAACTTCCTTGTAATATCTTTCCTATGACAGAGAGGCATCACAGAAGCACCTTCAATAAGAAGGAACAAGAGGTCATAAGATGAGTTCTAATGACTATGTTAAGCTTTCGAAAAATCAGGGGCTGAAGTCAGTTACCTGTAACCACACCTAGCAGATCCTCAGAGCTCAAAGGACTGCAGTGTCTGAAGAATACACTGACTCTCACAAGCCCCACTGTTGCTTAGACAGGAAATCTGATGGTTAACTTCAGTTAGCCATGTTCTAAAGGGCTTGACCAATTTTACTAAGGAAAAATCACTTTTCTGAGTACTTCAAAGGTAAAAACCAGTACATGCACCAAGTTATACACCTCATAATATTTTAAAAACACAAATCATTGGCTATTCCAGAGCTTTAGCTATCAGTAATACAGACAATGAGGGAATCCACATCATCTACTTATACATCCCATTTTAAATGCTAAGGTTAAGATCTCTGCCTGAAGTGACCAATGGCTCTAGCAACCCTTTCAGAGTACCTAATTTACCATGCTTCTAACACAAGCATTTACAGTTAGAAAAATAGTCACTCTTCCATGGATGCACACATTCAGTCCGCTAAGTGCATTCAGCAGCAGGTACGCACACTAAATAACAGCAAATGGTGTCCATTCATTTCAGAGGTCCCAGCCTCTGTCTACAACTCAAGACAGGTATACTCGACTAAGTACCCTGCTGCCCTGGTTCTTACCAATGTACCTGGTGAGCCAGACAGAGCTACAACAGACCAACTAAAATCTCATCTAAAACAACAACAAAAAAACCCCCACAATCAATACACCCAAGCACAACCCAGCACACACCTCTGAGGCACACAGCCAGCCACATGAATCTCTTAACAACCTAGAACAGCGCTCAGATTTCTGACACTTCAACCACAGAACATTCAGATTTTATTTGTGGTTATGGATTTAGCTATCCACTACAAAAAAAAAAAAATCTCTCAAAACACACCAGCGTATGTTGCCATATTGAAATTTACAGCTGAGTTTCTTGGATTCTATTCACACAACAGAAAACATGAGACTAGCTGAAATTTCTCATACATACAAAATGGTAGTGGAGCATTGATCCAAATCAAGCAAGAAAAACTTCTACACTGCAGTTACACAGTGTTGCAATATTTGCATAAAGCAATCAACCAATATACAGCAATGATGTATGATCTATAATTCTCAAATGTCTGAACAGTGTTACAGAAGTTTGTCAAATTTCTTTACAGGTTTTTAAATTGTTTTATACTCCATTCACTATTGTAAATACTTAACAGTGTATATTTAAAAACCTAACAGACTAAAGTGGAATATGAAATCTGTACAGATGAAAACATCTGTAGCACCATTAAACAATGAAAACATGTAATAAATGCTATGTACATTATAACACAAACAAATCACTACCTACATAGTATTACAGACACTTAATCCAAAACCAGGGAGAAAGAATTGTTTGATTAGGATCAAGATATAAAACCAGATCCCAGAATGCTGGCTATTGCTCAGCGTCCTGTTGCATGATGTCTTCTGCAACTCCAAGCATCAACCGCTCAACATTATTTCATGCCTGTAAAATACGAGCAGTATGTTGCCACAGCGCAGCAGTGTCCGGAAAAATTCATTAGATACTGCACTTGCGTGAACACTATCCAAAAACTAAGAAAAACAAAAACAAGAACAGCTGATCCAGAAGAGCAATTCCTATCTTCCTGAGCAACTAACAATGCCAATTTAATACTCCAGATGAGCACGCACATAAGGATGTCAATGCTGATGGTCTACTGCCAGTGGACCTACTGAAGACTGAGCTACCTCATTCAAGATGGTCACTTCCAGCGCTGATGAGCATCACGTAGAAAAGAGATAAAATTTTGCATTACCATTCCCTGGGGTGCTGTCTTTTTTACAGATAGAAATTCAGCCTCTGGGCCTGTCAAGATAGCATCTCTTGCAATATTCAAACCACATAAATATGGAATGCAGTATTTTTCTATTCCTTTGCAAAGGACGTGCAGTCCACATGCCTGTCCCCTGCAAAGTCAAAACGACAGCTAGATAGAAGGAAAATTAAAAATAAGGAGAAATAAGAATATTTTAGGAGCTTAAGCAGTCTGCAAAATACCTCACTGATTTCAGTGGTGTTTGAAAACTTCACAAATTGTGGTCCTCACCATCATGATTGCCTGCATATGTTAACAGCTAAGGACCCAAGCAATCCAGTTAGAGTATCCAACACAGTAATTTATTGCAATTAACTACTTCAAAGGTGACCTTTATTAAACTATGTTACAAATACACAGGTTTCTTGCTTAAGCAATAAACAAAACATTTAACATCTCATGTTATTTCCCTATATTTCATGCTTTGGCAGCACAAAGCAATAGCACAGTTATGACAAGAAGAGGAAAAAAATGGAGAAAACACACAAGTTAACACATCCAGGTACTACTAAAAATTGGCTTCTAGTTATCACATCCCTATACTTATGCAGGACACAGATAATCATGAAAGTTACCCTGATCCTTGTATGATTCCAAGACCTTTGGCAGATTCACCAGGTCACTCGCATTTACAGTCCATTTCAGCATCATTGACAGTCTTATGCACAATGCCTTTGTGATAACTCTGCTGCCAGCTTTAACAATACCTTCATTCCTCAGAGGAGCAAACTTCAAATGAAAATTTATGCTTTTTAAGTAGGGTCCCCTTTGGCTATGGCATACTTCCCAGGACTTGGTTAAACGGTGCTTCTTCACCTGTGAGCATTCATGGGTTATAACGTGCTTACTCATCACAACTGTTCAACAGACAAAACCAGCCCAAAGTGAAATACAGAAACAAGAGAACTTGGAAGAAGAATCCCTAGCACTGTACCTACTTACAGAAGATCTTATAGCTCCATCTAGCTCTGCATGATGGAAATCACTGGGACATCTAAGAAACTGCAACATAAAACCCAAGAAATCTCAGCCATGACATACACACACTGATGTGGGATAATACTAGCTGTTCTTAACAGGTACAGTTGTGACCAGTTTCGAAGATAAATTATTTAACCAGTTTTGTTCATGTATATCTACTGTCCATTGTGACAACCCTCTTCTCAGCTATGTAGTTGATTTAGTGGAATCAGTGCTCTGTCAACAGATGAAATAAAGGGGCTATTGGACTGCCTATTGTTGGAGCTAAGTCACCTCTCATTGCCACAGTTTCACACGCATTATAGCTATAGCTTGTCACCAGAGGTAAGTGGTGATAAGGCTTTCCCAGAGAACCTACTGACGTGGAAACAGAGAGATGCACCTGGCTGACTACAGGCTCTGTCCTACAGCTCAGTCCTACAGCTCACGAGACACCTCTCAAAGCACCTGCACCCTAGGACAGCAGGAGGAGATTCTGACAAGCCCAACAAGGAGGGTCACTTGCAGGGGAGGATCCATAATTTCAATAGATACCTGCTCAATACTGTTAAACAAACGGGTGTATACTTCTTTATCAGAACAAAACATTAGTAAGGCAACGCCAGGTCATTAATTCCCTCCCTCTGTGAAAGAAGGTTAACTCTTTTAGGGTTACACTAATTCACAACCTCTGTGCCTTATCTAAAGTAGTATCATTTTGACTCTTTGGAGTGAAAACACATGCAACACTTGAACACTTAAATAAGAATATTTATAAAATACATTCTGTCAATGTTTTTCTCAATTTATGTTGATGTTTATTTAATTAACAGCGCAAATTTGACTGTTTAAGTTTTCCAATAAATATTTTTCAACAAGTCATCATAGTGTGTACTTACATCAGATTTTCTTGCTACAGGGAAAACTATATGTAGTATAAATCAAAACTCCAATTTGAGATCAGGATAAAATACTAAATAAGATTAGCTTGGTTAAAAAAAAAAAAAAAAGGAATAGAACTCTGCTGCTTTCCAGTAGGACACATTGCAGGTAACTGGACTTTGCCAACTACGCACCAAAAATGCAACTATACACACACAAAATCAAATCTCTTCATTTGTTGATATGTATAATTTCACTACTTTCCAAAAAGAGCAGGCTCTGCATTTCTGAACAAATCTTCATAAGGTCTCCCGCTTCATGATTGCTGTTAAAAATTAACAAAATAAGAACGAACGTAACTATTACAAAGAAGAAATCAACATCTTGCAGGACAATTGTTGTGATTTTTTTTAGAATAACAAAATGAGTTTCTATAGCCTCTTATAACTACAGTTTCTTTAGGATTCTCCATCAGTAGTGTATTCCAATGTTCCTCCTGCTCCTCCTTGTGCAACAGATTGCTGAATGATCACAAAGTAGCAGCAGACAATAACACGTTGCCAACTTTATTTAGGAAGTTCGGTCCTTTTAAAAAAAGAAAATCTCCAGCAGCATTTTGCATTTCACACAGACTACTCCAAATCTACAGCATATTTTCTCATAACTAAGGAATAACAACCTTACACATTACAATACCAAGTATCTCCGTCCCCAGTTGTGGAAAGGTTTCCATCACAGATTAAACTGTCAACATCTGACTACTGTGCTAGAATGACACGTACAATGTTAAGAAGAATACACTGAAAATTGGTAATCTTCACACAAAAAAGCATTTTTAGTACGTATTAGGCGCTCTCTTCTACAGTACTTATGATACGGATATTTCTCATGCTTTTGAGATGCTGCGACAAAGAAAAACAGTTGCTAGGCAGAAACCTTCAAGCCCAAGACAGAATTATCCTTGTCTTTCTAAGGCCACCACACAGAGGGATAGCAACCTAAGTTTCCAACAATAGCGATGACACTGGTTAATAAGGATAATAATAGCAGGCTGTTGTCAATATTGAAGTGTTCACCTTCTAAAAACAGGAAGATTTTTCACTGAACTTCCACCTCAGCTGTCAGCATTGCAGCTACTCCCTGAGGCTCATCCTGCAATGTTTTGGTAGCAAGGTGCAGCCAGAACCAGCCCCTCATCAGGAGATGGCCACACTGATGACAGAAGCTGCCCTGGTGAAGGTGACTCTCCCGAGGGCCCTGAGGCCTGCTGCAAAGCTGCGGCACGCTCTGCTCAACTACACTGTGTCAGGCTGCAGGTTTTGCTCGGTTTGGTGTGGGGTTGGTTTGTTGTTTCGTTTTATTGCGGTTCTGTGTAGGTGGTGGTTTGGGGCTTTTTTGTTTTGTTTCTTTGTTGCTGTTGTTTTGTCATGGCGGTGTTTGGGTGGTTTTTTGTTTTGTTTGTCAAGGCTTTTTTGTTTGGGTTTTGTTTTTTTTTCTTCAGAAAAAACACATACTGAGAACACAACATGACTGCAGAAGCACAGAATAAGGAAAATTCCAGGATGTTGGGGAAGAGGGATCCTCCTGAGCCAACAGAGCTTCGTGCCTTATCCTGCGGCATCAGAAAAGGAACTCTGCCTGAAAATTAGTGAGGAAATCAACCTCCTTCTGGCATGGGCAATGGAAACTTCACAACTTTCTGCAGTATGCTCATGAAACACTCTCATGAAGACACTTCAAAATCCGAGTTTAGCTAAGCCAAATAAAAGAAATACAAATCTTTACAAATTCTGAGAATGCGTTGACACCACTGAATCCCAGTGCACTGTAAAGCTCACAATAGATGCCCAGGTGAGAACTCTTCAATGTCCAAGGAGCCGGTGCCTTTATCAACATAGGCTGGGCTAAACAACAGCAACTTGGCCATCACAGGACCACCGCCTGCACAGGCCCACTTTAAGCGCGACAGGAAGCACACAGAAATACTCTGGTGTCCCAGAGGGATCCCAGAAGCACCCAGATGTAGTCAGTTCGTCTTTGTCCCATTTTTTCAGAAATTCTTAACACAGAAGAGAACAACTACTTCTGCACCACCAGTCCAAGCAAAATTGAGAAAAACTAAAGATCTACTGAAAATGTAGTCTGTTTTTTACCCAAAACTGTAACCAGGCTTCTGGAATAAGACGCTGCTAGCTGTGCTGTTCTCAGCCACAGGACAAGGAAACGGGGAATCCTGACCTCACGTTACTATTCGCATCCTTTGGGACAAAAGCAGAAAAGGAAGGAAATCAAAATCTGCTATTCAGAAAATTCTGATCTCTGACCATCTACTCCAGAGCCAATTACAGAAAACCTCTCCCACAAAATCTTTATAGCCCAGTTTACCCAGTTTCACACATTCAGTTATAAAAACCTTAACGAAATAAAGTATTGATTAAATTTAATTTTCCACAGTCATCAATACTGCAAACATGAATACAACTTTCCTTTTAATCTTTCATCTTTAGCTCGTGAAAGACACAAGACACTACCTCAAGACAATCACAGGCTTTCGCCTTGCAGAGTTAAACAAGTCCTTCTGCACTTTACCATCTCCTTCTTTTCTGGGACTCTAGAAACACACCTACAGACTAGGCTCTCAGCCTTCTTCACTTGCAGGATTCCACCTATCCTAGCTTAGATACTGCTTGTCACCACAGAGAGCTGACAGCACTAGACAAATGTCCAAATGCTTTAAGGAGCATGTGTTTCTGCTTAGCATTAGAAACATTATACATCATACATTGATTAAAATGTCAATATTTATTCCATGTCATATCTGATATCTTTTTCCAGTTTTTTATTATCTATTAGCACAATAAAAAAAGAACACACATCACCTGCAGTAATATAAAATGTCAGTGTGGTCTGCTGCATGGCAAACCCTAACGGGACCCAGCTAGAAGATACACAAGATAAAGACATACACATAATCATATTTTTCTTAATCCCAAGAAAAGTTATTTGAAGGACAGAGTCACTACCAAAAGCAATTCCATATTTGCTGAAGCCTTCTCACACTCCAGCTGGGTTTACATGGCGAGGACCAAAACAGTAGCTGCACAGAGCAAGCCACGTCAGAAATCTCCCATGCAAAACAGACTCACACTTGGCCAGCTGCATACCACTCAAAAAGCACCATTAAAGTTAGTCTCCCCCCTCCCCAACATCAGAACTGGGGAAAAAAGAAAAAACAACCGATGGAACAACAACACTCCATAACCCATCATCACTTTTTGTTTATAAACAACATCTATATTCAAGATCTAAAATAAACATTTTTCCCCCTGCTACAACTCTCGATTTGTTTCTGTTCTCATGATTCTTTGCAAGTGCTGTGCATTGCAAGAGCACATGTTACTTGCTTCAATAAAATCCATCCATTTCTTCAACGTATCATCCAGTAACTTCTTGTCCAACAGCCCATGGCACCTGGCAGCAGTTTCCTTCTCCCAGTGCTGTCTGCTGGTCTTTGTATTTTGCAGTTCTCTTCACCCTCAGATTATGCTTGCCCCTCTCCTCCACCTCTGCACACCCTAAAAACCCTGCAGAGGTGAGAACACTGCTCAAACACAGCCCAGATCAAATAGTAGAATTGTTATTGCCAAACCTAAAAAAAAAAACCACCCACCACCAAAAAACCACACCAAAAACAAACCACCACAATGAATAAAGTTGACGTTCACTGAAAACCTTTAAGTTTTTAATAAAGACAGAGATCTCAAAAGAACTTATACAGCTTTATTTTGTTAGGGTTTGGTTTTTTTTTTTACATAAATTAAGAACAAATATTTGACTAAAACTACTGTTGAGGTTTAATGTACATTTTACTAAAACAAGTAACTTCTACTTAGGAATTAACTAGACACTGACAACACCATAAATCCTGATTCGGGCTGGGCTGTGTTAGTCTTCACATTAATCTGCTTAAAATTCCTGACTTTTAAGAACGAACAAGGGCCATATTACAGGCTTACAACAAGGTTAAGCTTGAGAAGTTCTATTAATACCCTCCCTAAAGCTACCAGGAAATTCCTCAAAGCAAGAGAATTTTTGGCTTTGCTGTGGATTATGCTCTAGGGTAGTTTGTTCGAGTTCCCATAAACCAGCAGGTTTATCTCATGTCTGCATCAGCAGCCTGTCTCCTTTTGGGGCTCATTGGCCGAGATGCTCATCAGGAGTCACAGAATAAGTTAACAGTAAAATCTGGAATTCTGCCATGTTCACTCTCCATATCCCCCACATAAATTAAGTTTTAACTGACTGTCAAGCATCTGATTCATTTGTGAGAAATAACAGTTTTATCTGTCTAAATTCCAGATACTCAAGAGCATAACTGAAGGCCTTAGAAAAAAGTGGTAATCTGTTGTAATGGATCCATGATAACTGTGTCTACATACAGTTAATGCACCAACATATTCCCGGAGTCTGAAAGAGCAGCAGCAAAATCAGGTTCATCTTCCCCAACCATAATCTTTTGCATTTCTTTCTTTAATGCTTCTTCTATATCACAACTGTGATGTTTGGAATGTTAGTCGAACAAGTTGCTATAGATATACAACTCTAAATGAATCTGAAAACTAACGTACAAGCTTATTGCTAAATAAAACTAAACCTAACTTTCTTTTTAATTGCTCAGTCACTGCCTGAATCTTAGAGTTACTGAAAAACAGCTCCAAAATGATTAATTTCAGTAGAGTTACTGGCAAAAGTTCAGAGCAACCAGAGAATGATCTCAAAAGCCTGTAAATAAGACAGCTGAGCACAGCTTCACACAGCCTGTGGGCTCAGATGGACTGAGACACCTTAGTGAGCAATTCAATAGCTATTTTAAGAGGTCCAATTTAGTGAACCCACGATTAGTGACTGTCTTGCCTTGTTCTGCCATCCAGAGAGGATGTTTGTAACTATTTCAAACAAAGGAATGGTTGTTGAAGTGCTATGAAGGAGACAAACTGGTGTCCACAGATTTAAATACATTTATTTCTTCTAAGTGATGTTTCTGAATTTCAGCTGAACAGCTCCCTGCATCTGCTGATGGGAGCCAGCTTTCAGCCACCTACCCAACAGGACAGAAAATGGGGGGGAGGTTGGGAGTTGCTGATTTTGGGTTTTTATTGTTTTTTTAACGAAATACTGCATTTGTGACTTCCCCTACCTAATTGGTTAGGTCCATCTTCACATCAAAAGAGCTTGGGTTTGTGAGACAGCCCATTTGATAAAAAACCTGCCAGACTGTTAGTCATTAAAGTAGCACAATCTGTGTTAGACTTTCTTTTTTCAGGAATAAAATCATGCTGGCACTATACTAAAAACTCGGCCAAGTTTCTTTGTTCTGAAAAGCAATAACAACTGTGATATTAGAACTGTGTTCCTAATACAACGAATTCACTGCTAGAGACTGCTGGTCTTAATTGCTTAGTTGTCTAGATTTCCTAAAAAGTGTTCAATTTGTCCACTGAAACCCATTTCAAAAACATTTTTGCACCAGGGCTATTAAGATATACAATACATGTTACAAACTAGCTTTAGATACACTGAAGTTACACTAAACTTTATCCAGGAGATTAAATATTTTGCAGTAGTTTTACTATTTAGAAGTTTATCTTTTCCAATTAGAAATCAATAACTTCAATGAAAGGGGAAATTTTCCATGCTGAAGCAGTAGTCTAAATATGCTGATTAAGCTTTGCTGCTCTTTCTTCTTGCCTGGTAAATACAGTGTTAACCAATGTGTAGCTGAAATGCATTACAATCGCCCAAAAGAATTCACTATCTGCGGACAATGTATGGCTCATGTATAACCTGATCAAAACCAAAGAATCATCAGGAATTGTATATATCCACTATTCAGTAACATTAACAGCGTGTCAAGAAAATATTAACATCCCCAAAGCACAGACCAAACTGGAAAATACACTTTACTAGTATGTGTATATAGACACACATATATATCTTTACATTAAAAAGAACATATTGCTACTATTTCTTCTACCTGTTTGGGGTTTTTGGGGGGGGTTGTTTTTTGTGTTTTTTTTTTTTTTATTCGAAGTCAGTGTTTTCTTCCTGGAATAGCAACAGGGAGAACAATTCTTCATGTTTGAAGTGGTGATTACTTCCTTAATATTTCCATTTATAGTATTTTGGGGAATTCTATTAAATTTAAGACATGTCCAAGCAGTTATCATTCATTCCTCATTCAACACTGGTTTTTTAGGTACCTTCCGTAGTTGAGCTGTTGATTGAATAGTATTAACCAAACTGTTACACTCTTACAGTGTGTCTGTTCTACTGGGAAACAGTTACACAGAACACACTGCAAGAAAGTACCTCCAGTATCCCTTTAAGCTAAATGCATGTTCTACAGTCAATAACAAGAACAACAACAATTAATAAATGCCCTTTTTCTTTCAATAACATTAACATCATCATAAGCAGGTGTCAGAAAACTTAAGATTTTCCTGCTCTGAGTCTTTGTAAGCTTCTACACTAATTCCATGTTTGGAATTCTTGAAGCAGTTTCAGTACCACATAAAGCTTTGCTATCCTCCAGAGAAACAAACCATGTAAGAAACATGCATCTATCGTACTTCTACCAGTAAAATGAAAGTATATTCCTGACACTTGAGATGGGAGATAGCATGGAGGAATTTCTGTAAAAGAACCATAGAATCATCACGGAATCACAGAATCCTAGAATCACAGGTTGGAAGAGACCTCTAAGATCATCACGTGCAACCGTCAACCCAACACCACCAGCATGCCTACTAAACCATGTCCTGAAGTGCCACATCTGCATGTTTTTTGAACACCTCCAGGGATGGGGACTCCACCACCTCCCTGGACAGCCTGTTCCAATGCCTGACCACTCTCTCAGTGAAGAAATTTTTCCTAATATCCAATCTAAACCTCCCCTGAGGCAACTTGAGGCCGTTGCCTCTTGTCCTATCACTAGTTACTTGGGAGAAGAGACCATCACCTGCCTGACTACAGTCTCCTTTCAGGTAGTTGTAGAGAGCAATAAGGTCCCCCCTCAGCCTCCTCTTCTCCAGACTAAACAGCCCCAGTTCCCTCTGCCGCTCCTCATAAGACTTGCTCTCTAGACCCCTCACCAGCCTCACTGCCCTTCTCTGGACATGCTCCAGCACCTCAATGTCCTTCTTGTAGTGAGGGGCCCAAAACTGAACACAGTGCTCGAGGTGCGGCCTCACCAGTGCTGAGTACAGGGGGAAGATTGCTTCCCTACTTCTGCTGGCCACACTGTTTCTGACACAAGCCAGGATGCCATTGGCCTTCTTGGCCACCTGGGCACACTGCTGGCTCATGTTCAGCCAGCTGTCGACCAACACCCCAAGGTCCTTTTCCACTGGGCAGCTTTCCAGCCACTCCTCCCCAAGCCTGTAGCGTTGTTGTTGTGACCCAAGTGCAGGACCCAGGACTTGGCCTTGATAAAACTCATACAGTTGGCCTCGGCCCATCGATCCAGCCTGTCCAGATCCCTCTTGCAGAGCCTTCCTACCCTCAAGCAGACCAACACTCCTGCCCAGCCCGGTGTCATCTGTAAACTTACTGAGGGAACACTCAATCCCCTCATCCAGATCATTGATAAAGATGTTAAACAAGACCAGACCCAGAACTGAGCCCTGGGGGACACCACTTGTGACCGGCCGCCAGCGGGATTTAATTCCATTCACCACCACTCTCTGCGCTCGGCCATTCAGCCAGTTCTTTAGCCAGTGAAGAGTACACCCATCCAAACCATGGGCAGCTGGTTTCTCCAGGAGGATGCTGTAGGGAACAGTGTCAAAGTCCTTACTAAATTCCAGGTAAACAACATCCACAGCCTTTCCCTCATCCACTAGGCGGGTCACCTGGTCATAGAAGGAGATCAGGTTGGTCAAGCACGACCTGCCTTTCATGAACCCGTGCTGGCTGGGCCTGATCCCCTGGCTGTCCTTCACATGCACAGCGAGCGCACTCAGGATGAATCGCTCCATAATCTTGTCCGGCACTGAGGTCAGGCTGACAGGCCTGTAGTTCCCAGGATCCTCCTTCCAGCCCTTCTTGTAGATGGGTGTTACACTGGCGATCTTCCAGTCGCCTGGGAGCTCCTCTGTTAGCCAGGACTGCTAATAGACGATGGAGAGTGGCTTGGCCAACTCCTCCGCCAGTAATTCCAGGTGAATACTACATGCATTTGACCTCTCTTCCTTCTATACTGCCTCACGGATGTTGCAAATCTAACACAGAAGAATACCTTATCACAGAAAAGGACACACTCTTCTACTCACTCCTGCCACTCAACAAACACAAAAAAGCAAACATTTCCAACGCAGCAACCCAACAACTCTGGAATGCAGTTGGGGGTAGATGTGTGTGGAAAACCTGACAGAACGAGTATTTTCCCACAATTTGAAAGAAATTCAAGAGATGTGTTTCATCAACATCTTTCATTGCTAGTTTTACTCTAGGTAAGTCTCCTCCAGGGAGGTGTCTATTTCCACAGACATGCAGACTGCCTGCATGATGCTTCTCGTCTTTCTTCTGCTTCTGACATTTGATTTAGGAACCACTGCATTTTTTCAGTTACTAGTTTAAGAAATTAGACTGTCAGACAGACTTCAGTTGCTGGGAATTTACCATTAGCCTCAGTTAGAACCATAAAACAAGACAACACAGGAAAATTTGCACAGGATTTTTCTCCTCTAGTCAAAAAATACTGTGTAACAACTAGTTTGGGGATTTAAGTGGTATAGAAGCAAATAAACAGCTTGAAACAACAGCCCTCCAACCATTCTGCCAAAAGCTCACATTGCTTCACCCTTACTACTACGTGTTGTCAATAGACTTTAAGAAACACCATTTTCATTAACATGACATGTTTTCCCACAGAAGGATTTATGTTGCATATACATGGGACAATCTAAAACAGAGCGTTCTCCCACCCGGCGAGTCAGCACTCCATAGAACACTAGTTTTCAGGCATACGTATGGAGGCGCAGCAGACCGGCCACTCTCCCTAAACCAACTTTCCACGGAGAATCACATGAGAGCAGATGTAGTGAAGAGAACACAGGCTAGAAGCCACAGCATCTCTCGGCCTCAGCTTTCATGTTACTTTCCAACCCTTCATTCCTGGAATTCTGGTATCAGAGTCTCTGACCAGCTATCACCAGCAACATGATATACCTGAATACCTTGCTGGGGCATCATTCTCAATAATGGAGAGCATCACTTAGCGCAACAACTTTGCACTAATCTTCCTTGGCAAATATATCAAATTGAAGCCTTGCTAAGTGACTGCTGATGCAATCGCAGGAGGAAAAGCACGGTACAACTGCTGGTAAAAGAACTTGTAAATATTATAGCAACAGGATGATTTAAAACAAAACAAAACAAAAACACTCTTCATCTCATGCTTTCTTAACATGCCCTCAACTCTGTTTTTTAAAGTAGTATTTGTGAGACTTATTTGCCGCACTTATATTCATCCAGGATGTTCACACCGCAATTAAGTTCTTTGCACAACTTAAATAACTTAGCACTTAAAAACTGAACAATTAGAACTTTCATACAATTAAGAATTAGGATCCCCTAGGGGACTGTCTGTCTGCAAAATTACTACTTGTCCCTGCTACATTAAGGCACAAGCCAAAGGCAAATTGACTTCGCCTTCTGGGAAATGTAATGATCCCCAGAAATTCTCTGTTTAGAGTTAAGTCAATTGTCATTCATTAATTCCTTATTCCTGAAAAGAGGTTCTGCTCCAGCTTCAACCTTCTCTCTTCTGCTCTTGCCATTCTTTGATGATGCTAATTCTCAAAATTTCAGTTTTAAAAATAACGTGCTTGGGTCAGACTGCTACAAAGATTTTCCAGGTTCAAACAATTTCATATTAAAAGTGATTTTTTGTGGCACTTTAGCTGCTCTCTCACAAACTGTGTAGTACCTTCTGCAATAAAGCTCTCTTGCTTTTACTTTTTAAGAATTGCAATCATAAAAATTAATGACCCAGTTTTAGTGAAGCTTTGCACAACTGAATATAAACACTGTGTAAATTGCAGGGACCGTGATGTCAACTAAAAGCAGCACTAATGCCAAGGGAAAGACCCTGCTTTAAGCTTCAGAAAGCCAGTTCAGCAGAATGCTCAGGAGTTCACAGCTTCCACGCAGTTGCAATTTTGAGTGCTGTGTCTTCCTTCACTGCTGCCAGCCTATTATTTTCATAACCACTCTGTTTTATCACTGGTTAGAAGAATAAAGAAATCTAGTTCAGGTTCACTGTCTACTGAGCTGTATTTCTGTCAGACTGTCAAAAACTATGTCAAATGTACTGGGAACACTTGCATAGTGGCAACTGAACTGAAATTTCCAATTCATTTCACACACAAATCATTTTATTCAAAGCCAACCTAATCAAAAACTGTTTCAAAACTGAGGTTAGTGCTACATTTTGAGATTGCAGGTTCTATTCCAACTTTTCAAGGCAACATCATTAAAAATGAACCAAATCATTCCATAACTTCTCTCTTTCTAGTGACTGTATGGTACAAACAATGGGAATCACCTAGCAACAAAGCCTCTATGGAAATGTGCTTTCTCTTCATGACCCAAGATAACAAAAGTCATCTTCATCCTATTGATAACTTGTCTGACTTGCAAGCGGAGTTTGGAGCTGGAAAATGAGATGTAGAAAGATATATGAAAGGTGCTGGACACAGCTCGTCTCACTAGCACAACAGCATCACATTTTATTCAGTTAACTGAAATAAGACTGTACTTTTTTAGTTCCATCTTTAAATTCAGTTAGCACTGAAATGCCCTTCTAATTCTGCGCTGAGTAGATCTGAATTATACACAGGACGTTGTAGAAGTTGCAGGGTGATTAGATCAGGCTAAAAGCGTAATTACAGGCAGATTAGAAAAATTATAACGACGCTCAAAAACTTGTCTCCCCTTTTTAACCCAACTTGCCTCCATGGCAATTGAGCAGCTCAGGCTTTCAGCACGTGCTGCAAAGGGATGGCATGCTGGACAAACTGCTCTCAAGCCAAGGAACCAGGACTTCTTACGCACAGTCCCAAGGGACCCCGCTACGCCAGCTGTCCCCAAGCCAGCCTTCTGTCTGGTTTCACACAGAAGCAATAGCAGGAAACTCCCCCATATCCACACACACATACAACATTGTTCTGATCCACGATTCTTGAAAACAAAATCCTCTATAAGAATACTGCTTCTCTTTAACCAATCACACAATTAATATTGAAACAATAATATTAGAAGAAATCCTTCTTGAGATCTAAATGTAGAAGAGTCCTTCTTAAAGCATTTTAAGAACCTTCATGAAATCTTTAATTACTTTTTTAAATTAAAAAAAAAATGTGTAATCTACAATATCCAACACCATTCCTTTCAGATCTGCCCACATTATCACAACTCTTTTTTTTTTTTTAAGTATTTGCTTGTCACAGCTAAAAAATGAATTTCACACTCTAACCTAAAACTCATGCTGATGAAGGTTTCGATCACTAAAAATCACGTTTTCATAACTTCAAGCTTCACTACTGCTGGAGATCCTCAATACTCTATCACACACAGTCCAGATTTTAGCCTGAGGCAAGAGCACCGGAACAGCCAGAAAGCCGTGACACCTAACAAAGGTTTAGCCACCTCATGCCACAGCCTACCGTATGCAGATCACTAGCCTGGTCTTATCTTCCCGGGTGTAAAACAAGAACAATCATGCCCACTATCAGAAAGTGTCTCGAGCACTCCTACTCTCCAGCTTCTAATGCATCACTGTCTTATTTTTCGACATTTCTATTGCTCTAGCATGGTACCTTCTACTCCACATGAGAACACCACATCCTTATCCTAGGATTTTTGTTCATTTTTTCTTTTTGGACAGTCTAGAACTAAAAGCACCATCAAACCAAGTATCCTATACATAGCATTGCTATCCAGGTAAATCCCAATATCATGCAGTTGTGTTATCCTCATGTATGCAACAAAAAAATTGCATTTTTTCAAAGCAACGATTATTAATCAAATGAATAGCAAGAGCAAAACAGCAGCCCTTAGCATTTCATTCTTCACCTGATCTTGAGATCTTGAGTTTGCTTGCTGGGTGAGGGTTTTTTAAATATTTTTTTAGAAAAAAAAAAAAACCAACCTTCCATCAGCAATCCATCATACAATTTAAAACAATTTTCTACACAAGCTGTCAATAAACTGCACTCTCTCAAGCATTATAATTCGATTGTGTCCATTTAGAAGAATATCACATGGGTTTGTTTTTAAAGGAAAAAAGGAGAAACAACTAGATCTACTTTTAATTCCACAGCATATAAATCAGATATAAGCTTTCAGGCCTCGTCTTTCTCTGCTGACATTGTCAACATATTTAAAAATTACGTAGCCACCCAGAGGTTCTTACTCATGTTTTCTAACTCTAGAGATTACATTTAAAAGGCCACAAGAAACATAAATGCTTTATTATTTACATTTCTGAATTATGACGATCATGGCGAGGAATCTCTCGGCAGCCCTCACAACATACCATAAACCTTTTTGAAGTAATAATTCATAAGTATTTTCAGTCTTCACAGTGAGTTATTCAGATATTAAATTTCCTATGAAATTAACATGACCTCTGGAAATGCAGCGTCTTAAATTATATTACTTCTTTAAATTCCATATACCTCACTATGCTTTATGCATTATTCCTAATAACTTCAGAGTATTAGGAAGTTAATTTCTAAAATTACTGTAGTTTATTATTAATGTTGCTCCACTAAAATCAAAGGAATTTCAGTGGAAATAAGGTTCTCTGTACAGCTTTCTAATTCCGTGAATGGACTGCAGCCGATAAAGTAAATCTAAGGCTGGTTCTTCTACTTTAACTAGCCCAGCAGCCTTTACAAGGCAGGAGCAGACTGTCTGCCTGCGCCCAGGTGGTATCAGGCAGGTAACTCCGAGCAGTTCTACTGCAGCACACAGGGGCCACAGTCAAGAACATCCCCTCAGATCTGCTAGAACATTTAGAGCTCACCTAGAGAAGCCTGGCTTCGTATTCTGTGGTATCTTCAGAAATCTATCTGTATGAAAGTACCAATTCCCAAGTTAGCTACCTGACACCCAAACCAACCCCAAAACAACATTAATGGAGGGAAATAGTGCCCCTGCTTCTCCTAATTATTCATATAAACAACTTGGGAAAATCCACGAGTACAACTATGCTACTGAAACCAACCATAACACCACCCACTGATTGACAGGTACATACAAATTGCATGAGCATTTTGAGGCTGCTGCTAGTATTAATGGTATCTCCAGCTACAACAGCACCATTAAACTTGCTTAAATTTCCCAAGGTCAAAATTATAATGCTACCAGACCTTAAAATCATCCATATTGAAAACACCCAATTCTGAGTACGACTCTTCCACGCAGAAGCATCAGAGTGTAATCTAATGAGCAAAAGCTAAAACAAAATAACGAATTCAGGAGCAACAAGAATTGCAGGCTCAAGTGTGCTCTCATGGAAATAAATGTGGCTTAACTCCTGCTTAATGCTGTGCAAACATGTCTGCTGGATAAAGACTGAAGTTTAGAATTTGAGGAAGTTTTAGAATGAGTTTTGAAGTAGTTAAACATGCAAGGTTTACTTAATCTTACTCAAAAAACACTTCACAGTTCAGCTTTTATACTTTTTATATTTGTCTGTTCTGTAGCATGAGCATTGAGTTAACCCAAAAATTCAGGTTAAGTGCTTCAGTAAGATGTTCAAGGCACATTCACAAACACAGGTCAGTTTAATAGAAATGACTTCTTGATCTTTCACTTCTTTTGAAAGCACAACTGATACATTTTGAAATCAGGGTTTACTTTCTCCTTGCCAAGCTTGACATGTCTAACAAGTCTTAACCCAATTAGTTGGAAACTGATTCATCTAACATATGGTGAAGTACAGAAAAAACCTTTGCAAGTAATGAACATGACACAGACCTAGAGAAGGGATCCTGCCAAAATGTCCGCTGTTTAATTTTATTTACTCCCTTATGTAACAGTAAAGGACTTGCCCACCAGCACTCCAATCCAACTGTCTCCTCTGTAGCGCTACTGGTCTTTCGAAATCAATGTCCGTCACTCACTGAGTCTCAAACTCCTGCTCCTCACTGAAGCATTTCATTCAATGCAACTGTTAGCTCTGATCTAGAGGGAGTGGGGCAGCAGAGGAAGGGAAAAATACGACCAGTAAAGCATCAGGTTACTTATCAGCAGAAGAAACAGAAACAGCTCGTAACGCTGGTGTTGTGAAAAGTCTTATTTCCTTCATATTCTCCCTACACTTCAAACACACTCACAAGGAAGGTATGCACAGCTGGATTCTGACAGATTGCAAGGCCTTCCTGCCACCTAACAAAAGGGATATTATTTTATTATAATAAAATTTTAAAAGTTTTTCCGCCTTTGTCCTCTGGCCGTATCATTTGAGATGGCATAATACAGGATAAACCCACATACTGTTGGCAATAAAAATGCAGGCTATTTTAATGCTACAGAGTGGAACGCAGGACATGATAACTTCAACTCTTGAACAAAATCTGTAACAGGCTTTTTTTTAAAAATAAAAAAAAACAAACAATTTTGCACTATAGTAGTAAATTTGTTGCTGGCACAAACATCTACCAATTCTGGGTACACAGACATCATCGACTGACAAAAAAAAAGCTCAAATTATGAAGCCAAGACATCGTGCTGCTGGTACGAGTAGATAACACACTATCTGGCCTTCCAATTTGAGAACACTGTTAATAATACTGCTTCAAGAAGCTTTTGTTACAGATACAAGATACACATGAAATTCATGACCAGGATTCTGAACTGGAAAAAGTACAGACTGATGAGATTACCCAAATATTTCTTGTTAACACTACTATAATGGCTTTCATAATTTGAGAAAGAAAAACGTGACGATTAAACACCAGTAAGCAAAAAAGCCATCAGCAACGAGGAGGATGATTACGTGTACTTGTAAGCTACTGTTTTGACAGGAGCTGCTGATGTAAAATACATCATCCCCTGGCTAACTCAGACACCCGTGGGACATCAACCAACCAGGCTCTTCAGCATCGCACTCCTAGGAAACCAGGGAGTGCAGCAGTTGGCACCGATGCACAAAAGCAGCCTTAATCGTCAAAACCATTTCAGACACCTCATCCTTTCCCCCCCACCCTCCCAATATTTTAGAAAAACAGCATCATTTTGATACCTGCATTTGCAAGCCGCTTAGCCAAAGCCCAAGGAGCCAGGGGTCGACAAGCCTCTGTGAATTCTCCATACGCCCTAATCCACTGGAGCATAAGTAAGCTCTGCTCTGGAAGCACACAGCCAGAAGAGAGCACGCACCAGCTTCTCACATGTTGTCAGACATACACAGCCATAACCTGATACTCACCGATGTTACCAGGAAAAGGCAAACTAGCTGCAATCGTAGAGGAGAACTACAAAGGAAATTCTAACCACATAAAAATAATTGTATTAATAGGGGAGGAATCTACAGACTGAATACTCTCTCTATAATGATACAACCAAAAAATCCCAAATCTGGATCCCAAAGGCATCAGACAGAAAACAAAAATATTTTCTGTTTTCAGGGACATTCCATGAATCACATAAAACAATGTCTGGCATTTACCACATCTGAATTTCTACAGCTCCCTCCCAACAATGGGTATCTGGAAATCAGCACCTCCATTAAAGATGTTTTCACTGCAGAACCGGCAGCCTGTTAACACTGAACAAGGTCAGGAAGGAGAGCCTCGTGACTGGTAATACACAAAGGAATACAGTTTAAAGATGGACACTTCTTTCTTTTAAACTGATTTTACACACTAATTCCCCACAGGAGAGCAGGCTCCTTTCATCTACTAAAGCAGATATCTGTAAGATCAATCTTAATAGCTACTTCTGTTTCAATAACCAATCAATCATAGTGAGAAGCCAAAGAATGGTGCACTAATAGTACAGATTTTGACAGACTTCTTCAGAATTTTGTAAGGATATGTTAAAACCTAATCCTCAGGGGAGAAAAAAAATCCAACCTTGCCTACAGTGGGTCTGTCATGTTAGACTTTTCTCTTAAGATGTAAGAACACTACAGTGAAATTACCTAAACTGAACAACAACATCTGTGAATATTCAGCGTTTTGAAGTGAGGTTAAAGGAGCACCTCGGACACACTACAGAGAAAGAATATATTCAAAGACCGTATGAAGCTACAAATAAGGTTTAAAAACTAAAATGTACCATTTGTCAAATTGACAGCCTAAAGTAGTTCCCTCGCCACGACTGATGCATACTGCAGAAAAAGCCAGAGTATTAAAAGCCAGCAAAGAGCCAAACAATAAATTACAATGTATCTGTACATCAGGCTTTTCCCCTTTTATCAAAGCATACTATCTGCATGCTTTCGCCCCACCCCCTACAACAACATTCAGAGATAACATCTGCACATGTTCAGGGCTAACCAAATGATTAACTACAACTGGGAAGAAGAGTTTAGGACAGGGGAAAAAAAAATAAGACAAGGAACTGCTATTTAATTTCCTAAGCCAAGAGTATTTTGCTACTCTGAAAAGATGGCTAGCCTTTGAGAAACTGGATAAAGCAGTTAACCACCAGAGTTTATATACTCCAGCTATGACACTGGGGTCCAATAACACTTTATTGGTAAAATTGTACTTTTGAGCTAAGGTTACACATTTAATTAATTTAAAGTCTATAAACATTAGTAATATTTAACAACTAGCAGAAGCAAGTACTTTGCGTCAACTTAAATTAAAAGTAACATAGGGGGAAAGAGTGGGTTTTCAGTCCACAAGGCAAGAACCAAGCTGTATTCTTCCAAGACAAATGCTTAAAGACAACTGAGAGGGAAAGGAAATTCCACAGTCTTACATAAATACCAGGTTATAAGAATAGACAATCACAACTTGTTTCCAAGTATTCCTTAGTTCCTATGCTGGTGCTTTTCCTGAAGCTACACCTAAAACTGGCTACAAGGAAAAATGTGCCACCAATAAGGCTGATTCCAATTAGAAGACTACAAGCTATTAGAATGAACCTGTTGTTCTGCTGATTACAGGCTTATTTGGTCAATGTGACATAAATCTTCTAACTTTCTCAAAGAAAATATTCTCAACAATAATTTCAGAAATAACTAAAAATAAGAGGCGAGTTCCTTTTGGAGAACAATGACTTTAGAGCTAGGAAACTTCCTCGCCTGAGGATTTGTGTGTTCTTACATGCTGCAGGATTTAACTTTGCTTTCATTGGGGAAAATCATGTCCTCCGTGTAGGCAGGGCCACAAAAAGCCTGTAAAACTGAGTGCCAGATTAAAGATTTCTGTTTTCATTATGAGTGAAAGAGCACTGCAATTCTAAACTGTGTTGCTACGAGGCTGGAGGCGAGACCTCTAACTGGGGTATTCTGGGAGGGTGGAACAGGACACAGCAGTGTTGCTGGTTCGTTTTAAACAGCTGTCTTTCACCAACTGCTACACTCCCTCTTCCCTCCTAAGTCTTCACACTGCTCTTCGCTCCGTGTTCTCCATGAAGTCTCAGTACTGAGACCTGCCAGGCCTGCTTGAACCCAGAAAGAAAAACGTCTGTTGTCAAAACTGGGAAGTTCCTATCAAAAACCTTTCAAGTTCTTGACAATGAGGTATTTAATAATTATTTAAATTACTCCATACTGATTTGTCAGTATTTTTATGCCACTACTTACACAATATGTATTAAACAATAATTAACAATAATTAAATTTTTAGTCATTAGTCTTAACATTTTTAAATGTCACAGTACTTTAAATATGAAACTGTATGAAGTGTGATAAGGGCTCGCCCAGTCATCCTCCCCCTTTCTTCACACTGTAGATTTACTTCGATAATATTTTCTACACACAGAGCGTTAACAGCAAGGAACTGCTTTCCTTTAAACAGCGAGTAAGCATGACCCTGAATTCATTTTGTCTCGGGCAAAAATATCACTGGACAGAAAAACTGTATTACTAATGAATTACAGTCTTTCCTACAACTGCTGGTTAGAGCTTACTTTACTGGTGAAGTGTGAAAATGTCTAAAACCCAGTATGTACTTCTTCCACAACTAAAAGTCTACTTAAGGCTTCAGAGCAAGTTCGAAATAAGCATCGTATGTCATGTGGCTTTTACTTCTGGCTGATTTGTCTTTGTAAGGCAATGCTTTGCTCCTTTTTTCCCCCTGCCCTTTTTTTTTTAGTAAATAAGCTACACCATATGGGAAGAGCCTCACTGCAATTATGAAGTGTCAGAGTTTGTATCCTTCCAGAAAACGCATATCACTATCTCTTTCTTTGTAAAAATAGCAGCCCTGTTGATAAGACTCCAGATATTTATGGGGCCATCCTGAAACCCTCCCTTTGGCCAGTCCTTACCAATAGGCTACACAGTGATCAGCTGCAGCTACAACGTACTCAGAACGGTATCTCTGCAAACACAATGAAATCCAGCGTTCTCACTGAAAGACAGAAGCCATCACTTTTTGTTAGCTTTCATAAATTCAGACGGCTTAAAAGCAGAGTCGTACTTCTACCATAAATTCTATAGCTGATTAGCATAAAAAGGACCGCTAAAAATTACTCTTACAGGCATAAACAAACTGGCGCACCTGAACTGAGCACTCCCTTACAAAGATCAGAATTTGGATTACCTCTAGGAGAGGCCTGGCTGTGTGAGCAGCTACGCTGACGGACTGACAGCATGGCAGATGGTACAAAAGCAGAAAGGCACTTGTGCAAGTTCTCATTCAGGGTAAGGGGGAATCAAGGAAGCTACAAAGGTAGAAAAACAAACACTTTTACAGCTTTTCTATTTTCAAGATATACTCCAAAATGCACTTCCTTCTACTATGAGTTTTTTTAAAAACCTTGCATGATCATATAACAAAGGAAGTCTTTTGCACATGTCTCACTTCTGCAATGTATTTTAAACAAATCAAAGTCCTTAAACATTTTTACTGTTGACTTTTCTTAAAATACAGGTACGATAAAATTTGAAATTATATACTCAAGCACTTGAAAAAATCTGGCCATGAAGTCTGCTGAATTTGCAAAAAATTGGGTCATTCTCAAGTAAAATTATCTAATCAATATCCTGAATCTGATCTGGTAAGTCATATGAAGTTGATGAGTCATTTATAACCTGTCAAATAAAAGTCACATACAATGAAGTCTATTTTGAACAGGTTCGTTATATTCTCAAGCTAATCTACACACCAGAGGGACTT
Source organism: Opisthocomus hoazin (assembly GCF_030867145.1). Taxonomy (NCBI): domain Eukaryota; kingdom Metazoa; phylum Chordata; class Aves; order Opisthocomiformes; family Opisthocomidae; genus Opisthocomus; species Opisthocomus hoazin. The sequence goes on along the minus strand of NC_134422.1, from coordinate 29,673,162 downwards.
CCATTATCCCTAGAGGTACCTGTACACAACCGTTTGCCACGCATCCTGTTAGGAAAAAATTCAAATGCATGCAATTAGCCACAACATTTAACAGTAAAGACAAACATTAACATTAGTCAGCACTGTCTTTTATCCCCTCCCAAGTAAAAAAGTCAATTCTCACCTACGTGTCAATTCTACATATAATATGTAGGCACTAAAGAACCGGGTTTTGTAACAGTCGGTTTTAAAGCACCCATGGAATTTCCTTTGCACAGATGAACAAGTGTTTAGTAACTTCAATTCCCACACAACAATGAACACTTACTAAATTTCCCACACTCCATGTGCTTATTCCAACTACACAGAGAAGCCTGAAAAAAATATTCCAAGGCACCATTAATGCCAGATTGCTTGCCTCAGTTTTAGACACAGGAACATCTCAATAACAGTAAGCATGGATCATTGCTTCTTTCACATTTATTAAAGTCCTACAGAACTACTTATTTAAACTTGTGTTTATTTCCAAGAAACAACCAACCACTTAAGACAGTTACTAGAAAAACTAATGACCCAAACATATGGAAAATGAAAGCTGGAAGAACTGAAAATTGCACCCAAACCAACCAAATACAAAATCCATCCCCTTCAATTCCATTAAAGCATCTACCCATCGTCAAGACTGCTTGTGTGAGGAGCGTTTTTTCCATTAACCTACCAGTTTTCCTTCAAGTGAATGACCCCAGCCTTCTCACCACCATTCAGTGCCTCTTCACCTCTGCAGTTTTACTGCTAGAAAGCAAGCGTCTTTATTGTTCAGATGTGAATGTCCGTGCTATACCCCAATCAAGTGAACTAAAGTTCATCATCTCCAATCTCATTCCAAAAACCGCTTGTCTGCATCACACTTCTGCATTTAATGCAACACAATTTGAGGACAGAGTCTGAGCAGTGGTGTACTTTACTAGAAGTAATACCAGAACTACTTTAAGAAAGCAATATAAACACTTCTGCATCCCATCCATATCACTAAACTCTTATAGCTATACAAACACCTCTCTCACACAAAAAACGTGCTGGCTACATAAGTTACATAATGCAGAAGTTCAAAGAAAAATACTACTTGGAGAAAACAGTAAATTCAACATGAAGTTAAAAATACGGAGTGGAAGAATAACTAGTTTGTGAAAAACAAGTCATTTTCACAAGATACAAAAACTCTTAACAGCATTTTTCATTTATTTCCAACACACAGTCGGACAATCTACATAAAATTCCTAACCCTGTTCTACACCTGGTTAGTAATGAAATTTTTCTCCAACAACACTTACTTTTCTACAAAATGCAATTTAGATGGACATAGAGGTATTTGTGATATTGTTTTTGACATGGAACTATTTAGGCAGTTGAGTTTTTCTTAATAGATAAGCTTATTTCGTCAGAAGTCCAGGAATGAATTGACCTGCACTAAGTAATCAACAAGAAAGGAAAAAGTAAAATGGTACCTGTAGTCTCATGAAAAAAAAAAAAAAAAAATCTGGGCAGTTTCCTAGTGAAAACTAAATGTGTGAAATATACCCCAAGGCAGCAGTGAAATTAAAATAAGGCTGCATGGACACAATGTAAGCATGGCATCAACTTGAGGCAGTGATACAGTATTTCCAGACAAGGCTACATACAGTACAGCCCACTAGAGTTTCAAAATGCAATGCGTTTTCTCCTTTTTTAAATGGAGGGGAAAGAAAAGCTCTCACATTTCACAGATGAAGCCATATCTGCAACAGCCTAAAGCACTGCAGAAGACTGCATTTGGTTGCAACGCATGTGATAAGCTCTATTACACACTTACAGATAATCTGACATAGTCTGTCACATCCAGCTTTTCCGCCCCATGTCAACCTGTCAATGGATCAGGGAACCCTGTTCTCATACAGCTGCGTTAGCTCAGTCAGTCACAACATGAAGTGCAACTGTAGTTAAAGCTGCCTTCTTAGTAGGAAAGCCTAGAAGAAACCCTTGGGTGCCTGGGAGCAACCCCTTGCTTCAGTGCTGGCCCTCAAGGATGCCATGTTGGAACACAGAAGTTGTTCAAAAAGCTCTGCAGCACATTTGTGCCACAGTACGAGCATTCAACCTTCCTGCATTAACACCCACCCTGGTATGGTTATTCTCCATAGAGCAGAAAGACTATCAAAAGTAAACTTCCCATGTAGCCAGCCACAAACCAGTAATTTCATGGGGCCAAGCTCTTTTCAGTGGTGCCCAGCGACAGGACAAGGGCCAACGGGCACAAACTGAAGCATCGGAAGTTCCATCTGAACATGAGGAAGAACTTCTTCACCCTGAGGGTGACGGAGCACTGGAACAGGCTGCCCAGGGAGGTGGTGGAGTCTCCTTCTCTGGAGATATTCAAGACCCGCCTGGACAAGGTCCTCTACAACCTACTGTAGGGGACCCTGCTTTGGCAGGAGGGTTGGACTAGATGACCCACAGAGGTCCCTTCCAACCCCTACCATTCTGTGATTCTGTGATTTTTATGAAAAGTCCTCTTCAAAGCAGCAGTCACAAGTGGCTAACCCACTCCTGAACCAAACTACATGTTAGCTGCAGTGGTCTGAGACACAACCTTTCTTCCTCACGCAACATGGCTGTTTCGCACTCCCTCTGATTTGGAAGAAGCAGAGGTGCTACACTGAAGCTGTAATATCCAACTTTCACTTGATATTTATCTCCAAGGCAGAAAATAATTGGATGTCACACCTACTAACTCAATTTCATTCTGCTAATTATTCTTTGGAGATATTTTTTCTTTTTCTCCTCTCACCATTGCATTTTGAATAGGATTACTGAAGTCACTAGTGAAGTTATTTTTAAGACTACTGACCGTATACATATGGTAACTACCCCCTCAATAGCTCTTCAGAATATGACAGCACAGAAAGAAAACAGATCAAGTTTGATAGACTTATATTACAGTGTTGAAAGAACAAGATCTAAGACCTATCTCAATACCTAAATTTTTACTTTAAAAAAGTTTAAGACATGGTTACTCCATTCTTACACCACTGCAGAGAACCTAGCAGTGACATAAACCACCAATGAGTCTACTTCAAGAAAGTCAGTTCTGGTTGCTGCACCACTCGTTTCCCCAGCGCTGCACAGGCTTCTGCATAAGGTAGGTTTCTGATCTTGCTTCCTCAGTGGGGATGTCCAAGAGACTCACAAAGGGTGAGAGTCAAAATCTTTAATATCTTGTCTCTCTTATTTAAAAAGTATATTTACAGGAAAATATATTTATCACTAGTGTTCTATGCCAAATATGTATTGGATTTGAGTTTTTAGAAGTAAGAATACGACTATTTTGTCAGTTAACCTGATGATTCAAATGCTGAACTGAGAACACAGCATGTGCTGCAACAAAGAAAAGATAAATTGTTGTTGGTTGGTTTTGTTTGGGTTTTTTCAAAGACAAGTTTTACAGAGAGTCATAGCATAATAAATCTTCGCACAATTCTAATGACAGTCCAATCCCCAAACGCTATACAACATTCAACATACACACACACACAATTGCTCATCAACTGATGCAAAACTTCAATCCCAGAAGAACTGAAAGGTGTAAAAACTAGCAAAATAAGCAGCAACCGTGTATAAAAAACAGGTGGTTTGAGTATGTGGATTTTCATAAGGAGGACAGATTCAACAATTAAAAGGTCCATAAGAAATCAGTCACACGATTTCACAACTTAGACACAAAGCAAAACATCCATGCACGTTATGATAGATAATACGTAGAGATTTGCAATTACTATATGTCTTTATTCATCAGAAGGGTATGACAGGTTAGCGCGATGAAAAGCTCCCAGGTGGCCTCTCCTGCCTACTGCATTTTGGTTTTGGGAGCCTCTGAGCACACCAAGCTGCAGGTGAGCTGTGCAGAACACAGGAGAGGGCAGGTAGCCGAGACGGGAACCTCCCCGCTCCCCTCTCCCTCCGTCCCCACAGAGTCTCCCCTGCAAGACAGTCGGAGGTCGAGCCTTCCCAAGGAAAGCAGGCAGAACACACACGAACAGACCTTGGAGGTGGCATAACAACTTTTCCTCGGCACCAAGCAGGATTCCAGCGCATTTGGTGTTACCCAAGAAGCCACTAAGGGCTGTTGAACTGAAAACACACCTAAGAACTGGGCATAGCAGAGAGTGGGGTTGGGGGAACAGTTCTACCAGCCCTCTCCACATTCTGCCATGCTTCATATTTATATTTATTCCTTTTAAGTACCTTCACTATTGTCATTTCCATTACAATAAGACACAGCTTTCAAGATGCACAGTTCTGACAGACAGACACCCTTTAAAATGCTGGCAGAGTGATGAAAAATAGGACTTCCTGCAAACTCTGGCCAGCTCCACATCCCGTCACACATTTATACAGGTTCCAGTTATTAAAACATCACTATTAATACTTGCATAAGAATTATGTTTGTCTCCTTCACCATCGGTTCAAGCAGGTAACCACTTTATAGTTTATGTGCAAGTACCCTGGAGGCGGTGCAGAGGCCACACGCCCGCTGAAGGGACTGCTTTGTCCAACAGCCCTGCCTCAGCCAGCCAGCGGCATCCCACCAGACTAACACCTGCAGGCTGAACAGCCCGCAACAGAACAGACAATATACACAGAGAGGACAACAGAAAAACAAAACAGTGACAGCATTAATTACTCGAACAGCTCAATGACTCACAAGTGGGACAACATTTATGCCAAGTTAGCACAGGCATTTCCCACTGGCTAATTTCAACATTTTGATCCTGCTATCAAAACGAGCTTCATTTCTGCCCACTGACTTGCTCCCTGTATCCCAGTTACTCACAAACACAGAGGATGGTCTCGCTCAACTCCACTGATCTGGTCCAGAGTATGATGGTCTGCGACTTATTTCTGTAGAAACAGCACCACTGCTTAAATGGCTTCTCTTTCTCTCAACTAGGGCAAAATCCACCCTAACATGTTTGAGCAGTATCTTTCTTTCTTATTAGTACATTGCAGTACACTCTTCCCTGCATTTCACAGGTCTGCAACACAGAAAACATTGGGATTATCATATTGCATTTGCCCTGTTCATATAATTCAATAACCTATCTCCCCATACCGGCCTGTGCCATACGTATCATGAAATGGTAAGATGATCTCTGAATACTGTCACACTTCATATCAAGTTTCCTTCTACTTTTCAAAAAAATTATAAAGCAATTTAAGTCACAAAGGGCTGAGTTTCAACTCTTTTCCAAAAATAGGCTGGCATCAACTCATTTATCTCGTTAGCTCTACAAATACTCAATTCCCATTTTCAAACCCGCTATACCTACAGGTCTTAATAATGTTCTGCAGCAATGTTCACATTTGACATTTCTTCTTTTTCCCTTCTGTTTCACCAGAGACACTTGCACCTAACTCTGTTTTGCAAACTGAGACAGAATTCTCAGTACCTCATTTGCCAGTGTAAATCAAGTCTAATATTAAGAAATAATATAGTTAAAAATACATTGAAAACAAAAATTGTGAAGATATTTTATTTTCTACTTCAACAAATTTCCCCCTTAAATTGTTAATCTGGTAGCAAAGGCATGGACATAACATGTTTGTATACAATAACTGCAGAAAATCTCCAAGTTATTTGGTTTTTCAGTATTGTCTAATAGCTCATATAAGTATTGCACAATTCTAGAAAAGTATGGGAGAGACCATGTGAAAGCTAATAGTCCGTTTATCACATCATTAGTCAGAGTTAAATAATCAGAATTCTAGTTTTACAATGTTTCTTCATCATTTTAGACACCAAAATTATTAGCCGTTGACGCTGGCCAATTCTTAAAAATATGAACTCCATAATTTAAGCCAATAACTACTGTTGCTGAGGTTTCTATAGTTACTCATGAAAGGGTCACAGCCCTCTGAAATACACGCAGCCTCTAATAATAAGCTCCACCATAGCACACTGACATTTAAGGAGTAATTAGGCTAAGACGAAGCTCCTGGTAAAGCACAGAATCCCACAATACCCTTGTTACCTACTGAAGCAGCAAACAAAACAACTTTAGATTTTCAGATAAAACTGTGACTTTAGGTTGTATCTTTGCATTCTGGCAGGAGAACCCAGTGCCACGAGCTCCCCAGTCAGCCACAGCAGCAGCCAGCCTGGCCGAGTTCCCACCACAGCACCACCAGGTAGGGTGATGAGACTTTGGAGACACCTCCCTCTTCTCCCACCTTTCCTCTCTGACCCCTCCACCGTGTGAGTGAGTTTGCATTCGCCTCCCTGGAAGTTCCCTGAAGAGCTGACAAACAAAAGCAGTATCTGTTCTGTGCAGAGCACTTAGCAACAAACGACTAGACTAGGCAGAAATCAATGTGTATCAGCAGATCAAAGTATGGGACAATATCTGTCAGAAGACCTAACTCATTAAAACAAAATACAATGCACTTGTACCTCTCTGAATTGCTGCTCTCATGTTGGCGCTTTGATTTTCTATTTCTTTCTTACATTTTTCTTTACTTTGGTCTTAACTGTGCAACACAGGGAACAATACAGAAAAGTAATTACCATTAATCACTGCCAGCTGTTATAAGTTGGCATTTGCTCAGTAAGGAAATGGAAAAGTGTTGTACAAAACCTTTAAGAAGGTAAAAATTTAAAAAAAAAGAGATGCACATTCAGGCTATAAATCTAACAAAATTACATTTTAAAGCCATGCAGCATAGGAAGTAACACTACTTTAAATGTGACCAATTCCTTTATTTTCACCATGCCTCACATAAGACACTGCTTTCATCTCCAAAGCTCCCACTTGCAATTGCATTTCTGACATTACTGAACTTAAATTTGTGTTAACAAATGTCACTATTAGAAAATGAAGCCCTTTGTTTCTCCAGGAGCTAAGAACTTCGACTCCACTTGAAGGACTTTACCCTTACACACGCCTGACTTCTGCCTGCATGTGGATCAGTCTGACCACTGACGATATATTATAGATACAGATATATAGATATACACACAGAGAAATATACATTTCTTTGAATACATACACAACAAGATATAGAATGTATTATATATATATTGTACTAGGCATAATTATATATTGTTATATTAGATATATAGCTCATAATATCATCTCTAATATGTGACATACACAGGGCTATAATATATATAATATCTAATAAAATGTATTACATATTATATAACTGCATATATCTATTTCTATATACAGATATATATTAGCTATAATATATATTTATGAATATGCATGTGTTCATATTATTAGATATAATACTCATAATAGATAAGTCATATATATTATAACTGTAAAACGAATTGCAGCAACTCAAGCATGCTTTCATTTCCGTGTTTCAATCCTACAAATGAAATTACAGCGCTGCAAACAACATCAAAACACATGCAAAATCACCAATATGTGCCCAACATTCAACATGCAGAACTTGCAGGTCGACAAAGAAATGTTAACTGCAGCGAAGCTACTGTCCCCTGTTGCTAGGGTTTATGACCACCCTGGCTTCTCACACCTCCAGCAACACAACCAAGACAAGGCCAAGCCAACCCATGAGCTTGTTGTCGGGGGGGGGGGGGGGGGGGGGGGGCGGTTGTTCGGCTTTTGCTGGGAGGAGGGGTGGGAAATGTTGGTTTGTTTTCAGCTTTGGAGGTTTTCTGCTCTTTGTTTTGTTTGGTATTTTTACAACAGTAGTTTCAATGAGTGCGAGATTTGTTTTTTTGTTTATTTCTTTCTTAAGCTGAAAGAATACAGAGCTAGTTAAAAAGCTGAAAACACAACAAAACAACTTTTAACCTGTCAATACTACACCCATTCTGAAGCCAACAATAGCTAAGTAATTCATTTCTTAAATCCTCTGCGATGAAGAGGTAAGTTCATTTTGCCTATGAATTACTCTAAATATTAATTTTTGCTTGCCTACTGGGACTAAATCAGAGTTAAAATGGTTACTGTGGTTACAGTGATGGATCAAGAAAAATCAGAAAAGTTATTTAACCCTCAAAATACCAATGGAAAGCCTGCAGAAAACAGCAAAGCACTACTGGCATTTACACAACACAGAAAAATACAGATTTACACTCAAGCAATTTCAGAAAAACAAGGCTCATGCTCCCAAATCCCTGAGAGGTTCATTTTTTTTCCCCTCTCCAATATTTATAAAATACAAAACATTTACACACTTTTTTCCCCAAATATAGCCATAAGTGTATTATTACATCTTCTTTACAATCATTGTAAAACAAAGAAAAAAATCCTTGTACCAACTAGTGAGAGAGGGGAAGAGCAATGTCAAAATGGTTACACATTCCACCTAAAAGGTGGAGAAGGGCGTGAGGGGGCACAAGGAACACCCAACATGCTACTCCTTGTGAGCACTATGGCTGGCTCTCATCTACAAATCCTACCTCATTCTAGTTATTTATTTAACAATAAATCTATTTTACATTATTTCTTTTTTTATCTATTGCATGTTTTTCCCCCATTCCTCAACAAAAACATTACAATTCACATCTTTATTGAAGTGAACTACACAGTGCCAAAAATTGTAAAGTGGCTTTTTTAAAACTAGAATTTTCATGTTTTCTGTGATTTTGCTTAAATTAGCATCATTCAACAAGTGGAACATCATCATCCGCTGCTTCTCATAGTAGACTGTGTTAATGAAATCATCACATGCATTACTTTAGGAAAACGTTGGAGGACCAAGCATCTAATAGCCATACAATAAGCATTAAATCCACCAAAATACAGCAATCTTGTCCATATACAAGGAATTTGCCTAAAATGTTAAAAACATTTTCTATTGCACTCTTATTTCAAGGATATTGAAATAGCAGCCCCTTGTCCCACTCGCCTGTAGAAAGCAGGAGTTACAGCTAACATGCATTTGTAGTTTGGCAAGCTTCTCAGACTAGCCTTGCAGTTTCCACGTACGCAATGGAACAAGGCAGTTCAGGGAAGCATAAATATTTCAGTAAACTCCAGGCTTTCCAAAATCTATGCATCATCAGTCATCCAAGGCCGGGGCTGCAGACACCCATCTGCAAACAACCCTGTCCTCCGATCTGAACCGAGGTTCACCCAGCTCCTACCAAAATTCATCGTGTATGTTATAATCCAAGTATGTCATCTAATGTCTGATTGTATTTTATCATCCTAACAGTCTGATGCATCATGAAGCTTAAAAAACTCTCAATCTGCTCTTGGAAGTTTACCTGCCTCATTAGTCTTTACTGTTTTTACTCTACAGACTAGCAGTGACAAAAAAAATATAAATTATTAAATGCAAGCTAGAGAGGCTGTGGAATTAGACATCAAGCCCACATTTTTTATTGCCTGATTATACTGAGCACACACTACACTCAGACAGCTCCAGATAGCTTTGTTTCTAACACTAACGTGCTTGTTTTGAAGATGAGCCTGCCTTCTCTTTTGCTACTGTCTGAAGATGTACATAAAGCAAATACTGGATCTTGAAACACAATCCAACAAATGATTTCTAGTTTGCTAGTTTGGAGAGAGGAACAGATCCAGAAGTCTTCCATAAAGCAATACGGAAACAATTCTAAATTCCAGTAACATTTATCTCCCTGCAATCTCTGTCCTGCTGCACTGTTACATCTAAATCATTGCCTTTTATGTCTGCCTAAGCAGCATTTGAAGTTCTGAGAAAAGACCTGGTGTCTTCAAGTGACTTGCAAAGTTCTGGGTCACACTGTGGCAGCACATTTTATGCATTTTATACAAAGGAAAGGAAAAGATGTGAAGCACTTGAGATATTTAGTCTTTTTGCTCCCAAGTTCATTACTTACTGTATGTGTAAATGATGCCTAGGGATAACACTCATATCAATCGTTCACACTGCAGTAGTTTCTAGTATTCTTACGTAACAGACATCATCCCCAATACTCACCAGCCTGCTGAAATGCCATTAACCAGCATATCTCCAAGCAGGGAAAAGAAATGTATTCATTTTAGAACAGACATTTTACAGATATTGAAATATTTCTTTCATTATTAGTCTTTCTGCTGCCTCAGGACAACTGTCAAGAGTTCTTTCCACCTCTCACTACTACTTCTAGAAGTAAATACAACCTTTCAGTGCTTTTATTTCCAACAGAATGGGAGTCTACGAAAAATGGGAAAATACAAAGGAGAACATCACTGCTGTCATCTTGAAGCAGCCTGGGTAGAGAAGATGAGACTACATGCAATGCAGCTTTCTGGTCCGTCACTAGCGTAAGAGATTCACTGCACTACAACAGGTAAAACACATCTCCCATGTTCCTATTCTTCCTCCGCTAACACTGTACTTCAAAGCCCTACATACAGAAGAAATCTCCTATGGAACAGTTCGCTGCTTCATTCAATAGGAAATATTTCCACCTGGTACAGCAGACAAACTCTTCTTTCAATTTTCTCCACAAGGAATTAGAGAACAATGTGATTTCAGTGCAAGCGAACCTGCAGCTCCAGGTTATCCAATAGTAAAAGTCCTTTCCATCATAGGAATTTTTTTTTAATATAAATATAATATGAAACATTTCCAGGCTTTTCAACAGATATTTCAAAGGTGTCGAAATCCTACATGAAACAAAAACAATCAACTGCTTTGTTTCACAGAACTATTCAACTGAAAAGGGAGTTATTGTAATAAAACTAGTTTTAAGCATTAGTTACACAAATGCTGACTCATTGGTCCACTATTGCAAGAGGCTTGGTCCAAAACTGGTTCCTACCAGGCCTTTCTTTATGATAAGTTTAATTAATTGTAAGCGATCCAAATGACTCATATAAAGTACAACCACACACAGAGGTATATTAAACAGAGAAGAGCACAATTCACAGTTAGGCAGTTTTAGACAGGTAGTACCAAAGCTCACGAGAAAGCCTCCTCAGGGACAGCAAAGAACACCAAATAATTTTGCCCAGCATCCCAAGATGCTGACTCAAGACAAGCAGAAGAGTTAGCGTGACAGTAACAGAAGAGCTTTTAAAACTCCTTTCATCTTGTTATTTAAAATATGATCCTAGATTTAAATCTTATGATTTTATAAGCACCTGCATTGAAGCTCATGTAAACAGCAACTGACTTCTCTGGGTTTCTTGCAAAAAAGGCCTATGTGGAACTTGCAGGATCTTTTGCCGTTACTGTAAGGCTCTACAGGAAGAAACTGATGACTCATAGCATAGTGATCGTAGTCTTAAAGCTAAGTGAGTCCAATGCTCTTCTCACCCACCATTCCGCAAGTGTTTTAAGTCACTTCATCTATAAACTGAATCAGCAAAAGCTGTACAAACCAAAAAGTTCCTTTTTAAGCAAGTGTTCTTTAGACATATCCACATATATGCTGTGATAAGCTAGACAGTATCTTTGTGAGTGGACATGAGGAGAAAAGCGAACTGCTCAATGAAGCCACCAGGAGACAGGGACACTAAACAGGTTAACAGTAGGAATGTAATGCTGTTAGCAAGCCAGCCAACTCTTCCACCCAACAGCAGCATGCTGCCCTCTATCATCAACAGAATTTCCCAAAGCTACAATTAAGCCCAACACCCACTGGAAAGACCAGAGCTACAAACCACTACTTCACTGGTTACGTCTAAAGCTTGTGAAAAATAATTTGAAGGATGAAATTAATTACAAGCAACCCAAACATCAGTTAGTTTTTGTACAGAAGAGATCAAAGATCTTCATTAGCTCGCTGATTTTCCTCCAGCAAATAACCCAAGTTCAGCATAATACAAACCTGCTTTCACAAGAAACTCCAATTAAGGGTCCAAAGTTCCTCCCGATGACACTTTCAGTTAGGGCTGTATTACAAGTGTTGAGTGGACAGAGTACCAGACTGCGTCAGGGCAACAGCACGTGACAACCCAAAGGAGTGGCAGAAAGAGAAATCACCTGACACTAAGGAGGCTGAGAGAAGGAAGAAGATTATTTCTAAATTCAAAGGAGTTGGTGTGCCCTTCCTCAGTGGCAACACTTTCTTCCTCTGATCTGCAGATGAAAGGAGAGCGTATATATAGAAGAAAGAAATCCAGAAGGGGGGAAAAACTGAATTTACAAACAATTTTCTTCAAGCATCTATTCGAATTAGGTGATCCTGCAAGAAACTACTCCATTCTCCAGGCTTGGCAACACACAATTGTGACTCTAAGACAAGAAGTGCTCATTCTGTCATATGAGAAAGGGAAAATACTAGCTCAAACTCAGAAGAAAAGCTTAGCCTGCTCATGACAGTACAGCGATGGTCCACAAGGTAAACTTCAGCCCACAGAAATCAATGTTGTTGTTGCTAGGGTTGGGAGTTTGTGTTTGGTTGTGTTTGTGAGGTTTTTTTTTCAATTGAAAAAGTTCCAGCAAGACAGAGTATTCCTGTGATGTATCCTAGCCAGACAAAGGCTTCCTGCCCTGCCAATAACACATCGACTGATAAAACAGACCTTGTTCAACAAGCAGCGTTCCCCTCTTTACCCACTGACGCCTTCGAACAATGGGACCAGCATACTTGTCTCGCTGCTGCACAGCTAATGAGAGAAACTCCTGTTGTTGCCCTGACGATTTTCAAGACTGCAATAAACCAGTTCAGAAGTCTCTGAAAGCACAGAAAGCGTGTCCTGCAGTCCAATGACTTACACTTTGACAGTCTGTTGTCATTTGCAGCTGACATACCAATTCTGACATATATTACTTTGTCTACAAATTAATGTAAAAATAGGTATTAACATTTGCTTCCAGCTAATTGCCTGGCCCATTTCACGTGATACAGGAAGACGTGCTCTAGGTAAGTTACTATTTGATTTTCAACTTCCCACCTATCAAAAAAAGGCAAAGAATTAGACAAGCTATTTCATTTTGCTAACCTTGACTACACAGAACTTGAAGTATAACCCCACAAGACAGCTCTCTACTCCTCCTAGTTCGCAGGTAAGCAGAATGTTTTCAAGCTGTCAGAATTTTGCTCCCTGGGTGATGGTTGCACATTGAAATTTGCATTACATGAGGAAGAAGGTAAGAGTGACAAAGCTACTCTCAGTGACTGAATACTATTTCTTTTTACAGACATTCTAGTAAGTCTGTGTAATAAAAACATTTCTGACATTCTGATCTTGTAGGCAGTGATGTTTACACCACCATGCACCTTGTGAAAGGCCAACTACAACAAATGAGAAGGCAGGGGAACACAGGGGAAGGCCAGGCCACGCAGGGAAACGCAGAACCTGGTGCATCACAGTGCTCTGGGAACAACACAAGAAACTCTCTTCCATCCTTAGAAGTCAGAGCAAAAAGGAGAGGTAATATTTTTAACAAGCGTGCTTGAGTTAATATTTCAAAACAACTGTAGTACTTCTGTCTGATCAGTTGGTTTCTTTGTTCAGGGGAGGAGCACGGGAGAGATGAGAATATTTCAAGTCCCAGAAATGTTATCTGATACACCAAAACTCAAAATAAACCTTGAAATAATGTGTTTTGTGCATGTAGAGTCTTTCAGGTAGACACAGCAATAATTATCCCTGAGACCCAATTCTCAGACTTTAATGGTATTACCACTTGACATTGAGTAGGGTAAGTAATTTCCATAGTAAGTGCACATTTGTGCCACTACTGAGAGAAGAAGAAAATCATAACAGCCTGTAAGCTATTATGCTACAAAAAGACACCAAGGTCTACGGCAGACTGATAAGCCCCTGGACGTTATGAACACTTCCGACCCCGTATGTCAACCTGGTGAAGACACCCAAGTGAGTTTCTTCTCTTTTTTCCTCCTTTAGTGGAATTTGGTAAAGCAGGTAAAGGTTGTTTAACCCTATTCTTTCTAGTGAAGACAGACAATTGTTAGAGGGCAGCATAACTTTGGACCTAACAACAGATGTCTTCATCACAAGGAAGCATCTCCTCTATGCCAGAATGGAAATTACTAACTAAAACCTTTGGGAGCTAAGAAAACCAGTTTTAATAAATTCCTGCTCCCTAAGAAAACCAGTTTTAACAAATTCCTGCTCCCAGTGAAGGATGAATTTGATCATGTCTTCTTCAGCACAGATACAGAGCAAAATCTGTTTAAAGGAAAAAAGTGTAAACTTTGACATTAAGTTATTTAGCCTTTACACCTTTAATTTCTTCCAAGAGAAAAGAACACATACATGACAGTTCACTACTTTTCCCAGTTCACCACCTCAAAACTGAATAAAAATTGGAATGAGCATAAGACAACTGTATAGGCAACAGCTGACAAGATACCACAAAAGAACTTATCCTATGAAAAATGAAGTCACTGTTCCACTCTCCATGTGCATTGCTCTCCTAATTCTCTTTTTCTCACTCCTATCCTTAAAAGTAACATCGAGTTAACAGAAGTTTTCACTGTTACAGAATTCTCACTAAACATTAAAATAAACTTCCTGCTATTTAGTTTCTAGAGTAAAACCTTTAAATGATAAGCACCTTTCACTCATGTATTCTTACATTAAAAAAAAATAAAGAAAATGTGTTTATAGATACAGTACATAATGTTATCATCCCTGTGGAAAAAAAACATTGCTAAATTCACCGGGAATTTCATTATTCACATATACTGTTCTCACAGCAGAAAACTCTCACTGTAGCCAGATTTAATACCGTAGCAGTTTTTTGGCAAATATCCTCCAACCCAAATCAAGTTTTCCACACCTATCCTGGTAAGTGTTTGGAAAACTGGGCCCATTAAGCATTAATTCCTTCCTTTCTGAACACATGCACTTTTTTGAGATCTCTCTTCAAGCACAGACAAGACAGACACATGGAAAACAACCAAAAACTCTGTTTGTGATTATAATAAACTAAAAAAAAAAATCCTATATTGTGGCTTTCCATTGCAACTCAACGTTCAAAAGTCGGGGAGCAAATAGAAATGGAAAGAAGGATGAATGAAAGAAGAATGAAAAAAAGGAAGAATTGGCTATACAAATGTACCTAAGATGACAGAGTAAGGAATAGTACGTAAAAGATTTCATACACAGGAGACAGAAGCCATTCCTAACTGACCACTCCTATTTTAGACATGACCTCCATACGACTGACTGTGAACTTGCAAAACAGAAGTGTAAAATCAGCATATTTGAATATCATTCTAAAGGTGAAGACTCAAGTGCTGGTGAGGGGCAAGACTCGTATCAAGAAGTACAGCATATTAGGAAAACTGTAATTCTTAAAACACATGGCATAAAGCAGCCTTTTCCCCTAAAAAGATAGGGATACGAGTATGAATCAATTATATATGGGCTTCATCACCTTCTCCTCCAACAAGCTCCGCCTTTTCATTTCACAGTAAGATATGTACTCTGCCATACTTCTGTTGTCTGAAATACTCCTGATTTTTGTTGTATGTGCTTAACACCACAGCCTGCTGTCAGTAGAAATCAAGACAGAACAGAGCAAGTTGTGCCTTCTGCAAGCCTGCTGCTTCTGAAAATAAGTTATTGTGACATGCTTCACGTGATTTTTTTTTTTCTTTTGCCTTCCCTTAAACTGGCTTATGTGCAAAATTAGACTGATGTTTGAACAGTGTCAGGCTGTCAGAAGGCGAAAAGGACAGTGCTACTGTGACATGAAACATGACAAGAAGAAAGATTAATCACTTATTCAAAAGTGAAAAGTTGAATACAAAACGCATAACCATGTGTCTCAAATTTGTTATAGCAGGTGAAAGACTGAATGCTGATCCCAAGATATGCTTCATAAACTGAAAAAATTAGTTTACCGTAACAGCAAACCTACTTTGAAAACAAAGATGATTGAGTTGAAGGTTAAAAGTTCCCTAAGGCAAAAACATTTGCTTTGGGGTTAAAACTTATATACATACACCTGAAACATGTTAGCTTCCTACTCAGCACTGGAAAAGAACTTCCAAACAGGAAACATTGCTACTGAGATGAAAGGATGTGGCAAGAAATCAGCTGTATATAAAATCAAAAAAAGTCATGGTCACAATCAAAGTATTTCAACTGTTTACTCCACTATTTTACATGAACTCTACTACAGCAGGATATACACCTAAATACTTTTCACCTCTGTTTCCATCACATCTCCATTTCCCCCTGAAATGTGCCCTACCATTGGGCACCTTTCAGAATGATTTCTCAGGTTTTGTGCAAATGGGTCATGCATTAGTTTACTCCCTAGACACCTCTGAAGACTCAAGAGGTTAGCCAGCACTGCTGTTAGTGAATAGGTTAGCAAACTTTGCTGGGGAAACAAAAAAGGAAAAAAGGAAAATGTAAACTAATTAACATTAAATGTATCCATAACAATGCGGTGACAACCACAATTTCATGAGGAAGGATTTGTAATTCTTGAAGTGACAGAATATTTTGTTCCTAACTGCAGCACACCTGAATTTCTCCAGTGGAATGGCAGGTGTAAGAGCATGGAAATAGCACACGATTTACTCAAAAACAATGCAGCAGAAACCAATACAAAAATATTTCCCCTTTCAACAGAAGGTTCTTGCATCCCTGGCCCAAGAGTATCTAACAACTCCATTCTGTGCTCTGTAGTTAAACTAGTCTCTGAAAAATAGTTCTCTATCAAACCTTTTTCCCTTTCACACATTTCAACCCAATTAAAGACAAGAAAGATTAGTGTGAAAGAGACAGTTAATTTTAGAAAATTTATGCACAGACCCAAATGTGTTTAATTACTTCACTATTTCCCACATGTAGGAAAATCATTTTTGAGTAGGCTGTAACACAGTGTTTTAAAAAGTGAAATCAATGACAGAAGCAGTCCAGTACAGAGCTATCAAGTGAATATCAAATTAAAATATAGCTTCTTAAACACTTCTTTCATTTTTCATCAGATTTTTAAAGAAAAAAAACACAAAACATACTCAAAATTGCTCACTTATGTGCTTATCATGAGGACACCGTAAAACTGTAAGGAGGTTTAGACACAATGAAACTTTCCTCTCCCTCTGCTTCTGTCCTTTTCCCTTCTCTCAAGAAAGAATAACATAGAACCAAACACTGTGCTTGAGACAAAACAACAAGAAAAGTCCTAGCTCAGTTTGTCCCTTGCCTGTGTCGGTACAAGGCAGCCATTCCACAGCCCACAAGGACCCTGTGATGGAATACAGCAGAGTCCGAGCTAAAGGATGCACAGGAACCTCATTGCTCCTTCAAACTCCTACAAAACAGACTAAAATCACGCATTTACAAAAGTGTTTAAAGACTGTTTTTTTAGTTAGTTTTGCTCCAACCAATGCTCACAGTACCCAACAGAACAGCTCATTCAGAAAGCTGATGATGGAAAACTTAAAATCTTACTAGAACCATTCAACAACAGAGAGCTGTGAGTTTTCACTGGTTTTGTTCTGGTAAAGGATTAAGGAAAAAAGGAACAAGAGGAAGAAGAAGATAGCCAAGATCAAAGTGAAAACCCAGTACTTTTATACAAGGTTTGTTGAGCCAGAAACTTGAGAACTGTGATTTGAAGGCTATGCATCATGCTTTAGATTTCATATGGAGCCATCTGTCAATGTCAGAATTCATATGCTGCATGCACCTGGAGAACTCACATGAACCTCACTAGTTTAACTATCCATTTTCCCACAATCAAAATATACACGCCATGTACATATAAGCCTCCGCAATCTTTGGAAGTTGCCTAAACATTGTAGAAAAAGGAAAGATCACCTTAACAGCTGTTTAACACTTAAATGATCAGGCTTAAATTACAGGGAACTGGGAGACAGAGCACTTAGAGTACCACTTTTCAGCCATATATCAAAGGTAACAAACCCATTTTGTTCAAATGTGCCCTCATCCTTTCTTACTTCACCACCAAAAATACTTCAAGAGCCTTTATTAGCACAAAGCCATTCAGTTACAACACAGCCCTTAAAACCTCTGAAAGTCAAGTTGTGCACCACTTCTTTCAAAGTTTACAATCTGCTCCAGATCATAAGAATCAACAACCTACATTCAACAATAGTATATTTAAAATCTATGTGAGAAGGAGCATGTGCTGAGGTACAAGGCACAATGCAAGCAGCTGTCCAAAAGCAAATAATCCACAGACATTGTCTAAAGGCACAACAAACAAGGACCAGCTGATGCAGTGTTCAAATGTTCTCACATCTAGGAATACAAAGATTTCAATTCACCTTAAAAAAAAATTCATCCTTTTGAAAAGAACCATACATTGACTTAAGACTTTTTCTCCAAACGTTTCTGTATTTTTCAAATACAAGTGATCTATTCACATGTCATTTAAAACGCTCCCTTAGTTGTTTATTCAATTCTACTCTTAGCTGAAGCAGAAGCTTTCAATTGCAATACATAGCACAAACACAAACCAATATATAATTACAAAGGAATTATACTGCAAGCCACTGCAGATAGAATAACTTTCTCCAAAACACTGAAGTTCATCCAGACAGAGATACTACCCTGTTACAAAATCTGGTCAAAAAACCCCAAAAGACAACACTATAAAAACCAAAAAGTATGTGATCACACTATTTAACTGTTAAATTTATTTACATCTTGCACTGCTGAAAAGCCAATGCATGCAGTGACAAACAACTGAACTAAATACAAATTTTTAAATAGTCTTTTGCAATTAACAACTGGGGAGAACAGATCAATATCTAATTAATAGAAAAGGCAATTCTTGTATAAGTTAAAAGACATGTCTCTTGGATACACTCTAAAAGACTTTGTTAAAAATTTCTCAATACTAGCAAGCTAACAAAACACTAGCTATTAGAAATAATAAAAAGTGCTAGATGACTCCAAACCAATAGTTTTTCTTTCTTCTCCTGAAAACGTTTAATTGCTTAAAATGTCAGCGCATTCAACATGCTGATTATTATTCTACCACTTAATTGGGTTTTCAAGCCTTCTTTCACAAAATTTCCATTTTGGATACATTACATGTACAAAACCATTTTAAAATATAATGCACCTTGCTTCTGCCAGAAACATATTATCATTAACACAGTGAGCTAATGACTGAAGGGACCAATAAGTACAATTTCACTACCACTCAAATGCCATAAACCAGGTTACAAAGAAGTGGACAAAACATAAGAGCAGCAGCCAGCTGGAAAAGAAGTGATGGCCCAAGCCACGCCGAAGACACACACAGCAACAGCACAAGCCTTGCCAGACCTTATACGCACACTTTTTACAAGGGGACTTGATCACAATCAGCAGCAGAGCTGATGTAGCTCAAAGACGTACAATGATGAACCAATGTACTCCAGTAAAACCTCTACTGACCTTAGATCTATAAGATGACAAAACCCTAACTCAATACTTAGCACTGCTTCTCAACCAGTACCACTCCATTATGAACAACAGGTCCCACTGCATGCTGCCCAGCGACAGGGAGAACAGCTGGAGACCCAATAATAATATACTGTACTGCTGACACTCACGTTCGGGATCTGCAGGTCTTGTGCAGGAAGCATACAAAGGAGAGAATCCCTCTGCAGTGAAGGTGATAATGAAAAGAGAGACAGTGTCCCAGTTGCATCAGGCATCACTATCTTCATGGCACCTCTGCGTAACAGATATACAAGACAGGGCGAGGCTGGGATGGGGGGAGACCCATTCTAACCCAAACACAGCTCCATGATATCACACAGATCCTTTGCGCAAGCCATTTAACAGCGGATTGTTCAAACAGCATGGCTTACCACACCACTACATAATTCACTCTCTAGGCTAAAGGTGTGAAAGCTCCAGTCGGCTTGCTGCTACAGTCAACCTCCCTTGGGAGCAAGCTAAAAGCCCACTCTTTGGCAAGGTAACTCTAGTCTACAAAGCAGTGGCTCCTATACAGTCTCCTGCCTGTACACTACTCCTCTCTGCAAGGCATGCTGTCTGTCTTGGGGATTCTGTCCTATGCAGATTTTCCTCCCATGTTTACAAGGTCACCAACTTGGCCACTCCAGGACAACTGATACTGATGTTTAGATTTGCCATTATTTCTTGAGCACATACCAATTACAGTGCCAAGTTTCCCAAAGTCAGAAACAAATCTCTGAAAAGCACTACCAGCAGGAACATAAACAGGTGAAGACGCACGCTTCCCAGCTGAGAGTCAGGGTATAACTATTTAACACTTGTTAGCAGAACATGAACCTGGGGCCTCACTTTACAATCAGCAGTGCCCCCATGCATAATGGCAGAGGACTCTGGCACACAGACTCATAGCCCTGCTGCAGCTGGATTTGCGGCTGACCTTCTCCATGCACAGTAAATTTTACTATTACAAACACTTTGGAACTGACTGGGGCCATTTTCAAATACTGCCTGTCTCCTGCTATTCATTCAGCTCTACACCTACAATCTTCCATAAAGCACAGCTGATGAGGTTTAATAAAACTGTTGTTTGTGAAGGGCCAAAAAAGAGATATGTAATATGTTCCTTATGTGCTCCAGTACTTTGCCAAAATACAGCTATCTCCTCTAAAGCTTGGCAATCTCATCTTTGATAAGCAGTTGTTTGCCAGTGACAGAGCCTCTCAGACTGTGTTAGACTTTATTAAAGAAATTGTCTTGTCTGCAATACGCTCATCCAACCTACTATCCTGTATCTATTTTTTCTGGCAAGACAGTAGCTGGAAACAAGGGAATTAACATGAAAAGCAAGAATAGGAATAAGGAATGTGGACGCACATTTGGGAGCTCTTTGGAAAGCATGATTCCAAAGGATTTAGCAACGGTAACCAACCAGCCAAAAAGACTACAGCTTCTCCATGCTAGTAGTGCATATCATAAGGACCATCTAATCTTTTAGCCTTTAGATGCATAAAAGAGCACAAAGTAGGTATATGATGCAATTCATATAATGTATAGTGTTAGTAAGGCATGCAGTTCTGAATGTCACACTAAAATGTGTAGGGGTAAGTCTGTATGTACGTGCACACACACACACGGAATGAAGAGAGGAAATGGCTGCAGGCCAGTGCAGAGCAAAGCTTTCCAGTGAGAGATCCGAGGAGTTTAGCCCATTCAGCTTCTCCAAAAGTTCAGAGCTGTTGACATTAACAAATGCATTTTCTCAGAACAAAAAACTTAGGCAACACTTGCTTATCAAACAAGAATCAACACTGAAACCTGACACTGGATACGTTCAAACAGAGTAATCTGTTTGGAAAAGTGACAGTAACCTTTCTTTGCCCGGATTAACACTTCCTTTTCCAAACGATACAATGGGAATTGCCTGGTACTTGCATACCTAATACCGGGGGGGGGGGGGGGGGGGGGGCGAAGTTGGAAAGCAAGTTCTTGGGGTTCTAAGATTATGATGCAGAGATGGAACACACTAAAATAATTCAAAATCTGCAAACCGTTGTTCCCTAGGGCAGCTAAATATGTGCGACTACTACTTATACAATGCAGCTGTGGCTTGAGGTTTTTGCTTGGGGTTTTTTCTTGTTGGTTTGGGTTTTCTTCCTCTCTCCAAAAAGTGAGAGCTCTAGAATCACATATGTCACCATGAAGCCAGCAAGAGGCAGCTGCTCATAAGAGGCAAGACTAGCCAGGGCCAGAAGAAACTAGCCAGGACTATAGGAACACAGACCAAGGATCAGTAAATTGGTGGGGAAAGAGGACACTGCAGAAGCCAGCTGTGTATTATCAGCCTATAGTCTGGTTTCTGAGTATAGACAAAAAAAGAAGCTTGCCTGATTTTATTCAGTTGGTTGTTTTTGGTGTGGTTTGGGGTTTTTTTTCCTGTTTGGGTTTGTTTAGGGTTTTGTTTGTTTGTTTGTTTTTTCTTTCTAAGAGGGTCAGGAGATTGCTTACTCTTTCTCCTTCATCTTAAATACATCTTTCTCCCCATTACCTCAAACAGCTTTTTGCTAAAGTCTTTAAATTTATTGGCAATGAAGAGTATCCTGTTTCCCTACAGTGTAGCTTTCCTAGATCTGACCTGATACCATCTGCACTTATGCCAATCACTTTTCAAACACCAAGTCATCCCTCATGAGGAAAACCTTAGATTTCTCTGCCCAGACCAAGAAGAACTAAGAGACAAAAGAAAAGATCTGCTTTCATCCCTAAACTGTAGGTAGATTCCACTCACTCTGTCCACACAACGCAAAGTTCTGTATCTCGTTACCAATTTCCCATTGAAAGCACAGTGAACTGGTCAGGTATGTGCTAGAAGAGCAGCACTTAGCCTTGCTTGTAAGAGGCCTCCATCAGAACTACAAGTCTAATTCTGACCTAGGCCCCAGGGTTCACAATGTCAGGCTGCCAGGTCATGCTGTAGTATATCAGTGTTACTGCTTCCTTAAACTGAAAAGCATCGATTCCCAGTCACACGCTACATTCAGTCTTTCAGAACAGGCTTAAGCATGTGAAGATTGTAATTCCAGGTCTAACGGTATTTGCTAGATATTTTAAAAATAACACCTTCTATCAAGTGGAAGTACTTCTACATAGAGTATATAGACTACCAGAAGTAGTCTGCACACTCTGGGCTATCTGCTGCCTGGCTAGCAAGTGGAAGTCAGAGCACTGCCAACCATTAAGGCTGCCTGAAACCTCACAGCTTAAAAACCAGAACACCATTAAAGAACAGCTGCATATTTCTCTGACAGGTTTCAACTGCTTGGGACAAGTGTTCAGGTTTTTGTATCTAAGTGCATCTCCAGCTGATTTTTTTTTTTTTTTTGGTGGCATTTTAAACAAACCAGTTCAACTGATTCAGAAGAATCCTAAGCAATTCAGATAAAAAGATATAGATAAATTAAAAAGAAGGAATGGAAGCTAGGTCAGATGGGAAGGGTAGCATGCAGTCCTGACACTTAGGGACAAGTAACAGCACATGAAGATCACAGAGGGCTAAAAGATGCTTTTGCTTTTCTTGGGACATGAGCAATCTAGTGTTTCTATTTTCAAATGTTTGCACTTTCAGAACAAATTACAAACAAACAGTTCATCATCTTTAACAGATAGTTCTATTTTCTCTGTATCAGATGCAGTCAATAATGCGCCTTCCATTAACTGGATAAAACTGTCTTCCACTACTTGAAATTGGACTGCAGAATACATTCACCAGGCAACTATGACAGTGCTTATAATATGTTCACAGTACAATTCTAGGTTGTTTGGGTTTTTCTGTTCCTTGAGAATAAGGAGCATACTGGGGAAAAAGCCAAGTACTGGAAGTCCCAATAACACCCACTGTTTACAATGCAATCAAATGTTAACACAAGATAAAAGATACTTCAAATGCTGTTTATTATTTTTCCTCAATTCTACCTTACACGACTTGAAGATATTTAAAGTATGTTTATATTCTCAGCTATCCTTCACAGTGTTACTAATTAAACAGTCAATAGAGAAAGGAATAGTTTGAAACATTTATTTATGTGCTTTACACATTTGGGACAATTTCAAATGGGATCGAATTACCCCTTTTACTAATTTTTAAAGTAATAAATAAGCCAGAAAAAAAAACCAAAACACTTCTCACTTCAATTTCCAGAAGAGTGTCACAGCATATGTTTCTATCTGTAGTCATACAAGGACACAGGAGTACATCTATGACTAAATTCTGTGCCATGCTTTGGCTACCAGAAAGCTGGACACTATCATTCTTGCTTCTCTTCTGCTATGAGGTTACCAGCCAGACAGCTCTGCTACATTTGTGCACATCGAATTTCAAGCCCTGTTCTACTACCAGAATATAGTTACTTAAGGCAGACAAGCAAGCAACCCACAGCCGCCTCACAGCTAATGTTTATAATGACTCAGATCATTCTGAACCCAGCGCCTGCTGACAGGTATGTACAATTTTGTTTTTTGAAATAGTCATTGATAATTAAGTATCGCAGCATGAGGATATTCTTTTCAGTCATCCTACAATCTCTATTTCCAGCTCTTATACTACTTTTAAAACTGCCAAACTGTAGAATTATTCATATCCTCATTAGTTTTAATGAAGAAAAGCTGGGGTTCCAAATGCTGCAATCATCAGGTTTTCCTGTCCTGTACGTGGCCAATCGTTCCTGAACTTTGAAGCAGCACAGCTAATCAGCATAGTTACAAAACCCTTCATGCTGCACCATAATCCTTTTCCACACAATCTTTTTTGTCCAAGGAGGTGAAAACCAATTCCTCTACAATATTTTTACCTTCATGAAAGAGAGCTTGTTGGTTGCCAATCTCCATTTAGATGAAGCAGTATATAAATTTTAAAAGAAGAAAAAAAAAAAAGCCCTCACACCTATTCTAAAGCATTGGTGAAGAGCTGTACCTGCCTGAAGAACCATACCTGCAAGGCAGGGGGAGAAGAGCTGCCCAGCAGGGCCATCCTCCCAGGGCAGCAGAGGGGACTCCAACACTAGCAAGCTGGGTACAAAAATAACAGCCCAGAGTAAGAAGGTGCAGGAAGTCATATAGGACAGTCCTTAGAAATCTTAATTGAACATGTAGTAAGTATTTATTCACATATTCCGTGCCAGCAACAAACAAGTGGAATCACTCTGAACAGAGGACAACAACAAAAATTCAAGTGTGAAATGGCAGCAAAATCTCCGAAACTCGTGAGCTATTGCAGCAAAGAGAGGCCAGTTCAACAAAGCAGTGCAGTGAAAGGAGTGAAAGACAGTCCTAATCTCCCAAGGACATTTTTTGTCCCATTCTGGTGTATTATTGCCCAGCAACACACAGTTTGAAACTAATGTTCTTCCTGTAGCGGTTCACCTCACCTACCACAGCAGCACGGCCAATTCTTTACCACTAGCAGCACCACCTTTCCCCTACCCAGAAAAACTGCTGCTTCTCACCTCTTTTGGCAAGCACAGAGCCCACAAAATGAATTACTTTGGGAAACCATTCCGGGTAAAAACAACAAAGCTTCATGTTTGTGTCAGACTAGTTTAAAAGCAGATCAGTTCCTGCACAGTTCAAAGGGCAAGAGCAGCAGGACTGGGTGGAGACAGACACCAATAACTCGTCTGAAAGCAAATGTATGCTTAGACAGGCTCAAGGCTGCCAGGAAACCATAGGCAAAGCAAAACCAAGCCTCAGAAGCTTCCACGGTCTTTCAGTGTCCCTACGTGATGCAGAGCCTTCATACACTGAAGTAAAAGGCCCTTTTCCAGAGACAGAGGCAAACCTACCAGGCTATGTAAGCCCAGCTGTACACAACTGCTGCCACCTTCTCTTTCACACGCGAAGACCAGAACAGCATTCTAAAATGGTTATAAGGAAACGCAAATGTGAACTGCTGATCTAAGACAGTAAGGAGACCCTACATAGTTACTAGTCCTTTGCTGTATCTCAAGCCAGCTTCGTGAGGGCTAGAAGGAGCCTGGAAAGTTTCTGAAGAAGGGATTCTGAACACAAAAATGCCATCTCTTTGTAGGCTTTCATCTTCACAAAAGCAAAAAAAAAAAAAACCCTCTGGGGAAAAAAGAAAACACCTTTGCTGAAGTGCACTACATATTTGATTTCTTGGATTAAGTGCTACTGTCTCCAAATGAATTTACTTTTCCACTTTGTGTTTATACATGAGACTTTAATTGCCATTATGTGAATACCACTACTCCACAGCACAATAAAGTAGAAGCTGTCATCTAAAAGGAGAAATTAAAATTCTTCACCCCTTTATTCATCAGTTACTGTAAGCAGTTTGTGGGGAGCGGGGGCTGGAAATAAGAACTACAGTTCTATACAAGGATTATACATTAGGCTACGGAGTGGTTTTAACTTCATATAGATCTGATAACTTGAAACTAAATACACTACACTGTGATCAAAGCTCCTCACATAAAACATTTCGTACCTACCTTCAGCAGTAGCTTCAATACCTTCAATATCACAAAGGTACAGTAAAGTATCTTAAGACACCTAGTTTCTATTGCTGTATTGTTTGTTCATCTCACTATCATTACTCTATACTGATCTGTAGGAACTTCTTGATCATACAGGTTTGTTCTTCACAGCTTTGATTGCTATGGAGTAGATATTAGATACAAGTGAAAGTTTGGGAAGACCTTCCTTAAAGGCTGAACATAAAATGCTGCAAGAAGAAACATGCCATCTAAGAAAAACTTTTCAGAAGTGTTAATATAAAACACATTAGAACCATATGAAAGACTCCTCAGGTTTTAAACACGTAAAACATTAAGATCATGAAAATCTCAGCACTCTGAAATTCAGTTCTTTGATTTGTTATCAGTCAGTAATCTCTGTGTAGTCCCAGGAAGGCAAGCAATCATAACTTGAAAGTGCCACTAATATGACATGGGTCAAGCTAAACCTAGCAGTTTAAGCTTAGGTCCTCAATCAAACAGCAACGGAGGACATTTCTTCAACAATTCTCTAACAGAGGTTCTTCCAAGAAAATTATTAGCAACTTGATTGCATTAACTTGATTGTACGATCTACAATAATGTATTTTATCATCCTCTTAAGAATTATACCTTAAAGTTAAAAATGCACTGGAAAAAGTGTACTTTTTTTAAAAAAACACACTAATTACTATAATTATTACAGCCTGCTAAATAATCATGTAAGGGTAGAATATGAGTTCATCAAAAATTTAGCCCTTCTTTTACTTGAAAAAGCAAGACAGACATGAAATTGTTTTGTTAAAAGGAGGACAGTAACAAAAAATACCCATAGATTTAAAACTAGCTACTTTTAATTAGTAAGAAATCACACACCACATGAAAAAAATACAACTTTGCAAGAGTGGTATAAGGCCATGTACTATTTTTATGCTGTTCTAGGAAGCCACATTATGCACATGTGCGTACCTATTCGACTAGCTTTTCATGCATTTTTATCTTCAGTTTTTACTATTGCTTGTCTTCAACTCCATTTCCAACATGCAGCAGAAAAAGCATCCACAAATGAAGCGTCTAACCAAGCTGAAGTGTACATATGTCAACTTCATTAATTTTAGAAAAAATATTTTGTTACAATTACCCTTTGCCATGTATTGTTTGCAATTGACATTCCTCATCAGTTTTCTACTATAAGATAAATGTATTTTACACATGTAGGAAATAAAGGTTATTTTTCATTCCCCAAGATTCAACTGTAGTTATCAAGTATTTCTTCACAAGACATTCTTATCCCAGAATTTCTTCTGGCACAGGAAGCATGGCTAAAATTGACCGAGGAGCCTTGAACTGAACAACCTAGCAGTAGCCTACAAGCCATTTTTTCCTCCAGTTCTGGCACTCCCTCCCAAAGAAGGAACAGTCCAAAACACCTCTCAGAAGCCTGCATTTCTCCACTGCAGCTGCTCTCTGGCCACAGCACCTGCCCTAAAGTAACAGCAGCAAGCAGTGAAGTTCACAGTCGCACTCGTGCACAGCCCAGTCTTCCTCCACAGCCGCAGGCTTCTGCCACCCAGGACGGCGCATCCTCACTGGGAGCGCAGGCTGGTCCTCACTGGGACCACAGGCTGGCAGCTGCTGCCCTGGCTGTTTTGGAGACAGGATGGTTTTTTCTCCACTGCAGCCCCTGCCCTTAGCCTAGGCAACGGCAAGTGTGCTCCAAATTTTTTTTTCATCTCTTTTTCTCTACATACCACTTCTTTCACACTCATCCAAAATGATTCTAACAACCGATAAATTTCAGTGATCCTTCAGATTCAGCTATCCCATGTTGATTCTCAAATCTGAGTGATCTGCAGAATCTCTCTTATTTCCTGAAAGCTGCAAACCCTTGAAACCTGAGGAAAATATCAACGTCCCTTCTTTCAAGTAGGCACTTTCAGTTATACAAATAACCGGTTCTTTCAATAGAGCTTGGGCATGAGCTAAACCCCAACAGAAAAAATTAAGACATTCGGAGAGATGGATATAGAATAAGAAGCACTACCCACTATTTAACAGCAAAAGTGAACTAAAGGAAGTGCCTGGCATCCTTCTGTGCTTATTAAGACTTGCCACACAAATCTGAAGTAAAGATAGCCTTTACACACTTCAGGGCACAACTTACCCCCAAAAGTTAGCATGTTTTTAAAAAGATTTTTTCTTATTTTTGCCTCTCAAGCATCCATAGTACGTACTGTTGCAAAATTACCAATAAACAAGATGAGTCAATAATCAATTCCTGTGTCACTCATCTTCCCCTCCTTACTGTCAAGCTATTCTTCCTCAGCTTTAATGTCTGAATTGCGTGGCTTATCTCCTAACAGGGAAGGAATCTTTAAAAACAAGGATGCAACTAGATGTCTGAATAGAGTTTGGGGTAAAAGAGAAAGAATCAGACTACTAGCTCTACAACAGCAAGAAAGCAGCTCTAACAGCTTCATTAGAATAAAAATAAATTAAGGAACTGGTGCATGTGGAGTCACCATTGAATCGATTCAGTCAACGGCTTGTAGAGGGTGGCAGCACAGCAAATACATTCTCATGCAAAAAAGCTCAGAATATTTTAATATTATTTCATTATTTTCAGCAAGGCTACTTATCTCTGGATGTAATTTCTTGTAACATTCTCCTGAATGTACATGTTTAAGTTTTTTTTTAAACTTCATTTTTGTTTGGCTAATTAGCTGATATTTAAGTACATAGAAGCAGCATTGTATCTTGACCCTCAAATGTGTAATTGTGAATATCTTTTTTTTACTTCAGTTATTGAACTCTTAAGTTATTGAACTATTGTTCCATATGTCTTTGAAGAAAACTAAAAGCCCTCAAGACTTGAGTGTTCAAATTACTGTAACTTAATTTTTATATTAATGCAGAATCTTTGCAGAATGGTAACAGAATGAACAGCAAGAAAGCACTAATACTGAAGAGAAGCAGGTTATGAACACAGTCAGCGTTCTGGTTCTTTGCAGCAGATACTTCTAAACTCCCAAAAGATGAAGGCATGTTCTCTTAGTTCATACACATTCTCAGAAGGTATTTACTGTATGACAGGTATTCCAAAGGACGGTGCCATCTCCGTTCCTACAGCCTTTTGCACACGTCAGCCTCTGCACCCCACAAAGTAGGCACTAACTCACACTTACTTGGCACTTGCAATAGAAGTCTAGATACCCGAGCCACAAAGCTGCCTCCTCAGCCAAAATATGGAGCCAGTGCCTTTTCCAACCTTCTGCAGTCAAACTAAGGCAGGCCTTCTGTTAGGCTCAACACTGCACATACCAGGAAGCTGGCGCAGAACTGGGTTATGTGTGTATTTTTGATGGAAATTTATATCATATTTTCCTGAAACATGTGAGTTGTGCCTTAAATAAGGGTAGATGCCTCCAACCTGCACACAAGAACTAGGTTGGTTTTGTTTTGTTTGTAAACTTTTAGGAGAGATTCCTTTCACAATAGCAGCGGTATTAGACCATCTCACTAGTACACTTTTACAATATTCCCATTACAAGAGGAGAGCTCCATAACACAAATCCCGAATTGTTTGTAACTGCTGAAATGTCAGTGAGATTTCTACCAGTATTTCAAAACCTGAAACAAGCTCCAACTTTCTGGAAGGGTCACAGGAATTAGAAGAACAGAACATTACACAGGAGTTGGGTACCCATCAAAAGTAATGCAAGCTTACTACACTGAAACTGTTTCCCAAAACAGTACCAGGCCCAACTCCAATTCCTTGGGCCACAACACAGTCAATTCTGAAAAGGAATGAAACACCAGCACAAAACCTCACCTCCTTCACCACTGTCTCACAGAACAAGGTATACCACTGTAGGCATTTGTAATTCCTTGTACTGAAGTAGTCTTTGGAGCCCTCCCTTGAAAACAGAACAAAAAGCCCCTTCTTCAATCAATTTGCTATCTATGTAGCACAAAGGAAGTAATAATCCAAGGCATATCCTAAACCACTACGTAGAAGTATTTAAGAGCTCAGCTTACTTCGTAGCAAGACAACTCACCAAATTATCTTTCCACAACAAATTTACATTATTTCCATAATGCAATTCATTCCCTTGGTAAACATTAGCGTGTGTGTGCTTATACACACTTAAGAATGTACATAGAATTTCAAGTATTTCTTACATCAAGGAACATCATTAAGAAGGAATAAGCATCTTCCACCTGGTTATGCCTACATAAAGGGATACTAAGCAACTTCTCACCAGGACATTCAGATGTCCATTTAACCCATCAGTTGTGACCAGATGCACTTAGAATGATGCCCCTCCCTCCATCCCTCTCACTGTTGAAGGAACAGAAACCCAAACAGCTTCAGTTGGCCAACCATCAATTAGCTACAGTATTTAGTGCCCAGATGACAAAACACATTTTCAGGCCAAGAGAAAGTGTTATGGGTGTACAGCTGAACACCCTCCAAAACCCAAGTGACCCAGGTCCTAAACCTTCTGCCCGCTGTGTTTTTAATACTCTTGTTTAAAATGTCAAACTACAAATCAGATAGAGGGATCAATATAAAATCAAATTAGAAAAGCACAAGTTTCAGATTTGCATGTATCTTACATGAAAAGGACTTTAACTCCAAAATCCTTCTCTTAGTTTTGGAATAAGATTGCCTATTTAAATGCTATCAGGAATCTTATTCGTGTCACAGATACACTGTCACGGTTAATTCATTATTTTTCTTAATTTGAGCAAAGTAATGGAATACTTATCACAAATGGAAAAACTCTGGTAGTTACAGATGTGCAGAGAAAGAGTTCATGGTTTAGAATGTTCAGACACAAACACTACACCAGAAAAACTAAGTTTGGAGTCCATCTGGTAAGAACCTTTACAAACACATTTTTACTTTTAAAGTAGGGAGAGCTGAAATAAGTGACCCCTGTAATAAGTTCCAGAACAGTATCTATCTTCAGAAAAATTATATTATACAGCACTAAATATGTAAAAGCTCATAATTTTTTCTAGGATAAATAGGAGGTTAATTTATGCATACAGGCACTGTGTTATGGCTCTAAATCTATAAAACTGAATTTTCTTTAATAGGCTAAGCAACATTTGACCAGGTGTCTGTTCTCAAAGCTATGAACTTATCTTGAAGCGCACTGCTAGACCTGAAGTTTATTACAAGAATGTTTCCAGTAACCAGAAGCACATGATAGTGTAATTGCACACCCCGGAATGTAACACCACACTTAAAAAATAGTTATTTTAATGATTACGCTAATGAGTTCTGAACTTCCAACCTATGTGCATACAGTTTCATAATTACACAGCTTGAAATCCTCATCAGCAAATCCAAATGCTCCTGAAATCCAAATCATTTTATAATCTTGAATAATGCATGGCACCTCTGCAACAAGAAATTAAAACAAATTTCATAAAAATGCAAAGCTTCATGATCTGTACTCTAAAAGAAGCCGCATTACTGAAATAAAGTGTTGCTTAGTAAGTACTGATGATGGTGATTTTTCCCCCCCCTTCCCTCTGATACTCACAGTTCAGATCCCACATCAAAAATAAACATACTAACTCCTATCAAAATATCCTTTTTTATATATATGGTGGCTCACAGCACACCCCACTACACAAGAGTGAAATCAGACATCTGTTTCCTAAACAAGCTTGGCTCAAAATGACATAAAACCTTTTCTCCTGAAAAGTGTGAAAACATATTTTTTTAAAATAGGATGCAGCTTAACTGGCTTGCATACTATTTCACCAATGGCAAAAACAAAACTCCATCTTAGTTCATCAAGGAGCCAGCACATGGACGTCTACAACTTTTCCATAAGAATGCCCCCTTAACCCCAATGCCTTTGTTTTTAAAACTACAGGTAAAGCCTAGATAAACTCAACAGAGGTTTTTAGCAAGCATTGGCATCATCCTTTTGAACAAGTTAAAGAGCCTGTGACTCAAGACAAGGAGAAAAGCCATCATCACAGTCAGTGCAAAAGGACAGATATTCTATTTTGCTCTAGGATTTTCCTGTGTCTCACATCTCTCCTCTGTATTTCAAGGTGCTGAAAAAGATAACGGTAATTTTTAAAATATGTCATTTCTAATACTTCCCTTCCTGGTAGACGCATGATGCATAGCTCATCATCAGACACCTAAAGAATACTTGCAGTGGGAGTCCCATGATAGAACAGAAGTTACATGGAGGTTTTATTCACAGCAGTGCTTTGTCTTTCTATCTTCATCACCCAAAACTAGCTAAGAATATTTAAGTAAACAAATACTGTCACAGAATCAAAGAATGGTAGGGGTTGGAAGGGACCTCTGTGGGTCATCTAGTCCAATCTCCCTGCTGAAGCAGGGTCACCCACAGCAGGCTGCACAGGACCTCGTCCAGGCGGGTCTTGAGTATCTCCAGAGAAGGAGATTCCACAACCTCCCTGGGCAGCCTGTCCCAGTGCTCCATCACCCTCAGAGTGAAGAAGTTCTTCCTCATGTTCAGAGGGAACTTCCTACGCTTCGGTTTGCGCCCATTGCCCCTTGTCCTGTCGCTGGGCACCACTGAAAAGAGCTTGGCCCCATCCTCCTGACACCCACCCTTCAGATATTTATAAGCATTTATTAGGTCCCCTCGCAGCCTTCTCTTCTTCAGGCTGAACAAGCCCAGCTCCCTCAGCCTCTCCTTATAGGAGAGATGCTCCAGTCCCCTCACCATCCTCGTAGCCCTCCGCTGGACTCTCTCCAGTAGCTCCTCATCTTTCTTGAACTGGGGAGCCCAGAACTGGACACAGTACTCCGGATGGGGCCTCACTAGGGCAGTGTAGAGGGTAAGGAGAACCTCCCTCGTCCTGCTGGCCACACTCCTCCTAATGCACCCCAGGATCCCATTGGCCTTCTTGGCAACCAGGGCACACTGCTGGCTCATGGTTAACCTGTCGTCCACCAGGACACCCAGGTCCCTCTCCACAGAGCTGCTCTCCAGCAGGTCCACCCCAAGCCAGTACTGGTGCATGCGGTTGTTCCTCCCCAGGTGCAGGACCCTGCATTTGCCTTTGTTGAACCGCATCAGGTTCCTCTCTGCCCAACTTTCCAGCCTGTCCAGGTCATGCTGAATGGCAACACAGCCTTCTGGTGTATCTACCACACCTCCCAGTTTGGTGTCATCAGCAAACTTGCTGAGGGTACACTCTAACTCTTCATCCAGGTCGTTGCTGAAGAAGTTGAACAAGACTGGGCCCAGTACTGACCCCTGGGGGACACCACTTGTCACCAGCCTCCAACTAGACTCAGCACCGCTGATGACAACCCTCTGAGTTCTGCCATTCAGCCAGTTCTCAATCCACCTCATCCTCTCTGTAGGCTATTCTCTCATCCTCTCTGTGGGCTTCTTCTCTTACCTCCGGGGCCTGGGATTCCTGAGGGCCGGCCTTAGCACTAAAAACTGAAGCAAAGAAGGCATTCAGTAGCTCTGCCTTCTCTGCATCCTCCATCACCTGGACACCCACCTCGTTCAGCAGCGGCCCCACACTATCCCTAGTCTTCCGTTTGCTGTTGATGTACTTGAAGCCCTTCTTGTTGTCTTTGACATCCCTTGCCAGATTCAATTCCAGGTGGACCTTAGCCTTCCTCGTTGCATCCCTGCATGCTTTGAGAACATTCCTGTACTGTCAGCAGTAACAATTTCATATCCCAATAACTTTGATTATGGGAAATCACAACTGAAACCAATTACAAATTATTTATACAAGGAAGAAACAGAATACCCTGAATCTAACCGTAAGAGCACTGTATGACACCTTTAGGAGGCTGTAATCACGTTATTCAGAATAAAAGTTAAATACATCTTAATTTTCACCAATTTGGTGTTTCAAAGAAGAATGAATTATTAGTTATCTTTTTTGTTAATCACATTTTAAGATTTCCACTCATCTGTACAATCTCATTATTGAAACCACGAAATATGAATGCAAAACTAGGAGCAGTAAGGAAAAGTCAAATACCTACATATGCTCTGCAAGAGATATTAACCACAGCCTGAAAATTAAAACCAAATCAAAGAACAGCTGCCTTTCCATTCCAGTTTTGACAGATTTCTGCAACTTCATTTTTCCCAACTTTAACATACAAGGCTTTTGATCTACTAATCCCTATTTTACCTCATTAGCACCAAGGAAGTACACGTAAGAACTGGCTGCCTCTGGACACCAGCTGTCTCAAATACAGCACTCAAACTTACAGAAGTGTAACCAAGACTCTGCCAGAAGCACAAAGTATCAAAAGTTTGAAATCTGTATTTGCTGCAACCAGTTTAACAGTCAGTGAAAGTACACACATTAAAACAATAACCTGGCCACAGTATTAATCAACTAAATGTCATAAAACATTGTGTGTCAAAAAAACCATAGTCCAGAGCAACATTCACCACCTCACAGGGAAGAAAGCTATCTTTGTTTTTTTTCTTTCCTTTGGTGCAGATTTTATGAAAGACACAGAGCATTCGAGTTCTAATACACCAATTTGGACTACCTGTGTCCACTGCAAAATTAAAATGTTACCCCCACATTACAAGAAACTAACAGCATTAAATTGCTTTCTTTACTACCAGACATCTCTCATGTACTTCGTCTTTATATTGAAAGCATTTTCCAAAAAAAAAAAAAAAACCAGAACCACACACTTCTCCAGGGAAAAGCAGACTAATATGCAACAACTTGTAGAGCACCCTACATAAACAACCACTGCAACATGTACGTCAATAGGTAAAAATCTCAGCTGTAACTAAGCCTTACATATCTTGCTTTGTTTCGCCTAAACAAGTGTAATATATGGTTGTACAACAAACTGAAGAAGAAAAAACTCCATTCTGCATTCGAGTTACCAGAAAGCTACAAAACCCTAGAGGAAATACTAGAAAGCTCAATTACACAGAATTCCATAGTTTGAACCACATTTCTCTAACTTAAGTATGCATTACTTGCATGAATTGTACATTTGAGAATCAAACCATACGACAGAAGATCTGTAAAGTGTGACATTTTCAGGCTCTGCCTGACCCACTGGAAGGTAATTTAAACAAGCCAGCATCAAGGCCCCTGCCACCGATTCGCAGGGGAAGTTATTTAAAGCAGCAATGCTGTAATCCCCTGTTAAGAAAAACTCCCTTAGAATTCCACACCCCTCTGTTCATTCTTTAAACTACTGAGATACTTCCTTACTACTTGCCTTGTTATTCTGACTTCATTTTACCATTTTTCAGCCTGCTTGTATAAATCTTTTTCTTTATCACCTCAGACGCTCTTCAGGCGCACCTTCTCTGCTTACCTAAAGGTTACTTCAGTTCTGATTTCCTTCTCCATTTCACGAGGAATTTGATGGTTGGAGGGAACAGAAACTGTTCAAAGGCAGAATTACTTCAAGATAACATGATTTAAATAAAATTGCACATTAGAGTGTGCCATCACTTTCACAGCTGGAGTAACAACCCTGAAGGTCTACAGAGCCAAACCCAGGTCAGAAAATACTTCTGCATATCCAGAATGCTATATCCAGTGGTATATCCACATCCAGACAGCACTCCCAGTGACTAAACCTTCCTGGAAACACTGGAAGAGTTCAGAATCTACTGACAGAAAACGCGCCTGTCAGGTACTTGGAGAGACATATCCTTTGTGCAATTACATCAGTCTTGAAGTTTATATCCCCTTCTGAATCCAAATGTTTTTGTAGTTTTGCTGAAACAACTGCTCCAAACCAGCCTCCAATGCTGTCACTGAAACAAAATACACTTGCCAACACCTCTGTCTGAAATAAAGTTTAAGAGAGTTACTTGGCAACCCCTACAAAAACAACTTCAGTCAGATCACAGCTTCAGCCAGATCTTCAGCTTCTTATCAGGAGCACGCATGGGCCCAATAACTATTTTGAACAGCCACATAATTTCTCTAGCATTTGGAGACCTTCCAGGAGACATGTTTTCTCAATATTGCGTTTCTGTTGGTAGGGAACTGAGAAGGAAGAATTCATTGATTCTGCTATTTAATATTTCATTAAATGCTTAGCTAAAATAAGTAACTGAAGTACACAATACCATTTACTTGATATCATCATTAGAAACACTTAAACGACAGTTACTGTCCCTACAACTCTTGAAACAATGTCACTGTTTCAGCATTTCACTGATGTTGCTTTGTGTCCTGCCAGCAGCACTGATCAGCAAATGGTTTCTTTAGATTAAACGCTCAAAAACTTTGCTGGCTAAATTGCAGATATCACAATACTGCCCTTGCAAGCAGAGTCTTACAAAAAAAAAAAAAAAACAAAAAACAAAAAAACAAACCACCAAAACACACAAACAAAAACCCCAGCACCCTGACAGCAGACCCTGATACCCTGCCTCAGAAGGACTCTGCTGATAAAAATCATACCGGTCTCCCCCAGTGTTTGTGAGTATTTGACAGCATAATCCCATAGAAAAATCAGAGGGAAATGTAGACGGTACAGGAAGTTCATGCATTTAAGACATGTCCCAAGCACAGGCTCAATGTACACAACGATACAAAGGAAAAGGTTTTCTACTCATCTTTTGCACGGCATAGAAATTTTCATAGAGCATTTTCGTCCTCAAGTAAAACAGTTATTTCAAGTGATAAAGATCTGTTAAGAGCAGCATACAAAGACAACTCCATTTATAGCTTCAACACATTAAGTAGACAGTTTAAATAGCATCTTTTTTATTCAAATGACAAAATCTGCGTTTTTTAATTAATTAGATCCATCATTCAGAGTAATCAGGACATGAACCACTTGCTAGATAACTCAGCGAAAACAAATGATTTTATAACCATCCAACATTAGCTTTGACATCCGATCTGGGCCACAGGTTATTGCTAAGGCAGCAGCAGCAGCAAGAGGAACTCTCACCATAAAGAATTTCTAAAGCATTCACATGACACTTGTTGCCAAGCACATATAACACTAATTTAGACCTGTTTTATATGCAAATCGCACAAGCCACCCTCTCCAACATGCTAACTATGCAGTTGCAAGCAATTAATGTCATCCACTGTACTGCCTATTTGCTGAATTTTGATTAATTTTGAGTTCAAGAGGAAACCATGAAGTTAACATCCGTAAAGCACAAAAACATTGCCATTCCCAATAAAGTGCATCCCAGCACCATCATTGCACAATGCTGGAAACTGACCATTTACTGCATTTTTTTGTTCCCTCTCAATTATTTACTGACCCATGGCAGCACTTGCTGCTTACCTCATGAGTAGCTGTGCCTCCTTAACAGTCTATTGTTAAGGATTGTCAAAAGCTTTTGAAATTCTAAATAAATTATATCTGATAGCTCTCTCCGACTCACTGTTTTGTTGCCACAGTGAAAGAATTTCAATAGACTAGCAAGCACATTTTCCTTTGAAGAAACTGTGTTAATTTACTGCTATCAAAGTACAATCTAGAGCAGATTAACCCTTAAAAAAGCATCAGCTAGTTTCCTCTGCTACTAAAGAAGAGCCTGATAGTCAGCAATGCCAAATACACCTTTGGTTAAAGGCACTGAGGTTAAGTGCAACACTTCTTTTCATACAGAGTTACTGATTTTATGGGAGAGTGCACTACTGGCTTCGATGCATAGGAAAGGGTACTCAGGGAGCAACAACATTTATCACACATACAGATAATCATAACCAAAGAGAATCAGTGCAGATAAATGTACCAAAAACTCTTTCATCTATGTAGGGACTTTAAACACCAACTTGGATCTGAGGTCAATTAGATTTAAATATCTCCTCCCCTTTTTTACAAAGCTAAAAGATCCCCTAGCCAGTATTCTGAGTGTGGAATAGC
Organism: Opisthocomus hoazin; assembly: GCF_030867145.1. NCBI lineage: Eukaryota > Metazoa > Chordata > Aves > Opisthocomiformes > Opisthocomidae > Opisthocomus > Opisthocomus hoazin. Next base: position 29,635,447 of record NC_134422.1, on the reverse strand, counting down.
ACCAGCAAAGGCTCAAGGGCTAACAGGCCACAATGAAACTATTAAAAATATTTGTAAGCCTTTTATAGGGCTGGTTCTTTGTTATCAGATGACACCAAACCTTGTCAGTAGGGAGTATGGGCAGCTCCTTACACATGCTGTGAGGGGCTATGGCCCAGTTCCACTTTCAAATGAAAGAACACTTTGACCTCTCAACCAGCAGCCCCCTTCCATGATTACATGATTCTCCCCTAGTCTAATCAAAAACACCTTATCTGTCACCGCAGCTGCTGCTGTTCAGTAAGTCTTACTTACCGCTGTTTCACCAAGGCCTTCTGAAGAAAAGATGGCAGTGATGCATCACACGTAATTGAGACCTCACAAGAAGAAAAACTGAGAAGTTTGCTGTATTCCTAAACCAGCCCAGACCACTCCAGCGAGTAAGATCATGGTTTTCCAGTGGTTCAAGGCAGCCTTAGAACTACATAGTCCCTAGCACTGTTACAACAGAGCATGCTTAAACCCACAGCTGTGTGTGAACCAGCAACTTCATTGGCAACACATACTCAACCAGTGACACCCGCCGATAACGTACAGCAAAGGCTTTGGCAACAAGTTAAAAACTGAATAGTATATCAAATATTCTGCAAACTACTGCTCATATTTGCGTAAGTGTTCCTGTATCAGTACTTCAAACAGAGGAAGTCCTGGGGGGACACGTTCATTTTCATTAACTGATGAGACTAGTAACAGATTTCCCTTTGATGCTGTATCTCACTTTATGACATCTTATGCTTATGGTCTTATCCTTTATATACAGCTGTGTCAATCCTCAGAACCCAGTCTTTAGTCTCCAAACACTACTGGAAAAAAGTCTTAGGGTGTTTTAAATACACTTTCAGTAAATATGGACAAGCAAGAAATAAAAGTTTGATAAAAAGAATATATACAAATGGAGCTCCATTATTTTTAAGATTTCCCATACAAACCACTATAAAATGACATTGAAATACACCTTAGACAACTTCCTAAGGTACTGAGAAACTGCATCCCATTAATCATATGCAAAACGTTGCACTTTGTATGCTGTTGATTTTATTACGTCATTGAACAAAACTAGCATTTCTGTTCACCATATACAAAACTATTTTTAAAGTCCCCAAGCATATGGCACTGTAAATAGACAAAGCTATTTGTCAAAGTAAAGGCATATCTCATATTTGCATCTTCAGTTTCAAGTCACTAAGTATATTTTTTCCTGTGACTTTTTTAATAAAAGGGGAAAAAAAGCAAAGTATTATAAATTGTACTCCTCCTCCTTTATGCTGAAATAAGTCATCAATTAGTCTCCCAAAACTAAATTTTTCTGATAATTACAAAAACATTAAATGGAGCTTCTTTGCAGTTACTACTTCTCTAGTCAGAAATGACATCTATCTTATTTGAAATGAAAGTCAGGGACTCCTGGCTTTTAAAATTAATAACTGGTCTGCTTAGACTTTCAGTAGCAAATCACAGGAACGCCTCCTGAAATCCAACACAGTCGAGGCAGCTGTTCCTGTCATCACAGGATTTGTCTGTTTATTTTGTCACACAAATTCAACCATGACATTTGAATGATTCTCAAAAACTTAATTCTAAGCAAAGGAAGATATTATAAAATATCTTTTAAGTGGCACAAAAAAAAAAAAAAAGACGTCTTGCAAAACTCACATTCCTTCACCACTCCATTTTCATACAGCAATAAAAAGAAACGCAGAACTGCCTGGAAAGATTAAGTCCTAAATCAGCTGCTGGGCTCCTCTGATTATCTTCACTGCTTTGGTCATGCTTTCCCCCCACCCCCTTCAGTTCTACTGCAGAAACAGAGCTATAGCACTGATGGGCAGACATGTTTAATTTAAGAATATTTAACACCCACCTCACCTGCCAGATGTCCAAGAAACGAGAAAGTAGCACTAATTATTTGAAAAGACACAGCAAAAAGCAAAAATAGTATTTTCATCCAAGCTCTACCTTATCTTTGTCTTCCACAACATCTGCCAGCACATCATCTGGGTCCAGGATTCCTCCATCTGTATATTCCAGGTGATGAATATTTACCCAGGAAGTTGGATCCTGTAAGACAGACACAAGACTCCTTAACCCAGCCTTTCAAGGGCTTAGTGCCATCGGACAAAGTAGTTTTGTATCCCATCCCATTTCCACTCATTTCTCTCTCTAATGGTGAGGTAGAAGCTCAGAGCCACTACCTGAAATTGAAACCTAGAGAAAAACAAAAACGACACATAACATTACCTATAGAACGCTATGCAAAAGATCTTTAAAATGTACATTTCCATTGCCTTATCATTCTTTACTTAATTTAAATAGTTAATAAAAAATAAGGAGTAATTAAACTTTTTTTACAATAGTTGGAATATTTGGGTTATGATCAGCACACACACGTAAATACATGTGTGTATGGACGTGCACCATGACTGAGTTTTGAGGTGGAGGGATGTATACTTTTATATATATATATAAAACCTCCCATCATTTCTTTCTCTGAGGAGGCAGGTCAGGCTATTGTGGCAAAAAACAAATGAATGGAACAAATAAATTCCAGTTTATTTTCACAAATAAATGCTCTCAAATTCCAGTGCAACACTGTGTACCATACTAACAGGGACCATGTTAGTTTTCCAAAACTAATGCTTTCCTCATATATTATTAACTACTTCAATCCAGTTTAGCCATTCTTCCACTGACCCTGAAGCCAAAACGCTCAGACCGCACTGCTCAACAGCAAATTCTCCTTGACATGAAATACACACAGTCTGTAACCACTGCCCCGACACCATACGGGCTACCTGTGTACAAATAACTTCCAAGGGGACAGGCTAAGTGGTAGTTTCTTTTGAATTACCTTAGTCAGCATTTGAACATTTATCCCACTAGGGCCAGCTATTGTGGTTTAATAAGCAGATGGCAGCTCATCAAGTCATAGCAACATGTTTCAGTACTCTATGGTATCAGCATATTGAATTGGCACATCTACAGCACACTGAAGAAAGGAAACATGCTCAATTAAGACTACAAAGTGTCTCAAAGTATTTGAGTGCTCCATCAAATATTACATGGACTGGCCAGAACATGCTAAAATGAAGGGTCAAGAAACTGGCATGCACACACACAGCTTTGAGAAAGGCTGCAGAAATGGACAAAGAAGAGCACTGCTGATGTGCAGTATGCAATCCCAATGACTACATCTACACTACATCTACACCTCCAATCCCTTCTTCATTGTCAAGTCTAAACAAATCACAGCTCTCAGCAGCAAAGTAAAGCACATCACACATGCTATATAGACTAGCAAGTTCCTTATCTCTAGTTCGGATATTCCCCATTTAATGAAGTCTCCGAGAGGCAGGGATATTCTACTCCACAGTTCAGTTTCAATTCTTCCACTGACAAGTACTGGTTTGGGCTGGGACAGAGTTAGTTTTCTTCATAGTAGCTTGCATGGTGCTATGTTTTGGATTTGCGACCGTAACAGTGTTGTAACACGGGGAGTGTTCTGGCTATTGCTGAGCAGTGCTGACAGCATCAAAGCCCTCCCGGTTCCTCACCCCACCCCTCCAGCGAGCAGCTGCGGCTGCACAAGAAGCTGGGAGGGGACACAGCCAGGACAGCTGGGGATATTCCATGCCACGTTACACTGTGCTCACTTGTAACCTTACACTTCTCCTCCCCAGCCCCCTGGGCGAGGAGTGAGCAAGCAGCGTGTGTGGGGCTTAGCTGCCTTCAGTTAACCCACAACCTTGCTACCCCATTGCACTTGGTTGAGGGTTAAGCATATCTAGGTACAGTATAGCTGAATGACAACCACCCAATTAAGCACATAAAAGTATCTCTTATTTGTAATATGTCTATTTAATCTGTAATTTACCTCTAAATACAGTTATTTGATTTTGCACTGAAACCATCCATTTGTGAAATAGCAAATAGTTGTTCATTCTAGGGATCAGGTGTTCAAAATTTAACAAAATCAATCAACACACTTCTGTTTCTGCAAAGCAATATAGTGTAGACAACTATTACAGCTGAAATCTCTATTAATAAAGCCCACGGTTTAAGTATTTTTACCATAACCACAAAATTCCAAGATGAGAAAGGCAAACAGGAAACATACCTCTGTGCAACAAGCAAGCATGTTAACTTAGATCAGACAATTTACCTAATGCAGAAGCCTTGTGAAGAGTGTCGTTTGACCCTACCAATAAACTTACAAAATACGATTCTCTCAAACTGGAATGCATCCGTAGCTACAGGTGCTCCTCCTGAAACTTTTTACTAATGCAATCACAAAAGGTTTTCCTAGTAATACTAAAACAGGATACTTGAAAACCACTTATCTTAATTAGACAAACTTCTACGGCTAACATTTTGTCTGAAGATACATTAAAACCGTTATACATATAATGTTGTTTAAGTGTCCTGTAGACAGAATAAAGCTGATGTGAAAAAACAGCTGATTAGAATATTTTGCTTTCGATGTTTGCTTCTATTTGTGATTCAGTAGCTGCACCAACCCAGATGTGTCATTGAAAAAGAAACAAAGAAAAAAAGGAGTATAAGAGCTCTATTGTCCCAACAGAATGCAGCAAGTTAGCAGCAAACAAGCTCGAGACACACAGCCACCCCAAACGACATTAAGCTTAACGAATCCCTAACCTTCCTTTTACTTTGGGCCACAACAAATACAGTAATTCAATGGTTTTGTTAGTGGCCGTATCAAGAGAAAGTAGTCTCTAAATTAATGTGAAACAACAGAAGATGCCATTCCTCACCAATCTTTGGAGGCAAGTGTGGCCAATGTTAGATTCTTTAAAAGACAGGAATGAAAATACACACTGAAATACAAGAACTAAATAAGAACAGGATTCACATAGTTCCCTTCACAGAAAAATACTTCTGAACAGTTTAGGTACTGCTCCTCCACACACTCTGACTCAGGTACACACACTGTGAGGCCACTATGACCTTGTGATCTCAAGGACTCCCCAATTACAGTAACCACCAGAGACGACAACAAGACTGAACAATTGCTGTTTCAGAAATACAGATGTGAAACTGGCTTCTGTTAACTCAACCAGGACTTCATCCCTGAAAGTTAGAAAAACAGCTACCAAGCACAGAGAGAGAGAGATGCTTTTCATAGACTTGTTTGATGAAGTAAACAGTAACTACTGCTAGATAGCCTAGGTGGAGGAAATTCCCTCTGCACAGTCACAGAAGTAACAACAGTTCATCTGACCAGCAAAATCACTCACCCCTTCCAAAGAGATTTCAACGTCAGAGAACATCATCTGTTCTTTGGATGCACTCCAAACACTGCCATGCACAGGATTCAAAGTGTCTATATAAAAAAAAAACCTAAAATCTATACAGCCATTTCTTCTGTGCTTCTTTACTCCCACCAAGAGTCCAGACAGCTTCAGTAAATAACACACCAATATTTTAGCTAACTCGCCATATGAAACAAGCCTTTAACTACCAGCAGACGTAAGAGCTGAACACCTTAAGTCCGAAACAGCATTGCATCCACATGATGAGGAGGAAAAATGAATGCGTATGCACATGCATGCACACACAAATACTCGTGTTTTACACGTTATTTAGAGCTCAAATGGAGATAGGTTTGAAGAAATAACTGCAGTACATCCAAGATAGAATCATCATTGGAGAAATCAAAACTTTCCTTAGAAAGGTATGGTCCTACTTTTAAGTTTCTTACGTTTCTGAGCGTCAAGAACACTTCTGGTTTCCATAGATTCTAAAACCACTAGGCAGGAGACTGCATTTCCAAAGTAACAGGGTAACTTTATAAAGCGTATCACTGGAGTTCTTGCAAAACAGACAGCTTTTCTGCTTCTACAGTATTTTCTGAAAGGTCTGAAAGAAAAGTCAGAACCCAGTAACAGAGGTGATAGGCTGTTGCAATGACACACATGTGAAGGGTTGATCCCACCTCGCATATGTTTGCTTCAATGAAATAACACTACCTACCTGTTGAAAGCAGAAAATGCTGGATTTTTAAAAATACAAGATAAGATTACACTTATCCCATTTTTGCTCAGGGAAGGGATTGATTAAGGACCTATTTACGGAGAAGGCACTTGCTGAGGAAACTACTAAATAAAAAAAAAGTGTAAGAACCATATTCTAAAATGCTAGGACAACTTTTTTTTTAAACTGACTGGTTCTAGTCACCTAGTTTGAGATTCAAGTCCTCTTCTAATGACTGACAGTATCGAGAATGATTCCTCTCAGTATCTTCTTAACCCTCACCATTGGAAGTTCACATGCTCAAGAAAAACGAATTAGTTCTTAAAAACAAAAGAATGAGTCTCTTGTAAAATGAAGTCCCTAATGGCAGCCTAAAAGCTCTGGGCAGCATTCAAGTACGGTTACCATCTCCCTGTGCTCCTATATGCTCTCCTGTTAGCATGGTCATTCAGCAGAAAACACAGCTACAGGTTTTCTTCAAAACAGTTCCAAAAAATCCTAACAGCATGAGTGGGGACAAGTTCTCTTACAGCACGGCATACAACCCTTATGCAGAAGTTTAGCTGAGGTACACAACAGAAACATCTAAATATGTCAAGAAAAAGTATGAATAAGTTACCTAGTATAATACATACCAGCGCTTCCCAAATGAATATTGAACAGTTACTCTAACGTGCATTTTACCTTAGGGCTGCAAGTCATGTTTGTGTTTAACATCAAGCCACTTAAAAGCTGTTTATCATCATTTCCTTTATGTGTGGGAGAACACTTTAGGAATTACTATGCAAATATTTACCAAATGTTAAATTAAAGCCAGGTCACATGAATGCACAAGTGCGATGTAAGCAGAGAAGTGACATAAATTTTAAAAAGTGGTTTTGACATTCATGTTGTCACAGAATCCTAAACTGTTGTGAAACACGTTCAAGGGAAAGACCAATCAGCCTGTAATTAAAAGACACTCCCATTCATTGTCATGGTTTTTATCAACGTCTATAGATACACATTTTTGATGTATCAGAAAGTTGGAGCATCATCCCGATTCCTTTTGCTCCAAAATGAAATAGGAAAGCATCAATCTACTTTTCTGAAAACTAAAGCAATATAATTCTTGAATGTTGCGAGTTATATAGCATATTTCAGACTATTAAAGAGCAAGAGAATCCTAACAATTTTAAACACATTTCAGCTGGCCCATCAATGAAATATACAACACCACTTAATGATTTCACAATTAATTATTGTTTGGTGCTGTTATTTGTTCTGCTGTGCAAAATGCATAAAATTAGTTACAATCCCTATCCTGAAATTTTTAATTTAAATATAGTAAAGATAGAATGCAATGAAAAATTCAGAAGTAGGAATGACTTAGTAAGACCCCTCCCACAATTACTTCTCAGGTTGATATTTTAGTTAGAAGCACCTCCACACTATTGCTTCTTTAGAGCAAACAGGCTTCAATGACATGCAGCATGAAAAAAAGATGTATTTAAAAAACGGAAATCACATATGCCTGTTCCACATCCACAACAATAGAACAAATGCTACGTCAAAGTTGGTGGGAAGGACTGGACTCTGGCTATGCTGGTTTCTGTCAGTGTAAAAACAAGATTAAAACATACACAATCACTATGTATTTCCTGATGGAGGGGATACTTTAGGTTAGGTCAGAGAGATATTCTACCACTTTATTATTTTTAGATTGTATTATGCAGTGTGATCTATTACCTCCCAGTATATTAGAATTATTTAATGATTTCTGTAAGCATTCTAAGGCTACATTATCCACAGCCAGACAGCACTAAGTATGAGTTACTCTCAAAGCACAGCTTGTAGAGCAGAGTACAAAAAGGGAGTTGGAGAGGAATAGATGTATAAGATTGGTCACAGCCTCAGACTTCATCTCTAAATGCTTCTCAAAATCTATCACTAAATTAGAACAGCCTCTAATATTTTTTGTTTGTTTAGCATAACCAACTCCAAAACAAGCCTGAAGGGGTACTTCTAGGCAGACTGCATTTCAACTGCCAGCAACTGGGCTACCATCCTCAGCTGCAGTAAAGGTGGGGCTCTTTCATGGGAATGTGAATACTGAGTTCCCAAAATCAACAGCTGACCAGGAAGCAAATCACAGAATCATAGGTTGGAAAAGACCTCTAAGATCACCAAGCCCAGCTGTCACCAGCACGCCTACTAAACCATGTCCCGAAGTGCCACATACACCTCCAGGGATGGTGACTCCACCACCTCCCTGGGCAGCCTGTTCCAATGCCTGACCACTCTCAGTAAAGAAATTTTTCCTAATATCCAATCTAAACCTCCCCGATGCAGCTTGAGGCCACTGCCTCTTGTCCTATCGCTAATTACTTGGGAGAAGACACCAACACCTGCCTGACTAGTAGAGACAGCAGTGACAGGATGAGGGGTAATGGTTTTAAACTAAAACAGGGTAGATTTAGGCTGGATATAAGGAAGAGATTCTTTACAATGAGGGCTGTGAAACACTGGAACGGGTTGTCCAGAGAGGTAGTGGAGGTCCCATCCCTGGAAACATTCAAGACCAGGTTGGACAGGGCTCTGAGCAACCTGATCTAGTTTGCAGTGTCCCTGCTCGCTGCGGGGGGGTTAGACTAGATGACCTCTAGGGGTCCCTTCCGACCCAAAACTTTCTATGATTCTATGACTACAGCCTCCTCTCAGGTAGTTGTACAGGGCAATAAGGTCCCCCCTCAGCCTCCTCTCTTCTCCAGACTAAACAGCCCCAGCTCCCTCAGCTGCTCCTTGTAAGATTTGTTCTCCAGACCCCTCACCAGCCTCGTTGCAGTGTGCTTCTTGTAGCGAGGGGCCCAAAACTGAACACAGTACTCCAGGTGCGGCCTTACCATGTATGTTTGCATACTACATATTATGACTGCTGGTTGTTAAATATTCCTCAGTCAGAGCAGAGGGATTTCACAAGAATGATCTAGAGCTGAATGGTTCGATCTCAGCAACAACACAAGGTACCTATACTCGAACGTCCTTGTACAACCTAAGACTTTCGTTAGGGTTTCTCTATCACATCTAGTCCTTCTGGCAGGCAAAGAACTACATTCATACATGTGAAGACAGTGGAAGTAGAACTGTATCATTTCTGTAACAATATAGCATGATGCAGAGATGACATTTTTACGGAATCAAAGCAAACACAAGAAGCTTCTGTAAAAATCAAAAACAGCTTTCTGCACAAGAGATTGTCTGTTCCAGACATGTATTGAATTCAGCAGATCCTAGCACTGACCAGATACAAGTAAGCCTCCCTATACGAAGGCCAACTGAGCATAAATTAGGTCGTCTTTTCACAAACTTCCAAAAATAGAGAAAAAGAAACATCTAGGTTCCACTGCTCAGGAAGCATCCAGACTTTAGTTTGTATCACAGTACAACAGAGCAAGTTACAAACCCACACTTCTGGTGTTTCAACTACTGTTGAAAGTAAATTCCTACCTGGAATTAACTACATTGTCTTTATAGCTCTATAGTTCAACTGCATGAAATAAAACAAGACAATTTTATTCATTTCTAGTTAGAAATTCAAAAGCAGCAGAACCCTTCAAGGTAATACAAGGAACAGAAACACTTCACAGCACAGTGAGATAGTGAAAAAGATTCCTCACATATTCCACAGTATTGTTGTTCTCCTTCACCAAGTCTGCTTGCATTAGAAGTGAAAACGCTTTAAGATGCGAAAACATAAAACTTCTTTACACCCTTCTACCAGCTGAAGTGACACACGTTCTCTCCAGTTGGTAATATTCAAGAAAAAGATCTATACTGATTGAGCTCAAAGACAGAAATTAAAGCTGAGGTGAAGGCAAAGGACACAAGGTAGTCTGCTCAGAACAAAACTGCTTTTAAGCATCCAGCAATAAAACTATGGAAAACTCAGAAGGCCATACAGTAGAAGTTGTCCTAGAATGGTGACTGTAAAAGGTGCTTTCTAATCTGCCTTCCAGATAAAACAAAGTACCACAAAAATAAAGCCACCAAAGAAAGGATCTTAAGAGCAGAATTGTGCCTTAACTGGGGGGGGTGATGGAGGACAGCAAGAAGTTACTTCCGAGCAACGAAACTTCTGAGTACACGCAAGACAAAGTTCTTCACTTTTAACCGTGAGTTTATTAGGATGACTAACAGGCTTTCAGCCCCACTACCCAAACATAACTTTGCCTCTCTTTCCACAGTATTTGCAAATAGCATGGATGTTTTCATTTTAGCTGATACAGTTACAGGCATGTAGCCCTGAAACTGTTCTTTACCATAAGCCATAAAGCAAAGCAAACAATAAATTTTAAACAACCTACAATATTGACAGTGGCACCACTTTGAGTAGTGTTGGCATGTCAGCTTCCTACTAGGAAGGTATCTGCCAATGAAGAGACCCACCTCACAGCTGTATTGCTCATAACTGACCAAGAGCTGCTCTCACCTTGCCCTTTCTGCAAGAAGTCGTCCAATTAAACAAACTACTTGAGTAAATGCTTTTGAAACTATAGGCTGTATCACACGACAGCACCTCATTTAAGTACATAGTTGAAGTAACCACAAAGATCTTACACATTTAATCAGGCTAGGATAGGACACCACTGCCTGCTACATGAGGGCCTCTTAAAATGAGTTTTTGCCTAACAGTAACTTAAGCAATCTCAGACCAATTACCTCAAGAAAATTAAAAGAATACTAGATTACAACATAACAATCGAACATGGTATCATCCTATCACACTAGCAGCCAACTCCTATATAAAATTTCTCCTCAGTAAGCCTCCCTTATTAATTCAGTATACTGAATTCTTGCCAAGTTGAAGTTAGAATTTTGTTTGTTTTGAGAGTCTAAGTATCTGCATGCATGAGGAACATACAGCAAATAAAGTAACTGAAAAATCCTTCAATCAGTACATATTTTAAAAAGCAAAATGTTACCTGCAAAGGAGCATCAAGGATGATCTTTTCACAAGGATTAAAAACCTATCAACCACAAAAAACCTTGAGCCTCTCAAAAGACGAAAATACTTTTAACATGGATATTCACTGGAGAAGGAAACACTTGATGTGTTTGCGCCTGGTTTACGTCAGCTTGTGTGTCCTGATTTTAATACAGCAAATTAGATTTTTTTTTTCAAAACAACACAATTTGCCCTACCGTTTAGAAGATCTGCTTTTAGACTACAGCAGAAGAAGCTATTCCATATAAACAGGCAATTTAAAAAAACAAATCAAAAATCTCATATTATCTATTTTTACATGACACAAAGTTTACACACTAAATCTCTGTCTAGATTCATTCACTTTATTTTTCAAGACTATTTGTGAAAACTTGTCCTTCCCCCAATGTTCTCTGTTTTTTTTGCTTATCAGGAAAGCGGGAGGCGGGGGAGCAGAGTTTACATAAGGTCACTTTAAATACCCAATTTTAAAAGTTCCTGTCTTTGAAGGTGCTAAAAAGTTGATGTCAAAACAAGGACTCTAATCCGATCAGGTCAGTACAGAAACAGATTTATCTTTGTCACTGAGGTCGGCTTTATCTCGGCACATCTGCAGTTTGTGTGAAGTCTGCTCACACTGTTTGACTTGCTGCCTGCTCTTAAGGATCTGAGCAGAAAGAGCAAAACAAAGACAACCAAACAATTCATGCATAAGGCCTGTGGAGTACCACAGACTCCTGACAGAAAAACTGTTACCCATCTGGGAAAGGGCAGAAAAATCTTTCCTTGTTTTTCTTTGAAGTCAAGGGGACTACTGAGTGAAGGCAGATACAGTCGACAAGCAGAAAGCACAGTTTCTTTTCAGTCTTTGGAATGAGACTAACAGAGCATAAGCACAGCTCACTGTCAGCTTTATATTTAACAATCTAACTGGTCCAAATAATCACAAGTCAATCCCTAGTCACCAGAGGGCCTAGAACATTTCTTGATCTTTAGCTATCTTCAAATGATTATGCTCTGAATAATTAACAGCTGTACATACTACCATGACTATGAGTCAAAACAGGACTGATAATCACTTCTTTCCATCTCCTTCACCTATTCTCTTCACACCACCATGCACCAAACTTCATTTTGGATGAACGAAACTCACCCTTCTCCCACTCTTTATCTTCCTCTTTCCTTCTCCGATTCATTTTCCCACACAATCAACACATTCTGTTTTTCTTGAGTAGACAGAAAAAAAACCACGTTTGCAAGTTATAACAGCCACTTCCTTACAGCAAGACAGGCTTAGCCATCAGAGAGCTTCCAACCTGGGCAGTCTCTCAAGGTGATGATGCTTGCCACAAGCAACCTGACATACAGGTTATATACACGCCACCATCACCTCAGTTTCATTTTCTAAAAATGTCCCAGTTCATATTCTAAGATAATGAACCCTCTCTGAGCTCCTGGAAAACAACAGAACACAAACAGACAGAAAGTTCCCCAGACAGATCATAAAGCACGGCAAAGGGAGCACGGTGAATAGCTTTCCTTCACCCGAGTCCCTCGACACCTGCGCGCTGTAGGCCACAGCAAAATGGAGGGGCAGGGAGCCTCTTCTGTCCCTCAGAGACAGTGTTTGCGAAGAGGGATCAGAATATTTCTTGTTCTTTAGCCACCTTTCAATAATTATGCTTTGAGAAATTAACAGGACTAAGTACTAATAAATAGAAAGTCTTTCCGCATTTCACAAGGTAGGGAAGGCAGCTATACATCTCAGTTAGTGAACTCCCCTATCACTAGAGGGCAAAAAGAAGAGAAAGTTAGTTTATCCTGGCAGTTCAATATGCAGGAGGGGAAAAATGCCCATTTCCCATACTAGGTCAGAGGAGGAAAACAGGAAAAACTGCAGTGATATCCCTAGCATGGAATTCCCAACAGTCCAATAGTCAGAGCACAGATACATAAATCCAAAGTGACACAGAACATTTTAAATTACACTCAAACTTTGATTTGCAGCACTGAAACCATTCAAAAGCAGGAGCATTCTGATTTTATACCGAATCTCAATGTGAATGAAAACCACTCTTAACATGGCCCACTATCCAAATACTATCTGAATAAAATATGATGTAGAGAACACATCAGTAGAGGGATCACATAGCCCACCTTACACTCCAACATTTGACATTTCAGCATGCAAAACCAGAACAGGCAAAGACAGTTGGAGACATGTATTTAGACAAAGCGGTCTACACGCTGCCCTTGTAACTACTACAAAGAGCTCCCCTTAAAATCTCAGTCGAAACTGGAATGCACTGTATGCCGGACTCTGTGTCCAAGATAACCATAAGAATGCAACACTGCAAGTGTAAACTGATCTTCAATTCTAGACTATCTTTTAGCTCACCAAGCTCATTAGACTAGATTCCTTCCACAATGTAGAAACACAAAAAACTCACCCTATGTAACAAAACATCTCTAAATAAACCCACAATATTTTGAGCTTTAACTTTCATATCCCAAGTTCTCATATCAAATCTTAGCTACAATATTCAGAGTAGTATAGTTACACCAATAAGCAAACTGCTACACAGCTACAGACACCTAGCAAATCATTATTTAGCATTGAGTATGGCTTTTTGTTTGATATCCGAAAGTAACACTGGGGGGGCTGAGAGACCACACTCATGATTTCTTAAAATTCAACTTACAGTGAGCACACAGAACTATAAAGCTACTCCCTCAGATTGCCACCCATTTTTCACACAGAAGTGAGGAAAAAAAAACACGCACTTAAGAAAATAAGAAAGGTATGTGTACACGACTACTGTATTTCAAAAGCAAAGTCCAGGTTAAGTGACTGGACAACATTGTTATTTTGCCAACTACAATTTCAAGATACCTTAATTAAAACCATTCAATACAGCTACAGGTAACAAAAACACAGGCCGGCTGTGAATTCACACAACTCAGTTTGTAACAAACTCTGCACTGAATATCTTGTAGAAAAAAATTATAATCGGCTCAGCATCTACAATAAGAGCACCCACCACTTCAGTCCTGCATCTAGAAACTATCTAAGATTATGTTATTCACAACCGTTTGGGCCTTCCTTTGATAACACGATTAACGTATTTGCAGCTGACATAGGACTGCTTATCAGAAGCAGTTGGGAGTTTCAAACATGTGACTAAGAGCAGACTCTGAACTGCCCACAAAACAGAATACAAATGATTGTAAGACAATGTAGATCAGGTAAGCTGAAATCCCATAAAACCTTGTAACATAAACCGAGCTTTAGACAAAGCTCAAGTAAGAAAAACCAGTAAATTACACAAGTATCCTTAATTCCACATAGGATGCCATTCCATTTTTTCTGAAGAAAAGAAATCCTCTCCTTCAATCATATTAAAAGTATTCCACTTATTTCACAGAAAATAGTAGGACTTTTCTGCTGCAGTGCCATCCCATTCCCTGCACAGATCAACCACCAAGCAGAGGCTGGGGAGGAATTTTGCCAGAAGGCTGGGAGATTTGCACTGCCAGTAAGGCCAGTCAGACCGCAGACCACCACTGTCTTCTCACACTGCCCAGGCTGGTGCATCACAGCAGTGGCACCAATTCCCCTCCCAGCCCTAATCAGTTCTCTCCCTGCTCTCTGTCAACCTACTAGCAGTTGCAGTTCATTGCTATCTTCAGAGGAGGGTTAAGCACGGACCTGGGGTCTTTTTCTTCACTCAGACAAAATACATGACCTTTCACAGTACATCTGGCCACTGCGCTCCAAAATAGAGCCATTATGGACAATTGTAGGCCCCAGTGCCTCACACGAAACACTAAATTAACCAGCTTTCCTCCTCCCTTTACTTCAGAGCAAAAATGGGTCAAGCACATTCTGAAGGCACAAGTAACATGCAAGCATTGCCTAATTCCATAAAGATTAGTCAGCTTCACTGGCTCTGGCTATTGTTTGAAAGAAGGTGAGCAGGGAGTTTGAAAAGCAATAAAAATATTTACCAGCATAACATTACACCTTGGGAATCACTACATAATCTCTCTTACATTTTGTTATGTTAACAAAACTTACATTATCACAGTACAATATGGATAGGTTTTAGTATTTGACTTCTGAGATACAGCAAATGCAGCTGATGGATAGCCCAAGCAACCCCTACCTCTAATCACATCGGCAGAGCCAAGTGGTGGAACTGGATGAAACCCAAACAAGGACAATTCCCTCACTCCTGAGATCTACTTCCACCTTCATCTGACTGAAAATACAGAACGTGCCAGAATAAACACATCATCAAAACTATCAGTCATACACCTAACCACATCTCATGAAATGGATTTTCGCCAGACAGAAGACAAAGCTGAGAATGAGGTTATTCACTCTTCCTTTGAAATTCAATACCACTAGTGTGCAGAAGGGTTTCCCCCACCCTGCCCCTTATCCTGAAGTGCAAAAACAGCTGCTTTCTCCTGCTCCTCCAAATCTCTTCAGAAACACAGAACCACAGAAGAGCTGGAAAGCACCAGCTTCAGAGATTTAAAGGGAAACAGAAGGTGGCAAAGCAGAGTGAAAGTCACTGTAAAACAGCTCATACAGGTACGCAGAGCATTCGGCTCAAATGTGGAAAATGACACCTGAGGCACATCTTCCAGTTACTTTTTGTGGCAACTTTTTCCAACCGTCTGACCAGGAATTTCCTTCCACAGCTTGCAGGAGGGCCACATGAAAACTTTCCTTACACAATTTGAATCCAGTCAGTAAACCCCACAAGAAACTTCAAATGAAAACAACGGCTGGTAAGTAAACTGCATTAAATGCTGTATTTGCATATGTTTTGGAGCAGTCCTGAGATGTCATTACAACCTTCCTTTTCATTCGCAGTTTGATGCCACCCATCACTACTACCGATGAGTCCAATTTACTTTTCCGTCAGCTCCCTCATTCATTCCTTTTGGGCTCCACAACTAGATCCACGTACATCGGCTCCACATACTATGCCACGCTCAAGCACTTACAGAAGCAAGATTTCACTGCAAAACTCAACAAAGCCCTACTGGAAATGCCCACAGCAAACAGGACACAACACAGCCATTATCCACAACAATGTTCAAGGCTAACCAGGTTACAGGAATGCTTTATCACAATGCACTGTCAACAGGACTTCCAGCGTAACATTACCTTCTCATTAACAGACGTGGTTATAACTCAGTTTCCCAACATACACAAACGTTGGCAAAAAGCTGGTCACTGATGACTTCAGCCACAAGATGCTGAAGGCTTTTCAGCCAAGTAATTGGATCTACTTTCACTAAATTTTATCACTATGTGCAGTGCCTGAAAAAGGAAACCAGCACATGCAATGAAGCAGCTGATTCTCTTTTTTAAACAGCTACTAAGTAAGGAAACAGCTATTGTCAGTTAACAGAAAACATCATAACATCAGAATTTGCTGGTATAATGGTCACAAAAGGCAAATGATTTGGCCTCCTACAGAACCTGCAACAGCTTTGGCTGCACTGTTAGAGGTATCTCTTACACTAACTATGAAGTTAGGTTCCAAAACAAAAAAACAAGAAAAAAGCCTGAAAATTCATTAAGTGTGCTTTAGCAAGATTACAACAGTATCAAACAGTTTCATCATTAAATTGTAGCTTGTATCTTTGAGCATTAACTCGCATATCTATCCAAAACTATCATTAAAAAATATGATTCATATTCATGGTTTAAAAACTAAATCTAGCTTTTTTCCCTCCCAATTAAAAGAAATAAAGCCTCCTCTATCAAACTCCCCCCCCAAATGCAGAAAAACATTTTTTTCACTAACAAAAACCTGTAGTACGAAACTTCTCATGCACAAGATGTTTCAAAACTGAAAGAACATTCTGCAGAATGTTAATAGTCCGCTACAACCTATTTCAAACAACTACTGTCTGCAACACGGCACATGGAGCTAAGACCCCCACTATCAAGTCTGCTTATGAACACTGACATCCTGGATTTTGCTATACCATCAAGTTGGAGGGTTTTTTTTGCTCTAAAATCCCTATTGATAAGCCAAACAGTTACTCGCTAAAGACACAATGCATAAAAGGGATCATTTCAAACCAGAAAAATGGAAAACACTTATAATCACCACAGCATTCACATTTGAATGACAGCTAAACATAAAGACACATCAAGCATTCAGCCATCTGGAAAGAAGCTGGTATTTTTTTCATATTGTCTGTTCTCAAACCTTTAAGGCAAGAGTCAGAGGTTGACCAAACTTCCATTTAGTGAGATGCTCATTTCATATCTACAGCCACTAATGAACTGCAGTATGAACAATAAACCAGACTCCTCCACTTTCATTGAATTCAAAAGACAGTTGTGTCATGCCATGACAAACAATGTGTGTATACTGCCAGATGTACATTACATTTGAAACATCTGAAGTTACCAAAAAAGACCCACCTAGTGTTGTCCTAGTGTCTCCTAATATGGCTTATTTAATAAAATGACAGCAGCGATGAATGTATATTTTGTTCTTCCAGACAAGAAAGAATACAATGGCAACATACGAAACTGCAAAATTCATTATATATAAAAACCACAACCAAAGTAGGAATTCAGCCTGTATCCAGAGTGAACACTGCTGCAGCAAAACAAACAAAAACCCCACACTGCAAGTACAGCTAGCAGAGACCTGGGATGAGGAGAGCGAGAAGGATGACACAGTCCAACTTTCATACTACATTTTTAATGCTACATGCAAGGTCTAACAAGAAAAACCACACTGCACGTACAAAAATAAACCATCTACTCCTTTCAGTTTCTGACTTGCTGCAATTACTCCCCCACAACACACAAAATCTAATTTAAATGGAAGATACCCTAAACCAATATTTTTCCACACTCAAGGATTAAGAGGTCATCACTGGCATACTCCCATCTGATCCACCTCACTTCAAGTGGAGGTTTGTGAAGAGAATAAGGGTTTAGAGCAATTTTGTTCTGTTGAGTTTTTAAAAATAAGTGTATTGACTACAACAGTATTCATAAGGAGGAAAAAAATCCTCAGAAGTAATATATTTCAAATGCACAGGCCATGAGTGTTCTTTCAAGCATTTCTGAGTTATGTTGAGTATTTTGAGCAAAAATTAATTTTTAATTTTGCTATTTATAAAGCCAGTGGAGTGGTTTTTATGAGGGTTTTTCAGGCAAAGTTAGTATCTCCCATCAGTCAGCAGCTGAATAAGAGCTATCCAAATAGCTGATGCTAAAACATTAATAGAGAAGACATCTCTGGATTTTCAAGTGCTAATCTTCTTCCATGACACAGAGGAGTCACCATTTATCATTGAGAGGACAGATGCTAATGTTAGATTATACTTACACACAAAAACACCTACTTTCCACCCCCCCCCCCCAAAAAAAAACCACCCACTTTTATCTCTCTTTATCACAGCAGTCTACACAAAGTCTGCATCATGACTACTACTATGCAAACACTGGTCTTTCTCTATGCACAGTGTCAGAATGTGAATGAACTTTCTCGTTTTTGTGGCCCAACACAACTATTCCAGGTGTCCAGCTCTTCAGGGAGGGTGGCGCTTTTTTTTTTTGTAGATTATAATGCCAGTAACTCCTGAAACATGTGTTCAGAATACATTCATTACAGCCAGCAGGGGAAAATTAATTGTAAATTGGCAGCAGCTAGGTCTTTTTAAACAAGCCTAATTCTGTGGGAGCTGAGCACATTAACTCCCTTCAGCCCTTGAAAAAATTCAGCACGTCTTTCTACCCCACACAAGACATGGGAAAATTCAAGTCAAGGGAGCAATCTCCTTTCCAATCTTCTATTCTTTGGGCAGACAAAGAACAGGTTGAGGTGCCAGAAGTAGATGACAGCCAAATTTCCAACATAAACTTATAAAAAAAAAAATAAAATAAAATAAAAAGAGCCATATTTGTTAAACAAGGCAACTGCTAGAAACAGTTTTCTGAAAAATATGCCAACAAAGTAAATTTGGTATCAGCGTACTGTTGTAACCTATCCTACAGAATTGGAAGGGGGAGATGGGGACAACCTAGACGAAAAGACAAGAGCAATTTGTATAGAAAGTCTCACTAGAGTGAATAACCTAAAGAAAAAACAATTAAAGTCAGTGAGCCAAAGCAAAATATGCCACATTTTTGGCACACTAGAGCAGACCAGATATTTCCTCAAATTTAGAAGTCCTGACTCAATATTAAATAAACTAGCCTGTAAAAATAATCCAATATATTGCTGACAACCCCTTACTGTAGCAAATTATTTTATTGATTAGGAAAAAACATTATACGTTGACAAAAATCATTGAATTAAAAAAGTTGTTGGCTGGAACAATGTGAGTAGAAGGCATATGATTTGGAGGTAAACTTCATTTTCATAATGTTCACAACATGCAGACACATTATTGCATCAATCAAACATTTCCCTCACTTCTTCCTGCAAGCTTAACAAATACTGATTTTTTTTTTTTTCCTAAATGCAAACCCTCTGGAGACTTTACTCAGCAAGAAGAAAAAAAAAAAAATCTTCCTGTATGAGTTCTGGTTTCCATACAGGCTCTCAAGTAGACTAACTCGCAGTTCAAGTAAAAAGCAAGATAAATAATAAGTTATTTCTTTAAGGAAGTTCTTAAGTAGTGAATGGAAGACTTCCAGATTACTTATTTTAAAAGCAGAAGCTTACTTCAGTTAAAAAAATATACAGGTGAGATGCAGTACGATTATCCTATTCACTGATGACAAAGTATGACACAGACTAGACAATCAACAGAGGAAGTTACCTGCCTGGGTTTGTCCTGGACAGACCAAGTAACAGTTTTTGTAACATGACCGCATAGGCCTTACTTACCCATGAAAGAGAAGAGGTATGATGAAGCCTTTCAAGGCTTAAACTGCTGCAAAACAGCAACCTCACCTTGATCAAGTTTGTAGAACCCCTGAATTACTTCCACTTTTCAAAGACTTGCAGACACACTGTCACAAGTAGTCTTGTTTATTGCTTGTCCTACTTCTGCACTTCTGCATTTCTGTCCTACCCTTGTGGTATTTAGCATCTAGGATAAATTCAACAAAAATTCTGAGATGAGAACCCTCCATCAAAATCCTTACTGAACTAGTTAAGAAAGCACTATAGAAAAGGTTACAGCTGGCAGAATGAGAATTTCAATAGCTGCCTAACCAGGGATCCACAGGAAAGGCATTCTGCAACCGACAGCAGGAGTTGCAGGGTTAGACAGACAGCAAACTTATGACTTACAAAAGGTCTGTATCCCCATCAGTCTACGACCAACACTTCCACTAACAGCAAAGTCTTAAGCCTTAAGTTTGCAGTCTGGTTTCACTTCTGGCTTCTACTGAGAAATAAAAAAGTTGGCAATCAGAGAGTGTTAGTGGAAAGCTTTGTAAGACTCAAAATACTATCCATCAAATTCATCACCAAATGAGTATCACAGGGATTTATTAAAAAAAATTACCATAGTCAGCTTAGGCAAAAGCCACAGCAGGCAAACTGTACCACTAAGAACGTCATTCAACAAAAAATGTCTGACCTACAGGAACTGAAGTGAATGGTATCTACATTCAATAACAGATCCTTTAAAACATAGAAAAACGGTAGAATTATACCCCAAGCCCTCTATGTGAAACTCTGCCCTTATCACCATTAATGACATTCAGCACTACAAGACTAACAAAAAAAAGAAAAAAGTCTATGAAAGACTATATGCTCTCAAAACTTATAGACTGAGGAGAAACATAAGTAAGGAGCTATCTCTATATGGACATCACCAAAATTTATAAAGATGCATTTAATTTAAGTCAGCCTGCCCCACAGGCACACCAGCCAAGAGAACAGCTGCAGAGCAGGTACATGCATCTTTCGTCACCTCCTGTAGCAGCTGAAGATCACCCATTTACTTACTGGAAGGACAGAACCTCGTAACAGTAGCTTTCAGGGCAATGTGAAAACAGTAACTACTTTACCACCACCTTTCACAGGTAATGGGAAGGCACAAATCAATGGCCACATTAAAAGAAATAATCCTTAACTGCAGGATGGTCTACAGGTGGGTGCTCAAGATCTGTTCCAAAGTTTGGACTCAGGACAAATCCACCACATACAGGGGACTAACCCAGCAGGATTCTAACCTGGATTGCTGGATTCTAACCTCTTTGGACCTGGAACTACTCTTAGTTGACATGTACGCTGACACCCAAATTAAAAGAGACAGATTATTATATAAAGTATTTTTTTCTCCTCTCAGGAGATTTATAATTTAGATGTTCAGGTTTGCCAATAAAGATCAGCTCAGCTGTTGATGGACTGATGAAAATGAGATAATATCTTCTGTAACAATCTGAACAGTCTTCTAACGTTTTATGGAAGAGATGAGCAGAGGAACTGATTAGTCAAAGAAAATAAAGCACACAATTTTCCAGGAATGCAGGTCTCATTGCTTCTTTGGATGGTATCAAATTCTCTTTTAGTCTAAGCACTCCATTTTCTTCTACTGATTGAGAAATTACTGCATTTTTGTAAAGGAAGTGACATGGAAGGCACATGTTAGGACTCACCAATAGCTAGTATTTTGCTGGGAATCTGGAAAACATTCTATCAGATAAGCTGGGCTGTAAAACCATTTGGCTCAATGGAGCCTCATCTTTGAAGTCAAATCCCTAGCCAGGAAAAAAAAAAAACAAACACAGAGCCAGCTGTTACCCTCTACCTATCAGGCTGATCTCTGTGATTCCAAGTATCAGTCTTTGTTAGACCACAATCATTCATCTTCCTCTCTATCTACCATTCACACAAATGATATCCTTATTACTAGCAAGAAGCATGTTCATTAAAGCATTCTGAGTTTTCTTTTTCACACATGTAATAGCCAATAAAGAGAAGCACTGAAGTAAGAGGTCTCACGGTGGCAATAAATGTTGCCAGTGCATCCTCTAGAAACCAATGAGCAACTTGTCTAAACCTCCCAACTCAGGAGCATTCCCAAGAGCAAATGTAAGCGCTGGAATAGTGCTGTGGCACCTGCCACAACAAAGCCAAGCCATCAGTTCCGAATGGATGTACTGGTGGCATAAAAATTACGGGTTACACTGGAAAGTAAGACAGATTTTGATGACATTAAGACATTACAACAGTTCATATAATGGAGGTGTCTGTAGCACAATCACTAGGCTTAAGAAAAAAAAAAAACATTTACAGAATCAAGTCTTGTGTATCTCCTCTTTACAGCGAGGACAACTGTCCAAAAAAAGTCCAGCGCAATCAGTAATTTCTTACAACACAAAATTTTCTTCACAAATAAGTTATTGAAGTAATTCTATGTAAGAAATAAAGTACTGATAAGACTTACAGAACTACCACAATAACAACATGCAACCTGAAGGGAACAAAAAAATCCTTTTATTAAGGAAGATACTATGTAAGTACCGCATAATTTTTTTTTTCCAAAAGATCTTGTAACACACTGATTTTCTAAATTTTTCATATGAAGCAGTTTCCTCAATTTACCGGTGTATCTAGGGCATTGTCTGGTCAGTGCAATTTAGAAGTCCACTTCTATCAGCAAGTCATTCACATGAGCCCGTTGCTTCTGTTTAGTAAGTTCACTGACATAAAATGGGTGTATCTTTATGTATAAGCGAGACTCAAGAATGAAATGCAAAAATACAAAACAGAATCTGTTTTCAACAATACTAACTGCTCAAGACCTTTAGTGTTCTCATATTCATGAAAGATGAAACACAGGCATCTTAATAGGGGGCTAGAGGGAGTTTTCAGTAACGAAGCAATAGGTCTTCATGCCTAGGAAAGCTGCAGTTATGACATTAGCATCATTAGGAAAGCCTACAGAATGCTCTGCTCAATGGGGGAGGAAATCTGCTGCTTCAGGAGCAGGATGCGAGACTCTACACAGTATGGTGCGATGCAACTGACCTACCATACTGAACACAGAAGGAGGAAAGTATAGTCATATAACATGAACCAAAAGACATTATTCCCAAACAACGAAATCAGTTAAAAACAAAACCAGTACATTTTTAAGAAAATACCAATAGAACACAACCCTCCTTTTTCAAATAATTAGGGAAAAAAAAACCACTAAAGCTGTGTTTTATGCAGCAAGCAAAAGCACCTCCTGGTTCCATGCTATGCCAGAAGGAATTGGTTCTTCTAACACTAGGACTATCATACTACATGGCGGTTCCCAAGTTGGAAATAAATACATAAGATACCATTTGGGGCTTAAATTCCTTCTTCACAAATTCTTACAAGACTACCCGGAGTCTATCTTCAACTGGACAAAGAACAATAGGAAGCAGTCACTACTGAGAACTCTGTACTGCTCTTCAATGGCTTCCTTATGTGACTGTTCTAACACTCCATTATTACAAAATTTTTGCTGTCTCTCAAGTGGCAACAATTGAACAGTACTCAGAACTTAATAAACATGATCTGGGTGACAAAAATGAAAATGTGATAATACATCACATACACTGCAGCCTGACCCGCAATATTTCCAGGATGAGTTATTCTGATTTTGCCTACTGAATTTCCATCAGTTTTACCCAGCCCTACCCTTCAACTGAGCTCCCCTGAAACACATTAACATCAGATAACCTAATATTCAGCCAAAAGCCCAAGCTACTGGCAGTAGTTTGCGCCTTAAAAAGAGAGGTATCAGAAATTTTCTTTCTAGGTTATGTAAGTACATAACATCCTATAAGCCATTTTGTATGACAAGTCTGACTAAGTGTAAGGGCAGCTTTTCTCTCTGGATTACAAACACCTGTTGGAAAGAGAAAAGGAGGCTGGAAATCTACCAAAATCTCAACATCAACACTAGTGGCTACGGTGCAGCACAGGAGCAGACATTTTACACAACATGATAAAAAGGCAGGCACTTATTAACTCTTAATATTAACTCTTAATATTAACTGTAAAAATGATTCTGAAAATTCTTTAAGAGACCCAAAATTCTGCCACTTGAAAGCTATCTCAATGAAATATCACCACCAGTGTTATTAAGTCAGTAACAGTTTGTTTTATATAGAATTTTTAAAATCGTTTGTCTCCTTTCCTTTTCTTTACTCCCCCTACTTACGTAGCCTGTCTTCATACATACATGAGTCAGTTACACATAAACTCATACAACAGTAATGGAAAAGCAGTGTATCAAGTCACACTCTCCTTTTTTAGTATGATATCACAGTGGACAAATCCCAAGGTTGAATGCAGAAGTGATAATTAAGCTGTTCATGGAAATACATCAATTTCCAAGACAATGTAAAAGCTCGCTAACGTACTCTAGCTGATTAAGCAATACTAAGACAAATATGGGAATTAATAGTTAAAACATTTCCTAGCAAAAAAAAAGAAGTACTTTAAAAACAGAGTTTAGAATTGGTTTGGCAAAATAAATATTCTGGATTAAACCATCCCTATTAGAGCATAAAACAAAACCAATTTTCTAAGACAAATTGGGACAGGGAAAAAAACCCAAAAACTAGAGACCAGGTCCAAGACAAAAGTGCCACACAAATACAACTGTATTAGTCTGCCTTTATGAAAGACTTAAGATTCGCCCAAAACACAAAAATGTTCATAACAAAGACTTTCTTTCAAAACCATCCACATTTATCTTCTGAAGAAATCTGTTCTGTTTCTGCAAACATTTTTTGTAAGTATAGTATTTGGAGTCAAAATAAATTGTCATTTTCCTTATCCCAATGTTTTTAGAGAGACTACAAGAACATTTAGTTCTCCTTCTGCTTGTTGGCTGATTTACAACAGCAACACATAATTCCAGAAAACTAACTGTCATGTTGTGGGACAAGCAAGAACAGAAAGAAAGGGGAAAAGTACTTTATTAGTAGGAACCAGAAAATTATATAGACAGTCAACCTGCAGCATTAGCTCTTTAAACGCATCTAACTTGGAAAAGATAGCCAATACAACCCAAACAACCCAGTATTTTCACTCTAATCTAAAATGCACCATTCTTAAATCAACTTCGTCACTACATTATTGCTTCCTACTCAGTCTGACTGCCAATTAAAATTACTATTACCATTCCAGAACTGGCTTCCGTACATTCTCATCGGTGTAAACACACATTCTAATGCCCGTAACAACTGGAGATCAAGTCTCTGTAAGATAGTTCAACTAATATTTGACTGTCCGTGTCAGCATTCCCAAAGGGATGCCCACAAAGGCTGTGAAAGGGAGCCACTGAAGAATTCAACTGCACTTAAAATGACAAATGTTCAATTGATATTTAAATGAAAAATTGCAGTGCTTATCAAATTTTGCTGCATGGCTTCCATGTTCTACCCATTCAACTAGCTTCTACGAACAAGACTTCAGACAGTCAAAATAGTCACTTCAAGCAAGCCATCTAGGTAAGTGCCATGCATGCAAACATGACTAAATTGAAACACAGATGATAAACAAACATTACTTCCCCATCTCTGGCTCCTCCAGAGAGATACAGAACATCTGGAGCAGCAAGATGTTTTTATACATTTTTTCTGAGAAAAATCTCAGTGCAGCCTGAAGAAAACTCATTATGGATTTCACCTGGTAGTCTCATAGCCATTCTTTTCCCCGGCACACATTGCTTTCCGTACCAACAGGACCACGAGACCCAGACACCACCATGTGAGCACATGGAACCCTTCTGTGCTGACCCAGAACCCTTCCTCCTCTCTCATCCACACACTCAGAAAAAAAACCCAAACAAAAGGTCTCTCACAATTCACCAGAAAACAATCAATGAGGTACCTTGTCTTGCATCCAAGGGCTATGCCTGATAGCCAGAGAGAAGTAAAGACGGTAAACAGGCACAGCAGCTCAAGTATTTTGCAGTACATCTGCTCTCACTCGAGCAAAGAATCCTAAACACACCAGACAACATGCAGGTGCTCCCCAAGGCATCAAAAATACCAAGGTACCAGAAATACTAAGGGACTGGACCAACAGTAAGGAATCACTAATCCTACTATATCTACCTGTCAGCAGGAAGCCTTAACACACACATTACTAAACAGCAACAAAAGCAGATCCTGAGGCACAAAAAAGTTCCACCGAGCATCATTTCACCAAAACACAAGTTACTTTCTGAGATTACAGTCACTTCCCTGAAAAATTACAATTCTCACAAAGCAGCTGATTAACCAAACGTTGTCTTAAACACCCCAGACTATTTACATCACGAAATCCAGAGCACAGAAATCTCTTTGTTGATAGTGTAACACAGACAATAGTTTGTAAGTCCAGTTATTTGTACCCTCCAGTGAATCAGACAAGATCTGCTCATTCAGAACTGCAGCAGTACCTCTAAAAACCCACTGATAAGCTCAGCAGCATCAAAAAACAATCACTGTCTGATTTTTCAGCTGAAACAATGGCCCAGTATTTTATTTTCCTTAATGGAGCAATTGAGCGTTCAAGACCAAACCTTGCCAACACAGCCCAGCCAAGAAACCAAATCAAACTTGCTAAGAAAACACAGCAGGCCACAATAAGCAACTGCCTGCAGAGTTCTCGCTTATTTACCAAAAGTCTCACAGAAATGAGAGACTCAGTCATTTACTGCATCAACTTTCCCTTCATTACAAGTATAAAGCAGTGCTAAGTACTTTAAACCAATTAAAAATTTTTCTATTTTTACACAAATTCAAATATTTTACAACATACAGGAATTAATATTCTAATCTCATATCGTCCCCTTTTCCAGACAAGTGACTGCAGTGCAATAGCAAAACTAGGCTTCCAGAACAATCCCCAAAATAGAGCGCCTCTCATACACATACATAACTAACAAAAATTTCCCAAAGCTTGCACCCTAGCTAGCCTTTTCATTTTCCATTCTGCAACTATGAAAGATATTCCTTGTATCTACTTTCCTCTCTTCTCCAAAAACTTTAGGCACTTCAACAATACCATTTCCCACTTTGTTCTTTTAAAAGATTTTAACACTTGGAAAAAAAAAACTGCATAAAGAACACTTAACATGCCAACAGAAACAGCACCATTCTGCCACAGGAAGTATTCCAAACATTCTAAATATTTTGAAAAGAGAAACTCATCTTCAGTTATCTTTAACGCAAACCTGTTTGCATGCCCACACCTCACAGCAGATTTTAGCTGCCAGTTATCTTCAGATAATTCTCTATAAGATTCTACATTTTTGTAAAGAAAGTTAATTTTACAAAGAGCCAAGAGAAAGAAAATGGCAATCCATCCATGTTAGATTGGACATAAACTCTCCACAAGGTAATAAAATTAACTGTTTGCGACTTCTGTGTGATCTATTTTACCAGCCCTAGATTTTCCCTCAGGAAAGAGCACTAACTTCCAATGATGCTTGACAAGGTAAGAGGAAATTTATCTATTTGTCTTTTTAGCTAGTTCCACTGCAAATAACGTAGACCGAAAAGTAATGAATCAAAGCACTGCAAGAGAACTGTTTAAATTTCCAGTGAACGAGGGGAGGGAGGGTGCAGTAGTCATAAAACTTTCTTCAGCAACTTGAATGAAAACCTGTTCTGTTATTTTTCAGGTCCTTGGGTTGCTTCCCCCACTCTGTCTCTTTACACGTCCTTGTACAAGCTCCGAATCACCACTACTCGAGGAGTTCAGCAATTTTTGAAGAAACTGGCCTGTATCCTGTGTTGTCCACCTACGATGCAGATATGGAACTAGAGATTTCGATAAGGAAGTAACCAAGAAAAAAAAAATTTATTTGTGAAGGCAAGAAATATGACAGAAATGCAACCTGTGGCCTCTGGCTGTCATATAGAGAAGGCTAGATGACTCTGACCTCACTCCGAAGAGGGCATAGGAAATGACTGCTCAGCATAAAAATATTTTCTTTAAATACTACCTAAATTGCAAACTGGCTACAAAATCATGTGAAACTAACTTGATTGCAGTACATCTTAAGTGCCTAGCATTTATCTGAATCTTTGTCAAGTTGTTGGAATTTCTCTCCTACAAAGTGCTCATTGAGCCTTCTAGAACTGCCAGGGCCTTACCCAGAAATGCAAACACTCTTCTACTCCTTTCTAAAGGGATTAAAAAAAAACCAAAACAAAACCACAAACAAGGAGGAGAGAAGGAAAGGCATTTGAAGTATTTATACAAAAATTTTGTAGGCCACCTTTCAGCCATCATCATGAGCCTAACTCCAACGTCATCACAAGCACAAATCAGAGCTGAAATCAAATTTTAAATTTCTAAGTTCAAGTCCGCTGAAAGTAATTCTGCTTCTGATAAACCCCATTCTTGAACATATACCATATGCCTGTTTTAGTACTCTGAACCACACTTCAGTGCAAAAGGTCTCACTGACTGTTGGATGTAATAGCACCAAGAATTCTATGAACATTTTGCAGCTATTACACACATAAAATATTCATTAGGTAAAAGATTTTTCATACAAAACATTTGTCAAGCTCTATGTATCTAAGGCACGTAAAAGCACTACGCTTGCTCATAAAGACTAACATGGTGACCACTATAATCTCTACCACAGAGCAGTCTCAGCTGTTCATGATGGATTTAACGTATCAGTAGTAAGGTTCTCTCAAAATAAACTTGCAAGGGCAAGAATTTTACTTCCAGTTTTGCACTCAGGATATGAAACTACTGGTTCGGCACAGAAGAAACCAGCACGGGGCATAACAGAGATCCCATAAGCCGCTGGCTGTACTTTTTATTCAGAAATCTTAGGAGGACGGACAATCCTGCAAGCCCTTAATTCAGGGCTTGTAACTGAAATCTCTTTCCCAAAGTAGTATTTGCAACACTAGGCCGTTCATCAATGTTAAACAGTATCCCATTAGCCTTCAGCACCTGCCTCTTGGAGGAAAAAGAAGAAACTATTTTTATGCTCAATTAGGTACAACCTGAGAAAAACTCCAGCTCCTTTCATGTAAAGCAAGTCACCTACCCACGCAGGCAGCACCGCACGGAGCAGCTGGTGCCAGACAACACCGGCTTTAACGGAAATAACACAAGTTATGTTTGTGTCCGCATCAAGTTTGCCAGTCAACACGCACAGCAGTAACACAAGAAGCCTGAA
The DNA here is from genome assembly GCF_030867145.1 of Opisthocomus hoazin. Lineage (NCBI taxonomy): Eukaryota > Metazoa > Chordata > Aves > Opisthocomiformes > Opisthocomidae > Opisthocomus > Opisthocomus hoazin. The sequence continues at coordinate 29,606,319 of NC_134422.1, read as the reverse complement.
AACACGCAGGTAACCGGGGACAGCTGGTGAGCGGAGCACGCCCTCGGCCCGCCAGCACCAGCTGTCCCCAGGCAGGGTCTGGCAGTAGGGTCACAGCATGGGCCCACGCGGGGCGGGCACCGCTCGGACCCTAGCCGGTGGGCCCCACGGCCGCGGGGCCTGGCAGCCCGGCCCTCAGCGCCGACCCCCCGGGCCTTCCCCCGGCCGGCCCCGCTCCCGCCGCCCCTCACCCCGCAGGCCGGCCCCGCACGCGGCCCCTCGAGCGGGCAGCGCGGGCCCGCGCCCTCACCTTCTCCTGGGCCTTGCGGTAGCGCTGCAGGGCCTGCTGGGTCAGGTCCCGCACGCGGAGCTGCCCGTCCTTGCAGGGCACCACGATCCCAGTCCGCCCGAAGCACACGGTCACTTTCATCTCAGCGGGCCGCCATGCCCTGCCCTGCCCGCCCAGAAACGGCCCCCGCTGCGCGGCCCGGCCCGGCCCGGCGGAGTGCGGCGCAGGTGCGGCAGGCCCGGCGGCGCCGGCAGGTGCCTGTCCCCGGCGCGGCGGGGGCGGGCCGGCAGGTGCGCGCGGAGCCCCGGGGGCCGCGCCTCAGCGAGCGCGGGCAGCGCCGGGAGCGGGGCCGCGGCCTCCTTCCGCCGCGGCGAGCCGCTGTGCCCGCCCCTCCCCGCCCGCTTCGCGGGGAGGCGCGGGCCGGGCCCGGCCGGGGGCTGCGGCGCCACTCGCCCGGGGAGCGGCAGAGCGCGGCGGGGCAGGCCGGGCTGCGCCGCGCCGGGCTTAAAGGGGCCGCGGCTCCCCGTGGACCAGCCCGCCGCGGGCCCCGTGGGGCGCGCTGCCCCGCACGGCCCACGCCGCGCAGAGCGGGGCAGCCCCGCGCCCTCCCTGCGGGCGGGTGCCCGCCGCAACCCCGCGCTGCGCAGAGCGGGGCGCGCAGGCTGGACCCGCGCGGCAGCGGCCGGCATGAAACGGAGCCTGGCGACGGCACGCACCCCGCAGGCCCGCGGCCACGCGAGACGCAGCCGGAGAAAAGCCCCGCGCGGTGACCCGCGCCGTGGTGCGGCGGCCCGGGCCCACGCACAGCTGCGTGCTGCCCGCACCCGAGCTGCCTCGCCCACGCCTTGCCACGCTGCGCAGCAACTTGTGGGCAGAGTCCGCGGCACCGCGTCCGCATCACGCAGCGGCACAGGCAGAAACCCGCGCGCCCGGCAGAGCAGCGGGCCGTGGCCTTTGACAGGCGGTATGGCGAGGCCACGCGGCCCGCGCGGTGCGTTGTCAGCCCCGCAGCATTCCGATGCCCGCTCCTCCCCAAGGCACGTTTCGGCGTACCGCACAGCACAGAGCGGTGCCCCCAGATCACGCGCAGCGTGGTGCAGAGACACGAGGCAGCCCGACAGCACAACCGCAACAGATCCATCCACACGCGGAGGCACGTACAGCTGAAAACCACCACATAGCAAAGCAAAGGCGCTGTGAAAATGCCTCTGAACCACAGCACGACATCATACAGCACAAGGGGACTGTTGCTGCAGTAAGAATGAACACCCCACAAGCTCAGGTTAGCATTCCAAACTGCAGCCCGCGCCCCGTGCTGGGTAACGTAACCGCATGATAGTGCCAGAGAAGCCGCAGCGGAAGTGTGACAAACGGCCTAAGCTGGAGGTTGACGTGAGTAGTGAAGTTTTGGGATGAGATGGGGACAGAGCCGCATAAACTCCAGCAGGTGGGAAGTTCATGCGGGTTACTGAGGAGCAGGCACAGGTGGAGTGTGAGGCTGCTGCAGTGGTAAACAATTCCTCCTTGCCTGTTCCAATCCGGACGAGTCTGCCACACACTCGCAGCGTTTCCGAGCCAATCGCAGGCTGTTAAACCGTACAGAGAACTGCTTTCCCTGGGCACGTACGTGTGTTTGCATGTGCACGTGCACAAACGTGCATCCCATACGCTTTGAATCAGAAAAATCTCTCCAGCAAAGAAGCAATGCAAAGGGAACAGGAATACTCTGTTTCTTCAGGCAACACCATGGGTAAGGTAGAATAGCTTGCAGGCCAGGAACACCCCCAGGGCAGCACTGGGTGTGCTAGGGGCAGCTGAAAGGTGTCCTGGTCTCAGCCCGTTTGGCCATCCCAGGCTCACCGCTGCGTCCCTGCCGGCTCAGGCCCAGCCAGCTCACCGTTAGCTCCAGCAGCAGAGCAGGGCCCAACAGCTGCTCGCAGGACAGCACCACTGCAAAGCATTCATCGCACAAAATAATTATTCCTTCCAACTGCTGGATGGACCAGCAGGTCAGCTAGGCTACGGAAACGACTCACGTGAAAAATAATCAAGGAGAAGAAAAAGGAAAGGCTTGGTATAACTCCTAGCAATTCTGTGAGGAGGGAGCAGCAGGGGTACCTGGGGCCGGGAGGTAAGAGCTCCTCATGCCTTTCTTTGCTCTTGAGAAATGCTCAGGGGGAGCAGGCCCACACAGCAGCCTCAGAGCTGAGTCAGTGGGAGCGGGAGGCAGGAGGAGTTCAAGGCACTCCTCCATTTCAGCTGCTGACATGCTGGTGGGTAGCCTGGGTCCCTGTGCTTATATGGCTTTGGCTAGAGACTACAGGGGGTTTTAGGTTAATAATTGACTGTGAACATAAAGACCTCTCTCCCCCTCTCTATTTTTCTCTCTGTTTTACTCTCTCTCTCTCTCTCTCTCTGTTTATGAGCAATGTCTGACACACCCAGGAAAAAACATGGTATCATTTTCTCAAGTTCTGAAAAGTGCAGGAGATAACGCACTGTAACTGGAGCTGGATGGACCTTGGTGACAGAAAGAGTGTCTTGTGTTAGAGCAATTGACAAGCCTGGAAAACAAGTTTGGCCCCAACTCCATACCTGAAGCATAAGCAGCAGGTTTGAAGGCATCTATGCCTTCACTATAAGGACCTGTAAGTTATTTCAGAAAGGAAGAAAATAAAAGGTTTTCTTTAAATGTGCGTGCTAAGTATCTCACAGAAACTGAGATTGTATTTAATTATCACACATCAGCAAGGGGGAGGGAGGAAAGGTTGCAGAGGAATCACCAGTGTGTTTATTGTCTGATAGTGCTTGAAAGTTATGCATAGTATTGCAAACATGACATTACTGTGTGCACTACGTGTTTGTTTAGCTGAAACACTCTAGAGTCTTTGAAGGCAGCTGGTAACAATTAACACCTACATATCAAGGTGGTACCTGTAACTGTCTCCAGGACTTCAGTCTGTGCAACTTTCCGAAAAGAAACCCTCTGCTTTATCAGAGAGCTGGCCATGATATTTTTCTTCTTGGGGCAGGGAGCAAGAAGGACACAGCAATTTTTTCCAAAGGTAAGTTCCTCCAGTGCAGCTAACAATGTGGCAAGAAAAGCTGTCACATTGGCACAGCTGAGAAGCCGAGTATGGGAGAGACTGCCTGCTTGGTTCTTCTAAAGAAATCTAAACCATATTTCATTCTAAGGAGATCATCATGCAGCCGATGCTGTAAGCAGCGTAAACTGGCTTTGCCCCCCAGAGGAGGGCTTCTGCTCCCTCCCTGCCCCAGCTGTTTGTTCCCATCCATTGCTGTTCCTGTGCCAGCATGCACAGTTGTAGGTCTGTGCAATGAGATGCTGTGGAAATTAATTTTTTTGCCAGGCCAGCTGTCAGCCAAATCAGTTCTGCAGAAACCAGAAAATCAGGAGAAATCAGAACTCAGTTCCGTAATGGGGTTTAAAGCCTGTGCTGGCCCAAGGGAGGGCATGGCGCAGCGAGACGGCAGCCTTTTTCTTTTGGTTTGTAGCGGCTTACAGTGCTTGGCAGGAAGCCTAGTTATAAGAGTTTCAGACATAAATAGATATACATATCCATATCCATGAGATAATACTCATAACATTCATGTATCAGTTTCATGCGAGAGGATGAGCAGACTTAACAGCTCATTGTCACTGAGGGCAACTACTGTTTTCTTCTTCCCCATCCTTCACCCTTTCCCTCCCAGTGCTTCTTGGATATCTCCATGAGCCATTTCAGCTCATCAGTCTGATAGAAAACTAACACAGAAAAAAAGGAAAGGATTGTTTTCTGCTTTGTTGGCAAGCTCAGGCTGCTCAAGGAAGGATCTGACATGTCCCAGAGCAGACTGGGGAGCTAGAGCAGGGCCACACGGCTGGGAGCAGGAAAGGGAATGGACAAGACCTCCACTTTCATAGAATCATTTAGGTTGGAAAATACCTTTAAGATCATCGAGTCCACCGTCAACCCAACACTGCAAAGTCCAGCACTAGACCATGTCTCTAAGTGCCACATCTAGCATCTTTTAAATACCTCCAGGGACGGTGACTCAACCACTTCCCTGGGCAGCCTGTTCCAGTGGGTAATAAACCTTTCGGTGGAGAAATTCTTCCTAGTACCAAATCCAGACCTCCCCTGATGCAACTTGAGGCCATTTTCTCTTGTCCTATCACTTGGTACTTCAGAAAAGACATCAACACCCATCTCACTACAACCTCCGTTCAGGCAGTTGTAGAGAGCAATAAGGTCCCCCCTCAGCCTCCTCTTCTTCAGACTAAACAGCCCCAGCTCCCTCTGCCGCTCCTTGTAAGACTTGTTCTCCAGACCTTTCACCAGCCTCACTGCCCTGCTCTGGACACACTTCAGCACCTCAATGTCCTTCTTGTAGTGAGAGGCCCAAAGCTGAACACAGTGCTCGAGGTGTGGCCTCACCAGTGCCGAGTACAGGGGCACGATCACCTCCCTACTCCTGCTGGCCGCACTATTCCTGATCCAAGCCAGGATGCCGCTGGCCTTCTTGGCCACCTGGGCACACTGCTGGCTCGTGTTCAGCCAGCTGTCAACTAGCACCCCCCAGGTCCTTTGCCGCCGGGCAGCTTCCCAGCCCGGGGAGCTTCCCAGCCACTCCTCCCCAAGCCCGTAGCGTTGCATGGGGCTGTTGTGGCTCAAGTGCAGGACCTTGCCCTTAGCCTTGTTAGGTCTCATACAATTGACCTCGGCCCATCAATCCAGCCTGTCCAGATTCCTCTGCAGAGCCTTCCTACCCTTGAGCAGATCAACACTCCTGCCCAACCTGGTGCTCAAGCAGGTGTAAGCCCACTTTATACCATCATCATCACTTGTGCTAGATCAGCCCTCCGCATAAAAGCACAGGGTTTGCATCTCATCTGCACTGTTTTGTAGGACAGCAATGGGGTCACATCTCCATGCCTTACCTAGGTAAGTACCTTACCAAGCAGTACCTTGGTACTGCTGGGAGTCTCCTGCTGCACAGATACTGTACTGGTAATGCAGCCCCACTGGCATCCCTGCCCTTCCTCCTGCCCTTTCCCGCAGTGGTATCACATTAGCACAGTGGCAGCCAGAGGACTAGAATTTAAGACTTCTCAATTCATATTTTTTCTAAGCTGAATGGCTCTTACAGTTTCTCTGCTATAACTGGAAATTGCAATAAGGATAATCAGTACTTTGCTTTTATATCTATGAGGCTTTATCTAAAGATCCCAAAACAGTCAGCAAATGTCACTGAAGATTCACAAGTATTGTGCCAGCAGACAGGGACTGGTTAAGCAACTTGCCTAAAAACATGAAGGAATTTCTCCTAGTTTTGCTGCTAACAAGACAACACAAGTTTTGACCTTTAATTTTTGGCTCTGAGCAGTGCCTCTTTCCTACACTATCACCCATTAGGCATTTAACTATTTGACATCAGTAGCCAGGGTTGCCAAAGAAGATGCTCTTAGAGCACTATTGGCTCAGCCTCTTTTCTACCATTAATAAACCATGTAAAAGGAATATAGTTAATCTGAGTTCAGGTACATTCCAAAAGTCCTAAAAGAGCATTAAGAGGGTGTTATTACAGGTATGTTTTGTTCCTGGGCTTCAGACTGGAACAGATTTGGGGATAAAGTTGAACCAGATGAAAAGAAAAGAAAAAAACTATCATTTTAGTCAGTCTTATAATCCCTGGAGATCTGATTTGTGACTTTTCCAACTTTTTTTCTGTTAACACAGTAAAATATATTTGTTTGCTACTTACTGAATGTTGTTACCAGTAAACCCTTCAATTACTAAAGGCAAAAAAGGTCATAATTCCTGCTGTTTATATTTTGCATTTCTCCGAGCTTGGATAATGAAAATCAATAAAACCACTTTCACTGCCAAGTCTCAGTGGTACAATGTTGGTGAATAAAGGGAAAACAAACTAACAAACATTCTTGGGAACTGTAGTAGAATTTTAAAAAATGTAATATAAAAAACTGTTTACAATCTATATAAAATCAGATTCTTTCAAAAGTTTAATTTGAACCTAATTTAAAGTTGAAATAACAAGTAAAGGAATTGTGAGATAGACTTGCAAAGCAAGATGATTCTCAGTTTCCATTCATGATGCAACCCTTAGTTCACCTTGGATCTTCTTTCTGCTCATATAGCTATATGGATTTAGCTGAACAAAGAAATTTTTTGAATATCTATGTTCTGTAAGGATCTGAAAGAAGACTGTACTTGAATAGCCGGTCCTATACCCCCTGTAATATCAAAATAAAAGTGTGGAACCAGATGGGAGAAATCCAGTTTCAGTTAGTCTAGGTGGAAACAAATCTCTCCTTCTCCCATCAGATGAGAAAGAGTCCTCTCTCCTTGCTGCTATTCTAGGAAAGGTAAGAGAGGGCTGGCACAAGCTCCCCCCTCAGCTGGGGCAGCCAGCCGGGCTGGAACAACCTATGCAGTAACAACCTACGCGTCCCATCCAGGTTCTGCTGGCGTCAGCTATACCTGTCAATACAGGCATGCCTGTAAAAGAGAAGGCTGACTGCACAGGAGCGGAACACTGAGGGCCGAGCCCCACCCTGCAGTGTGGAAAGGAATGTTTTGCTCATAATCGGGTAATGATTTGTTTACAGTTAATTAAGCATGAGAGCTGTTGATAACAAGCTCTGTTTACAGTGTGGGCAGGAGATGGCTCTGTCTAAATAGGTCCAAAGGATATTAACATTCTTAAAAGTTTGGCAGGTGCAGAAATTAGTCTCTCAAAAAAACCAAAGGTATGTTCAGTGACATCCAGGGGGGAAGGAAAATCTAAATAGAGCCCCAGGGGAGATTTATACATAAAAGTTACATGTTTAAAGATTTCTTTAAAATGGTCCTCAGCCACAAAGTTATGTAAACACCTTAGTGGTACAATCGCTAGGACTCACAGAAAGACAGAGAAGCCTTTTGAAGCTAACTTAAAAGCACAGGTGGATGTAATCCCAGATTTCTTTTTTATTTCTGTTCACATATCACAAAAAATCTTACTCACTGTTGTTTTCCCGTTGATTACTAAAGTCTGATTCACTCCAATCTCAAACTCATTCTGTATGAAGGGTGATCTTGTGGTCCATGACCAATACTTATCACTTCACCAAAGTTTCATTCTTGTTCCATCTGTGGTGAACCTTGGCCAGGATCAAGCCCTGTGCCAGGACGGCAGGATGTCTGCCCGGCGCACCCGGGAAGAGAACAAGGTGCCCTTCTGTTCTGCAACACCACAGAAACACGCAGCACTTTGTGGAATAGATGTCTTGTGTTAGCGAATGTTATCAGGCAGCGAGATGGTAGAGAGCCTGCCCAGCCCTGGGCTCTCCCCGATTCTGTATATAGTAAGGCTAAACTTTGAACTGGAGGTTTCTTTATTCACTCTGTGATAATGTCGGCTGTGTACTGTCGCTTGGGATTCGGACTGAGCCACCCCTCCATGACAATCTTGCTCGTCTCCAGGTAGCTCAATGTACAAACAGGGTATATGGCGAATTGAGGTTGCGCAGAAGCACATAGGCTGCCCCGAAAATCAGTCCGGCTTTACTTTTTCCTCATTGGGATTTTTGCACAAAAATCTTTAGCAGTTGGATGTGAGGAATTCTCCTCTTGAGCTAGAGAGGAAATCGATGGCCCTGCCCTTTTACTATGCCACTGACTGAGGAGATTCAGGTTAAGATCCTGGCATCTGTCAAATTAGTTCCGACGCAAAGCATTGTGTGCTTTAAATAGGTATTTTAGAGCCCGCGTCCATGGGATGCTCTCATGCCACATGACAGCTTTGCAGCAGTGACTTGCCCTCCTGACCTCTAGGCCGGACACTGTCACCCTTCCTCAGGAGAGTGCTGCTGGCTCCCCAGGACAGCCTGCAGCTGCTGCAGAGCAGAGCGCTACATTTGCTTACTGATCTGAGCAGCTGGGATGTTCCACTGACACTCTGTTCTTCCCACCCTAGGGCTACCCCTGCAGCAATGCAATTTATTCAGCTCTCTTTGCTCAAAGCGGTGCCTAAAGGCACAATATGGCCTTTGATTATCTGAGAAAAAAACCCAAGTTTTCAAGGGCCACCACTGGTTTCTATTTAATAGTATGTCATTTCCAGAATCTATTTACTTCTAGCTTTCAGCACTGATTCCTTTTGCTTTGGGTTTCATTAGTAGTTCAATTTGCAGCCATTGTTTGTGGCTGCTAACAGCAACATCTATGTTTCCTGTAACCTAGCCAGTATATATAATTTTAATTACTATATGTGATTTTAAAATGTCTATTTTAGCACAAAATCCATTAAAAGACCATTTACAGCACAGCTGAAGGTGCAAGTTTTTGAAAAGATTCTCACCAATTCTCAGTTTTCTGTTTACTTTCTTTTGCCTTCTTCCTTCCAGACTATTTTATTCTGTCCAGTAATATGAGCTACAGATGCTGAAAGTTTTTACCCATTCTTTCCCCAAAGCTGAAGGATTTGCTGTAAACTGGAAAAGCTGTGGACTCCCAGGCCAGAGCAGCCTAGGGGGAACTCAGAGAGGAAATTTTGGTCCCTGAGATGACAAATCAATCTCTAGCTACACTGCAGGGAGGAGAGAGGACCCAGTGGCAAGCGGTGCTGTGTCTGCTGCCAGCTGCATTACCTTCAGCAGCCGAAGGAGGAGGGTGTACAAGCGGCTGTTCCCCTCCCTTGACCACAAAGGATTCACCTAAAATGGATGCCAGAAGGAGGATTAGAGCAGAGCCCTCCCTCCTCCCCTTTGTTCAGCAGGAGAAAAGGAGCAGAAACCCTTGGCTACTGGACTCTGGGCTCACCTAGCAGTCCCAGTCTGCTGCTATTTGCGCTCTCCTTGTGCTTTGCCATTGCTATTGGAAAGAATTGGTTGATGTTCCAGGAACAGCACTGTGCTTTGCAGGAATATCAGAGTTGCTGGACTGCTCCATAGATTGTACTCGGCTTACGCAGACGGTGCCTACAAAGCTATCTGGGTCAGGCAGGCTCAGCACCACACCTTTCCTTTAACATTTTACCACGGGCGCTCCCTCACATGATCCTTTTTCCAGATGGTCCCTAATCCTTGTACATATCCAAAATCCTCCAGCTATGGTTTCTTGATCTCCTCACCAACAGCTATTTTTCTTTAGTGTATACAGTACATAGCGTGCTTTCTGCTTCTACAGCACTTCACGGTATTTCCCAACAGTATTTCAAAATCTTCATTCTCTTCCACTGTATTCCAGCTTTCGCACCTAAGGCAATGGCTGAACACCAGCGAACCAAGCCAATGGCACATCAGCCTGACTTGTGGTAACTGATACATACCTTTCCTTCCAAGAAACAATTCATTCAGGCAGATGTTTTCTCCAGATGTTTCTGGAATAATCCCAAATTCATTGAGGCAGGAATTGAAACAACAGCAATGTTCTCACTCTTTACCTTCATAATCAACTTCTGATGATGAAACCTCAGCTTCCCATTCACCATTTTTCTTCCCTCCTCCCCTTTTTTTTACCCCAGTGCAGAACTCCTACGGCCCAAGCACTCCCAATCCCTTCACTACCAAGTATGGAAAGGGTGGCCTCCATGCATCAACAGGGATTTGAGCTGCCTCTGAAGTGTGGGAATCTGCTTCCCCTGGCTCCAGCCGGGCCATGGTAACCAGAGCAGACATGCCCCTCTGACTTTGCAGTGCAGTCCTCTCCTCTGAGCTCCTCACTCTCAGGTGGGGCCCCAGCTGAGGTGGCAGGCTATTATCATTAGGTTGAGTAATAAAACAAGTACTACTGAGATAGCTGGTGCTCTCGGGGCTGGTTTTGGATGGAACATGGCCAGTAGGCAGAAGAGGCCTTTATCAGCCATCATATTCAGTGTTTTGAATAACAGATTAACTTTCCTATTAAAATTTTTCCCTGATTTTCTCTAGGGCTGGGATTTGGTGCTGAGCATGTACAATATTCAGCATTCTGGCTGCAAAGTGTATTTTGCCGCTATTTGTGTGGTATCCAATATCCTGTCTTTTGTATTCTCACCTCCTTCCACTTTCTTTCCAAGGTACCAAATAATGTATTCTCCTAGCAAGTGTATAATTATTTAGTTATTGCACTGTTTTATGATTGCATTGTTGGTAATTGCTCAATATTGCAAGTGATTTATTAGTAATTGCAGAGTCTTTCAGATCTGTCTTCAGTAGGAGAACAAATAGCACCTTGCATCAATAGACATCAAAGTCTTCAAGGGGGATTTTTCTTTAATGATCTTTTTTTAACTATCTTCCCCACTGCAGCCCTGAGGGCCGGAGTTTCTTCCTCTCTTTAAACAATAGCTCAAAGTTTCACTCCTGCCTTGCAGTGGGAAAATACATTACATCAGTCTTTGAATAGGGTTTTATTCTGTAGTCCAGCTATCACCTTCTTGTAGTTTCATCTACTTCTAATGGGATTTTACTCTGGTGATACATATTCAGTCTGCATAACTCCTCAACCACTCAAATTCTTCTTAGAGCTTTTTGACAATAATTAAATTGCAAGGAGTTTTCAGATATTCCTGTCATTCAGGCCTTCCCGTACTGACTTCAGTGGGAATTCACAGGTGGAACAGATGAGAATTCAACTTCCCTCTCATTAATATATGCCTCTGGTCACACCTTGCCAGCCTTTGTGTAAAACCCTCAGTCATTTTATCACACCCTTTCTCCTAAAGGATTTCTCAGCTTGCCACCAGCTACAGCAACAAACTCGGGTCGCCTAGGCTTGGCCATGTGACAAACAGGAAAAGATTTCTCAGCTCCTGAGTGCCTGGCGCTGCGCCCCGAGCTTCCTTACTGCTGCAACTTCTCCCTGCTGCTAGCGCCTGCTGGGACCCAGCCCTGACTTCCCCCGGTGAGCACAGAGCTAGCAGGCAAGACACACTCACTCATCTGCTCGACAGTTTACATTCAGCCTCTCCTCGACTACATCCACCCTAACCCCACCTCCCCTCTCCCAAGCTTTTCAGTGTGACCTGGCAGCTAGTACAGACCACGCTGAGAGGCCACCCAAGGCAGCCACATCCCTGAACAGCCACGTGTTTTATGGAAGATGTGAGGAGCGCAGGGACACTGTGTCATGTCACATCTCCAGTGATTGTGCCATGCTTAAGGGACATGCAATGCCCAGGGCTTGATTTGCCCTGCAACACAGACTCCTGGCCATGCAGGGAAGAATACTAGTTTGAAGGTTCTGAGCTGGACAGAAGAAATGAACCCTTCACTAACTGGACGGCTGCGCAGCAGTGCTATATTCTTCCTGATTAGTAAGTGTGGATGGCTTCAGCAAAGCACATAAGCACAGGGTTGGACAAAAAGAGAGAAACCTCAGCCATGTCTGGTAGGTACCTGAGCAATTTTTGGGACCTAAATAAACAGATCACTTTTCTGACCTATGAGGCACCAGTCCATAGTCTGACCTCTATCTGTAGCTGCACATTCAGGGCTTGCTTGAGTTATTGTACCCATAGGACTAGCAAGTACCTAATACCTCAGCTACATAATCCCATAGCTGTAAATAAACAGACCCAAGACATAAATCATAGAATCATACACTCATAGAATTGTTTAGGTTGGAGGAGAACATCAAGATCATCGAGTCCAACCACCAACCTCGCACTGTCAATTCCACCACTAAACCACGTCCCTAAGCTCCTCACCTATAAGTCTTTCAAATACCTCCAGGGATGGTGCCTCAACCGCTTCCACGGCCAGCCTGTTTGAATACTTAATAACACTTTCAGTGAAGAAATTTTTCCTAATATCCAATCTAAACCTCCCCTGGCACAACTTGAGGCCATTGCCTCTCGTCCTATTGCCTGTTACTTGGAAGAAGAGAAATACCTCTTGGGAGGAATTGTTCTACTGAGAGCTTTCCCCCTTATTCCTGTAACAAACTGAGCTTTCCTTCACTAGGGAAGAACATAATTTCCTACTGAAGTCACCGGGTTGTCATTGGCTTCCAAAGCTTTCTTTGCAGATGTTCCCACACTGCTGACTCACCACGTGTCTGCCGGGCACAAACCTTCAGCTTCTGCAAGGCTTGAGGCAGCCAGTTCAAGCGCTGTCACATAGCAGAGGAGGCAAGGTACAGAAACCGGACACCTGGGAAGAGAAGAAAAAACAATGAGAAAACAGAACAATACCCCACAAAGGAAACCTATAGTCCATTTTATTAAATGTTAAATTTGAGGCAAAGAGAGTTTTACCTTTGCTATTATTTAATCAGGATGAGAAAGGGGAATCTGAAATTTGGGGGTAAAGTGCAAATAATGTTCTTGTTAGCTATATGCAAAGCCAAAGGGATTTTCAGAAAATATACCAAGATTGTATCTGTTCAGACATTGTTCAGTATTTACCAAGTGCTGAATCTGTGTAAAAAACAGAAAAAGCAACCTTTATGGTTCTAGTCAATGCAAAGCTAATGCCAGAGGCCATAATATTGATATTTAAAATAAGACACACTGTTTAATAATAAATAATATTTTTGAGCTGTAATTATTTTGCCCCAGTGTGTTTCTACACATGGCAGAGATCAATACAGATCAAAAAGAAAGTCTTACACACTATTTAGTTTTATTATATTTAAGCAGTAATTAAGGGACGTCACAATTTAAGCAGATATTTAGTGTTATCCATTAACGTCATGCTCCTTAGTTTCTCTTATTTAATTTCACACAGGAGGAGCCTGGTTTTCAGAAACGTCGAAGCCAACTACCCTGGCCAAAGTTTGGGAAGCATCAGTGCGTATCTGCCACTTCCCCAATGTAGCTGAATTTGGGTTTCCTTGAGACTTGAAAATCTCAGTGATTTCTCCCTGTGATGAGAACATTACCCCCCAAAACTCAGCAGTTAAAGCCCCCCCCCCACATTATCCTTTGCTGTTGTCTGTGCACATATTTGCAAACATGGAGGGGAGGTTTTCCGGTTGGCATTAAGAACAGCTTCTCACCCCTCCAGAACTCATATTAAATGGATGGCAAAATGCTCTTTTTACCCTCTGCTAGGCTTTGGGAATGAAATACACCCACTAATTCCATAAGGAAAAAAGCAAACAAACAAACACACACATGCTGATTTCTTTTGCTTGCTGTTTCAACAGCTCATTCGTATTTTTAAAAATAGATTATGATCTGGTCATACTAATTTTGTTTGTATTTGGATTCATCATTAAATAACTTTAAACACTGAATAACCATTATTAATACTATGAAATAATGTTATTGGTGTTTTTAGATGCTTTTCAATTAATGGAACAAAGCATGAAATTTTTTATTTTTACTGTAACTTGCCCATGAAATCTTTCGCTCTTTCTCCATGGTTTCTATAGTATGGATTTTTCATTATAAGGTTAACAGTTTTTCATCTGTTTCCACAGTTTCCTGCAGCAGTTTCAGTTTTGGCCCTGAAGTTAATTTTACGGTCACATGAAGGTCTGTTCCTGCAAGGTCTGGGTGCTTTTGGCAAGGGGCTGAACAACTCCTCCCTGCTTAACAGGATGATTGCGCCTTTTACAAGGTACTGCAGAATCGAGGGGTAATCTGGGGAGAAGGTTCAATGGTGTTTGCGATAGCTCCAAGGGAAGGCATCCCAGCACTGCTGGCGGGCAGGGGCTGGTAGGAGCCAGCAGAGAAGGGTGTGCCCAAGAGCTGCTGCCATCTTTGCAGTGCCTCGCTGCCACTCAAAGAGCCTCTGCACCCCGGGTTTTGAATCAAAGCTGCTTCTTCCAGCAGCCAGATTACCTTCTTATCACTCTGCCCCTCCAGTTTGATTTCCCAGTCCATGCAGGAGAAGTGTGACGGGCCCTGGGCCACAGGCAGGCCGGTCTGAGGCAGTGCCACAGCACATAGCCACGACAGTTTCACCCCAGGCAGCAAGCGGGCTACGTGCCTGACTGCCATCACCCTCCGCCTCCCCTCCACAGCACAGCAAAATCCTCGCAGCCTCCCAGCTCCCAGGCTGCCTCTGCAGTACTGGTAATTAGAAACATCTTTTAGCTTCAAAACTGAATCCTGCAGGGTGGAAACCGCTGGCAGAGGTAAACAGAGACAAACCCTCCATTGCCATTTCAAGAGTCAGGAACACCCTCCAGCCAAGAGTGAGCTTCTCGGAAGCCTCCAGCCAGCTGCGGGGCTCAGGTAATGATTTGCACTCGTGTGAGTGCAGCAAGGATGGGGATTAAGGCAGCAGACACAAGTGGGGCTTTCTGCGCTTTCCCCCACAGGACTTCCGAGGAGGCTGGCCTGCTTTTGTTTGAACTTTCCAACCTGACAGTGAAAGATCAGCTTGGGAGAGCCCCAAAGCGTGGAAAATTCCAGTGCCGTTTGCAGTTTTATTTGAGTTCAGGCTGTTTGGGAGCACGGGATTCATTTTTCACTGAAAATTTTGCAACTTCAGTTACAACAGCTGTTACCAGGCAACCGACATAAATGAGAACAGTTTGAGCCAATGAAGTAGACAGTTTATTCGAGTTGCTTGGTGCCCAAATACCGTAATCATGAGAACAGTGTTAAATGCATAAATAAATAATACAGGTCAGGCAAGGAGTCAGCGAGGAACGGGTGAAACAAAGCAAGCCTGACTGCAAGAGGTGATACAAGGTAGGAAACCAAAAGCTTGTGTGTAACATAGCAGGAACAGGCAGGGCAGGAGACGTGGAGGTCAGAAAGCAGCATAAAAACTTGGCAAGGAATGACAGCCCGGAGAAGCTACTAAGCCAAGCTGCGTATGGCACCCTGGGGCAATGGTCCTTTGTCCCACCTTTCTCCTCTGCTTCTCCTCTGATTTTCTGAGACAGCAGCACTGCAAATGTGTTCAGCTCTGCCGTGAGAAAGTTTATCTGGACCATATGACAAGGGCAATGGATATTAGAGCTGAAGGCTTGCCCTGCTGACACGACCAGTGTGATACACGCTGCCCATTACCTGATGCTGGTGCAGCTGCAATGCTGCAGAGACCCCTCTCCCAGCCATTTTCCTCAGGACTGGAGTCTCATGTTGACTGATGGCTGTGGTGAGAAAGGTGTGATGGGAGAAACGCTTAGGGTTACCACTTTGGGACAGACATGTCAGAGACAGGTACAATTTAATATTTGAGGACGCCATTACTTGAACACTGTGTCATGTTTTGGATGCCCTGACTTCAAAACAGCTGTCAAAAACTATAGAGGCTTTAGAAGACAGCTCGGAAGAACTTCTGCAGTACAAAACCTGCATTGTAGTCAGAAGCCACCTAAACTCATTACACTGGAGAGGCTGGAGCATGGTGGTTTAGCACCTAAGGGGGAAAGACATAGAAGAGACAACTCTTTAATTGAGCTGGAATAAAAGTATAACAGGATCCAGTGGGCAGAATCTTCATACCACGTTACCCATGAAATACCAATAAAATAAAATAATGATTTCTCCATTAAACTTCAGCTCTCCTAATGGAATACATTACAGTAAAGTCAGTTTTGTGTAAGAAACCCGTAGGTGTCATATTAGGAGGTTTCTCATGCGGTGCATCACCGTAGGGAGTACACTTCAGAGACCGATGACATTATTTAATTATGCCGATGCGTCACTGTGTTCTCCAAATTGCCCGAACAGGGTATTAATGCTCTGCCTCCCTGCATAGGAAGTTATGTGTAGGAAACAGCACAGTTCAGAGCACAAGGGCAACTGCAAACAAACATTTTTAGCAGCGCTGTGTAGAAAAAGGGAGTTGATGATCAGTGATTAAGCATACAAGCAGCCAGAATGTAATGATTAGAGATTTAGAAGCAAAACATAAAAAGAACAAAAAGAGACATTTTATATTTTGGGCACTGCAAAATGTGAAAGATAAAGAACTCCTCTATGATATTTTTTCAGGTTTTTAATGTCTGCTGCAATAATTGAAAAATGCTGTGGAAGTGGTTTAGATTTTTCTAATTTATCTGACAATTTTACAAGGGAACATGTTTTTTTATTCATTAAGATTTTTGAGGTAATCATGTAATGCCAGTCAGATAATTTAAGGTCCTTTGAATTTTTTGTTGAAATTTGAATTGACTCAGCCAGATTTGTAATACAATTTTTTGAATAATTTAAAACTACCCTCTTGAAGATTTTAAATCAGGCTACCATTCTGTGATACTCTCTTTTTATAAAGAATTTCCACATTAATGGCTGACACACTACAAGCTTTAACAGACGACTTAGTGCTTTTCCTCCCAGCATGCTCTGTTCTCAAAAGATCCTTGGGAAGAAGGGCTTAACCACAAAGTTGTCCTGACATGCATGGGTTGTGAACAGTTTGGGGCTTGAAGCCTAGAGAGTCTCTGAAAGAAAGGTACTACTACCAATTTGATATTTTTATTGAAGTTATTAAAGAAAACTGTGCCAGAAAAGTAGCACTGGTCAGCACTATGCAGTCTCGGGAGCTGTAACCTCATTGTTCAGTTTTGAAGGGAAATTTCTATTCAGATATGTCCATTTCCATAGCAGAGAGTTCAGTGGTGTAATCATCTGCCCCATCTGCACTCCCCTCTGATACATCATAGCATTTAGAACCATGTCTTCTTTTATTACTTCTTGCATTTCTGGTAGAGGCAAAAGCTTATGAAACCACAGGAACAGCTTTGAAAATTAAGTATTCTTTTGTGATTGATGGCGTACAGTATTCTGGATCCAGTGGCTATATTTGAAATATTGTCAGGTTACTTTCTTTCCTTGAGTTGGTCACAGTTTTACGGTCCTAACCTCACAGCTAGCGTAAACTTCTCCTTTGTTGTCTGGCAAGCTGAATTGAAGATAAAACTGCTAATGGGCAAAACTGAATCTCATGATACTTAATACCATGCGCAAAGCCCAGCAGATGGAGTCAACTTACACACTATCATTTCAGTTTTTGTTAAAGAAACAAACAAGCAAGACCTGCAAGTATTAGGGCCAGAGACTTCTTAAGTCACATGTTTTTACTGTGCTGCAAAGGCTCAGAATCCAAAAGAATATATTTCCTTCTTTTAATTTTGAATTTTAGGACATTTTCCATTTCTCAGGATCATCTCACTTAACTTCAGAGTTGTAGCAGTCTTTTACTTGGCTGGGGACGTTCTGGCTTGCTTTTTTTCTTTCTTTGTTTTTTTAACTTACGCATTTGTTGCAAGAGAGTCATCGTTTCAAGAAAGTTAGACAAAATAATGAGTTACTATTGTAAATGGAGATTTATAAGCAAACCAATCTATTTATGCGTGCCTAGATGACAGCTAAAGGCTTTGCTGTGGAACAGTGTAACAGAACAACACCAGCAGCAGTGCACTTGCATCTCCCTCCTCTCTGCCAATAGCTGGAATCAGCCTGTGCCAAGCTACATGGCCCTTCTCACCCTTCTTCAGCTTTGGTCCTACACTAGAAGTCAGTGAGAGTCACTTCTTCTTTCACTGTAGTGTAAATAAGACAGTTTGTCAGAAACGAAGCAAAACCTGTCATTCCCTTTCCACCAATGCTGTGTAGAGCTAGCAGTTCCTAGAAAGGCTGCATCTGCAAAGGACCGCACTCCTGTGGGCAAGGACCCTTCCCCCTCTGCTCTCCTGCCTCAGCTCTAAACAGCACAGGGCCTGGGCCCACTCTTCATATGGGCTTGCTCTTGCCAGGTTCTCATTAGCTTCAGCAAGGACATCAGAAACTGCTCTGCTCTAACAAAAATCAGCAGCTTTGTTTTTCCAGGCCTCTGGACTTTCAAGCTAATTGTTCCAAAGGAAAGCAGGCTGCCCCAGAAGGCCACGTGTTAGTGACCTGGGTGCTGTCTGTGCAGCCTCTCTGGTCCCGGCCGTACAGCGCGCTGCAGCAGAGAGCGAGCCAGAGCCTGCCGCGCCGGGTGGCAACCAGCCGTGGTGAGGGCTCTCGGTGCTTGCGCTCCCACCTTGCCAGAAGAACCACATTCGCACATGCTGTTTTCCTGTGTGTTTGCATACAGATGAGCGCAGAGCACCTAAGTGTGAGCACAGCACAATTAGCATTTATATAAATTCAGCGCCTCTCTCTACTTCTGTCTGTGGGGCATGTTTCCAGGCTCCCTCAGAGCTGGCAAACGGAGCAGTCCACAAGCAAAAAGATTGCTCACGTGCCCATTTCTACAGATGTGGGAACAGAATGCATATGCCCCAAGGTCACACTGAAACTTCTGAGCTAGGAATGCATCCCACACCCAGCTGACACCCGCAGGCTTAGCCATAAGAAGAACTTTCTTTGGTGCACTGATGGGTTTTCTGCTTTTTGGAGAAGTCAGTGCAAGCGCAGTGATCCTTTTCCAAATTCAGCCTTGGTTCTGCACCCTCTGCACTGTGACACACTCACACCACTCTGAAAGGCTGACAGCACTTGTCCTGCATCTCCCCAAAGATTAGAATGTCATCACTTGTGGTTAAGAGCTTCAGGGACATGTTGAATTACTTTCCTGATATTATCTTTACATTTTTTCAAGAGCTTAGCATATTCCAAACATTAATCTTCTGTGCTGTCTTGAGGCAATGTGACCAGAAAATGCTTGGTCAGCTAAGGTTGTAACAAAAATGCCAGGCATTACTTAAAAAAAAAAAAAAAAAAAGAAGGAACCACCCCCTCTAAAATCCTTGTTTGCCATATATGTTTGATGAACCTCTTAGTTCAGCCACAACACTTTGCAGTCTTTACAAACATCTAGCAGAAGCCATTGCAGTCTAAGCCCCAGACCATTTGCAGAAGTGACTCATTCTCACTGAAATAGGGCACCTATGGTAAATTTATGAAGATGGACACATGAAACACAGTCTACAAAGAGCCTTTCTGTGCAGGTTCCCCTGTCTCACAACATGCAGATGTTAGATTTCAGGAGTGGGGAGCACTCCAGAAGGACTGGTGGCGGCAGGGGGTCCTCAGCACCTCCAAAATTCAGACCCCCACCTTGCTGCCGCCTCCCTGGCATGGACTCAAGCAGCCACGGCTCTGCAGAGCACCTCTGAGAATGGTGCCAGGTCAGCGATGGCTGGACTGGTAGGGGGACCATGCCGCACAGCACAGGCGGGAGGTGAAACAGTGAGGATGTATTAACTGAAACCACCCTGCCTCTCAGCTGCTGTTTGAATGTGGAGCTGCAGCACTGGCAACAGAGGAGTAGGTGTCCAAAAGATTTCACAGCTTGTATTCCTAGGGCAATAGGCTCTTACGAGGGGACAGCAGAAGGTGGGGACTTGCTGAATTCCCCCAGTATAAATGCAAGGCCTCAGCAGGAGTGACCCAAATGTACATCTTGCTCCCAGTGTGTTTAGTGCTTCATATATCAACAGAGATATTGACAGTTCCTAAATCCTTCACACTGGGGACAGTAAACATGAGGCATATGCTCAGCCGAGCAGAAAGAAGCAATCCTGAAGATTAACAGCCAAATCTGGCAGTCCTTCAACACCCATACTCTATCAAAACTCCCATCAAAATCAATACAGTTTTTAAATTGGGACTCAGTCATACTATTGCTCAGAGTAAGGGGCCAGCTTATTGTCACAGTCCTGGAGCAGACTGGAGTGGCTGTAAAGGTTCTGATGCCAGTTATTACCTAGAGAAGTGAAGCTCATGCATGTCATACTCTTCTGCACTCATACTCAACCTACACTGGCCTCCCTCTATTAGAACAAGAGCTAGGTATCATAAGCCTATGTGCTTACAGGCTTGTCCCAAGGGACAGAGTGCAAGAACCATCCCTTTTGCCTGTCTTGGGTGTAAGATGTAAGACTTTGTTTGATATAGCTCTACCAGTTGGGTTTGCCCATGCTCACAAACAAAAAGAGGGTGGAGCAATGCTCGAGTGGGAGCTTTTCCCATAATGCTGCTATCTGCAGTCCAGGAAAGTGATGCTCAAGGCTGAGGGGGATTCATGCTTCCCAGTGCATGTATGTGAGGCACCATGTGACATCGTTCCAAGGAATGAAATGCAGGATCAAGGCCCTACTCCCTTCCCTATGCTTCACAGGTCATTTTCCACACCTTTTCTCAGGTGAGATGGATTTCCTCTGAATTGCATATAACAAAATGCTCTATTTGGAGACTATGTTAGTGCACAGTAACATGGGGGTTACCATCATATACAGTGATTGCCACAGAAATCATCACAAAAGCAGCATTTCAGTGGGAAAAGCAAGAGAGACTCTACAGAACAAGCCCAGGGAGATCAATGCAGTCAGCTCAGAAGATCCTAGAAGAGCAGCTACACCTAGTGAGAAGGGGAAAGCCTACAGCATTTTTAGAGCTGCACGCCAGAATCTCATATCTCCACTCTTTTAAATTGCCAGGATAAGAAACTGTTAATTTAATATCCAAAGTCTTGGGTTAGAATAATGTAATTCAGTGGAGAATAGCTGGCTTGGGATATAATCCCTGTGAGTGAAATGCAATTGCAGGGGGCAATTTCCAGTAAGAAAATGATTCGTGCAATTTTGCTAGTATGACATTCAAACCTAAAGCAACCCAGACAATGTCAGGTGTTACGCCAAATGCAGGGGTGTTTTCACTTAAAGCTTGACTTTGAACAGCTCTGGGAAAGAGAATATAGCCAGAAAGTCAACCATCTGCAAATCTGCACAGGTATCTTTGAAGGTGAAATCAGAAGAAAAAGGTAGACAGTAAACAGAGGAAATGTCAGCGAAGTGAGTAGCACAAGCAAGAGTGACACTCGTCTCCTGAGAATGCATCTGTTCCCTCTCATGTGCAGGGTGCACATCCTTCTAGGAGGTCTGCGGTTCCCATACCTGGCTTTTATATGCTTTAATGTTTTAGCAGCTTGAGTGACCCCACAGGCATCTATGCCAACAATTACAAAGCAAGACACAGGGCATCCCCTCCCTGCTAGGGACTCAGTGCGTCTAGGACACCTGCTGTTCCCAAGGATGAGGTGGAATCACTGGACAAATATCAGCTGTGATATAACCCTGCTTTAATTTTTTTTAATAACCCTGAAGCATTCGGTGCAGGCTTTGCCTCAACAATACAGTAAAAGCATAGACATTCAGCATGTATAATTTAGAGGCTGAGGTTTTGGCCTCCAGAGCCTTGCTTAGCTGATGATAATCCACTTGACAGGGTGATTTTTTTTTCCTAAATGATTGAGCATATCACATCCCTTTTGTCCTGCTTATTCAAGGAGAAAATACCTAACTGAAACAAATAGCTTGTGGGGCGAGCACAGAACAACGGGGTTTGGTTCCCTCACGAGGTTAAGTGACCGTGCACGGGGCACGCAGCCCTGCAAGAAGGTTGTTTCCAGCTGTGCTCACTTTACCCAGCATGGCAGTGCCCTGCCTTTCCTTCAGGCTGACCATGTATTGCCGCCCTCTGCGCTGGTGATGTGCCCTGCCCAGCCCTGCTAGAGTGATTCCCCACGTGCATGCAGGGGGATGCAGCTAGAGCCACATAGATACATGTAGTGGCTTTCAATGCGGACGGTGTGGGGTTTAGGCTGTAAACAGCTGGAGTAGTTCATATACTGTGTCACCTGCTGTTTGGCTGTGTCTAGAGAAGAAAGAACACATAGTTGGCTCCAGGGCAGCAGGTGAGCTGCTCACACTGCACAAATTCAGCCCAGGAGCCTTGAGTTTGTCACTCCTGAGCTGGTACATTTCTCACAGTGAGCCCTGTGCCTTGATGTATGTGCAGATTAAACCTTTTGCAAAACTAACATTTCAAGAGAAAACATATTCTCCTCCTTCCTCTCAAAAGACCGATGCAGAAATACTTGTGCTGAGCAGCTTTGAGTGTGAAGGTATGTGCCCCCAAGCGCCCTCATCCAGCACTAAGCAACTCAGCCATTTTGAAGCCTGAGGCTCCTGGGAGCCTAGCTTTGGCACTCTATTTTTGCAAACACTGTTTTCTAGGCTGTGTTTAATAATTACTGTTAGATGTACCTCCACAAGTGACCCAGATTCGGAAAGCCTCTTTGTTTCAGATTGTTATGCACATATTTAAAAATGGGCTTAATGGCTTTCTCAGATCAGGCCCACATCAAACACTTTTGTTACTGAAGAAGGAATGATTGCCTGCATTTGAAGTAGTTGTGCACATCAGACAAGGCTTGTCAACAAGGTGCAGATTCATCCAGGGATTCTCTTAGTTGCTGCTTAGCCACTTAAAATGTACGTCTGACGTAGCCAGCAGGTTTTTTTTGGCTTTTAAAAACACCTGTTCGAGCAGGCCTGCAACATTGAAGGCTTCAGCCTGTCTCATGTGATTCCTCATCCCTCGACAGCAGCAGGGTGAAGGGACAGCACAGCATCCTCTTTGCGTGGCAGCTTGCCGCTCACAGCCACAGAGTCCCCAGCTTTGTCACTTTTCCTACAGTTTTAGTCAACAGTGCCAGACTGAAGCGTCAACTACAAGAACTGGAGGAGGGTTAGCTGTGTTCTGTTGCCTTCCTACAAATGTAAAGCTGAATCTGGATATTTTACATTCAGTTTAGTCTTTGAACTAAATCGATGGTTTTCCTCTCACCTCATATTCCTTTTGACTATTTTCCACTCTTATACGGTGGACTTGTTACACAGTGATATCACTGTGCTCCAAATTCTTTCCCGTCATATGATATTTCAATTAGACTTCTTACCTGGCCTTATGCCATTTCTTAACTGTTTCAAGGTGTGGGTAGGAGCCTTTACACATTCGCTAAGCCAGTACATGTGAAAATCTAAACAGCTAATATTCATGCCAAAATACTGGTATATCCCTTGCTCATCTTTCCAAGGGTGCATTAAGATAGCTACCAGATATAGACTGGTGTGACAACTGGCTGCAGGGTGTGTTTTGGCAAAAAGGGTGGTCTGTTACTCAAGTTGAGAAAGGAGCAGCAGAGAGTATCAGCCCAGAGGGTATTTACAATTCTGCTAACAACTTGTAAAGTAGCTGAAAGTGTAACTTCACCTTCACAACCTCCATCTATTTTTAGTTTTGCAAGTTAACATGAAGTATGCCACAAATAATACCTGAGGAGAGAAGAGGAAGAGGCGGGGAAGTCAGGATGAGGAAAAGATGCGGTTTTGTTCTCCCTTTTTCAATAGAATGCAGATGATGTAGAATGTATTCTCTTCTGTGCCAGAAAAGCTCGGACAGCACAAGTCCCACATCCCAAGGAAGGAACTGCCATTGGAGGAGATCATTTGTCTGCATAGTCGTTTTTCCAGTGATATTTTTTATTATATTCAGTTGAATAAATACTCTCTGGGGCAAGCCCCAGGCATGTGCTCTAACCAAGATCCTGTGGAACGATTTTCTATGTGAAATACTTCAGCAGTCCCAAGTACAAAGTACAGCTGCAAGCCCATGAGAAAGGACTGAGTTCATGTTCCAGGTACTTACAGCCTAGTTAGAAAACTCACTTAAAAGAGGTTCCTGCCTAAAGTTTACCAGTTCTGAGTAGGATCTGAACCAGTCTCTTGACATTCAGAGAAGTGTTCTTAGACACTGAGATACTGAACAAGAAGAGAATAACACCACCACTGCATCGTCAAACAGTTTTCTGAATCTCAGTTGTTGTCTCTTCTTTCTGCAGATGTTTTTTTTTTCTTGAACTAAGCGAGATTTGAGGGAAAGGAAAAGAAGCAATTTTGTTAAGCAGGACAATAAGTCTGATCTAAACCAATTTTAAAAAAATTGATTACAAAAAAAAATCAATATTCATTTGGCCTTAATCATGCAGACATTTTTTGAACTCATCATTTTCCATAGTTACAGTGTTCCAATAAATTTACAGGTGCAAATTTAACTGTCTAAATCAGCATCCTGATTCTTTGCCATGGCTACAGAGTTGCTCAGAATGCTGTAACTTCTTTGGAAAATTGGATTAGATTCAGGAACTAAAATATGTGAATGCAAGTATATAACTAAGCCTGAAAATATTAGCCTACAGGAATAAACACTGCATTTGTGTGCCTCTTTGCACATTTATTCAAAACAAAGCCATTTTTCTATGTGCATCTTTTAGCTAACTCAGAATATTCCACAGTCAGAACCTCGGGGGAACGTGCAGAGAGAGGAATGTTACGGCTGTCCTTATGAGTCTTGGGTTCAAAACCACAACCACTTCTGCTTATCGATGCCAAGAAGCTTTCAAAAGCCATTTCAGATTGTAACAATTCACAGCAAAAATGAAAACATTCATTTGACTCCACCCCACAACAAGATAATAAAATAAAATCTTCAAATGCAAAAGCTTTAGAAAACGTGATACACAGCCTCTTGCAGTACCACACATGAAATAAAGCTATCCACCCCTGACCTACCATCAAATATTTAACCCAAGCCAAACTGAGAATAACTGTGACATTTTTATCTATCTGTGGACAGGTCTTAAACTTAAGACTGGAAAGTGAGTCTATAAAGTCGTTCCTAAATAAACTACAGCATTGTAATAAATTGAGCTGCATGAGCATGAAGCTAGATGAACTCAGTATAGAAGAACAGCAACTGCTTCTTTAATAATTCTCTCCAACTGCTTCTTTAATAATTCTCTCCACAATGCTGCAGTCAGGGAACACTTTATACTAATCTGTGGGTCTGGGATAATTTAAGAGTATTACTGCTATTTCTGCTTCAAAGAGAGTATAGATAAACCAAAATAGTTTTATTTTGTTAAATCAGTTATTTTTCTGTAATTTACATGCACCTTCTCATTCTACAAAGGAAATTTGGGTTAATATCATTCCCAAATAGTAACACATAAATCAGAATCTATTCCTGAGAGCAAGACCTAACACACTGATAAGTCTCTTTTCACCTAGAGACATTCCTTCTCAGTTTTAATAACAGAAAAATGAGTGACTACACAGCTATGGAGCAAGGAAGGAAAACTTATTGTACATATGAAAAACAGGCAAAAGATACTTTGAGAAAAAACTAGTTAAAATGAAAATCTCATATTATTTTCTGACATTTCACAAGACATGCCCTTAGCTGGACTATGGAATAAAATAAATATGAATCTTATTTTGTATTGTTATATAAGCTTTCATCTCAGGAACTCATAAAGAAGTTCTCCAGTGACACAACATCTGTGTGGCATTGGTAAGTATTACTGTGTCCAAGAGGCAGAGGGTCCCTTTGGGAATCAATGCGGGGCAAAGCATCTCTCCTGTATTGAAATGGCCATGTCCAGAGACGGCTACAAAAGTGCCTTCACATGTCTAGCCATTTTTCTCCAATTTATGGCAAAATGAGAATGCTCAATCAGCCATACAAACCCCCCCCAAAACATAATAGTAATAATAATAGTAATAATAATAGTAATAATAATAATAATAATAGTCCAATAATCAAACAAATCCAAGAATAAAATTAATAATAATAGTCCCACCCTGAGGTGGGACTATTATTAACCTGTTAAGTTATTTTTACAACAGTTTTGTTTAAGCTTTTAACCATTTAACTGTGATTTATTATTTTTCTAAGAACTTAAAGATATCTAATTGTCATTTCTTTTCAGTCTTCTTAAAAAACTCCAGTCACAGTAATGGATATGGGCAGATCCAGTGCTAGGACAGACCCCTTTTCCTCCTGTAGCCTGTGGCAGCTGCTGGCTTTCAAGGCCAGCCGCAGCCCAGATGTGTGCACCCATGGCCAGGAGGAAGGAGCTCTGCACTGGGGCACACAGTGTTACAGGAACTCCACCACATCTGGAGCAAGACAGCGGGTGGGTGAAACAGAGCAATGCACAGGGAGTGGCAAATCCTTTGGAGACAGACTGCTCCTGTATTTCGTGTCGTTAGGGGTCTTAGAAGGGTTCCTCAATATCCACGAGAATTTTGCTTCAGGGACTACTAAAGCAGGTAGGAATTGCCTCTAATTCACAGCCATGTTTTATTTTCAATGCTCTGAAAAGAAACTGTAGAAAGTCACACAGTATAAGTCCAAGGAGACTTCAACAAATACCTAATCTGACCTCCCACACAATCAAATAATTCCTGCTGTGGGTACCTTCCCCCAGGATACAGGAACAGTGCAACTTTCATAACAAGAGCTATATAGTGCTTCTTTTCTTTCAAGAGAGCCTTAAGGCAGACAGATTATGGATGTAGGCCTCAGAAATCTCTATGAAGCAG
Organism: Opisthocomus hoazin; assembly: GCF_030867145.1. Lineage (NCBI taxonomy): Eukaryota > Metazoa > Chordata > Aves > Opisthocomiformes > Opisthocomidae > Opisthocomus > Opisthocomus hoazin. The sequence goes on along the minus strand of NC_134422.1, from coordinate 29,579,940 downwards.
TTCTTGCTTAAGAAAAAGGTAAGAAAAAAATGCCACCGGGCAGATCAGTGCTTTGTCAGTGTTCACTTCTAAGTGAGGAAGGAGCAGGAAAGATCAAAATTGTCAAATCAGTCCCCTCCTAGTCCCAGGCAGATGCTTTATAGCTTCCTTGCACTTTGACAACCCTTGTATGGCTTGTTATGCTAATAGCTTTTAATTGAATTCTATCAGTGGCGATGCAAGCGAAGCGCTTACTGTGTACAATTGAGTTACCATGCTCTGCAGGTCTTTCAGATGTGACCAGATACTGTATCTTTTCCTGTTGTTCCCATCTGTAAACTTTAGGTTATCCATCAGTGCCAAAGCAGATAGGGCTTTAATGTAGTCTGCGTGGAATCAGATGTCTCTATTTCCGCCTAGCCTCAAAGCGACCCTGCGGCCAGGGGCAGGCAGGCCGCGGTTCACTCCGGAGAGCGCTCTTTCCTCTAATAACCCCCGACACACGAAATACCAAACTGAAGTGTTGCTGATGTTCTGCCAACTGCTTTCCCATGTTACTGCAGAAACAGCTCAAGCAGTATCTCCCTGGATGTGCTATTTCATTGCCTTTCTCTTCCCTCTACCTGCAAACACCCATGTGGGCACAACGTGCCTGACACCAGAGACCCACTTCTGTGCGAGCCTTTGCTGACTAACCTGCACCTCCCAGGCTCACACCTCAAACCTGTTCCAGGCCAAATTTCAAACTTCTTGCATGAGGAAATAGGCAGAACGTAAATCATGCACTACTTTGGCTCAGAGCATGGGCCAAACATGTCTTTCATGTAGTTTGAACAGCAGGGCACGGGAAGGGCTGGGCGTGTTGCGGGCTTGCCAGCTTGCCAGCCAGCTGAGGCTGCTTGTTTTTGCTTGTGGGCACTGACAAACTAGGTATGAATTATTCTGGGTTCGCTACAACAGAACCTGGTCTAGCATTCAGCATATTTGAATTTATGTTGTAAACATCACCAGCTACATGTAGTAAACTAGCAGTTAAAACGTTAAAGTACCAGGAAACCAGTGGGGGCTATTTCCTTAAGACAAGTTCACCTTTTGCGGATTTCAGCTTCAGGCCTGTTTTTGAAAAGCTTGGCTTTCATTTCTTTGAAATCTTAGAATGTTGCAGGGCAGAAACAAAACAAAAACCCATAAAAATAATGAAACTAGAGATGGGGGCATATTTTACAGCACATTGAACCATAAGCAAAAAAGTGTATATTAGGGAAAAATAAGAGACTACAGAGTGCTTATACAGTCAAACCAATGTTTTGCTGGGATCTGAAAAAAACCCCTAATGATAAATGACAACTCCCATTCCACAGCAAAGCAATAATTTAAAACTAAATTTACATTGTAATTAGCCTTTCAAAAATGCAAAGAACTTCAATATAGATGTCCATTAATAATCTCACTGCTGTCGGGAAGCCTGTTCCACCCACGCATGCTACTTAATTAAACTCAGAGTTCCTCATTCATACAAACAGACGGTTATGAAGAACAGGTGGTTCCTAATTTGAGGATAATGGATAAGTGGATCTCAGTATAACTTCAGAGCCTCAGATTATCTCATTTAATGTTTTTCTTGTATCTTTGAAGATTTTATTTTAAGATCAGTTTTGTTTTTCTCTTACAACCATGATGTAGCATATCTATAACAGAATACAGTGCATGTTTGCCTTTTAATAAAATGACACAGATCACTTTCAGAGCCATTATGACCGCTTAAAATGAGCTCACCAGTTCACCTGTAATGTGCTGCATTTTTGATGTGACCACAGGACTGTTGTTCACTCACACACATACAGCAGGTAAGAGCTTGGACATTTGGAAAGTGTTAAACATTTCCTCTTCCTCTCCAGGCTTATGAAACTTGAATTTCCAAAGACAGACTTGCTAGGATTGCCTTCTCACACAGCAGCAAGCCTAAGAAACGTCTTTGAGGTGGATCTGAAGGAGAGAAGTGAGGACAGTTTCGTGCCCTTATGTGATGTGAATAACCTCTTCCCACATGGACTGGCCACTTGCAAGACACACTCCAGTTCTGCCAAAAGCCTCTGTCCTGCAGTTGATAAGCATAGTGGTGCCAAGACTGGTGTACAGCAAGGGTCTCCAAGGCTGCTTGCAGCTGCAAAGTCCCCTGCCGTTCTGCAGGATATTGAGAGCATCCTCAAAAGAATCTGTAAAACTTCAGCTGGCTGGTGGGAGAGCTTTGTGCTGTCAGGGGAGCAGAGAAGAGGAAGAGAAATGAGTCTGGAAAGAACAGAGGTGGCCAACAAGCAAAGAAGTCCATAGTTTTTGTGCTGGGCTGCCAGACCTGCCATCAGCCAGCACTCTGCTCTGTAGGGATACCCAGGTGGTGGAAAAAAATCCATATAGCTTACGCAGGATTGCTCCTGGTGTTTTGATGGTTCCCTTGCATGTTGTCACAGTGTTGCGTGAAGGCAGGCAGCAAGCTCAGGCCTCGGGCTGCACAAGTGCTGCTGATCCAGGCTCCATCTGAGCTGGCTCTGGACAGAATCACTGAGGATGCCCCTTAATTAATTAGTATTCAGTCTAATTAGTTAACCACATGCCAGGATGTCTGTGGGTTGATAATGTTCACAGGCTGCACAATGTTTATAGGGAGTTCTTTGCCTGGCAGTTTATATCTAGAGAGAGCACGAGACCTGGAGGAACAGGCTAGATTAGAGAGAGCTTTTACTGCCACCTGCAAATTTTAAAGCGCTTTATGTGGAGCTTCACTATCCACAGCTGACAGTGCATAAAATGCTGGAAGAAAGATAAGCAGAGAAGAGCTGTGTCTGGGACTCAGGTATCCCAACATCCTACTTACCTGATAAAAATCGCTTTGCTTGAGCTGAGGCCTTTTAGTTGTGGAGAAGTATTTCAGAATTTCTGATGCTGCAGAAAGTCAAGTTGCATCTCTGTACAAGGGGACGTCAATAATAACTTCTAAACTCATTGCATACATTTGGATGTTCCCTTGGAAGGCCCAGAACGACGAGGAGACAGGCTGAGACAGCTCCCAGACTTCATCAAGAAAGGCATCATAATTGGCATTTCATCTGTGGAAACTGCAATGACTAATTCAAAACAACAAAGCATTTAAAAACAGAGACTATCTAGAGTAGAAAAAAATGGGGGTTTTATACCTAATTCTAACAACCATTTAAAGAGAAAATATAGTCACAGTATAATCAATGGAGTGAGTAATATTTACTGGTTGAGTGATAAATGGCACTTTCTGGAAGAAAGGATATTTTTTTGTACGACTTCTGACAGCTAAGGTAGCTATAAGATGCAGCCTGAAATAAACAGCCATTTTATTTTAAGCAAGCCAGATGATTCAAATCGTGCAGGCAAAGACACATCAACTCAGACCTCCACTAACAGTTTATTCACTAACCTACTCCTTCTTTTGTTAAACTCTATTCTACCTCCCACTGTTACTGAGGCGTCTTCTGTTTTTCAGTATAACTTTATTACAAGGTTGTTTTTAAGTAGAAAGGACAAAGAGGTTAAACAGCGGTGTTGCAGGTTACTGCCTATCAGTTATCAGTGTGCATGATGGTAGCTTGAACTGAAATGAGTACACCAAGTTGCATTGCTTTGCACAGCTTAGGCTAACTTACGATCCTTCAGCCTGGGCAGGGTTAGACGTGCACACCCAACCATACCTGCGGTTTAGCAACAGGTGAGGATGCCACTACTCAGCTGTGTGTCAAAGCCAACTTTACAGGAATTACTGATTTTTGTGTGATGAGACTGTCTTTTATTTACATTTATTCAGTGGACAATTCAGACAAAATAGTTTCTCATACTGAATACAAAGCTGCTCAATCATGTAGCCGCATCTTGAGCAAGTGGGGAACCGATGTACCATAGGAACCACACACACATGTGTGTGCAATATACTCTGATTAGGCTAGATTGGGACAAAAGGAAGGGTTTTCTCTGACTGCTGTAAGTTAAATGAAAGGTTGTTGGAAGTTTTGAAGGCTTTTTTTTCCAGGGAGGAAAGGCTGTACTTAGAGGTATGTTTTCTTACATGTTTATTCTACAAGCCCCTTGAAGCAGGCATATCTGTTACATGTTAAGAATACTGAGGCCTTTACCACCACCAGAGTCCTGTGTCTAGTCCATGGCCCACATTCTGCTTCTATATCATCCATCTTCTTAAAAATCAAATAATCCTCATACTATTCAGAAGACAGATAAAAATATAAAGGCTAATGCTAGTACAGCAGTTGTTGTGTATTCAAACTCCACCGTCAAACTACAAGCGTATGGTAAAGGAATTTAGAGCAGATTGTCTCCTTTATCTTAAAATAGCTGCATGCCCATCGAAGGATCTCTGTTCTCTGCTCCTTTATTCCTACCCGCACTATTCTCTTCCTGCTAAAAGTCAGCCTCATGTTTTTCCCCCAGTTTTATTCCTCCTGTTTGTGTAGCCACTAAGGCTGGCTCGAAAGCTCCAATTCAGTTAAGCAGAAATAAGCAAAATCAGTTCAGAGGCTTGAGTTTGCAAGATCTCTTAAACCTGTTGTGGTGGTGTTTGTGGATGAAGACACGTCTGCTGCTATCACTCTCCTCTTTCTAAACAGGGCTTTGACGTTCCTCTGGAGTGCAAAAGCCTCATGTCCATGCTCTACAACTTTGGTGCAAGCAATAAGCCATTGATTTAAGGAAGTGAAGAGTTCAAAGTGTGTGAGAGTGGAAAAGGTGTTTATTTGCTTTTCTTTTTGACCAGGTCTCTAAACAGTGCTACTAAAGCCTCTGAGAAAAGTTGGTGCACTCAGGAGTTCATCCACCTCCTCCCCATTAGCATACTGGTTTATTTAGTAGAGGACAGCACTGCTCCTTGCAACTCTTCTCACTCAAATAGCCAGTTTCTCCTGAACCTCTGGTCTGACCAGCCCTAATCTCCCCCCTCATGCATTTCATCACTTTGCTGACTTTGACCCTGTTGAACACAAGCTATGAGGCCTCCTTGCCTTCTGTACTTATACTCCTATGGATTCTTCCTGCTCATCTTGTCTCTATATACATGTCTCCCTAAGGTCTATGTGTCCCAGTCCAACAAATGTCTGACTTCATGCTTAAACACTACTCTGAACAGAAATGCTTTCTTGAGTAGGGGCCTCATTTTGGAACAGCCCCAATTTCTAGTCCAACAAGCTCTTTTTTCTCCAAGCCCTCTTTCATCTAAGTGCTCATTTCATAAAGCTTTCTGCAATCAATTTCCTCCTCAATGTCATCTCCACTTCCCCCTTTATTTAAACTATTGCCCTCTTTTTTTGCTTCTGTCAGATTTAGAGTGTAAGCACTGTGACCAGCTCTGCATGCCTTGATGGCACTAATAATGTGTCATTATATATAATGATGTAATCAGAGAAAGTTCAAGAGGCAGTTCAAGCATGGGGAAGCTGGAACCAGCCCATCTTCACATGCGTAGAGCCTGCCGTACAATTTGAGATAAAAGGAAAATATGTAAATAAACAGTTAAGCTACATGAGGAAAAGGCAAGGGGAAACTAACTTGATACTAACTTTATATTAACACCATATATACTGTGGGAACAAAGAAGGGAAAGGGGATCTGAAGTTTCCAATTTCTCCAAGCAGCATTATATCACTGAAGACTTTGCATGGGACTATTGCATAATAGGAAAATTTGTGCTTGCAAGACACATCCCAGCAGCAGCCAGCAAGAAAGGCACATTGTGTAGCTTTCACCTTCCCTTGCCAGATTCCCTGTTAATATTTTAGGAAGGCACAATTACAGGCTCACCATTTTCATAGATTTTTGAAAAATACCCCATTGATTAGATTTTACAGACTGCCCCAAAAAGGAACTCCAGAATTAATGGCAGGCTGACACAGTCTATATTAGTTTGTTCAAAGAACCTCTTTGTAACTGTCAGCATGTGGAGCCCATGGCTGTAGGATACACTGTCAGTTTCTTAGAAAGATGGAGGAACATCGCCAATTCATTTTTCTCTGTCAAACATTTCATTTATTATTGAGTCTGTATGCAAGTTAACATCTCTCCCCTGTGCCAGCACTACGGCAACAATAACCATTTTTGTATTTCACTTGCCAGCTAAGTTTGCACTACCCTGCTCTAGCACGAAAGAGACGTTCATGGCAGTATGAACTTAATGAATGAGCATAATTACCTAGAAGATATCTCAGCAGGCTGGTGAGGTGGCAGCACACTAAATTGCTACATTAAACATAAAGCTAAATGACTCCCACACCTGGAGCTGGTGATCACAGAATGCTAGAGGTTGGAAGGGACGTCTGTGGGTCATCTAGTCCAACCCTCCTGCCGAAGCAGGGTGACCTGGAACAGGCTGCACAGGACCTCGTCCAGGTGGGTTTTGAATACCTCCAGAGAAGGAGACTCCACAACCCCTCTGGGCAATGTGTTCCAGTGCTCCATCACTCTCAGAAGTTCTTCCTTGTATTCATATGGAACTTCCTGTGCTTCAGTTTATGCCCGTTGCCCCTTGTCCTGTCACTGGGCACCGTGGAAAAGAGTCTGGCCCCACCCTCCTGACACCCACCCTTAAGATATTTATAGGCATTTATAAGGTCCCCTCTCAGCCTTCTCTTCTCCAGGCTAAACAAGCCCAGCTCCCTCAGCCTTTCCTCATAGGATGGGTGGTCCAGGCCCCTCATCATCCTCGTAGCCCTCCACTGGACTCTCTCCAGTAGCTCCTCGTCTTTCTTGAAGTGGGGAGCCCAGAACTGGACACAGTACTCCAGATGAGGCCTCACTAGGGCAGAGTAGAGGGGGAGGAGAACCTCCCTCGTCCTGCTGGCCACACTCTTCTTAATGCACCCCAGGATCCCATTGGCCTTCTTGGCACCAAGGGCACACTGCTGGCTCATGGTCAGCTTGTCATCCACCAGGACACCACATGCAGATCTCTAGTTCTTCCTGCTTATTCCCCATGCTGCGTGCATTGGTGTACAGGCATTTCAAAGAGGAACTTCAGCATGCAGATTTCCCTGGAAGGGTGCAAGAGGATCTCCCTTATCCATACCCACCCTCAGGTTGTTGGTCTTCTGCTTCTCAATTTGGGAGGCAGCTAAGGAACATTTGTCACTGCTCTGGTTGGCCACACTTATTCCCTAGCCAGATGAGACGACTTGAGCATTATGACTTTGCACCCCATCCTTCAAGTTCTTTGGTTTAAACAAGTGATAAATAAGCTTGACACAGTATAGTTGTTTGTCTCTTAACATGCCAGTTTGAGTTCACTGTGCTATGGACTGGAAGCAGGGTGAGGTAATTTAGGTGCCCTACATCCTGCATCCCTGGGCTCCGATGTGTGTGAGTAGAGTTCCCTAAGCAACAGCAAGAGTCTGTCAGGATGTTAGTGACCCCCAAATCTGTTACACAAGTGCTCCCTTTCTCTGTAGCAGATTCAGAAGAGTGGAGCAGACACCAGGTCTTCAGCAATTCCAGCTTGCAGTTTGGCAAGTGAGAACAGTTTGCCCCCTCCCTGGAAGTGTTCAAGGCTAGGTTGGATGGGGCTTTGAGCAACCTGGTCTAGTGGAATATGTCCCTGCCCGTGGCAGGGGGGGAGGAATAAGATGATCTTTAAGGTCCCTTCCAACCCAAACCATTCTATGATTCTGTGATAACAAATCTCTTTTTGCTGATGAGTCAACGTAAGAGGCTGCAGGGAGCAGTGGCAGCCTGAAGACCACAGTGCTAAACCTGCCACACAGGCAGTGACCTCTGGGTGGGACAGATGACTAGAGGAAGCCAGATGTATCAGAGTCCCTATGGTGCTGATGACACTGGAAAATGAAGGTGTAAAAAGAAAGAAGACAACAAAGAGCAAGAGAAGTACACCTCTGCTAGTGTAGATCTTGCTAGCAAAGGGAAGGCACCATTTTCTGTGCTTGTGAACATGCCTGGGCAGCTGCACCATGCCGTGCTACTGCCTGCGCCATGATTGTGCCTCCAGTGCCTACAACTGCAGCTTTGTTTCGCTGGGTCAAGTTGAGCAATAGGTGGTTGGTCTAACTGTAAAAGGCCAAAATGAAAAGCTAGGCAGGTACTTAGAAACATGAAAAGTGGCAGAACAGGCACTGGGATCTCTTCATTCTGGTTAAAGACAAAATAGAGCTGAACTGAAAATAAAGCCTGGGCATCTCTGTGTTTCGATGAAGATCTGTATCTTGCAAGGTAGGACTGCAGCCAACTCACTGCAGGTTGTTCAGCATGTGAAAGGATGTTCACATCATTTTAGTGCTGTCCAACCCGGACACTTTACTACGGGCTAGAAAGTCCATGTAAGGGAGTTACACCAACACACCTACAGAAGCATAGCGCGGCTGGGCGTGCTGGCTCTCAGCTGTGTCTGACTGTTTCCCTGTGCTGCTGTGCTCCCAGCTATGCCATGGGGGAATGAGTTGGATTATACTTGGCGTCTTGCAGAGTCAATCACATCCACATTCCTGGGTCTTTGTTACGAATAATGTTGTAATAAGCATAAAGAATGCAGCTTGCATTTTGAGATCCCAGGATGAATTTTCAGTGCTGACAGCTAGAGAAATCATCTCTTGATTTATAATCAGAGGAAATTTGATACAGGAGTCACTGCGAGAGGATAAATGTGTCATTTTTAGAGTCACTTTGACTATAACCCCACTTTAATTGCAGAAAGTACAAAATAAGTGCCAAATGGAAGTATGAGAAGCAATTTTTTCTGTTCATTCCTGACACAAAATAAGCCATGAGCTTATCCTTTCAGACTTCATAAATTCAAAACACCCTCTACATTTTGAGCCTTATTTCCTTAGAATGAGAAGTAAAACATATCTGCATATCGTTACAGTTATGAAGCTGTAGGAAAAAATCTTTCTTTTCTATAAGTAAGATTGATAGGCATTTTCCACTAAAACTTAATTTGAAATGAGACTATGAATTATAATTTTTTACATCTGCCATGTAGTAGGAGCTTGAATATTTTTAATTCATATGGACATATTTCACATTGTTCAGGGGAGAAAAAAGACCACAGCATCTAACAACAGTCTTACTAAATATCAGTTCTTCCACCTGTATTTTGGCAAGCAACTACGGCTTGCAAGAATCAAGTAACTGTGGTGTCTAGTCATCTCTCCAGCCTCTGAGATCAAATGCAGTTTAAATAACCACAGTTAAAACAACTTTCTTTGGAAAAATAGTACAATTCAGGGAACATACTTTTCTCCCAAGACTTTTTTTTTTTTTAAGAAAAAGCTGCTGCTTCTTACCTCTGCAAGGGAATCTAAACCACAGAAACTTTAGTAATAAATTTTAGGATACTATCTTGACTACTCATGTTTTAAACTTGTTTGGATTTAGAAAATAGGAAGCATGTGGATCAATTAAAAATGAGTTAATGTGACATTCCAACATGAAAGAGATGCTTGGAAACCAACTGCAAAATAATCAGTTTAAAATGTCACAGAAGTTTAAAATGGCTCATAGAAGTATCAGTGGTGAAACCTGCCCTTCAATGAAGTCAAAGAGTTCTTTAAAACCAGCTTCAGTTAGGGACAGGTTTTCAACCCCAAATATTTTGACTTCATAGTACATTTGTGCTGGCTTGAACAGCACACTTCCAGGGAAAGCAAAATCTTGGAGCTACTGATCCTTCAGCATGGTGTTAAAGGGTATAATCCATCTTTATAGTTGAACATTTAACGGAAACTATGAGTAAGTAAATACGTGACTGCAGATCTCCACTCATCCCCAGCTCATTTTGGCTGAGACACCAGAGTCGTGCCTTCCACCCTTCTGCCCTTCTACAACTTCCCTGGGGACAGGATTCAGTAATCATAAGATGGTTGCCTCTTTCACATGAAACCTTTTTCAGATGACTTGGAACCTCAAAATTAAAGAAAACCTATACTTCATATACACATGTTGATTCTCCACCATCCTCTGGCGTCCCTTTTCTCCCCATTTTAACTCATCTTTTACAAGCTTGTTTTCAAGGAAGCTCTGACCCTAAAAATATACACACACCTTTGCACTTTAAGCATTGCCGATAGTCTCGCTAAGGCCAAAATCTTGAGTTAACCATACACGCTCTTCCCTCCTCCCAGCCCACCTCTCCCCACTTGTCTCTACTCCACTTTCCTTCCCGACACTCTAATTGGGGGCTTTAAACTGTTAAGTCTTCAGGATATAAATTATATCATCTTGCGTGTTTGTACATTGCCAAGCATAAGAATAGTAACTGCTCGCCTTTGCTGGCAATCCTATGACACCTTTTGTAAGAGGGTGGAAGCTCTGGAGGTCTAATTAAATTTCAGTGTGGGTGATCATATTCTGCTTTTCTAAATTCCTTCTGCTTATCTAAATTCCTCCTGTAGTTACAACCTGATACAATATTTCTCTTCACTTCCCACTCCAACATTCTGTGTAGTGTGACTGTGTGCTTTTAAACAGCTGCTGCAGTCCTTCCCAGAGCTCCATTTCATTAGTGGCTAACACATCTTCTGTCTATATAGTTTGCAATGTGAAACACACATTTCTGTGTGTCTGTGTATGTGTGTGTGAGAGAGATGGAGTATTTTATTAATATGGATTTCTTTAAAACATGGAATAAGACACTGATTCTTAAACTACGCTCCATGGAGCACTTGTGGATGGCCCATTATGAGCTGGTATGTCACATGGTGCTCATTTGCTCCTTGTTTCCAGCTGCTAAATTGCACTGTGACACTGTTAAATATACATTAAATACTTTCCTAATGTTACTTAAGCAAGTAAGTTGCTTCCATTGCCTGAAAGAAGTTCGGCAATTGCAAGCATGGGGGGAAAGTAAGGGAATGGACGATCCACAGGAATCTCTCTGGTGAATGTGATCCCTCTGGTTAATGTGATCCATGCCACAGCGGATTCCTGCTCTCAGATGGAAAATCTGCCCCGCTCTAGCAACATTTTAGCTGCTGTTCAGGGCCGGGTCCTACTAGCCAAGCTGTGTTTTGGGCCAGACCTCTGAAAAGTGCCTGTTCTTTTCTTTGCTTTTTACCACACATCCAAAGCTTTTCCGGATGCTTGGCACATAGTCACAACTAAGTCTCTTCAGGGGAGGGGATCAAGATCTTTAGCCATAGACTTGAGGTACACAAAGTTATGGGTCACCTGGAAACCTCAGGGTAGGGTGGAGGGGGGTCCACAGAGATTCTCTACAGGGACAACAGGCTCGCCATGTTAGAGTGGTCTGTGGAGCTGAAGCCAGAGGCTGTGCCCAGTGCCCAGAAAGTGAAGTACTATATTGCAGCATCTTGTATCACAATACTGAGGAATACATGTCTGTTTATTTAATGAATCTGAGCATTTCCAAGAACTGCTGCCACAGTCCATATGCCATTTCTTTTCTTTTTCTTTCTCTCTTTTTTTTTTCGTTTTTTTAAAACTAACCAACAGAAAATAAAATTAGACTTGCAATTCATGCTCTGCTTAGGTTGCTGTGACCCTAAGGATAACATGGAAAACGCTGACAAAATGTAGTAAGTGAAAGTACTTTCTACAGGCACATAGCTTTCCCCCATCCATTTATATAAGGACTACTCAGAGGCAGGAGTTAAGGGACTTATTGCTGCTATCCAGCCTGTCATCTTTGCCCCCAGCCAACTCCCAGTATCTACAGGGAGTTTCTACTGTTGTGTACACAAGCCTATGCAAACAGCATGTATGTTATACAACTGTATAAGTATGCACGTGTGTACACAGTTCAGTGTGGTCATGCCATGGCAGCCAGGCTGCGTGCTAGTATGCCACGTGTTCTTGGGCAGCACGCAGCAGATTTCGTTGCCTTTGGCAGGCTTGTGCTGCTCTCTGCTTGCATTAGCATCAGAATATGTAACAGGCTGTTCAGAGTAACTGTGGAAGTTGTTGGTTTTAGATTTCTATTTCTAAGTGAGCAGTTGGGGTTTGTGTCCTGTTACAAAACAAGGACCACAGATCAGTAACATGAATATCTGAAGCTTGTACACTTCCACTCTCATTATGGTGTTTGTCACAAAGATGAATTAATGTTGTGCCATTTTCAGTTCTCATTACAATCTTTGTCATGAGATGAAATATTAGACTCTTAAAGTCTCTATGAATCATAGCCGAATGCTCTACTGTGTTGACCTTTTCAATATTCTGTGTTTGGACTGGCTGGCATTTCCTCTCCTCTTCCTCTGTAATAGCCACACTAAACTCGCGGGCAGGCTGCACTGGGCTTACCAATGGGAACGCAGAATACTGGTGAAGTCAGCATCGCATAGGCATGTCTGCATTTTGAGCGATTCATCACAGAGTGTGAGTTCCAGTTACCATGAAAAAGAGGAGGACTGAAAAAATGGGCCCACGGAAAGCCTTACTTGCTACTGCTGTAAAACACACACACACATACACATGCTCAATGAAAAGAAACTAACTCCTGAATAGCTGTAATAATGAAAAAGAAAAGCAAGGCCCCATCTACTTCATCCCCCACTGTTTTTGAAAAAAGAAAAAATAGGTCACAAATCTGTTGTGAAATGGCCTGAAAATTGTCATCCAACTTCTTCCTTTATTTTCAAGTTCTGGGTATGGAATTTCCTGCTTTCCTTACACTGTTGATGTCAACACCACACAACCAACGGCTGGACTGGGGCATTGTGGAGTGGCTCTGCAGCGTTCTCTTACAGCTTCTGGTTGAAATCAGTTTATATCAGACTATTTGTATGATACCCAGGATCTTTTAGAAGAGGGCAAAGAGTTCAGATGACAGTCAACATAATAGCTCAAGACACACTGTTAAAATGTCCATTTGTACCCCCATTTTCATTGCAAATGTGTGTTTCACCCTAGCTGTCAAGTGACAAGACAAATATGCAACTAAGGACCCCACAAAGTCCTGCATCCCTTTGTTCTGTGCATGCTAAAGGGCATTTTAACCCAGGCGGACTGCTGAGGGCCTATGGACCAGCACACCTCTTGGACAAACCCAACCCGAGTGCAGGAGCGTGACTAGCTCAGGGGGAGGCTGTGCTGCGCATCGCCAGGGCTACAGGCTGCGACACGCAGACAGGAGCCCTTCGAGAGAGGCTGTAGTACTCTGGCCACACAGAGAAGAGGGACTGCGTCATTTCTGATGCAGGGTTTAGCGGCGATCTTGGGCCCATGCTTAAGGAGCAGGCAGGAGACAGCCACTGTCCAAGGGCTGTGAGAGAAAGACAAGATGCAACCCAGCATAAGGAGCTTTGGGATCTTCACTCTGTCTTAAAACGTGTCTGCATACAGTGTGCTGCTCCTGTAGTTAAATATCATACACACTATGGATCTAAGACCCCTCTTAACTGCCTATGGTTTCTGGTCCATTTGCCACATTTACAGGAATCAAAAGCCTTTGAAAACCAGGAAGATTTATTTATTGAACTTAAAAATCTGTGAGCTTGACAAAACCCTACTATTTTAAAACATTCTGTGAAGTAAAAAGTTAAATGGGTTGGAAAATGTGTCACTTTAGTCCTTGTGAAGAATTGTAGCAGCAAGAAGGAAAGGGCCACATTGCATCTCCGAAAGCACGGAGCACAGCTGACCTGAGTGCTGCCTAACCTATAAACCCCTTGGGCAGCCCACTGCCAGACCACTATCTCACATTTGCCCTCCCACACCAGAAGGCCTTCTCCACTGAGGGCCTGTCAGAACTGTATTTTTTAGAGCTGAAATAAACTTCACAAAACTTCCAGTAACGAACAAGGACATCTCTTTCTACATGAGTGGCCTGAATCAGACTGAAAAGAACAAACTCTTCTTAGATTAATTGAAACCAGAGTTCAGAGTCTTCCCAGAAAGGCTGCAGATCTGAAATAGAGACTGAGATGTCACCAAGGAGCTAAGTTAAAGGCCATATATGCTTTCAAAAAAAACCCTTAGGATAAATATTTTGGTTTAATGCAAAGTCTTTCATATGAAAGCTCATGGGCCCGCACATTGCCAATGAGAGCACACTGGTTAGGACAGGCAGCGGGGTGATGTACTCCATCACACTTTGCATCCTCAGAGTGAAACTTGCCCCTCACCCTCCTCCTCTTGGAGTTACTACAGAGGTTGCAGACAAGCAGTTTCATGGTAGCAACCGTCGCATGCAATAACAGCCAGGCTGTCCTTTCCCCAAGCTGGGAAGCACTCATCTGCAGGAAGACATACATATAAACTCACCCCCTCCCCTGGGGAAGCTCCATCCCTGCAAGCCACAGCTCCATTTATGTGGATAACATAAAATCATGTGGATAATGGCTACCTGCAACCACCTCCACACTCCTGCAAGACTCCCACTCCAGCTGAGGGATAAAAGCAAGAGATTGCTCCTTCCTGCAAGCTGTCACTCTCCCTCTGGGGTACATTCAGCAAATGCAGTCTCGCTGTAGGACCCAATGCTCATGAGATGGAAATTTTAAACTTCTTTTCCTGACCTCAGTGGAGCACTGCTGTTGAAGTTCCTCCTCCAGTCAGGATGCAGAGCTCTGACAAGTAGCTTTTGAACATCTAGAAGGGAGCTTCACCATTTCAGCAGTATCACACAGCCCTGACACTGGTGATCTGACAGCACATATTCCCTTCTTCCAACCCTACTGTGAACTGCTGTGGTGTAATAAGAAACATCTGGAGGGTGATAACCTCTTAAACCAGCCCAGCTGACAAACATGAGTCACACCATTTACTTCTTCAAGCTGAGACCTACACACTGGTAGCAGAAAGTAGAAACTGAATTAAGCTGCAAAGCAGCGGTATCAAAGCAATGCCATCAGATACCTACACAGAAGATGGGACTGCTGTTTCTAGGTGCAGGCCCAGCCAGTCTAAGAGCTTTCATGTTGGTTGCTTTCCGTGAAATAGTTAAGTCAATATAACCCCTCCTATGAATGAATTCATACAATTCAGAGGTGTGCTTCATGGGCAGTATATTCCCTTTCTCCTTACGAAAGTGTTGCAGTGGAATAGGTACATCGATATACCCATATACTCCCTGAGCCAGAATCCTTATCCTACATACCTAATTCATATGTATAGACCAGGTTTTGATAACATCGATATTTCTTGTGCTGGTCTCTGTGACCACTTGTCCTGGTTTTGGCTGGGGTATCATTAGTTTTCCTCTCAGTAGCTCCTGTGGTTTGGATTTAGTACAAGAAGAATGTTGATAACGCTAATGTTTTCAGTTGCTGCTATGAAATCAGGAAGTTTTTCCAGTTTCTCATATTCAGCTAATGAGCAGGTGTGCAGGAGCTGGGAGGGAGCACAGCCAGACAGCTAGCGCAGGCTGGCCAGTGGAAATGTTGCATACTATAAACATCAGGCTCAGTTTATGACTGGGGTTGGCCAGGGGGCAGGAAGCTATCAGCTTTTTCGTTTTGCGGGAGTTCAAATTCTCTGTTGTCCTAGACTTCAAACTTTTCCGAGAGTTGGACCTTTTTTGGGAATTTTGTGAAATTTGTGAAAATCCGTGAGGTGTGTGGTCACTGCTCGGGGACTGGCTGTGGATTCATAATCGGTTGGTGAGAAAATTGTTTTCTATATAGTTTGTCTTGCATATTCATTATTGGCAGTAGTAGTAGTAGTAGTAGTAGTAGTAGTAGTAGTAGTAGTAGTATTTCCTTTGTTGCCTTTTTAAACTGTCTTTATCTCAACCCATGAATTTTCCTTTTTGTCCATTTCTCCTCCCCATCCTGCTGCGGGGGAAGGGGAGGGGTGGGCAAGTGGCTGTCTAGTGCTTAGCTGCCGACTGTCAGGTGAAATTATGACACCACTTCTGCCTGTCAAAGAGGTCACTGGCTGGACTCCTTAGCAGTCGTTGCTATTCACAGGGCTGGGCTGTGAATCTGGGGACACTGGTTTCTAAGACAATACTTTGACACACATGACAAAGTTAAATGCTTGAACAATATATCAAGACTACATATAGAAAAGCTGTTCCAGCCTCTAGCTGTCAAAGCAGAGCCAAACACTGCTCCCTGGTAGCCCTAGAGATTGGTTTACAGAAGTTCCCTTACTGGAGAAAAGGGCACTGACTTCCTTACCCACACAGAGAGATGCAACAAAAGCTGAGATCCTCCTCTACCTGTAGGGCTGGCAATGCTACGAAGGGGCTCACACAAAGCCCCTCCAGCTCTACAGCAATGCTTTTTATTTAAAATCCAAACACGCAGCTCAGTGCAGTGGTAGCTGTGAGATAATTCTTTCCCCTTAAGCAAGCTCCGCTAGTGTTTTCCCTGTTTTGTGGTAACAGACCTGAACATATAAACAACCTCACAGCACACTCTGGGTTAGTCAGCGCCAGCCAGAAGAGCCCCCCTCTGAGAAGACACTACAGAAAGGAATACTTCTAATTTAAGATCTTTGTAAGTGCTGGAGCCATTTAAAGCATTAATCAGCAATTAATACAAATAAGAAACTCAATCTCTCACATCATTAATACTAATTAGGCTTTATAGTTGCATTTTCTGAGCAAGATGACAGGCAACATGCATATGGAGGAGGCTGCTTGACAGAGGCGCAGAAATGGGAGGCAGCTAAATTGAAGGAGAAAGTAGAGTGTCAGACCTACATTAAAACGTCCTTGGTTTCCTTATGTAGGGGAAGGCATTTCTAAAAAAAGGTGGAATTGGGCCCACAGAAAGTTCAGGAGCTCAAGTGGAAGTGCCACTCAGTGTGGGTGTCTCAGGTGCTCTCGACATGTGGTGGTCGGCGTTTGCTGTGGGACAGCTCCCGTGGCTGTGGGTGTTTGCCACCTGTGGGACTCAGACCCAGGGTGTCTCCAGTTGGATACCAAGCACCAGAGTAATTTTGGGAAAGCTGAGTTCAGCTTTTGCCACAAGGAATGTGACACTGGTGACTCTGAGGACATCAGTAATGATGCTGAGGACAATCGAACTGAAACTGGGCCTTTTTTTTCATACCCTGCCTCTTTAACAATGGATTTCCTGTCCTGCATGGTGAATTTCACCAAATACCACAGGTCCCTGTAATAAGAGCTGCTGCCTTTCACTGGAAAGGAGGGGATTTTATCTCTTAGTATGTTTATATGTGAAACGATGAGTGGGGCAAGGACTGCTGGAAAAATCAATCTGGTATTAAAGTGCTTGCTGATAAGTCTGCTATAGGCAGAGAATCGCGAGGCAATTTCTACCCAAAGCAAAAAATCCCATACACAAAAGATTGCATTTACCCCATTTTCTCAGATCAGGACTATTACTAAGCACATACTGTTACATCTTAATGTTGTTATCTGCTCTCACTTCACACCTTGTACTTTCCATGTAGTTTTATGTATTTCTGCACTGGTTTGGTGCACCACATGACATGCAACTTCTAAGTCCAGGGCTTAAATCAATTCTGATATGCAGAAAACCTCAGCATGCTAGTCAAAGGCAATCTGAACTATGCTTAAGACAAATGCTTTCTGTCTGGATTCCCTGCTGCTTCCCTTGGCCTGGCTCCAGCTGCTTGTTCTCTCAGGAGCAGACTTCATTCAGAAAAGCCAGCGAAAGCTGGAGAATTCATTAGACAGGTTGTCTCTGTCCTGCCCAGTGTTGTGCTGAATTATACTTGTGAGGCTGCAGAGGCATTTGGCTTTATTTCACTCCAACAGGGAAACCAGTTCTGACCTGGATTAGCAGTGGCAGACCATCTTAACTATAAGGTCTTGAAAGATGGTCCTGCACAAACATATTTCAAGTTCACATGCGGTCTCTGGCCTCCCTGTGCAAAGGAAAGATACTCTTTGCATCATGAGTAAGTACTAAAGAACAACACAACAAGAAAGACTTTTTGCTAACCAACAAAACACAGCTACCCCCAATAAGGGGGAAGGAGAAAGAGAGCTCATCACATCTCACTCTTGGCAAACACTGTTTTAAGTAGCAATGACTTGAAGACCCTCTCCTGTGCACACAGACTCTGTCCTGCACCAGGACTGTGCTTACCCCTCAGTGTTAGTAGAGGGCTGCCAGATCAGTGAAGAGCCAGCACCAGGGCAGCCACACCGACTCAAGCCCCACAAAGGCTATGCACAGTGCTCCTTTGCAGAAAGTAAAAGCCATCGTTCCACAGCACAGCTGCACTCTACTGCTGGCAGCGGCCCTGCAGAAGACTGCGAGCATTTCAGCCTCAGAGAAATTCTGTACATAGCTTTAGGCAATGGACATCATGCTGGCAAGAAGTTGCAAGGCTTCTTATTCTTGGCTCTGTCACTGACCTGCTGTGTGACCTCAGGCAAATCACTTCACTTCTGTATGCCTCTTCTACTTCCCATCTTTCATCTGTCTTGTCTGTTTGACTGCAAGCTTTGGGAGGGGGATCATCTCTTACGATCAGTATGCAGCACCAGCCACAGGAGAGCTTTAATCTCTGTTGGGACTCTGAGGCACAGTACAAAACCTACAGCTATTCTGTAGTCCACACTGTCTACATTACCACTTTGCACAGAAGTGTTGCAGAGTGGTCAAAACGGGCCACTACTCCAAGATTTGCCATGTCAGCACTTCTCAGATCATCCAGCAGGTACTGTGGCACTGTGTCTGCAGAGTAGGCAAGACATGCCGCCTAGCAGACCTTCTATGTTTTCATTTTGACAAAGTGAGATTATGAACAGGGCTGCTTTGCTTTGAAGATACAAGCTTTGAATGTACTTTTCTACAAGGAAAGAGACATGTTATAAGAAGGCTTCTTCAAAGAAAATGAATTTTTTGTGACCATATTTCTTAAAAATTATTTTCAACAAATGGATGAGGAACAGTGTTATTATTGTTAATGTGATGAAAACACCCCACATTTACAAGGTACAGTACAGATACATAGGCCAAGGAAAGACCTGACTGGTAGATATCCTAATGGGACAGGGTTTCATTGGCTGTAGAAGATGCACACTCACCACAAGTACAGTTCTGACCTTAAGTATGAGTGAATGGAAGTCTCTGTGTGCATGTGTATGTACAGACAGAGAAGAAACAAGAGAGAACAAGACTGAAGACAATGTGTCAAAAACAGGGATCCCACAGGCAGAAGAATCCAGTTGCTACCTGGACCTGTTGCTTTCCAGATTTTTTAAATACATCATTCCTTGCAGAACTGTTGTAAAATCCCATTATCTTTAAGCATTCATCTGTACTTAGCCTTTCTTCCATTTTCTAGAACAAAGAATGTGGTATGTCTCCTGAAAATACTCCTCTATGATCTGGAGCTGACTGAAAGATCAAGCTGTGCTCAGGCAGCTTGAATAAGCCCCATGACACCTATAACACTCTCCCTGAAGAAACTCCCAGGAAGGCATAACTTTCTCTTCTGTTACTGCACGCTTTGTGGCATTTCCGTACAAAGTACCCTTGTTCAAACTGTAAAGCAGCTTTGAGCTTTGGTAGAACCTGTAAAGAATAGCTGTCAGCAAAGACAGCAGTTCATGTTATCACACAGCACAACGCTCTGCACCGTTACAATTTTGCAAGATGCACTGCTTCCCGTTGTCCCATTTGTGAAGGTGCTTTCTGGCTTTCTCTCCCTCTGTTGTGACAGTTTTTGCCTTTGCACTACTGGTGCAAAACTAAAGAGATCTCTGAACGAGGGAGCAGTTTTGTTGTCCTGCACCAGAGAGATATGCCAGGCTTTTCAGCTGAAAAATAAAATATAGACATGTTTTTGAATCCCCTTTTGTTTTTCCTAAGTTTTACAACCTTACTTATCTGTAAATAAAATCGTCATATATTTTTTTTCATAGCACACTGCATAAATACAGCTTCACGCATCTGGGAATCTGACAGCTGCCCTATGAGATAGAGTGTGACAGTTTAAAATCAAGGAATCAATCACTGAGATACAGTGCCTGGATGCTGTTTCCACCAGGATGTATTGCAGGATCCAGGAGCTCGCTGTTTGAGATATGCCATCATAACTCTGATAGATTAAAGCACCACATCCAGGAAACAATTGTGCAAGAAAAAAATGGTGTCATAGATCTGCCAGGTTATAGCACAGACTCCAGGAGCCAACCAGGGGAGGGCTGGGCTGTATCTCCGCTCCCAGAAGCCGCCAGAGCAGCCTGATGACAGTTGCGTTCCCAAACAGCCCCATTATGACCTAATTAGCATACATGAATTGCAGATTTAAAGCATTAAAGTGATGTACAAATCATTAATTTTTTGTCAAATCCATGTCAGCCTTGTGTATGCCTTCCTATTTTAATGTTGCATGACAGTGAAAAGAAGTCTAATCCTCTGTATATAAAGAGGGGAGATTTGGTGTAGCTGATATAATGAGATCTGTTTAAACACTGGATGTTTTGCCGCTTTGAGCATATCTGCTCAGAGAAGAAAAAAAATGCCACGTTTGTTCCATTAGGGTTAATTGTGAAAGGTTGTAAATGTATTCAGAGCCCCAAGGGCAGTTCTACATGTTGTCTGTATGAAAGAGCAGATATGAAACTTGTTTTCCATCAAAACTTCTTTTTAGTTTTGCGACAAATAAAAAGAAGCACATGCTTACACAAGATGACCTGATTTTCAGAAGAGATGAGCACTCAGAAAAATCAAGCCCTCACTTTGAAAACCAAATCTGAGCCACAGTCTCAGGAATGGCATACAAAAAAAATCCAAAACAAAAATCAAGCCCACGTTGACTCCAATGCATACAGAGAATCATTACCACAAGGGAGCACGACTACTTTAAAGTGGGACTTCCCAAACTATTCATGCTTCATGGTGTCACTGGGAACCCTAGATATCACCTGCAGGCTGTGGCTGGCTGCCTCGCTGAGCCACCACAAACTCTTTGTGTTTTTGGATGGGTCTCCATCTGTTCTGGCCTCACCGACTGACTACTTGCTTATTATCCAAATTCATATCCTCCCCTTGCTTTCCCTCCTTGGCTTTAAAAGAGCTCTTGCATCTTTCTGAGAACAGATGATGCAGCCCCTGTCCTGAGCTGAGAGCACTACTCAACACCATTGGGCAAACCTTCCTGCCACCCAGTTAAAGTGCCATCCAAGTCCCGTTTCAGTGAGCCAATTGTTTCTGCACAAGAAGTGGCATTTCACAGGCATGAGAAAACAGCACGTTTCCACCAAACAGGCTTGCATATTAGACTGACTGAAATCCAGATGCATGCACAGAGAGGTCTTCTTTGATGGTCTGCTCCATCTCTCACACAGCCTGGCCTGAGGACGGTTTCAGTTCCAGGGAGCTGCACAGGAGGTAGGTAAGAGGAATGTTCCTGGCAGCTATGTTGAAGTATTTTATGCATCAAAAGAGAAGTACATTGGTGGCATAATTTGAGAAAGCACAGAACTCCAGATGCTGGCTGGGATTTTCGTAAAAGATAATATAATTAGGCACCCAGTTCCAATTTATTTTCCATGGGTACTGGAACCCTCACCCCTACATCCCTGTGAAATTGCAGGTTTGGTCAACTTGTGTGTGTGTGTCCTTGTTTTAGATCTGTGTCTTTCTGCAGTCGACAGCGCTCCTGGGCAGATGATTTCTCTTACAGTTCACTACAATGACTTTCCCAGCAGCAAATAATCAGCAGTGTAGCTCATCTTTTCTGACAGGAGTTGAGCACAGAGATGGCTCTCCTCAGGCTAGCAAGAAAAGGATATAGAGGAATGAAAGTGCCATTGAGAAATGTGTTCAACTGAGAGGCAGTCTGTGGCAGCCCCACACCTGGACAGATGCTCAGCATTTACCTCGAGTGTTATTTCAGTAGCTCAGATGCCTGTCCACTGGCCCTCTACCCCTGCCTGACTTGTGTAGACAGCCTCAGGCTAGTTTCATTGTCCTTGAGTTCTAGAAAAATAACAAAACAAACCCATAATTTAAAGACACCATTATCTTTCTGCACGGAATTTCTGGACACGTACAAAAAAAGATGAGAATGGCTTCCAAGGGCACATTCATCTATATGGCAATAACACAGATCAGCTTTGTTCAGAGTTAGATCATTTTCCAACCACCATGGCAGCAGCTAAAGGAGATGTGTAAGGATGGTGGAAGCTGGTGTAGGTTAAAGACAGCTTTAGGATTAACGTGCTGTATTGGGCTTGAGAAACAGAGAGAGAAGACAATTTCATTTATTACTTTTGTCAATGTTTTAGGAATCGCAATCGGAATAGGTCCTCTGTGGACTTGGGAAGAGTCTTGATGTTTGGATAAGGAATCAGCCATCAGCACATGGGGATTCCCCCCAATTTATTTCATTTTTTCTGATGCCTTAAAGCATGTGGTGTGTTACAGTGACCCTTGGGCACTCTCTTTCAGCATAAGAGTATTAGCAGCTTTGAGTTAAGGAGGAAGAGAGCAGGTTATACTAGGAACCAGGAATGGCAGGGAAACCTTTGGATTTCACTTTCCCTTCAAATCTTGCCAGAATTTGGGGAACCCCTGATTCCAGTGCAACTCCCCAATATCTTTCCACATTTGCTGTGCAAGATGGGTTATAAATGGCTAGTGTAATAGGGAGTGTTTCGGTAAGGGATGTGTTTTACAAAATGATGCTGAGAGCTGATTCAAAGCAAAAGATTCTGTTTTGTACAGGAGCTCTCTCTGCTTGTGACATTGATGTGTTCTGGTTCATTTGCACTCTGCACACTGGTACTGTGTTTTAAAGCGAAAGGAGAAAATGGGAATTGCACAAATTCAGAGACAGCAGGGAGAGCAGAGCCAGCACTCAGCAGTAGGCATAACTCCAAGAGCTGAAACTAAAGAAATCTCAAGGTCCTCATGAAATTAATCCCTGTGCGAAGGGCCAAGGCAACCAGGCAAATGCTTTTGCCAGAGCCTTCCTGCAGCCCTCGAGGGACTCGGGGAGCATGTAGGCCTTGTTCTGGCCTTCTTTCACAACCTGTAGTCCAGGGGAATACAGTTGCAGGGACTGTCTCCCTGAAGAGACAACAGCTTTAAAGTGGATTGGCAGAATGCAGATGAACTTCCAAGTCATGCAGACCCAGCTTTGGCCTTACTCCTGCTGCTATGGACAAGCTCCTTGGCCCCCGCACAGCAGTGGTTTCATTGCTGCTTGCTGAAGTCCCTGCCCTGCTTATTATTTTCTTCTCTGCACTTACACAGGCAGAGCACCGTACAGGATCTAGCCATGTAACCTGATGGAGCAGCTACAAAGCCTTTCAGCTGCCTGGATTTCAGGCCTGACCTGCACCTACTCCAAAATCTCTGTGCCAAGACAGCTCCTCAGCTGGTAGCTCCTGAGTTCAGGGTCTCATGGAACTATGGGAGCATGATCTGAACAACAGGTCCACTAATGAAGCAGCAGAATCAGCCAGCTCTGGGGTCTTCATTAATTTCATTAACTTGATAGTTGATGCAATACCTCCTGCGGTAATTGGTATGTTGATCTTGTCCCTGCGCTCTTGTATGAAAGAGGGGAGCGTAAGATCTCCATTTCATCCCAAAGCTCAGATGAGCTAGCCCTCTGCTGCACTCTGTTAGTGATCTTCAAAAGGCATTATTTATAAAAGTAGCTTTCTGGGACGCTGTTCAAGCCATGCCCATTATCCATGCAAATTCCTCAAGCTGCATCAGGTTAGATAGCTGCTGGTATCATAGCTGGAAAACCAACCAACCTGCAGAAATTTTTGCTTAGTTCTTTATTGGGCGCAGTGAGGTCAGGATTAGTCAGTCAAGACATTGGATTAACACTATTGCTAGCCGTGGCAAATTCTGTTTGTGTGACAATTCATGTCACCTTTCCCATTAAAATTCAGCTTAAAATACCTATGAGAATCCCATAGTCCTCTCTGAATCCCAGGAATATCACACTGCATCATTCAAGCTACAATAAACCCAAATGCATCTGAAGCATTATTCAAATAAGCTGAAACCAGAGTAAGTCCAATTAAAGAAGAAAAGCATTAAAAGCTGGAGAAATGGGCTGTGTGCATTCTAACTCTGATCTGGGTCTTGCCGTGATTCATTACATTTCTAAGTCTTACAGCTCATTTAAACAAATAAGGGAATTGTTCTCTGATTCCTGTTCACCCAGTAGTTAAGACTGGAGGACCAAGCTTTCACCTGAACAGAGGTGAAAATTTCTGGTGAGGTCATCTCCGTGGCTGCTAAAGATGCTGCATGCACCTGCTGTACAAGGCCATACCACTGACCCTGGCCACCCAGCTTGCTCATATCTTGTTTTGAGTTCCATGTTTGATTTTTCAGATGTATCAGGGTTTTCTTCACCTCAAGCCTGTTGAGTTTTTCCTTATTTTGCATAGTCATCAACCAATTATTATAATTGTGCTGCCAAAATTACTGTCGCGGGGGTGGAATTTAGACAAACTGAGCTTGCTGTTTGTTAACTGCTTAAGCACAGAGGTGGAACAGATGACGTCCTTCTGCCCTGTGTCTTGTTCTCCGCTCCCTGCTTGCTGACTCCAGCTGAAGGGCGGTAACAAGCAGCTGGAATGTACTTACATCTTGAACTGCCACAGCTGTTTGCAGCTGACCCTGCATGGCTGCATCATTTTACAGCCAATGCCAGCTAGCGAAAAAAATTATGAATTCTTGCTCCTGTGCTACCCATTGGGAATTACTGCCTTAACTGAGTGTGAAAGGCCTCTGTTTCTGAGCCCTGCACAACCAAAAGGTCTCTATTTTGAAATGCATTAACTACCTCCTGCTAAAGCTCTACACACAGTAGCTTCATTAAAAGATTGGAGGCAAACTAATAGGATCGGCTTGATCAAAGTATGTAATAAGCAAACATGGCAACAAGCATTTTTATTCCATTATTTTGTGTGTCGTAATATCCCAGTTTCCTACACTGGGCCTTTCTTACAGAAGCAAGTGCTCAGCATGGCAAATTTTTTCTACGTGAAGGTGTACCCATTAAAATTTAAATGAAGGTTATACATTTGTTATCTTCCCCTGAGTTATATCTTAGGTCAGCAGAGGGGAAGGCCTGAAAAATGAACTTTGCACACTGTTCCCTGCCCCTTCTGAAACACTTTTGTTCAGAAGACCTTGGATTATAGTGTTTAGAAGTGCAGTACATCCATAATCATAAAATAAAATAAAATAAAATAAAATAAAATAAAATAAAATAAAATATAAAATAAAACCTGGCACAAAAACATACCTGTGCACATAAGTACTGTAATGATTTCATACCTGACCTGTGTGCTCCTTTTTCCATGGCAAGGAATCAAAAGATGCTGAGGTTCTGCAAATACTGCTGTGGCCACTTGGCCGTTTGGAAAACCACACCACTTTTGCCTGGATATCTGATGGCCAGGAGCACCTCCAGCACCTCAGCCTGAAGCAAGTCAGAGTGTCCCACTTTGAAAAAGCTGTAAGCGCCCCATGGCATTTCTAGAAACTATGGCAGATTTATTCCTAGATGTGAAATCACAAATTTGTCAGGTTTTCTGAGGTGTCCATTTCCACACATAGCCCACTCACTTCTCATGCACAGCCTGCACCTGCAGCACTGCAATTTGCTCTTGGTTTATGCCCTCAACTTCACTTCGCTGTGGCTGTGTCAATATCCAGCCTTCACTTCTACGATCTGAACATTTTGTCATGTTGCGTGATTGCACATAAAACCCTTCTCCTCTAGATCTTGTGCTGGGATGATTTTTGTAATTCTTTTGCTAGAAAAGTCTTACGCTCAACTAAAAGCTAAATAAAACAATTTTCTTGCCATCAAATATTTAAACCCACTGTGCTGGCATGGACTCAAAGGGAGTGAAATATGGCTGAGAAAAAAATTGGAAAACCAAAAATCCTTATCCTACAGATACTTCCAGCAATAACTTAAATCATGCAGCTGTCCTCAGATAGATCAGGCTCACAACAGCACAGCTCTTGGATACAGAGAGAACCTGATGAAAATACATTCATTTGAAAATATAAATTCTTTGTATATTCTCCGATATTTTCTGAAGCCTAGGACCGTCTGAACCGCTGTGAGAGGTTACAGAGCTGTGAATGGTTTTTCTTAAATTGAACAGTGAGGTAGTGGGGAAGTTGATATGTTATGTACTCCAATGAAAGGCTTTTTTGAAACTGAGTTCAAGTGAACTGCAAATTCAAATCAGCAGGGTGCCAGTGCCCTCTGTGCTTACTGTCTGCGTCTTTAAGAACACAGAGCCAAAGACTTCCAGCAGAGACATACGTAAGTCATCTTCTCACTGCCTCCTGCACTAGCAAGGGATGGTGCCTAGTTGCAAAACCTGTGCGTGACTTCGCGGGACCTTCTCCAGGCACCTCACCTCCCTCCTCCATCGCAGCCGTGGCTGCCGGCACGGGTGCACAGTGCTGTCAGCACCCAGCAGGCAGACGGGCTGCACTGGGCCTCTGCAGCTAAATGTGCTTTGCAGGGAGTTCAGGGGCAGCTCCCGCCTGTGGCAAGGCCATGATATGCCGGGTCAGCTGGACCCCTGGTCTAGGAAGAAGCTGGCCAGCAGCCATTGCTGGGCCAGCAAAGAATTGATAGGTATCTAAAGGAGAGGTGGGACTTGTCCCCTTGCTTGGACCTCATCCTGAGCATCTTCCTGCTCTTCCAGGACAGGGGCTAGGTCTAGTGGCTCTTGACCATAAGAAAATTCTGACAGGTGATGTGCAGGATTGGCTCACCTCTGTTCTCAGATGCTGTTTAGCTATGTTTTAAAGGCGGTGAGCCCAGCAGAGACCACACGGTGTCTACATGGTTAAATGCAGATTAATGAGGCCTACGTATGTCCATTCAGAAGCCACTGGGACACACGAGCTCAAGTTCTCAAGCTGTTCAACAACCATGACACCTGAGGGTTTTTTCTCTGCAGCGTGCCAGCCAATGGACAAAAAGAAAGAGCACCAAATATCGTAAGTCTTCTAAAACAACTGCAAAGACTGAGAACACGATAGGGGAATATAAATGCAACTCACAGAGACAGAGGTGAGGGGATGAAAGAAAACTCATGCCTTCCAGTGTTTTGTCAGAGAAATTAATTTTGGACATATATAACTGCACAGTGCTTCTGAGTTTAGCTGTATGATTTGGTAGCTTTTTTTAGTGATGCCATGTGCACCATCTGAAAAAGAAAGGACTGGCAGAGCTACAGAGAAAGTGTTTATTTTTTGTGCAGGGGGGGCATCCCTAGATATTTTTATTGGAGCTGAGTAAATTATGCAATTGTATACTGAAAAAGGACAGGAGATTACATGCACGGTCTTAATTTGAAGTACCTGTTGAGGCTTTGTATTTGCAGAAACCTTTTGTTACTTCTTTAGGAAAAATTAGCCTGTTTGAAAGGACAGGAGGAGATCTCACCTGTCACCGCTCACAGACTGAACCCGTCCAGAGCCAGATTCATTGGCAAACACGTTTTGGCTATTACACCCCTACTTTGGTGACACGAAACAGACCAGGAGTTTATGGCTGCTTTGTGGCACCAGAAGAGTACAAGGGCCCTGCACACAGGCCAATGCATAGACTGGTGAATCTGGCATTCAGTGCATACAAAATAATGCTTGGAAAATAATTTTACAAATTATAAACTATGCAAAATTGTCTTCTTCCTGGTATTATTAATAACTGTGTAGTTATCAGACTGCAAATAACTTTGAATCAAATGCAGCAGCACTTTATGAAAATAGAGTGTATATATCAATGTACATTGTGTATAATTGGTGCCATGTGAAATGATGAAGTGCTACTAACTGATCTTCATAAAATAATACTTTGCATTTATATAGTGCCTTCCATCTGAGAAGTCAGAGCACTTTGCAAACATTACTGAATTAACTCTCTCTGAGCCTTCAGAGTTAGCTGGTGCACTCCTTGGTCTACAGATGTGGAAAGCAAAGGCAAAGAAAGATGAAGACCATATGAGGAAACTGGGCCTCTAAGGGCAAGCACTTCCTGCCCTAAGAAAAAACTCACAGCCTTTCTTTTTTGAACAGAAGCTGTAAGCTTTCAGCACCCCTGAAAATCAAGCTACTTTAGTTGCTCTTTTGGATGCAAATGCCCAGTTTAGCTTAAATGATTCCTTCAAAATCCTCCAGGAAATGTGTAGGAGAACTGACAAAAAGGATCCAGAAGTCTTGGCTCAGGGCCCTGTGCTTTGGCTGAGACACCATTCAGGCATACCACCTGACCACTGCGACCACAGCTTGTGAAACCTTGCTTTGTCTTCTCATGCTTTCTCCCCTCCCCACAGTTTCCAGCAAAAAAATAAAAGCAAAAGACATCTGCAGCTTGCCAAAGGAGTGGTGGATCCACTTCAAGGGCACAGGAACCCAGGACCTATGGCAATAAGGCAAGGTAGGTAGTCCCAAGCAGACAGACCTCAGCAGATTTCTGAGGAACTTCTGAAACCAGATCAAGTAATGAATTAATCTGGCTAAAAATTCTATCTGAAGGAGAGATCATGCTGATCTGGGATGGTCTGACAGAACAAGGCCAGACACCTGCTTGGCAGGTATGTGGATGGGTACGGGACGAGCAGCTGGAGGAGAGCTGGAGTGGCACCAAGCCCTTAATCTGGGTAAAATGCAGCCAACGCAGTACATTCAGCTTCACAAAGAAATTGGGACTTTGCCTTCAGGGCTACATTCAGACAGACATCAATGTCTCTACTTGATGCCTCCTACTCCCTACCATGCAGTGCCTTACTCAGATCACTGGAGGCTTTTGAGAGGTGTCTCACTCTCTCATCAGACTGGGTCAAGGACATAAAGTGATGCTCAGACACCAGAATATAGTCCTGAGGCTTCGAGGAGGCCTGTGGCTGGATTCTCCCCTCTTTCCTGGCACTGATGTCATGGCAACATCATGTCCTGTCCCCCCGCATCCTGCAAGAGCAGAGCTCTGTGCTGGGAGTTTGCACTCTCTGGCCAGGGCTTGAAGGCAGGCAGAGCGGTGAGCAGGCACAGAGAAGCTGATGGGGCCTCCAAAGGGAAGTGCCAGATGCATCACTTGGTGAATGGCAGTTACTGCTAATTTACAGTGCTGCAGTGGCACTTCAACCCCAGCAAGGAATGATCCCCTCCTCACCAGGGTAAAGATAAGTGATGCTGCTCCAGAGAAAGCACGTACACTCACACAGGGAATCAAGAAACAAAAGCCAATAAAATAAAGTGAATTATGAAAAATAGTAGAGTAATATTACTTGACATGTTTCTTTCTACCCCGTACTATGTACAGAGCCTGCCACTATTTTTTCATGAGACCTAATGCATTGCACTGTGTTTAGTCTCTGCTTAGTGATTTTGGCCTATGTTTGTTCTGTATCTATCTCCCCTCTACTGTCTTTTCTTTTTAAAGACAAGGCATTCTTTCCCCTGTTTCTCAGTTTATTGTTTGAAAGAAATATTTACTAAGCAAATGTGAAATGCATCAGAATCCCTTGCAGAGCTGCCAAGAGGTCAAAGGTCTGGGATAAAAATGATGTTGAAACAATAATTAATTAGCTGACATTCTCTTAGAAAATTTGCTTTGGGAAAAGCTATGGTAAATCAAGACAACAGACAAAGTGACAGAAAAATGAGTAATGAGGGAAAGAGGGATAGGAAGAAAGAAAATCCGTATGGGTAGATGTACTCACTTTTGAAAATGATCCAATCTTTCTCAGCCATTGTCCTGACCCCCAAACAAAATTCTTCTCCAATAAATAATTTCAATCTGTTTTCAGTGACTAAGCCACAAAATGTTCTGTTCTGAATAAATTCTATTTACTGCATGCAAAACCGATTAACATACTTCCAATGCATTTATAGGACTTCTGGTCTGCAGAGGCCATCTGTTTAGGGGAATTTCTGGAATCGCAGTGTCATCTCTACAGTAGAACTACCAAGAGGCCTAAAATCTCCACCATACTCTATACACAGCTGTATAGATGATTCAGGAGCTGCTTGGGCAAAAAAGAATTTGTGCGACTCGCTGGGCAAATACGTCATCTCTGCCTGTATAGGGAATCTTCTAAACCTCTTGTCCTAAATCACCTGTTACTTTAGAACACATTACCAAATGCTCTCTGGAAACAAGATGTGTTGAAGCTCTGTGGGAATGCATTTGCCTTCCACACTGCTTTCCTCAGAAATCTGCCTTACCTGTCTTCATACCCTGTGCACCCCTACTAGAACAGGCTGGCAGGTTCTTGTGATCAGCATATGTATTGGGGGGAAAAAAGAGAGAAATTGTGTTTGTCCTTTAACTGTTCTCTGAATTGGGATGAATTTGCCATGAAATCCCTGCAGACAGACCATGGATACAGAGGCTGTACTTCTCAAGGCAGAAAAATGTCCAGACCTGCTAAGGTTCCTGCCTCAGATATCTGTCCAGATCTGTATGGTTTATATGGTGTGTCGGGTCTGGCTGAGATGGAGTTGGTTTTCCCCATAGCAACCGTCATAGTGCTGTGCTTTGTATTGGTAGCTAGAAAGGTGTTGATAACACTCCAGTGTTTTGGCTACTGCTGAGGAGTGCTCGCACAGCATCAGGGCTGTCTCTCCAACATTCGCCCCTCACCAGGAGGCTGGGGGTGGGCAAGATCTTGGGAGGGCACACAGCCAGGACAGCTGACCAGAACTGACCAAGGGGATATTCCATACCATATGATGTCTGCTCAGCAATAAAAGCTAAGTGAAAGGAGGAGGAGGGGCATTTGTACTTACGACATTTGTCTTCTGGAGCAACCGCTAGGCGAACTGAAGCCCTGCTTCCTGGGAAGTGGCTTTTGTTTTCTTTGCTTCCACATGTGGCTTTTGTTTTTGCTTTATTAAACTGCCTTTATCTTGACCTATGAAGTTTTCTCCATCTTATTTTCTCTCCACCTTGTCTTGCTGAGGAGGGGAGTGATAAAGTGGCTTGGTGGGTACCTGGTGTCCAGGCAAGGTCAACCCACCACGCATGGTGATCAGCCAGGACTTAAGAGCATCGAGGGATGGGAAGCAAAGGATAGGACCATCAGTCCAAGTGCTGATTCCAGGATATTTTGAAAGTCCCTAATTGTGTATTCTCCACAAGAGCACACTGTTCATTGGCCAGTCTGACACTGGAGAGGAATGGGAGAAGAGTACAGCTGTCTTTTGATGGCAGTAACCTCTCCATTGCTACTGCCCCAAGGCTGAACTACAAACCACCAACTGGTAAACAACAGGCTGGCAGCAGCCAGCAGTAGAGGATGGGTTTCCAAATACTGGTGAATTTGTGCTTGTCTGTGCCTAGGAAATTATTCAAGGTCATGTTTTCCCCCTGCCAGGGAAAGCAGAGGAGTCCCATGAATGGTCTGGCTCCAACCTATCCAAATCCACCAGCTTACCTTGGAAGTGGAAAGCTCAGCAGCTGTTTAAGAGACCCTGAGGATATCTGACCAACATGCTTATTAATAAACTTCCTCCTATGCTTTCTGACAGCAAATAGATGTAATAAGTACCATTCTGCGGAAGAAAAGCAAGGAAT
Source organism: Opisthocomus hoazin (assembly GCF_030867145.1). NCBI lineage: Eukaryota > Metazoa > Chordata > Aves > Opisthocomiformes > Opisthocomidae > Opisthocomus > Opisthocomus hoazin. Next base: position 29,548,488 of record NC_134422.1, on the reverse strand, counting down.
AGATATACTTGGACAACACTCTGCGTGGGTATACAAAACCTGCTGTGATTTGGAACCTTAGATGTGCCCTAACATACTGCAATTATTAAGCCCCAGGTATTAGGGAAATCACATCTGTCTGTGTTGCACAGCTGAATTAACTAGACTGGTCTAATCATCCAATAAATACGGAGCTTTCATGTATTTCTCAGATTTATATGTATGGTGATACTTAGAAGCAAGTTGACAAACGCATTTTTTTCAAAGGTAGAGTTTAGAGCTAATATGAAGTACACAGGGGAAAAAATAATCCAGATTTTGTAGGTCTAAAGGATGAGATTTGCAAAGCTGCCTCAGGACTTTCTGACATCCTGTTCTTATTCAAGATGAACGTATGAATTGGAAAGCGCAGCAAGGGCTTGAACTTCTATAGATTAGGGGGATGATCCCCCGCCTTAGCTCAGAGATGATTTCTGCGAAGACAAGGGGAGTTCTGTATGGATTAAGGGTGCAGAACCGGGCTGACAGAGTGGTTGTGTACAAGTGTTTTTAAGTTTTGCTATCCTCCTTAGGGCAACTGCAGCTCTTCTGTCTCTCTCCCCATTAGGATTCCCACAAGAAGCCTATTTTCACCTGAGTAAATATTCTGCTCCTGTCTTCATTTTTACACGTGAGCATTCCACTTTGTGCTAGAAGCACGCTACGGTAGCAGTACTCTGGGGATGCTGCTCTAATAGATTCACAAGGTTGACTTGTTTAAGTGGGATTTCATTGTATTACACAGTGGATTTTTTCCTAAGGATGTGATTATTCCAGGACTGATCCTACTGCTGCGATATGACCACTTTTGGCACTATGCGTGCATGGCATGGGATTAGTCTTCTGGCACCGTATAAAATGACTTAGACATGTTGTCTTACTTATTAGCATGTGGTATTGCAGATCATTTTACAAAGGCAACAGCTGCAACCATTACTCCTACAGTTATGTCATAATTTGGTATGTCAAACACCTCTATGTAGTGCAGGCAAGAGGAACATTTATTCGTCTCACTTGTCAATACATTTATTTCCGTCTTATGCTTTTCTTTTTTGCAGTAGTAAAACCATCCACTCTTCATACAGCTAGCTGTCCTAGGAGCTGATGAGGGCATGCAAAAGGAAAGGTACTCAGAAGCTGTGGAGATTAGCACAATGCTAGACCCTATACAGAATGGATTCATACAAATGAATATTCTGAGCACTATTGCTATTACCGCCGTGACAAGTCAGCTCTTCTGTGTACAGCACAATCATTTACCACTGCCACATTTACTGCAATCATTTGCCACTGATTTCAGCTTCATGGAGCCAGTATCTCTGAGTATCTGGCGCTGCACAGAGGCTGAGAAAGGAGTCAGCAGAGGCTGTATGCTTGGTCCCTCAGAGGGTACCCCCGCTCGCAGCAAGACTCCCCAGCCAGCTAGCTCTGAACCACGGCACATCACCCCAAGGAAAAGAGTGCATCAGTTCCAGCATGTGCAAACCTTGACTTGCTCCGGGCAGGATGGCTGCTATTCGAATAGGAACAGTGTATCCAGACAAAAAGTGGGGCCTCTGGATCAGAGGCGCCTCTTTGGGACTCCAGGTATGTTGGGTGAAGGCAGGGACATGAACTAGTCACTTCTGGCATTTACGCCCTGCCCTTGGGCTTTCTCACAGCCCTTGGGCTTTCTCACAGCACCTTCTGCCCCACAGGGCAAACTACCCGCAACAGAGGCTTGCTGAGTGAAGGATAAGCAGCTGGTAAAAGAAGCCTGAGATAATACTTTTCTTCAGTTTCACTTCACGTAATAAAATTGCATGTAGAGTCACAGGTTCAGTGTGGTGCAGCTGGGCAGAGGGGCTAATACAAGATGATCTCAAGAAATGGGAGGTGAATATAAAGATTTCCTCTGTCCTTCTATAAACTCAGATTCCTACAGAAGGTGGGAGGCAACCTCTCTGGGTGAGTTCACGATGCCTCGTCCGTCTGCAACAGATTGGCTCTACCTCAGCCCCAGCTCTTCACAGCCCTCTCCCCGCTGACGATGACCAGCATGCAAAGCTCAGCCAGATGAGCTTTCTGTGTGAGCACACCTTAGTCTACATTGGGAAAAAGAGCTGTTCCCAGTGTAACACATGTTAAAGCTTTCATCAAGGCAGCCCATTTTGGCCTAAGTGGGCAAGAAGCATTCACAGAAGACACCACCAACAGATCCAAGGAGGCGGATGGTGTCAGAGCACTCATGAGGAGCACCTGGGGTTGGCCCCAAGGTGGCTGCCAATAGAAGACTGTTTTCAAGCCATCCCTCCTGGGAAGGAAGCTGCCTTGGAATCACATCTAGTGAACTGCCTCAAGAGACAAACACATTGTGACTTTGGAGCTGCTGTTGAGAGGAGAAGGATTCTGCCTTGAGCCCTCTCACAGTTAGCCCAACATAAATCAGTACAAGCTGGCATTTTGCAGCAGTCCTGTCCCTTCAACCCCCCTCCTCCACATGACTTCTCTATTTGCTTTGAAATATGGAAGAAGAAGGAAAGGAGATGCGGGTGGTGGAAGGGGATCCGGATTGCAACATGCAGCAGCTGACATTTTTATTGTCTTTTAATTAAATAAGCTTCAGACACAGGACTGCATACAAATTCCCCTGTGTGCACTCCTCCTCCTCTTCCTCTTAAAGCCTCATTAAGGAAGAGGACCACAATCAAACCAGGAATGAAGGGTTGCCTCTCCTACTTTCGGGCTGTCATCTGCACATTTTTGCCTGGACAAAAGGTCACCACAGAACAATGCAAGATGGCTACGTCTGCCTTTCATCCTGTTGTCAAAAGGCAGCAACAGAAATCCAATATGAGTCTCCTTTTCCTCTGCAGTCAATATGCAAGCGGGGGGAGAAGTGAGAAAATGGGGGGGAAGTGGTCTGTGCTTTCAGACATCCCACTTTCTTCTCCAATTTGATAATAGCCTAAATTATCTCTGATCCCACAGATCCACTGGAAACCACAGCTGAATTAAGAGGGACTACATTTGTGTTACAGTGTACTCTGAAGAACAGCACTGCCCAGCAGGGCAGCAAGGACATAAGGTGATGCCCACGTTACTTCTCTTCTCTAGAATAGATCTGGACCATAGGTAGGATCCTGGCTGCAAGAAGCATCTTACTCCAATGTTTCATTTGTTTCAAGGCATTTTGCTTGTAGGTTCCAGGGCCTCTAAGCGTCTAAAGGCCACCCCTTGTTCTACACACAAGTGAATGGATCTCTAAGATCTACCTCTGCAAAAAGAGGAAGGCTCCATCCGTACAGACCCTGAAGAGGGCACATCGCCAACAGCTGTTAGTTACCCCACCTTTGGAGGTAAGCTAAAGCAGAGGTTACGTTAAAATCAGGCCTGGGCCCATAGTGATACGAGAGTGAGCCCTTAGCTAATTTTATGGTGAACATACACAACCCCATGTGTGTGCATGTTTATGGTGCATATTTACGCATCTTGGCCACTGTGGCACATCTGGCTTGTAATCTTACTCACGATTTTGTCTCACTGAGGTCCTTGTGGGACTGAGCGAAATGACTAACTTCATCCAGTCCTCTCTGTAGGCAGTTCGTACCAAGGCTGCTCTCTTTCAGCAGGTGTTGCCCTTGCACAAGGGAAAACCCCATGCAGGAGAAGAACAGCCAGAGGTAGAATAGAAGGGTGCTAGCACTGACCTCCAAGGGGGCCTGGCACAGTCAAGAGAAAGTCCTTGAAATGATCTGTCAGCATTTTTCTCTTCCCAACATGTATCTCCGGGGAGGAGGCATGGGGTCGCTGTCTTGGCTCTGAGAGACACTCTCCTACCCGCCCTCTGAGAGCACTTGTGGGCCAGGTGAATTTATTTGCTGTTGCATCATTTTTCCTTGCAGATCTGACAGCTCATCATACCTCTGGCTTCTGACAGCCCCACTCTTCTCCAATTGATAAATAATCTCTTTCTGATTTGAGCAACCACGGAACATCTTGAGCCTGTCATACTGGAGAAGATCCATCAGTCTCTCGTGCCACAAGTGAGGTGTTTGAAAAATGCTGTTTGTGCAACCATTCTGGGATATTAATTCCTGGCATCTCATTTGTATTTTGATTGTTTCTTGAAGAACAACAACATATTTTAACTCTTTACAAATGAAGCAGCGTTCTGTTGTTATGGTAACTCAAGTTCTAAAAATAATGTAAAGAAAAGACCACCTTTAATTGATACCACAAGAAGTTGTTATGGTAACTGGAATTTTAAAAGTAACTAGGTTAAACTCCATTTCTTTTTATCCAGAGCTTTGCATAAACAAATTCTGATTAAAATATCAGGTTTAATTTAATCAGTTAATTAATGTCACTAAATGTCACTTATCTTATAACTCTCATTTATATTCAGTACAAAATTACCTAACTTGCTGAGTTCTGACTATTCAGCCAGCAATCTGGTATTCTGGCACAGGATGACTGCACAATTTATTTTTGGTCATGGAGTGGTTAAAATTGAATGCACTGCCTTTATATCATATGAGGGGCCTAGTTTTTTCCTTAGTAGCACGGGTACAATGCAATCAGGTAATTCTGCTATGAAAGTCAAGCGTGTGCTATATCAATGAACGCGCACGTTCTGCTGACTTCTGAAGCTCTCCAAAGCAAGTATCTTTCAAACCCTGCTCTACTGTCTGTCTCACTTCTCCTCTACAATGTCCAGACTTTCTGTCTCTGCACCCTGTCCCCCCAGGTCTCACCTTTTCGTCCAAATCACTCTCTCCTCCCTCCTCTGTCAGAACTGGCAAATCATTTCCCACCCTAACCCCCTAAATCAGCTGTGACACTTCCTCCACTGCGGGTGTACTTTCCTCTTTCAAGAGCTGCCTGTCTCTCCATCGCACAGTCTCTGCCATTTGCATCAGCTATACCTCCTTTGCTCGCTCCTGTTCTCTTTGAATGTCCCAGATTGTCCTATGAGTGCTTCCAGTGCGCCCCAAGTTACTGCAGCCAAGCCTAGCTCTCTTCCCATTTCACTGGCAGGCTCCTTTGTAACTTCTTTTTATCTTTTCCACCAAATTTAATCTCCTTGTCCTTGCTATCCACAATCAGAATCGCGTAGCTCCTGGTTACCTGTCAATTCTCTCCTCATTTTTTTCACAGATTAATAGAGTGAAAGGCCAGGAAAAGTTCATTATAACCATTTAGCTTAACAGGCCACAGAATTTCATCCAGGAATTTCCGTGTTGAACCTATAACTTCTGTTTGAACGATTAGTGTGTCTTTTACAAAGGCACCTAGTCTTGATTAAAAGACTGCAACTAATGGAGAACCCACTGCATCCCTAGATAGCTTGACCTAAAGATTTAACCTGCCCTGTTAAAAGTAAATCCATGGTATCTTTCATCCAAATGTGGCTAGCCTCAACTGACAGCCCTTGGACCTCTCTATGGACTTTAATGTTTGAGTAGTTCACCTCAAGGGAAAAAATTACTGTAGGTCAGCTTCCCTGTGGTAATCACCCCTATTCATGCTCTTACCTACAGCAAACTACAATAATGGTGAGATGATTTACTGAGGGAGCCTGTCTCCTAGGGTAAGAGGGGTAAACACACACTGCAGAGAGGGGACGAACAGCTCCTGCAGAGCAGCTGGCATAAGGCAATGTATTTTTCTGGGTACCTTGTCTGTATATCTTCCTTTCTGCTGTGGTTTCTTTCCCAGATGGAAGACTAGCATCAGAAAATTTCTTGCGATATAAATACTTATACATCTCAGTCAAATTACTACTTAACCTTCTCTTGGATAAGCTAGAAAAGATTTGTAAGAGTTTTTTAAGTCTCTCATTGTAAGGCAGAATTTCCAGGGTCAGGAGTCATTCTTTCAGTTGTTTTTGTACTGCTTTTCCAGTTTTCTGCATCCTTTCTGGATGTCTGAGCATGAGCACTGGACACAGAATTCAGCAGATCCCTCAGCAATCCCATATCACAAAGTGACATCGTTACCTCCCAAACCCTACTAAATGCCTTTTTTTACTTGCCCAAGGATTGCATCAGCCCCCATAGCACCAGTTTCACACTGGGAATTCACATTTATTTGTTCATCCAAAATAGCCTTTCCAGAATTTCTGCTTTCTAGTTCTCAGTCTGAAACTGAAAATATAACCTGCATTCTTGGTTTCTGTATATGTGACCTTCCCAGCGGCTGTATGTATACACCAGCTTTCTAAAAGAATCCATCTTACTGAGCAATCCACATCTTGCCGTAGGAATGCTCTGTGCTTATTAGCATCACTTATCATGCCAGAGATGTTTATTTAATCTGCAAAGTTTACCAGCAGTGCCACCTTCTTCCACCTCAGTTGTAACTTCTCTTGCATTTGCCTCCAAGCCTTCAGTCTTGCCTCCTTCTCTGCTCTTAAATCTCCAGCTTTCTAAACCACAACTCCAGAGCAACAATTTCCCAAAAGCACCAAGCCTGCCTCCAGAGCAGTACAACCAAATTATAAGAATCTGATTTAAAAAAGAAATCCCAGAAATTGCTGTTTAAGGAAAACACACAGAAAACTGCCCTAGTCAGCCACAGCACATCCCAGTGTACTGCATCTACTCTTTAATCAGTGCTTGGCTATCCTTTAAATTGTTTGAGTCGGGTCTCTGTGTTGTAAAGCTTCTTGCATACTATCAGCATATTATTATAAATCATACTAACAGGAAATGCACATACAGTATGTGGCTTGTAAGCACAAGCATGCAAAAAGCTATGAATCAAGTTATTTGCCTTTTTTGATGTACTGTAATCAATCCATAAACCAACTGTGGGAAGGATTGTGTTTTGTTCTTATGAAATGGAAAATTCTCCAAGTGCAAGTGGTTTCATATCAAATGCTTCTCCAAAAATTAAGCTTTTAATTTAATTAACATGAGTTTAAAAAAAATCTTTCTCCCTCACAGCTGCCAGCCAGAGAGAAACAGATTTTACTTTACAGCTTAAAAAACCCCAAACAACCAAACCAAAAAGCTACCTTTTCTTCCTTTTAAATGTTTGATTGCCATTCATGACACAATCTGCTGCAACTGTCTTGCTTAGCTCCCTCACTGAAATAGACATTTCTAAATTCTTGGCAATATCTCTGCTTCTCTAGCTAATGTTGGTACCTTCTTATACTAAGAGTAGAATATTATAACTGACGACATTCACTGAATAGCTGAGTGGAGGATGTCAACTGGAGTCCTACAAATTTACACACCAAGCATTGTTTATCGTTATTGTGGAGTTTATGGAGCAGTCACATCTCTTGTGCCACTCTTCACAACTGAGTTCAAACCTTTAGTCACTGGATTTATGAGGAGATTTCTTGTGTGAAATGACAGGGAGAGTCACCAAATATTATTAGTTAACACCTACAAGTAAACAGCTTCAGAAAATCACAGACCACCAGATTTACTCAGAGCTCCAGCTAAAGTCCCATATCTTCTACCACACACCCAGAGTGCCTATTATTAAAGAATCCCTAGCAGTTTAGAACACGCAGATGATTTTTAATATTTTGTGTTTGAGGTGTACATAGCAAAGCAACTGATTGGGATGTGCAACCCATTTTCTAAACAGTAATTAGGGTAACAGAACATATTCATCCTTTAATATAGTCATTAGAGATGACTGGAATTAATCTTTTTCCTGAAGCAGCTTTGAAGAACCTTCCCCTTTATCTTTTTCAGAGAAGTTTCAAGTTTTTGGCAAAAAATAAACCCCTGAGTATTCGTATTTTAAAATACCTCTTTGGCATTTGTGGTTTAAGTATCTCCCACTCCCTTCTTCTCTGTCCCTTTGGCACCATGGCTATATCCCAAGTGTCATGGTGTCTTGCCGCCACCTTTCTTGCTGATCCTGCTGTGGGTACATGGCTCTGCTACTGTTACAAGCATGATCCCAGCCCAGGGCGAGCTACAGAACAACAGCTTTGGTGTGGGGCATCACATCACAATTTTAAAAACAAGACAGCTGGGACTTGCTCATATACTCCTTTTTGACAAATAACAGGAAATTTCTGTTGAAAGTGAGTACCTTTCAGCTTTGTTTGAAGGCAAATTTCTTTCATAAAGGCATTTTCAGGGCAGATTCATGAAGGAGCTCTGGCAGTCATCACGTAAAAATTTGATTAATGCTGTTAGCGCATGAGGTCGTCCTTCCAGGGGAACCCGAGCCATGGAAGTATGTGATAAGGTACATATAAACCTGACACACCAGACTCTGGTACCCACAAAAGCAGTTTGCTGAACCAGCGCCCTGACTGAAATCTTTCACTTACAGATATGCAGAGTCTGTTCATAGGAGGGCCCAGAAGCAGTTACTATACATTTTTCCCAGTTCACACAGGGAAAGGTTTGAAGCCCTGGCCTGGCCAGAGATTGTTACATCAGAAAAATATTTGGGAGCATAGATCCAACTGAATGAAATTGCAGCCGGGTGCAGCTTGTGTACAGCCATTGAAGTTACTAGGAGCACAACAGCTGGAGGACAGGCAAGGGAAGCCAGCATTTGCTTAGCTGAATCCTCTCCAGACCACGTTTGACACGTTATTTATCTTCTTCTTTTGCAGGTCTCTCTTGCCAAGGAAATGAGGAAGAGAAGTATAGCTCAAAGAGCTGTTTACTTTCCTATTGAATGAATTATTTTGAATGAGTAAGATCAGTCTACAAGGATGAAAATGCAACCCTGTCTTGCTAAAACAAATGAAAAGATAAGAAATTAGGTTAGCTCTTCAAAAGTTTTTCTACCCCCAGGAGAAGCTATGGGGCTTAATTCCATTTGTCACTCACTCCCCTCTCAGCAGGGGACCTTCTACCAGCCACCACACCAAGACCCTCCACATCAGACAAAGCCAATGTCTGCAGAAGTGACATGCATGTGTGGCTGCAGCACCCTCAGGCAACCCATGGCCTCTGAGCACTTTTCAAATCAGTTGGATGATGGCAAAAAATCCCTTCTTCCCTGTGCCATCATCTGCTGTGCGTTAGTGGGTGTGTGGGATAAGGGCTAGCCAAGCTTCTGGCCTCTCTGCCTGTAATCCATTCTCTCTGCAAGGCCCTATCAACTGTGCAACGCCAACGCCTTAGGCAGGGCTAGATCTGCCTCTTCAGCATGTGTGCTGGGAGAAGCCAATGGGTACACCAGGAATGTGACTTACAGTGGAACCCCAAAAGGTACCTAAAAAGTGCATACTATATTAGATATTATAATACCTAATAATAATCTGTGTGAATATTTTGCAGTCAGGTTCCAGATGATTCTTTTCCAAAATATCAAGGTTAAAAAGATTTGATTTTTCTGTAATTGGGCTTCCAGATTCCCAGAGAACCAGCTAGTCCTCACTGAACATCACAGCTCTACTCAGGACATTCTGCGCAGCAACAGGTTTTGAATTTGGTTATATTTTGTTAAGAAAAGGTTCACGAAGTTCAAGGCAGACAGAGTGCAGCTCCTGGGCATAAACCAGCAGCGTATGTGCTGGCTTCCCCAGGCTCAAAGCAATGCTAGAACAAACTTCCCACAAAAGGGACTTCAGATTCCTTCTAGATTTGGGTTAAACCTATCTGTCTCTTCCTTTGCTACACTGGCATTTTCCAGCCAGCTCCCAACCCAATTGCATGTGTCTGAAGAAAAACAACTCCATGTATTTACAGCGAGTACCAACCAAGAGAAGCATGAAGTTACATAAAGGATTTTCACTCCTGCAGAAATGAATAATGAGCAAGATGAGCTGCCCAACAGAAACAATTGCCCTTGATTCAGTGGATTAATTTGCTCAATAGTATGTAATAAGATGATTTAAGGGAAATTAGAATTAATATAAAACATTTGTCTTCAGACACGGTTAAATAAAAATATGGAAGAGTACAATAGTCAATAGGGTGTACAGAGAGGTTTAGACTGTAATACTGCAGCTGTCTTAAAAAGAAGGTTTTATGCCAGACGTGTATATATTTTTTCTTAACACAGTTGCTATATTGCTAGTGGGTAACTACACAACCTTTTTATAGAGAGGCAGACTGACAAACATACTTGCTTCTGCTTACTATTTTACTTAACCTATCAGTAGCAGGATACAGGTCATAGACTGGCTCACTATTTTGCAAGGCATTACACAAACACAGACTACAAAGACTGCCCTTGCATCCAAGAGTTTACAGTCTGGTATCTCTTCCTGCTCTGCTGTGAAGTGCTACATCTGGTGGGGAATGCCCTCAGAACCTTTTTATTTTTTCTCAGCATGTTTCTTTGAAAATCCTGCTGCTGCTTTTTTCATTGTTGTATTATGAGGGACAAATCCCTGTGAGTCACAGGTCTTCTCTCCTTTTCTGAGTTACTTTTCTTTGTGCTTTGCACCTGCTCTGTCACTTGGTCAGAGGATGACACGCTTTGACTGGCTTGCATACACAGTGTGGTGGAAATCAAGCTCCAGGGTCTCCAGTGATGTGCGAGTTTGCATTCCCATGCATGGGTAGGTGAACTGAATCCATAACCAGCCCTGGAATCAATGGGTGACAGATTGCCTTGAGTGCAATTTTGCCACAGCACACAGTGCTACTAACACTGTAAGCTGCTCTTCAGCCACTGCAAACATGGCAGAACTTCCAGCATGGCCTCCTCCTGTGGAGATTTAGTCAGGAGACAAATCAGCATGGGTGGGCTTTAATACACTGCCTACATTTTTTAAAGTCCTGCTGCCTAGCAAGTGGTTGTCCCTGGGCATATCACCAGCAATATTTATGTACGGATGGACATGCTCCCCATAAATATTATTGTTCACAGTTAAGTGGGTAAATGTTAGAAATTATAATAAAGAAATCTATATGAAAGGATGACTCAACCTAATCACATTCCTGATGTTTGGGACTCAGCGTCTCAGTGGAATAGCTCTGTGATGGCTCACGGGGTGAGAAGGAACAAGAAAGGAAATATACCGTGTTCCTCCTAGCCATAGCTCATATCCAGCGCTTCAGCAGCAGGCGAGTTCTCGGTCATGCACTGCACCAAGGGCAGGGTTCAAGAAGTACTTACACCATGCCCAGAAGAGCGAACCCAGACAGTCCAGATGACTGTGGCTGTCAACGGATCAGCCCTTGAATGGGAGGAGATATAATTTCGGGCTCCTGTGATGAACACCTTTGAACGAAGCCACAGAAAAACCAGGGGGTGTCTCTCTGCCTGCAGCTCACATCTCCTGTGTTACCCAAGGTTGCCTGGGGAAGCTGCTCAGGGGAGAGCTGCAGGCTTGGCTCTTTCTGTTCCCCAAGCACCCCATGACTGCCACAACAGCACATGTTACACAGCCCTTGCGAGCTACCGGGGGGACACCCTGCTTGGGAGCAGCCAGTCCTTCACAGCAGCCTGCACCATGACTCCAGGTGACAGGGATTGCTTCTCACCCACCCGGCCTTCTACATGCTAAACACATAGTGGCCTGGGGCTTACATCTCAGCTCAGTGCTGTGGAAGGGGTGCAGGCCTCTTCCTGGGACTTAGAAAAGGGCAGGGGGTGTAAGCATCCACCCCTCCCTCCACTGCTAAATCAAACCAGTCCCCCGCTCAATCATAATAAGACAGGAAGGCAGCGGAGGGATGTGACCCAGGCTTGAAGAGGGTTAAGAACAACTGACCTACAGCTGCTACTGACTATGTTTTGCTCCCCCAGCCAGGGGAACGCAGGCAGCAAAGTGATTTTTAAACTTCATTTTCTCTGTCTACAGGTGCCTGTCTTCCAGTATTAGTCTAGGGAACTGCACACCAATTACCTCATATATTCACTGAAAGTGCAGTACAATACAACTTATTGTTATACAGTGTCCTTGATAGAAAGCCCCATGAAATGCTTGACAGTACTATTGGGTCCATAAAAGTGTGCGTGACCATGAATACATGTGAGGGTTCAGTCCCTTGCTCTTGATTCCTGTTCTCTGCTGGAAACCACTCTGTTACAATTCTCTCAATTTCAACACTGAAAGGAGATGGAGGAAGGGAGTATCACAGCTCTGTGTCACTGTCTGCAAATGTACGAGGACACAGAGGGCCTTCCTGCTAGACGTGAGACAAATGGACCCCAGGGACACACACAGACATGAAAATACAGAGGGATGAACACTGACCCATAGCTGACGACTGGTGACTGACCTGACCCTTGGGCGCCCTTAGGGCTACCAAGCGAGGAGTTGTGCGCCCATTGCTGCAGCAGAAGCGACCAGATTTTCCAGGGCAGCACTTTGGCTCAGCCACACATACTCTACACAACCAGCTTAATCTAATCTTCGCAGCACTCGGCAAATGAAGAGCTTAATGTCGTATCATGAATCACCTGTTTTCTCCAGCACTGGGCCCATAGAAAAAAAGGGATTTTGCTTTCCGAAGTCCAAATTATTTGTAGCCATTTGACTAAACTAATTTCTAAAAAACACAATAAAATGTCAGTGTTGTGATTCTATCATGAGGCAGCTGGGGCTGGATTCAAAGCGCCAGCTGTGAGGCTGAAGACAAACTTAGCTGCCCAATGCAGAATCTATACTCAAAAAATCTGTGAGAAATTAACGGTGTGCCTGACTTCTAGGGTTGCTGGTTTTGGAGTCTCTGTACAGTCAGTGGAGAGGGACAGGCATGAAAACTAGTGGGCCAAGACTGCTCCTCAGCGGAGACAAAGCAGCCCACCAAGGGGAGGCCACCCCACTACTGGGGACTCATCTGTGCCAGGGGACGCCTATGGCACGTAGGAGAAGCTAGGACATGGCAGAGGAACATGTTGCCCCTTCCTATACCCAGTGACCAGCTCCCCTACCTCATCCTAGCCATAAAGTTTAAAGGGATACAGCAGTCTTGTGACTTCTGAGGGGCAGCTTGCATGCTGGGTCTTTCAGAAACCATTCAATGCTGAGGGAAGAAGGTCAGCCAGAGTAATTCTTTCTGTTGCAGTTAGCATGGCTGCAATAACACCCATGTGCTGTGGCTTAGACCCAGGGATTTTCTTAGGTTTGTAGGAATATTTTGCAGAATAAGACAGGTGAATATTTCAGAAAAAGTACCCAAAGACTTTGATTTCTTCTTAACAGGCTGTTCTTCCTTACAACCTTTGAATTTTCTTCACAATTATCAAGACACAGACAAAAAAATCCCACATTTAATTAGGTCTGATTTTCATTAAAGCTCTATAGAAATTCAAAAAAGAAAGAAAGAAAAGACAAGAAAGCTAGAACCTCAAGAATTTGCCCATAACTAAACTTCACACATTACTATCCACACAAATAGGCAGTCGTTTCTCAAATGTTTTAACAAGCAGATGTTAATGAACTATATTGCAGAGCACTGACAAATCTAAAGAAGAATGATCTGATGCCATTTAGAAATAAATCACAGTTCTATTTGTTCTGTGGTGCCCTGCCTACTGCTGGGAGCCCCTGGTGCTAGGAGATGTCCAGAGAGAGGATCTGTCTGGACTACCTTATAAAATCAGAACCCTGCAAAGTGTTAGCTGTGCTTCAGTGACTGGGAGGTGTAGAAGGGAAAGATTCACTGAAACTATAGTTAAACTTTGATGTATTAGCACTTCCAGGGGAAAAAAATCGAGTTGAAGTACTTTCAGGCTGACATTACATATGAAACATTGGTGAACTAAAGAGCAGAGGAAATTTTGCTTCAGGTTGAATGAAAATTTGGATTCAAGCAGTTTTGCTGATCTGTACATTGTGTAAACAAGTTCAGAATAAAATGGAAGTTCAAAAATAAAAATGTCATGCTGATGACTGAAAGTCAAAATATTTCACTATGAAAAAAGACCAAACAGAGATAATTTGAGGTTTGCAGATTGTTTTTTTTTTAAACACATCTAGTAAAATCAATATATATTTGAAAATTATCTGGCTGCTATGAGATCAGGTCATGTAATACTCACCCAGGGACATGTGTGGTCCTGTGTGACTCCAGTTTAGGGCTGATATCTCTGCACCTGAGGAGACTGGAGACTAAGCATATGACTGTGCTCCTGGTGAGCCCTGCTTCTTCTGTATCCATCCAGCTTGGTCCTGCGCAGGCCCTGCCCAGCGCTGTCACTGTGTTGTTTGAGTGGCTTGGGAATGGTTTGCTGGGTGGTGGAACCCTCTCACTCCTTTCTGTGGCTGCTGAGACTGGATTCAGCAGTTCTCAGCTGAGCAACCCCCTCAGCATCGCCAATGTAATACCCATCTACAAGAAGCGCCAGAAGGAGGATCTTGGGAACTACAGGCCTGTCAGCCTGGGGTTGGTGCTGGGCAAGATTATGGAGTGGTTCATCCTGAGTGCGCTCACTGGGCATGTGAAGGACAGCCAGGGGATCAGGCCCAGCCAGCATGGGTTCATGAAAGGCAGGTCCTGCTGGACCAACCTGATCTCCTTCTATGACCAGGTGACCTGCCTAGTGAATGAGGGAAAGGCTGTGGATGTGGTCTACCTGGACTTTAGTAAGTCCTTTGATACTGTTCCCCACAGCATCCTCCTGGAGAAACCAGCTGTCCATGGTTTGGATGGGTGTACTCTTCACTGGCTAAAGAACTGGCTGAATGGCCGAGCGCAGAGAGTGGTGGTGAATGGAATTAAATCCCGCTAGCGGCTGGTCATGAGTGGTGTCCCCCAGGGCTCAGTTTTGGGTCTGGTCTTGTTTAACATCTTTATCAATGATCTGCATGAGGGGATTGAGTGCTCCCTCAGTAAGTTTACAGATGACACCAAGCTGGGCAGGAGTGTTGGTCTGCTTGAGGGTAGGAAGGCTCTGCAGAGGGATCTGGACAGACTGGATCGATGGGCCGAGGCCAACTCTTTGAGTTTCATCAAGGTCAAATGCCGGATCCTGCACTTGGGTTACAACAACCCCATGCAACGCTACAGGCTTGGGGAGGAGTGGCTGGGAAGCTGCCCAGTGGAAAAGGATCTTGGGGTGCTGGTCGACAGCCAGCTGAACATGTGCCAGCAGTGTGCCCAGGTGGCCAAGAAGGCCAACGGCATCCTGGCTTGTATCAGGAATAGTGTGGCCAGCAGGAGTAGAGAGGTGATTGTGCCCCTCGGCACTGGTGAGGCTGCACCTCAAGCACTGTGTTAAGTTTTGGGCCCCTCACTACAAGAAGGACATTGAGGTGCTGGAGCGTGTCCAGAGAAGGGCAACGAGACTGGTGAGGGGTTTCGAGAACAAGTCTTACAAGGAGCAGCTGAGGGAGCTGGGGCTGTTTAGTCTGAAGAAGAGGAGGCTGAGGGGAGACCTTATTGCTCTCTACAACTGCCTGAAAATACGTTGTAGTGAGGTGGGTGTTGGTGTCTTCTCCCAAGTAACTAGCAATAGGATGAGAGGCAATGGCCTCAAGTTGTGTCAAGGGAGGTTTGGATTGGATATTAGGAAAAATTTCTTCACTGAGAGAGTGGTCAGGCATTGGAACACACTGCCCAGTGAGGTGGTGGAGTCACCATCCCTGGGGGTGTTAAAAAAATGTGTAGATGTGGCACTTTGGGACATGGTTTAGTAGGCATGGTGGTGTTGGGTTGATGGTTGGACTCGATGATCTTAGAGGTCTTTTCCAACCTATGATTCTATGATTCTATGAACTTCGGCATGACAAAAGCAAGGTTAGACAAGTTAGACTCTAATACCTACACAGTGCCCTTTAATTTCACTTGCCTAGTGCTGATAATTGGATAATGAATATGACATTGGCAGCAGAGGGTGGCTGCAGTGAGTTGGATATAATCAGCATCCCAGTGCATGTCCAAGTTAGTCTGGTCTTATTTTAATTCTGGTAGTATTTCTGTTTAGAGCCAGCTCATTACAGGCATCTATTCAAGGCTAGAGTCTACATCCAAAATGGAGTAAAAGAAAGGAAAAAAGAAAGAGAATAATGTGCTGGCTTTTCACCTCCCCCTGCTTCTTTCCATACCATATTAACAGCAAAGACCTTTTAAAGCACCTCACATAGGCATCCTTGTTATCAGAACAGCCCTGCAGTGAGAATCAGGTCCTGAGCGCAGTTGCATTGAGGTGACTCCCACTGCCGGATCGATAGCTGGCAGGGCTCCTCGGCAAAGGAGCTGACAGCAGTGTTGCAACCTGCCACTTGAAGCACTCAGCATCCTAATCCTCTGCCACATGCAACCATGGGGAGCATGGAGAGAGGGGAACATGGGGCACAGCACAGTGGATTCCTCTCTTCCTCCATTTCTGGCCCCCTTCGTTTATATATGCTGAGGTTCAACGGGCTTTTCAACATGTCAAGGAGTGGGGAAAGAAAAGGAAGGAAAGGAATTATATCCTGCCTGTCTCTATTCTACAATGTATTTATGTGGGAAGGGGAGGGGGCGGCCAGGGGCATCATTTTGTATCTGGTTTGGAAGATTATTTTTTTTTCCATAAACAGAAAGGCTTCAGAAGGAGAATACTAAGCAGAACAGAGAAATGACACACCATTTATCCAGGTTTTGTTAAGTAATGAGCTAGATTCCTCAGTGATCAATCTCTCCCCTTCAATTATCAGCAATAAATTCCTCATAAAATATTCTAAGCAATGCTGGACTTTCTTCTTGCTTTACATTATTTATGCAGCATGTTTGTTATTCTTGTCCTTAAAGCAACTTTATATATTCTGTCTTGTTTTTCAGCCAGAAAAACAACTTGCCCCTGCAGAATGATCTCAGCAGTGTGTTATCTCTGCCCGCCTGATCCCTGCCGCGTAATGCACAAACACACACTGCCCCTTAGAGGTGACATCCAGTCATGGCCACAGGCAAAAAAAAAAAAAATCACAACTGAGCTATGTTTTGATTGCAATGTGTTTATGAAATTTTGACCAGGTGGCTGGCTTACCACAAAGAGTTTGATATTTTTTATTTAGAGCTAATGTCCATATTTTGATCTCAGATAAGCAGTGCAAATCTGGCATAGCTCCTTTGATTTCAGTACTGATTTTTGCAATGGATATTTCTGATGTTGAGTTCCTGACCCCAGCTCCTTTTCCTGGAAACTCCATCATGTAAAGATAAAGAATCACAACTGCAGCCACTGTGCCTTTGCAGGTGCTGCTGGACACACGTAGAATACAAGAGACCCCATAGGGACCAGAGGCAAATTGACATGCTGCCATCTACCTTAACAAATGAGTATGGAAATGATGAGAAAGGAAAACAGCAGGCTAAGCCTATTACTTCATCAACTGCTACAACAGCCACCGACCCTATTACTGCTCTGCTCTGCACTTCCCTGCTCACTGGGGACACTGCATCAGCAAGGCAATAGGCATCCTCGTGGAAAGCACGACAGTGACAGCCCAGCCAGGCCTTGGCCACCTCAAGGGATGCTCTCTCATGTCAAGTGCTTCTCTGTCTCCCGCCCTGATGGAATGATAAAGAAAATCGGTCTCATTCTTTTCATCAGCAGCGGCCTCTGCCCTCCCGAGCCAGGCAGGGTAGCACACAGACAGACAGGGGAGGAAGCGAAGAGCAGCAAATGCATTCTTGTGTCCATCTGCCTGATCTGACAGTAATTTCTGTAGCTAGGATTTTACATTAAGCAAACTGATGTGTATGTGTCTCCTGTGAAGGGCTGGACATGGGGAATGAGCAGTAAGCTATGTGGGGGACAAAGCCATCATGTAAGCATGCTGGGAAATGAGGCATTTAATTTAAAATGAGGAGAACTAGGAGCTTTCGGCTGGCAAGAATTGAGACATGCTCTCCCAGCAAGAGCTAGCACAGTATCAAGCCATGGGATGGACTTAGCATTGAAATTTCAGCCTGCCCTTTCACTCCCTGGCCAGGAGAAAGCAGGCATGCAGCAGAGGGCTGAGGCCACTCTTCATTGCAAAGAAAACAACTCCACAAACATGACTTGTCCCTTTCCCCCATTTGCCCCTTCTTTTGACTCTTGATGACTCCAAATCACAGAATCACAGAATCACAGAATAGTAGGGGTTGGAAGGGACCTCTGTGGGTCATCTAGTCCAACCCCCCCGCCGAAGCAGGGTCACCTACAGCAGGCTGCACAGGACCTTGTCCAGGCGGGTCTTGAATATCTCCAGAGAAGGAGACTCCACAACCTCCCTGGGCAGCCTGTTCCAGTGCTCCGTCACCCTCAGAGAGAAGAAGTTCCTCCTCATGTTCAGACGGAACTTCCTGTGCCTCAGTTTGTGCCCATTACCCCTTGTCCTGTCACTGGGCACCACTGAAAAGAGCTTGGCCCCATCCTCCTGACACCCACCCTTCAGATATTTGTAGGCATTTATAAGGTCCCCTCGCAGCCTTCTCTTCTTCAGGCTGAACAAGCCCAGTTCCCTCAACCTCTCCTCGTAGTGGAGATGCTCCAGTCCCCTCACCATCCTTGTAGCCCTCCGCTGGACTCTCTCCAGTAGCTCTTCATCCTTCTTGAACTGGGGAGCCCAGAACTGGACACAGTACTCCAGATGAGGCCTCACCAGGGTAGTGTAGAGGGGAAGGAGAACCTCCCTTGTCCTGCTGGCCACACTCTTCTTGATGCACCCCAGAATGCCATTGGCCTTCTTGGCAGCCAGGGCACACTGCTGGCTCATAGTTAACCTGTCGTCCACCAGGACACCCAGGTCCCTCTCCGCAGAGCTGCTCTCCAGCAGGTCCACCCCAAGCCTGTACTGGTGCATGAGGTTGTACTCAATGCTAGGTGAAGCATCATTGCTTGCATGTTTTATGCCTTATCTGTACTCTGAGCAAATTGATTGGCCTCCAAGGCAGCAGTTCTTCAGGAGTGAGATGACCATTTCTCTGGGTTAAGGAACTCAGGCAGGAAGTGGTGTGAACTGAAATGGGAAGAATGTCCAGGGCCGAAGAGTGATCCATCATAAAGTTGTGATCCAAGAGCTGGATATAAAATAATATGGGTTTGGCCCTGCTACGTCTGGAGGGAGGACAGGTCTGCTGAGAGAAGCGAGAGAGACTATGAACCAGCTAGGAACAGAGAAGACCTGGTCCAATCTCTGCACAGGAAGAAGGCGTGTAGGAAACGGGATGCAGCTTGTCCTGTTACGGCTGTCCATACTGGGACTGGGGCCACTCTGAAATGGAAGAGAAAAGTACAACCCCAACAGGGTAGGATACAGAGCGTCTGGCAATGCAAGTCAATGTCCTTGTTCTACAAATGAAAAGAATGGCCATTTTGCAAATCGTTACTGGAATTGCTCTGCCTGGCATCAGTGGGAGGAAGCGGGACTCATTAATTCCCATCTGACATTCCCTTTCATCTTGTGACTGGGGTCAACCTACAAGGGGAACACCCAGCCAGACATTAACAAAACAGGTGTTTGTGCAGGATGAGACAGTTATAAAAATGCTACTTTCCCTTGGGGAGAAACTTGCTACATGATATTTTAATGAGTAGATAGGTTCTTGGAGACTGTCCCTCTACACAACATTAACCCAGCAATGCTAGCGATAGAGGTCAAAAGAGAAGTCCTCTCCACAAGCACCACTTCCCTGGTGGGGATGGTCATGTCCATCATGCCTGCAGCTGAATCAAACTGTAGACCAGCGTGGTGTAGGATGTCTGGAGCCTGGAGGTCAGCAGACCAGCCAGTACCAAACTAGATCCCTCTGTACTTGTAACAAAAGCCTCTACCACATCTTCCCTTCTTCCACCACTCTCTTTGCTTTTCATATTCTCCTTTCTAACCTAACTGATCTAGTTTAAAACATGCCTTTCTTCCTGCAGAGATACATCGTGGGAGGAACCTTGTCCACACATGCTTGTCTTTAACACAGAGGCCTGAGGTTTCTGAGGGAGGTATGCAAACTGTTACCATGCACTCAACAGACTTCCACATTGACCTTGACCAGTCCTTCATCCGGTCTGACCAGAGGCAGGAATGCTTCTTGGACTGCTTTTTCTGAGTGCCAAGGATATGCCATTTGCACGTAACTGCAGAAGAGAGAGAGCCCACCCTTCCCCTCAGGCTGCATCTGCATGTCCTTTCTAGAAGGCAGTGCAGTAGTGTGTCCACAGTTGGCTTACTTGAGAAGGAAGATCTGCCAAGCACTGGGCAGGGACTGAAAGAACCGAGCAACTGACCCAAGCCTCTGCTTGCACAGGCAACATCACCACACAGCTCCCTCCGCTAAATACATTAAGCCATTTCAAAATGACCAAACTGTTTTCCAGTACACACTGTAAGGATGCAGAATGTACTAACACACCAGCTACCATCCAAACTCCTTCCACTACAATAGCAGCTGCAAAATTTTCGTTGCGGCTTGCAAGGAAGTGACTGGATGCAAACAACCCTCAAAGCTCCCTGTGAGGCTGCGCTGACCACACCCTGCTCCCTAGCCTTCCTCCTCCTCCTCTTCTTGGGGAGAACAGTGGGGCTTTGTCAGCACCAGGAGGAGTGAGAACTAGCCTTTTTCATCCTAGCTTCAAGGCATTTGTGGTTGGAAAACGAAACACATTCATCTTGTAGGAGCGAGGAATATCTGTGTTAGAACTGGGCTTTGCCCAGAATTCTGTATTTGACCTCCAGGGAAGAGAACTGAACACGGATCACAGTAAAAACCTTTTAGCTTATTCCTCTCTCTTTGCTATAGCTAATTTTGAGTGCCTGTGCTTGTTCCTTTACCTACATGTTAATTGCAGTGGTGATCTAACCTCTAACATCTTTAATGTCCTCCCTTGTGGGATTCCTGGAAGAACAGGGACATATTGTGAGCAGCCCAGACAGCCTGAATATGGACTTGATCGGTCTGTAGCAGCACAGGCCTCAAGGCCATCGAGAGGCCGGCTGTGGATAAACAGATGCTCCAAGGCCGGCTGCGGGTAAACAGATGTTCTATTAATAGATGCTCTATGAATAGGGACCAATCGTAACTGAGTGCTGTACCGAGTGCTGTCTATATAATCCAGATTCTCTGCTAATAAAGTTGACTGTTATGGATCATATTGGTTGAGTCCTTGATCCCACCGCAACACTCCCTATCTGGGGGAAGCAATTCGTGGCATCAGGAAGACAGGTGGAAGCCCGGGCTTGCTATTGCTTGTGAACAAAGTCATCTTAAATCCTTGAGGTCCATTTAGCCAGGAAAGAGTTAACATCCACACCTCCCAGTGAACAAATTGGCTCATCCAGAAAAAAAAAAATCCCAGAAAATTGAATGTTAGTAGATTATCTTTCTCCAGATCCATGGATTAGTGTGCTTGGAGAGAGAGTATCCAAGTGGAAAAGAATTCAATATCATTGTATGTGCAGGGAGAGCCTTTGCCTCCACTCCAGCTCAATTACACATTTCTCTTATCATAGACATCACGTGAGACCTACCCTCCTGCTTTTCTTCGCTTAAGCTTATTACTGAATTTTTAGAAATATTGGAAATCCTCTTGAAATTGTGAAGTTTCTTGCTGCAATAGATCATATATTGGCTAAGTTATTTTGTTTCCTCAGTTCTCCCCCCTGTGCTCTTCCACATCACTTCCTTATTTTATTAGTTCCCTATATTAAGTGATCAAGACATTGCAACATCCATCCTCCCTTCAGTTTCTCCGTGACACAAACACATACAGGTTTCCACCTACAGTTTGAAGCCAAACTCCTCTCAGATTCCCTTACATCAGCCTAGAGCAAGTGCCATGGACTCAAACACCCGAGGAGCCAAAGAAACGGCTGTACTTCCTGTAGGCTAAGGGAAAATTTGCAGTGCAGAGAGAAACCAGGAACGAGCATAGCTGGTGCCAGCTGTGCCTCAAATTCCTCATGCTTCCCCACAGAAGAAATGGTGCAGTCAAAGCCAGGGAGGCTGAAAGACAATATCTGCAGTGCCAGCTCTTTAAGCTATTCCAAGTCTTGCGGCAGTGTGACACTTCTTCCTAGAGCCCTGGCCTCAGGATCCAAGGGCTTATCTGACATTTTCTGCCGTGGGCTTTTTTTTTTATTGCTTTACTTGCTTGCTTTTTTCCCCCATTTATCCTTCAGAGTTATGGAAGAAATCTTGAAAACAAGAACCAAGCAGATTTAGTTTGAAAACCAGAGTCCAACTAACATTACGAAGAGGATCTCCAGCAGATCAAGCAAGGTGACCCTTCCCCTATTCTCAGTGCTGATGAGACCACAGCTGTGCCCAGTTCTAGGTTCCCAAGTACAGAGAGACATGGACATACTGGAGTGAGTCCAGCAAAGGGACAAAAAGATGGCAATCAGAGCATCTGCCATACGAGGAGTGGCTTAGAGAGCTGGGATTATTTAGCCTAAAAAAGAGAAGGCTCAGGGGGACCTTATTAGTATAAACTCCTGAGGGGGCAGGCGACGAGGAATATGGATCCTGACTTATCCCAGCGGTGCCCAGTGGCAGGACTAGAGGCAGTGGGCACAAACTGAAATACGGAAAAAAACATTTAAACTTCAGAAAAAACCTTTTATTTTTCTGTGAGGGTCACTGACAGGGCAGCACAGTCTGCCCACTGAGGCTGTGGAGTCTGCGTCCTCAGAGGTACTAAAAAACATGACTGGATGTGACCTGGAGCAGCCTGCTCCTGCTGACCCTGCCTTCAGCAGGGGCTGAGACTGGTGATCTCCAGACATGCGTCCCAACCTCAGCTCTTCTGCAATGCTGTGATTCTCTAGCAGAATTCCAGAATTATGATTTTAAATGTTAATTTCTGGCTTTAAAGCCATTTAAAATTCTGGGAGGGGAGCCGATTCATTGTTTTTCAAGACCTCTGATGGCAATATTATATTATGTTTTCCTTGACCTCCAATCATTCCTCTTAAGCAGGCGCAAGCTCTGGGACCAGCCCTGGCCATACACTGCACAGCTTGTTAGACAATCACGTACAATGGCTCCTCATGGGCAAGACATGACCATTGCTTTAACCAAGCAAAGATGAACCATGCAGTGCCTGAGTAGTTTCCAGTGTGCGTGTCTTGTAGATTTGCTCATTTAAACAGTGACATGTGAAACTGAACCTAGAGGTAGAAAAGAGTGAAGATGTTAAGATTTCTGGATGTGAAATTATTTGAAGTTTGTTTCAGAGATTTGCAGGAGGATTTTCATCAGCGTAATCAACTTTTAGAGGTTTTGCATTTCATTTTTGGAAGTCTGATAAGATCAATCAGTAGCTGTATTTATTCCCCTTCATTCCTTCGCCTGTTTGCTGCCAACAGAGAATAAAGACCCTCACCTTACTAGTATAAAACAAAAATTTAAAAGCAGTAATAAGCCAAATAGAATTATTTCTGAAAATCTCAGACTTTCCTCTTCTTTTTGGCTATAGCTGAGCATCTCACATCACAGACAGAAACTCTTTAAAAAAGCAAGTGGTAGAAAGCATTTTGAGATGTTTAGATTCTTAGTAGTCCAATGCAGAGAGCTGAATATTCAAGTACGTAATGAAATTGATCAAATTACAAATAACTGGGGAACTTAACCCTATGTTGGATATTTGATTCAAAAGAGAGGGGATACTTTTCATTAAATAAGTATATAAACCCACAAAATCAGAAGTGTCTCCTGATTTGGGATAGCTCAGTTTTCTATACATCTGTTCTGAAACACTGCAAAGGGGCCTGATTTTTGCGAAATGATGAGGACTACTACTCTGAAAAACTGTCTTTCAGACAGTTGACACTTGATAACCCAAGGGCAAGGATCACACTGATTCATCAGCTGGAGAATACTGTCCACAGTACAACAAGAATTACCAGGGGAATTGTCCTTTAAATCCATTATCCACTGAATTATTGCAGAATAATATTTCTCCCTCCAGACACACGCTGAGTTCTAATTTGCTCATAGACTTCAAATTTATTTGGAAAAAATATTCTAAAAAAGAGTAAGGATGGAAAATATTTTGGTTTTTAGAAGTTCAATACTGAGTGGACAGCTGTGATTATCATTCTACTCTTAGCAATTAACTATTGTTATACACTAGAACTGATTAAGAAAAATGTAAATGCTCATGCAATGAAAAGAAAGTAATATTTTCTTTTATTTATTTGATCTACTTTTTTTGTGATTTCAGCCATTTTTTCTCTTTATACTTGATCTCAAGTTTGAGTAACATGATCAAACCGATCTGTCCTAAGACTTTTAAAGCACAAGGAATGCCTATGCACTACGATACATTCTAATCTTACTACAGGCACTACAGTAGTTTGCTGTGGAATTGAGTGGAGTATCTTGAAGAAAGAATGATGCCATCAGGTAAAGCCAACCAGATTCTCAAGAAAGAAGCTCAGGTAGGCTGTCCCACTCAGGTCCCTGTAGTATCTCTCCACTGAAGTCACAAGGTTTTTGGATAAGAGAGACATTTCTCAACATCTGCAATATACCAACTATGCTGTCAATGCTCAGTAAACAAATAATCAGAACAACAAATGGCATTGTTTCTACACATGAAGTTCCACAAAGCTTACAGAGATGCCATCTGCTCTGTAAGGTAGAAAGCTGGAGCCTATAAAAACTTCAGTGTATGCTTAATTTTACACCCTCAAGCAGCCCCGGGGACCATTCAAGCACATAAAATTGAGCAGATATGTAAATATTTGCAGTGTTACAGCTCCATAATTGGTAATTTTGTGGCTACTGTATTTTTCAAGGATCTGGAAAGAAGTGCCATGGCAAAAGGTGCCTTGAGGGTCAACAGAAATAGGCTGTGGACGGCTCATCTCCACTTTTATTCTAATACTTGGCTTAATTTGACTGTCTCCAAAACTCGCCCAGTTTGCAGTGGAAGGATGGCACATTCCGAACACTTCGGCATCCAAGAAACAGCAGAACATATCTCACTCCTGCTCAGAGCTGGAAGTGAAAACAGAGTGCGAGGAATCCAAAAGGAAGTTGTTGAATGCATGGCAGATGTTGTTACATTTGGCCTAGCAGTACTCCATGTGGCAGTCACACGACTGGTGGTCTTAGCCAGAGAGGTTAATAGGGATGGGCACTCTTATGTGAGGGTTTTCTTTTAAATGAGAGTGGAACAAATGTCGTAAGTGAACCAATAACAGAAGGAACAAAAAAAAAATAAAATAAGAGGAAGGGAAACTCAGAGCTAATGGCATGTTAGCTGGGAAAATAGCCAAGAAGAGACATAAAACCAAGACAATCATTTCATGGCAAAGTGGGCTGAAAGAGACATCTGAAGACCACCCTGTGTACCTCCATCCCATTTCACTGATCTCTGGCTGGTACCCACATCTCCTGTGGACAAATGCAGAGTAAGGAAGCAATGCACACTGGAATGAATCACGGATTTCTAGACCATCATTTATAATGGAAGATATGCCTGAGCAGAGATGCATTACTCACATATTGAAGATGATATATGTGGTTTTTACGTAGCTGTTGGGCTTTAATTATTCACTTGATTATCAATAAAAAATAAGCAGGCAACAGTACGGAATGTTAACATGTCTGAAAGGGGTGTGCAGCCACTTGTGTGAAACAAATGCGTACATGCACTGAGGCATTCCTATCAGTGCCAGGTATGAGGACAAATTCACAAGCAGGATTAGTATATTTCTTTTCTTTTTCTTCCCTATCCCCTCCCCACCCCTTTCACAAACAAAACCTGCCAACCTGTTCATCGGTTCTGTGATGGCAGAGAAATGCTTCAGCAAAACATGTGCCAAATATCCATTGATACTGGCTGAAGTTCAATATGATGAAATGAATTGATGCTGGCATCCCATTTGGTGCAATGCAATATCTGATCAATAGCAAGTAATTGGACATCATTTTGCATAGGATAGAAAGCTGGGGCTGTTACCTCACTCTGAGTTATGGATCATATTAATCACTGCCTAACTCTTTCATCAATGTAATTTCTTCTCATCAACATGCTGTGGCATTTAGTATGTTGGACATAAAACCTCTATACTGTATTAACTTGAAATGAAAAGCTATGCAGCCCAATGAAATGGAACATCGTTACCATAGGTGTGAACAGAGTTCTCACATTGTAGTGCAAAATTGTACAATTGGCACCCTTAAGAAGCAGAGTGAAGTGACAGGGACAAAAAAGAAATCAAATAGCAAGTCATCTGGACTGGAGGGGATATGCGCTCATGTAAGCCTTACTTTCAGTTCTTCCTCCTTAACTGCAACTAATGCAAGACCAGCAGGGAGGGAAATCCATGTTTCTTCACAGCTTTTACTAGTTCACAGGTGTTTCCAAGTTGTGAAACTACTGCGGATATATTAACAGGGCAGGTCTAGCAAAGGACAAGGTATAGTCTCTCCATCCCACTTCCTAGCATGGAAATATGCATACCTCTCGCAGTGATCACTGGGATTCCTATTGCTTACTCTGTGCTCTTTCCACTTTAGCTTTCTTCAAGCCTCTTTTTGTACTCCACCAGAGGTACGTTTGTGGAGGTTGGTACCATTGCCTTCTACCAGATGACTCAAAGTCACTTTTCTTCCACCATACCCTAGCAGGAATCCTTGCTTAGCATTTGGCAGCAATGGAAAACTTTTAGGCAAGTCAGTCAGAGAACTAGTGCCATTGGCTCTGCCACAGTGAGAGAACAGATAGAGCTTCAGTCAGACCACAGCACAGTCCTGCTCTGAGTGCCCAGAAAGCTTTTTGTGCGGTACACTTCAGACACTTGCTTGGGCAACTAACGGCACAGTCTGGCACTCCACCACTGAACCCAAACCTCATAACACGTACTGCTGTTTTCAGTAAGATCATCACAGAAAACTGAAAGTAATCCTTTACTCCTCAGTACAGACATTCACCCAGGCAAACCCCAGCTCTGTGCTGGGGCAAGACATAGGCATACACACCCTTCCACACCCTGTTTTCTGTGGGAAATAAACAGGGAACAGTAAGTAAAAAAGTGTTTAAGATGGACCCCTGTCTTTTAGACCATAAGCACAGAGTGCACAGTTCATGTCTTGCCAAAGAGGCTGAATGACCCTGTCTAAGCCCATAGATAAAGTTGGCAGAGACTACCGTCAAGTCTCCGTTATTATTACACAGAAAAGCAATGGGACTGTGTCCTGCCTGAAGAGAGAAGAAGAAGGGAAGTCAACAGCAGGAAAAAACTGACAACCGGTTCTTATTCTCAGAGCACCTGCATTTCCCACTGATAGCAGAGCTGCGGGTGCCTGGCACTTCTTAAAATGTAACCAGCTTATTCATCCTGTCTTAGGTGAGAGCATTTTCTCTGTTCTCTGTTTGGTGTGAAGCCTGTTGGGAAAGACAGGATGAGAGCAGATAATAATAACAGTATTTCAACATCTTCAGCTCATGGTTTCTTGCCATATTTGGAGACTGTTTTCTTAAAGCTCCAAGCTCTGAGTCTGTAGGAATCTTCGCTTTCTCTTAAAAAAAAAGTTGTCTGTTCCTTTTGATGGGGTAGGAAAGCCTGAAAACCTGTCATCCAACAGAACTGAAAAATTATAAACCCCAAAAAAACCCCTTAAGTGTGCATTAGTCTTAAACATCTGTGTTTTTAACAGTGACCTCACGATTTTTAGGAAGGTCCTATTATCAGGTTTTGAGTGCTGGAAAAAATTGACCTGCACTAAGGTTTCCAGCTTCGATAAAGTCCCAAAAGAAATATTTGTAAGTGCCACTGATCAGAAAAAATTTGGATTATGGCAAAATGGCTTTTATGGGAAATTTTCTATACTTCGTCCTCACAGCTGGAATTAGAAACACAACAGACTGTTCAGGAGAGGAGGCAAAAGGGAGCCAGAAATTTCTTTTATTTCCACCCCTGCTAAGGAAAATACTTCCATACACGATTAAATTTAAGTGTGTACCAAAGTCTTATTAGAGCTTGACATCATATTTCAAGTTTCTCAGTAGGTATATTCTAATTGCATAAAGCCGAACAACTCTACTTCTCCTTTCAGAGCTAAATGATGCTGGATCTCTAAAGAAACTGGGAGGAAGTGTGTGAGTCCACCTGGGTTTTGTTTTTAGCTAAAAAAGTTAGAACTTTATGTTAATGGTGAGTTGAGACATTAATTTTCTCTGCCCTCAGTGGCAAACCTCTACAGTATCGTATGCAATAGGAACTGGTCTCCCATTGAAGCTGCACCAGCAATTTCTTCACTGAATCTGCACTTGAGACATTTTAAAACTATTTCAAGATCAGACAGTGCCTGTGCAGGGCTGTGGGGGGAAATAGCCCAGGTTTTATTTTCTTTGTGGCTGCGTGGGAGGTTCAAGCATCACTGACAAGATCTTCCAGTCTCCCCTCTCCACTTTTCTGCTGTTGACACTGTCTGTTCATGCCTTTAATGGTACAAGCTAAATATGTAAATGTGTGCCTGTGGTTTGCGGTTTTTTACATATTATGCCATTAAAACTTAAAATGATCCTGCAGCCACTCTTTAGGGAGTGCTCCTTCTGAACTAAGTCCATTGCAGTCAGTGTCACAGTGCAAATCATCTGTGTACACACATGCACTTACACACAGAGAACTGTCTTCATTTTTCCAGT